>NC_089491.1:343648821-345044265 GCF_036850765.1 Saccopteryx bilineata
GGCCCAGGAAGGGTGGGTGAAAGACCTAGCAGGTTGACTAAGGGGTCCTGCCTCAGAGGAGGAGGTTGGGAGCGGGCAGCGGAGACGTATGGAAGGTCAGGGAAAGATGGATGGAGGTGGACAGGTCAGAAGGTAATGTATTCAAGTGCAAAGGGTGGAGGGAGACATTCTAGAGTCCCTGGCCATCTGAAGATTCTCTCTTCTTCCCAGTCCCTTTGTTAGGGACTTTGGAGCCTGCCTCGCATTGGGGGAGTAGAGCCTGCTGGTGGGGGGAGAGCCCCACATCGGGGAGTCTGAACTGGATACAGACCCATAAGATCATCCATGGCATGGACTTGACTGCTTTTGTGCATGAGACTCTTTTAATAAGGAGTGGCTAAAAAATATGTACCTGTAAAGTGGCAAAGACAGGAATATACTTAGAATTTCTTTTCTCCGGAGTAGAAATGAGGGTGTCCACAGATCTGATGATGGCAGAAGTCTCACATTTTCACATTTCTGAGTACTACTCGAATGGGTTACACCAATTTTATAAAGTTACAAAATACAGAAGTATTGGCCAAGTTTAACAAGGGTGTATGGATAAGAAGACCTTGTCAACTGGTTTAGAAGCAAGCAGCCTCAAACAGAGCAAGGATAGCCACCATGAGGTTTGTCAGCCTGTGTTGACCAGTGTGGGCTGTCTGTGTTACATGTCAGCCCTCTGAGAAAAGGGGAGTGGCTTCTCTCTTGAAGATGAGGGCCAGATGGAGACATTATAGAAACCACTAGAGCCCCCAGAGCTGAAAAATATTTGTGTGATGCGGCCATGGGCCCCCCACTACTGGGATGTGTGGTGCTTTGTATCCTGGGAGCAGGTGAGTCTCAGAACACATGAGTAACCCTTGGCCATAGCTTGCAGGTCCTAGCTGGAGCCCCTTCGTAGAGGCAGCACTGCCAGGTAGCCTCCTTGGCTGTCTCTAGCTCTGTCCTCTTCCCTCACAGGCCCCATGGAAGCCGGAGTGACCCAGAACCCGAGACACCTCGTCACAGAAACCAGAAAGGAGTTGACAATGACTTGTTCTCAGAATATGAACCATGATGTTATGTTCTGGTATCGACAAGACCCAGGGTTGGGTCTAAAGCTGATCTATTATTCAATTAATGTTGGTTTTGTTGAAAAGGGAGATGTCTCTGATGGGTATACAGTGTCCCGAACAGAGAAGAATAATTTCCCACTGACCGTCAAGCTTGCCAGCACCCACCAGACCTCTGTGTACCTCTGTGCCAGCTGTCTGCCCACAGCAGGGCAGGGCCAGCTGCTCTCCACACAGAAAGGGCAGCCGCAAGAGCGATGGGCTCCTCCCTCGGGAGACCCCACCCCAATCGCGAGGAAAAGCTTCCCCCGCTATCTGTGCCCACAGAAGCCTCCCCCCCCTGACTCCCCAGCTGCAGAGCCTCTGGGCAATGCAGATCTGCTCTCATTTGCTGTACCAATGAGCTTATCAAACAAAGTTCGGGCAGAACAAGCTATTGTGTTAGAACCAGGGTAAGGAGTCCCCTCCCTAGAAAAAGAAGTTTACACACCCTGCCATCCTTCCTCCTCACTGACCTTTATTGTTGCCCAAACTGAACATTCCATTCCAAACCAATCATGCAATGAAGTTTCGTCACACATTCTAGACCCTATTCCTAGATGGCTGTTCCCTGTGAAATGAGTCCGTCAATGACTTATCAAATCCTAGAAGTCATCATAAGTGACCACTCTCCTCCGGGAGCCTGTGGGACAGTGACAATGTAGACAAACTCCTTCATATTTACACAGAATTTCACAGGGATGGGATAGCCTTATATCAGGGCCTAGCGATGGGAGAGCCTTATCCTCAACACGGACTGCCTTAGACGCCCCTTACTTTGCTTTTTAGCTTCTTGTTTCTTAGGACCAGGAGAGTTCTGGTCCTAAACTGTTTCTTAGAGCAACCCAGTCTCAGAATTTTTCATGGAATCTACTTCCAAGGTCTAACTTACACCTCAAGCAATCTCACTCATGCTAATGAAATAAATATCTACAAGATTTAGTCAATGTTCAGGTTAGGAACACTTTTCACCATTGGTTTTAATATTAATTTTTGTTTCACTGTCAATGTTCTTGGTCAACTCCTCTTTCTATATTCTTCCCTTAAAAATGGCTTCCTTCGATATTCCATCCTTTTTCCTTTTCTTATTAGCTTTACGTACTTTCCCTGAAGAATATTATTCAAGTTTCTCCCTTTAACAAAAGTCAATATCTTAACAACCCTCAAACTGCATATTCTAGTCAGATATCTAATCTGAGCACCAGCGCATTTTACACAACTTCCTGCATGATAATATCACTTAATATCTCCATTGATACTTCAAACTCAACTCATTGTCTTATTCTACAAACTTAATCCCTTTACCAGTGTTGATGAAAACCAATGTAGTCCACCCAGTTTTCTATGTCACTAACCAAAGAGTTTTGGAGGACAAGCAGGGAGCCCAATTCAACACGACTTCTTAAAATTGGTTCCTGATATAACTGAGTTTTGATTATATATATTTTGTCACAATAAAAAAAATAAAATAAAAAAGTAAACACGATCAAATTGCACGCAAAAATAAAAAAGAGAGAAAAAGATAAGCAGCTAGAGTGACATACAATTAAATGGACACACACACAAATATATAATATATGAAATGTTCTATTTTTGCCTGGCCACCCAGGAATCCACGTTCCTCCCCTTTTAATAAGAGAAGCCAATTTTTCTCCCTGCTCCTGCATTTGGGATTGCCTACAAGTTCCTTGGGCATAAAAAATAGATATGGAATACATTCTTAGTTGGAGAAATGTAGCAAGGAGTAAAAGAATGCCTAAGAATACAAAAATAAAAGTATGAAAGAGAAAACATATTCTAGACCTGGGCTAAGCTAAGAGAATACAGCATCTCGGCGTTTAGACTGAAAGAAGGAAGGTAAAAAGAGAGCGCAGGATTGCAGAGCAGAGAGGGTGGAGGTGGACGGAATGGTGCCCTGTATCTGGAGAAAGAATTCAAGAGAAAGGGGGTGTGGTCACAGGATGGCTCACAGGCATCCAGGTCTTATTTCACTGACACCAGAGTATACAGACACCCCACCGTGAACTCACCTGCTGTGAGCATTGTGGCTTCTCTCTGATCCACAGCCCTTTGTCTCCTTAAAAATCAATGGTTCATAGAAACAGGTAGGATGTCCTTGAACTTGGAATTGCAGCCTTTCTTGGGTGGTTATATTATACATTGTCGTCACACCTAATCAAGCTCTCTCTTCAGGTACCAACTCTTTTCATTCACCATGTTTGTGGATGCTAATGTCAGGAAAATCCCAGTTAATTAGGCCTCAGGGTCAGAAGGGAAGGTGTTTCTGTGTGGTGACCAACATATGTACCATGACCTCTAAGTGCTGATTCAGACAAGAGCCAGGAATATAAGGCTACAATTAATCGATTAGTCTGTCGGTGCCAGGGGAACCAATAGATGGGCGGTCTCTGGGAGATATGGCGTCTTTTCAAGTAATACTGAGACTTTCCCCTAAGCTGCAGACACCTAGAGATTTCTGACAGCAGTTAACCCACCACACTGCACAGCCGCTTCCTCTTTTCACAGAAAGGGTTGTCACAAAAGGAGAGGTGGCCGTGATTTTGTGGGTCCTACCCCTACTGGGGGAGAGACTACTGCGCCCAGAGGAACCTTCTTCATCTCAGAGCACTGGCGACAGCAGAAGTCCGTCCCCGGACCCGGAACGGCAGCCCCATGAATGCGCTGTAAGGTCCTCTTTCCCTTCCTTCCCTTCTGCTGCTTCAGCGGGGCTCCCCCATTCAGACCCTTTCCCAGAATTCACCTGCTGCCAATGCAGCTTCCCTGGCCCCACCTGCCCGAGGGAGCCTCTCTCGACCTCAGACACATGGTGGGCCTCAGGGGCTGTCCAACCCGTCCCGTTCCCCCGTCCCCACTACCCTCATGGCAACAGCAGCCAACTGCCCAGTCCTGCTTTATTTCCATACAAACTGCCTTTCTAAATCCAGGCCTTGGCCCTAGATTTCACCTCTCAACGCCCAACACCTTATTTGGAGTTATTTTGTAACTGCGTTTCAGCGGTGACCGCCACCTGGCTACCAGGACCCCACCCGAGTGCACAGGTCGTTTCCTCCGCCACCCGCACCTGGCAACCTCATTCTCAGGCTCCAGACCTCCCGATCCTAAGGGGAAGCAGCGGCCGACCGCTGAGGATTCCACGTGAGACGTCTTGCGCTCCCTCCCTCCCGAGAGGGAGAGCGTGTTCACTGCAGCAAAGAAAATACAGCCACCTGTGTGCGACGTTTCTGCTCAGAGAAGCCCACTCAGCAGCCAGATAGTCACAACGCCTGGTGTAATGGCCTGAATCGTGTCCCCTTGAAATTCATATGCTGGAGCTCTAACCCCGAGAACCTCACAATGCAACCATATTTGGATATCAGGTCTTTAAAGAAGTAATTCATGCTAAAGAGGTTTTTAGGCTGGGCCCTTCCCCAGTAAGAATGGTGTCCCTATAAAAGGAAATTAGCACATAGACACAGGGAGAAGAAAGGGAACGTGAAGACAAGGGGAGAAGATGGCCGTCTACAAGGAAAGGAGGGAGTCCTCAGAATAGTACAACCATGCCGACACCTTGAACATGGACTTCCAGCCTCCATAACACTGAGGAAATAGAGTTCTGATGTCTGTCACCCACTGGTAGTGCTAGAAACTACTGTAGCTGACCACACAGGCACACTCTGCCCGGCACATTCCAAATCCCAGAAGCAAAGAACCACAGTGGGTGCTCAGCATAAACCATGTACTTGTGCCCGCCACACGGACACTGGAGCTACACTCACCAGTGACTCAACGGTGGGAACACCACAGAATCCCAGGTTCCCAGATGCAAGCCAGAGCCTACTTGTAATCTATGCTTATTAGAAGCCAAGGGTCCTTCTGAGAGAACTAGAGAGCTGTCACAGGCCTGCTGTGTTACCTGCTTTCTACAAGTACACACACACTGACATACACACACTGACACACACACTGACACTCCCATGTGGAAAGGAGGTGGCTTTCCTTCTCGCCCCTCTGAAATGTCTGGAACCTGGAGAGTTGCTGAGGGCCCATGATTGGGGGGGGGGGGGGGACAATGACATCACAGAACATCAGCCTGCAGCCCAGGTCTAGGAGAGACTTCCTGTCTCCAGCTGCCATGGGACTCAGGCTCCTTTGTGGTGTGGCCTTTTGTTTCCTAGGAGTGGGTGAGTCCGGGGACTTGGTAGCAAACCCCTGTCTTATTACTTTTAGACCCTGAATACAAGCTGTCCCCTCACGGGCTTCTTGGGGACCTGCTCTCTCACCTCCTTTATTCTCCTCCACAGGCCTTGTGGACGCAGATGTAACACAGACCCAAAGATACCTCATCAAAAGGAGGGGAGAGAAAGTTTTGATAGAATGTTTACAGGATATGAATCATGGTAATATGTTCTGGTACCGACAAGACCCAGGTCTGGGCCTGCAGCTGCTCCATTACTCATATGGGATGAACGATTATCAGAAAGGAGATTTCCCGGATGGGTACAGTGTCTCCAGGAAGAAGAAGGAGGGCTTCTCCCTGACCCTGGGGTCTGCCAGCACCAACCAGACATCTGTGTACCTCTGTGCCAGCAGTTTATCCACAGCACCGCACGGCCACATCCTCTCTGCACAAAAAGGGCCTGTGCCAGGGGGAAGGGACTGAACTCAGGGCTAAGCTATGCTGGCTCCTATGGCACGTTTGTGCATCTTAGCAAAAAGGTGCCCACTCACTGAGACCGAGCCCCCAGACCCACATCCTGGCCAGGAGAGCACAGGATGTTTTCATTCCCCACTCACCATCATTTCCAAGTTAAAGGCCATTCCAAAGTCAGACTGCCCAGACTTGTGTATTGTCTCCAACCTAAGTTCATGAGGCTCTACCCAGCCAGGAATAAAAATCCTCACATGTATTTACAAGAAGGAGGCCCTGTGCTATCATATTTTTTTTACCAATTTCTCCTTCCCTTTCTTGTCCCTGACCATTTTTCTAGCACTGGCGTCTTGCCTTCATGTCTCTGTTCTTATCTGATATTTCACCAGGGGACATTCACACAATCTAAACTCCTTCGTGTGTGTGTGTGTGTGTTCTGTGTGTGTGAGTGTTTTCTGTGTGTGTGTGACAGAGAGAGAGACAGAGACAGGGACAGACAGACAGGAACGGAGAGAGATGAGAAGCATCAATCATTAGTTTTTCATTGTGACACCTTAGTTGTTCATTGATTGCTTTCTCATATGTGCCTTGACCGCGGGCCTAGAGCAGACCGGGTCTTCGCCAGAAGACTGGCTTCGCCTTGCTCAAGCCAGAGACCTTGGCCTCAAGCTGGTGAGCTGTGCTTAAACCAGATGAGCTCGTGTTCAAGCCGGCAACCTTGGGGTCTCGAACCTGGGTCCTCCACATCCCAGTCTGACGCTCTATCTACTGTGTCACCACCTGGTCAGACTCTAAACCCCTTCTTTAGATAAATTTTATTGCCCATGTGCTGATTCCAAAGAAAGATTGTGGAATTTAAATTCTGTGCATTCAACCTAAACTCTGAAAAACTCTGATAAAAATCCACATTGCCCTACCCCCCTGGTTGGCAAACTGCGACTTGCGACCCACATGCGGCTCTTTGGCCCCTTGAGTGTGGCTCTTCCACAAAATACTATGTGCAGGCGCTACCTTGATAAGGAATGTACCTACCTATATATTATAGTTTAAGTTTTAAAAATTTGGCACTTAATAGAAATGTCAATCGTTGTACTGTGGATATTTGGCTCTGTTGACTAATGAGTTTGCTGACCACTGCCCCAGCCGGTGGCTCAGCTGGCTGGAGCATCACCATGATGCATGAAAGTTGTAAGTTCGATTCAAGGTTAGGGCACATACAGGTCAACCAATAAATGCATAAGTAAGTGGAACAACAAACCTATATTCTTTCTCTGTCTCTTTCCCATCCTCTCTCTCTAAAATCAGTAAACAAAAACTTTTGAAAATCAGTTTGTCACTGTCATTCACCCACCAGACTCCACCTGCTATGGTTCATACAACTGCAAAAGTGAGACAGTCTTGATAGCACAAATGTTAACACCTGAGTCAGGGTGACACACACACGAATTTCAGTCCTGCCTCTCACATACTCTTGGATTATGGGAACTTGGGTCATGATTTAAGATTGCTATGTCCCCTCTGACAAATGTCCACTCACACCTGTAAAAATGAAACGATAGCAGGCTTGGTATTCTACTGTATGGCTAGACTGAAATAATGCATGCAAAACACAGAGTAAGTGCTCAAAAATCAACTGAACTTTTATGCAAGTCAAGAGACTTACTGGGAAAGAAGAAGTCAGGAAGAGACACCATTTTACTGGAGTGTTGGTTGAAGGAGGAGTCATGGGGACAGTTTGGGACAATGAAGACTCAACAGATGGGTGAGATTCTCAGTTATAAGATCCCCTCATACTTGAAAGTTTTACCTTAGTTATTTGAGGTCAATGCTACATCCCACTCCTGCTTTGTACCCAAATGGTAGCACACATGTGGCCTCAATAATGATGGAGGGGGAGGTGGTGGTGGGTGGGTGGCAGTTGCATGCTGGGACATTTTGTGAGTGAAGAGCCACACAGCTCCACTAGGGGGCAGACTCATTTCCCCGAAATTTTGCAGAAACTCAACTTCCTACCTCCAGGAGGGGTACAGAGAACCATCAGGGAAGGAACTACACAGTGGTGAGGAAACATGAACTTGACTTTGACTTCTGAGTGCCTTTTCACAGCGAAGAGGAGTGGGAATCACCCAGAGATGCCGACTTTCCTGCTACTCCTCCTGGGACCAGGTGTGAGCCTTATGGGGCAGGGCAGTCAGGGTTAGTGCTCATGCCCAGTGGAGGAGCAGAGGGTCTGAGGCCACCGGTCAGATGGGAGCCAGGGAGATGAGATATTGGATCACAGGATCGGACAACATAAGTCGGTAGAGAACAAAATCGAGGCAGGGCAATGGGGTTTTCTGGGAGCCAAGGTTATATTGGAGCAAATAGTAAAAGGCCATCCTACTTGGAGACAAGCTGGTCAACCTTCATGATCTCTCTACCTCCCTGCACCCAGGTTCTGTGTTTGGTGCTTTCCTCTCTCAAAAGCCAAGCAGGGACATCTGTCAACATGGGACCTCTGTGATGATCCAGTGTCTGGATGATACTCAATTCGCCCTCATGTTCTGGTACTGCCAGCCTCCAGAACAGAGCCTGACACTGATGGCAACTGCGAATCAGGACTCTGATGCCAGTTACGAAAGTGGATTTACCAAGGACAAGTTTCCCATCAGCCGCCCGAACCTAACATTCTCCACTCTGACTGTGAGCAGCATGAGTCCCGGAGACAGCAGCCTGTACTTCTGCGCTGGAGGCACAGTGCTGGGCAAGGCTCAGAGATCTGAGCAAGAACCCAGCTCCCTCCTCCCCAGCCCCATCCAGAGGAGCCTCACACCCTGCAGGGCGGGGCAGGCTGGAGGGGGGAAACCACAGCTTTGGGGCAGAGACAGAGCCTGCTGTGTGTGTGGGCGGGTCTGAGTGTGGACGGGCAGCCTGGCATGCAGGGAGAATCTGTGGGACTAGGTGGAGGGCTCCATCCACAGACAGGGAGAGTGATTACCAGGAGCCTGAGGCTAGCATTTCTCTCAGGAGAGTGTTCAGAAATGCTCAGTAAAACAATCAGATACAGTTTTCCAGATAGATTTGCACTGTATGCTGGAATGCTCATTACACTGGGGAACAATTTTTTTTATTTTCTGTTGCATGAGGTTTTAGAATGGTTTCTATATATTTCTGCATCACTGATTCCAAAGCTGAAATCCATTTCTTGGTGCATGCTCTAGTTTTTATGCAATTTTAATTTCTTTTTGTTACAGTTAATAATATGCATTGGTTTTTAAATTGGAGTTAAAGGGCAGTGACTCTTGGATTGAACATAACCACAAAACAATTAATGTTTTACAAACATCACTTTTATAAAATTATAGTTCTCTTTAAATGTAAATAAATTATTATCTGATAAAAAAACACCCCTTATTTTGTTTTAAGATTGAATCATGGCTTCTTCAAGTAGGCATAAATGTAAGAATAGTCATGACACCTGTTATATATGTAGCTATTACGCACTTCAATGTCAAAGGCGCAATATTTCATCATTTGTGACACGTGCATATATTGCCTATTTTCAGCAGTTCCAATTGGTTATTCAACTCATCTGCAAGAAGATTATAATGACATAAAAATTGTCCTCGACTTTCTGAAATATGAGGGAGGAGCATAACTGGATCATTTGTGTGGATCTTAAAATGGTAAATTTCCTGCTAGGACAACAGAGAGGTTTCATGAAGTATCCTTGCTTTCTGTGTTTGCGGGAGAGCTGAGCTCAGGAGAAACACTGGACACAGAAGGAGTGTCCAAAACGTGAAGCTCTGGAAGTAGGGATGCAAAGTATTGTGAGTGAACCTGTAGTTAAGTATCATTTTCCCCCCACTTCACATCAAACTTGGCTTAATGAAGCAGTTTGTTCAGGCTTTGAACAGAGAAAGTGAATGCTTTCAACATATTATTTCTGCTTTTCCTGCCTTGTCTTTTTTTTTTTTTTATAAATAAATTTTTATTTTAATGGGGTGACATCAATAAATCAGGGTACATACATTCAAAGAAAACATTTCCAGGTTGTCTTGTTATTTAGTTCTGTTGCATACCCATCACCCGAAGAGAGATCGTCCTCCGCCACCCTCCATCCAGTTCTCTCTGTACCCCTCCCCCTTCCCTCTCCCTCCTTCACTCCCCCCACCCCCATAGCCAGCACACTCCTGTTCATGCCTCTTAGTCTCGCTTTTATGTCCCACCAATGTATGAAATCATGTAGTTCCTGTTTTTTTCTGATTCACTCATTTCACCCCGCACAATGCTACCAAGACTCCACCATTCCGCTATAAGTGATCCGATGTCACCCTTTCTCCTAGCTGAATAATATATCATGGTGTATATGTGCCCCATCTTCTTTATCCAGTCCTCTATTTTTTTTTACAGTGATTAACATCCTTTAAGCAAACTCTTGGCCAATACAGCAAGAATCCCTGAATGAGTAGTGTCCTTAACATGTTCCCCAAGTCCAAGTTGGCCCCATCACCATGCCAAATCCCCGAAAAATGCAACCCAACCAAGTTCAGTCTGTTAGGAGCCGCCACAGGGAGCAGGAGTCCAGGAAAGTTCCCCACAGGAAAAGTCCGCATGGCACTGGAATTGTTGTCACCATTCTATACTTTGCAACTCATATCCAAGTCCCAATAACCGCTGCTTCTAGCTGGTAATGATTCAGGCAGACTGGATAAAACCATTTGCAGCATGTGTGGATATGGAGCTTATGTTCTCCTCTGCCTGGAGAGTTGAGACCAGGTTGCTTTTCCCCGGAGCTCTGTGACTGTGGCCTGGTAAAGAGAACCTTGGGATACACTAAGCTGGGTGGCAAAGGTAAATTCATAATACAAGTTGGCATAAGGAGGAAAGAGAGCTCTAAATTAAGAGTAGGTCTCAGCCTGAAATATGAGTGGGGCATTGAGGTAGGAGGGATAAAGGAAACACTATATATTAAGCAAAGCAGCAGAAAATAGGACTATCAACACCCACAACAGAGATCTTTGAGGGAAGAATAAAAAACCTGACTATTCAGGCAAAACATAGTTAAGTGACCCTTGTGCAAATGAGATCAGTTTACCTGCTTCTTGGAAGAAATACCCTAGGCTCATCCACAGTGTCGTAGATGGGGCCAATGGCCCTGGGCACCTTCAGCCTTCAGTGGCAAACCCCAGCTTTCTGGGCAAGGTTAGGTCATAGGTGGTTGGAGCAGGGCTGGAAGAGACTGAACCCTCCCTTAGAGGAGCGAGGGGGAAGCCCACCTTCCAGTGTCCCTGTTTCCTCACAGCAGAGGCGTGTAAGCCTGGCAGGCTTTAGCTCAATGACCTTCCTTTCCACTATTGAAGCAGGACCCAGATGGCATCCTATGAGACCCTTTTGGGTGTTGGAGCCTTTAAGGGTGTATCCTAAAAGCTGGTAGTTCCCCTGATCTCTATTGGGCTTTTTCTGCCTCTAGATATCTTAAAAGCCATTCTCAGAAGATCTCGCTGAGGGGTTTGAGGATCCCCTTCCGCCTATATAAATCTTTACCATATATCTGGAGCTATTTGGATAAAAGACAAAACAGTGTTATTAGCTAGATCTAATAAAGAAGGTAGTAGTATGCGGGAGAAAAAGATTTGGTGTCTCCTGTTCATCAGCATTCAAAAGAAATGTAAATTTTTTTTTTTTTTAAGTAAAAAGCATGATATGGTAGACCCGTCGGAGTCATTGGCCTGGTGTGCAGGATTCCCGGGTTTGATTCCCGGCCAGAGCACACAGGAGAAGCGCCCATCTACCTCTCCATTCATCTCCCTCTCCTTCCGCCCGCAGCCAAGGTACCACCGGAGCAAATCCACCCTGGACCCTAAGGATGGCCCCATGGCCTCTGCCCCAGTCACCAGAATGGCTCCGGTTGCAACAGAGCAACATCCCAGATGGGCAGAGCATTCCCCCCGGTAGGCATGCCAGGTGGATCCCAGTCAGGCACATGCAGGAGTCTGTCTGACTGCCTCCCCATCCCCATCCTCAGAAATATACAAAAAATAAATAAATAAAAGAAAAATACTAAAAAAAAAGGGGGGGGGCATACCCTTGTGCTAAAGCACCAGGGAGCATGGAGTGAGCTTGAGTATGTCCTATGAAACATGGAGCTCTATGTTTACATATAAGTCTTTGAAGAAGGAGGAACTGCTGAAATAGTTTATCAGCATTTGTCCCTAAGACAGCAGTCTTTATAGTGGGAACACCATACGTAAATATTTGCTGTCTGTCTATAGATTAAGGGGGGAATATGGCAAATGCTGAAAAGCCATGATCTTTGTGCCCCTCCCCTCCCCCAACCCCCTCCCTCTCCTCCCCCAACCCTATAACCCCCACACTGTTGTTTATGTCTCTGAGTCTCATCTTTATGTCCCACCTATGTGTGGAAACATATAGTTCTTAGTTTTTTCTGATTTACTTCTTTCACTCAGTATAATGTTATCAAGGCCCATCCATGTTGTTGTAAAAGAACCGATGTCATCATTTCTTGTGGCTGAGTAGTATTCCATAGTATATATATACCAAAGCTTTTTAATCCACTCGTCCTCTGATGGACACTTGGGCTGTTTCCAAATCTTTGCTATTGTGAACAATGCTGCCATAAACATGGGGGTGCATTTCTTCTTTTCAAACAGTGTTATGGTGTTCTTGGGGTATATTCCTAACAGTGGTATAGCTGGGTCAAAAGGCAGTTCGATTTTTAATTTCCTGAGGAATCTCCATACTGTTTTCCACAGTGGCTGCATCAGTCTGCATTCCCACCAGCAGTGCAGGAGGGTTCCCTTTTCTCCACATCCTCGCCAGCACTTATTCTGTGTTGTTTTATTGATGAGCGCCATTCTGACTGGTGTGAGGTGATATCTCATTGTGGTTTTAATTTGCATTTCTCTAATCATTAGTGATGTTGAACATTTTTTCATATGCCTATTGGCCATCTGTGTGTCCTCTTTGGAGAAGTGTCTATTCATTTCTTTTGCCCATTTTTGGATTGGATTGTTTGTTTTCCTGGTATTAAGTTTTACAAGTTCTTCATAAATTTTGGTTATTAACCCCTTATCAGACGCTATGTCAAATATATTCTCCCATTGTGTAGTTTGTCTTTTTATTCTGTTTTTATTGTCTTTAGCTGTGTAGAAGCTTTTTAGTTTGATATAGTCCCATTTGTTTATCCTGTCTTTTATTTCACTTGCCTGTGGAGACAAATCAGCAAATATATTGCTGCGACAGATGTCAGAAAGCTTACTGCCTATGTTTTCTTCTAAGATGCTTATGGTTTCACGGCTTATATTCAAGTCTTTTATCCATTTTGAGTTTATTTTTGTTAGTGTTGTAAGTTGGTGGTCTAGCTTCATTTTTTTGCAGGTAGCTGTCCAGTTTTCCCAACACCATTTGTTGAAGAGGCTGTGTTTACTCCATTGTATTGTCTTACCTCCTTTGTCAAATATCAGTTGTCCATAGAGCTGTGGGTTTATTTCTGAGTTCTCTGTTCTGTTCCATTGATCTATGTGCCTGTTCTTATGCCAGTACCATGCTGTTTTGAGTACAATGGCCTTATAATATAACTTGATATCTGGAAGTGTGATACCTCCCGCTTTTTTCTTCCTTTTCAGGATTGCTGAAACTATTCGTGTTCTTTTTTGGTTCCATATAAATTTTTTGAATATGTGTTCTATGTCTTTGAAGTAAGTCATTGGTATTTTCATTGGTATTGCATTGAATTTATAAATTGCTTTGGGTAATATAGACATTTTAATGATGTTTATTCTTCCTAACCATGAGCACGGTATATGCCTCCACTTATTTGTATCTTCCCTGATTTCTTTTATCAATGTTTTATAATTTTCCGAGTACAAGTCTTTAATCTCCTTGGTTAGGTTTATTCCTAGGTACTTTATTTTTTTGGTTGCAATGGTAAAGGGGATTGATTCCCTGATTTCTCTTTCTGACAGTTCAATATTAGTGTATAAAAATGCCTCTGATTTCTGAGTATTGATTTTATATCCTGCCACCTTGCCAAATTCTTTTATCAGGTCAAGTAGTTTTTTGACTGAGACTTTAGGGTTTTCTATATACAATATCATGTCATCTGCAAATAATGATAGTTTTACTTCTTCTTTTCCAATTTGGATGCCTTTTATTTCTTTTTCTTGTCTGATTGCTGTGGCTAGGACTTCCAGCACTATGTTGAATAAGAGTGGTGAAAGGGGGCACCCCTGCCTTGTTCCTGATCTTAAGGGGATTGCTTTTAATTTTTGCCCATTGAGTATGATGTTGGCTGTGGGTTTGTCATAGATGGCCTTTATCATGTTGAGGTATGTTCCCTGTATTCCCACTTTGCTGAGAGTTTTGATCATGAATGGGTGCTGGACTTTATCAAATGCTTTTTCTGCATCTATTGAAATTATCATGTGGTTTTTCTCCTTTCTTTTGTTTATGTGATGAATCACATTGATTGATTTGCGAATATTGTACCAGCCTTGCCTCCCAAGAATAAATCCTACTTGATCATGGTGTATGATTTTTTCCATATATTGCTGGATCCGGTTTGCTAACATTTTGTTGAGGATTTTTGCATCTAAGTTCATCAGGGATATTGGCCTATAATTTTCTTTTTTTGTGTTGTCTTTGCCTGGTTTTGGAATCAGAATTATGCTCGCCTCATAAAAGGAGTTTGAAAGTCTTCCTTCCTCTTGAATTTTTTGAAATAGCTTGAGAAGGATAGGAGTTAGTTCTTCTTTGAATATTTGGTAGAATTCACTTGTGAAGCCATCAGGCCCAGGACTTTTCTCTTTTGGGAGTTTTTTGATAGCTGTTTCAATCTCATTTGTTGTAATTGGTCTGTTTAGGTTTTCTGATTCTTCCAGATTGATTTTTGGAAGAATATATGATTCAAGGAAATTGTCCATTTCATCTAGGTTGTCTAGTTTTTTGGCGTACAGTTCTTCATAGTATTTTCTTACAATATTTTGTATTTCTGTTGTGTCAGTTGTTATTTCTCCCCTCTCGTTTCTAATTTTATTCATTTGAGTCCTCTCTCTTTTTTTCTTGGTGAGTCTTGTTAAAGGTTCATCGATCTTGTTTACCTTTTCAAAGAACCAGCTCCTGGTTTCATTGATCCTCTGTATTGTTTCTTTAGCCTCTATGTCATTTATTTCTGCTCTGATCTTTATTATTTCCTTCCTTCTACTAGCTCTGGGCTTTACTTGCTGTTCTTTTTCTAGTTCTTTTAGATGCAGGGTTAAGTTGTTTATTTGAGCTTTTTCTAGCTTCTTGAGGTATGCCTGTAATGCTATAAACTTCCCTCTCAGGACTGCTTTTGCTGTGTCCCATACATTTTGAGTTGATGTATGCTCATTATCGTTTGTTTCTAGGAATTTTTTAATTTCTTCTTTGATCTCAATGTTAACCCATTCATTGTTTAATAATGTGCTATTTAGTTTCCAAGTGTTTGAATGTTTTTCAATTTTTCTATTGTGGTTGATTTCTAGTTTAATGCCATTGTGATCAGAGAAAGTGCTCGATATGATTTCAATCTTCTTAAATTTGTTGAGCCAGCTTTTGTGCCCTAACATGTGGTCTATTCTAGAGAATGTACCATGAGCGCTTGAAAAGAATGTATATTCTGCTGTTTTAGGGTGAAAGGTTCTGAAGGTATCTATTAAATCGAGTTGATCTAATATGTCCTTTAAGTCTGCTGTTTCTTTGTTAATTTTCTTTCTTGAGGATCTGTCTAATGATGTTAATGGGGTATTGAAATCTCCTACTATTATAGTGTTGCTGTTGATCTCGCCCTTTAAGTCTATCAAAGTCTGCTTTATATATTTAGGTGCTCCTATATTAGGTGCGTAGATATTTATAATGGTTATATCTTCCTTTTGGATTGCTCCCTTTATCATTATGTAGTGACCTTCTTTATCTCTAACTATGGTCTTTGTTTCAAAGTCCATTTTGTCTGATATAAGTATTGCTACCCCAGCTTTTTTTTCATTTCCATTTGCGTGAAATATTTTTTTTTCATCCTTTTATCTTCAGTCTGTGTGCATCTTTTGATTTAAGGTGTGTCTCTTGTAGACAGCATATGTATGGGTCCTGTGTTCTTATCCACGCAGCTACCCTGTGTCTCTTGATCGGATCATTTAATCCATTAACATTTAAGGTTATTACTGATATGTAATTGTTTATTGCCATTTTTTTTCTTTAAAACTGTTTTTCTCTTTTGCTATATTCTTTTTTTTCCTTTGATCTGTTTACAAGAGGTCCCTTAGCATTTCTTGCAGCCTTGGTTTGGTTGCAGTGAAATCCTTGAGTTTTTTTTTTGTCTGTAAAGCTTTTTATTTCTCCTTCAATTTTAAATGATAGCCTTGCTGGATAAAGTAGTCTTGGTTGCAGGTTCTTGTTCTGCATTACTTTGAATATTTCTTGCCATTCCCTTCTGGCCTCAAGTGTTTCTGTTGAGAAGTCAGAAGTCATCCTTATGGGGGCTCCTTTGTAGGTGATAGTCTTTTTTTCTCTAGCAGCTTTTAATATTTTCTCTTTATCATTTACCTTTGGTATTTTAATTATGATGTGTCTTGGTGTTGATTTCTTTGGGTTTCTCCTTAATGGAGTTCTCTGTGCTTCCTGAACATGTGAAATGTTTTCCTGCCTTAATTGGGGGAAGTTTTCCGCTATAATATGTTTGAACAAAGTCTCTATCCCTTGTTCTTTCTCTTCTTCTTCAGGAACCCCTATGATGCGGATGTTATTTCTCTTCATGTTGTCACAGAGCTCTCTTAGAGTTTCCTCAGACTTTTTGAGTCTCTTTTCTTTTTTCTGCTCTGCTTCCGTGCCTTTATTTATTGTGTCCTCTAACTCACTGATTCGATTCTCTGCTTCATCCATCCTGCTTTTAATTCCTTCCATTGTATTCTTTATTTCAGATATTGTATTTGTCATTTCTGTCTGATTCTTTTTTATTATTTCAATGTCCTTTTTTATATTTGTTATCGCTTTATTTAGGTCTTCGTAATGGCCATCTATGGTGGTTCTAATATCTTTGAGCATCCTAACAATCGTTATTTTAAACTCTGCATCTGGTAATTTGGTTATATCTGATTCACTTAGGTCCTTTTCTGGGGATTTCTCTTGGTTTATTTGTGTTGTATTTCTCTGCCTCCGCATTTTCTCTTCACGGGAGTGGCTGTGATCACATGCTCGGGTGCACAAGGGTTGGTGGCCTTGGCCTTTGCCCCGCCCCCGTGTGTGACGTTATGCTCGGTCCTGAGGGCACTGGCGAGCACCTTTGCTCAGTTGCGGGTCTCCGCCTGTTTCCGAGCTTTCGCCCTGCCTTTGCAGGATGATCCCACTCAAGGAACAGCTGCTAGCCTTGGCTCTACCGCCAGGCAGGGCTGCGTGCCCAAGATCAGCTTCGTAGTGGAACTCCGCCTCTTCTGGGCTTTTGGCTCCACCCTCGCGGGAGGAGCAGGCTACCAAGTCAGACCGCAAGCCTGGGTTGCACGGGCGGGGCAGGGATGTGCTCCTCTGCCCTTGCTCCGGGGCTGGTTTCTACCCTTTCTGGGTTTCCCGCCCTTCTCCCGGAGGCTGGATTACAGGCTGCCGGCAGCTGAGCTTGGCCACTTTTGCACGCCCCCTTCTCCCTAGCCGGGCAAGATTGAGCTCACACCTGAGCCCACTGGTGGCCAGCTGGCTTCCACCCCTGCCAGCAGAACCGCGCTTTTGTCGCCCGCTGCTGCCCGCCCTCCGGGGAGCCCCCAGCCGCGTGGGTGGGGGCGTTGCTGCTCGAACCCCAAGACTCACTACTGTAGACCCGAAAGCTCCCTCCTTCTATGCGACTCTGCTCTGAATGCTGCGGGGGAGCTTGTTTGGCTGTTCTCCTGCTTCCCTTTGGTGGTATTGCGGTTTCCGGGGGAAATATTCACTTCAGCTTTGGGGAGTGACTCGTCCCAGGGGTTAGGGTGGCTATCTCCCAAAATGTTTTTCCCTATGCCTCCTAGATTGCACTCTCTTCCTGTTTCTGTGGTTCTCTCCCCTCTCCCTCCATCTCCAGGAGCCCCGGGTGAGTGTTTGTGAGAGAGATGTTCTGCGTGGTCCCTTTAAGAAGGATCCTGGGTCTGAGAAATCAGACTCTCTCACAAACAGTATCCTGACTTGTTTCCAGCTAAATACTGTCCTTACGCTTCTTCTGGGCTCTGGGGCTGCAGGCTAGGGCTTTGTTCCTGGGGCTCAGGACCCTTCCCCCTCTGCTAAACTCACTTCCCACCACGCGAGTCTCTCCCTGCTGCCGTTCGCTCCAAGAAGCTGGGCAGCCCTCTCCGCGTCTCCGCTTTTCCTACCAGTCTCTGTGTGGCTTCTTCAGCGTTCCTTCGTTAAAGAGTTCTTTTAGTTTAGTCCAAAGTTGGTTTTTCCAGCTGATAGTTCATAAAATTAGTTTGTAATCCACATTGGTTCTGGGAGGTAGATGCTGGTACGTCCGCCTACTCCAGCGCCATCTTGTCTCTCTCCCCTACCTTGTCTTTTGAGAAGATAAAAGCAAGTGTATTCAATGGACCTCAAATTCGAACCCTCATACATGACGAAGAATTTGCCAGGAAGAGGAATAAGGAGGAGAAAGCAGCATGGCAGTCTTTTGCGGCAGTTACAAAGAACTTCCTTGGCAACAAAAAAGCAGAAAACTATAAAGTTCTGGTTCAAAGGATGCTGTTGGCTTTCTGCGACATTGGATGTAACATGAGTGTTAAGATTCACTTCCTGAACAGTCACCTTGATAAGTTTCCCGAAAATCTTGGAGCTGTTAGTGATGAGCAGACTACTGCTGGAGCATCAAACAAGACTGTCCTCAACAAGTACACAAACACAAGAGCTACAAATGCAAATTTTTGCCTGAATAGAATTTAAATAAGTTTTGTGCAGATTTTGATTAAAATAAGTGTTTTAATATGTTCTATTTTGAAATTGTAGACAAATTCTGATGCAATCATATCTTTTAGTGTATTAATGTCTTTACTGAATTATATAAATTATTATATTTTCACAACGATGATGCCCAAGAAGACATTCTACTTAATCATGTTAAACTAAATGTTGAAAATTTTATAAGATGAAAATATAAATCTTTAATTGCAAAAAAACTGTAGCTTACAGAGAAAAACTAATGTCAGATTTGAGATCAACACACTTGAATTAGGTAAGAACAAGTGTTTTTGTGGATGCAACAAAAATTTTGTTCCCCAGGGTTATAGTTTAATACCGCATGTTTCCCGAAGGTCATGAAAGGTAACCCTCCTGAGGGCCGGAACTTCCGTCTGTGATGGCACCTGTGCACATTTTACAGGAGAGACAGCCTGAGGTGCAGATCGGTCCTGTGTGTGACTTTCTCTCATTCTGTCACCTAGACTCTCTTTATTCACATTGTCTCTCTTTTGGTTTCTCTGAGCTGCACGGTCGGTAATTCCTTGAGAACCTGTCTCCAGTTTACTGATTTGCTCTGTACCCCAGGAGGGAGGCCTCAGAACATTCCAACCTGCTGACATCTTGAGCTTGGACTGCTAGCCTCCAGAACACTGAGGAAATAGAATTCTGATGTTTGTCACCCACTGTGTTAGCACTAGAAAGTACTATAGCTGACCACACAGGCACTCTCTGACCAAACATTTCACCTTCCCAGGCGCAAAGAACCACAGTGGGTGCTCAGCATAAACAACGTGCTTCTGTCCACCACATGGACACTGGAGCTACACTCCTCAGTGACTCAATGGTGGGAACACCACTGATACCCAGGTTTTCAGATGCAAGCCAGAGCCTACCTTGTAATCTATGTATATTAGAAGCTCAGGAGAGACAAGATGGCGCTGGAGTAGGCGGACATACCAGCATCTACCTCCCAGAACCAAAGTGGATTACAAACTAATTTTATGAACTATCAGCTGGAAAAACCAACTTTGGACTAAACTAAAAGAACTCTTTAACGAAGGAACGCTGAAGAAGCCACACAGAGACTGGTAGGAAAAGCGGAGACGCGGAAACGCAGAGAGGGTTGCCCAGCTTCTCAGAGCGAACGGCAGCAGGGAGAGACTCGCGTGGTGGGAAGTGAGTTTAGCAGAGGGGGAAGGGTCCTGAGCCCCAGGAACAAAGCCCTAGCCTGCAGCCCCAGAGCCCAGAAGAAGCGTGAGGACAGTACTTAGCTGGAAACAAGTCAGGATACTGTTTGTGAGAGAGTCTGATTTCTCAGACCCAGGATCCTTCTTAAAGAAACCACGCAGAACATCTCTCTCACAAACACTCACCGGGGCTCCTGGGAACGGAGGGAGAGGGGAGAGAACCACAGTAACAGGAAGAGAGTGCAATCTAGGAGGCATAGGGAGAAACATTTTGGGAGATAGCCACCCTAATCCCTGGGACGAGTCACTCCCCAAAGCTGAAGTGAATATTTCCCCCCGGAAACAGCAATACCAGCAAAGGGAAGCAGGAGAACAGCCAAACAAGCTCCCCCGCAGCATTCAGAGCAGAGTCACATAGAAGGAGGGAGCTTTCGAGTCTACAGTAGGGAGTCTTAGGGTCCGAGCTGCAACGCCCCCACCCACGCAGCTGAGGGCGTGCCGGAGGGCAGGCGGCAGCAGGAGACAAAAGCATGAATCTGCTGGCAGGGGTGGAAGCCGGCTGGCCACCAGTGGGCTCAGGTGTGAGCTCAATCTTGCCCGGCTAGGGAGAAGGGGGCGTGCAAAAGCGGCCAAGCTCAGCTGCCGGCAGCCTGTAATCCAGCCTCCGGGAGAAGGGCGGGAATCCCGGAAAGGGTAGAAACCAGCCCTGGAGCAAGGGCAGAAGAGCACATCCCTGCCCCGCCCGTGCAACCCAGGCTTGCGGTCTGACTTGGTAGCCGGCTCCTCCCATGGGGGTGGAGCCAAAAGCCCAGAAGAGGCAGAGTTCCGCTACGGA
Organism: Saccopteryx bilineata; assembly: GCF_036850765.1. Taxonomy (NCBI): domain Eukaryota; kingdom Metazoa; phylum Chordata; class Mammalia; order Chiroptera; family Emballonuridae; genus Saccopteryx; species Saccopteryx bilineata. Next base: position 343,669,534 of record NC_089491.1, read on the forward strand.
GCTGAGCTTGGGCATGTAGCCCTGCCTGGCGTTAGAGCCAAGGCTAGCAGCTGTTCCTTAAGTGGGATCATCCTGCAAAGGCAGGGCGAAAGCTCGGAAACAGGCGGAGACCCGCAACTGAGCAAAGGTGCTCGCCAGTGCCCTCAGGACCGAGCATAACGTCACACACGGGGGCGGGGCAAAGGCCAAGGCCACCAACCCTTGTGCACCCGAGCATGTGATCACAGCCACTCCCGTGAAGAGAAAATGCGGAGGCAGAGAAATACAACACAAATAAACCAAGAGAAATCCCCAGAAAAGGACCTAAGTGAATCAGATATAACCAAATTACCAGATGCAGAGTTTAAAATAACGATTGTTAGGATGCTCAAAGATATTAGAACCACCATAGATGGCCATTACGAAGACCTAAATAAAGAGATAACAAATATAAAAAAGGACATTGAAATAATAAAAAAGAATCAGACAGAAATGACAAATACAATATCTGAAATAAAGAATACAATGGAAGGAATTAAAAGCAGGATGGATGAAGCAGAGAATCGAATCAGTGAGTTAGAGGACACAATAAATAAAGGCACGGAAGCAAAGCAGAAAAAAGAAAAGAGACTCAAAAAGTCTGAGGAAACTCTAAGAGAGCTCTGTGACAACATGAAGAGAAATAACATCCGCATCATAGGGGTTCCTGAAGAAGAAGAAGAGAAAGAACAAGGGATAGAGACTTTGTTCAAACATATTATAGCGGAAAACTTCCCCCAATTAAGGCAGGAAAACATTTCACATGTTCAGGAAGCACAGAGAACTCCATTAAGGAGAAACCCAAAGAAATCAACACCAAGACACATCATAATTAAAATACCAAAGGTAAATGATAAAGAGAAAATATTAAAAGCTGCTAGAGAAAAAAAGACTATCACCTACAAAGGAGCCCCCATAAGGATGACTTCTGACTTCTCAACAGAAACACTTGAGGCCAGAAGGGAATGGCAAGAAATATTCAAAGTAATGCAGAACAAGAACCTGCAACCAAGACTACTTTATCCAGCAAGGCTATCATTTAAAATTGAAGGAGAAATAAAAAGCTTTACAGACAAAAAAAAAACTCAAGGATTTCACTGCAACCAAACCAAGGCTGCAAGAAATGCTAAGGGACCTCTTGTAAACAGATCAAAGGAAAAAAAGAATATAGCAAAAGAGAAAAACAGTTTTAAAGAAAAAAAATGGCAATAAACAATTACATATCAGTAATAACCTTAAATGTTAATGGATTAAATGATCCGATCAAGAGACATAGGGTAGCTGCGTGGATAAGAACACAGGACCCATACATATGCTGTCTACAAGAGACACACCTTAAATCAAAAGATGCACACAGACTGAAGATAAAAGGATGGAAAAAAATATTTCACGCAAATGGAAATGAAAAAAAAGCTGGGGTAGCAATACTTATATCAGACAAAATGGACTTTAGAACAAAGACCATAGTTAGAGATAAAGAAGGTCACTACATAATGATAAAGGGAGCAATCCAAAAGGAAGATATAACCATTATAAATATCTACGCACCTAATATAGGAGCACCTAAATATATAAAGCAGACTTTGATAGACTTAAAGGGCGAGATCAACAGCAATACTATAATAGTAGGAGATTTCAATACCCCATTAACATCATTAGATAGATCCTCAAGAAAGAAAATTAACAAAGAAACAGCAGACTTAAAGGACATATTAGATCAACTCGATTTAATAGATATCTTCAGAACCTTTCATCCTAAAACAGCAGAATATACATTCTTTTCAAGTGCTCATGGTACATTCTCTAGAATAGATCACATGTTAGGGCACAAAAGCTGGCTCAACAAATTTAAGAAGATTGAAATCATATCGAGCACTTTCTCTGATCACAATGGCATTAAACTAGAAATCAACCACAATAGAAAAATTGAAAAACATTCAAACACTTGGAAACTAAATAGCACGTTATTAAACAATGAATGGGTTAACATTGGGATCAAAGAAGAAATTTAAAAATTTCTAGAAACAAACGATAATGAGCATACATCAACTCAAAATGTATGGGACACAGCAAAAGCAGTCCTGAGAGGGAAGTTTATAGCATTACAGGCATACCTCAAGAAGCTAGAAAAAGCTCAAATAAACAACTTAACCCTGCATCTAAAAGAACTAGAAAAAGAACAGCAAGTAAAGCCCAGAGCTAGTAGAAGGAAGGAAATAATAAAGATCAGAGCAGAAATAAATGACATAGAGGCTAAAGAAACAATACAGAGGATCAGTGAAACCAGGAGCTGGTTCTTTGAAAAGGTAAACAAGATCAATGAACTTTTAACAAGACTCACCAAGAAAAAAAGAGAGAGGACTCAAATGAATAAAATTAGAAACGAGAGGGGAGAAATAACAACTGACACAACAGAAATACAAAATATTGTAAGAAAATACTATGAAGAAGTGTACGCCAAAAAACTAGACAACCTAGATGAAATGGACAAATTCCTTGAATCATATAATCTTCCAAAAATCAATCTGGAAGAATCAGAAAACCTAAACAGACCAATTACAACAAATGAGATTGAAACAGCTATCAAAAAACTCCCAAAAGAGAAAAGTCCTGGGCCTGATGGCTTCACGAGTGAATTCTACCAATTATTCAAAGAAGAACTAACTCCTATCCTTGTCAAGCTATTTCAAAAAATTCAAGAGGAAAGAAGACTTCCAAACTCCTTTTATGAGGCGAGCATAATTCTGATTCCAAAACCAGGCAAAGACAACACAAAAAAAGAAAATTATAGGCCAATATCCCTGATGAACTTAGATGCAAAAATCCTCAATAAAATATTAGCAAACCGGATCCAGCAATATATGGAAAAAATCATACACCATGATCAAGTAGGATTTATTCTTGGGAGGCAAGGCTGGTACAATATTCACAAATCAATCAATGTGATTCATCACATAAACAAAAGAAAGGAGAAAAACCACATGATAATTTCAATAGATGCAGAAAAAGCATTTGATAAAGTCCAGCACCCATTCATGATCCAAACTCTCAGCAAAGTGGGAATACAGGGAACATACCTCAACATGATAAAGGCCATCTATGACAAACCCACAGCCAACATCATACTCAATGGGCAAAAATTAAAAGCAATCCCCTTAAGATCAGGAACAAGGCAGGGGTGCCCCCTTTCACCACTCTTATTCAACATAGGAAGTCCTAGCCACAGCAATCAGACAAGAAAAAGAAATAAAAGGCATCCAAATTGGAAAAGAAGAAGTAAAACTATCATTATTTGCAGACGACATGATATTGTATATAGAAAACCCTAAAGTCTCAGTCAAAAAACTACTTGACCTGATAAAAGAATTTGGCAAGGTGGCAGGATATAAAATCAATACTCAGAAATCAGAGGCATTTTTATACACTAATAATGAACTGTCAGAAAGAGAAATCAGGGAATCAATCCCCTTTACCATTGCAACCAAAAAAATAAAGTACCTAGGAATAAATCTAACCAAGGAGATTAAAGACTTGTACTCGGAAAATTATAAAACATTGATAAAAGAAATCAGGGAAGATACGAATAAGTGGAGGCATATACCGTGCTCATGGTTAGGAAGAATAAACATCATTAAAATGTCTATATTACCCAAAGCAATTTATAAATTCAATGCAATACCAATGAAAATACCAATGACTTACTTCAAAGACATAGAACACATATTCAAAAAATTTATATGGGACCAAAAAAGAGCACGAATAGCCTCAGCAATCCTGAAAAGGAAGAAAAAAGTGGGAGGTACCACACTTCCAGATATCAAGTTATATTATAAGGCCATTGTACTCAAAACAGCATGGTACTGGCATAAGAACAAGCACATAGATCAATGGAACAGAACAGAGAACTCAGAAATAAACCCACAGCTCTATGGACAACTGATATTTGACAAAGGAGGTAAGACAATACAATGGAGTAAACACAGCCTCTTCAACAAATGGTGTTGGGAAAACTGGACAGCTACCTGCAAAAAAAATGAAACTAGACCACCAACTTACACCACTCACAAAAATAAACTCAAAATGGATAAAAGACTTGAATGTAAGCTGTGAAACCATAAGCATCTTAGAAAAAAACATAGGCAGTAAGCTCTCTGACATCTCTCGCAGCAATATATTTGCTGATTTGTTTCCACAGGCAAGTGAAATAAAAGACAGGATAAACAAATGGGACTATATCAAACTAAAAAGCTTCTACACAGCTAAAGACAATAAAAACAGAATAAAAAGACAAACTACACAATGGGAGAATATATTTGACATAGCGTCTGATAAGGGGTTAATAACCAAAATTTATAAAGAACTTGTAAAACTTAATACCAGGAAAACAAACAATCCAATCCAAAAATGGGCAAAAGAAATGAATAGACACTTCTCCAAAGAGGACACACAGATGGCCAATAGGCATATGAAAAAATGTTCAACATCACTAATGATTAGAGAAATGCAAATTAAAACCACAATGAGATATCACCTCACACCAGTCAGAATGGCGCTCATCAATAAAACAACACAGAATAAGTGCTGGCGAGGATGTGGAGAAAAGGGGACCCTCCTGCACTGCTGGTGGGAATGCAGACTGGTGCAGCCACTGTGGAAAACAGTATGGAGATTCCTCAAGAAATTAAAAATCAAACTGCCTTTTGACCCAGCTATACCACTGTTAGGAATATACCCCAAGAATACCATAGCACTGTTTGAAAAGAAGAAATGCATCCCCATGTTTATGGCAGCATTGTTCACAATAGCAAAGATTTGGAAACAGCCCACGTGTCCATCAGAGGACGAGTGGATTAAAAAGCTTTGGTATATATATACTATGGAATACTACTCAGCCATAAGAAATGATGACATAGGATCTTTTACAACAACATGGATGGGCCTTGATAACATTATATTGAGTGAAAGAAGTAAATCAGAAAAAACTAAGAACTATATGTTTCCATACATAGGTGGGACATAAAGATGAGACTCAGAGACATGAACAACAGTGTGGGGGTTACAGGGTGGGGGGAGGAGAGGGAGGGGGTTGGGGGAGGGGAGGGGCACAAAGATCATGGCTTTTCAGCATTTGCCATATTCCCCCCTTAATCTATAGACAGACAGCAAATATTTACGTATGGTGTTCCCACTATAAAGACTGCTGTCTTAGGGACAAATGCTGATAAACTATTTCAGCAGTTCCTCCTTCTTCAAAGACTTATATGTAAACATAGAGCTCCATGTTTCATAGGACATACTCAAGCTCACTCCATGCTCCCTGGTGCTTTAGCACAACGGAATGCACCCCCCCCGTTTTTTGTTTTTTTTAGTATTTTTTCTTTTATTTATTTATTTTTTGTATATTTCTGAGGATGGGGATGGGGAGGCAGTCAGACAGACTCCTGCATGTGCCTGACTGGGATCCACCTGGCATGCCTACCGGGGGGAATGCTCTGCCCATCTGGGATGTTGCTCTGTTACAACCAGAGTCATTCTAGTGACTGGGGCGGAGGCCATGGGGCCATCCTTAGTGCCCAGGGTGGATTTGCTCCAGTGGAGCCTTGGCTGCGGGCGAGAGGAGAGAGATGAAGAGGAAGGAGAGGGGGAGGAGTGGAGAGGTAGATGGGCGCTTCTCCTGTGTGCTCTGGCCGGGAATCGAACCCGGGAATCCTGCACACCAGGCCAATGACTCCGACGGGTCTACCATATCATGCTTTTTACTTAAAAAAAAAAATTACATTTCTTTTGAATGCTGATGAACAGGAGACACCAAATCTTTTTCGCCTGCAAACTACTACCTTCTTTATTAGATCTAGCTAATAACACTGTTCTGTCTTTTTTCCAAATAGCTCCAGATATATGGAAAAGATTTATATAGGCAGATGGGGATCCTCAAACCCCTCAGCGAGATCTTCTGAGAATGGCTTTTAAGATATCTAGAGGCAGAAAAAGCCCAATAGAGATCAGGGGAACTACCAGCTTTTAGGATACACCCTTAAAGGCTCCAACACCCCAAAGGGGTCTCATAGGATGCCATCTGGGTCCTGCTTCAATAGTGGAAAGGAAGGTCATTGAGCTAAAGCCTGCCAGGCTTACACGCCTCTGCTGTGAGGAAATAGGGACACTGGAAGGTAGGCTTCCCCCTCGCTCCTCTAAGGGAGGGTTCAGTCTCTTCCAGCCCTGCTCCAGTCACCTATGACCTAACCTTGCCCAGAAAGCTGGGGTTTGCCACTGAAGGCTGAAGGTGCCCAGGGCCGTCGGCCCCATCTACGACACTGTGGACAAGCCTAGGGTATTTCTTCCAAGAAGCAGGTAAACTGATCTCATTCGCACAAGGGCCACTTAACTATGTTTTGCCTGAATAGTCAGGTTTTTTATTCTTCCCTCAAAGATCTCTGTTGTGGGTGTTGATAGTCCTATTTTCTGCTGCTTTGCTTAATATATAGTGTTTCCTTTATTCCTCCTACCTCAATGCCCCACTCATATTTCAGGCTGGGACCTACTCCTAATTTAGAGCTCTCTTTCCTCCTTTTGCCAACTTGTATTATGAATTTACCTTTGCCACCCAGCTTAGTGTATCCCAAGGTTCTCTTTACCAGGCCACAGTCACAGAGCTCCGGGGAAAAGCAACCTGGTTTCAACTCTCTAGGCAGAGGAGAACAGAAGCTCCATATCCACGCATGCTGCAAATGGCTTTTTCCAGTCTACCTGAATCATTACCAGCTAGAAGCAGCGGTCATTGGGACTTGGACATGAGCTGCAAAGTATAGAATGGTGACAACAATTCCAGTGCCATGCGGACTTTTCCTGTGTGGAAGTTTCCTGGACTCCTGCTCCCTGTGAGAGATCCTAACAGACTGAACTGTGGTTGGGTTGCATTTTTCAGGGATTTGGCATGGTGATGGGGCCAACCTGGACTTGGTGAACATGTTAAGGACACTACTCTTTTAGGGATTCTTGCTGTATTGGCCAAGAGTTTGCTTAAAGGCTTTTAATCACTGTAAAAAAAATAGAGGACTGGATGAAGAAGATGGGGCACATATACACCATGGTATATTATTCAGCTAGGAGAGATGGTGACATCGGATCACTTATAGCAGAATGGTGGAGTCTTGGTAGCATTGTGCAGGGTGAAATAAGCGAATCAGAAAAAAACAGGAACTACAGGATTCCATACATTGGTGGGACATAAAAGCGAGACTAAGAGGCATGAACAGGAGTGTGCTGGCTATGGGGGGTGGGGGGAGGGAAGGAGGGAGAGGGGGAGGGGGAGGGGTACAGAGAGAACTGGATGGAGGGTGGCGGAGGATGATCTCTCTCCGGGTGATGGGTATGCAACAGAACTAAATGACAAGATAACCTGGAAATGTTTTCTTTGAATGTATGTACCCTGATTTATTGATGTCACCCCATTAAAATAAAAATTTATTTATTAAAAAAAAAAAAGAAGCTCAGCGTCCTTCTGAGAGAGCTGTCACAGGCCTGCTATGTTACCTGCTTCTACATACACACACACTGACACACACACACCACCATGTGGAAAGGGGGTGGCTTTTCCTCTCGCCCCTCTGAATTCTCTGGCACCTGGAGGGGTTGCTGAAGGACCATGAGTGTGGGCAGGGACAATGACATCACAGACCATCATCCTGCAGCCGGGTCTGGGAGACACTTTCCTGTTTCCAATCTGCCATGGGACTCAGGTGTGGCCTTTTGCTTCCTGGGAGTGAGTGAGTTTGGGAACTTGGTGACAAACCCCTGTTTTATTACTTCTAGATCCTGGATACAAGCTGTTCCCTCACTGAGCTTCTTGAGGACCTGCTCTCTCACCTCATTTATCCTGCTCCACAGGCCTCTGGACGCAGATGTAACACAGACCCCCAGATACCTCATCAAAAGAAGGAGAGAGAAAATCTCGATAGAATGTTTACAATATATGGACCAGAACAGAATGTTCTGGTACAAACAAGGCCCAGGTCTGGGCCTGCAGCTGCTCCATTACTCATATGGGGTTGACGATCATCAGAAAGGAAACTTCCCGGATGGGTACAGTGTCTCCAGGAAGAAGAAGGAGGGCTTCTCCCTGACCCTGGGGTCTGCCAGCACCAACCAGACATCTGTGTACCTCTGTGCCAGCAGTGACTACACAGCGCCACACGGCCACATCCTCTCTGCACAAAAAGGGCCGGTGCCAGGGGGAAGGGACCGAACTCAGGGCCGAGCTTTGCTGGTTCCAATGGCACATTTCAGCATCTTAGGAAAACAGTGCCTGCTAAGTGACACTGAGCCCACGGATCCACATCCTGGCCAGGAGAGCACAGGATGTTTTCATTCTGCACTCACCATCATTTCCAAGTTAGAGGCCATTCCAAAGTCAGCCTGCTCAGACTTGTGTATGTCCCCAACCTAAGTTCATGAGACTCTACCCAGGCAGGGGGAATAATCCTCACACATGTTTATAAGAAAGAAGCCCTTTTCTACCATTTATTTATGGATTTTTTTACCCTTTCTTGACCCTGACCATCTTTCTGCCATTGGCCTCTTGCCTTCATGTCTCTGTTCTTATCTGATATTTCACCAAGGGGAACTCACACAATCTAATCCATTCTTTGTATTGTGTGTTTGTGTGAGTGTGACAGAGACAGAAAGAGAGACAGAGACATGGACAGATAGGAGATAGGAACAGACAGGAAGGGAGAGAGATGAGAGCATCAATTCTTCGTGTGGCACCACAGTTGTTCATTGATTACTTTCTCATATGTGCTATGACCGGGTACATGGGGGGGCTACAGCAGACCGAGTGACTCTTTGCTCAAGCCAGTGACCTTGGGCTCAATCAGGGGAGCTGTGCACAAACCCGATGAGCCCGCGCTCAAACTGTCAACCTCAGGGTCTCCAAACTGGGTCCTCTGTGTCTGAATCTGATGCTCTATACACTGTGCTACCACCTGGTCCAGCTCTAAACTCCTTCTTTAGATAAATTTAATTGCCATGTCCTGATTAGAAAGAAGGATTCTAAAATTTGAATTCTGTTCACTCAACCTAAAACAGAAAAACTCAGATAAAAATCAATCTTACCCTGGATGGGTAGCTCAGTAAGTTGGAGCATCATCTAATGAGCCAAGGTTGCAAGTTCAATCCCTAGTTAGGATACATACAGGAGTCACCCAATGAATGCATAAATAAGTGGAAAAACAAACTTACGTTTCTTTCTATGTCTCTTTCACATTCTTTCTAAAATAAATAAGTAAAAAATATTTTAATGTCATTCACATTCACTCAACAGATTCTAGTCCACTGTGTTTTTGTTGTTGTTGTTGTTGTTTTGTTTTTTTGGGATTTTTTTGCATTTTTCCGAAGCTGGAAACGGGGAGGCAGTCAGACAGAGTCCCGCATGCGCCCCACTGGGATTCACCCGGCATGCCCACCAGGGGGTGATGCTCTGCCCCTCTGGGGCATCACTCTGTTGCATACAGAGCCATCCTAGCACCTGAGGCAGAAGCCACAGAGCCATCCTCAGCACCCGGGCCAACTTTGCTCCAATGGAGCCTCGGCTGCGGGACAGGAAGAGAGACAGAGAGGAAGGAGAGGGTGGGGGTGGAGAAGCAGATGGGCGCTTCTCTTGTGTGCCCTGGCCAGGAATCAAACCTGGGACTCCTGCACGCCAGGCCAAGGCTCTACCACTGAGCCAACTGGCCAGGGCTCCACTGAGGTTCTTCTGACTACAAAAGAGAGACAGTCTTTGATAGTACTGATGTGAACACTTGGGTCAGGTTGTCACAAAGACACAAATTTGAGTGTTGTCTCTGTCACTTACTCTTCAAGTATGGAAACTTGGTAGTTATTTAAGATGTCTATGTTCCTACTGTCAAATGTCTTCCTCTGTAAAAATGGGTTGATAGTAGCCTAAGTAGCTACTGTATGGATACAGTGAAATAACGCATGCAGAGACCGCAGTAAGTGCTCAAAATTGAGCTGAGCTTCAATGCAAATGTTCAGTGTTTTACTGAGAAGGAGGAAGTCAGGAGTAGGGGAGGTTTACTGGAGTATAGTTTGAGGGAGGAGTCATGGGGACAGTTTGGGACAATGGAGATTCAACAGACAGATGAGATTCTGAGTTATGTTTCCCTCATACTCTAAAGATTTACCTTAGTTATTTGAGGTCAATGCTACATCCCACTCCTGCTTTGTACCCAAATGGTAGCACACATGTGGCCTCAACAATGATGGATGGGGAGGTAGTGGTAGGTGGGTGGCAGTTGCATGCAGGGACGCTTTCTGACGGAAGTGCCACACAGCTCCACTAGGGGGCAGACTCATTTCTCCCAAATTTTGCAGAAACTCAACTTTCTACCTACAGAAGGGGAACAGAAAAGCAGAAAGGAAAAAAAACTACACAGTGGTGAGGAAAGATGAACTTGACTTTGGCTTCTAAGTGCCTTTTTGCCGGGGTCCAGCCCCGGGGGGGAGGATCCAGGGGTCCCACAGGAAGAGACGGCATCGGCGAAAATCGAGTGAGAGAGCTGAATTCTTTTCTTTCTCTTTATTCTCTAGTTAGCATTTACTGCCAGGCATCTCCCCCAATGGCTGGTCTAACATTACTTTTTATGCACACACACTAAGTTACAATCACGTGGTATTTTGAATACATCATTGTCTTAGTTTCACTATGGTTACATATTTCTAGATAACAGTTAATTCATATCTATAAGCTACAAGTCAGGTGGTAAGTTATTCAAAGTACAGTTGTACAATAACTTGAATAGTAATAACAATATTGGTACAAACTTCTAAAAGATTAGTACTAATTAATAACTCTATTTTACTCTTGTTGTGAGTCAAGGGCACAGAAAGAGATAGCAGACGAAATCATCAAGGACTAGCAGAGGACCACCGCTTGCTCAGACAAATAGCCTTGAGTTCATGTAGTGTCCTAATTCTTTTTTTACAAGACTACAAAAGGCTTGCTATTAAGAAACTGACATAGTATAAAGAGTAATTTTTACTTAAAGATACATAGAGTGCACCTGCAAGATAGCTAGTAGCAACATAATATCAGAAGGCATTAGTTGCTATTGCTGCTATGAATCCCACCACATTCCTCTCCTTATTCTTGGAAAATGCAAAAATCTCATGAGAATGTTTTACTGAGAAAAGCCCAGCAACTGTCTTCAGTGACAAAACAAGTCTTTTAACAAAACATTCTTTACTAGCCAGTTGCACTCCTATCCAAGGCCACACAACAGGCCACTCTACTACACTTTACCTAAGATTCTAATGTCTAGTTAAACTTTATTTATTTACTATATTCATATCCTAGCTAAGTTCTAACTTTATTCTTTCTAACATGATTAATAAGAAGAAATTCTCCTACAAACTTAACCCTTTATGAGGGATATCATGGCCAGCCTCTTATGTTTATGAGCCCAGTTCAAGGGGCTTACAGGCTTTTCTGTGGAACTTACACCTTCTGTCTCATTTCCAAAGAAATTACTACGAATCTACAGGGAAAGCACGGTACTATTATCCCTGTGCTACAAATAATAGCACACACCCAGAAAAGGGGGGATATAAGGCCAGACTAATTCAAAAGATTAAAGGGGGAAGTATCGTTGTGCCTTTCCTTTGCAGTGACTTTGTCAACCCACAGCTGTTGGTCTTTACTGTGGTGACTCTATCTTCTTTTGCTGTGACTTTGTCAACCAGCAGTTGTGGATCTTCTCCTGCTGTGACCTAGTTAGCCAGCATTAGTGGAACAGCTCCCGACACCTTTGCACAGGGAAGAGGAATGGGAATCACCCAGAGATGCTGACCTTCCTGCTACTCCTCCTAGGACCAGGTGTGAGCCTTATGGGGCAGGGCAGTCAGGGTTAGTGTTCATGCCCATGGAGGAGCAGAGGGTCCAAGGCCACTGGTCAGACGGGGGTCGGGGAGATGAGATGTTGGATCACAGGATCGGACAAAATAATAGTTGGTAGAGAACAAAATGGAGGCAGGGTTATGGGATTTTTGGGGAGCCAAGGTTATATTGAAGCAAATAGTAAAAGGCCATCTTGTCTGGAGACAAGCGGAGACCAGCTGGTCAGCCCTCATGGTCTCTCTACTTCCCTGAACCCAGGCTCTGTATTCGGTGCTGTCCTCTTTCAAAAGCCAAGCAGGGATATCAGTCAACGTGGGACCTCCGTGATGATCCAGTGTCTGGCTGATACACAACTGGCCCTCATGCTCTGGTACCGCCAGCCTCCAGAACAGAGCCTGCCACTAATGGTATCTGCGAATCAGGGCTCTGATGCCAGTTATGAAAGTGGATTTACCAAGGACAAGTTTGCCATCAGTCGCCAGAACCTAACGTTCTCCACTCTGATTGTGAGCAGTGTGAGCCCGGAAGACAGCAGCCTGTACTTCTGCGCTGGAGACACAGTGCTGGGCAAGGCTCAGAGATCTGAGCAAGAACCCAGCTCCCTCCTCCCCAGCCCCATCCAGAGGAGCCTCACACCCTGCTGGGTAAGCTGGAGGGAGGAAACCACAGCTTTGGGGCAGAGACAGAGCCTGCTGTGTGTGTGGGCGGGTCTGAGTGTGGACGGTCAGCCTGTCATGCAGGGAGAATCTGTGGGACTAGGTGGAGGGCTCCATCCACAGACAGGAAGGGTGGTTACCAGGAGCCTGAGGCTAGCATTTCTCCCAGGAGAGTGTTCAGAAATGCTCAGTAAAACTATCAGATACAGTTTTCCAGATAGATTTGCACTGTCTGCTGGATGCTCACTATAGTTTAATACCGCATGTTTCTGGAAGGTCATGAAAGGTAATCCTCCAGAGGGCTGGAACTTCAGTCCATAATGGCACCTGTGCACATTTTATAGAAGGAGAGAAGGCCTGAGGTGCATATCGGTCCTGTGTGTGACTTTCTCTCACTCTGTCACCTAGACTAACTCTTCATTTCCACTGTCCCTCTGCTGGCTTCTCTGTGCTGCATGATGGGTAATTCCTTGAGACCCACTTTCCAGTTTACTAATTCACTCTGCAACACAGAAGGGAGGCCTCAGACGAATCCAACACTGCCAACACCATGAACTTGGACTTCTAGCCTCCAGAACAGTGAGGAAATAGATTTCTGATGTCTGTCACCCACTATGGTAGTGCTAGAAACTACTATAGCTGACCGCACAGGCACCCTCTGGCCAGCACATTCCAAAATACCAGATGCAAAGAACCACAGTGGGTGCTCAGCATAAGCCACATGCCTGTTCCGTCACACGGACATAAGAACCACACTCATCAGTGACTAAACAGTAGGAATGCCACAGAAATCCTGGTTCCTAGATATAAGTCAGAACCTGCTTGCAAGGAGGTCATTCTGAGATAACTGTCACAGGCCTGCTGTCTTAATTGCTTTCTATAAACTCACACTCACACATACACACACACACACACACACACACACACACACACACTGACACTCCCATGTGGTTTTCCCTCTCGCCCCTCAGAACCCACTGGCACCTGGAGGGTTGCTGAGGGACCATGAGTGTGGGCAGGGACAATGACATCACAGACCATCAGCCTGCAGCCCAGGTCTGAAAGACACTTTCTTGTCTCCAACCTGCCATGGGACCCAGGCTCCTCTCTGGTGTGCTTTCTGCTCTCTGGGAGTGGGTGAGTCCAGCAAATTGGTGGCAAACCCCTGTCTTATTACTTCTAGACCCTGGATACAAGCTGACCCCTTACTGGGCTTCTTGAGGACCTGCTCTCTCACCTCCTTTATTCTCCTCCAAAGGCCTCGTGGATACAGATGTAACACAGACCCCAAGATACCTCATCAAAAGAAGGGAGAAAAAAGCTAGATAGAATGTTACAGGATATAAACCAGGGCAGAATGTACTGATACTCACAAGGCCCAGGTCCGGGCCTGCAGCTGCTCCATTACTCATACAGGGTTGTCAATCATCAGAAAGGAGACTTCCTGAATGGGTACAGTGTCTCCAAGAAGAAGAAGGAGGGCTTCTCCCTGACCCTGGGGTCTGCCAGCACCAACCAGACATCTGTGTACATCTGTGCCAGCAGTGACTACACAGCACCGCACGGCCACATCCTCTCTGCACAAAAAGGACCTGTGCCAGGGGGAAGGGATCAAACTCAGGGCTGATCTATGTGCTGGCTCCTATGGCATGTTTGTGCATCTTAGCAAAACAGTGCCCACTAATTGAAACCAAGCCCCCATATCCACATCCTGACCCGGATTGCACAGGAGTTTTCATTCCCCGCTCACCATCACTTCCACGTTAAGGGCCATTCCAATGTCTGCCCGCCCAGAGTTATGTATTGTCAGCAACCTAAATGCATGAAACTCTACCCAGCCAGGAGGAAAAGTCCTCATACATATTTACAAAAGGAAACGCTGTTCTACCAATTTTTACCAATTTTTCCTTTCCTTTCATGTCCTGTTTGTCTTTCTACCATTTGCCCCTTGTGTCCATGTCTCTGTTCTTATCTGATATTTAACCAGGGGCACTCACACTATCTAAACTCCTATTTTTTTTTTCCGAAGCTGGAAGCAGGGAGAGACAGTCAGACAGACTCCCACATGTGCCCAACCAGGATCCACCCGGCACGCGCACCAGGGGGCGACGCTCTGCCGTGACCAGAGCCACTCTAGTGCCTGGGGCAGAGGCCAAGGAGCCATCTCCAGCGCCCAGGCCATCTTTGCTCCAATGGAGCCTTGGCTGCGGGAGGGGAAGAGAGAGACAGAGAGGAAGGAGGGGGGAGGGGTGGAGAAGCAGATGGGCGCTTCTCCTGTGTGCCCTGGCCAGGAATCGAACCCCGGACCCCTTGCACGCCAGGCCGACGCTCTACCACTGAACCAACCGTCCAGGGCTCCTAATTTTGATAAAATTTTTTTGCCCATGTACTGATTCAAGAAAAAGCTGGTGAAATTTGAATTCTGTCATTCAACTGAAAAATGGAAGATCTCTGATAAAATCAATCTTGCCCTGCCCAGGTAATTCATTAGGTTGGATCATCAACCTAAGGAACCAAGGATGTAGGTTCGATCTCTGGTTAGGGCACATACATGAATCAACCAATCAGTGCTTAACAAATCCATGCATCTTTCTGGCTCTCTCTCCTTCTGCCCTCTCTAAATATCAATAAATAAAAAATTTAAAATCAGTCTGTCATTCTCTTTCACCCACAGGATTCTAGTCTACTATGATCTGGAGAACTTCAACAGTAAGCCAGTCTTCGATAGTATTAATGCGTACACTTGGGTCAGGCTGTCAAGTAGACATGGACTTCAGTCTTGCCTCTGTTACTTATTCTTGGATTATGAAAAATTGGGTAGTTATATAATATATGTAAGTCTCCTCTGTCAAATGTCCACATCTGTAAAAATGGAATGATAGAAGCATCAGTACAAGCCCACAGTAAGTGCTCACAAATTAGCTGAGCATTAAAGCAAAAGTAAAGTGTTTTACTGGGAAGAAGAAAGTCAGGAATAGACACCAGTTTACTGGAGCATAGATTGAGGGAGGAGCCATGGGGACAGTTTGGGACAATGAAGACTCAACAGACAGGTGAGATTCCCTCATACTCAAAATTTTACCTTAGTTATTTGAAGTCAGTGCTACATCCCACTCTTGCTTTGTACCCAAATGGTAGCACACATGTGGCCTCAATAATGATGGATGGGGAGGTGGTGGTGGGTGGGTGGCAGTTGCATGCTGGGACGCTTTGTGAGTGAACAGCCACACAGCTCCACAAGGGGGCAGACGAGGTTTCCTCAAATTTCACAGAACCTCAACTTCCTACCTACAGGAGGGGAACAGAGAACCGGCAGGGAAGGAACTACACAGTGGTGAGGAAACATGAACTTGACTTTCACTTCTGAGTGCCTTTTCACAGCGAAGAGGAGTGGGAATCACCCAGAGATGCTGATTTTCCTGCTACTCCTCCTGGAACCAGGTGTGAGCCTTATGGGGCAGGGCAGTCAGGGTTAGTGCTCATGCCCAGTGGAGGAGCGGAGGGTCTGAGGCCACCAGTGAGACGGGTGAAGGGGAGATGAGATGTTGGATCACAGGATCGCACAGAATAACAATTGGCAGAACAAAATGGAGGCAGGGCCACAGGGTTCTCTGGGAGTCAGGGTGATATTGAAGCAAATAGTAAAAGACCTTCCTGCCCAAAACAAGCTGGTCAGCCCTCACAGTCTCTCTACCTCCCTGCACCCAGGTTCTGTGTTCAGTGCTGTCCTCTCTCAATAGTCAAGCAGGGACATCTGTCAACATGGGACCTCCGTGATGATACAGTGTCTGAATAACACTCAACTTGCCTACATGTTCTGGTACCATCAGCCTACAGGACAGAGCCTGACACTAATGTTATCTGCGAATCAGGGCTCCTATGCCACGTATGAAAGTGGATTTTTCCAAGGACAAGTTTCCCATCAGCCGCCCAAACCAAAAGTTCTCCACTCTGACTGTGAGCAGTGTGAGCACTGGGGACAGCAGCCTGTACTTCTGCGCTGGAGGCACAGTGCTGGGCAAGGCTCAGAGATCTGAGCAAGAACCCAGCTCCCTCCTCCCCAGCCCCATCCAGAGGAGCCTCACACCCTGAGGGGTGGGCTGGAGGGGGGAAACCACAGCTTTGGGGCAGAGACAGAGCCTGCTGTGTTTGTGGGCGGGTCTGAGTGTGAATGGGCAACCTGGCATGCAGGGAGAATCTGTGGGACTAGGTGGAGGGCTCCATCCACAGACAGGAAGGGTGGTTACCTGGAGCCTGAGGAGAGCATTTCTCCCAGGAGAGTGTTCGGAAATACTCAATAAAACAATCAGATACTATTTTCAGGATAGATTTGCACTGTCTGCTGGAATGCTCATTATAGTTTAATACCACATGTTTCTGGAAGGTCTTGAAAGGTAATCCTCCAGAGGTCCAGAACTTCTGTCTGTAATGGCACCTGTGCACATTTTACTGGAGAGACAGCCTGAGGTGCAGATCGGTCCTGTGTGTGACTTTCTCTCACTCTGTCACCTCTGCTGGCTTCTCTGAACTGCTTGATGGGAAATTCCTTGACACCCAGTCTCCAGTTTACTAATTCACTCAGCACCCCAGGAGGGAGGCCTCAGAGGAGCCCAACCCTGCCAACACTTTGTTCTTGGATTTCTAGCCTCCATACAGTGATGAAATAGATTTCTGATGTCTGTCACCCACTATGACAGCACTAGAAACTACTATAGCTGACCACACAGGCACCCTCTGCCCAGGACAGTTCACCATCACAGATGCAAAGAACCACAGTGCGTGCAATGCATAAACCATGTGCTTGTGCCCACCGCACAGACACTGGAGCTACACTCACCAGTGACTCAATGGTGGGAACACCACAGAAACCCAGGTTCCCAGATGCAAGCCAGAGCCTATTTTTAATCTGTGTATATTAGAAGCCAAGGGTCCTTCTGAGAGAGCTGTCACAGGACAGCTGTGTTACCTGCTTTTTACTAACACACACACACACACACACACACACTGACACACACACACTCCCCCATTTGGAAAAGGGGTGGCATTATCTCTTGTCCCTCTGAACTGTCTGGCACCTGCAGGGTTGCTGAGGGACCATGAGTGTGGGGAGGGACAATGACGTCACAGAACATCAGTCTGCAGCCGCGCCTGGGAGACACTTTCCTGTCTCCAACCTGCCATGGGACTTTGGCTCCTCTTTATTTTGGCCTTTTGTTTCCTGCAAGTGGGTGAGTTCAGGGAAATGGTCGCAAACCCCTGTCTTATTACTTCTACACCCTGGATACAAGCTGTCTCCTCACCTGGCTTCTTGGGGACCTGCTCTCTCACCTCCTTTATTCTCCTCCACAGACCTAGTGGACGCAGAGGTAACACAAATCCCAAGATATCTCATTAAAAGAAGAGAAGAGGAAGTTTTGATAGAATGTTTACAGGATTTGAACCATGGAAATATGTACTGGTACCGACAAGGCCCAGGTCCAGGCCTGCAGCTGCTCCATTACTCATATGGGGTGGACGATCATCAGAAAGGAGACTTCCCGGATGGGTACAGTGTCTCCAGGAAGAAGAAGGAGGGCTTCTCCCTGACCCTGGGGTCTGCCAGCACCAACCAGACATCTGTGGACCTCTGTGCCAGCAGTGACTACACAGCGCCACACGGCCACATCCTCTCTGCACAATAAGGGCCGGTGCCAGGGGGAAGGCACCGAACTCAGGGCTGAGCTACGCTGGCTCCTATGGCACGTTTGTGCCTCTTAGCAAAACAGTGCCCACCCACTGAGACCGAGCCCCCAGACCCACGTCCTGGCCAGGAGAGCACAGGATGTTTTCATTCCCTGCTCACCATTGTTTCTATGGTAGGGGTCATTCCAAAGTCAGTCCGCCCAGTCTTGTGTATTGTCCCCAATGTAAATTCATGACACTCTACCCAGCCTGCAGTAAAAGTCCTCACACATATTTATAAGAAAGAGGGCTGGTCTACCAATTTTTACTGACTTTTCCTTCTCTTTTTTCCTTGGTGATCTTTCTACTATTTGCGTCTAACCCTCACGTCTCTGTTCTTATCAGATAGTATTCCACCAAGGGACACTTACACATCTAAACTCCTTCTTTACCTAAACTTTATTGCCTATGTGCTGATTCAAAATATCGATTGTGAAATTTGAATTCTGTTCATTCAACCCAAAAACAGAAAAACTCTAATAAAAATCCATCTTGCCCTGGATGGGTTCCTCAGTAGGTTGGAGCATCATCCGACCTGCCAAGGTTGCAGGTTCAATCCCTGGTTAGGGCACATATAGGAGTCACCCAGTGAATGTAGAAATAAGTGGAAAAACAAACATATATTTCTTTCTCTGTCTCTTTCCCATCCTCTCTCTCTCAAATCAGTAAATAAAAAAATTTTAAATTAGGCTGTCATTCTTTTTCAACCACAAGATCCTATTCTACTATGGTTCAGACAACTATAAAGTGAGACAGTCTTTGATAGTATTAACGCGAACACTTGGGTCAGGGTGTCACAGAAACATGGATTTCAGTCCTGTCTCTGCAACTAATATTTCGATTATGGGAACTTCAGTGGTTATTTTAAATCTTTATGTCTCCTCAGTCAAATGTCTTCCTCTGTAAAATGGGATGATAGTAGTCTAAGTAGCCTACTTTATGGATAGACTGAAATAACACATGCAGAGCCCACAGTGAGGACTGAAAAATTAACCGAGCTTCTATACAAGTATAACGTGTTTTACTGGGAAGGAAGAAGTCTGGAATAGACACCAGTTTACTGAAGTACAGATTGAGGGAGGAGTCATGGAGACAGTTTGGGACAATGGAGACTCAACAGACAGGTGAGATTATGAGTTATGATGTCCACTCATTTTCTAAAGTTTTTCCTTTAGTTACTTGAGGTCAATGCTACATCCCACTCTTGCTTTGTACCCAAATAGTAGCACACATGTGGCCTCAATAATGATGAAGAAGGAGGTGCTGCTGTTGGTGGGTGGATGGCAGTTGCATGCTGAAGCACCTTGTGATTGAAGAGCCACACTGCTCCACTAGGGGGCAGACTCATTTCCCCCAAATTTTGCAGAAACTCAACTTCCTACCTACAGAAGGGGAACAGAAACTTGCAGAGAAAGAACTACGCAGTGGTGAGGAAACATGAACTTGACTTCGACTTCTGAGTGCCTTTTCACAGGGAAGAGGAGTGGGAATCACCCAGAGATGCCGACTTTCCTGCTACTCCTCCTGGGACCAGGTGTGAGCCTTATGGGGCAGGGCAGTCAGGGTTAGTGCTCATGCCCAGTGGAGGAGCGAAGGGTCTGAGGCCACCAGTCAGACTGGTGCCAGGAAGATGAGATGTTGGATCACAGAATTGGAAACAATAAAGGTCCTCAGAACAAAATGGAGGCAGGGCTATGGGGTTCTCTGGGAGCCAAGGAGATATTGGAGCAAATAGTAAAAGACCTTCCTGCCCGAGACCAGCTGGTCAGCTCCCATGGTCTCTCTACCTCCCTGCATCCAGGTTCTGTGTTTGGTGCTGTCCTCTCTCAAAAGCCAAGCAGGGACATCTGTCAACATGGGACCTCCGTGATGATCCAGTGTCTGACTGACACCCAACTTGTCTACATGTTCTGGTACCGCCAGCCTCCGGGACAGAGCCTGACTCTGATGGC
The DNA here is from genome assembly GCF_036850765.1 of Saccopteryx bilineata. Lineage (NCBI taxonomy): Eukaryota > Metazoa > Chordata > Mammalia > Chiroptera > Emballonuridae > Saccopteryx > Saccopteryx bilineata. Next base: position 343,689,777 of record NC_089491.1, read on the forward strand.
AACTGCGAATCAGGGCTCCAATGCCAGTTACGAAAGAGGATTTACCAAGGACAAGTTTCCCATCAGCCGCCCGAACCTAACATTCTCCACTCTGACTGTGAGCAGTGTGAGCCCGGAAGACAGCAGCCTGTACTTATGCAGCGCTGGAGACACAGTGCTGGGCAAGGCTCAGAGAGCTGAGCAAGAACCCAGCTCCCTCCTCCCCAGCCCCATCCAGAGGAGCCTCACACCCTGAGGGGTGGGCTGGAGGGGGGAAAACCACAGCTTTGGGGCAGAGACAGAGCCTGGTGTGTGTGTGGGCGGGTCTGAGTGTGCACGGGCAGCCTGGCATGCAGGGAGAATCTGTGGGACTAGGTGGAGGGCTCCATCCACAGACAGGAAGAGTGGTTACCAGGAGCCTGAGGAGAGCATTTTTCCGAGAAGTCGGTTCAGAAATGCTCAGTAAAACTATCAGATACAGTTTTCCAGATAGATTTGCACTGTCTGCTGGATGCTCACTATAGTTTAATACCACATGTTTCTGGAAGATCATGAAAGGTCATCCTCCAGACGGCTGGAACTTCAGTCCGTAAAGGCACCTGTGCACATTTTACAGAAGGAGAGACGGCCTGAAGTGCAGATCGGTCCTGTGTGTGACTTTCTCTCACTCTGTCACCTAGACTAACTCTTCATTTCCACTGTCTCTCTGCTGGCTTCTCTGTGCTGCATGATGGGTAATTCCTTGAGACCCACTCTCCAATTTACTAATGCACGTTCTAACCCAGGGGGGAGGCCTCAGAAGAATCCCACAATGCCAATACCTCATAATTGGACTTTTAGCCACCAGAACACTAAGGAAATAGATTTCTGATGTCTGTCACCCACTGCTGTAGCGCTAGAATCTACTATAGCTGACCTCACAGGCACCCTCTGCCCAGGACATTTTACCATCCCAGATGCAAGGAACCACAGTGGGTGCTCAGCGTAAACCACGTGCTTGTGCCTGCCACACAGACACTAGAGCTACACTCACCAGTGACTCAATGGTGCGAGCACCACAGAAATCCTGGGTCCCGGATGGAAGCCAGAGACCACTTGTAATCTGTGTATGTTAGAAGCCGGGGACTCTTCTGAGAGAGCTGTCACAGGCCTGCTGTCTTCACTGCTTTCTATAAACACACACTCACACACACACACACACACTCACACACTCACACAGATACTGACACTCATGTGGAAAGAAGGTGACTTTCCCTCTTGTCTCTCTGAACCCTGTGGCACCTTGAGGGTTGCTGAGGGACCATGAGTGTGGGAAGGGACAATGACATCACAGACCATCAGCCTGCAGCCTGGGTCTGGGAGACATTTTCCTGTCTTCAACCTGCCATGGGACTCAGGCTCCTCTGTGGTGTGGCCTTTTGCTTCCTGGGAGTGGGTGAGTCCAGGGACTTGGTGGCAAACCCCTGTCTTATTACTTTTAGACCCTGGATACAAGCTGTCCCCTCACCGGGCTTCTTGGGGACCTGTTCTCTCACCTCCTTTATTCTCCTCCACAGGCCTCGTGTACACAGAGGTAACACAGACCCCAAGATACCTCATCAAAAGAAGGGGAGAGAAAGTCTTGATAGAATGTTTTCAATATATGGACCACGAAGGAATGTACTGGTACCGACAAGACCCAGGTCTGGGCCTGCAGCTGCTCCATTACTCATATGGGGTTAACAATCATGAGAAAGGAGACTTCCCGGATGGGTACAGTGTCTCCAGGAAGAAGAAGAAGGGCTTCTCCCTGACCCTGGGGTCGGCCAGCACCAACCAGACATCTGTGTACCTCTGTGCCAGCAGTTTATCCACAGCGCCGCACGGCCACATCCTCTCTGCACAAAAAGGGCCTGTGCCAGGGGGAAGGGACTGAACTCAGGGCTGAGCTACACTGGCTCCTATGGCACATTTGTGCATCTTAGCAGAACAGTGCCCACTCACTGAGACCGAGCCCCCAGACCCACATCCTGACAACAAGAACACTGGATGTTTTCATTCCTTGCTCACCATCGTTTTCAAGTTAGGGGACATTCCAAAGCCAGCCCACCCAGACTTTTATATTGTCCCCAACTTAAGTTCATCAGACTCTACCCAGCCAGGAGGAAATTCCTCACAGACATTTACAAAAGGAAGCCTGTTCTACCGTTTTGTATCCTGACTTTTTCTTCCCTTTTCTGTCCCTGACCATCTTTCTAGCACTGTCCTCTTGCCTCCGTGTCTCTGTTCTTATCTGGTATTTCACCAGGGGGCACTCACACAATCTAAATGCCTTCTTTTTATCAGAGTTTTTTCATTTTTAGGTTGAATGAACAGAACTTGAAGTCCAGAATCATTCTTTTGAATCAGCCCATGGGCAGTAAAATTTATCTAAAGGAGTTTAGATGTGTGAGTGCCCCTTGGTGAAATATTGAATAAGAACAGAGACATGGTTGTTAGAGGAAAATGGTAACAGGACGAACAGAGACAGAAAAGGGAGGGAATATTGGTAAAAATTTATAGAACAGGCTTCTTGCCCTGGACGGGTGGCTTAGTAGGTAGGAGCATCATCTGATGTGCCAAGGTTATAGGTTCAATCCCTGGCTAGGGCACATATAGGAGTCACCCAATGAATGTATAAATAAGTGGAATGACAAACCTATGTTTCTTTCTCTATTTCCCTTTCTCTCTAAAATCAGTAAATAAAAAATTTTAAAAATCAGTCTCATTCTCATTCACCCAACAGATTCTAGTCTACTACGGTTCGGACAACTGCAAAAGTGAGACATTCTTTGATAGTACTGATGTTAACACCTGGCTCAGGGTGTCACAAAGAAATGAATTTGAGTGTTGCCTCTGTCACTTACTCTTCAAATATAGGAACTTGGGTAGATATTTAAGATTTTTATGTCTCTGTCAAATGTCTTCCTCTGTAACATGTGTTGATGGTAGCCTAAGTAGCTACTGTATGGACTGAAATAACGCATGCAGAGACCACAAGTAAGTGCTCAAAATTGCGCTGAGGTTCGATGCAAATGTAACGTGTTTTACTGGGAAGGGGGAAGTCAGGAATAGACACCAGTTTACTGAAGTATAGATTGAGGGAGGAGTCATGGGGACAGTTTGGGACAATGGAGACTCAACAGACAGGTGAGATTCTGAGTTATAAGGTTCCCTCATACTCTAAAGTTTTACCTTAGTTGTTTGAGGTCAATGCTACTTCCCACTCCTGCTTTGTACCCAAATGATAACACACATGTGCCCTCAATAATGATGGATGGGGAGGTGGTGGTGGGTGGGTCACAGTTGCATGTTGGGACACCTTGTGAGTGAAGAGCCACACAGCTCCACTAGGGGGCAGATGAGGTTTCCTCAAATTTCACAGAAACTCAACTTCCTACCTCCAGGAGGGGAACAGAGAACCAGCAGGGAAGAAACTACACAGTGGTGAGGAAACATGAACTTGACTGACTTCTGAGTGCCTTTTCACAGGGAAGAGGAGTGGGAATCACCCAGAGATGCTGACTTTCCTGCTACTCCTCCTGGGACTAGGTGTGAGCCTTATGGGGCAGGGCAGTCAGGGTTAGTGCTCATGCCCAGTGGAGGAGCAGAGGGTCTGAGGCCACCAGTCAGCTGGGGGCCGGGGAAATGAGATGTTAGATCACAGGATTAGACAGAATAACAATTGGCAGAAGAAAATGAAGGCAGGACCACGAGGTTCTTAGAAGCCAAGGTAATATTGGTGCAAATAGAAAAAAAACTTCTTGCCAGTTGACCAGCTGGTCAGCCCCCATGGTCTTTCTACCTCTCTACACCCAGGTTCTGTGTTCGGTGCTGTCTTCTCTCAAAAGCGAAGCAGGGACATCTGTCAGCTTGGGACTACGTGACGATCTAGAGTCTGGCTGATACTCAATTACATGTTCCTGTACCTCCAACCTCTGAGACAGAGCTCAACAGTGATGACAACTACAAATCAGTGTTCCGAAGCCACTTACGAAAGTGGATTTACCAAGGACCAGTTTCCCATCAGCCGCCCGAACCTAACGTTCTCCACTCTGACTGTGAGCAGTGTGAGCCCGGAAGACAGCAGCCTGTACTTATGCAGCGCTGGAGACACATTGCTGGGCAAGGCTTAGAGATCTGAGCAAGAACCCAGCTCCCTCCTCCCCAGCCCCATCCAGAGGAGCCTCACACCCTGAGGGGCGGGCTGGAGGGGGGAAACCACAGCTTTGGGGTAGAGACAGAGCCTGGTGTGATTGTGGGCGGGTCTGAGTGTGGACAGGCAGCCTGGCATGCAGGGAGAATCTGTGGGACCAGGTGGAGGGCTCCATCCACAGACAGGAGGAGTGGTTACCAGGAGCCTGAGGATAGCATTTCTCCCAGGAGAGGGCTCAGAAATGCTCAATAAAACAATCAGATACAGTTTTCCAGATAGATTGGCTGGAATCTGTGTACTGGAATGCTCATTTCAGTTCAATCCTTCATGGTTCTGGTGGGTCATGAAAGATAATTCTCCAGAAGGCCGGAACTTCAGTCAGTAATGGCACCTGTGCACATTTTACAGGAGAGACGGCCTGAGGTGCAGATCGGTCCTGTGTGTGACTTTCTCTCACTCTGTCACCTAGAATCTAACTCTTCATTCACATTGTCTCTCTGCTGGCTTCTCTGAGCTGCAATGATAGATAATATCTTGAGACCTCCAGTTTACTAGTGTATTTCCCCATGTATAAGGTGCACCCTTTCTAAAAATTTGTGGTATAAAAACTTGGCGGGTCTTATACAGTGGCTGTAGATTTCTTTTACTTGCATTTCTTGCTTTTTTTGTGCTCATTTTTGCATTCGTTGTTAAAGACAGTGATTCATCATCAGACACAGGTGAGGACAAACTAATGGTTGGGAGTTTTCACAGTGATGAGGAGTTGTATCAATTTTATGATGAATAACACTATAGTTCAATACCTTTATGCAATAAGTCTTTTTTTTCAAATTTCAGACCCCCAAATTAATGTGCATCTTATACATGGGAGCATCTTATACATGGGGATATATAGTAATTCATTCTGCAAGTCCAAGTCGGAAGCCTTCAAAGAGCCCAACCCTGCCAACACCTTGACATTGGACTTCTAGCCTCCAGAACAGTGAAGAAATAGATTTCTGATGTCTGTCACCCACTATGGTAGTGCTAGAAACTACTAAAGCTGACCACACAGGCACCTTCTGCCTGGCACATTCCAAAATCCCAGACGCAAAGAACCACAGTGGGTGCTCAGCATAAGCCACATGCCTGTGCCCACTGCACAGACATGGGAGCTACACTTTCAGTGACAAACCAGTGGGAACACCACAGAAATCCAGGTTCCCGGATGCAAGCCAGAACCTACCTTGTAATCTATGTACATTAGAAGTTTGGGGTCGTTCTGAGATAGCTGTCGCAGGCGTGCTCTGTTAACTGCTTTCCACAAACACACACACACTCACACACATACCCATTGACACTCCCATGTACAAAGGGGGTGGCTTTCCCTCTTGTCCCTCTAAAATCTCTGTCCGGCACCTGGAGGGTTGTGAGGGACCATGAGTGTGGGCAGGGACAATGACATCACAGACAATCAGTCTGCAGCCCGGGTCTGGGAGACACTCTCTTCTCTCCAACTTGCCATGGGACTCAGGTTCCTCTGTGGTGTGACCTTTTGTTTCCTGGGAGTGGGTGAGTTCGGGGACTAGGTGACAAACACCTGTCTCATTACTTCTAGACCCTGGATACAAGCTGTCCCCTCACCGGGCTTCTTGGGGACCTGCTCTCTCACCTCCTTTATCCTCCTCCACAGGCCTCGTGGATGCAGATGTAACACAGACCCCAAGATATCTCATCAAAAGAAGGGGAGAGAAAGGCTAGATAGAATGTTTACAGGATATGGACCAGAGCAGAATGTACTGGTACCGACAAGACCCAGGTCTGGGCCTGCAGCTGCTCCATTACTCATACGGGGTTGACGATTATCAGAAAGGAGACTTCCTGGATGGGTGGTACAGTGTCTCCAGGAAGAAGAAGGAGGGCTTCTCCCTGACCCTGGGGTCTGCCAGCACCAACCAGACATCTGTGTACCTCTGTGCCAGCAGTGACTACACAGCGCCGCACGGCCACATCCTCTCTGCACAAAAACGGCCAGTGCCAGGGGGAAGGGACTGTATTCAGGGCTGAGCTACACTGGCTCCTATGGCACGTTTGTGCATCTTAGCAGAACAGTGCCCACTAACTGAAATCGAGCCCCCAGACCCACGCCCTGGCCAGGAGAACACAGGATGTTTTCATTCCCCGCTCACCATTGTTTCCAAGTTAGAGGTCATTCCAAAGTCAGCCCGCCCAGACTTGTGTATGTCCCCAACCTAAGTTCATGAGACTCTACCCAGCCAGGAGGAAAAGTCCTCTCACATATTTACAAGAAGGAAGCCTGTTCTACCAAATTTTACCTGTTTTTCCTTCCCTTTCTTGTCTCTTTCCGTCTTTCTACCATTTGCCTCTTCCCTCCATGTCTCTCTTCTTATTTGTTGTTTCACCAGGGGGCACTCAACAGCTAAACTTCTTTAGATAAATTTTATTGCCCAGGTGCTGATCCAAAAGAAAGATAGTGGAATTCGAATTTTGTGCATTCAACCTAAAAACAGAAAAACTTTAATAAAAATCAATCTTTCACCCTGGCCGGAGAGCTCAGTTGGTTGGAGCATCATCCTGAAGCGCGGAGGTTGTCAGTTCGATCCCCAGTCAAGGCACACATGGGAACAGATCGATGTTCCTCTCTCTCTCTCTCTCCCTTCCTGTCTCACTAAATTCAATAAATAAAAATTTTTCAAAAATCAATCTTTCCCCGCCAGATTGCTAGTAGATTAGAGCATCATCTAATGAGCCATGGCTGTGGGTCGGATCCCTTGTTAGGACACATACAGGAGTCAATCAATGAATGCATAAATAAGTGGAAAAACAAACCCGTTTCCTTCTCTGTTTCTTTGTCGTCCTGTCTCTAAAATCCGTATATAATTTTTTTTTAAAAAAAGTCTGTCATTCTCTCACCCCTAAGATTCTAGTCCACTATGGTTCAGACAACGGCAACAGCGAGATAGTCTTTCATTGTATCAATATGAACATTTGGGTCAGGGCGCAGACACGGATTTCAGTCCTGCCTTTGTCACTTACTCTTAGATTATGGGAACCTGAGTAATTATTTAAGATCCTTATCTCTCCTCTGTCAAATGTCCTCCTCTGTGAAATGGGATGATGGTAGCCTAAGTAGCCTACTGTATGGATAGACTAAATAACGCATGCAGAGACCACAGTAAGTGCTCAAAAATGAGCTGAGCTTCTATGCAAATGTCCAGTATTTTACTGGGAAGGAGGAAGTCAGGAATAGACACCAGCTTACTGGAGCATAGACTGAGGGAGGAGTCATGGGGACAGTTTGGGACAATGGAGACTCAACAGACAGGTGAGATTCTGAGTTAAAAGGTTCCCTTATACTCGAAAGTTTTACCTTAGTTATTTGAAGTCAATGCTACTTCCCACTCCTGCTTTGTACCCAAATGGTAGCACACATGTGGCCTCAATAATGATGAATGGGGAGGTGGTGGTAGGTGGGTGGCAGTTCCATGCTGGGACGCTTTGTGAGTGAAGAGCCACACAGCTCCACTAGGGGACAGACTCATTTTTCTCAAAGTTTGCAGAAACTCAACTTCTTACCTACAGGAGGGATACAGAGAACCAGCAGGGAAGGAACTACACAGTCGTGAGGAAACATGAACTTGACTTTCACTTCTGAGTGCCTTTTCACAGGGAAGAGGAGTGGGAATCACCCAGAGATGCTGACTTTCCTGCTGCTCCTCCTGGGACCAGGTGTGAGCCTTATGGGGCAGGGCAGTCAGGGTTAGTGCTCATGCCCAGTGGAAGAGTGGAGGGTCTGAGGCCACCTGTCAGAGGGGCAGAGGGGAGATGAGATGTTGGATCACAGGATCGGACAGAATAGCAATTGACAGAACAAAATGGAGGCAGGGCCACGGGGTTCTCTGGGAGCCAGGGTGATATTGGAGCAAATAGTAAAAGACCTTCCTGCCAAGACAAGCTGGTCAGCTCCCATGGTCTCTCTACCTCCTTGCATCCAGGCTCTGTGTTTGGTGTTGTCCTCTCTCAAAAGCCAAGCAGGAACATCTGTCAGCGTGGGACCTCCATGACGATCCAGTGTTTGGCTGACACCCAACTTGCCTACATGTTCTGGTACCGCCAGCCTCCAGGACAGAGCCTGACACTGATGGCAACTGCGAATCAGGGCTCTGATGCCAGTTACGAAAGTGGATTTACCAAGGACAAGTTTCCCATCAGCCGCCCGGACCTAACATTCTCCACTCTGACTGTGAGCAGTGTGAGCCCGGAAGACAGCAGCCTGTACTTCTGCGCTGGAGGCACAGTGCTGGGCAAGGCTCAGAGATCTGAGCAAGAACCCAGCTTCCTCCTCCCCAGCCCCATCCAGAGGAGCCTCACACCCTGCAGGGCGGGGCGGGCTGGTGAGGGGAAACCACAGCTTTGGGGCAGAGACAGAGCCTGGTGTGTGTGTGGGCGGGTCTGAGTGTGGACAGGCAGCCTGGCATGCAGGGAGAATCTGTGGGACCAGGTGGAGGGCTCCATCCACAGACAGGAAGAGTGGTTACCAGGAGCCTGAGGAGAGCATTTCTCTCAGGAGAGTGTACAGAAATGCTCAGTAAAACAATCAGATACACTTTGCTGGATAGATTGGCTGGAATCTGTCTGCTGGATGCTCATTATAGTTTTTTACCGTGTGTTTTCAGAAGGTCATGAACGGTAATCCTCCAGAGGGCCGGAACTTCAGTTTGTAATTGCACCTGTGCACATTTTACAGGAGAGACGGCCCAAGGTGCAGATCGGTCCTGTGTGTGACTTTCTCTCACTCTGTCACCTAGACTCTAACTCTTCTTCTCATTGTCCCTGGCTTCTGTGTGCTGCTTGATGGGCAATTCCTCGAGCCCTCTAGTTTACTACTATTTCCCATGTATAAGATGCATCCTTTTTGAAAAATTTGGTGTCTAAAAACTGGGTGCGTCTTATATAGGGGCTGTAGACTTCTTTTACTTACATTTCCCACTGTTTCACGCTTGTTTTAGAGCTCCTTCATGACAGTGATCCATCATCAGACACTGATGAGGACAAGCTAATGGATGGGAGTTATGACAGAGTTGCATAAATTTTATGATGAGTAAAGCTTGAGTTCAATAGCTTTATGTAATACATTTTTTTCCAAATGTCGGGCCCAAATATTAAAGTGCTTCTTATAGATGGGAGCATCTCATACATGGGGAAGTACAGTAATTCATTTTGCAAGCCCAAGGTGGAAGCCTTGTAAGAGCCCAACCCTGCTGACCTTTGAACTTGGACTTCTAGCCTCCAGAACACTGAGGAAATAGATTTCTGATGTCTGTCACCCACTGCGGTAGTGCTAGAAACTACTGTAGCTGACCACACAGGCACCCTCTGCCCGGCACATTCCAAATTCCAGACGCAAAGAACCACAGTGGGTGCTCAGCATAAACCATGTACTTGTGCCCGCCGCACGGACACTGGAGCTACACTCACCAGTGACTCAACGGTGGGAACACCACAGAATTCCAGGTTCCCAGATGCAAGCCAGAGCCTACTTGTAATCTATGCTTATTAGAAGCCGAGGGTCCTTCTGAGAGAGCTGTCACAGGCCTGCTGTGTTACCTGCTTTCTACAAACACACATACACACACACACACACACACACACACACACTCTGACACTCCCATGAGGAAAGGGGGTGGCTTTCTAGAATCTGGAGGGTTGCTGAGGGACCATGAATGTGGACAGGGACAATGACATCACAGACAATCAGTCTAGAGCCCGGGTCTGGGAGACCCTTTCCTGTCTGCAACCTGCCATGGGACTCAGGCTCCTCTGTGGTGTGGCCCTTTGTTTCCTGGGAGTGGGTAAGTCCGGGGACTAGGTGACAAACCCCTATCTTATTACTTTTAGACCCTGAATATAAGCTGACCCCTCATCGGGCTTCTTGGGGACCTGCTCTCTCACCTCTTTTATCCTCCTCCACAGGCCTCGTAGATGCAGATGTAACACAGACTCCAAGATACTTTACCAAAAGAAGGGGAGAGAAAGGCTAGATAGAATGTTTACAGGATATGGACCAGAGCAGAATGTACTGGTACCGACAAGACCCAGGTCTGGGCCTGCAGCTGCTCCATTACTCATATGGGGTTGACGATCATCAGAAAGGAGACTTCCCGGAAGGCTACAGTGTCTCCAGGGAGAAGAAGGAGGGCTTCTTCCTGACCCTGGGGTCTGCCAGCACCAACCAGACATCTGTGTACCTCTGTGCCAGCAGTGTATCCACACAGCCACATCCTCTCTACACAAAATGGGCCGGGCCCTGGCCGGTTGGCTCAGCAGTAGAGTGTCGGCCTGGCGTGCGGGGGACCCGGGTTCGATTCCTGGCCAGGGCACATAGGAGAAGCGCCCATTTGCTTCTCCACCCCCACCACTTCCTTCCTCTCTGTCTCTCTCTTCCCCTCCCACAGCCAAGGCTCCATTGGAGCAAAGATGGCCCGGGCGCTGGAGATGGCTCCTTGGCCTCTGCCCCAGGCGCTAGAGTGGCTCTGGTCACGGCAGAGCGATGCCCCGGAGGGGCAGAGCATCGCCCCCTGGTAGGCAGAGCATCGCCCCTGGTGGGCGTGCCGGGTGGATCCCGGTCAGGCGCATGCGGGAGTCTGTCTGACTGTCTCTCCCTGTTTCCAGCTTCAGAAAAAAAAAAAAAAAAATGGGCTGGTGCCAGGGGGAAGGGATCAAACTCAGGGCTGAGCTACGCTGGCTCCTATGTACATTTGTGCATCTCAGCAAAAAGGAGCCCACTATGTGGAAAAGAGCCCACGGACCCTCATCTTGGTCCCAGCATTCCCCATAAGGAGGCTCCCAAGGCAAATGCAAAGAGCTTGCTATAAGCCACACTCTCCTCTACCTGCCTACAACCCTTCCCTTTGAGAAGTTGCTCCTGGCGCTTGACTGAATGCCTCTTCATGGTGCTCAGAACTGAGTGTTATCTGATCTGCAACTTTGGCAAGTTGGACAAGCAGTGAGTTTTCTGTGATTAGTGGAAAATGTATAATCGCGAGCAGACTCAAGCGTAGCTGGAAGAAGGGACAGTTTAATTTCAAGAGCAAGTATCAGTCTCATGGTGTCCGGTTCTATTTATCCCCTGCCACTCAGCCCTCCAATTCACACCCTAGGCTTCATGGGAAAAACACGGGCCTATTAATGGTGAAAGGTAATCTTCTGAGAGGCTGGACCTTCAGTTTATAAATGTGCTTGTCCATTTTCTAGAAGGAGAGAAGGCCTGAGGTATAGACCCATCTGTGTTCAACTTTCTCTCACTCTATTGTCCAGACCCGAAGCCATTTAACCTTTCTATTGACTTTTTAATGTAAAGGAGATTAATTTTCATTTCCTGGAAATCTCCTTGGGTCTCTTACCAATAGAAGTGTTTGATTTTGAAAGTATGTTGCTTGCTCCGTATGGATTTTGAAATTACTTTATTTCTTTAAGGTATTAAGCTCCTATCCGAAGTGATGAAGTTCATACACCGAGTGACACCAGGGTTGTGCCCACAGAGGTAAAGGCTATGTGAGGACACAGGGAGAAGTTGGCTATCTGTAAGCCAAGGAGCGAGGCGTCAGGGGAAACCAACCTGGCCTACACCCTGACCTTGGACTTCTAGCTCCCAGCACTGTGGGAAAACAGATTTCTGTTGTTTAAGATAACCAGTTTGTGGTATTATATTATGGCCACCCTAGCAAACTAATACACTGAGTAGGGAAATATGATTCAGCAATGGAGGAAAACTGATCAAGCAGTATGGACTTCTTTGGAGAAAAACTCTGGAAAAGCATTGGAATTTGGACAATGTCAGCCCACAAGGAAATGAACTAAATTGTTCCAACAGGGAAGGAACAGATGCTTCAACCTTTATATTTGGATAGAAAGGTGTTCCAACAACATGTGCCCGGCCCTCGGCTGCCTCCCCCATGGCTGGGAACGGGAACAGATGTTACGAGTTCTAGATACACAAGCCCAGAACCTGCCCCAACGCAGTGGCCCTGCTGTGGGTGGCCCTCCAGTCGGAACTGTGTTGGTTTGTGCTTCCATGGACTGTGCACTCACTGCTGAACTTGGGGAGGGTTTTGCACAGGCTGCCCTGTAGAAAGTGGACGGACCAGTTGGCTGCCTTCCAAAGGCACAAAACACTGTAGAATTATTTTTTTTAAGCCAAATGAGTGGTGGGAGCCCAGTTGGCTTATCACCAAATTGGACTTCTGGGCTCAATCTGGATCTAATATGATTTAGAAAATTAAGTACATATGCCATTCATTAAACTCAGAGAGTCATGGAAGAAGTGATGGCTTCTGCAATCACATCAGCCCGCAGGGGCAGCCCTCCTGGCTTTCTGCTGCGTGTTTTCCAACAGACCTGGGAGTCACTTAAGCAGCGCTGGTAGGTGCAGGCGTGGGACAAAGAGCGACTGAAATGTGAACCACTAGACCATTGTAGTATAGAAACCAATCAATCGTTTCTTTTATTTATTTATTTATTTATTTATTTATTCATTCATTCATTCATTTTAGGGGGGGGAGAGAGAAAGAGGAGGAGCAGGAAGCATCAGCTCCCATATGTGCTTTGACCAGGCAAGCCAGGGTTTTTTGAACTGGCAACCTCAGTGTTTCCAGGTTGACACTTTATCCACTACACCACCACAGGTCAGCAATCAATCATTATACAAAGAGCCTCAATCTACTTCCCCATTCACTTCTCCACAGAAGCATAAAAAATATACAAAGTATGCAAGTTTCCCTCCCTTGACTCAGAAAAATTTCCTATAGTCTACCAAGGATTGCCTCCCCATTCCCGCTAAGGGGATGCTGGTATCTACAATTAGAGTCTCTCCTTATCCTCCAAAGCAGGACTTTCTAGGAAGACCTCGTAACAACAGAATAGGACAAAATATTCAGTGACATTACAAAACAAGCCCCTATGACCGAGGCTCCCTAACCTGGGTCAGCTACCTGTGAGCACAGAAGAGTGTGTCATTGCTGCCTTAGATGTGCCTTACTGGGGTCCAGGCCACGGCAAGGTAAGGCTCTGGGAGAAGGTGCCAGATGCAAGGTTAATCCAACCTTCTCTCTCCGCTAGGGAGATACACGTCAGGAGGGCTCAGGATGTGGTCTGTCCTCCGACTTGATCCCGAATGAACCTTCTCTTCAAGGCCACCTGCCGTAATGCCCACGCCCCCCCCCCTCCTCACTTCCGTGCCTTCCTGCAGCCTCAAGGCCATTTTTAGACCTGCATTCTTGGGCAAGACAGAACTCATCTGATTCTGTCTTCATCTCCTGCCGAGGGGAATAATTTTGTCCTGCACACCTCACACTGAAAACACTTGTGAGAAGTTAAACTTGAAATTCAATGCTCATGAAAGTTGGCTTGGCGTGTTTGAAAGCTCTTAAAAAACCGTCAGGCACTGCACAAATATAGCAGCGTTCCCAGCAGGATATGCGCCCACGAGAGGTTAGAGGGTGTGCGGCGAGGAGGGATGAGCTCTGAGCCATGAGTGGGTGTCCTGGCGTGAACAAGCTGTGCCAGCCACCAGACAGAAAGACACCCTTGAGTTCCCCTCAAGCCCTTGGTTCCACACTGCCATTTCCCCCAATTCACTCCCTCCCTCCGGCCTACTTTCTGTCTCACTCCCAGACTCCTGGGCTTTTCTCACTGGGTTCATCGTCTCCAGGACCTGGGCCCATGTCTACCTTTGGGAGAACTCAGTGAGCTCTGCCTGCTCCTGCCCCTGACGAACCCAGAGCTCAGAGGAGCTGAGAAGTCCCTTCATCATGGGACTCCTCCCCCTGGCCGCCACACCGACGCAGACACGGACACACAGACAGGATCTATCTACACTGTGGGCCAGGATCTGCCTCAATAAATTTCAGTGCTGTGTCTTGGTGGCTGTAGCAGGTCCCAAATTGAGATCATTTGGGGGACTAGTCACTAGATATGGAGCCAAACACAAGAGTCCCATTGTGTCTAAAATAGAAGACTTCGAAGTCCTTCCCCCCCACACACACACACACTCTGCGTCTTTGTTATTGATCATCCAATACTTGACGGTTCTATCATGTGCTAATCCTCCTACCTACTGCTAATCCTGCGGCATGAACCCAACTTTACTCTTGTTCAAACCTTTTCTGGTATCTGATTTGAAGCACATAATTCTAGCTCAGACTGTCAGCTCTTAGCAGGTAGGCAATTTTCACCATTGGTGCAGATTCCCATAGCAACCAGGAGGCTATTTAAAGAGGCCCCAAAATAGCATGAGTGATGAGAAAGACCAAGGTCCCGGTGGTGAGGGAGAGGAGGAATGTGGTATCGGTCTTCTGTCCCTAACATGGACAGTATTGGGGAGACACCCGTTAACCCTTGTTCTGTATGCCTTACAAGTAACCTGTACGCAAGCCTCGGTGGGCAGGAGAGCCCGCTGAAAGCCTAGACTCCCGGCCCTGGCCAGTTGGCTCAGTGGTAGAGCATCAGCCTGGCATGCAGGAGTGCCAGGTTTGATTCCTGGCCAGGGCACACAGGAGAAGCTCCCATCTGCTTCTCCACTCCTCCCCCTCTCCGTCCTCTCTGTCTCTCTCTTCCCCTCCCGCAGCCAAGGCTCCACAGGAGCAAAGTTGGCCCGGGCACTGAGGATGGCTCTGTGGCCTCTGCCTCAGGAGCTAGAATGGCTCTGGTTGCAACAGAGCAAAGCCCCAGATGGGCAGAACATGGACGCCTGGTGGGCATGCCGGGTGGATCCCGGTCGGGCTCATGCAGGAGTCTGTCTGACTGCCTCCCCATTTCCAACTTCAGAAAAATACAAAAAAAAAAAAAAAAAAAGAAAGCCTTGACTCCCAAGGAGCCCTGCCTCTACCTCTTTGTCACTTCTTCGCAATACGATCCTGGTTCCCCAACGCCTTGGATTTGACCTTCCCGCCCACTGATTCAGAGTTGAGGGGAGGGTCTCCACACGCACAGATGGGGACTTAGAGACTTCTTTCCTCTCGGGGGACTCCAGGATGCAGAGTGGCCACATTTGTTACCAATACCGGTGCTTTGTAAAGTAAGCTCGAACAATAAAAACTCTCCATGAGGTCAGAGAATTTCTAAGGCCCTGGTTCCTCTTCTGTTTCTAACCCTCACCTCCTCGGCTCGAGAAGGCCCAGCTGTGAAACGTGGGGTCTTGGTGTCCCCCGTGCACCCCACCCTGGAACACTTCCAGGGGTCAGCTGCTCTTCCTCTCTGCCCTCGAAAAGTCAGTTTTCTAATCACCGGTCGGTCACGGACACACAGACTGGCCAAACATAGCAAAGGCAGTGATGTAAGACCCTGGGAAGGGAAAGCTGCAGGTGTGTTTGTCCAGGGAGGGCGGTGGCCCCCGCCCTCACATGCACCGCCCGCCCCTCACATGCACCACGGCGGGTATAAAGGCTCGTCACTGCCCAGCCAACCTCACTTCGGCCACCATGAATCCTCTGCTGATCCTTGCCTTTGTGGGCGCTGCTGGTGAGTTCCGGGGACTGTGTCAGGCCCTCGCACCCTGTCTCCTGGCAGAGAGACATGGTCCGCTGTCCTGCTGCCCTGTGCTCGGGTGCCCTGTGCCCGGTCTGGCACCCGTCTGGCCCATTCCTGGGCTCTCTTTCAACCTTGCCTCTCTCACCTTCTGCCTGACTCCACTCCCAGCCTCATCATCCATCTCAGACCTTTCTCTGGAGAGGCTGGAAAGGGGGTCCAGGGGAAGGTGGTCCAAGAACTATACCAGTGGTCTTGTGGCTCCGCTCTGACAACCCTGAGCTGGATCGTAGGGAGGCTGCAGGAACTCTGCTGCTGGGGCCCTAGCCCTCGACATTCTGACTTCTGTGGTCTGGGCTGTGCCCTGTGTGTTGAATTCTTACGCTCTGCAGGTGGTCTTAAGATTCCCAGGTGTGCAACCAAGGTTGAGAATCACTTTTCCGTTGGCCAGTAACAGTGCCTACCTTTGTCCCAGCGAATGGGCCCGGGGCAGCTCTCCCTGGCCTCAGCGTGCAGATTTGACCCTGGGGGCAGTGGGCACATCAGAGCTACTGAGCCAGGCGGTTTCCCTTGCTGGGCCGACCACTCGGGGGCTCACCTGGCCGTGGGGAGGAGAGGAGCGGTGAATATGAGGGAGAGGAGCGTCCAGTGGGCGAGGGAGCCACAGCCTGAGCCACACGACAGCGAGGGCACCAGGAGGGCGTTCCGTGCCCTTGTCCTCCGGCTGGCCCAGTAGAGGTCTGGGCCAGCACGCTGCGGGGTGGGCAGCTAGGTGCCCTACAAGCACACGGAGAGATTCGGGAGAGCCACATCCACTGAACTGACCGGGGTGGCAGTGTGTCCTCACTGCCCATCATCACTGCGCTTGCGAGTGGACCCTAAGGAGCACCGTCCAGCCCCGGTGCTGGGACGCCCCCCCAACACCCTGCTGAGCGGGCTCCTCCCTCCTGTCTCCCCTCTAGTCGCTTTCCCCACTGATGACGATGACAAGATCGTCGGGGGCTACACCTGCCAGGAGAACTCCGTCCCCTACCAGGTGTCCCTGAACGCCGGCTACCACTTCTGTGGTGGCTCCCTCATCAATGACCAGTGGGTGGTGTCCGCGGCTCACTGCTACAAGTCGTAAGTGCCAGGCCTCTCAGGGAGCTCGGGACAGTCCAGGGGAGGGCGGGGGACCGGGAAGATGGGTGGGAACGCGGAGAGGAGACGTTGTCAGCGACAGGACAGGACGGCTGACGCCCAGCAGTGAGAGTGACAGGGTGCACACGTAGGAAGGCTCTCACACCCAGACAGACAGACAAAACAGCGAGAGCTGTCTATGGTCATGAGAGTCAGAAGGGACAATTTGGGGTGTAAAGCCCAACAAAGAAGCAGGCAAGGACTTCACACAAGTAACCTTTGCCAGATGGCTGCATATTAAAAACCCCTAAGAAATGTTAAACAAAACAAAACAAAAACCAAACACTGACGCCTGGGTCCTATCCCAAGGGAATTAATTCAGGATTTTCAGGAAGCAGCGTCTAAATAGTAGTGAGGGTTTAAGGCCCTCCACTCCATAGCAGAGCTGAGCATCACTGCCTAGACTGACGGTTCTCAGAGCCGAGTGAGCGTTGGTCTCCGCGAGGGCCTGCTGGGCCCCGGGGGGCTGGGTCCCACCCCCAGAGGTTCTGATGCAGCAGGGTTGGGGTGGGAACAGAGACTGTACATCTAACAAGGTCCTGGGGCCCTACTTTGAGACCCCCTGAATTAGATCGTCTAGAACGGGGGTGCCGACTGGACCAGAACGGAGGGAGTAAAAGTCACTGCGGTGTTAGCAAAGTTACAGAGGGTGAGGAATGCCCGCGGACTTCAAGTAGCTCATTGGTGCCCGGGGCACTGGAGGCGTGGAGCGGGGGTGGGGTAAGGCAGCTGGAAAAGCAGGTTGAGGAGCCCCCTCGCACCCCACAGCCTGTAAAGCAGAAAGGGTCTTGGTGCCCCACCCGGACTGCCCACCACCCCTCTGTGGCCCGGTGACATTGCCCTGGCCCCGACCTGCGCAGGGAGCTTGGGGTCCCGGGGAAGAGGGCGGGGGAGAGGAAGGGTCCTCAGGTGTTTCCCTCCCACCACAGCCGCATCCAGGTGAGGCTGGGCGAGCACAACATCGAGGTCCTGGAGGGCAATGAGCAGTTCATCGACTCTGCCAAGGTCATCCGCCACCCCCGCTACAACAGCTGGGACCTGGACAACGACATCATGCTGATCAAGCTCTCCTCGCCTGCCCTGATCAGCTCCCGGGTGTCTGCCATCTCCCTGCCCACCGCCTGCGCGCCCGCCGGCACCCAGTGCCTCATCTCCGGCTGGGGCAACACCCTGAGCTCTGGCAGTGAGTGGTGTTCTCACCTCTTCACCTTCCAGCTTGTGAACGTTTCCCAGACCCCAGCACCCCCCGTGCTCAGACCCCTCTGCTTCCCGTCTGCAAACAAGGTCAGGTGTCCACTACACACAGGGCTCTGCACTGGGGACCAGAGAGCCGCAGCCTCTCAGGGAGCTGACCCCAGAACAGGACAAACGTAGCACCTGCTATTACCATCTCCAGGGGGGAGTTCGGCCATGGGCATCTGGGAACCAACATGCGTTCTTGTTTCTTGCTGGGGCTTACGTTCTTGGGCTGCCCTCTGGGCTCAGCTCCGGCTTCCCGTCCTCGTCCTGGCCTGACCCACATTTCTTTTTTCCCCTCTCTCTTCTTGCTTCTCAAAGTCAACTACCCCGAGCTGCTGCAGTGCCTGGAGGCCCCTCTGCTGTCCCAGGAGCAGTGTGAAGACTCCTACCCCGGACAGATCACCGAAAACATGGTCTGCGCCGGCTTCCTCGAGGGCGGCAAGGATTCCTGCCAGGTGACCAGCCCCTTCGCATGCCGAGACCCCCTGCCCATTCACAAGGCCTACTTGTGAGGCTGGATTCCAGCCCCCAAGGCCCTGGGGCTGTGCCCCCTTGCTTCCCTCTTCATAAAACGTGTCCTGCCTTCTTCCTCCCCAGGGTGACTCTGGTGGCCCCGTGGTCTGCAACGGAGAGCTCCAGGGCATCGTCTCCTGGGGCTACGGCTGCGCCCAGAAGGGCAGGCCCGGCGTCTACACCAGGGTCTGCAACTTTGTGGACTGGATTCAGGAGACCATCGCTAAAAACAGCTAAATCTCCCACTCAGTCCCTCTGCCATCACTATGCTAATAAAGTGACAGTGATCCAAATTTCTGTGTCCCTGTCTGCTCCCGCCGCCGCCCCAACCCCCGCTCTGCGAATCACCCTCCCACCTGAGGTCAGATGGGGCCCTGAGCGGAGCACCCCACTCCTCACCCGTGCTTCCCTAAAAGACGGGTTTAGCAGCACGTGCAGAGATGGAATCCACAAATCCTAAGCAAGGGGCGGAGGGAGGCTGTTTTCTGGAGGGAAACACCTCAGAAAGGCTGCGTGGAGGTTCTGTGACCTTGCACGTGAGAGCAGGGCTAGACCCCACCCCCATGGGGCCCAGCGTGCGGGACCCTGCACCTCCTTTCCCTCGTACCCAGGGCGAGCACGCCGGGGGTCGCACCTGTGCAGTCACCTCGGCCTCTTCCGAGTCCCTTTGTCACGTGCTCTCACTCAGCTCACGCCCCCTCCTGGCAGCCCAAAGCCCCACAGGGCCCTATTTCTTGACAACCTGCTCATCATGAACCAGAGATCTCCCTGGGGGTCCATTTTTCAAGCTCCAGAGAAATCAGCCTTTTGTTCATCTCGCCTAACAGTATCAGCCTGTGTACACCACACAGAGAGCTCTGTAGACTTCTTCCTGGCTGGTTCGCCCTCCCCTCTGGACTGGTTACTATTCCAGGAGTATAGATGAAAAAGCAGAGGACTGCTGACCCACCTTCCTCATCCAGCAAGTGGTAGATCTGGGGCTGGATTCCTTATCTGCCTGACCCCAAAGCTGCTGCTGTCCCTACCTCGCCTCACGGTCTCTCCGGCTGCGATGATGGCCCACCAACCCCGTTCTCCAATGTCTCTCTGTTCCACTCCCAGCCTCACTGCACTTCCCGGGGGTCTGGTCACCTGTCCACCTTCTAACTCTGCATCCAGCGAGGTCATGCACGTTAGTTACATCAACTCCTGATCAATCCCTTAACTGACTTTCCACAGCATCCAGAGTAGAGCCCAAGCACCTTATGCTGCAGAAGTAGGGCTCTCCCTGCTCTGCCCTTCCTCTGTTTCCAGCCTCACTCCCCCACCCCACCCCCGATGCTCCAGCACTCAGAAGTCTTGGTGGTTCCTCCGACAAGCCCCCAAACCTCTGACCTCCGGCTTTGGACACTACTGTCTATCTTGCTTGATAGCATCCCCACCTGCCCCTTCACCCTGTCCAGAAAAGTCTTTTCTGACTCCTCTGCTCCCCGTTCTCTTCCCTTCCCCCTGTGCTGGTGCCACTGGCCCTTGGGCCCAAGTGAGCCAGGAGCCCTCCTTCCCATCCTCACTCCTCGCTGACATCTGCTACAGTCCTGCTCATGCCGCTTAGTGGAAATGGATGTGCCTACCTTGGCATTGACAGTGAGCTCCTGGGGAAGAACCTTGTCTTGCTCAGCCTGATCGATCCAGTGACTAAACAAAGCTCGGAATATAACAGACCCCCAATGACTGAATGAATAAGGGACGACCGGGGGCGGGGGGAGGTACTGAAGACAGAAGCATGGCTCTCAAGGTGCGTTTCCTGGACCAGCGGCGCCGGGATCACCCGAGAATCTAGAAGTGCAGATTCTTGGGTCCCACCCTAGACCGACTAATTCAGAAAGTCTGGGATGGGGATCCCAGCGACTTGCATTCTGACAAGTCTTCCAAGTTCTGGTGCAAACTAAAGCATGGGGACCAGTGCGGCAGAGAGATCCCTGATCCGGGCTCTGGGAAAACAGTGGGAACTAATGTTTTACTATCAGGCACCGTGATAAGTCATGACATGCATTATTTATCTTATTTACATCTCACAAGAAGAGGTTTGGTAGCTTGCGCAGGGACTCGTGGGTGTCAGCGGAGGGCCTGGGTGGGTGACCCAGCGGCCTGGCTCCGGGAGGTGGGGCTTCCCTGAGGGGCCTTCAGTGGCCTCAGTTGCAACAGCACCTCTCAGAGCCCTAAGAAAGGAGGCCTGGGTGCTGGCTCCAGCTCTGTTTCTGCGTCATGTGTCACTCTGGCCACCCATTCAACCTCTAGGTTTCAGTTACATCAGCAAATCAGGACAAATGTTAGGTCCATGTGAGTGTATTTACAAGCTGGAAAGGTTTCAAGCACCACACATAGACGAGATGTTACTTGTATGCCCCCCACCACAACATGCCAAGTGCACCCTGGCAAAGGCACACAGGCAACCCCGCTTTCCCTCGGGTCGCCATGAGCACCATCCACGTTTTCCTCACCCCCTCAAGTGGGGGACGCTGAGATTGCAGTTACTTAGGTCTCAATAAGTAAGGAAAGGCTGCCCCCTGCTGTCCAAAATGATGAATGACCCCACTCAGCGCTAAGGTCCTTTTACAAAATAAAAACAAAAAGCTGCCTGCGACTAACAGAATGGCAAAGCTGGGACAAACCCCTTCAAGATTAAAAAACTGATCTTCTTGGCAAAAGATAATGACTTTGTAAATTAAACAAGTAGAATTTTTGACCAGGCGGTGGCGCAGTGGATAGAGTGTTGGACTGGGATGCGGAACAAGTAGAATTTTTTTAAGTAGCAGATTCCTTTTTTGTTTTTTAACTACTTTTAAATTTATTCATTATTAGAGAGAGAGAAGGGAGGAATATCAAGAAGCATCAACTCCCATATGTGCCTTGACCAGGCAAGCCCAGGGTTTTGAACTGGTGACCTCAGTGTTCCAGGGCAATGCTTTATTCACTGCACCGCCACTGGTCAGGCTTTAAGTAGTAGATTTCAAAATATTACCTAAGCTGTATTTGTTTTGTTTGTTTAAAAATTATATTGTTTTATTTTAAATAGATAACATAGCTATAGGGCTCAGGAATCAAAACTAGATGATAAAGTTGACACTGAAAAATGTTACTTTTATTTCCATTCTGCTCCTGAGTCCTCCACTCATTCTTAACAGGGAACCAGTTTTACCTGTTTTTGTTCCCTTCCCATGTTACTTCATGCAGATTCAAGCCAGCAAAAGTGTAATTCTTATGTTGCCCCTTTGTTAGACAAATGGTAGCATACAGCAATACTGTTCTGCAGCTTGCTTTTTTCCCAGCTGACAATGTATCTTAGAGAACTTTCCACAGCACTATGCACCATTCCATTCTTTCATTCTTTTTTAGCGCTGATGTCAGTGTGTGAATGTGTCACAGTCCCTTGCTGATGAGCACTGTTCTTTCTCCACCTTTTTGCTATTCCAAATAATGCAAGAGTTCACCCACATTTTTCATTGGTAGTCAAGAATATTTACAGGATAAATTCCCAGAGGCAGAATTCCTGGCTGAAAAAGTAAATGCATTTTGTCATTTTTATATATTTTCAAATTGCTTTGCATAAGGGTTGCATACGTTTGCAATCAATACAGTAGTCCCTGCTTTACGCACAAGGGCACCTTCCGAGACCCCCAGCGGGTGCCCGAGACTGCGGACGGTACCAAATCCTACATATACTATATTTTGTGCCTGGGCATGCACACTTCTGATAACATTTAATCTATAAATTAGGCACAGTAAGATATTGACAACAATAGAACAATTTTAAGAATATATATACTGTGATAAAAGTCATGTGACTGTTGTCTGTTTTTGTCTCTCTAAATACCTCACTGTCCTGTGCTCATCTTTCCTCTTACAGCTTATCCAAATTGTCAGCATCACTACTTTTGTGCTTTGGGGCCATTATTAAGCAAAAATAAGGGTTATTTGAACACAAGACCCATGGTACAATGACAGTTGGTCTGATAGCGGAGATGCGTACTAAGTGACTAATGGGCCGGAAACATCAAAGGGCTGATTCACATCCCAGATGGGACAGAGAGGAACAGTACGAGATTTCATTACGCTGCTCAGAACAGCATGCAACTTAAAACTAACAAATTGCTTATTTCTGGAATGTTCCATTTGATATTATCAGACCTCAGGTGACCACAGGTAGCTGGAACTGTGGAAAGCGGAATCCCGGATAAGGAGAGACCAGTCTTTGTAAAAATGCCTATTTCACCACGCACCGGCCAACAGAATGTTCTTGCGTGACTCAAGTTTGTCAGATTGGTAAAAAGCAACATTTCGGTGTAATTTTAGCTTGCATGTATCCTTGGGAGAATTTTTTTTTCCCCTGTGATTAAGCGCCGTTTGGCTCTCCCGTCAGAACCATCTGTTCTCCGCCCATGACTGTCAGGCTGTGGGTAATTTCCTTGTTGCTTTCTAGGAGTTCATCAGAGACTGGGGAGATCAGTCCTCAGGACGAGAACCGGAAACGTTTGCCTCATATTGTCGTTTATCGCTTGGTTCCGTGTCTATTTTTCTCCATGTAAGTTTGTCCTTGTTATGTAGTCAAGACTGTCTTTTTTTTTCTCTTCCTAGATTTTAAATCATCATTTGAAAGGTGGTAAGAGGAAGCTCCACTGAGTGAAACAAGATCGAGGGCCACTCAGCTGGAGGTTAATCAGAGGCGTCTCATGCAAGGAAGTTAAAATGTCTGGGAACAGCTGAAAATGTGTCTGTCTACCCCTCAGGGAAGAGGGAGAGGACGGACTATGATTATCTGACCAGCAGAGACTTTATTTCTCTAGCTCCCCACATCCACTCCCCCCACCTGCCTTGGCCTCCCTCTGACACCTGAAGCCCACAGTGACCTATGTGCCCTCCCCTCCCCTACACCCATTTCAAGATGCGTTGTATTCTCCGCTGCGCTCTGTATCTAGGAAAGCCCTGCCTCTAGGCAGCTCATGGTCAGTTCTCCTTCTGACCACCCTAGAAGTTTGGAGCTGGGCCAAAGGGACAAAGATTGGGTGTCAGGGGGTCTCCTTCTCAGATGAAAGGTGTGACCTCTGAGTGTCACCGCCTTGGGGGCAGGCCCAGGGTAAAAAGGGGCTTCCGCTTCTTGGCAGGGCGGATCCTCGCTATGACGCTATGACGACAGCTTGCAGAGGGGCGGGTACCGGGCTGGGGAGAACACCAGCCCCTCGGGCAGGCAGTCTCATAAAGACATGGGGGGTTGAGGAGACACCATCTCCACGTCTCTGAGGGGCCACAAATATCCTGAAGGAGGGTATGGATGAAGAGGGAGACCCCAGCCTGGTCCCTCTCCTGAACCACCATCTCGCACCATGGGGCGGGCGGTGATGTCACCATCCAACACCCTCAGGGGACAGCTGCTCTGGGGGTTCCTTCCAGGCTCTGAGGGGCGGGCCCAGGGGAGGGGCGTTTTTGTACAAAGCTGAAACATTGTGGGGACAGGGGGCCACGGTGATTTAACTCTACGGGAAACCTTTACAAAAACCTCTCTGCCTGTTGCCACCCCACAGTTCCTCCCCCCCTTTCTCTAGGGTCACAGGCCCGAGGGTGGCTTTGTTCAGAATACCTCCACCTCCCCCATCTACCTGGCCAGCTAAGGCCAAGGGCAAGGACAGGCCTGGAACCGAACTGGAATTCCAGGGAGAAAGCACAGATGTAAGGAGGGCGCCCCAGTGGGCTTCTGAGGAAGGGCTCAGGGAACCCCCTCATCCCGGGGCAAGATCAGCGGGCAGGAGCATGGAGGTGACCCGTCCTATAAAGGAAGAAGACAGAGGTATCCTGGGTTCTGGGGCCCTGCCCTCCGCTCCAGGCCACCCTACCTTTCAGGGACCCTCAGAGACAATCCAGGAAGGAACGCAGGGCTCTGCATGAACTCTAGCCACGCTCTGCGGCTCCAGCAGTCAAAGTTGAATATGTTCTGTGCAATATCTCAAAGCATGGAGGCGGGAGTTCTCAGCCCGGGGTGCTCCAGACACGGGCAGGGCCCCTCCTCTCCATGCCTCCAGTCTGTTTTTCTCCTGCCCCCGTCACTGTGCGAACACCCAAGTTTTCTTTGGAGACAGCACCCGGCTCACAGTTGTAGGTAAGACAGACTCCCAGGCCCTCCTGGGGGACGGCAGGTCCAAAGTGTGCATTTTAGAGCGGTCCTGTTCTGATGTGCTAACTATGATGTTACCTTCGGCTCAGGGACGAGGCTGACCGTCATAGGTAAGGCCGGGGTGTTCAGGGGGGTCTGGAAGGGAGGACTCTGCCCAGGGAAACGTGGGGGGTTGAGGAGACACCATCTCCACATCTGTGAATGAGTTCAGAGGAGAGTCCCTGTAGGGGTACATCCACCCAGCCCCCTGAGGTCCCCGGTAACCTCCAAGGTAACCTCCAAGCTGAGCGTCAGCGGTGGGCAGAGAAGGGAGGGGAGAGGTGCTGCCCCTCTGAGCAGCCACCTGGGATAGGGGAGCCCGGAGGAGGCCCAGAGGTCGCTCATGGTCTCCGACGCTGGCCCGGCGTCCCTCGCCGACAGAGGCTCCTGTCTCACGCTGCTCTGGGTTTCAGAAGGCTCACACTGTGCATCCCTGGGCCGGCTCTGGAGGGGTATGCTGGGTTTCTGGGGTGGGGGCTCTGGAAGGGAACCCCGGCTGCGCCTCGCAGACGAGGGGTGTTTTGAAATGGGTGCGGGAGGCTGTGTTATGGAGACACTCTCTTTTTCGGGGAGGGCAGCCGGCTTACTGTTGTAGGTAAGTGAGTCCAGGCTGGGGGGCTGGGAGCCTACGAGGAGGGGCAGGGACCCAGACGGAGCGCCTGTGTTGGGGGCTGAGGCGAGAGCACGTTTTTATCGGAAGGATCTGAATTCTTGTCTTATTGGAGACAGGAGGGGACAGGCCCCAGCTCTAGTCATTCCCGGTCTGGGTACCCCTCCCTGGAGGCCAGTCGCCTCAGCTAGCAAGGGGGGCCTTGTGCATCTCCTGTCTCCTTGAGGGGTGCCTCGTCATGACCATGATGGAGAGACTCTGGGGGCAGGGATGCCCCATCCTGCTGATTCCCCCCCCACACACACACAGATGGGGCTGGACACAGAAGGCCGGGGGGGGGTCGCACAGGGCTGAATCGAGGGCACAGCTGCCCCCCCCCCACCACCAATCTTGCTGAGAAAAGGGAAGAGCCGGCAGGTGAACCGGGAGGAGGAACGGGAGGCCGCAGGGGCAGTTTTCCTACGGGGCTTTAGTGGTGTGCAGGTAACGAGAGGCTGTTTTTCGGCAGCGGAAGCAAGCTCTCTGTCCTGGGTGAGTGAGAGGCTTCCCTGGGGACACAGCCCTGGGAGGTGGGCTTCAGGGGGACTCCTCGGACAGGGCCAGGAGGGGCTGAGAACAGAGCAGGGAGAGGGCTCAGAGAGTGTGGGTGCGCAGAGTAAGGCCCCCGGGGGGTGCTGGGTGGACGCTAGCTTCTGGAAGGAAGGGCCCCTACCAGCGTTCTGGGATTTTCCACACCCCTGTTGCACTGTGGAGTAACTGGGAACAGCATTTTGGAGGCGGGACTCGACTCTCTGTCCTAGGTAAGGCACAGGGCCGAGGTGGTAGGGCCACTGTCCCCTGGACGTGGACTCTGTCTCTCCCCTCAGCCTTGGTGGAAGGGGGTTTCGCCAACTCTTTTATTCCTGGGGGGGCTTCCAAGGCGCTGTGTCTGCCTCCCTTCTGTGCACCTGGGTGACTCAGCCTCCAGCCTGTAATCTGCCCGCTCACCCTTTTCTCGGTCTGTCCTCCGTACGCAGGGAGGAGGCCCCTCCTGAGCCCCGCGCCTTCCCTCTCTTTATCCATCCTACACTTAGTCTTCCTCCCGAGGGACTCTTATTGGTCCAGAGCCATGACCCCGGCAGGGAGAGGCGGCCATCCCATCCCGCCCCCAGGGAGCTAGACTTGCCTCTGGCGGGAGGCCTCGGGTGGGTTTTATCACGGCCACCTGCTGCTGTGTTCCAATAATTCACCCCTCTACTTTGGGCCGGGTACCAGACTCACCGTGACAGGTACGACTGGGGTCGCACTCTGGGCAGGGGGGTGCCTGTGTCTGACCATGATGACGGGTCCCGGGGAGGGGAGTGGGGTGTAAGGACAGGATCAGAGCCACCGTCCCCACCCCCAGGGCTCCGGGGCCCTCTCCACCCTGCCCAGGCTCCCTGGCTCACTGCACTACGGTATGTGCAGCCTCTCGAGGCGGGCTCCACGCCTTGCCTCCGGCTCTGTGTTTCTCCCCTCGCTTCCCTTACTCTCCAGACCCCTCTCCACTCTACTTTGTCAGCGGCGTGTTCTTTTACTTTCCCTTTCTTATCTGATCCTCTCCCCTTTTTCCTCCGCTGTAACTCCAGCCCTGCTCTGTTCCCTCCTGGTGGCGACTAGCTCTGTCTTCCGTGGGCACGTCCTTCCCAACACCTGCCGGCAGCTCAGAACTCGACCCCTGCCTCCACCAGCCCCCTCCTCTGTCTCCACTCATCTCCAAAGACGCCTGTGTGTCTCCCCACGGCGGTTCTAGGCTCAGAAAATAGTGGGAGACCTGACTGGTGAGGCTGGGGTGGTCGGAGGGGGTGATCCTGAGCCCTGAGGGGAGAAGTCCGTGTCACGGCACTGCGGGGAGTGCAGGGGAGTCTCTGGGGGACCCTGCGCTCAGGGAGGCTTAGAGGGGATAAGTCTGAACAAACCATTGGGATGGGAAACACCCCATCTTAGCAACAGACAAGGTATGGAGAAGAGAAATAAGTAGAAGGCCCCATTTTCTCAAACCTCAGGGTCTATGCTGGGTGAGGAGCCCATCATGAGACACTCACACACCATTGTCATGCTCAGGAGGAAGCAGTCAGTCAGGAGGAGCGGGGAAGGATCCACAGGTCTGGGCTGGAGACATAGACAAGGCTGGAGGAAGGGGACACCTAGGTCCCCAAAGACTGGTTGGTTGGACCAGGTTTTGTCGCACAGATGGGGCACAGGCCAGGGAGTGTGATGGCAACTGGAAAGTTCAAATCATGGGGAGTCAAAACGTCTGGGTTCAGGGGGAGGGGGCTCGTGTGATTAAAAGTGAGATGTACCACGCGGGGATAACAGTGCCAGCCTGTCGGGGGTCCTTCCGCCGCGAGGGGCTCGCCCATGTGGGAATCCATCGTGAAGGAGCTCGTCTTTAGCGACCACCCTTTTTACTCTAAACTGCTTACTGTCATCACTGCCTCGCAGAGTCTGCCTTTTCCCAAACCTGCGTCTCAGCTTTGAGTCAAACCTGGAACTCGATCTGAAACATGTCCCCAGATTTGGATAAAGTGGAGATATCTGGGTTCGCCACATTTCCGCTCCCAAAACTCACTCCCACAGTCAGCACAGAGCCAAGTGGGGGGCACCGTAATTCCTGACAGAAGGGAAGTGTTTGAAAGAAGGGTGTGGTTTCTTCCACCCCTCTTTGCCTTCTGAGAGGGACGTGCCTTCAAGCTGGTCGAGAGATCCTTTCTCTCCCTTCGGTCAGGCAGTAAAAGGCTCAGGTGTTCACAATATAAACGCTCTGATAAAAACAACCTTTGGACTTTGGGGTTTGTTCCTGTCCAGCAACCAAGCTCGTACTGCTTTTAAAAGGGCAAAGCTGGGCTGTGAGCGAGGGTTCCCAGGCAGGGAGGCTCAGCGGGCATTGGAGGGAAGACAGGGCTCAGCCCACAAGCAGAAGCTCTCATGAGATGACTGTCCTCCTGGGCAAGCGACCACCCACACCATGTGCCCCAGTGTAGGAGAAAATGGGGACGTCTGAAGAGAGAGCAGCCAGAGCACTGTGGCTCCTCAAAGCAAGTTACATATTAGGAAGAAAGGAAGGCAGGAAAGAAAGAAAAAGATGTGAATTGGGTACAGTACATAGAAAAAAATATAGTCAGATGCAATGGGAAAAGTGCCTCTTTTAGGCAAGAGAGGCTGATTCTTAGGTGTGCTTTCACCCAAACAGACAAACATATACACCTTACAAAACGGGGCAATGATACTTAGAAAGGGTCAATTTAGTTCCTAGGATTGTGTTGCTAGTGAGGATCTTCTGCTGCAAACACCAAGCTCATTCAGCTCTGCTATAACCACTTGTAAGTCTTGAAGATTCCATCATGCACCAAAGAGGGCTTTGAATAAGGACAAAAGAGAGACAGATACACTCTTCAGAGAGATAATAGGACAGGGCTCAGAGTATAAAACTCTGCAAAGAAATCTAAAAAAATTGGGACATGGTGCCCGTTAGGGAGATGGAGAAAACAGTCACAGTGTGTGTTTGTGAGGTGACTGAGAAACAGGTGGCAAAGTCACAGGAGAATGACAACAAAGAATGAGATGGTGACCCCAAAGCAAACAGGATCTATTATATCATTCGGCATCATGATGGCCCCCTCCCACAGGCGCGCACAAAAGCACACATAGTCCCCGCCAACCCAGGCAGCTCTCAGACCAGCCTTGGTGCCCACCCTCTTCCCTTACAGAGGACCTGGGAAAAGTGAAGCCACCCAAGGTCACTGTGTTTGAGCCATCGGAAGCAGAGATCGCCCGCACCCAGAAGGCCACGCTCGTGTGCCTGGCCACAGGCT
This sequence comes from Saccopteryx bilineata, assembly GCF_036850765.1. NCBI lineage: Eukaryota > Metazoa > Chordata > Mammalia > Chiroptera > Emballonuridae > Saccopteryx > Saccopteryx bilineata. The sequence goes on from NC_089491.1 coordinate 343,719,011, forward strand.
TCTACCCCGACCACGTGGAGCTGAGCTGGTGGGTGAACGGGAAGAAGGTTCAGAGCGGGGTCAGCACAGACCCTCAGCCCTACAAGGAGCAGCCCAACGTCAACGACTCCGACTACTGCCTGAGCAGCCGGCTCAGGGTCTCTGCCGCCTTCTGGCACAACCCCCGCAACCACTTCCGCTGCCAGGTCCAGTTCTACGGGCTGGACGATAAGGAAGTTTGGACGGGGTCCGGCCCCAAACCCATCACCCAGAACATCAGTGCCGACGCCTGGGGCAGAGCAGGTGAGCGGGGCCTGGGAGGGTCAGGCAAGGAGAGGTCAGGCCAGAGACAAAGGGGGATCCAGGGAGAGGACCACAAAGCCCAGATTCCAAATCGGGGTGGGCTGGGAATATGAAAGCCCGCCATGAAGGAGAGCAAGGTGCCTCAGGCTGGTCTCCTCCCAGAGCCCCAGTGAGCGTGGTCTCTTACTGTCAGCCTGGGCAGCTCAGCGTCTGCGTGGTGCGGCCCCATCCCCTTCAGGGCTGACTACAGGATGGCTTAGTGTTTCATCTGCTCATCTACTGCCCCCCTTTTGTCTTTCAGATTGTGGCTTCACCTCAGGTAAGTGACCCTCTGCTCCTTTCTCTCCATCTCCCATGGTCTTTGGAACCAGACACTGGAGAATCCATGGACCCTGGGGTGGCTGCAGGGGCAGAGATACCTGCTCACAGGTACCTACTCGCTCTCCCCTCCTGCCAACAGCGTCCTATCAGCAAGGGGTCCTGTCTGCCACCATCCTCTATGAGATCCTGCTGGGGAAGGCCACCGTGTATGCGGTGCTGGTCAGCGCCCTGGTGCTGATGGCCATGGTAAGGAGGAGGGCCGGGTGCGCAGGTTGGAGCTGACACCCAAAACATGGCCGCTCAGAGCCAGGGGTACAGGGACTCCGCCTGGAACAGAGGTGGGCAGAGAGGAAGAGGGGTTTGCCCACATGCTTTGCACGACCTTGTACTTCCAGGAACACAGTGGACGAGCTATGAGGGAAGGGGAAGTTGTGCCACCCGAAACTCAGTGCATGTCGTGAGGGGCTCCATTAATCTAGTCAGTGGGCCACCCTTCTTCCTTTCAGTCCCCACCACCCCAGGTAACTCCAAAACCTTCTCCCCTTCAGGTCAAGAAAAAGGACTCCTGATGCCAGCTCAGAGGTGGAGCCAGGGATTCCAGCCTGTTCCCTCCCCAAGATGGAGTCTCTTTTCCCCATTCCTTGCCGGCGCTGCTGAACAGCTGTCCTTCTCTCCCCGCTGGCCCCAACGGCCACCCCCCACGTGCCTGCACAGCTGGGCACCCATGACCGAAGTCTCCCCCACCCCGCAGGACCCTTATGTGCCTAAACTGACTGAACCAATAAACGTGGCCTGCTCTGGCTTGCTTCTGCGTTGAGTGTGTACACATCTCTTTTGCCTGTCTCTAAACTCTCGTGGGCTCCAGTTAGGATAGAAACAAGAGGTGTTCAAGGAAAGTGCAGTCCCCTCAGGGACACAGGGAGGCTCCCCTCAGGGACGCAGGGAGGCAGGGACCCAGCGGTGGCTGGCAGGGCTTCTCCTTGTCAGGAAGTGAGGAAATGGGGAAGGTGTTGATGGGACACAAAGAGGCTTGCTCCAGCACAGCCGAGGAAAACACTGCTGCTGACCATAGGAACCTCCTGACCTACCTGCACAAAGGTGCTCTGAGGAAGAGCTGACCGGCATTGAGGTGTCCACTCGCCAGCTGACCGGCATTGAGGTGTCCACTCGCCAGCTGACCGGCATTGAGGTGTCCACTCGCCAGCTGGTCGTGTCCCCCCTGGCTAACAAAGCCTGGTCTCATCTAGGCCACCCTGTTCCTGTCACTGAGTACAGTGCTCGTCTCCAAGTCATCCCCAGCCAGTTTCCCAGCTGAGCAGGGGAACGTGGTGACTTGGAGGTTTACCCTCGGCAGCCATCTCTCCCAGTTTCAGTGACAAATCTATTGATGACTTTCTCTCTAGTCAGTGTAACGGGTGTGAAGATGCCCCTTGATCGTGCCTGGAAGGAGGGAGGATAAAGTTTCCCTAACACCAAGGACCAGTCCTGGCCTGATTTCTAGAAACCCTGAAAAAGCTCTTTGTTGTCTCGCTGTCACAATGGTGCTGTAGCCCACACTTCCTAGGGTGGCATGGGAGACCTATGTCCTCTATGTCCTTATTCCTCTCAGCCCCAGACCCCCTGAGCAACGTGCTTCCCGGCCATCTTCACCCCTCCACCTGCAGTGACCGACTATTCTGACTCCTACTTGTCCTTAATGATTCAGCTCCAGAATCTTCCCTGTAAGATGCCGTCTCTGGAGCATTCTTGCCCCTTACTCCTTTGAGGTTGGGCTAAACGCACCCTGCACAGTGCCATCATAGTGCCCTGCGCACACCTCCTTCATGACACCACACTTGATGGAAACTACCTCTTCACGTGTCTGACACCCCCATTTGACTGTTAGCTCCTTGATGATGAGGCTGCGTTTTAGTACGATATCCCCGGGATATGGCATAGTACTCTGGTTCAGTGTAGGAACCCAACCAATTATCTTTGAATAAGTGAATGAATAAATGAGTGAACCCAAAGAGACCCAATTTGGGAGAAATAGCGCCATAAGGTGTGCCTGAAATAGCAGTATACTGTGCCATGTATAGGACTAGAGGGCACAGTCTTCCCTCTTTATTGCATCCAAGTGTGTGTGTGCATATAAACACACACATATATGTGTGAATACATGTATACTCACCTACGCACACATGTATGTATGTATGCATTCATTGCGTACATAGATTGCAGTGTTTTGCTACGAACTTTCAAGAAAATAAAGATATCCAAGTCACGGTCCCCAAGCTTACCTGTTCCTAAAGGGGATGATTCATGAATAGAAATAGCAGAAATACAAGGTGATGCTTTGAAATAGCAACATAAGCTGTCTCCCAGCAGGGAGCCAGAAGCTACCGCTCAACTTTCTGACTGGGATCATCAGGAAAGAGTCTGAGAAGCTGGACAGCTCTTCAAAGGAAGAAGTGGTCTCAATTAGGAATGCGGGAGAGTGGCCAGGACAGTCAGAGGAATAACAAAAGCTGAAACAATAGGGCCAGGTACTTCCATGGTCTTGGGTGCAAGGTTCAGAGACAGGAGTCATACAACAAAAGGCTAAAAAGCCAGGTTGGTGCACCTCAGTCGCTCTGGGGAGGGAGCAGCATGAGGTCCGGCACATAGTAGATGCTCATGAAGTATCTGTGGAGTAAATGAAGGCTAAGGAGCTTGGACTTGGTTCAGTACACATTGGGAAATCAGCTTTCGGGGCTGTCGGTCCTGGTGCCATATGTTGCCATTACCTGCTCTGCGGATCCCCCCTCGCTCCTCCCACCACGCTTGACTATAAATGTACAAGTGGGCACTGGTGAGTCCCAGAGGGGAGACCTGATGACATAGAAGCCCTCCTCAGAGTGCTTAACGTTCCAGGGAGGGACTCTCTGTCCCCCACCCCCACCAGCACCATGACCTTCCCCAAGCCCCTCCCCACTGCAAACGTACTCTGGAGTTTGTCTTTCCCCAGCCCCACTCAGTCAGACCCACCTCTGCCACCTGTGCTTCCAGTTGCTGCCCGGGGGTGGGGGAGGGCCACCAGAGGGGAGTAAACATTCTTGTATTGTGATGTAGCATTGTGGCAACTGGGGGGGGGAGCACGATGATTCAAGTAGAGGAGGTGCTTTTACAAAAAGCCCTGCTCAGAAAATACAGCCACCCAGCACATGGAAGGCGGCTCTCTGATGGGCAGAGTAGCTGGGAGAGGTCTCTGGGCAGGTCCCTGACCAGGTCTTGCAGGGACCCTAACTCAGTGACCCCCTCTGCGTCTCCCTGCTCCAGACTTAGCATCACAGAATGTCACGGGCCAAGGCAGCAAGGTGCAATGGTCATTCATCGTGTCTTATAAAACCTGCCCTTTGACAATGTACTTGCAAATGCATTATTCATCAAGAACTCACAACAACCCTGTGGGAAAGACATCACCCCATTTTTCAAATGAAGAAACTAAGGCCACAGAGGTTAAATGCAGCATGAGGCAGGGTCTAGCCTGGAACATTTCCCAATTCCAGCCCAACCACTCCACCTATACCGCTTCAGATTTCAAGGCCACTGAATTGTCCCCAAGCCAAGTAGATGATGCACTGTGCAAATTGGGGGTGACCTCATGCAATTTCCAGATTAGCATGTCCAGCTAGTTCTGGAGGTGGGAAGAGAGAAGGAAGGAAGGAGAAGGAGGGCGGCCCTCACACTGCGCCCAGGGAGGTGGAGAAGGGGCAAGGGGGGTAGAATTCTTGGCAGCCCCTTCCCCACTGTGCTCCTATGCTGAGCAACACTTCGGGTCCGGGACCCGGCTCACCGTGCTAGGTAAGAAGGCTGCTCCAGGTAGAAGGAAGGGTGGGCTTCTCAGCCTGGATGACCCCCTGTACCCTGCCCCTAATAGACTGGGCTCTGGACCCTCCGAGGGGCCCACGTCGGGGAAGGTGGGGTTTGTGCCTGGGTGCCCAGGGCTGTGCGAACACTGGACAGCTGTACTTTGGGAAGGGCTCCAAGCTCACCGTGCTCGGTAAGGAGGAACTCTGGGGGTTCAGAGCGCTCTGTGGGACGGATGGAGAGAGGGGGCACCTACTCAGCTCCATTGGCGGCTGTGGTCAGAGGAAGGGCGGCACTTGAGCTGGGGACTAGAGGTTCTGGTGATCTATGGAGGGCCCACTATGGCCGGGACCTGGCCGAGTGCAGCAGCGGACTGCGCCGGGTTTTTGTCCCGGGCCTCGGGGCTGTGAGCACAGAAACTCAGTACTTCGGCCAGGGTACCCGGCTGACCGTGCTAGGTAAGCGGGGCGCCAGGGGGCCCGGGTGGGGCAGTGGGGACACCAGGCGTGGCGGCGCCTGTTTTTGTGCCGTGCTGCGGGGCTGTGAGCCAGAATACTCAGTACTTCGGCCAGGGCACCCGGCTGACCGTGCTAGGTAAGCGGGGCGCCAGGGGGCCTGGGTGGGGCAGTGGGGACACCAGGCGTGGCGGCGCCTGTTTTTGTGCCGTGCTCCGGGGCTGTGAGCCAGGATACTCAGTACTTCGGCCAGGGCACCCGGCTGACCGTGCTAGGTAAGTCGCGCTAGGTTAGCGTGCCCGCCCGCCCGGGACGCACGGGGCGCACGCGGGTTTTTGCGCAGGACTCCGGGGCTGTGAATGGGGGAGACCCAGTACTTCGGCCACGGCACGCGGCTCCTGGTGCTCGGTGAGCGGCGCAGGCGGCGCAGCCGGGTTTTGGTGGGGAGCCCCGGGGCTGTGCTCTGCAGGCTCCACCCTGACTTTCGGGGCGGGCAGCCGGCTGACCGTCCTGGGTGAGTGGCCGCGGGGCTGGGCACGGGTCGGGATGGAAGGCGGCGGCGCAGGGCCCTTCTCCGGCTGGGCGCCTGGTCCCCTGCGCCGCGCGGGAGCCGGACGGGGTCCCGGGAGCCGAAAGCGGATGCGCCGGCGCGAGGTTTGAGTGCGGGGTTGGGTCTCCGTGCTCCTATGAACAGTTCTTCGGCAGCGGCACCAGGCTCACGGTCATAGGTAAGAATGGGACGTCTCCCCGCCCGCCAGCCCCGGCTCTTGAAGTCTCCCGAGAAGGAGGCAGGGGCGGCCGGAGCTGGGGCGCAGCGAGTTGTCCGCCGGCAGGGTCGATTCTGCAGAGGGGGTGTGAGGATGGGGTGCTCACGGCCCGAGAACACGGATGGAGGGCCGGGGGGCGGGGGAGCTTTTACTGCAATATTTAGGGACACGGTGAGCGGTCGAGAAAAAGATGTATTAGAATTCCGAGATCTGCTGGATTGGAGAAAAAGACTTGGGAAAACCTGGCCGGAGGAAAGGGTAGAAGGGGTTTGACTGCTACAGAGAGGCGAAGAGCCGGAGGGGGAGAAGGGAGGGCGGATGGCCAGCTCCCTGCAGACCCGGCTCCTGGGAGGTGTGGATGAGGGTGCCCGGAACAGAGGCCGGACAAACACAGCTGAAGGGAGAGGCCAAAGGAGACAGAAACGTGAGTCAGTGAGGAGACGCATCGCGCTGGGTGTGCTGGCGAGGCTGGGGAGTGCGGATCTGAAATTAGATGTAAAACCTCATCTGTCCCTCCTGAGCCTCAGACCCCTAGGATGCTTGTGTGGTACCCAGACCTGCCCTCGCTGCTCCTGGAGGAGGGGCAGTAGGCTCAGCCACTTTGGCCCATTCACCCCAGATGGATTGTTTCTCCTACCCCAGCCTGAAATCAATGTCCTCACACTAATATTCTACCCTCAGCAGTCTAGAGGCCTGGGAGCTCATTTGTTCACACGTTAAAATGCAGGCATTTTACTGTAAGGTGAGGGAGATTCCCAGGAGTGTCTTAGGCTCTTGGAGGTGGAACGGGACCATACATGGCACCTGGTGGGAGAATGTTGAGGTGTGTGTGTGTGGGGGGGGGGGGGCTGCTAACCTGGATTGTTTGATCACAACAAGCACTGTTCGTAGTTAGAGGCATTCAGCAGGAGCCAGCGGGGCTCAGATTGAATTGCCCAGAGCAAACACCGGCTCGGTGATCAGCCAGGGTCCCAGGTCTCAACCCCTGGCTCTGTAATGATGGGTGACCTTGGGCAAGTGTTAGCTGAGTGACCCTCAGTGAAGCCTGGCACTTAATATCGCTGTGAGGATTGCCAGGGGAGCTACTTGTGGAGTAGCATCCAGCAAGGGGTGGGTGGTTGTAACTCAGTGCTTCCGGTCCCCTCCCCCATTGCAGGGGAGGACAGGAGGGGGTGTGCTCAGTGCCATGGGGGAGGGCGAATTTGGCCTGTGGATAACAGAGTGGGGGCTGGGAATGTGTGAGAGGCAGGTCAGGAACAGGAGAGGTGAACTTCACAGCTCACCAGCAGAATACTCACCCACAGCAGCTCACTAGCACACACACACCTAGGGAAGCCCCCTCCCCACACCCTACAAGGACTCACAAACATGGAGGGATGGATAACCGACTGGCCCTCACCGCAGGGCTGTGCAGACTATGCTTCAGAGTGGCACAGAGGCCATACTCCTGCTTGCCCCGCTCGTCACACCAGTAAATACCGTGGGGTGGCTCATAGGACATCTTTAATTTCTACACTAAGGACTGAATGTTTGCCAGGTCAGGGGTCAGAGGAGTGCATCTGAGGTGCCACCAGGCTATGAGCAGGGAGGTTGACGGAGCTGTTACTGCAGATATTAACTAGGATGGGACCATTTCACACCGGGTCAGCCTGTAAAGACCCAGGGACGTAGTAGCGATAAGCAAGTAGGAAGTCCAGGGCGGGGACTGATATGATGGGACGCGGGACCAGCTTAGAATGAAAGTGCGAGGGCTCTGGTTAAAACATTTTTGTTTGGGAATTTCAACATGGTGACAGCAGCTATTAAACCAACAGTGTGGCCCTTCTAAGTGTGGGGCCCTTTGTGATCCGTGGAGGTGACCTAACTTCGACAAGCACATGAAATGTCACTCAGAAGAGCATTTACTTTATCTTCCAGGCTAAACTTGGTTCTCCTAAGAGTGAGACTTTTTTTTTTTTCATCTTTAACAGAATTGCTCAGAAACAATTAAATAAAATAAATGGAAAGCAAAGAACAGGATAAAATGAATGGAGATCGGCCCAGAAGAAGTGAGCCAACCAGTACAAAGGCTGTGCTGGTATCACAGGGATGCTGTCCCCTGTGACCCTGGGAGATGCTACTGACAGGCTTAGGACACAGACTGTCTCATGACAACTGGGAGCAACACGGTGCTCTGATGCTCTCCCATTCTTATGTAGAAAGCCTGCTGGAGGGAGAGGGTGCATCATTTGAGAACAAAGGGGCAGAGAAGGTTGAGAATCTCTGAGTTTGACGTAAGGGGAGGCTGTTCTCTGAGCTGCAGGAAACTCCAGGGGGTAGTTGGAGGTAGAGGAATGATGAGGATGGCTTCACGAACCATAAAAGATTCCGGCACGCCTGACCAGGTGGTGGCGCAATGGATAGAGTGGCGGACTGGGATGCAGAGGACCCAGGTTCGAGACCCCGAGGTTACCAGCTTGAGCACAGGCTCATCTGGTTTGAGCAAAGCTCACAGGCTTGAACCCAAGGTCTCTGGCTTGAGCAAAGGGTTACTTGGTCTGCTGAAGGCCCACGGTCAAGGCACATATGAGAAAGCAATCAATGAACAACTAAGGTGTCACAACAAAAAACTGATGATTGATGCTTCTCATCTCTCTCCATTCCTGTCTGTCTGTCCCTGTCTATCCCTCTCTCTGACTCTGTCTCTGTCTCTGTAAAAAAAAAAAAGAGTCAGGCAACCCCAATTCTCATGAGCACCCCTTGATAGATAAGGACGCCCTCAGCTGAGTGAGGCACGCAGAAATATACCGTTTGTACACTGTCATCTGAAGACGGCCCCAGCCCTTCAAGGACCCCATGTCCATAACTCCCCTTTCCTCCTCAGCCTCCTAGATTCAGGTGCAAACAAACCGGCTGAGGATGGGGGTTCTGATCTGTCTGTCAGGTGATGCCCACACCCACTCTGCGCACCAGTGTTGTGATTCTCCCTCCAGGGCAGAAGTGGTGATTCAGAAAAATAAAAGTCCTGCAGTCCCATTGGTGGGCAGAGGCAGTTCTGAGACTGGGGTCCTGTTATTCCAATCCAGTGCGCCATTGAAATAGCTACTAACTAATATGGTGGGAAGTAGATCGCTTCTGTTGATGGAGAGGAAATCAATGAACATAGAATATTAGGTAGTGCCATTCATAACGTCACCTTAAGGGGATGGAGAGACAGTAATGGGGATGCCCAAGCAAACAGGATCTATTATATCATTCTGCATCATGATGGCCCCCTCCCACAGGCACTCACAAAAGCACACACAGCCCCCACCAACCCAGGCAGCTCTCAGACCAGCCTTGGTGCCCACCCTCTTCCCTTACAGAGGACCTGGGAAAAGTGAAGCCACCCAAGGTCACTGTGTTTGAGCCATCGGAAGCAGAGATCGCCCGCACCCAGAAGGCCACGCTCGTGTGCCTGGCCACAGGCTTCTACCCCGACCACGTGGAGCTGAGCTGGTGGGTGAACGGGAAGAAGGTTCAGAGCGGGGTCAGCACAGACCCTCAGCCCTACAAGGAGCAGCCCAACGTCAACGACTCCGACTACTGCCTGAGCAGCCGGCTCAGGGTCTCTGCCGCCTTCTGGCACAACCCCCGCAACCACTTCCGCTGCCAGGTCCAGTTCTACGGGCTGGATGACAAAGAAGTTTGGACGGGGTCCGGCCCCAAACCCATCACCCAGAACATCAGTGCCGACGCCTGGGGCAGAGCAGGTGAGCGGGGCCTGGGAGGGTCAGGCAAGGAGAGGTCAGACCAGAGACAAAGGGGGATCCAGGGAGAAGACCACAAAGCCCAGATTCCAAATCGGGGTGGGCTGGGAATATGAAAGCCCGCCATGAAGGAGAGCAAGGTGCCTCAGGCTGGTCTCCTCCCAGAGCCCCAGGGAGCGTGGTCTCTTACTGTCAGCCTGGGCAGCTCAGCGTCTGCGTGGTGCGGCCCCATCCCCTTCAGGGCTGACTACAGGATGGCTTAGTGTTTCGTCTGCTCATCTACTGCCCCCCTTTTGTCTTTCAGATTGTGGCTTCACCTCAGGTAAGTGACCCTCTGCTCCTTTCTCTCCATCTCCCATGGTCTTTGGAACCAGACACTGGAGAATCCATGGACCCTGGGGTGGCTGCAGGGGCAGAGATACCTGCTCACAGGTACCTACTTGCTCTCCCTCCTGCCAACAGCGTCCTATCAGCAAGGGGTCCTGTCTGCCACCATCCTCTATGAGATCCTGCTGGGGAAGGCCACCGTGTATGCGGTGCTGGTCAGCGCCCTGGTGCTGATGGCCATGGTAAGGAGGAGGGCCGGGTGCCAGGCAGGCTGGAGGGAGAGGAGAACATCATAGGAGGGATTGGAGGGGCTCAAAGCCTGACCTCAGCCACAATACAGCCTTCCACCTCCAGGGAACTACAGGGGACTGTCAGTTTGGGGGGGTGACAGAATGCAGCATTGGAGAATGGGGAGAATCAGACGACCCCACCCGACATCAGGGCCAGAGTCAGCCTCTCAGACCCACGCCTACTGCCCATGGCCCCTGGGAGCCTGGCAATGTCCTCTCTTCTGCAGGTCAAGAAAAAGGACTCCTGAGACCAGCTCCAGAAATGGACCTTGGGTCGTTCCACTTCCTCGCCCCAGCCTTCACCTTTACACGCTTCTAGACTGTGCTCCTAATGAGGTGTCCACGCCTTACCTCTTATCTCCTGCCCACGCGGGCCTCTGTCCCTGTTCTCTGCTGCCCTGCCCACTGAGCTCCTCAACCCTGCATCTGAAATAGACTAAACCAATAAAAATGTCATGCGGGACCTGGTTGTGTTTCAATGGAGTTCTGCCTTTCAAAGACCCACCTTCTGGTTTGGGAAATGCACGCCACGCATAAGGGGTAACTGACGCCCCTCTCTGATCAGTACTGCTTCCTGGTGGAGGGTAGACCCTACGGTCCATACCCAGGTATGCTGGGCCCCCAATACGTAGGGTTCATCTAAAGGGCAAGGTCCTGGGTTCTGCAAAAAGGATGAGCCCAGGTGACCCTAACCTCCACTTCAGCACAAGACACAGGATGGGGCACACCTGAGGGGTAGAAAGTCCAGTCATTCCTCACTCCCGAATTCAAGTTTCATTGATTATGCAGTTAGGTTTTATCTGTGTCTGTTAGCACTCCATCTTATCTGGCACTCTGGGATTTTGGCACAACATTTCGTTGTGTTCTGCATGTCTAGGTTACAATCCTAAGAAGGCACAGAGTGAAAAATACTGATATGTGAGGCCCGAGGATTTCTCAGAGGTGGGACATGGCATCAGGCCCTGGGGGAAGAACGGAGACAGGAAGCAGGGTTTAGTGGGGGCTAAGGGGCTATGTTCGGGTAGCCCTCCCAATGGACATTTTCACCTGAAGGGGTGGAGGAAGCAGGCTGTTCCAAATGCAGCACTGTGAATGTACCCACTTGGGCAGGTGGTTACCTTACTTCAGTAAACGCTACATATAAGTTGTATTCACTGCACTTGGCGTGGGGGGGGGGGATGATGATGCAATTAGAGGAAGGAAGGCATAGATGGAGTGAGAGAGGCCACGTGTCAGTTACTTGAGGCTGGATGTCAAGGGTGGGAAGGAAGTCTGACAGCCGGGAAAGGGTGTAAAGATGGGGTCCTCACTGATGGCCTGCTGTGCTCCGGACTTGGGGCGGAACACTGGCACATGTGTCCTCTGTCCCAGTGAATCCCCACCACAACCCTGGCAGTAGGTATTAGCTCCCCGTTTTACATGTGAAGCAGCCACAGTTCACAGATCAACTGACTGGCAAGCGGGAAACGCCGGCACGTTCCTGTGGAGGTGACAATTTGGGAAGCGTTTCCAAGTCGAGACCAGGATGGTGTGCTGTCCTGGGGTGAGCCTGCACCAGCTATCCCCACACGCGGGTGCAGGACCCCCAGGGAGAGACCCGAGTCCTGGGTGTTTTTGTTTCTCAGTACTGCTAGAACAGTGAGCCACGACCTCGATGGTTTAAAATAAAAGTTACCCTCTCACTGTGCTGGAGGCCAGAGGTCCAGCATCAAGGTGTTGGCAGGCTGTGCTCCCTTTGGAAGTTCCAGGTGAGGATGCCCTCTTGCTTCCTCCCGTTCCTGCTGGCTCCTGGGTCCCTGGGCTGTGGCGGCCTCACTCCGGCCTATGTCTGTCTTCATATCACTTCCTCCCCTGTGTCTCTGTGCCCAAGTGCCCCTCTCCTTTTTCTTACCAGTGCAGGAGTCACTGGATTTAGGACACACCCTAAATCCAGAAGGATTTCATCCTGAGATCCTTCACAGTTATGGCTGCAAAAACCTTATTTCTATATGAGGCCACATTGGGTGGGCGCACATTTCGGGGGGGGGGCTACTCTGCACCCCCTACCCTGTGTGTCCAGAAACTGGAGGTGAGAGGGCGGTCTGAATCAGCTCACACGGGCCAGGAGGCATGTGGCCCATGGCCGGAGTGACCTAGAAAAATCGTCACATGGCTCTTATCTTCCCAGTGATCGTAATTATCTCTAGATTTCTCTGCCATACATTTTATTTGTTGTTGCTGTTATTGTTTTGTTTTTGTAATGGCTAAAAAAGGTCCCAAAACAAAAGAGACAGAGTTTACACCTTAGACTATCACCCACAAAAGCAGTGGCATATGTGGTGGCTCCTCACGAGGGTGGGGCAGGGAGATGAGCAGCCGAAGGGACAGTCAATGGCTCAGAGAGAATAAGGCATTGCGAGGGCCAAAGGAAGTGAGTGCAGTGGGACGGGGGCGGAGGGGGGGAATGGGGTGCTGGGGGATGGGGCGTTGGGGGGATGGGGCATTGGGGAGATGGGGCATTGGGGGACGGGGTGCTGGGGAGATGGGGCGTTGGGGGAATGGGGCGTTGGGGGAATGAGGTGTTGGGGGATGGGGCACTGAGGAGATGGGGCATTGAGATGGGGCGTTGGGGAAACGGGGTGTCGGGGGATGGGGGGTGGGGTATTGGAGGATGGGCTGTTGGGGACAGGGGTTTGTTTCAGCAGAGCCGTGAGGATGGAACTGAGCAGAATTAGGACAAACATCTAAGTGAAGGTGGGAGAGCAGGGTTACCCTCACAGAATGAAATGGGGTCTGCGGGCTTGGTGGCTCTCATCTCAGGGGTGCTACAAGCAGAGGAATGAGCAGGTGGGAGGATGTGGGAGAAATCGCCTGTCAACACCTGGGGTTCGCCAAGGTGGGGAAGGAGGGCATGTCCTCAGGGAGACAAATGACTCGATGCAGGAGACATAATAGAGATGGTGAAAGTTACAGACGCCCTCTGGTCCCCACCTATCACCTCACTTGACCCAGGGAACACTCCCTTTCTCAAATCTCCATAGCCATGGAGAACTGGGAGCTGAGACCTGTCTTGAAGCTCTGTGTGTACAACAAGGGTGTCTCTCAGACAGCACCGCTTCCAACATTCGACTCACGGCACCGGGCAGTCAGTCTTTTCTGTCTCTGCCTCTTTCTCTAGACTCTCAGTGGGTCCTTCTGGACCAATTCTGAGCAACCCATCCATTCTCTCTCAGGTGAAACTGAGCACCAATGGGCTAGATGTAGGGCGATCCTATCAGTTATTGTACAAATGGGGACATTATTGAGAGGATCATAAGATGCTGGGAAAAGAAGAGTAACTCAGAATTGTCCTCCTAAGTGGCCAGGATACATGAACACTCTAGTTAAGGGACCCTGAGGTTTTTCCGGTCCAGAGGTGTTCCTGAAATGAAAGGCACTAAAGCAAGCCTGCATTTACTTGGACCTGTTAAGCTGTTTGAATCTCAGGCTTATCTGAGCTTCATCCCATTAAGGAACTCTGTGGGCAGAATGTAGCCCAGGAGTGAACTTCCCAGTGCTGCCTGGTCCAAGGGTAGAGCAGGCTTACTGATTGGAGAGACTGAGAAGCCAAGCATCTTTAGAAGAATGCCTGGGGCCCCCCACAAGTCCTCACCATTTACGTAGCACAGCTGAACTCACCATGGTAACACCCCAGGAGAGGAACCTCAACTCTGTGGCCTTTGGAGATTTACTCGGAAATCAGGAGGAGAAAGGACGCCACTGGTCATGTGATCATAGGAACATCCTGGTGGGGGACTGGGATTCCTGTGGGCAGAGCCTAGTCAAGTCACTATCACTTGCCCAGAAGAAAATTTTTCCTATTAGCATCAATATCCACAGGAGGCCTGCAACCCTTTCTACTGCCCAGCTCATGGCCAGCTTGGGCAGTGGTGATGGGGGGAAAGGGTAGAAGAGGTGGGGACCATCCAGAGACAAAAACTTTTTCTCTCTTAAGTAATTAGGGAAGAGCAAGTGAAAGAAAGAAAAAAAAAAGGATTTTAACAAGAGTAAAAAGAAATGGTGCATGTATGCAATTGATTATGACTCAGCCATAAAAAAAAAAACAATGAAATTGTACCACTTGTGACAATATGAATGGACCTAAAGGGTAATCTGCTAAGTGAATTAAGTCAAAGACAAATGCAGTATGATCTTACTTTTTTGTGGAATCTTAAATGAATAAATGAATGAATGAATAAATAAACAAACAAACAAACCAGAAACAAACTTATATAAAGAGCAAATTGGTGATGGCCAGATGGGAAGGGAACTGAGGGTGTGGGTAAAAAAGTTGAAAGGGATTAAGAAGTACAAAGTGCCACTTACAAAAATAGTCACAGGGATGTAAAGTACAGCACAGGGAATAGAGTTCATGATATTGTCGCAACTGTATATGGTGTCAGAGGGGTACAAGACTTCTTGAGGTGATCACTTTGTAACTTATATAAATGTCTAATCACTGCGAAGCTCATATAATATTGTACACATCAATTGCAATTGAAAAATAAATTTAAAAAAAGATTTTGAGCCCTGGCCGGTTGGCTCAGCGGTAGAGCGTCGGCCTAGCGTGCGGAGGACCCGGGTTCGATTCCCGGCCAGGGCACACAGGAGAAGCGCCCATTTGCTTCTCCACCCCTCCGCCGCGCTTTCCTCTCTGTCTCTCTCTTCCCCTCCCGCAGCCAAGGCTCCATTGGAGCAGAGATGGCCCGGGCGCTGGGGATGGCTCTGTGGCCTCTGCCTCAGGCGCTAGAGTGGCTCTGGTCGCAACATGGTGACGCCCAGGATGGGCAGAGCATCGCCCCCTGGTGGGCAGAGCGTCGCCCCTGGTGGGCGTGCCGGGTGGATCCCGGTCGGGCGCATGCGGGAGTCTGTCAGACTGTCTCTCCCTGTTTCCAGCTTCAGAAAAATTAAAAAAAAAAAAAAAAAAAAAAAGATTTTGAAAGAGGTTGGGATAAAAGCCAGTGGTCCCGATAGATCCAAATATCTCCATGTCCTGCCCTCAGCCATTTCCCTATCTTTCTCTTTCCATGTGCCCCAGAGAGAGGCACCTGACTGACCGCTGCCCCTAGCAGTCTGGGTGACCCACAGCTCCAAGCGCCCCTTATAGGGAAAACTTCGTGAGGTCTACTTTCTTAGGGATGGATGTGGAAATGGAGAATTAGTACTTGCGGCCTCTCTTAAAGATGTATGTGTACAACAAAGGCACGCTCACACCTAGATGTATTACATTTAGGGGTGTTAAGAGATGTTGATGAAGAATTTGGGAATGGCTAAAAAACCCCAGGTCAGTTCTTAGCATTGCCACTGACTTATGGATTAACTTGTCATCTGCAATCCCACTGAGCTCTCCTTAAACCCTCATGTGGAAATTACCTTATGCCATGTAACACACAGTGTTGAAGGCCACCAAGCCTGGGCAACAATTTTAATTACAATTTATTATCATTACTTATGACAGACAACCATCATGTTCAGAAAGGTTATTTCTGGGCCTTGGCACCTTGGAATGTGAGATGTTGTCTGTCTCATCTGGGCCGTGATCTGACATCCCTGGGTTCTTAACACACCCTGTCCCTCTGCCTCTCCTTAGGAGTTACTGTGACAGCATTTGGCCGTGCCCTGAATCATTTCCGCTCAAAAGACGACTTATTCACTGCTCCCCACAGCCCTCCCCCACAGTCCCAACTACATGTCTCTCGCTCCATCTCCATCCATGGTCTTTACCTTGGCTGCACTTGTAATCCTTAAGGGCTTTTAGAGGGAATATGGGGTCCCAGAGATGAGTGAATGGATGTTTACATCAACAAGAAGGGCCTGAAAATGAGCCCCCAACTGTGTCTATTCCCACAGATGTCTTGTCAGCCGGCTCCAACTTATCTGTTCTCTGTGAGAATGAGGAGTGGTCTCGACAGAAAGGCTGCATTCCAGGGCTTCCAACAGACCCAGCGCCCTACCGCATCCTGGCCAGAACTACTGACATAAAGAAATGAGGTTTTTTTGTTTGTTTGTTTGTTTTTTTCTTTTAAAGTTTTATTTTATTTTTTATTTTAGAGAGGAGAGGGAGAGACAGAGAGAGAGAGGAGAGACAGAGAGAGAGAAGGGGGGGAGGAGCTGGAAGCATCAACTCCCATATGTGCCTTGACCAGGCAAGCCCAGGGTTTTGAACCGGCGACCTCAGCAAGAAATGAGTTTTAAAATAGTGACTGTATGACCCCCTCTGGCCAGGACTAGGGCCGCTCCGGCAATTATACCTCAGGCCTCCACACCCTCGCCCCCATGAAAGGCCTTGATCTTGACTGGATCTTGGACTCACAGACTCTCTGGGCAGTAAAGAAGCATCAGCTGCAGAGTCTTGAACACCTCCCCACTGATGCTTGACCTGTCCAGGGACAGAAAGCTCTTGACTTGCTCGGGTAGGTCATTTCATGACTGGACAGATCTATAAAAAATTCTGTGCTAATGGAGTGTCCATAAAAGTTTGTAGTGTCCCTCATTGGTCATAATCATACTCCTAGGAGAGCCTCTTCCTAAGACACGTCCAACCAAGAGTCCACAGGTTAATGGGAGACGGAAGAGGCAGAAACTGGAAAAGCCTGGGTTGCTGAATGGAAAAAGCACACGGTAGATGGATGAGAACATTATAAAAGACTCATTTCTAAGACTGAGAACAATTCACTCAGGGGTAAAATTAGAGAGGAGACCCTTAGGTTTACAAATAACACCCGGACACTATGCCAGCCATTGCTAAAGATAAACCTATGATGATGTCACACACAATACATAATAATACAAAGCAAAATTGTGACGCTTGCAGAAACCTAACAAAATGCACATTATCACCACTATCGACTAACGTAAAATCACATTTTTCCCCCATAATCCTATAAAATGAGAGAAAAGGAGATGTAGTTAGGGTTACATAAGTGGCATTGTGGTCTGTTCAGATTCTGTGCTGGTCTTTTACCTATAACAGTGTCCTTAGGTTTGAAACCATGAAGAAGAAATTAAATTGATCCCACTGCATTATTTTCCAAGTAAGTAAGTAAGTCAGAAATTAGTTAAGTTTGAATTTCAACAATATTAACAATAAACAAATGGAACAGTAGGTTTCAAAAGTAAAAAAATATATATATATATTTATGAAAAAAAAATATATATATAGTCTACCGGAAAGTTTTGTCCATTTTTGGAATAAAACTAAATACAAATTTTTCTTACCGTCAATAAACTTTATTAAATAACATAATTGCCATTATTATTAATGATTTCTTGCCAGTGTGAGGGCAATGTGTATATCCAATTTTGAAAAATGTTTTATCTTTTGATGCAAAAAATTGAACCAGTGCTTGTTTGATATCTTCTTCATTTTTGAATTTTTTGCCCTTCAAATAATTTTGTAAGGACAAAAACAAGTGATGTCGGAGGGTGCTAAGTCCGGGGAACATGGTGGATGCGACAGACATGCTTCTGTAGCATTTCTTCCTTGTTGAAATTCGGAAAAATTACAGTGGCGTAAATGAACTTTATCAGTAGCCATGGGTACACTATCGCTTCACACATAAGACTAACGTGAATCAACTTTGTTTTAGTTAATTTGCTACATCAGTATGTATACATTAAGTGATAAAAATAGAGAGGCACACATGCACCAAATAAACATGTGCTTACGTGTCGAAACTTGTTGTGTTAGATACAGACAGAACTTTCCGGTAGACCTTATATATATATGAACTTTGAAGCCAAAGAAACCTAGGTCCCAGTCTGAAATCCACCGCTTAGCAACTCTGAGACTCAGCTTTCCTTCCTATAAAATGGGCTCGGCCACAACCCCAGTGTCACATAAGGTCACACCATCTTATTTAACCCATGCAAGGCGTAGAGCTGTCACCGCAGCATCAGTAAACATCGGCTGCTGTTACAATCACTATATTAGCCTAAAGATTTTTCTCAGGCTACACGTGTCCAGTTCTCTGACTTTTTTGTCCCCTGTGGCATGGTTTTGAGCACTCCCTGCCTCCACAGTCCGGCCACTCTGTTTTGAAAACATTGTCTGAAAGTGTGGCATCCAGAACAGGAGGCCCTGACCTCTCTGACCTGCCGAGGAGGAGAGGGAGCTTGACCTCCTCATCCTCAGCATCCTCTACAAGGGATCCATTAGGGCAACTCTTCCACATCTGTGTCCACATCACCCCCCTGACTCACAGAGCTCTTTTTTTTTTTATGCACTGCAATGTGTTCAATACATGAGCAATATATTCCCCTTCCCGTGTTCAGACGGTTGGTTTTCTCTCTTTTTTGGAGGGTCACTGGGGGTGGGGAGTGCTTGTTTAATTTTGTCATGTTTCTTCAGCTCATCTTTCCAACCTTGTTTCTGCAGGATTCTGATTCTGTGGTTCAACGTATTCTGCCCTCCCGCGTCATGCCCCCTCAGATACCATCACCGTGCCGCACTGATCCTCATAACAAGTGGTTTATATCAATAGAACTCAGGAAGATCCCAACCTAACAGAAAGCCCACGTGCCCTGAGCGTGGTCTGAGAGCTGGGAGCTGCGGAAACGCAGAGACTGGCTTCTGGTCCCTTCTCTGTCCACAGCTGCCTGGCCCTGGACAGCCCATTTTTCTTCCCTGGGTTTCTCTAGCCTCCTCTGTGAAGTGAGGAGATGGGGAAGTCATCTCTAAGGGATCCTCTCGGTCTCTTCTTCAGATTCAGCGATTCAAGGTCTGCAGGCCTCAGATCCCCATAGGAAGTCACCTTAACTCGGGGAACCCAAGCTCTTCCCAGGGGCCAATCAGTCACAGCTGTGACACAGCCTCAGAGGGTGGCAATGCTGGAGGGGGACAGTGCAAACTGACCCCGCATCCACAGTCACCAGAGACACCTGGAGCCCTGGCACCTGTTCCCTGGCCCTCCTCGAGGACAGGGGTCCGGGGCCATGAATGAGGAGATGAAAACCCCGTGAAAGGAGAAGGGCCTTGAATGAGAGGCCGGGAGGTAAGGAGCAGAGCGCTGGGGTCTCTCAGGAGACGAGCAGGTAGGGGAAGGGGTGCCTGAACCCCCCGCTGGCCGCCAGCTGTTTATCTCTTGGCAGCATCAGTGTAGGGAGTAACAGCCACCCACCTGCCCCCAGCCCCTTCTCGGGACTCACAACAGGATGTGGTTTGACATTTACCGGGTCCTACCTCCGGGGTGCCTGTGAAAGTCCCTCTCCCCACCCACCTTCCGAGAGCCGCATTACCACATCCTGCCCCGACCTCTTCCGCTGTGGCTCTCTCTGCCTGGGCCCCTGGTGAGCACCCCGCAGAGGAAGGAGAGGTGGGGTCTCTAGAGAGGGATCTGGGCACCTCAACTGCACGTGGAGACCGCCCACCCTCCACGTAGCTGCGCACCTGCTGGAGGTCATGCCCCAGATTTGAGGCTTCCAGGTACCTCGGAGAAAGCCAGGGAAGGCGAACAGCTGCAGTAACTGCTCTCAACCGATCGGGGTCCCACGGGCCCCCACATCACTCGGGCAACTCCCTTCTCCCGTCTGCCCCCTAAACACAGCCCTCCTCCCTCCACACTCATCCTCCCACTTCCCTCCACTCATCTAACGAGAGCTGCTAATGAGTCACTGAAAAGGGACCAGTCGATAATCAACAGACTGAAAAACGGACAGTACTGGATGTCTGGGCCGCGCCCCTGTGCTGTGCTGACTGGGTCCCTGAGCGTCATCCTGCAGGCTCTGTGTGAGGGATGTCCCAGGCCGTCTGGGTGGGAGGGGGAGAAGGCCACTGCTGGAGAGAAGGGAAAACCAGAGAGCAGGAGCAGCCCAGGCAGGGCAAGGGGAGTTACAGGGTATACAACACGCCCCACCTGCTCAGCTGCAGCTCAGAGTCCGTCTCACACTCAACCCAAAGCTCAGAGTCCCGGCCAGAACTCTGACGTAACCCAATTACTGTGTCACCAGCTTGCCAGCCCCGGGCATTTCCATCTCCCTCACACTGTCCAGAGGCCCCAGGATTTCTCCCCGTAAATCCCAGGAGTGGCTGAGATGCAGGTGAGATGACTTGAAAGGAGTGTGTCTCTCCAACCACTAGCTGCGGACGTGTGACCCTGGATCCCATGCATGGGGCTGACTGCGCATGCCTGCAAAGTCAGAGCCAAGAGCAGGTCCTGCATGCTCTCCTAGAAAAGGGGCAGCCTTATCTGCCCAAAGGGGCAAGTGAGATTGATGAATTCCTGACCAGAGAGAGCATATTCAAGTGGCATGTGCCATCCTGGGTTGCTTTCCTCTGTCTGCCAAAATGATGAGAACTGTAGATTTTTCTGGGTCATCGACACCATGGAAACACATAAGGGAACAGGACTCAGGAACAGGACAGACAACATTGAGCACATCAGCCAGTCTGATGAATTTAGATGGCTTTAAGCGTCTCCTTACCTAGGCTTGCCCTCCTGTCTCCCGGCCACCCTGTTTTTCCATCGGGACTATTTCCTCGCCACATTTCTGAAACTTACAACAGTCACTGAGACCCCCCACATTTCCACTCAAACTGACTCTCCTGCTGAGAAGGTCGTTTTTGCTTATCTAAAACTAGTCTTCCAAAAAACTAAACCTTGCTAAAATCCTCTCTCCTTGTGACGTTTTCCAGAACTTTTCTGAATTTCTCACAGGAATGAAAAGTATGTTTTGTCTCTCCTAGTGAGCCCAGTTGAAAAGTAGGGAGCCCCTGGGTCATCTCTCTGTTAAGAGGGACTCCGAGCCTGCATGAAGCCCCAAAAGAAAAGAGCAATGACCAGCATCTGAATGACCACCACCAAGGGCACTAGTTTCATGGGTCTGCCACCCAAGTATATGCAGCATTTCAAACTGTTCGTTTACAACATAGTTTAAATTTTAATTTTTAAAAACAGAAGGCTTTCTTTTGGGTAAGTTGCAATCAACCTATCTTATGAACTTGAAAGTAATATCTAGCTGTTGAAAATTAGAGCCTCTAATAGGGCTTTATAAGGTAAACACTATCTCATTTAATACACTTAACAATCCAATAAGGGAAGTTAGATGAAGGAAATGAATCCTAGAGAGATTAATTAGCCCAAGGTCATAGCAACAAGTAAATTTAGACTTGGAAACCCAGTGACTTCAAAATGCAGAGACAGTGAGAAGATCGGCAGTCACCAGGGTTTCCAGGGGAAGAGAAGAGGGGTTAGCAGATAAGGGGTTTGGGACAGTGGAGCTAATCTTCATGACACTATATGAGTCAGTACAAGACATGCCATATTCATCTAAAACCACAGAAAAAGTACAACACAGAGTAAACCTCAGTAAAAACCACGGACTTTGCTTAAAACCATTGTATCAATATCGGTTCATTAATAATATAGTTTTATTATATTATAACTATATTAATAATATAACAGTCCACCGATGTTCATAATAGAGGAGGCCAAGGAAGGAAAGAGATGTATATGAGAACTTTGTCTATTATCTGCTCAATTTCTAGGTTAATCTAAAAGTGACATCTATAAACTAAAAATAATCAGACAGCCCTGTTCCCGGGGTGGGGGGGTGGGTCTATTTCTACTGAGGTTTAAAAGTCAGCTAATAGCCAAACATTAGCTTGAAATGTTGCTTACAAGTCAATGAGTTGTAAATGCACCACTATTTCTATGGTCATGGCACTACTGGTTAACTACTAAGTAAATAAAAATTTTCCACACAGTAAAAAAAAAAAAAAAAAAAAAAAGTGCTTTGATTCAACCATGCTGTGACCATGCCCAGCCCCCACTTAAATGTATGTCATCTTTCTCTTTAATCCCCGTGATGGCTCAGGGTGCCCAGCACATAATAACTGCTTAATGCATCGTTGATCCTAAAGGTGCAGGAGGGCCCCTCAGGCCCTTTGAATGCTGCCTTGATCCCTTTGGGTCTCCGTCTGGGGCTGTCCTCTGCAGGTTAAATGATGCTGAAAATAAACACCTCTGAATCGTCCTAACAAAGTGATGTCAGAAACAGTGTTTTAAGGCTTTTTGTGCCCCCTTGTGGAGTAGAGGGACACTAAGCAAGAAAAGCTTTTTTTAAGAAGAAAGAGGACAGTGACTGAGGGATGAGAAAGGAAGCTTGGTTGCCTAGGTAACCATGGCATCTCTTTCCATCCATTCTCCACCAGCCTTTTCTGTCCTTCGTTCCCATCCAAGTTGTTTCTCTCTCTTACGGTTTCCCTGTTGCCCAGACGTGCCTCTCCTTGCTCCTTCCGGAGAAGCCATCTGCTTCTCTGTTCCCCCTCTTGCTACAGGGGAAAGGGGATAAGAAACCACAGAATGGGAATTTATTTTTTAAGCCTACAATGCAAAACAATAATCAAAAATCCCTAAAATGCTCATTTCTGATACTAACAGAACCACACTTGCAGCCCGTATGAGAACAGTCCTCGGGACACATTGCCCATCCCTGACCCAGGGTGTTCTCCAAGCCTCCACACGATGTCTAGATCAACAAAAAGGAGACTCTCTGGGTGGTGAAGTCACCGGAAATGGTATCCTCACATTTGTTCACCAGGCCACCACCAGGCCATGTCCGCTGAACAGGTGAATGCGACCTCTCTCACCTGCGCATGCACAAACCCACTCCCCAGAGTGGACCCGCAGGAACCGGGGAGGACAGCCCACTCTGAGGGCTGCGGGGTGGAAGCCTAGGGCTAGACACCCACACGTTGGGAACCTGGCTGTGTGGATGCAGTTCACAGGCTCTGCCGCACATAAATCTTCTTGCTCTCTCTAGAACTTTGTCATGTTCTTTTTGAGAGTCTGGCTTGATTTGGTGGCTCTCACATTGGTCCACTGTTGAATATACCCTCCTCCCAGGCCCTGAGCAATGGGCCCTGGGGAAGATGGTGAGGACTCCGGGGAGGGAGGGGTTTTTGCACAGATGTCTACCCCACCCAGCTCAGTGTGATACTCCAGGCGCAGAGGTAGAAGCCAGAGTCACTGAGGAGGAGATTCTTAGAACTCAGGATGAAGAGGCCGTCCTTGGGCCTGGAGGCCGAGAGGCTCTGGGGCCCCTCGGCGTCGACCTGGTTCATGCCGATGGAGGAAAACAGCAGCTGGAGGGCCCCTCCGCCAGCCTGCTGGTACCAGAACAGGTTGGGGTTTGATGTCCCTTTCACTGTGCACTCCAGTAGGAGAGGGCTGCCCACCAGCTGCACCTTGATAGGTGGCCACTGATGGATGGTCTGAGCTTCGACACCTGTGGGGGGTATGAAAGGCCATTTAGAGTGAAGAATCCAGCCCAGATGGCCTTCCACCCAGACAGAGGGTGGCTAGGGGCCTTCTGTGGCTCAGGCAATCAATTATAGGGAGGCCACTGGGAAAGGGAGACCCAGACAGCCAACTCCTTCCCAGCGGCTGGAGGAAACCGAGACCCAGCACAGCAGCCATGAAGCCCCATACTCATTCCAGACAACTGATGGAAGGTATTAAAGAGAGTCCAACCCAGAGCTGAGGTTCTGGGTTCACAGGGTTGGGTGAGGGTGGGGACGTGAGGGGAAGCTTACCAGAGAGGAGTGCACCCACTAAGAAAGTGCCCGAGAGAAGGGCAAGGAGAGAGCAGAGCATGGTTCAGGCTAGCCTCCGGTTAACCAGGCTTGGTAGACAAGGCCAGACGGGGCCAGGCCCCTTCCTCTTGGAGATCTGAGGCCACCGAGGGGAGGGATCATTTCCCCTCAAGCTGGAGGAGGAAATGAGGCCAGTCTTCTCTTAAGAGAGTGATGAATCACCCCACCCTCCCTGGGAACCAGCTATAGCTGCACTGGTTATCTGGATTCAAATCCTGCTGAAGTCGTGGTATATAAATATATTCAGTGACTCATTAGTTACCTGCAAACAAGAGACGACTCTCTGTCTCCCCCTGGAGACCATCGGTGCTCTGTAACCAGCACAGAAACCTTGGTAACTGGCGGGATGATGAAAAGGGATTTGGGTCTATCTGAAGTTAGAAACCAGCTACAGGACATGTCAACTGGGTAGCTGAGGTGGGGGTGGGGAGTGAAGCAGATCAAGGCTCAAGAGATTTAGGTCTTGGGGCTTTTCAAAGCAAAAGAGCTCAGTTCTGAGGGAAGGAGGAGAGCTGCTCCGAAGGCCCACGGAGGGATCGGCGTGCTCCCCACTCCGGCAGACAGGCTCTGGGACCCGGATCACCCCGTCAGCTCCTGCACTGGTCCGAGCTGGCCTCGGTGTTCCTCCTGCCTCTAGCAGCCTCGCTGGGTCTAACTTACCCTCTTAATACAATGTGAGGTAGAGGTCACACACATTGCGGGGCCCTTGGAATCAAATGGCTCTGGGTTCTAATCAGAGCTCTGCTTCTTGCTGGTTAGAAACCAACCCCCAGCAAACTCTAACCTTCCATCTTCTCATTGTTGGAATTAAAATAAGGATGGTCATACCGACAAATGGTTGGCGGTGTTTTTTGCTGGGTGTGCTGCATGCACTCATAAATGACTCCAGGGAGAGCCCGTGCCTCCAGCAAAGAGTGGAAGGTTCACAGTAATGGGATGGCGTGGGGTAAAGGGTGCTTAATGGGGGGTTGAGGGATGGCAGAGACACCAGAAAGATTCCCGGGCCATTGATGCATAATAGCTACGTCTGAGGATCTGCTAGGCAGCTGGTATAACCTCAGTCTGGTGAAATGAAACATAAGAACTCAAGATGCCTGGCAGGACAGCCAGTGTGTCCCTTGGAACTCCCCCTGTCCCTCTGCCTTTGCCATGCTCTGTCCTCTGAGGTTTCCTTTTCAAATCCATTACTCAGTCTGGGATGAATGTGGGGGAGTGGTGTCAGGTGAGCACCTGGGAAAGAGAGCCAGAGAAGTGGTCAGATAGGAAGAGCGAGCCTGAAGCATCGCTTCCCGTTGAACGGGTTGCCCTCCCATCAGGGTCTAGTGATGTGCTTGTCGCTGCTCCTGGTGCTGCAGCAGCAGAGTCAAAGTTAGTGCCAGGTACTTGCTTCCAACAGACTTTCAGCTGTAGCACCTTTTTTTTTTTTTTTTTTAATTTGAAAGCATCATATTTCCAAGAGAGTCTTTTTTTTATTCTTTCCAAATTTAATGAATTGTCTTAGAGTATTTACTTAAAAGATGGCAAAGTAAGCATAAAGTGCATTCCATGAACATTTAGAATATATGATAATATATATAGCTATAGGCCACCAAAGAAGCCAATGACGTTTTACAATTGTTCAATGTCAGTGTTTATCAACCTGCTAATAGGACTCAATATAATATCTGTGTGTGTCAGGATTGGAGGAAGCCAGCCCAAGATAGATGTGAGTCACATGCGCACACACATAACCTTTTTTCCTTCCTGTCTTCCTTTGTTGTTGCTTCTGGGGCTTTGGGTGCGTTAGGCCCGAGCGGGGACGTGGACGGAAGGAGGGTGGGCAGGAGATGGGTGGCAGGTATGAGGAGGAGGAAACTGTTCTTGCTCTTGATGGAACAGTGCCATCTTGCTTTGGACTCTCACACCAGCTGAGGCCGTGTGGGTCTTGCACAGCCCAGGAGAGCTGATGTCACTCATCAGCAGCACTGGCTCAGTGTCATCCCCAAGCAGAGAGTGCAAGGCAGCCTTCCTCTCCGGAGGGGGCACAGCAGATTGGAGGGTGAGGAGATGCATCAGTCAGACCCGCACGGCCAGCTGGCTCCCTGTCGCAACACAGTAGCCTGGAGCGTCTTCCTTCCGTTTGGCTGATACCTTAGAAAAATCTCTCCCCATTCTCCACCCCCATCTGCAAAACTGTTTATTCATGCAGTACATCCAAGCCATTCATATATTGAAGTGTGAGGATAGGATTCCTCTGCTCTCTGGCAGCAAGCCTCCAAGAGGAAGGCACCCAGCCATACGGCTGGCCAGGTGAGGGGGCGTCAGCCAGACAAGCGGAACTGAAGGCCGGTTTGAACTCTGCTCTGCTCTCTCCTCTCCCTTCTCCCGGGCACTTTCTTAGGCAAGCACCCACCTCTCCGGCTAGCTTCCCCTCAGACTCTCTTTGTTCCCACGTTGGGTTATCTCTCTCCGCCCTGGATTCTTAATGAAACACTACCAACAGGATACAGTTTTATCCATGAAGAGAATGGCAATAAATTCAATTCTCTTTTTAATTTTAAAACAGAAATTTATCCCTAAACAGTAGATTTGGAAGATACTTGCTGGGTCTACTTTTTTCCCCTCCTGCATTAGAGTTTAAAATTACCTGGGCTGATGGAAGGGAAGAACAGTCAGCCAAGGAGGCGTTCCCCGATTTCCCAGAGCTCTGCCTGGCCACCTCCCGAACCGGGAAAGGGAGAAGAGAAAGATGGCGGGGACTGAGTCCTTCTGAGGGCGGAGACAAACTGTGCTAACTGCCAGGGTTGTGGGATCGAGGTGCTGCCTCCCTGACAGCGACCAGTAAGTAGAAATGGCCTGTGGGGAGCAGAAAACCATCCCCCAAAGTGTCAATGTCCTAATCCCTGAGAGCTGTGATTATATTGGATTACACAGCAAAGGGGAGTGAAGGTTAAAGATGGAGTTAAAGCTTCTAATCAGCTGAGTTTCAAGTAGGGAGATCATCTGGGATTACCCAGGCGTGCCCACAGGAACCACAGGAGGGTGTGAACACGAGACAGGACAACCGAGGAGAGCCAGAGAAAGGATCAGAGCAACCGCAGCAGAGGGAGATCACGTTTCTGGCTTTGAGGATGGAGTGGGACCATAAGCCAAGGAGGCAGACGGCCACTGGAGGCTACGGAAGGTGAGGAAATGGACTCTCTTCCGGAACGTCCGGAAAAGAGTACAGCCCGGCCGAACTGACTTCAGCTCAGTAAAACGTGTGCCAGACTTCTGAACTATGGAACCGTAAGATAATAAATGTGTGTCACTCTAAGATGCTATGGTCTAGCAGCAATGGAAAACTAACTCAGGGCTCCAAAATGTTTCTTGCCAGAGGAATCCCAGGGAGCCTCTGGGAATTTCCTGAGAAGAAAGGATGGATAGGTTAGGAAGACCCATGTTTTATGTGAAAGCAGAGACGCCATCAGGCCTGAAGCCCCCCCCCCCCAAGTTGAGATATGGAAGACAGAGAGCATCCTGCAAGGGACTGAAGGAAAGACAGACACACCAAGGAGGCAGCAGTGGGGACAGAGGCTAAAAACCAGCACCAATGGGAATGCTGAAGAAAAGATAAAAGAATGACCAAAGACCAAGATGGATAGCAAATTAGACAATTCGGGAGAAAATGCTAACGAACTCAAAAGCGCAGCATTAAAAACAAGCACCATTTAGTCCTGGCCGGTTGGCTCAGTGGTAGAGCATCAGCCTGACATGTGGAAGTCCCGGGTTTGATTCCCAGCCAGGGCAAACAGAAGAAGCGCCCATCTGAATCTCCACTCTTCCCCCTCTCATTTCTCTCTATCTCTCTCTTCCCTTCCCGTAGCCAAGGCTCCATTGGAGCAAAGTTGGCCCGGGCACTGAGGATGACTCCATGGCCTCCGCCTCAGGTGCTAGAATGACTCTGGTTGCAGTGGAGCAACGCCCCAGATGAGCTGAGCATCGCCCCCTGGTGGGCATGCTGGGAGGATCCCGGTTGGGCGCATGCAGGAGTCTGTCTGCCGCCCCTCACTTCTCACTTCGGAAAAAACCCAAACAAACAAAAAAACAAGCACCATTTCATCCATCAGATAGGCAAAATTAAAGGGGTTGATGCTCTCTGACATTTGTAAGCACGAGGGGAGATACATCTCATCCACAGCTGCAACGTGAACTACCGACAGTACTTGTGGAGGGCAACATGGCCACAGTCAGTAAAAATGCACAGAACATTCTGCTCAACAATTCCCTTCAAAGAAACAATTCCATAAAAACATACGTACAACATGTATGAGTAGGCAAAAAAATTTGCCAGGATCTATGTGGTAAGCGCTGTTTGGAAATGGCAAGTGTAGGAAATATGGAAATACCCATCAGTAACAGAGAAGACAGATAAATACCCAGTACATATGACACTGCGCAGCAGCCCTGTTGAATGGAACAGAGCAGTATGTGGCACCATGGAAGTATTCCCCAGATACGCAGTTAAGCAAAACAAGCAAGCTGCTAAGTAATATGTAAAAGCAATATGATTTATATCAAAACACATATGCACAGTTATACATATACATATGTTCACGCATGTGCACACACACACTCATTTATTCAACCAGTAGGAACTGGGTGCCTGCTGTCCATTCCCAAGTAACTTATTTTAGTAAGACATATAAATATAGAGAGAGAAAAAGGACTGGAAAAATGCACACTGGACTGATAATAATGGTCATTTCTGAGAAATAACCAGAGAGCCTTGGTTTGATTTGTCTGTATATATATATTTTTTTAGGTAGACGTAGGGGTCTGATGTAGGCTGAGTGCCGTCAACTGAGCCTCGGTCTCACTCCCGTCACTTACCTGAGCAGATAACTAAGTGAGTAATGGTCATTAGGCTCAATCTCTATCCTCCTTCCTTTCGTCCTTAGGAAATATCTATTGAGAACAGCATCTAAAAAATGAAGGGGGGGGGCAGAGTAGTTCAGATGAGCAAAAGTCAGGAAGAATGGATAAGGAAAAGAAACAGAACAAATGATCTAAGAGAGGAAGAGAGAAGAACACATGGGTTGAAAATGCTGTTGGGAAGGGTGTTGAGAAAGAACAGTCTTGTAAGATCAAGGCACTCTGTATTGGCCCAAGCAGTGTAAGATCCAATCTCCCGAGGTGCCCCTCGACAGACAGCCTGAACTAATCAGTGAATGCCAGGAACAGAACGGGGAACCAGACAGAAGAACAGGAATTGGGTACTGAACCTTCCTAGAATGTGAATATGGGTCAGCAGAGGATGCTAAGCTACAAAATTCAAGAGGGCTGTGGATATAAAAGGCAGAGACTTCAAATAACGATACGCAGAGGCAAGGTGGCAGAAATGACCCAAAGTACAGTGAGTCCCCACCATGGCCACTCCTCTGGGGTTGGTTCTGGAGAAATCTCAGCGGAAGCCAAGAGTGGGAGGAGGAGATTCCCAAGGGGAGGACTAGATAGGGCGAAGAAGTGAAGCTAAAAAATAAGGTTGAGAAAAAGAAGAAAACTAACAGCATACTGTCTACAACAGCGAGCGAGGCTGGGTGCGGCCAATGGGAAGGCTGGGCGATAGGATGGTGCTCTGGGCTCTGGGTGTGGCTAACTGGGAGCCTGGAAACATTTGGGCAGGTGGCAAAGAGAGAGCCATTGGGGGAAAGTCAGAATGCAAACCAGGGTGTCCAGTGGCTGTCACTACCAGACTGAGTTGCATCAAAGTGGGAAAATCAAGTTCCAGAAGGGAGAAGCCAATGGACATGCACGCACATGCGCACGCGCGCACACTCTCTCTGGTGTGCACACCCGGAGATTCCAGACGTGAAGCTGGTGATGAGTCAACACCATCAGCAACAATGATCTGACCTGTCGGGTATGTTTGTTCCCGACTGCGTTACTAAGCGCGGTGAGGAAGCTTCACTCCTATCTTTGTTTAAAATCTCGCTGTGCTCTGTTAAAAAGTCAGGCGCTGGATTATAATTGACTTCTCTCTCACTAAAGGGAGTTGAGACAGAAGCAATTTGGAAAGGTTTCAGGGCAAGTCAACAGTTGCTAAAGAAAAAGTGTCTCATGAAAATAAAACGATAAACTTCATAAGCACATTGAAGGAATGCCCAAAAGAAGCTTAAAAATTAATGAACGAAAGAGATGCAAGTTTTTTTTTTTCTCTAACAGATAACATTATGAGCACTTGTCATGTCCGGGTGCTAACTAGTTGTTTTCATGTATTATCGCCCTTGAGGTAAAGCGGCATTGTCCCGAGAGGGGGTTGGTATTCATCCCATTGAAATGAGGGCACTGAGGCTCAGAAAGGCTAAATCACTTGCCCAAGGTCACACAACACAGGCGACATCTGGGTTTCATCTGATGTGGACCAAGTACACAGCGCGTGTGTTTCACGTACCCCACTCCGTTGCTTCTCGTCACAGAGCAAGAACAGCGGGGACTCACATCGCCGCAGTGGAGACCGTGGCGTTTCCCCGCAATTCTATCAGCGTGACTCTCAGACACTGCGCTTAGCGTTGAAATGTTTGACAACTTTATCCTGACAGAGATCCTCGCAGCAGATGCTTTTATTATCACCTCCATTCCACAGAGGTGGAGAGAGCACAGATGGGTTAGCTAACTCTGCCCAGGGTCACAAGATTGTAAGTAGTTAGCTGAGCCAAGAGACCCCATCAGCAGCCTGGCTCCCAAGCTCTTCATGGTGGTGTTGAGTCATTTCAGGGAGAATGGGGGGGTTTTGCTTCCCCCATGGACAGAGAAACAATAAAAATCTAGGATTGAAGGCAAGAGATGAATTTTTTAATTTCCCTCCCCACTAGAGTGTTGAACAGACAGAAGAACAACAAACTGGGAGTTCTATGAGCACGTGCATTGGCAGGCTTAGGAGCTCAAGTATTTATAAGACAGTGGGAATTTCACAGAAATTGAGAACTACCGGTTTCCAAAATCACTCTCAAAACTAAGGACCTGTAAGCAAAGCCAAATACGGCCAAAGGAAAAGTTGTGAAGGAATGAGGTAAAGAGAGAGAGAGAGAAAGGTAAGTCAAATCAAAGTACAAAAATAATATTGATAATCACAATAAACCTTTACTGAGTCTTTATCTTTACCAGTCACGGCTGTCGACAGCATGCTCCCCGGAGCCAGAATGACCAGCACTGTACTCAGGATGATCTCCAGGACATGTGGGTAGAAAACTGCATTAATCATATTGCTTTAAAGGGAATTCGTTTTAAAATCTAACTAAATAAAGACTTATTCTTTTGATGGTTCCAGAGTCTATGATTCTAGAAATAAAACAAGATCCCAAGAATATAGCCAGAGAAACAAATTGCTGGGAGAGCTGTCATAACAAAATGAGATAAGCAAATACACACAGACACACACACACACACACAAGTTGGCTCTTGCATGTTTCATAGATGTCTGAGATGCCACCACTACCTCTAGGCTTAATGAAGTTATAATTAAGAAAGAAAAAAAATTAAGAGAAAGTCCCTATTATGGTATTTTCACTAATAGCAGAGTCTTATCTAGGTCAGATGAACTGTATTTCTTGCTAACAATGTCCCAAGTCTAAGGAGAGTAAAGAATAAGTAGATAAAAATTAAAGAAAGAAGCCAGTGTAGGACCACTGGTCTCTGTAGCGTGGTGGGCAAGGGGAAAGGTCATGTGAGACACCAGAACTGGGAACTTGGCTATAGTCGCCTACTTCCAGGCACACCAAAATAAACTTCCCAGGAGCCCTTTGGAAAAAAGCGACTGTCTGTCAGCCAGTGAGATTTTACCACATCATATTAGCTAGACCACCCTAGATATCCCCCACGTGGGTCACCCTATGCGACTTCCCTGGCCCCTGTCCTCGGGACCAGGGAACATCATCGGGCGGGATGCGCTCTGTACTCAATAAAGCCTTTTATTATTCCACACTTCGTGGCTCCGGCCCCTTCCTTCTTCCTTGGTGGGGAAAAATACCTTACATTTTGGTGCCGAAAACCCGGGAGGAGTCAGAAGTCCTCAAGGACCACTCCTCTCCCCTTACCCTCCGAGGAAGAACCAAGACCTCCGACCTTCCACCCACTTTGGCACACGGTGAGGTAAGTCCCCTGCCTCCAGCCTCCCCTCAGTTCTTTCCACCTCGGCTCCCTGTCTGAAACTGCAGCTGCATCACGGAAGTCTTTTCCGTTCCGAGTGCGTGTGTGCCCGTGGAGACGTCCCGAGCACATCCACTTTACTTATCCATCTGGTAGCCAGAGCTTGAGTTGTGGGACGCCAATGCTCAACTCTGACCACTCCGAGAATTGAGGGTGGCCATAGAGGCACAGGAATCTAAACCTATTCCAAAAACACTCCTGGAGTTGCCTTATCAGAAATCTTTCTCCCTAAACAAGAAGAAACTTCTTCTCCACTGTGGCCAGGCCACAGAACCCACTAGATAATCGGACCAGATAGCCTCCTGAAGGTACTTTCAGTTTTAACACCCTCACCAATTTAACTATCACCAAAAAAGCTGGGGACTGGTTGGAGATCCCTTACATTTAGGGCTTCTAGTTATTAGCGCTCCCATCCTAATCTCTGCGCCGCCTGCTACATTGTGCAGGCCCTTTTTTCGTCCAGAGAAAACTCACCTAAACCCTCTGCTCCAAATCTTTCCTCCTTTGCCCAATCCCAACTCTCTCCCCTTCCTGCCTGACCCCTGGAGACACCCCTCTCTCAGGATCCCTCTCTGGTCCCTCTGCGGACCTCTATCGCTTGGGTCTCTCCCCTCCAAGAGCCCCCTCCCTTCGCAGGATCCTGTTTCTCATTCACCTGCAAATACCAGTCTTTCTTTCTCCTCCCCTGCTGGCCAGGGGCCCCTCCCTTCTCCACTGTGTTCTTAAGCTCCTCCTTCATCAGGCCATTCTCAGCCTGCCATTGGCCCTTACACCAGTTTGCGGGACACCCAACCTCAGTTTTTTTACAGGAAGTTCTGGCCTTGTCCTGCCCTCTGGCTCCAGAGTTTCCCACTGGATCTGAGTGCTGGACCCCCCATGAGCCCCCCTCCTCTTATTCTAACCCCCAAACCCCTATCTGGGGCCTGTGAACATGGCATTTAAAGTTTTTAATGGTCACAGCTAGTAGGAACAGGCCAAGGCTGTTCTCCAGGCCCACATGCAGCAGAAGGTAACGCTCCAAACTCAGGCTCTTGTGGCAACCCTGAGGCCAGCAGAGCAACAGGGACAAGGCATAAAAAGTGCCCAACCCAAATCCAGGCCGCAAAGAAGAACCCCATCACTGGTTCTGGCAGGGCCCCTGTCCATGGCTGCCTACTGAGCCCTGCACTGACTGCAAACAGCCCAGTCACTGGTGGAGCTATTGCCCCTTTGGGCAACAGGTTTTTCCTCAGTGTCTCTACGTGGAGGATGAGCCACTCAGATGGGAGGCCAAGCTAGCCAGACAGGCCCATCATTTGAACTTCTAGACCTCATGGATGGCTGACACAGCCTGGACTCGGAGACCTCTCCCCCCATCATCCTCATCAAACCCCAGGGTAATGCCACAGAAACGGGTAAGTCCATCTCATTTCTTGTGTGCATGGGAGCTGCCTTCTCTGTTTTGCCATCACACTCTGGACCTCTAGTTCCCTCACAGGTCTCGGTTATGGGAATGGATGGGACCCCTTTTCTTTCCCTTCTTACGCCACTCCTGACATGCAGTTTTGCCTCAAGCTTGCCTCCATACAGGACCACTGGCTGTCAGAACCACTGGACTCTACCCATCTCCAGCTCACCAAAAGGCTGGACCCTGCAGTTCCCCCTATTACTCCTCTTTTTTTTTTTTAAATCCGTACAGGACTGCATCCATGAAGTTTCTCAACTCACAGCCAAACAAATGTTCCTCCTTACACCCCTCAAAACCACCACCTTCCAATCTCCCCTCCCCACGATGCCCCTAATCAGCAGGAAGTAGCCAGATGAATAAGCGGCACCCCTAATTAACACAGAAGGTCGGAATGTAGGGTGGTGGGCAAGGGGAAAGGTCACGTGAGACACCAGACCCGGGAATTTGGCTAGAACCGCCCACATCCAGACGCACCAAAAGAAACTTCTCAGGAGTCCTTTGGAAAAAAGTGACTGTCCATCAGCCAGTGAGATTTTACCACGTCATATTAGCTCGACCACCCTAGAGACTCTTTAAATATCCCCCATGCGGGTCATCCTATGCGACTTCCCTGGCCCCTGATCTTGAGACCAGGGAACATTGTCTGGCGGGATGTGCTCTGTACTCAATAAAGCCTTTTATTATTCCACACTTCGTGGCTCCGGCCCCTTCTTTCCTCAGCAGGGAATAGTACCTTACAGTCTCCACTTCAAAAATGTCAATATCATGAAAAATCAAGAGAGGAGAAACTGAAAGATACTATCACTTGTATCTGCCATGGTATTTATTGGTGGCATATAACTGGCACCAATAATATGTTATGTGTCTAGCATTAGGAGAAAGTTAAAATCTGTTACAGAGACAGGAAAGCAAATAAAGAGGGTAAAGAAATGACCTGTAGAGGCCAGTAGCTTGGGAGACGGGCAGCCATGCATAAGATGTGCTAAATGCAGATAAATTAGTTCATAATCTCTGAAACACACACAGCTAGCTAGAACCCAGCTGAGTGTGCCAAACAGAGATAGAAATGGACGGAGGCGGGGACAGATAGAAAAGGAGGGAAGGAGGGAATGAGGTTGGTTGGTTGGAGGGAAGGTTGGTTTTTCTGAGTCCTGTTCATTATGCAGATTCTGCAATTGCCCTGAACTTTTTACATTCAGGATTTTAAGCAAAAGAGAAATAAACTTCTATCTTGTCAAAAACACACCCTGCAGCCTTTTTACCTGCCCTAGACAGCATCATTCCAGGCTTTTTTTATGTAAATGAAAACTATTTTTCTGTTTTTGGTTTGTTGTAAGCCATGATTATTGACCATGTCCTCCCAGCCCAAGAATGCATAACCTAACTGATACAAACTCAAAAAGAACACCCTCGCTTTGGACACTCTTTGGGCTCATTTGCTCCTAAGGCGGCACATGGAAACACCCAGAGTTGATTTCAGGGCACAGATGGAGGGAACAAAGCAGGACTTGAGGACTGCGTGAGTGGGTCTGGGGACATTTATTCCCCATCAAGTGTATTTTAGCCCTGATTGTGATGTAAGACAATGGCTTTATTTAACTGACTCGGGCGCACTCCGAGACAGAAAAAGCAGCGAAAAAAGGAAACAAAGAGAAGAAAACAAGGCTTTGAGTGTAAGAGGCTTCACAGCACCCATATTTCATCCCAAAGACCCCAAGTTTACAGAACAGATCAAGGCACAGAGAGGCACAGCTGGCCAGGTATTCCACCTGCCCAACCCAAGTTCTCTCTAGCCTATCATTTCTGGACCTAACTTTCCAGTACTCTTATCTGCACCTTTCTGTATCTGACACCATCCCTTTGAATAGCCATAGTGTACATTATGCTAGTTCTTTTTCTCCTTATGCTTCTCAAAACTCTGTCCCTTCCTCTCTTGCCAACTGGTTATCAAAACCCCCCAGTGCTCCCGAGTGAACCAGAAACACATCCTCTCTGTACCTGGGTCATGTTCCTATAAACACTCAGTGGGATTGGGGAGGAGCAGAAAATCACTTAGCCAGGGGGATGGTGTCCAGCGAGGGGCTGACAGCCGCCTTGCCTTGCTGAGAAATTGCTCACACACAGATGCTCACACAGAGCTGTAATCAAAAGAAAATCAGACCGATGGGCCGAGGGGGGAGTAAATTCCCCCGAAGGCCAGTCCTTTGTTGGTCTCTTTGAACTTCTTCAGTAATGGGTCACTCCTCCCGCCCGCCCCCAGGCTGCCGTGCAAGCCCTGATTGCTAGCTAGCCTTCCCTGAATCCTAGTGAGGGCCTTGTTTACAATACCCTTGCATTGAAGAGACCTGGATTAGAAAGAGAACAATAATACTTATCACTTTTATATAATATTATATATGTGTGCATGTATATATATATGCACATTGCTTCTATGTGTTTTATACATCTATATAATCTCATTTAATCCTTATAATAACCCTGAGAGACAGGCAGATGGTTCTTTTAGCTTATAAAAAATGTATCATTCTTAAAATTTACTCCTATTGTAGCTTGTGATAGGCACGTAGGAGATGCGTATTTAATATTTACAAACCTTCAACACCTAGACTATACTTCACAGTTGAAGAAATCAAGATACCCAGTTAGTGTTACTGGCATATATAAATTGATAAAGTTTTTTTTAAAACAATAATGCCTACTGCTGCTGGGCTTATACAACAGCATGCTATTTCTAGAGGGAATTTGCTAGACATATATAAAGTCAGAATAAAGCAAATGCTCCTTGAGTCAGCAATCCCATTGCAAGGACCTGGATCTAAGAAAATCGTCAGACATTGAACATCCCAGGTAGAAAAATGTGCACTGCAGACTGGTTTATAATGGTCCAAAACAATACTGAGCTCAGACAAGAAAAAACTCAAGGAATGCATCGCCATACAACCAGTATTATAAGAAATGTTAAAGGGAGTTCTTTGAGAAGAAGAAATAAAAAGATCAAAATATGAATAATAAAATGGCAATAATTACATACCTATTGATAATTGCTCTAAATGTAAATGGACTAAATGCTCCAGTTAAGACATTGGGTAGCTGAATAGATAAGATAACAAAACCCATATATATTGATATGCTTTCTACAAGAGACTCACTTCAGATGGAAAGACACACAAAATGAAAGTACAGAGATAAAAAAAAATTTTTCATGATAAGCTGAGGTAGCAATAGTTACACTAGACAAAATAGACTTTAAAACAAAGGCTGTAGCCCTGGCCGGTTGGCTCAGCGGTAGAGCGTCGGCCTAGCGTGCGGAGGACCCGGGTTCGATTCCCGGCCAGGGCACACAGGAGAGGCGCCCATTTGCCTCTCCACCCCTCCGCCGCGCTTTCCTCTCTGTCTCTCTCTTCCCCTCCCGCAGCCAAGGCTCCATTGGAGCAAGGATGGCCCGGGCGCTGGGGATGGCTCTGTGGCCTCTGCCTCAGGCGCTGGAGTGGCTCTGGTCGCAACATGGCGACACCCAGGATGGGCAGAGCATCGCCCCCTGGTCGGCAGAGCTTCGCCCCTGGTGGGCGTGCCAGGTGGATCCCGGTCGGGCGCATGCGGGAGTCTGTCTGACTGTCTCTCCCTGTTTCCAGCTTCAGAAAAATGAAAAAAAAAAACAAAAAAAAAAACAAAGGCTGTAACAAGAGACAAAGAAGGACCCAGCAATTTCACTTCTGGGTATTTATCTGAAGAAATCAAAAACACTAATTTCAAAAGACACATGCATCCATATGTCTGTTGCAGCATTATTTACAATAGTGAAGATATGGAAGCAACCTAGGTGTCCGTCAATAGATGAGTGGATAAAGAAGTACATTTATACAATGGAATATTATTCAGCCATAAAAAATGAAATCTTGCCATCTGTTACAGCATGGATGGACCTAGAGGGTATTATGCTGAATGAAATGTGTCAGACAGAGAAAGGCAAATACCATACGATTTCACTTCTATGTGGAATCTAAGAAACAAAACAAATGAACAAGCAAAACAGAATCAAACTCATCAATATTTAGAGAACATTTTGACGGTCGCCAGAAAGGAATGGAGTTGGGAGGACGAGTGAAAAGGGGAAGGGATTAAGAAGTAACAAATTGTTAGTCACAAAATAGTCATGTGGATGTAAAATAGAGCACAGGGGAATAGAGTCAATAATATTGTAATAACTGTGTGGTGTCATGTCATACAGGTACTAGATTTATCGGGGTGAGCACTTTGTAAGTTATATAAATGTCTAATCACTCTGTTGTACATCTAAAAGTAACATATTGGGTGTCAACTGTAATTGAAAAATAAAAAATTCTTAAAAAAAAATATTGAAATGAGCTACATGTCCAATCAGAAGTTTGTTGGTAAATTAGGGTATACTATAAAATGGAATGTTTTGCTTATTCTAAATCTGGTTTCAGATCCTTTAACGACATAGAGAATAGCTATATTGGCATGGAAAATCATTGATTACTAAGTGGAAAATGTATTGCTTTTAGCTGAAGATGATGGATTGGAGAAAATCATTGACCTCCTCTCAACTCCAAAAAGTAGCAACAAATATTGAAATATAAATATTGGCAAAGAAGCATAAAAGAGAAGAAATTAATATGATTGCAACACAAAATTTTATGCATTTCTGAAAGATCAAAGATGACTATGGCCCAAATGAGACATCAGTCCAAGGGGAGAGAGACACAGCTTAGAGACACAGCAGGTAGGGGGTGACACAGCATGGGAGGGCGCTCCATTCTGCAGGTCCAGAGGGATGTGGTTAGAGTATGAGAAAGAACTGAAAACTGTTGGTTGAAGAGCTGTATGTTCTGCTAAGTCAGGGCCTCCTTCTTGATTCCCACACCTATGAATGTTTTTGTTTTGTTTATTAATTGCTTTCTCATATGTACCTTGATGGGGGTGTGGGGGGGCTACAGCAGAGCAAATGACCCTTTGCTCAAGCCAGTGACCTTGGAGTCATGTCCATGATCCCACTCTCAAGCCAGCAACACTGCTCTCAAGCCAGATGAGCCTGTACTTAAGCCAGTGATCTCAGGATTTAAAACCTCGGTCCTCTGCATCCCAGTCCAACGCTCTATCGACTGTGCCACCACCTGGTCAGGCCATATGAATATGTTTGAAGAGACAGTCTATAACATAAAGCTGGGGAAAAAAAAAACAAAACACCTCTCAAAGGAGTGAAGCTGTTAACCTAAGAGGAGCCATGGCTTTCAGAGAAGAGGGTGCCAGCCTGCTTATCTTAGAGTGAAGCCTGCCAGTCTACCCAGCACACTCACAAACAGAGAACCTGCATCAGTCTTCTCGTGTGGGGAAGAGGCCGCTTCTGTTGGAGGAAACATTGGCCAATCACAGATAATAATCAACATTTTTTTAACATGATTAAATGAACAAGTTACCATCAGACTCTTTTTTTTTTCTTTAAGAAAACAGCAAAATATATAGCTGTGGCAAAGACAGTGCTAGCAATCTATCAAACCGTTGTATCACCCTCTTGGAAGTACAAGACAATGACATTTCCCAGTCCTCTTGTATCTAAATGGGGCCAGATGACTACTGGTCCTGAACAGTGGGCTGGGAGCAGAAATGTAAGCCTCTCCCATGGTGAGGAAATCTGAGGGAGAGGAGGGGTTTCTGGGGAAATAGAAAAGACACCATAGAGCTGGAGGAAGAGACTCCAGAGGGGGTCCTGTGACTAGTTCCTCCCAGAATTTGCAGTTAGAAGAAGCTTAAACAGACAGGTGACCTTTAGCTCCATTCCCTTTCTCCTTACTGACTTGTTACGTATCCTTAGAAGGACCTTGGAAGTTACATGTTAAGAAGGCAAATAACAAAAACAGTAATAACTCTTGAGTCTGTAAGTTATTCCTGGAAAGGTGATCCTCATCAACCTGGAGCCCCATGTAGGACTTCACATGAGCAAGAAAGAAACTTCTACCATGGTTGCGCCATTATGAAGTTTAGAGTTTGCTTATTATGGCCGTGTAGATTTAGAATAAGCAAAACATTCCATTTTGTAGTATACCCTAATTTACCAACAAACTTCCTCTGATTGGACATGTGGCTGCAGGAGTCAAAGGATCAAAGAAAGTGGTTATTGAACAGTGGTTTGAGTGGGACCTACCTGACACCTAAACTTCAGCCACTATTCCGGGGCTCCTCCCATCATGATGATGTTGCAGGGGAGAGAGGGAAAGAAAGCATTAAATAATATGAAACATGGCTACCTCAGTGCTTGCTTCTGCAGCTTGTCATGAGGTCTAAATGAATAGTCATTGTGACCTTCTGTGACCAAAGCTCAAGTCTATGTGCCTGACACTTTGAAAGGCCAGTACTCAAAATGTCAGTGTGGAAAGGTTTGTTGATCAAGAAGGCACCAACTGAGGAGATGGGAGGCTTCCTGGTGCTTCAAATCCATCTTGCTCTCTGGACAGGGTGAAGGGTTTTTAAAGGGCTACAGAAACAGGTATTCGGAAGTGCAGGTGGGGCAAGTTTTAATTGGAAGATCTTGGAACTTGGCCATTTATGGTAAGGGGGCATTGACCCTAGATCTCTCTGGACAGTGGACCCTTGGCTTCTGAAAGGGTTCCAGCACTAAAGTTCTGGTTATGTCCTGATCCCTTGGTTCCTTGGGAGAGGGTTTGGGGCAGAAGACTTGGTTCCGGGTGCAGCTGGAGGTCAGAGTTCTCTCCCGTGGGCATGCTTTGGCTGCTGACCTGCAGTTTTTCTTCGTGGTCTCTGAAAAGCAACTCAGCATCTCTTTAAACAGGACCATTTTGATCGAGTTCTGCAGTTACACTTCTAGCTGCAAACCCCGGGAGGGACTAGCCACAGGACCCCTTCTGGAGTCTCCCCCTCCAGGGGTACCCTGTCTTCTCTATCCCTAGACCTCCTTCCTCTACCCTCAGATCCCCCACGAAATCCTCCAGGTGGCCCTCCAGGCAAAGTTA
The DNA here is from genome assembly GCF_036850765.1 of Saccopteryx bilineata. Lineage (NCBI taxonomy): Eukaryota > Metazoa > Chordata > Mammalia > Chiroptera > Emballonuridae > Saccopteryx > Saccopteryx bilineata. Next base: position 343,759,223 of record NC_089491.1, read on the forward strand.
TATGGGGATTTCTACACCTTAAAGGAAACGAACAGAGGTACTAAGAGATTATACCATGCCCTAGAGAAAGGTAACTCAGTCATTGTGGTCTTCCCTTACAGATACGAGTCTGGCTGTACCAAGGCCGTATCTACCAACACAATACATTGTTTAGGAATAGTGTCAGCTTGCACTCTTGTTTTACTCGTAGATTAGAAAGTTATCCGTTCATATCTCAAATAAGACCAAAATCATTGTTACTAGCTTTTTCCAGAAGACTTCTGGAAAGCAAACATCAGGGTCCCACCCCGGGAAAAGTAATATTTATGACCATGACACCCCCTCTCTTTTCTGGTAACACAGAAGCTTAGCAGACCCAGTCCGAGGCCATCAACAAGGTGACTGATGTCATGACCCAGCACGCCCCACCAGAGTCACTGAGGAGGATGACACAGGAGACCCGAGGTGGTGTAGCTGACAGCTGCCTCCCCTTTGACCTGTATAATTTACTGGGAAGAAAGAAAGGTGATCCCGGGCTTAAAGATCAGCCACCATCGTGAACGACACAGTAACTACCCAGACCAGGAAGTTCATGACCAACGGACCACTCAGCGGAAACAGACGGTCACTGGCATCCCTCACCCTGGGAAGGAAGCAGGACCTAAGACACACATTTGGGAAAAAGCTAAGCAAAATGTAGATCACACCAGATGTCATCTTTGTGTTTGGATTCAGAACCCAACGTAAAGGAATTTAAAAAACAAAAAAAGAATGTGTGATCCCCTTTGATGGCTTTTCTGTTATCCTTTCATATCCTGAAACTTCCATCTAATTGCTATTTTAAAAAGAGTTAGCCTGAGCCTGACCAGGTGGTGGCGCAGTGGATAGAGCGTCGGACTGGGATGCGGAGGACCCAGGTTCGAGACCCTGAGGTGACCAGCTTGAGCGTGGGCTCATCTGGCTTGAGCAAAAAGCTCAACAGCTTGGATCTAAGGTCGCTGGCTCCAGCAAGGGGTTACTGGGTCTGCTTTAGCCCCACAGTCAAGGCACATATGAAAAAGCAATCAATGAACAACTAAAGCGCCACAACAAAAAATTGATGATTGATGCTTCTCATCTTCTTCATTCCTGTCTGTCTGTCCCTATCTATCCCTCTCTCTGACTTTCTCTCTGTCTCTGTAAAAATAAATAAATAAAATAAAAGCTAGCCTGACCTGTGGTGGCGCAATGGATAAAGCATTGACCTGGAATGCTGAGGTCGCGGGGTCAAAGCCCTGGGCTTGCCTGGTTAAGGCACACATGGGAGTTGATGCTTCCTGCTCCTCCCTCCCTTCGCTCTCTCTCTCTCTCTTCTCCTCCTCCTCCTCCTCCTCTCTAAAATGAATAAATAAAATCTTTTAAAAATAAAAAAAGAGCTAAACACAAACCCCTAGCATTCAATCCTTTATTATGTAAAGCAATTCAACCCTGCTCTAGCCCCCAGCACCCAGAGAACAAATGAATGCTATACTCAGAAGAAAAAAAAAAGGCAGTGGGGATGAGGTGGGGGTGATGATAGTCAACCTGCCTTAAGCGCTGAGTTTGGAAGGCAGCTAGGGAACATTTTTCTGCACCTGAGCATGCAGTCGCCATTGCTCCAAATCTTACGGACACATTTCCTCCAAACACAACAAAACAACTTTCCCCGAGGAGAACTTTCAAACCAGATGCTAAGAGGAAAAAAACTAAAAACATTCTCCACCTTCTTATACTATTTCTACTGCATAAATGTTGTCTCTCTACCAACCAGTGTCTTAGCAGGCTTTAAAAAAAAATTATTTAGCAGCATTTAGCAGATGGCAAAACCCTGGATCACACAGAAAGGCCCACATCATAATTATACACAAACTTATCAGAGTCCCAACAAAAACAGTCTTAAAGACCTCAATTATATATTTACAAAGACATAAAATTGGTTCCATTTGGAACAGTAGGCTAAGGCACATAACTGGTGAATATACTTTCTTACAAACGAAGCAGATTAAGTAGGACTAGACACCTAATACAATAACTTAAATAGAAACAATTATAACAACAGAAATGCTCTATTTTAGATAGCATGAAATCCACCATCCTCACCACCACAATCACTATTACTAAAAAAAAGAGTATTTGGAAGAGATGCTTTATGAAAACGCTTACAAATAAAATTTTGTCAGTATTCTTCTGGGCAGCTAAAGCATTCACCAAAGAATGCTTTACATTCTTTACATGTCCCTAGGGACATGTAAATCTAAATTACTAGACACACATTTAAGAATGTAAAGAAGCTATCCTAATATCTTAAACTTCCTAGTCAAATAAAGAAACAAAAATAAAAACAGGATTAAATTTCACTCTTTTTGGGGAGAAGAGGGGTCACCCTTTGAACTATTAGCAATTGCATGAAAAGTCACTACAAATTGTTAGATCTAAAAATCCATACTACTAATCCACTCTGCTGGGTTATTTGAAGCCCATTACAAGACAGGTAGATTCTTACAGAAAATTTGTTTGCTTCCCATGATTATTAGTCTTCAGAATGAATTACCAGAAACAAAGCTGTGTGCTGTGCCCCTTCCTAATTCCTACCAAATTCAAATGAAAGAAAATGACGGCTCTTAGAGACCATTGGAAATAATCATCTCTTCTGCCATCTATAATTTGATCAAGGATAATTATGTGATGTAACAATAGAATAATTAGACTTGTTTCTCTGTGTTTTCATGTGGCCTACTCATGCCACATTTGCTAAATTATGTTTTTAAATGACCTATTAAAATTAGTCAACTATATAAATACCACGGTGAGGAATGATTTAGATAATCGCAATGTAGGTGGAACTCAAAATTATATTTTAGTTTCTGTCCTAATAACAACAACAACAAAAAAATCACAACTTTTATACCAAATGATTTCATGGGCTAGATACTGTTGGAAGATACGTAGATGAACCTGACATGGAAATCATAATGGAGCATGCAACCCTGGAGAAAAAAAAGACATTCCTCAAAAAAACACAAATAAATACATATGTATTTACACACGAGGCTGAACATGATGAAAGAAGAGGCACAGTGAGGGAGTATAATATGATCCCAAGTTTCCTGAACCAGCAATCTGTGAGCTGAGACTTCTTTCATTTTGGTAAACTATATGTAACCACAATTTAGTGGTATTAAATATATTCTAAATACTGTGAACCATTATCTATACCCAAAACATATTCATCTTCCCCAACAAAAACTCTGTTTCTATTAAACAACAACTCTCCTTCCCTTTTCCGCCCCTGGTAGCCTCTATTCTATTTTCTCTATGAATTTGCTTATTCTAGGTACTTCATTAAACTGAAATTATATCTGTCTTACATCTGGCTTATTTCACTAAGCATAATGTTTTCAGGGTCCAGCCATGTTGTAACAAATATCAAAATGTTGTTGCCTTATCGGGTTGAATAATATTCCATTACATGTATACACCACATTTTGTTTACCTGCTCATCTGTTGATGGACACTTGGGTGGTACCCACATTTTGGCTATTGTGAATCATGCTGCTATGAACACTGGTGTACACATACCTGTTCTAGTCCCTGCTTTCAATCCTTTTAGTACATACCTAGAAGTGAGACTGCTGGGCTATGTGGTAATTCTACATTTAACTTCTTAGAAACATATCAAGCTGTTTTCCACAGTGGTGACACCATCTTACATTCCCACCAGCAACGCACGTGAGTTCTAATTTCTCCATGTCCTTGCTAACACTTTTTTTTTAAATTATAGCCATCCTGGTAAGCGTGAAGTGGTATCTCATAGTAATTTAGATTTACATGTTCCTAGGGACGAATGAAGTTGAGAATATTGTCATGTGCTTATTGGTCATTTACATCTTCTTTGGAGAACTGTTTATTCAAGTCCTTTGCCCATTTTTGAAACTGGGTTATTTGGTTTCTGTTGTTGAGTTTTAGGAGTTTTTTCTAAAATATATTCTGGATTTTAATCATGTATCAGATATATAATTTGCAAATAACTTCTCCCATTCTCTGAGTTGGGCTTTGGGTTTCTTTGATGTATAAAAATTCTTAATTTTGACTGAATATTATTTTTTCTTTTGGTGCCACTGCCTTTGGTGGCATGTCCACAAAACCACTGCTAAATCCATTGCTGTGAAGGTTTTCCCCAATGTTTTTTTCCAGGAGTTTTATCATTTTACTCATAAGGTTAGGCCTTTGACAATTTGAGTTGTTTGTTCATAATATTAGGTATGGATTCAACTTTAGTCTTTTGCATATATATATCTCCAGGTTTTCTAGTACCATTTGTTGGAGGCTGTCCCTTCCTCATTTAGTCAAAAATAAACTGGCCATATATGTGAGGGTTTATTTCTGGGCTGTGAGCTACAATTTACAGAATGAACAAGAGCTACATAGATGACAAAAAAGAGAAACATCCCTCTAAGTAGAAAGATGAGTTTGAGTAACAGTAAATACTGACTTTCTTCTCCAAGAACATAGCATTAATATCTCATTCTTCTATTTCTCTGACACATGCTGCATTAAATTAATCTGGCATTTAAAATCTCTTTTGGGGGACATTCTGTGTTATTTACTTTACTCTAGGGTCTTCAGCAGAATAGCACAGGGGGCCACTCAATCTATCTGCCTTATTATCCTGACACCAATGTGAGTCACTGTTTTTCTTCCAGTATCCAACAAGTAGCAGTGAATCAGAAAAGCACAATTAACAGGGTCAAACATTAATTTGCATGGGTACTACAGAACAAAATTATGAGGAGGAAGAACCTAATTATCTAACAATCAGGGAAGCCCACCTTGCCCATTATAAAATTAGTAATTACACTATTATACAGAACAGTGTTAGAAAAACTCCTTCTAGGCAATTAAAAGGTTTGTGGGAGGGAAGAAAGGGGGAGTTGGTGTTGTCAGAAGTGATTCCATGGAATAAACAAGGGGAATTTCTGTAATTTGTACGAGTTTCATTTAACATCTTGCATTATCTGTCAAATGTCTCTGCTTCGTTCATCTACTTTGAAGGGATTGAATGAATATGACCCCATTAAGAAAGGTACTCTATTTTCCAATCTGAAAGTAAACAGTTTTATGTTTTCATTTAAAGTGATTAAAGTCTTTAAGTCTATATTTTTGTTGAACTTGAATGTGATGATACCATGATTCTTTAAAATAATCATCTCGTCCTTTCACACCACATCCCCTTGGGTTTATGATAAATAAAAGATGAGCTCATTTCTTAGTTTTATCTCCTTTCAGGGCTGCTGCTGTAGCAACACAAAGACTCAGATGAAATTTCAAAATGATTGCTTTAAGAGCCTAATCAATTTTGTAGACACGTCAACGTCATCTTCCCATTTCTCCTTGTGTCGTGAAGGAAAACAGAATCATGGGAAGTATGGCAATGTTCTCCTCCCAATGATACGTGCCTCTGTGTGTGTGTGTGTGTGTTTAAACTCCATGTTTAAATATTTTAAAATTATATATTTAGTTTTAACAGTATTGTTTTATATTGTCACTCATGGTCCCATTTTTATTTAAGACATGAAAGGGTCAAATGTTTCCCTAATACTGTCTCATTGATATAAACATTTCTAGAAATGCAAAAGACAATAGTTCACGTAAGTATATTATAAACTGTGGGCCTTTTTGTTATTTGCTACATGAAATTTCACAACGTGCTTATCCCATTGACTTACCATAGAAATTGCACTAGATTATTTTGCTGATTGAGACATTGTAGTTGGTTTGAAATCTGTCACTTTAAGTATGCTTTTCACGTTTTAATGCTTCCTTGTTATCTTTTAGTATTTGGCCTTTGGGTGAAAGAACTATATCTGTTTGCTTTTATCTTTCATCTTCGACTTAACACCCTATTTTATAGAAAATCATACATGGCAGTGCTCTCAGCGGTCCCCCAGGATGTGTCTCTTGCTTAAACAGTGCTTAGACGGGACAGACCCAGGGACGCCCCTTCTCCCAGCCTTCCCTCACCCTCCATCCTCCTTTCCAGGCACCTCCTTCATAGCCCCCTCCGCCATCCTCAGCATGTGAGCCCAGCCAGCACTGTTATTTGACCTTAACTCCTTGTTGCTAAACAACCACGAGCTCCCAAATTCATCAGAATTATTCCACCGAGGTGGAAGCTGCCATCAGCTGCCAGGTCAGCCTGCATCTGTGGGCCTCCCACTCCTTCCTCTCTCTGGGTTTTTGTTTCCACTACACGACAATGTGGCTCTGGAGGGACAAGGGGACACTTCTTCGACGAGTCGGCCATGGAGGGCGCTGAGCGTCTCTTAAAGATGCAAACCGAGCGCGGTGGCTGCGTTCTCTGGCCCAGGATGTGCTGAAGCCTCTCCAGTATATATAGGGTGACACTCAGGAAACCATGGAAGCCACCATGGCCCTGGGCACAGCCTCTCAGCTCTGTGACTTCCCGGAGAACCAGTTCTGTGATGAGCAGGTGAAACTTATCTAGAGGATGCACGACCACCTGACCAACCTCCACAGGCTGCCCCGCTCCCGGGCGGAGTTTCAAAAGCCGCACCTTGAAGCCGGACTAGGAGCCACTGGAACCCAGAGGTCTTGGAGGGCCCCTGCGGTTCCCCTGGTGCCTGGCTTTTGACTGAGCCTCTCCCTGAAACCATTAGGCATCCTTAGAACCACTCTGAAACCCTCTCCCATGCCTCAGACCAAAGGTAAACAATATAGCTTTTGGCAGCAAATCAATCAATCAATAAATAAAATCTTCCATGATTATCTTAAAACATTATATTCCTTTCTACCCAATTATGCCAACGACTTCCTTTCATGGAAGTCAAAGAAGCCAACACCTATGACATTCCCCACCTCTTCTGTTTTCTTTCATATTTTGTATTATACTAATCTGATGTTCAAATTCTCCTTTAAAAGGAAGACCTTCTTTATATATTTACATTGAGCATTTTACTTTTGTTCCCACAATTACCCTCAATTACTTAATTTTCCCCTTTTTATTGCTTAGTAATTTGCAGGTTTGTGTTTCTTTCTATTTTATTTATCCTACAATTTTAGATAGTTTCGGTGATTATAACCACTTTTCCTCAATCACAACTTCCCTAATGAAGAATGCAATTGCTTATTCATCTCTTAAATTGTTCAGAGTCTATTTGTAATGCGTCTCACTGAAAAACAGACTTGAGTGGTAAATGTTCTAAGACGCTGCAGATCTGAGAATGACCTCATCTTGCCTTTAAAAAGAATAAACCCATGGCTGCGGATATAATATCTGAGTCTACAACCAATAGGGAAGAATGAAGTTCTAGGTAACAAGAACAAAAAAAATAATCACAATTACTGGCCCTTATTTTTCTCACGTAACAAGGATTAGATGTGGCTGCTGGCTTTGGCTCAGCTGCCAATGTGGCCACCACATCTGTGGTAGGCAGAATAATGATCCCCAGAGATAACTGCATCCTAATCCTTGGAATTGTTAGGTTGGTTTACGTGGCAAAGGGGAATTAAGGATGCATAAGGATTAAGGTTGCTAATGAACTGACCTTGAGAGAGCGAGATCACCCCGGATTATCCAGTTGGGCCCAAAGTAATCACAAGGGTCCTTATTAAGTGGAAGAGAGAGGCGGAAGAGTCAGCAGGACTCCCCCCAACACTGCAGGTTTTGAAGCAAAAGAAGGCTGTTGAGTTAATTAAGGAATGCAGTGACCTCTAGAGGTCGCACTAGAAAAGAAAGGGAAACATTCTCCTTTCTACACCTTGATTTTTTTAAAAAAAATTTTTTAGCCCAGTTAGACGCATTTCAAGTTCCTGACCTCCGGAACTGTATACACATGTGGGATTTTCAGCCACTCTGTTTTTTTGTGGCTTTAGTAAGAAACCCATCCACTACCCCAGGGATAACTATGAAGCAGGACAAAGGAGAGAGGACCACATCAGCCAAATCGTCCTTTTATCAGAAATCCAGAACTGCTCCCAGCAGAATTAACTCTGGTAGCCACTCCTAACTGGGGGAAAAAGGCGAGCAGGGTAATTATGGAGCTTCTCAGCCTCAACATTTTGGGTCGCCAAGGACAAGAATTGAGAATGGCTTCTTGGAAGCGGGTCAATAGCGCTTTATCCTTTTCCCTTGAAAACCCTAAATTACTTATTAATCAGAGACAAAACGTGAATGTATTTTCATGTTTAATTCTTGTGTGTATGTGTAAACTTACAAGGTACTGACTAGGAAACTTATACACCAGAATATAGCTTGGCATTCATTTCTGCCATAGGTTAATTTAACTATTTAATAAATGTTAGGTACTTAATATGTACCAGATGCTAAAATAAATGTTTTAAATTTTTTCTTTTTTTTTTCCTTTTGCAGAGTTGATCTGTCTTCTCGTTCTGGAATTATTATGATTTTAAGGCGAAAATTCCCTACTGTAAATACAATTGATAAAAAAAACCCATTCACTCTTCCAGGGATGACTCCAAATTTAAAAATAATCTATTCATGTCCCATGTCTTGACTGTCTTCCCAGGTTCACGGTATATTTCACTGGTTTATTTTTCCTGGAGTTTTGTCATCTTTCTGCATGACTGGGGTTTTATTATGACTATTGTGCTTTTTTTTTTCCCTTTAACTGCCTTTTATTCCAACCTATAAAAATAGTTTCTATATCTGCTTTTAACTCTCTAAGAATTTAAGTGGAGCTTTTTTCTTGAAATTTTTATATCTTGACTCTGTTTCCACATTGCCTGAGATTTTTAAAAGATCCCAAGTTCTATGGCTGTTGTTTACTCATTCTCTATATTGACTTGTTCCCTTTGTAACTGGTACTTAAAGGTCTGATGGGATAGATTCCAGAAGCCTGTATGAATGGAGAGAGAGAGAGAGAGAGAGAGAGAGAGAGAGAGAGAGAAGACAAGGGAAGGTCTAACAACTAGAGAACCAGGAAATGCTCCAGCCACATCTAGAGCAAGAGGCAGGTCTTGGAGCAGATCTTTGGAGGAATGTAGATACTTTCAAAGAATGCTGCCTGGGACCAGAGCTGGAGTACGTGTAGGCTGGAGTACAAGCAGACCATGGGACCATCTAATCCAGCAGACCCGACAGACAAGGGAAGAAGCAGAGTGGGGTGGAGCACTTATCAACCCAATCCTGCCAAAGTTTTATTAAGACCTAGGATGTTTTTTGCCTGACCAGGTGGTGGAACAGTGGATAGAGCATAGGACTGGGACACAGAGGACCCAGGTTCGAGACCCCAAGGTCGCGGGCTGAGCACGAGTTTATCTGGTTTGAGCAAGGCTCACCAGCTTGAGCCCAAGGTCACTGGCTTGAGCAAGGGGTACTTGGTCTGCTGTAGCCCCCCCGGTCAAGGCACATATGAGAAAGCAATCAATGAACAACTAAGGTGCCGCAACAAAAAATTGATGTTTCTCATCTCTCTCCCTTTCTGTCTGTCTGTCCCTATCTGTCCCTCTCTCTGTAAAAAAAAAAAAAAAAAAAAGGACCTAGGATGTTTTTAACTCTTGTTTCTATGAGTAACTGCACAGGGTTTGTTTTTGTTTTTTTTTTTTAGTTGGTGTCATAGTTATGTTAGTGGGAGGATGCTTCTAGCATGTCTATTCGTTCTACTAACTCCCTAGGAATCATCCTTGAACATTAGAAATGCATTAAAGATCATGGTGCGGGGGAAAATACCAGCAAGGGTGTCCTATGAAAAGCCTTCATTTTCATAGATGGCAGGAAAAGATGCAGTTAATTGTGATCAACTAGGGGCTGCTGGTCACCTACCTAAAATTCTCTCTCTCCTCTTACTAACCAAACCTGAATGTTATTTGGTACAACATGCAATTCCCAGTCCCTTTCATTGGGGGCAGGGGTTGTCATAGGACACAGCCTTGGCCAATAATATAAAAGGAGATATCATGGGGTGGAGCTTCTGGAAAGGTTCTTTAGCCGTGCCCTTTATTCTGTGCCATCTCCTTTCTCCTGACGGAAATGAACAGGCATTGTAGCTGGAGCTCTGGCTGGTGTGCTGAGAACTGGGAAATAAGGGCTCGCCCTGAACATGGAGGAGCAGGAACCCAGGTCTCCTCAGCCAGGGGCTCCCACAGCGGTCCTGAATTACTCAATCTGTTGAAACCCCTGCTGTACAACTTTTCTGTTACATGCAGATGGCTGTTGATCTCTAACTGATAAAACATTGTTTTAGGACCACCTTCTTACACCATACACAAGAATAAATTCAAAATGATTAAAGACTTAAAATGTTAGACCAGAAACCATTAAATATCCTAGAAGACAGCATAGGCAGTACAACCTCAGACAGTTCTTGTAGCAATATTTTTTTCTGATATATCACCTCCGGCAAGGGAAATAAAAGGAAAAATAAGCAAATGGGGTTGCATCTGACTAAAATGTTCTTGCAAAGCAAAGAAAACCATCAACAAAATAAAAAGACAACCCACTGAATGGGAGAACATGTTCACCGATACATCTTATAAGGGCTTAATATCCAAAATCTATAAGGAACTTAGAAAACTTGACAGCAAAAAAACAAACAATCCAATTGAGGAAAGGGCAAAGGATCTGGTAGACAGTTCTCCAAAAATGACATACAGATGGCCAATGGCCATATGAAAAAATGTTCAACCTCACTAATCCTCAGAGAAATGCAAATTAAAGCCACAATGTGATATCACCTCAAGCCTGACAGAATGGCGCTCATCAATAAATCAACAAAACAAGTGTTGGTGAGAATGTGGAGAAAAGGGAATCCTTGTGAACTGTTGGTAGAATGCAGATTGGTGCAGCCACTGTGGAAAGCAGTATGGAGTTACCTCAAAGAATCAAAACAGAACTTCCTTGTGGCCCAGAAATTCCTCTTCTGGGAATATATCCAAAGAAATCCAAAACACTATTCAAAAGAAGATATACACTCCTATGTTCATTACAGTGTTATTTACAATAGCCAAAATTTAGAACCAGCCCAAAAGCCCATCAGTAGATGAGTGGATAGAAAACCTGTGGTACACAATGGAATACTACTCAGCTGTAAAAAAAAAGAAAAAAAGAAAAAAGGAAATCTTACCTTTTGTGATACATGAACAGACCTGGAGAATATTATGCTAAGTGAAATAAGCCAGTTAGGGAAAGACAATTACCATGTGATTTTCCTTATATGTGGGATCTAATGAACAAAATTAACTAACAAACAAAATAGAAATAGACTCATAGATACAGAGAACAGACTGACAGCTGTCAGAGGAGAACGGGGTTAGAGGCTGGATACAAAAGGTAAAGAGATTAAGCAAGGAAAAAACCTCATAGACACAGACAACAGTGTGGTGATTACAAGAGGGAAAGGGGATGGGGTGGTGGAAGAGGGTAAACGGGATAAATGGTGATGGAGGGAGACTTGACTTGGGGTGGTGAACACACAATACGACATACAGAATTGTACACCTGAAACCTATATAATTTTATTGACCAGTGTCATGCCAATAAAATAAAAACAAAAACATTCTGTTATGAGAAAAAAGCCCTTCTCTTTCTCTCTGTGCACTGATACTTCTGAATGTCTTTTCCTTACTACTTGGTTAAAGTCATGCCAAAGTGTAGACTCTCATGGGTACATCTTGAAGATTGCTCACATTTAGCAATCATCCAGGATACCAGTCGCCTTTGTTCTACAAATAGGTGGCAAACTAGGTTTGTCCACAAAACAAACCAGTACTGTAAAAGAGGCCTAGAACACTCTACAAGTTTCTAAACAGGAAAAAAAAAAAGTTCAGTTGTATAAATGGGCATTTGACATTTTTAATGGACAAAACACTTGGATACCAGACTCCAGCTTTTGGGAAGTAAGACCACACCTAGGGGCCATCAGGCTTTCAGGTAGTACAGGGCAGGTCCTGGACCCCTGCAAGGCTGTGCATCTGGAGCTATAATCAATGTTCTAGAATAAGAGATCTGGGGGCTCAGCAAATTCCTTTATTGTTTTTTACTAGAATTCTTATCACCGAAATTACTTCTAAAGTTTCTTGTTTATAATAACATCAGCTGGCATTAGCCATTCTAAAGGGAAATAAGGAAGAGGACAATTGCACAACCTTGGGGAATGATAGATGCTGGAGAGAGAAAAGCCCAAGCAGGCAAAAACAGGAAGCCGGGGAAAAGGACAGAACCAATGAAAGCCATTGCAAGCCACCTGCAGATCTACTCCAGAGCTTCTTCTGGGCTCCAAATTTACATTATAAATGATTGTGTCCCAAAACAATGAATTCTGTGAGCCGCAAACTTTATTAAGTCCTGCCCTTCAGCACAGAACAAGTTTAAATACTATTATATTTTATTTTACTTATTCTAAAACACTTCTCAGTATCTACTATATGCCAGGCACTGGACACACTGTTGCAAAGATTTGTTTTCAACTTGAAAAATAAATTGATCACTTCACTTTTTAATCGCTACAGATAGCCGCATAACTCAACAATGCTTTATGTGCTATCCACCTACCTTTAAACTTTGGTTTGATAACACATAGCAAATTCTTATACAAGGGCAATTATAACTGCAAATTTAAACCACTCTGCCTCCAGAGTACAATGAAGCTTTCTTTCAAGACTGGATGCCTCTCAAGTTTTATTAACAAAAGAAAAATAATTACATAAGCCTTGACCACAAAAACTTAATTTCATATATAGGCACCTAATGGGCAGTGTAAACAATGAGACATGTCAGACAATAACAAGGAATAGAGATGGTTTTCCTATAACGTCAATACATGATGTGTTGCAAATTGCTACTGGAATGTCTGGGTTTTATAAAGTAACATCCGTGTTTTGGTTTAGTCAATAGTTTTATTTTTAAACAATTTACTTATATGTTAAAAAATTTAAAAAGTGTTTATTTTATTGATTTAAAAGAGAGAGAGGAACTGGGATGGAGAGAGAGAGAGAGAGAGAGAGACAGGAACATCAATCTGTACCTGTATGTGCCCTGACTGGGGATTGAACTGGCAACCTCTGTGCTCCTGGATGGTGCCCTAATCAACTGAGCCATCTGGCCATGGCTTTTATGCTTTTTTTTTTTTTAAGTTTCCAATATACCTATAGCTTTCTGGCAATCAGTCATATTCTTAATACATCAAGGATGATGAGTTATGTAAATTCACGTTTCACAAAAGTGTCAAAGCCTTGGAGAGAACTGACTTGGAAATGAAGGCAATTCTCTATCACTGAGTCTCACAATAAAGGGAAGGAACACGATACCATTAGACTCACCAGTGCCAATATACTTATTAATAATGTCCACATGCAGAATCATCCAACACACAAGTAGGCTTATTCATTAACTCCAGATATTGGGAGTGAACAACCCTCTTGCCAGGCGGGAACTTGTTCCACCTCCTTTATCTTTCCTTCTGTCACTCATTCAGCCAATTCATTATAGCTTGTTTGTTTCTCCCAGGTGCCAACCTTAATGAATTCCATTGTTTTGTTTATTGCGTTTGTTGGCTCACAGATTGCTTTCACAATTTTTCTCCGTTTCTGATGGCTCCATAAATACCAGTTCGGATCAGCCCATTTTCTGCTAGTGCTTTAATAAACCTCAACGTGTCTTGACTAAATGAAGCACTTTGGAGAATAAGATGGGACCAGATGATAAGGAAGCAGGGGGAAAAAGGAAGGGAAAAAAAGGGAGCGAATTCCACCAGGTTCCTGTGTTCCTTAAAAGAACCAGCAGGTGGTAGCAACACTTCGCGGGAGGCCCCAGCTCTGCGCTGTGGTACCCAAACAATAGACCCCCAATTCTGCCCAGGGTGTGAGCAGAGGCTGGGGGGGGGGGGGGGGTAGGGCGGAAACATCTTTCCCCGCGGCGCTCCTCTGTTACTCCCTCACCCCTTCCTCCCTTCCAGGAACAGGCTGAGTCCCTTCCATTACCTCTCCTCCCTGTGGGGGAGGTTCTCTCTGGGGAGCAGGCGAGGGAGGCGGCACCCAGAGGTGCAGCGACTTGCCCGGGCCATGCAAAGCCAGGCACTGGCATCAGGACTTCCACTAAGCCCCAGGCTTCCCTGCCCTGTGGGGAGGGTAGAGTCAGAAACCCCAACGATGACAAATACCCAGGGTCACGAACATGGAGAATAGTTTAAAGGCTAGATCAGAGAGACACTTTCACACCCAAACGCCTCTCCCTTGCTGCCTAGGCGCCCCCACCACCCCTGTACCCTTTGAGATGTCTCAGTTTGCCTTTCCCTCCACCCTCTGCTTCTTCTTTTTCTTTTTTCCTCAGCTCTCGCCCACCTGAGTTCAAACCTGAGTAGGAACTAAAGAGTACGTTTAGTTCCTCGAGTTGGAGCAGAAAAGCCGGGGAAGGGAGGGGGCGCGGTGTCTGGCCCAGCTGCAGCCAGCCCGCCCACCGGGCACCCCTTTACCCCTTTCTCCCCGGGCCCGGGGTCCATGTCGGTGCCAGGGGTTTTAAACGCATCTCCCAGGTGCTGGGATCCCCGCCTCCACCAGGCCCCTAGCGCGTGCCACCCTTCATGCCCACGTCCCTCCGCCCCGCGCCGCCACCTTGCTCTCCCCGCGCGCTCACCACCAGGGCCCGGAGGGCGGGCTCGGCTCCCCGGAAGAGGGGAGAGCGAGGGCGGCCGCAGGGGCCGGAGAGGGGCGGGCCGGGCTGGGAGGGACGCGGAGGGGCGGGCCGGGCTGCGCTCGCTCCAGCCTCCCCTCGGGAGCAGAGCCGCGGGCGGCGGGTCCCGCGACCCAGCGCGGCGACGGCGATCGCGACCAGGGCCCTGCACGATCCCCGGCACCCCGCCTCCAGAGCTGCTCCGGCCGCCAGCCGCCGCTCCCCGGGCCGCCCCGGAGCCCCGGAGACGTGCTGCGCGGGCGGACCCGGACCGCGGAGAGCGGGATCCCTGCACCCGAGCCGAGACGCGGGCGGCGCGGGGCGAGCGCGGGGCGAACGCGGGGCCTCGGGGAGGAAGGCGCAGACCCGCGGAGCTTGTGGCCGGTGGGAGGTGAGCCCCGGGGTCGCAGGCGGTTGTGGGCTGGGGGTTGCTGCGTCTGGGGACAGAGGAATTAAGGTTTGCAAAAGTAAAGGGTCCCTTCAGAGAGGGCCTCTGCAGATACTCGGGGGCCTCCGAGGAGGGGTGCCGAGTGCCCCCTTCCAAGATGGGAACGGGGTTTGCGAGGGGGTGCGAAACTGAACCACCTGGCTCTCCCGCCCCCTCTAAGCAGACTCATTTACACCCCCATTACCCTTGCTGCTGCGATCCCCAGTGTTTGCAGACAGTCCTCGGGCTCTGACATGGGGGTCCTGCTATGGGGGCTCCTCGCAGAGGCCGAGCTCCCAGCCTTCTGCAGAGGATTGCCCACCCCTCCGGTGGCATCGCTCCAATCCCGGTGGAGCTGGGAGGAGCAAGGAGGTTGATCCCACACCTGCCCCAAGTGCCCCCCTAGCTCTCCTGCTCCGCACCCCCATCACCACAGGTAAGCGTTGGGGCGGCGGGAAGGCTGGGCTCCTGCTCCCCAGCCAAAGCCCCAAGTTGCCCTGAAGTCGACAGCTAGCTTCTGCTCCAGCCCCGCCCCTGCTCTTTCCGTCTGGGAGCTTGGCCCCGCCGGCCCCCACCCACCAATCTTGGCTGTCTGGTACCCTCTCTCCTCCCATCCCTGGGGGAGCTGGCATGGGCCCAGCATAGCTGGTGTTGTAATGTCCCTGGCAATGCCCGTGGAGAGAAGTGGCTGGGCCTGTTCCCAATCAGTTAACCTGGGCCAGGCCCTCCATCGCCAGGGGAACTTGACTCAGGCTCTGGAAGGGGAGATGCTAGTTCAGTGGGAAAGGGACCACGGGATTGTGGGTATGGAGGGAAACTGTTTACCCAATGGGGCACGTGGAGATGGAGACACACTGAGAGCTGTTCAAAGGGGCCACTTGGCTCCTTCAGGGCAATGCATTTTTTTCTGTCGCAGGAAGATTAGGGTGGGGGCTCCTCTGTACCTACCTGGTGGCCTATGGAGGAGTCTGTTGGTTCATTCATGGTGCAAGAAGGTGGCTGGCAATGAGAGCTATGTCACCTGGATGAAGAGGAGCAACAGGCCACCATGGCTGAGCATGGGAAGGGCAGGACCAAGCCTCCCCTGAGCCGACTGCTCTCTCTCCCAGCTGGTCACTGTGTTCGGATTGGGCCCTGGGCCCTGTGTTCACACCGCAATCCCCACTAGGTAGAAGGGAGGGATGGGTTGGCAGGGAAGGGGTTGGCAGCCTCTGGTGTCCCTTTCTCTACCTTCCTGCTTCCCTCCCTCTCCCAGCCCAGGTGTTGCTGCAGAAACAACTCCTGGGCAGAGAGCAGTTCATAGGCAGGCTAGGGCTCCAGTGACCACGGGCATCCCAGGACCACTCCCAACCTGCACAGATGGGGCATGTACGCGCACACACAGCTCCCTGCACCACCATCCACACCCATCTCACCCCATACACACTCCCTTACACACTCTCCCATTTGCTCATACAGGCACTGGGCCTGGCACTCATGCACGCTTTCCTCCACCATCTCCCACTTACTCATTCCTTGTCACATGTACCGACTGCCCCAACACCCTCCCTTAGGCTCCTTTCCAGAGCCATGCATGTCCCTCGTCAGTGCACTGCCGGAGCAGCTTGTTCTAAGTGGCTGTCTGGCTAAACCCAGACACTGCCTGCATTTTAAGAGCCTCCCCCGGCTCCATAGTGGAGGCACATTCGTCAGCATTTTCATGCTCTAGGGGACATTTTTAAGGCTTGGAGGCCTCAAGGGACACAGGACTGTCCTCTGCTAGGTAATCCACAAATTGGCTTCTCCAACCACAGCAGAGGGGACTTAAGGCACCGGAGGACAGCCACCTCCTCACTGTCTGCTCTGGATGCTGCCGTAAAGGCCAATGGGATCCCTTACCAAGCAGGAGGCCAGAGCTGGAAGAGAAGGCGGCTGAGACCAGGTCCAAGGTGGAGATTAAAGGGGAGAGGCTGCTACATTAAGCTGAGCAAGGATTACACTGGAATTTCCTGGGCATTTAAACAGCTGCGGAACAGGACGGAGGGCAGGGCCTGTATGCTGACCCCTCCCACGCTGACCCTGGTGGCTAACAAGTGTGAGGACTAGCTCAGCAATCACACCCATCAAAACCATCAGCCCCACAGGTCCCGTGTTCCTGTCTGAGCTCAGTTTATAGCGATGCCCCTCCTGTGCGTTCCGAGGGTCCAATCCCTTCTGATTCCCTCTTTCCCTTTTGAAGTCACAGTTCTGACTTCCTGTAAGAAAAGTGTGATGTTAGCAGTGGGACAATGTGAACTTCTTGGGAGAGATGCTTACAGAAAACCCAGGGATGAAAGTTCCTTTGCTTTTCCTGTTGACATCTGTTCATTCATTGCTCATTCATTGCTAGCTCCTCCTTCCTCTCTATCTCTGCTTTCTTCTTATATCTCGATATTTTGAAACCTAGAGAAGGGAAAGGGGGGGATAAAATATAAATATATGCTATTCTAGTCTATAAATATGTCCCTTTTTTGCTTAGATTTTAATTATGAGATTTTTCTTTTAATTGTAAAAATAAGATATGCTCACTGTAATAAGAAAAACAATTCAAATATGGGTAAGACAAAGTTAATACCTCTCCCTCACACATACACACCCAGTTCCTACCTCTTACAGTAACCAGTTTTAATGGCCTGATACAGCTTCTGCCATACCTTCTACTTCCAAGCTTAATTGGCTTATATTATTTAATTTTTAAAAATTCACTCTGTGGATTGAGGTGCATGAACTATATTAAGTCAGCTTGGTTTGTTCATGAAATTATCTGATTTAATATGTTGATGTGAGCACAGTTAACTTTTTAAATTCTTACAGATTCACTCCTGTTTAAAGCTCGTATTTATATAACAACTGACATCCTAAGCTATAATTTATAAGCTAAGATTCTACACGTCTTTAATCTTTGCCAGTTTCTGAAATCAAATACGATCCTGATGCCTAAGAAACTGTCATATTTTTGTACACCAAAGACTTGCAGTGAGCTTGCAGGTGTAGGATCCCTACTGTATGAAAAAGATAAAGAGGGATATGGCAGGGAAAGGAGCTGAGGAAAGAACAAACAAACAAAAAGAAATGAGAAGTCACAGAATACAATTTTTGTCCCAGGAAATGTATTTAATCAGTCTCATTTTCTGAGCGATCATTTTACAGCTACATTTTTTTTTTTTTTTTTTTGGCTGCTTCTGGTGTTTTATATGTTTAAAAGCATGTACAACATCTGAAAAATTTGCAAGTTTCCCTGATTGGGTTGAGTTTTCTGAAGATTTCTAATTCCTGGCCCATTCCTTTTACTAGCTGGAGAAGATAGAGGAGTCTCAAGCAGGCCACAAGGAAGAGGACCGGAACGATGTCCTAGTCCTCAGCCATTGAAGGCACTTTTGAAAGCCAAGGACTTAGTCCTGCTTGTCCAGTATCCCGGGCATGTGCCTGGAGCATTCGTGTTCCTGTCACTACTATTTCTGCTTCTGAAACTGGTTTCAAAAGAATCTGCAGTGGTAGAACTTAGTTGACAGCAATTTCTTACATATCTTAAGCAAGGTTCTTCTTTCCATATTTTTATTATAGCCATAGAGATGCATTTTGATCCCTTTCATCTCTTACGAAAGAAAGCTTGAATTTACCCGGTTCCTTTGATAAACAAGAACTGACCTAACTGCCTCATCTCACTCAGCCACAATGTTTTTTGTTTGTTTGTTTGTTTGCTTTGCTTTTTTATTTTTTTCTGAAGAAACCTGTTTTATAACCTTCAGTCTTCTGGATCAGATCTGAAAAGTGTCCTCCTCACACCACCAAAGGACCCTCCTGGGTACTTTCTCATCCTCATCCATTTTTTTTTTCTCAATGAATATCTTAGTTCTTAATAATTTTTTTCTATTAAGTGAGAGGCAGAGAGGCAGACAGACAGACTCCTACATGTACCCCGACTGGGATCCACCTGCCAAACCCTCTTACAGGGCGTTGCTCTGCCCATCAGGGGCCACTGATCTGTTGCTAAGCAACCAAGCTATTTTAGCACCTGAGGGGAGGCCATGGAGTCATCTTCAGTGCCCAGGGCCAACTTGCTCAAACCTTTTGAGCCATGGCTATGGAAGGTAGGGGGAGGGGGGGGAGAGAGAGAGAGAGAGAGAGAGAGAGAGAGAGAGAGAGAGAAAGGAGGAAGAGGGGTGGAGAAGCAGATCGTCACTTCTCCTCTGTGTATTAAACCTGGGACTTATGCACACCAGGCAATGTTCTACTGCTGAGCCAACTGGCCAAGGCCAAAATTTTTTAAAAACTTACTGAAGCCTGACCTGTGGTGGCGCAGTGGATAAAGCGTCGACCTGGAAATGCCGAGGTCGCCGGTTCGAAACCCTGGGCTTGCCTGGTCAAGGCACATATGGGAGTTGATGCTTCCAGCTCCTCCCCACCTTCTCTCTCTGTCTCTCTCTCTCTCCCTTTCTCTCTCCTCTCTAAAATGAATAAATAAAATTTTAAAAAAATTAAAAAAAACTTACTGAAGTGGTGATCCATAGGCATTGGTTTCATTCTATTGTTTCCTTTCGGGTCCCTCTTGGGGATAGAAGCCGAGTGGCTTTAATATGTTTCATAATTGCTTTTGCTCTTTTCTGGAATTTCTGGAATGAGGCCAGCTTCATGTTGTCATGAAGAGGCCTGCCGATATCATGGACGCATGCTCTCTGACAGCCGCAGCCACCGTGGTCCCTGTATTGTGGGTTAGCACAGCAAGCGCTTGGCCATTCCTCGTCTTCTGGAATGATCCATATAGCAGAGCTGATGTTATCGGCTCTTTTCTCTCATATTTTGTTGCCCTCCCCCCACCCCAATCACTGAGATGTATCTGAAGTGGTTTTTATTCTTTCCCCATGATTACGTGTCTAGTTTATCAGCTTAGGAAGACACAGTGCTTACAGTTTCTTCTCCATACAAATTCCGGAATCCACCCATGCTCTGACTGAAAAGGGCTATTTTAAAGACTATCCACTGGGCAAATAGTATAACAGCCTTCATTGTGCAAAGACTTTCTGTGGGCATTTTCAGTTCTTAAAGAGAGTGTTCCTAAAGACTCTGTTTCTGGACAGAATCTGGTTGGTTTATGGTGAGTCAGGCACGTCTCTACGTTAAGCGATTGAGAGTTTGGGGGGTTGTGCCTACCACAGGAATTAGTTCAGGATCGTTGTTAAACAGCCCTTGGTGATGGGGCCATGCCATTCACTTCGTGATCTCCCTGTTCTTCTTAGAAGCATGCGTTTAATCCGTGCATGAATCTAGTAGCATTGGGGACAGTCTTGGCAAAGAGCCTTTGTTTCTTAGGAATAATATGCCCTATGGAAACGCTTCCTGTTTCTCCCCAGCTTTACTGAGATACAATTGACCTATAACATTGTGTAAGTTTAAGGTATACAATGTGAAAACTTGGAAATGCTTCTTTCTTCCCTCCATATGCCCTAAGTTGAAGTCTTAATTCACAAATAGGGTTCCAGAACCACGAAAAGTCAGTGTGAGGGGCCAGTTAGCAGATACCCACCACATTTCAGCTCGTAGAGATACAGACACGGTGTCTTTTCATGGGAACCACAGGGAGATAACGCCAAAGGCTTAATCTTCATGTGAAGTCAGCATCACCAGGAAAAAATTAGAAGAGTAGAAATCAAATCATGATTTTCATCTTCATCAAAGTTGAATGTAGTTTGATTTTAGCATCCTTATGAATGTGTCATTTTTTAACAGCACTGTGTAACATTGGACCACAAATATCCCAGAAGAGTCCAACTTTCAATTGACTTTTTCTTTTTTCACTTTCAGTTCTATGCCTTTTGAGCTACATGCTTGTTTTCTTCTCAACAAAAATAAATGCAGTCTGCTGCTCTTGTCCATGCAGCTCATGGACTTTTGAGACTTGGTCATGAGGAAAGAGAGAAAGAGAGAGGCATCACCACTAATCTCTAGACCAAGGAGCAAAGGAAGGTCTGCAACTGTTTGTTGTCTCTGTGACCCTGGAGGCGGCCACATCTCCCGCTCACGCACTTGTGAACTGCAGTGCTCACAGCTGAGGGCTTGGGGCATTTTACATAAAAGGGCAGCTGGTTACGTGGTCAGTCATTTTAAGAGCATGCACACTATTTCGATTCACTTCACTCAACAGTTATTATCTACAGATTTAAAGGAATTTCCAGTAAATGATTTATTGAAAAGATAATATAGACACTAGATTTTTTAAATAACGAAAATGAAAGGGAATACGGTGAGCGTGAGTCTCCCTTGCACCAGTTCCCATCCTGTGCTTCCGACTATTTCCCCAGGTTTTGCCTGCTCGTCATAGCAATCCATACGTGGATATGTGCATCTTTAATACCCAATCGGGAACATGTGCTCTATACTATTCTGCCCTGGACTTTCACTTGGAAATTATTTTCATATGAGTGTATAAACAGTAACACTTCCTTTTATTTTTTTGAAGGTTGTGCCATAATTAAAACATTTTTTTTTACAATTACCATTGACACGCAATATCATATTAGTTCCAGGTGTGCAACATAGTAATTAGACATTTATATACCTTACGAAGCGATCTCCTCAATTAGTCTAGTACCCACCTGGCACCATACGTAGTTATTATAACATTATTGACTGTATTCCCTATGCTGTATTTTACATCCCCATAAACCATCTTCCTAGTGATGAATTGTTACTTTACGATCTTTTCCTTTACAAACAATTCTGCAATAAATATCCTTGTTTGAATGTCTTTGCAAACGAACCCAAGGATATGGTACCTGAAGGACAACTTCTTAGAAGTGCAGCTGCTAGGTAGACACCACCAATTACCCTTCCAAGCGACTATTTCAATTTGAATATCGCAGAGCCTGTTTTTCGTGCCTTCCCCCACCCACTGGGTTTTCAATCTCACAGGACAAACTGGCGTGTCCCTGTTTTCTCAACATGCCTTCCTTTCATTGAGCAAACTGGAAGCATCTTTGCGCATATGTAAAGCGAGCGTGTATTTATTTTTTCTGTAAGCCACAGGAGAAAAATGTGGCCCTTGTGGAGAGAGGACCTGGGGTCAGAAATGTCGGTGTGCCAGACCTCTGTGGCTCTCTCCCTCCTCGATCCTGGCCCATGTCTTGGACAGAGTCTTTGCCCCCTATGTCTCTGCACGTTGGTTCTGTCACCTACCCTCCCGTCATACCCCGCGGCCCTCCTTCCGCAGTCCCTCTCGCCTCACTGCCTCTCTGAGACACCTGGAGTGCCCAAGTCTGATGGGGAGCAGGAGGCATGGGGGAGGGCTGGTTGTGTGTCCCCAGCGAAGGAGTAGCTTTTAACCCACTTGCTTTTAAAGAAAGGAATCTCCTGACTCTAACACAGGGTGGTTGGACGAGGGAGGAAGAGAAGAGAGTAAATGGAGAGAAAGAACTAGAAGAGATCCATCCTGAACAAAAGGCTGAGACTGGCCCAGAACTAAGTATTCTGTGCTCTAAGAAGGAGGGTCATGGAGGGTGAGAGCCACCTAGCACATGGCCTTCCAAGATGGTGGGTTCGACACAGGGCAGGAGAGAGTGATGTCTGGGCTCGCACCTCACAGCCAGCGCTGGGGCCATATGAGAGCTATGGGCAGAGACATGGGGTCTGTGTTTGTAGCCTGGGCCATATGAAGCCATGCCATTACCTGCCCCCAGCCTCTCTGGTCTTATGTCTCTCTAGGAAGCAAGCTTGGTTGCAGCCCCCAGTCTGGCAAAGTGGCAGCCCTGCCTGGGCACAGGGTGGCAGCCAGGGCAATGGTGGGAGCCCTAAAGATGCCCCATGGCTGCTGAGGGTGCTGCCCGGTCAGGGAGCAGAGCAGCGGGCATGGTGTGCAGTCTTTGGGTCCTGGTCCTGGTGTCCTCCGTTCTGGCTCTGGAAGGTAAGAGGCAAGGGGGAACTGGTGAGATCAGTGGACCCGGGAGGGGAATTCTGCTTTTCCTCATGGGAATGGGGTGGGCGTGAGCAGTGCTGGTGAGAGCCTTGGCCACAGCTTGTCCCTTATTTATGGGCAGAGGTATTGCTGGACACCACTGGAGAGACTTCTGAGATAGGCTGGCTCACCTACCCACCCGGTGGGGTAAGTGTCAGGTTTTCATTCTGAACCCATGGCCCCTCACCCTGCTCCCTGGAGGGTGGGATTGGGGAAGGAGACCCGGGATAGGGGCTGATGGAATAAGACCCTTTCCCTCCAGAGGAACATGGCTTCGGGGTACCCTGCGGTGCATGTCACTAATTTTAAGACTCAGTGATAGAGAGGCCCCTTCCTTTCCTGTACCCTCCAAGTCCTGAGCTGCTGACACCTGTCTTCCGGCCTTCCCCTTCCTGTAGTGGGACGAAGTGAGCGTGCTCGATGACCAGCGACGCCTGACTCGGACCTTTGAGGCCTGCCATGTGGCAGGGGCCCTGCCAGGCACCGGGCAGGACAACTGGCTGCAGACACACTTTGTGGAGCGACGTGGCGCCCAGAGGGCACATATCCGACTGCACTTTTCTGTGCGGGCATGCTCCAGCCTGGGTGCGGCCGGGGGTACCTGTCGCGAGACCTTCACGCTTTACTACCGGCAGGCCGAGGAGCCTGACGGCCCCGACAGTGTTTCGGCCTGGCACCTCAAACGCTGGACCAAGGTGGACACGATTGCAGCGGACGAGAGCTTTCCTGCTGCCTCTGCCTGGGCAGTGGGGCCCCAAGGGCCGGGGCCGAGGGCCGGACTGCAGCTGAACGTCAAAGAGCGAAGCTTTGGCCCCCTGACCGAGCGTGGCTTCTACGTGGCCTTCCAGGACACCGGGGCCTGCCTGGCCCTCGTGGCCGTCAAGCTGTTTTACCATGCCTGCCCCTCCGTGGTCCGGGCCTTCGCCTCCTTCCCCGAGACACAGGCCAGTGGGGCTGGAGGAGCCTCCCTGGTGGCAGCTATGGGCACCTGTGTGGCTCACGCAGAGCCAGAGGAGGATGGAGTTGGTGGCCAGGCCGGGGGCAGTCCCCCCAGGCTACACTGCAATGGGGAGGGCAAGTGGATGGTGGCCGTCGGGGGCTGCCGCTGCCAGCCTGGGCACCAGCCTGCACGTGGAGACAAAGCCTGCCAAGGTGAGACCCCTGCTCCCACGCGCTGGTCCAGGATCTCTCCACTTGCCCCAATCTTTGGGCTCCTCTCCTGAACACCTCCAGCTTCATGTTGTCCCCAAAAGGTCAGGATTAAGCTATTTGAGGGAAGGACTCCTGTTTACTTTTGAAATCACACAAACGCACTCAGACACCCATCTGAAATCTGTAGCACCTTCTGGAGACTTCCAAAGCCATTGCTAAGGCTCCCAGGGTTGCAGGTCTGAGAAGCGCCTTTGCGCTGTATGTGAGGTGGGTGTCTTAGGGTCCCAGGACCAGGATGCAGACAGAAGGCAGCGGAGCCCCGCTGAGGACCGAGGAGAGCGCCCTGTTGCAGGTGGAGGCTGCAGGGGCCTCTGCAGAGGGGTTATGCAATGTAGCTTACAGACGCCCACCTCTGGAGCTTGGCCTGCCCATAACCCCTGCCCACCTCCCTGTTTCCATCCGTGGAACTGCAGTTCCACCCCAGCCAAACAGCAGAAGTAATCCATGCCTGAAGGAGGGAAAGAGGGAGGAGAGGGCTGGGGCTCCATCCCAGGAAAGGAGGAGGAGCCAGCCCTGCATTCGGGCGCAGGGGGGTGGGGGACAGAGTGACCTGAAGAACTCCACTCCCCTCTGCTCCTCAGCCTGCCCTGAGGGGTCCTACAAGGCCATGGCAGGGAATGCCCCCTGCTCACCGTGCCCTGCCCGCAGCCACGCCCCAGACCCCGCAGCCTCCGTGTGCCCCTGCCTTACCGGCTTCTTTCGGGCCAGTGCTGACCCCCCAGAGGCCCCCTGTACTGGTGAGTCCCCGGCCTGCCCCAGAGGTAGAGACAGGACTGGGAGTGGGGCCAGGAGAGAGGGATCGTGAGGGCAACATGTGTGGTTGGTGTTCATGGGCAGTGACTTTTCTCTCTCCTGTGTCCTTGGTTTCCTCTCCTGCCTGCCCTGCCTGTCCCTCTCTCCCTGACCGGTGTCCCTCCACCTCCCGCCTCTCTCCTCCCACCTGCTGCCTCTGCGTCCTGGCCCCACCCCGTGCTGTCTGTGGCCCCACCCCGTGCTGTCTGTCCCCCCACCACCACCACCACCGCCTCCTCCCGCCCCCAACCACTCCACTCCATCACTCCACTCCATCACTCCCTCCTCCGCTCCCCCGGCGCACCCAGGCCCTCCGTCGGCTCCCCGGGAGCTGTGGTTCGAGGTGCAAGGCTCCGCGCTCATGCTGCACTGGCGCCTGCCTCAGGAGCTCGGGGGGCGCGGAGACCTGCTCTTCAACGTCGTGTGCAAGGAGTGCGGAAGCCACCAGGAACCCGGCAGCGGGGGCGCCTGTCACCGCTGCCGGGACGAGGTGCACTTCGACCCCCGCCAGCGGGGCCTGACTGAGAGCCGGGTGTTAGTCGGGGGACTCCGCGCGCACGTGCCCTACATCTTGGAGGTGCAGGCCGTCAACGGGGTGTCAGAGCTCAGCCCTGACCCTCCCCAGGCTGCAGCCATTAACGTCAGTACCAGCCACGCAGGTGAGCCTTCCTTTGCTTCTTTAGACCCCCTCCCCCACTCCCTCCTGCGGGTCCTCAGAAACCGCCTACTGACCCCCCACCCCCACCCCAGTTCCCTCTGCAGTCCCGGAGATGCACCAGGTGAGCCGGGCATCCAACAGCATCACAGTGTCCTGGCCGCAGCCAGACCAGACCAACGGGAACATCCTGGACTATCAGCTGCGCTACTACGACCAGGTGGGGAGGGGATGGGGTTGCCCGCAGAGGGGGGCTTGCGGTCCCGCGGGGGTCCTGGGGGTGGGGCGTAAAGAGGGGCCCTGCAGCCCTGCGGGAAGGTGGGAGGGGCCGGAGCCCTGGAGGTGGGAGCAGGGGTGAGGGGCCGATACAGGCCCGCAGGGAGTGAGTGGCTGTCCCCCCCACACACACACACACAGGCAGAAGATGAGTCCCACTCCTTCACCCTGACCAGCGAGACCAACACAGCAACCGTGACGCAGCTGAGCCCCGGCCATATCTATGGCTTTCAGGTTCGGGCGCGGACTGCAGCCGGCCACGGCCCCTATGGGGGCAAAGTCTACTTCCAGACGCTGCCGGAAGGTGAGAGGAAGCCTGGATGGAGGGGCGGTACATAGGGGCAGCGAGGACAGGCCTAGGGGCTGTCAGGGCCGGGGAGAATGTGAGGAGAGAACCCTGGTTGAGCGCTGGCCTTTGAGGCTGTGGGAGGGCAGGCGGGTGCATGCGGGCCGACAGAGGGTGCATGGAGGGGTGTGCTGCTGTGATTCTGGTGGCTCGTTCCTCAGGTGAGCTTCCGGAGAGATTGTCCTTGGTGATAGGGTCCATCCTGGGGGCTTTGGCCTTCCTCTTGCTGGCAGCAATCACAGTGCTGGCTGTCGTCTTCCAGAGGTGAGCCCCTCCTCCTCACGTCCCCATGACCCCTCACTCTGCCCCACGCCCCAAGTCCTGGAAGCCCAAAGCCCACTGCAGAAACCCCCACCCCAAGTCCTGGAAGCCCAAAGCCCACTACAAAACTCCCACGCCCAGTGCAGCCCCTTCCCGGGGCCCACGTGGAGGTGGTGAGGAAGGGCCTGGTCCTCAGGTAGACCACAGGCTGGGGGGGAGGGGAAGAGAGAGCAGAGGGGTAAGTGTCATCCCAGGACTCTGGCTTGTCCCCAGGAAGCGGCGTGGGACAGGCTACACGGAGCAGCTGCAGCAGTACAGCAGTCCAGGTCAGGGGTTGGGGGGGGGGTTGTGGGGGTGAAGAGCTGGGGCTCAGGCGGGGAGGGGGGGAGACACCAGGCAAGGCCAGACTCCCTTGAGGTAGAGTGGACTCCTGGACTCCCTTCCGAAGTCAGAGGGCACGCTTGCAGTGTGTGGGCTGACCAGCCTTGTATAACACCCTTATAATGCACCATATATGCCTGCAGGGCTTGGGGTGAAGTATTACATTGACCCATCCACCTACGAGGACCCCTGCCAAGCTGTCCGAGAATTTGCCCGGGAGGTGGATCCGGCCTATATCAAAATCGAAGAGGTCATTGGGGCAGGTACTGCTACAGTGGAGAGAGAGGACCCAGCCAGGCACCATGAGCCCGCCGGCCCTGCCTTCATCACCGCCCAACCCCTACCTGTCCCCAGGCTCCTTCGGGGAAGTGCGCCGGGGCCGGCTGCAGCCCAGGGGACGGCGGGAGCAGGCTGTGGCCATCCAGGCCTTGTGGACCGGAGGTGCCGAGAGCCTGCAGATGACCTTTCTCAGCCAGGCTGCAGTGCTGGGCCAGTTCCAGCACCCCAACATCCTGCGGCTGGAGGGTGTGGTCACCAAAAGCCGGCCCCTCATGGTGCTGACTGAGCTCATGGAGCTGGGGCCCCTGGACAGCTTCCTCAGGGTCAGTCAGCCTGGGTTAGGCAGAGGGCCCTTGGGTCTGGGAAAGTGTGCAGTTCTAGACTGTTCCGGAGGGGTCTTCAGCCTTCATTCCCAGGCTATTTTCTGATTCCCAAACCCCTGCGCTCTCATGCTGATGTCTGCTGTACGTGTGTTGGGGTTCCCGGCGCGGTGGCTGACCTCTGCCCCTTGCTCCTCAGCAGCGGGAAGGCCAGTTCAGCAGCTTGCAGCTGGTGGCCATGCAGCGGGGAGTAGCTGCTGCCATGCAGTACCTGTCCAGCTTTGCCTTCGTCCACCGAGCGCTCTCTGCCCACAGTGTGCTGGTGAACAGCCACCTGGTATGCAAGGTGGCCCGTCTTGGCCACAGCCCCCAGGTGAGAGCACAGCCTCAGGGACCCTGCATTCTTCAGCGGGCGCTGGAGGACGAGCCAGAAGCTGGGGTGGGGACCTCAGGTGCCATGTCCTCGTGTCTGGAGGATTGGAGCTCTCCTGTGCTTCATTCAGGGTAGCAGCCTGGACCGGGGGCCCCTGGGGAAGGCGGGAGACCTCAGAAACCTAGAACCACCTGCTGCCCTTCCCCTAAGGATCACAGACAGTAAAGCCAGAGCAGCTGGGCACAATCCTGAGCACTCCAGCCTGAGCTCCGTGACCTTGCCCACGATCTTGCCTGGGATCTTGGAGGTCATAGTGCTCCATGCCTCAGTCTCTGCAAAATGGAGATATCATCTACCCTGCAGGGTTGCCTGGGTGATCGAGAGACTTGGCTTGATGTATTAATAAAACTTTTGAGTCGCTCTCAAGCACAGAGTAGTTGCTCAGTCAGCATGACCTTTGCTGTGATTGTTACTATTGGTGCTGTCAACCCTCCCCCTTAGGGCCCAAGCTGTATGCTTCGCTGGGCAGCCCCGGAGGTCACTGCACATGGAAAACATACGACGTCCAGTGACATCTGGAGCTTCGGGATAGTGATGTGGGAAGTGATGAGTTATGGAGAACGGCCCTACTGGGACATGAGTGACCAGGAGGTGAGCTCTCGACTTAGATATTACTACTTCCATAGCCCCAATCCTTCCAACCCACTAGCCCCACAGACTCACCCAATCTAAGACCTCCATTCTCTGATCCACTCCCTCCCTAAGGTCTCATGGCTCGTTTGCCATATTTTTAAGTTCCTTCACCAGCGTGACCTCATGCTCCAGCTGATGCCAGCCCACCCCTTCCCTAACAGTGTACCCCTTTCCACTCGCAATGGCTTCCCCTCACCACGTTCTTCCTCTCATCCCCAGGTACTAAATGCAATAGAGCAGGAGTTCCGGCTGCCCCCGCCTCCAGGCTGTCCTCCCGTACTACATCTACTCATGCTGGACACTTGGCAAAAAGACCGTACCCAGCGTCCCCACTTTGAGCAGCTGGTGGCTGCGTTTGACAAGATGATTCGCAAGCCAGATACTCTGCAGGCTGGCGGGAGCCCCGGGGACAGGTCTGGAGCTTGGGGCTGGAGCCTGGGAAAACCAGGGAGGGGCGATGCCAACCAAAAAGAAAACTGAAGGAGCCGGGGGCTAGGATGAAGAGGGGACTTTGACTTGCCTGCCCCTCCCCCCTTAGACCGGCCCAGGCCCTTCTGAACCCTGTGGCTCTGGACTTTCCTTCTCTGGACTCACCGCAGGCCTGGCTTTCGGCCATTGGGCTGGAGTGCTACCAGGAAAACTTCTCCAGGTGTGGCCTCTGCACCTTCCGTGATGTGGCCCAGCTCAGCCAGGAGTAAGCAGGGAGAGGTGGGTGGTGAAGCCCTGAGCCCTCGGCCAGGGTCGTGCCTGGGATCTTGGAGAAGCAGGCCCAGGTTTGACCCAGTCCTTCCCCGCCAGAGACCTGCCGGCCCTGGGCATCACCCTGGCTGGCCACCAGAAGAAACTGCTACACCATGTCCAGCTCCTTCAGCGACACCTGCGGCAGCCAGGTTCCGTGGAGGTCTGAGGCCCTGGCAGGAAGCTGAGACTGACGATGTTTAGGATGCAGCTGGGACACAGTTCCAAGGAGGGACGTGGGAGACACGAGCCAGACTCCACCTTGACCTCCCATGCCCGGCACACTCAACCCAACCCTCTGGATGCTTCCTTCCCCTCTCCTCTGCCCCTGCCCCACCTCCCCATATTAAAGGGAAAGAAGGGATTTTGCAAGTTGGAGGTGTGGTGAGGCCTCAGTCTTCAAGGAACACAGGGCAGGTGACACTGCACAGCAGGGGAGTAGGGGACAATTTATTGGTAGGGAGAAGGTGACAAGACTCAACCAGCATCACCCTACCCAGAGCCAGTCCTGTCCCCTCACTCACACGCTTTCTCCAAAAGCCTGCCCAGACTCCCCATAGCACCCGGGCTGGGCTCGGCCCTCCCACTCTGCCTTGGAGTGGACACTGGAAGCCAGAGGTGGCAAGCCTGTCCTTAAAGTGCTTTGCGTAGTCAGTGCAGTGGGGCTCTGTTAAAGCTGAACGGGCAAGGGGAACACCAGCCACTGCCTGGCTGTCCATTTGCTCCAGAGCCCAGCGAGGAGCAGAGACCTGGGCACAGCTGTTCCAGAGGACTTGCCTCCTTTCCCTCTGGACCTGGGAGGTTAGAGCTCCGAGTGTTTGAGGTGCGGGTTCTGTAACGTCCCTGGGAACCAGAGAGCGACCGCCGGGAGGCGCAGCAGGCAGGCCGGCTCAGATCTGATATTCCCAGCCCTCCTCTTCCAGGCCCCTGTTGACTGCGCCCCTCGATTCTGGCTTCAGGGTCCCCTGCCGAAGTTTCTCCCAGTTGCTGCTGCTGCTGCGGGAGGTGCTTCGTGACACTGAGGGGGTGGGGACGGACAGGTGGGGGCTGAAGGGGCGGTGTGGCTGCAGCTTCTCCAAGTCCCTGTCCGAGTGGTCCGAACCCCGATGATCGAAGGCCTGTGCGTAGCGCCGGGCCCGCTGCTGGGTGAGGTCCCACCTGTCTTCCACCCTAGGAAGGACAGAGGACTTGGGCGGGGGCCAAGGGTAAAGGGCTAGACCTGCTTGTCTCCTGTGCACACCCCACCCCCACCACAATGGGTCTCGTCCTCATCCGCTGCTGGCGTGGCAGGGGGTCCAGCCTGTGGGGCAAGGGAGAGCACAGGACCCCCGAGATCACCGCAGTGGCCAGGGCCCCATTGTCACTCACCGCAGGAACCAGCGGTCCCCGAGCCCGTAATCCCCCCCAAAGATCCCGGAGCGAGGCCACATGCAGCGGGGCAGCTTCCGCTCCAGCATCACCGTGGTGGCCACCACCTGCACGTGGGGACAGGGGAACGTCAGAGGAGGCTGGGTGTAGACTTGAGATGTCGCCTAGGGAGCAGAGAGGGTGTTGGGCAACTAATGGGAAACTCAGGAACTCTGCAGTCCCCCAGAGGTGACAAACAGCACCCCTGAGCTGAGGATAGAGGTGTCCGCTTTGTCAACTCTCCTCTGTGGGAGGGTGGATGGGATGTGAGCCCCACAGTCTGTGCCCAGTGACCCAACACCCATGCTGGCACCAGGCTGGTTCTGCAGGAGGCTGAATGACCTCACTCCAAGGTCAATGGAAAACTGAGCAAAGCAAACAGACACAGGTCCTCGGGGCTATGAGATATTTCCACCCTACAGACAGGTCATTTATAAATGCCAACATCCTACTGAGACGTCTAATATCAATACATTTGCTAGGGAAGAAATATTTTCCTGAGCAAACCCCATTTACCCAGTTCGGGGTTTTTGTTTGTTTTTTGACTATTTTTTTACATAGCACAGTTATATGCCATCCAATTTTCAAGATTTCCATTTCTATTTTGCAGGAATTATTTGTGTTGTGATAAATTACCTTACATATATTTTTAAGGGATGATTTAATTCATTGAATGGTCTCTTGTCCCCACTAGGGTGCTCTGAAGATAGTTTCTGCTGCTATAAGGGGCTTTTTGTGGCATTTTTACCGTGTTGTCCAATTTTACTGGGTCAAATTTTAAATGCTAGAATATTGCCCCCAAAATTGGATACTTGATTTTTTCTTCAGTAGCAAAGTTTACGGAATGCCCCTTTTTAGCCACAATTAGCTTTCTTCCTCGTTTAATTCTTGTTGATTATTCTAGAAAAGACAGGTTTTAATTTTTGAGCAAACCACGTGCAATCATTTTCAGCTATTTCAGTATCGTTTGGTGGGATCGCTAGTCCAATTTTATTGTGCACTTTGCATTATTCTGTGTACCACCGTGCAACGGTCCAAACATATGTCAAAATATCCTGCCTCTCTCTGAATTTGTCATGGTCTTTGGAAGGGATTGATGTGCACCAACCCTCCCAGCCACCAGGGGGCTCACCTGAGCCCTCCACAGCTCATCTCGCTCATGAGCCACCCGCCAATGAGTGTCGCCCATCATGGCGATGAGGAGGTTGAGCATGAGCAGCGTGGCGATGATGCCGAAGGCCGCGTAGGTGATGCTGTACATGAAGGGCAGGTCCACGTCATAGTTGGCAGGGCCATCGATGATGGTGAGGAACATCTCAAAGGTGCTGAACAGTGCCATGGGGTAGTTGTAGAAATGGCCCAGCTCGTCGGGGTTCTCGGTCTGGAAGATGATATAGAAGGCTGCTCCACCCCAGGGGGTGAGCCATGCATGACCTTGGTGAGGGCAGCCATGCACGTGACCCAACCACACAGCCAGCTCTGCCCGCTGCCCTCCTCCTCCATACCCCCCTCCCTGCCGTTGACCACTCCGTACTTTACGTTCCTGGGTTGCCTTACTTTCCATATGGCTCATCCCCCTGACCCCAAGAGCCACCCACCCCTACCACTCCCAGCTTTCCCTCACCTCTGAGGGATGTCACATCCTCAGACACCATGGCCCCTCTTGCCTCTGCCTTCCCCCAAGTTCATCCAAGCTGCTCTGTGTTCTCTAGGTTTCTCTCACTGTCCCCTCCCATGGCCCCCAGCCTGAACAGGTGGTTTACCTGAAGTAAAGCCCAGGATGACCACAGCCATCAGCCAGCAGAATCTCATCAAGTCACCAAAAATCATCTAGAGAGAGAGGGAGAAGGTTACACCTGTCGCTCAGCGACTGGCCCCTCCCAGCCTCGAACAGATTTAACTCTGGGAACACTCGCCACTCCGCCCTCTCGGGCAGGGTTGGCAAACCACGGCTGCAGGCCAGATCTCTTTGGCCTTTTTTTAGTATGGGCCTTGAACTAAGAATAGTTTCTACATATTTTAAAAAAGATTTGGGGGAAAAAAAGGGGAGGAGGAAAAGGATATGCAACCGAGACCATATGTGGCTCACAAAGCCCGAGGCATCATCTGTTGTCTGGCTCGTGATAGAAAGGTGTGGAGCCCCTTCTCTAGGACCTTCCTCTAGGAAGCTTGGGGGGAGGCACGGACCTTCTGGATCATGATGGTGAAGGGGCCCAGCATCTGGAATCCTCGGGCGAAGTACATGACATTGCACCACCCCAGCACCAGGGCGAAGGACATGGGCACCACCTCCCCGCTGGTGTTGGTGAGCCGCATCACCATGGTTACCAGCACCGTGCAGGCATAGGTGATACTGTAGGGAGAGCAGGGAGGGGGTGATGAGAGGGGTCTGGGATGATCCAGAGGACCCAAGAGCAAGAGTGTGACTGAGACAGTACCACACACTCAGAGTCAGTCTTCAACACGCCCAATACACAGGGTCCCACACAGCACTCCAGAGGAACCTCTGGGGCTAAGGTTCTCCAGGGCTCGGGAATCCAGGAGGTAAGACCAGAGCCCTAGTGAGGGGAAGGCTGGGAGTGACAGAAAGGAGACTCACATGAGGACATGGAACGGTCCCCCAAGGATAGTATGTCCAAAGAAGCGGGTGACCCCCACCCTGAAGATGTCTGGAATCTGGAGAGACAGGAAGGCATGTGCGGGCTGGGGTGCGGGCTGGAACCCTGGGGCGGATGGCCCCCACCCGGCCCCAGCCCATGCTATACCTCAACGATCAGGATGATCACGGCTCCAACAACAGTCACCAGCTCCCCCACCAGTCGGATGGCGTCCTGGCGGGTCATGTAGGCCTCCTGAGGGGAGCAATATGGTCAGAGCAGGGGCTCAGGGTCCCCATGCACCTGCCCCGCCTGCCTCTGGCCGGAAGTTAAGCATCCCTTGTTCAATTCTTTTTAATCTGTCAGGTCTAGCTGTCCTCAGCTCTGCTCTTTGAGGGCATGTGTGGCACGTGTGTGTGCACTTTGAGTGTGTGCTTCTGTGTTTGAGCCCCGGGTGAGGGGAGAAGTGTGGCTGTCAGACGGGAAAGTGGGACAGGTCTGAGGAAGGGCAGACTGATCCTGCCCCCGAAGCTCAGCGGCTCCCAGGGTGTCACCTGAAGTAGCTTCTGCTGCAAGAGGGTGTTGTCCCGGGGCTGCGTGCGGTTGTCGGTCCTGGGCTTGAGGGGCCGGTAGACGCAGCACACGGTGAAGCAGATGATGTAGAGCACGTACAAGGCGCCCAGCAGGCAGAAGTAGGGCCTCCCGTACCGCTGCCACTTGAGGCTCACCAGCTCCTTCACGGGCGTCTGGTCCAGGATCTGGCGAGCCTGCCGCAGGACGGGCATAGAGCAAGTGGCTCAGGGACTCGGACGTCCCTCCCCGGCCACTCACTGACCTGAAGGCCTCATACCTCCCGCTTCTTGGTGGTGACAATGAGTTCTAGCAGGGACGGCTCATCCCCCGAGGACTCGATCTCTGTGAGGTCGTAGAGGGTGTAGGTTGACAGCCCGAATGTACCCTGGCTGTGCTTCCCCTTCTGCATCAGGTGTTGGAACATCTAAGTAAGGGGAGGAGGGGCGGGGAGACTGAGTCAGGAGGGCAGGCAAAGGGGCGGGTCACAGGGTGGGAGTAAAGACCAGGTCCAGGACTACAGCCCCACTGGAAAGGGCGGGTGCTCTTCACTCACGACCACAGCCTCTGGGGCAGAACAGCCACACATAGACCCCTGGGCTGCTCTCCAGCCCCCCACGACTCCCTGCTGCCCCGTGGGCTGAGGGGGCAGGTGGCCATGGGCACTACAAACCCCAGCGAGGGATCTCAACTCTGTTAGTGCCCAGCAGCTCAGGAAAGAAAAGGGGAATGGAAGGGACCTGGGGACAGGGGAGATAGGAGCCGAGGAGAAACACTGATCTGACAACGGGACCGACGCACAGAGAGGCATGTGTATGTTGGTTCCTACAAAAGGCTACAAGTGTAGGGTGGGGGCATTAGGAGGACACTGTGGGGCTGGGGGAGTGTCCTCACCACTGTGTTGCCCTCCACTCCAGCCAGCTTGAAGGGGGTGAGCCCCTGGTGATTGGGCACCAGGTCCAGGGACTGCAGGTGGTCCCCGCGCCCGTCGTAGGACAGCAGCAGGTTGTACATCTGGCAGGCAAAGGTTTTGTTGGGCTGGAAGACGAGGATGTGCAGCACCGTGTTTCCTGGGGGAGGACGCAGGTGTCACGGGGCCACTGGACCCGTCTCTGGTGGTCCCCATGCCCACCCCAGGGTGGGCCCGATGGTTGTCCCAGACCCTCCTGTCCCACCCCCTTCCTGTTCCCCGGGTCCTTTCCGCACCCAGGCCTTACCCAGGGAGTCCTGGGCCCGGATGTTAGCTCCGTGTTCAATGAGCAGACGCACGATCTCCTCGCTGCCCACGCAGGCAGCGAAGGACAAAGGGTGCTCCCCTGGGGACAGAGGCTCCACAACATGAGTGCAGGTGGACGGGCATTCTCCCCAGTGACTGCTGCCTGTTCCTCCCCACATCTCAGCTCTGGGCTTGGGGGCCCGTGGGCAGAACCAGAGGCAGGGACGGTGCCGAGGGCCCTGGGGGAATGGCTCTGACCCTGAGCCCTATGAGGGCTGACCTCACCTCCACATTCCCCAGGCCTGGGGCCTCCTGGCCTGCCTGCCCTTTGCTCTTGTCCTCCCTCCCCAGCCCCGGCCCTGGCTCTCACCAAAGTAGATGTGGTTGTGGGGGCTGAGGTGGAAAGCTGTGCCCGTAGCCCTGGCGGAGACGCTGGCCCCGTGGGCGAGTAGGGCTTTCACCAAGTTCACGTTCCGGTTCATGATGGCCACGTGCAGTGCAGTCTGACCTGGTTCAGAGAGAGCCCCCCATCATGGATCTGTCCCCAAGGTTGTGTAGGGGGCCCCATATCTACATGGGTAGCCTAAGGAGTTGGGGACAGGGAGCCCTGGGCCAGGCAGGGTTTCCAGGCGATCCAGCTGCTGCTCACTTGTTCCCATTGTCTAAGTCTCTCCATTTTGGGGTGGGGGTGCTCTAATGATGCTCAGTGAGGATGACAAGATAGAAGGGAGGCAAGGAGGTGGACAGAGAGTGGTGGAGCTCAGATTCCCTCTTTGGTTCCCCCAAATTCTCCACCACAGCGCTCGACTCGAAACATTCACCGGTCTGGCGCCTCACCCTCATACAGCTCAGACGTCATGGGCTCAAGGACCAGGTCCGGGGCAGCCTCCATCAGCACCATGGCGGCCTCCAGGTTGTCGTAGAGGGCCGCGATGTGCAGCGCCGTCTCCCCCAGGGCTCCTGCGCAGAGAGAAGAATCATGGGGCTTCCAAGGGCAGGGGGATGGGGACAGTCATGATTTAGGGGCCACAGCAGAAAGTCCTGGGCTATAGTGGGGACCATGTGCACAGGGCCTACCCAGGAGGAGCAGTGCTGAGGGCATTGCCCCATTCTCACCTCTTTGGTGAACCTCACACGCCTGATACTTGAGCAGCTTGCGGAGAGCCTGCACATCATTCTCTTTGGCAGCTAGAAGGAAGGGACACCCCAAGATCCTATAAGGGAAAGGGGTCAGAAAGGTGGGAACGGTGAGCATGCCCCGTGGTGGAGCAAGGGGTGATGGCTTTGCTTCATCACGTATAAACACATGCACCTGAGTGACAGCGAACCCTGAGGTCCCTGGCACAGGGAAGTGAGGCCACTGGGGTGCAAAGAGTTGCTGGATCTCTTTATTAATTAACCCAAACCTCAGTGACTGGTTTCCTGCCTCCCAGGTGCGGGGACCATGTGTGTGAATGTGTTATCTGTGCATATCAGGTACAGAGGGGAGGAGCCTTCCCTAGGTACTCATTCACCTCCTGCTCTTTTGTCTCCTGGAGCAACCCTGATTCAGCAACCCTGATTCAGCTCCACTAAGTGTCCTGAGATTACCTTCCACGATAAGTCTTGTTTTCAAGGACAAGGAGTACAAGGCATTCCGCCCTCTTGTTTGTGGAGGAAGTCCACACGTGGAGGTTAGCAGGTTTCCTGCTGCTACGTGGTGCTCCTCTTGCTAGATCTCCTCAGCAAAGCCCGTGGGTCCCGGCCCTTCCTCCCTGCACTGGCCTCTTTAGGGCTTCATCCGAAAGGAATTTCCTGGCTCCTCCATCAGATTAGAGTTTCTTCCTACTTCCTATCTGTTTCTCACCTGTTTTAAGCAAAAACTGTCTTCTCTGACTCCCCCAAATCCTATTCTTTTTTAAAAAAAATTATTGATTGACTTTAGAGAAAAAGAGATGGAACTATCGATCTGTTCCTGTTCGTGCCCTGACCAGGGACGGAACCAGCAACCTCTATGCTCTGGGTCTAAATCAACAGAGATATCCGGCCAGGGCTCCACCCCCAAATCCTCTCTTGAGTTTTATGCCTACAATGAACTTAAAAACCTTTTTTAAAAATTCAAAACATACTCCAACAAAGATGCATGGGACTCTTTTCATTCAATTTCCTCTCTGGGCCCAGAGCCGCAGGGGTCTTTCTACGGGAGACAATGAAATAACCCTGTTTATCCAGAGATGACCAGTTATGTGACAAAGAGACCCAGATAGGCGCTCAGGCATTAAGCACTGGTGGTGGCAGGAGGCTGGCTCCGGGGTTGGGGGTGGGAGGGCGACTGGGAGAGGAGGGATGAGCAAGGGACACAACTCCTGGAGGGCTGGCCTCTGCCCTGCTCATGGCTCAGAGGCCTCCTCTGGCCCTGTGAGTTCCTCATCTCTTTCTCTCCCTGTGCAGTCCCTACCCTCTACTGCCTGGTCCTGACCATCACTCATTAATTCATGTCCTCATCCTCTAGCTCCAGGTTAGCACAACACTCTCCTGATGAATTTCTCCACGCCCTACCGGATGCCCCCAAGAGACTCTCTGTAAATGGCACATGCAGTCACATCACACACAAGTCCGGTGGGCCCTTAAATGCCCAGGGTCCTTTACAGTCTCTGTGTAACACTTCTCCACGCTCTCCCCCACACACACACCCCCGCTCACACCTCCCCCTGGCATTTTGGCCTCACCGCTGCCCCAGAGCATACCGTTCTCTGCCTAGACTGTAAAGTTCCTCCCACATGAAATTTACCACCCCCTCCCCTCATTGTCTCTTCTGTGTCCCTAGGATGTGTAACCGGGGTATGGTCAGCATCCCCACTGTCTGCAGAGTGAGTGCGTGAGGAGCAGGGCCAAAAAGTGGTTTGGTCTCGCTGTCTCTCCTTATTATCTTTACCGGCTGCCCCCAAGCCAACCTTAAGCAAACATATAATCTTAGGAAAAAATAGTATGCCTGGTATGCAACCAGCTGCAAAACAAGTCTGCTCTGCGCTCCTTCGCCACCAGCAGCACCACCTGCCCGACAATTTGGCCACGCCCCTCCTCCTTAGATACAGAGTCAGTGCAATGCACGGGCAGCGCGCCTGACGCACGCCGGACGCACGCACGCAGGCCCAGGGAGCTCAGCTCTCTTCTCTGGCCTTACTTCCCTTTAGCACCTGTGTTGTGATTGGTATCAGGTCTCTTCTCCTGTACCAGGAGAACTTGAAGGACAGTGATTGGCCACTTAATCATCTCTGTATTCTTCCCCTGACCTCCTCCAATTCGCTCCCAGTTTCATGTGGGGCTTTGACCAAATGTGTGAAAGGTGGTTCATGGCAAAGGTAGACATGGGTCCCAGGGCTCCTATTACCCAAGTTGCAACTTCCTCATAGTTCCTGCATCCTAGGGTGTGAGTAGAGGGGTTTGTGGGTGGCAGGCTTGAAAAAAATTATATTTATATATATATATCTCCACCCATCCCTTTTGGTCCCTACACATCTCTGGAGCCAGTAAATATCCCCCCACATTCTCTGTGTGCTGACAGCCCTGCTAGACCTGGGAGGGTCAAGGAGCTACTGTCCAGCTCAGGCTTACCAGGTCGACCAAATAAAAATATGGGACGCTTGCCTGATCAGGCGGTGGCACAGTGGATAGAGTGTTGGACTGGGACACAGAGAACCCAGGTTCAAAACACCAAGGTCACAGCTTGAGCACGGGCTCATTGACCAGAGCTTGGGATCACAGACATGACCCCATGGTCACTGGCTTGAGCCCAAAGGTTGCTGGCTTAAAGCCCAGGGTCGCTGGCTTGAGCAAGGGGTCACTCACTCTGCCCTAGTCAGGGCACATATGAGAAAGCAATCTTTGAACAACTGAGGTGCCTCAACAAACAACTGATGTTTCTCATCTCTCTCCCTTCCTGTCTGTCTGTGCCTAGCTGTCCCTCTCCCTGATTCTGTCTCTGTTAAAAAATATATATATGGGACACTCAGTTCAATTTGAATTTTAGATACACAACAAATACACTTTTTATTGTATGTCCGTCCCATGCAATATTTGTGACATATCTATACTAACAACACCTTGTTGATCTGAAATTCAAATTTAACTGTGTCCTGTATTTTATCTGTCAAGAACAGGCAGACCATACTCTGGATGAAGAGCCGGCTTAGAACCCAACCCAGCAGTGTTTGTGGAGAGCTGGCTTCCTCTGGTTGGCAGGCCCCAGACTCCAGCAAACATGGGGGTGTGAGGTGCGGTGCCTGTGGATAGTCCTGAGGGCATCAGGCAGAGCCGTTCCTTGTAATAGCATCACAGGGCCACAAGGGGACAGCAGAGGAAGCCCTAGCTCACATTCTTGGCAGTAAAGGGGGGTCCCCAAAACACTTGCCTATCCTTGGGACCCATGAAAAAGGTATAAGAGCAGACCCTCCAAAGAGGTTCATGCCTGAGCTCTGATAGTTTCTTTCATAACAACCCAGCACAGAAGTTTAGATTCGGTGCAAACTCTACACACCTTTACCAGGTGGCTGCTAGGTCCCTCCCGGGGTGGGAAGAAGGGGAGATACTGAGGACATATCTTTCATTGGGATGGCTAGATTATAGTCTGTCCCTTCCGGGGGGAAAACTTCATTTTATTTAGTAGAATATTTCACATTACTACCAGAATCCCTTAGCTACAAACAGGGGTTTAGACCAGTGGTGCTCAAACAGGGGTAATCTTCAGTCCTCTCCCCAAGGCACCTAGTAATGTCTGGATATATTTTTGGTTGTTGCAACTGGGGGAGGGGTACCACTGGCTGGCTTCTGATGGGTTTAGGGTAGGATGTTTTTAAGCAGTTAAGCACCTTAGACAGGCAGCTTCCCATAACAAAGAATTCTCCTGCCCATCATGTCAATAGTGCCAAGGTAGAGAAACTCCAACTAAAGGTATATATAATTATTCATAATCCATTTTTTTTAAAAAAGGATACTTCACATTTAAATGGATGAGAAATAACCTATATGTTTTCATACATGTCATTAAACAAAAAGGTGAAGTCTTTTAAGCACCCACTGATTAAGTAGCAACAAATTATTGAGCAAATCTGCAATTATAATAATATGAAAGGTGCTGGCAGGACTTAAAATGTTTAATTTTGCTAGACAATTATTTATCAAATTGAACAGTCTAGTTCCGTATTAGACCAGTGCAAACCCAACTACAGGATTCCTGGCATGAAACCTAGCACATTCTTTGTAGACAAATCATGGGTCACCCCCCTCGGAGTTCCCTCTGACCACCAAGGGAGAATCTATCACTTCCCTTCTTCCGGTTCTGCCACCCCGGGCTCTCCCCGTCCATTCCCAAGAACATGGACATTCGTGTGTGTGTGTGTGTGTGTGTGTGTGTGTGTGTGTGTGTGTGTGTGTGTGTTCACACATGTGTGCATGCAGGGGACACAAGTCAAGTTTTGTATTTGGTTGCTGGGGAGCAAGGCTGATCCAAGAGAGTCTGCAGGAGAGTTCAAATCCGAATTTTAGATCAGGGAAGTTCCAAGAAATCTCGTCTAATCTGTTCATGCAACAGATGGAGAAAGAGGCCTCGCATTGGAGGTGGCTTGTCCTAACACGTCGGAGGCGGAGCTAGGACGAGCGCCCATTTGTCATTTCTCTGTCCCCATTTTCCTTGTTAATCGGGGTTGGAAATGGGGTGAGAAGAGGCACAGGCGACTGTACGGACTTGTGTGGGTTCCTCTGGCTTTGCCACAAGCGCCCTCTCGGAGGAGGGTGTCCTTCGGGGAGGGGAGGGCACCGACAACACGGTACAGCTCCTGAATGAACACGGTTCTGGCAGCAGGAAGTTCACAACCCCTCTACGCCCCTGCCTTCCTGGGAGGTGCCTCCTTACCACTGTGGGGTGTGCTCATCACAAGAACCCCATGCCTTCAATGTGCAGCACCTCGCTCAGTCCCCCTTTTGCTCCTACAGCCCCACCACACAGGCTGACTAATGCTCTCGGTGTTTCAGAAAAGGAAACTGAGGCAGGAGGGCC
The DNA here is from genome assembly GCF_036850765.1 of Saccopteryx bilineata. Taxonomy (NCBI): domain Eukaryota; kingdom Metazoa; phylum Chordata; class Mammalia; order Chiroptera; family Emballonuridae; genus Saccopteryx; species Saccopteryx bilineata. Next base: position 343,800,407 of record NC_089491.1, read on the forward strand.
AAATATTTGCCCAAAGATCACACAGAGTTAAAAGGCAGAAAGCTTCACCAAGAACCTAGCCTTAGGCGCTCACCTCTCAATTATGTGGTTCTTCAAGTTTTATGACTCTTCCCAGAGGGAGGGGGGACAGCCCGAAGCAGTGACCACAGATGAAGGAAACCACCGCCCCCTCCACATCAGGAAGGAGGCACACACTGACCACCTGGCCACCTCCCCCCAGGTCGAGTTCTTGGCCATAGGACGAGGTTCAAAGCTTCCAGGGAAGTAGCTGTTGCCAGACTGGGAGTCGGGCTGCCTTCCTACCTGCCACAGCGCCATCCTGCGTGCAGGTAGACCCGGGTGCCCACAGGGACGACGTGTGTGTATTTACTGAGGCAGGGAGCCCTGACATGCTGGGAAGTCCCAGGGCTTCTCAGACATGTCAGTTCCCACACGTTTATAAGTGGCTATCTAAACAGAGGAGAACCGTCGGTGTTCATGGCCTTCCTGTAAACGAGTGGGGGAGGAGGCTGTACCAGCAAGGGGGTCAGGTGTGAGGGTCAGGTTAGGCAGCCTCTGGAAGGTGGCGGCACCCCTCCACACCCATATCAGCTGAAATCAGACACTGCAGCGTCCTTCTCTGCGCTCTCAAGACTGTTCACACCCTGCCTGGGACGCTCACCGGGCATCGCCTAGCAGATGATGTTGTATGTCGCCCATGAGAACTGGAGCTCACAGAGAGCAGGGAAGGGGCCGTGTTCATTTTCTGCAAACCTAGCCTAGCATTTTCTGCTCGGTAAACGTCTGGTACACTGGACATCAGGAAAGAGGACCATTCGAGGCCCAGGGGAGATGGTACCGGGGAAAGGGGGCATTCAGCTTGAATGGCAACCACGTGGCTTTACCCAGAATGGATGGGAGACTGAGGCACAGAAAACACCCACCAGTGAGAGGAGCGCTGGGCTCCCCATCAGGCTGCGGAGACCAGGAAGTCCTCCCATCTCAGTGGACTCTGCTCCACCCCCTGGAGTCCCCGCAATCCCCTCTGAGCCCTTGACACAAATCCCTCATGTCACTGTTTGCTGACCCCGGGCCTGCCTCCTTAACAGGGAGAAAAGCCCCTCCCTCCCACAGTTAGATTGGGGATTGCAGATAAGGTGGGTGCTGATTTCATTGTGGGTGCACCCCTGACCTGACTATTTCGTCCTGTGTCCATGCGTTCCCCGTATTTATCTGATTTTCGGCGTCTCCTCTTGGGCTGGGTGACTGCACAGCCCAGCCCTCTCTCCTTCCTGGTTACTTCAGGCCTCCCCTGGGACTGCCCACCCGGAGGACACTCAATCCTCCCGGGTCCCGGAGTTCGAGAATAAGAGGGCCAAGGAGCTGTAGAATCAGGAAGGCAGGTTGGGGAATGGAGGCGGAGGGGTACCTCAGAATGGTGACATCATGCCTCTCTGGCCCCAGGTACAAGAGGAGGCCCAGCGTACGGTACGAAGAGGAAGCAGGGCAGAAAAGGCAGGTGGAGGCGCCCGCTCTCAGCTGGGCTGCCATCCTTCACTCTGTCCGTGCCTAACCTGGCACTCAGAGAACTTCTGCCACCCCTTCCAGAACCCTGGGCCTTTCTGTGCTCTGGTTCTGTCTGCCTAGCCCTGGGGTCCTACGAGTGGGACGGGGATGAGTGGGACCAGGGGTGGCCTAGTCGACAACAACACCATCATTCTGTGGCCTCAAGACGTCATCAACCAAACATGTGCTCAGCCCCCACTCTCTCAGGCCTGGGGGACAGAGGTGGGCGGCCGGTGTGAGAGACAGGAAGCCAGCACTGAAGAAAGCGTCTCACCCCAGCCCAGAGTCTTTGAGTCAAAGAACAGCCACAGGGGCTCCCGGCAGCCTCTTCGCCTCCTGCCTCCCGGCCAGGCTCAGGAGAGCCCCTCCATTTGCGGAGAGAAAGACCCTCAGACGCGAAAGTTTAAGCTTTGCTCTATGCATAGACACATCATCTGCCCTCTTAGGACCCGGGGAAACCCCAGCAGGAGGACTTCCTCCAGGCGTGCCACCACCAGGGTGGGCAGTCCGCAGAGACTTTGCAAGGAGACCCTACACTGGGATAGCTTCAGGTGTCCTCCGGGTCCCCTCCTGCTAGCTCCCAACTCTAAGCTGCCCTGGGGTGGGGGCATCAGATGAGGGTAGAGACATTTTCAGGGGCTGGGAGCAACAGGTGAGATTTCTTTAGGGCTCAGACTCTAGGCCTCTAGAATCCCACCACTTTTGAATGGCAGAGGGGGTGCCCCATCCCACCAACAGAGAGTAATGGATTCCAGGCTGGGTCCCATCGGCATATCCTCCCATCAATGGTTGATGCAATTAATGCACAGGAATGAGAACCAGGACCACATTTTACTTCTTTTGGGATTACTAGAGTCTGCAGATCCTCTCTCCCTCCTTTCCTTCTTTCCTTCTTTCCTTCTTTCCTTCTTTCCTTCCTTCCTTCCTTCCTTCCTTCCTTCCTTCCTTCCTTCCTTCCCTTTCTTTCTTTTTCTTCCTTCCTTCCTTCCTTCCTTCCTTCCTTCCTTCCTTCCTTCCTTCCTTCCCCTTCCTTCCTTCTCCTTCCTTCCTTCCTTCCTTCCTTCCTTCCTTCCTTCCTTCCTTCCTTCCTTCCTTCCTTCCGTCCTTTCTCCCTCCCTCCCTTCTTTCCTTCCTTCCCACATATCTACGTATGTCTGCTACATGTTTCTGCCAGGGAAATTTTTCAAGGGCTAGGGAGTAGAAATATGACATTGCCTGACCCATCAGCACCTCTCTGGTGGAGGTTTGAGGATGCCACCATCCTTCCAAGGCCCAGCAAGGTGCCTGGCCATTAGAAAACAACAGTCAAGCCTGACCAGGCGATGGCGCAGTGGATAGAGCGTTGGACTGGGATGCAGAAGGACCCAGGTTCAAGACCCTGAGGTCGCCAGCTTGAGTGCAGACTCATCTGGTTTGAGCAAAGCTCACCAGCTTGGACACAAGGTCGCTGGCTCCAGCAAGGGGTTACTCGGTCTGCTGAAGGCCCGCGATCAAGGCACATATGAGAAAGTAATCACTGAACAACTAAGGTGTCGCAACAAAAAACTGATGATTGATGCTTGTAATCTCTCTCCATTCCTGTCTGTCTGTCCCTATCTATCCCTCTCTGACTCTCTCTGTCTCTGTAAAATAAATAAATAAATAAATAAATAAATAAATAAATAAATAAATAAAAGAAAAACGGCAGTCGACCCTTAACAATGCAGCTTTGAACAACGGCGTTCTACCCATGAGCAGATTTGTTCAATGGACCCTCACAGCTGAAACCCATATTGTTACAAGGGGCACCTGGCGGCCGAGAACTCTTGTAAACGAATGGACAACGTTGGTTATGTGTGGGTTTCTGACTGCACACCCTCGGCGCCCCTACCCCCACATTGTTCAAGGGTCAACTGCCTCCTAAGAAGCTGCAGAACAGGCTTGGAGCCTCCAATACAGGGGCCACCTGTGCCCACGCCAGTCCTCCACTCCAGCCCGGAACCCTGAGGCCCCACAGGCCAAGACTCTTGAGACAAAATGCTCCAGAGGAACTAGTCCTGGAGCACAGTCTGTCTAGACAGAGGTGCCAAACAAAGGAGAGGGAGGAGGGGGAGGGGGCGAGGGGGCCGAGGCCAGAAGGATGGGGGGCTCATGGCGGGGGGGGGGGCAGCAGGTGCAGGCTTACCTCTTCTGCTGCAGCAGGTTCTGCTCATCTCGGCTCTGAGCCCAGGACTCCTGTCTCTGGAACCAGCTACAGAGCTTCCTCCACAGGCTGAGCAGGAGCCTCGTCCTCTTGGGGAGTGCCAGCCCCATGTCGTGCAGGGCGGGCTCCTTGTGGGGCTGAGGCGGACACCAGAGCCCGACTGGACTCAGCCTGGGCGCCACATCAGCTTCCCCAAGGGCCGGCCTGCCGTCTCCCTGGAGGGGGCCCATTGCCTACCGCCCGGGCCCCCGGGGTCTCGGGCAGGCACACTCCAGGTTGCAGAGGGCTCCGAGTTTGTTTCACTTGGCAGAGCCTGGGCTGCCTCACTGGGCTTCCCTGGCAGGAGCTCCTGGGATCTGGGCAGACACCCTCCCTCCTCCTCCCAAATCACCTGAGATTTAAAGAGACAGGCCAGCAGACCTGCCTGCCACCTGGGCCTTGCATAAACTCCTTCACCCCATCTCTCTCCCTGCCCCCAGGCCGGTCCAGGGAGGAGAGTTCTTCAAAGAGACAGCAAAGGCCTCTCTTGGACCTTGAGCCACCTGCTGACCTTTTATAGAAAGGTCTGGACAGGTCAGGTGAAGCTGAGAGGCTCAAGGCAGTGAGGGAGGAGGGGGGAGGGGTCAGGCAGGTCTTTGGGATTGGAAGGCCCCTCAAATGAGTGAGCCCACCTTTCTACGGGGCCTTTCCTTCAGCCCCTCCCCCCCCTTTTCTGAGCCTCCCCTGCTGGGGACTTGGCTTTTCTGACTCTTGCCCTTTAATCTCTCTCCTGGCCCAGAACAGGGGCACAGTATTGAAATCCTTGTCCCCACACCAGCGGAGGTCCCCAGACGATTTCTGTCAGGGGTCACAGTGGAGGCAGGTGGGTATCTCCAGCTTTGCAAGCCAGGGCATACGGTCCCCAACCCATTCCTCTTCTTCTCTTACAGCCCTTTAAAGATGTAAAATCCATCCCGAGCTCCTGGGCTGGGGCACGAAGGAGAGCTGTGGCCCCCGACAGGGTTTGCCGCCCCCACTCTGGACCTGGAGATCCTCCCCGGCCCGACATACTGTGGTGGGTGGTCAAGCACAGTACACACGTCCCACTCAGCGCTAATCTCAGATGGACAACAAGGAGCTGGGTTAGGGTAAGGACGCCCGAGAATCGCAAGGACCCTCTCCGGCAACCTCCCGTGGGGGCAGCGCTCACCTACCCGCTCGCCCCTGCCTGCCTGCCTGCCAGGCCCTGGACTAAGTGGGCCCCGGCCGGCCTGTGTCACACCGTGAGGCACGTGTATCAGCTGCATTTCTCCAATTGGGAAAGCAAAGCTCAAAGCAAAATAACTCTCCCAGGGCCAGGCAGCCATTCAGTGACCAAGGCCAGGTTCAGACCCACCCCCTGGCGATGGAGCCACCATCTCTCTGCCCCAGCACACCCCCGCAGGCACACCGAGTTCCAGGGAGGGGACAGGCCTGCATCACAGCCATGAAGAACGACAGAGCTCGTCGTGGTCCCACAACACAGTAGAGACACGTGCGAGCTGGGGCCACCGTGAAGATCAGTTATTTCCCCTCACTTGGGGCAGAAACAGAGGCTCTGGACGATGCAGAGCCCCTGGGCGAGCCAGTGACCCACCCGATGGCCTGGGGCCCACGTGTCTGCACACTCAGAGTCCCAGGGGTGGGGTCGCTCTCTAGCTCCTGAGTCATTCTGTCCTACATGTCCCTGTCCCTGACACAGAGGGCTGGCGCAAGCAGCAAGGGGAGAGAGGGGGAGAGACAGAGAGGGGGAAGCACGGGGACAAGAGAGCTTAGATGCAGGTGGGCTGTCGCTGTGGGCAGGGGAGGAGGGTCACCCTCAAATCTACGGGAAGTGAGGCTCCTGTTCCTGCTGTTGGCCCAAGGCCAGGCCAGAGGCCCTGAGCAAACAGCGCAGTTCAATGAGCCACCTTCCACACCCACTCAGGGGTCAGTGGGTGCAGGCTGGGTGGCGGGAAGGTGCTAGAACCCAAACCTTGAACCCAGGACCTTTGTGCCCATTAAGCCCGTGCTTGTCTGCCTGCTGACCCACCCACCTTCGCTGTCCTGTTGGGCTCCAGCCAAAGCCCCCAGTGAGTCCCTGGTGGGAGGGAACAGGATGATGATGTACCTGCATGTGGGGGAGGAAGGCGACAGGTGGATGCAGTCACTCCAGACGGCCCTTCCCTGCCTGCACCTGGCGCTGCCTCGGTGTGGGTCCCCAGGACGCGTGGGAGACAGAGGACAGGCTGACATGGGTTGGATGACCGGAGCAGAGGAGGTGCCTTGCAGATACTGGCTTCTGCCCGCCCTGTCCCCTCACCTCTCGGTCCCAACATTAGTGCTTGGACAGTGGGAAAGGCGGGCCACAGGGTGGTGGCTCCCCTACATGGGTCCTCTCGGATTGTGAAGCCACATTCCCCGTCCCGTCCTGGGACTACTGGTTCCGAGGGGCCGGGAGCTGTCCTGGAGCCCCCTCTCTTGAGGAGTGTGGCAGGCTCCCTGGCTCATGTCAAGGCCGAGGCCATGCTGGCCACAACCCCCTGCAGGGGAGACAGGGTTGGCTCTGCGACCCAGAGTCCCCGCCTCGCGTGTCCAAAAGTATCCCAGGCTGCAGGTGCCTGGATGAGGAGGGGGGCGAGCTGGAACTCATGGGAGGACAGGATGGTCACAGGTGCAGCCTCCTCTGCTGAGCTGCCGTCACACCCTCTCCAAGTTCCCCTGCCAGACTCCAAACTGAAGAAGACTTTAATGACTCTGGGCAAGTCACTGTCCCTCTCAGCAGTCCCGTCTATAAGAAGGAGCATATGGATTGGGGGTGACCATTGTCCAGTATGCTCCTGAGCTCATGGCGGTCCGTCTCCAGCCAAGCCTTGGAGGACTGAAGAGGTCAGGGTCCATGGGGTTGGGGACCGGAAGGTCAGTGTTAACTGGGTTTGGGCCAGGCTCTTCCTGCTTCAGGGTGAACTTGAACAGTATGTAAAAGTCAGGTCCTCAGGGTCCGATGGAGAGATCGGGAGGGAGGGTCAACCAGAGTATGGCCGGCGTCCCCTAAGTCCACACTGGCAGTGCTGAAGGGGTCAGGGGCATGGTGGGTGTGTATGCGTGTGTTAGTATGCGCAGGACCAGGCACAGCCCGGACTGGGGCCCAGGAGCTGCCCTGCGCTGCTTCCTACATCGGGACACCGTTTCTCAACCCAGGCACTACTGATGTCTTGGGACAAATAACTGTGGGGTGTGGGGGCTGCCTGTGCATTGTAGGGTGTTTAGCTGCCACTCACTGGGTGGCAGGAGCATCCCCCGGCTCAGGTGTGACAATCAAGGATGTCTTAGACATTGCCTGATGTGCCCTGGGGAGTAAAAATCTCTCTCCACTGAGAACCACTGATTTAGGACAAAAAGTGTGTATATTTCTGGTTGTGTCCCTCTTTTTGTTGGTCCTGTCTTTCTGTTCCTTGTCTACCCTTGCTCAAGCCACTGCCTCTCTGCAACTGCCCCTGCTCCCTTGGTCTTAGGTGCTGTGCTAGCACGTGTGGGGTTTGTGTGCACATGAGTAGGGTTGTGGTGTGTGATGTGGGGGGGGGGTGAGGTGTGTGTGTATACGGGGTGTGTATTGTGTGATGTATGCTGTGAGTAGCTGTGGTGTGTGATATGGTTGGTGCATGTGTGTGTGTGCGTGTGTGTGCACATGTGTGTGTGTGCATGTGTGTGTGTGTGTGTGTCTAGGGCTCTGAGCTGTCTCTGTGGACCCCTGGCTTTATTCCTCTTCTTCCTTCTCCCTCTGCCTCTTTGTCTCCTCGTCCAGCTCACTGCGTTACCGCACCCCTTCTCCTGACGCCATCTCGGAGGCTCTTTAGCTCTGTTGTCATGAGCAGGGCGGGCCAGGTAGACCAAGGAGCTGTGCTGACGGCCCCGGGTCAAGGCAGTGAGGTCACAGCCGCTGCTCGCTCAGCTTGGAGTTTGTTCCAGTCACTGGGTTCACGAGCCTGTGCCAGCCCAGAAAGCCTGCACAGCAGCGGGCGCTGATGGGCAGGGAGTGCGAGCGTGCACGCACACACGTCACCACACTGCCCAGGGCTCGGGCTGGCCGGACCGTGACCGCGAACATGTCTGACTGGAGCCCCAGGAGTGAGGCCCCCAGGGCGGGATCTGTGGTCACCTGGCTGGCAGTTGGTGCTAGAAATCCTCCAGGGTCCTTTTCAGCTCAAACAGCCTGTGAGCTTGAAGGCCTGCCGGTCCCACGGGCTCCTTGTGCACACACAGGCATGTCAGCTCCCCCGGGCCAGGGGGTCTCAATTGTTGTACAACCATCCTGCTCTTCACTCCTAAATGTGGCCTTAGTCCCGGGTCCCCTGTTCTCATCCCAGGTGGTGACGGGAGCTCCATCCCTTCGCCCTCATTTCCTACAGCCCCTCCATCCCTGGTCACCCCTGAGCCCACCTACGTGCTCACTCCCCGGGGGACCGACACTGTGTAGCAGCTTCAGACACACGTCGCTGTTCTGATGAGACCCAAGGAAAGCCGAGAGAAAGGTGCTTGAGGAGCAGAGTTGGAAACAGGGCAGAGGCCACGGCAAAGGGCGCCTGCAGCCAGCTTCCACCTTCTCGGGTACGCCTGTGCTCGTTATTCAACCTGTGCTCGTGCCCAGTATGTTTTATGTGAAATGCATCAGTGGGCCGTAGCAATGAGTTAGCCCAGGGATGTGTGTGCACGTGTGTCTGTGTCCTGGCATTGCCCTGAGAGTCTGTAGATTTTCAAGTTCACAGGTGTTGGTCCTTCTGGATCCTTACTTCTTGTGGAATGTGCCCAAGGCCAGAGATGGGCATGTGCATGGAGGGAGTGGGGGAGGTAGGATGTCAGGGAGCATCCTCCCTGTCACCCAGGTCCCCCTCCCGTCCCAACGCACCTCTGCAGGGAAGATGCTCTGACCCAGCCCTGCGAGGTCTCCCTGGGTTTGCAGCCTCTCCCATACCCCCTCAGTGGTTTAGATCATCTGTTTCCAACCCCTCTATCCAGGAGGTGACAGGGAAGGGGCTGAGTGAGGAAGGGAGCCACACAAACCCTGGCCAGACCCCAACTCTCTCTGGAGGTGTCTGCTGGCTGAAGTCATAGCTTGTGGCCCCCGCATGACCCGGCTGGGGACACAGCGGTATACAGGAGGGTGTCGGGGTTTGCAGTATGCTTCCCAAGCCTCTCCCCTCCTTTCATCTTTCTCTCTCTTTCTCCCAGACCCTGAGGCCTTCTCCCTTCCCCCACTGGACCCCTCTGCTCTGCGACTTCCCCCCAGTCTATTTTACCCCTCTCATGTCATTCCAAGCTCCTTTATATCAGGCATTGAAGAAGTCACCAGGCATTGAGACACTTCGTGTGCACAGACCCTCAAAGAGCTCTCCAAACACGGGGAGTGAGCCCTGAGACCGGCTTCTGGAGCAGGCAGGGCAGAGAGACAGCAGCACGTGACCAGGACGGTTGCACACCAATCGCAGTTCGGCCAGACATCTGTGTGTGACCGTGGCCAAGTCACTTACCTTTTACTGTTCAGATCTGCAGCAATAAGAACTCTTGAGTTCTTAAGTTTTCCTTGTCTTTTCAACAGGAAGCCCCCCAACTTCCACCTGCAGAAAGGCTGGGGCTCAGAAGCGCCTCCTATCAGAATGAGCTCCATTCTCTCCGCTGAGATCTGTCTTCGTCTCGGAGTCACAGAGGCAGATGCCCACCAAGCAGAGAGGAGAGACATCATGTAGACAGGGAGGACATCGGCACACATGACTTCTGATCACTGTCTAGTCTTATGAATAGCGGGGTGCTAGGACCCCAGTCTGGGTGCCGAGAGGGGACAGCCTTTCACTGTGGGGATTCCCAAAGTGCTGGACAGTCAGAGACGGGGCTGGGGACAGGTGTGCGATCTGTCCACTCTCTTCCACGCTCGGCAATGGGACACCGAGCTCAGGGCATGTGGGCCATAAAGTCTAGAGTTAAATAGATTGGTTTGTGGCCCAGGAGACAGGATCCAGTCATTCTCCCAAATCAGATTATCACCATGAAAATCCCACACCAAAAACAACATGCTTTTCCACAAGCAGGTGTTCCCACAGGGAAGCCCAGTTCCTCCAGCAGCTGCCCTGCCGGGCCAGCACGCCCAGTGACCCTCCCCAGCGTGTCCCCGCCTGCTCTGCTCCCCGCCCCCACTCCAGCACAGTCCCTGAAAGGGCTACAAGGCGGTGATAAGAACGCTTTCAAATTCTATTTATTTAACACTAACAGTCACCCAGACACCCTGCCACCTCTGTGATAAAAAACAAGCAAAATGCCAGATTTGATCCATCAGTCAGGGCAATTGTTGACTGCAGGGAGGGCGCCCTGCGTGGGGTGGGGCAGGGGCAGCAGGCAGGGTTGGAGAGGCAGGGGCAGCAGGCAGGGTCGGAGAGGCAGGGCAGGCAGCAAGAGCAGGACAGAGGAGGCTGACGCTGGACAGGCGGACCTGGGAGGCAGCTGTGGGCTCCTCTCCTCGGAGCTGGGCTGAGGCTGTGCCCCAGGATGGAGCAGCCTCAGGAAGGGGGTGACTCCCCAAGCCTGCAAGGCAGCACAACTCTGGGGAGCTAGGGGCTGGGGCATTAGGGGCTAGGCAGAGTCTGTGGCAGATACCTAAGCAGGGCGTGGTGGGAGCTGAGAGGAGGGTGGGGAGCCAGGCGCTGGAGACCGGGAGGTGGTGTCCCAGCTGGGTACAAGGAAGGGACGGGAGCCAAACTTTGTATGTTCTCCAGAGAACTATTGGGCAATTCTCAACCTCCCAGGGCAACAAGAGCGCAAGGTCCCTGGTCAGCCAGTGCAATAGCAAGTTCGAGGAGAGCAAGAAAGCACTAGCTACCGCGATAACAATTCCTAGGAGAGAAAGAAAGCGCTAGGTACAGTTCTGCACCTGCCCCCTGCACAGGCTTTTCAGGGCCGGTGGACCCAAGCGGATCCCGTGCAGGAGGGCGTGTCCACACATCCAGGCTGGCGCGGTGCCGGGCACTCCACAGCGCACCGTGTGATCCCCGATAGGGGACAGCCCACTGGCCCTGAGGACCCAGCACACCACTGCCCGCTGCGTCCTGGGGCCAGGCAGTGGCTGGGCCCTGGCTCTGCCCCCTTCTCCCGGCCAGCCTCAAGGTCCCAACAGCAATCGCTGACTTAGATGTGAACCCAAGCTATAGGGAAGTCCAGGAGCCACGAGGCAGCGATCAGGGCTTGGCCCAATACGCTCGCGAACGGACCAGCGGACCAGCGTGCGGACTGAGAAGCCAGAGCGCAGGGCCGCCCACTGCCAGCTACGGGGAAGGCGTCAGCGTGGGATTCCGTGGCTGCGGGGCAGGCCGCTCGCGGAGGACGTGCTGTAAATTCCCTGTCAGAGGTGTGCGAGTGCCCTGAGCTAGCACCGCACCAAGGTGTCTCTGAGTGCCACCTCTGCGTTGGTCCTTGCTGAAGACTTGGTGTAGAGAGTAGCGCCCCATTTACCTGCGTTGGGACTTGTCCATCTGTCCACACAGGCAGATGAGAGAGCGACGAGGGGACAGGTCCCCCCGGGAGTCCAGGGGCCCTGGGTTGGTATGCTGTCCTGGGCTTCAATAGCACCATCTCTCTGAAAACCAGCTTCCCTGTCTGTGACAGGAGGACCGTCACCCTGCCTTATTTACTCCACAGGATTGTCATCAGTGTTAAAGATAAGGGACGTGAGAAAACTTGATGTGCGGTGCGGTGTTATGTGAGAGCTAGTCATCTGCTTCATGATCTTTGCTTGGGTGGGAGTATTTGAAACCAAATACATCCCGAAAATAACTTTCTGTGGGGGGACTGTGGAGCTGCCACGTCTAGAGGGGCTCTGAATCTTGTCATGGAAGGCGCACAGGGCTGGAGGCCAGACCAGTTTGGGTCCAAAGTCACACTGCTAATTACTAGTCTGGGGCAAGTTAGCCTACCTCTCTGGGCCTCCGTTTTCCGTCTACAGCATGAGCACTGTCACAGCCACTTGACCTTGGGCCAGCTCCTTACCCTCCTTGGGCCTCAGGGGCCTGTCTGGAGAAGTAGACTAGCAGCAGCTGGTGGTGAGGCGGAGATGGGACCGGTGTGGGAGGCACCTGGCCCCATGGCAGGTGCACAGTAACAGCCTCTGTTCTTACTCCCTGGGTCCCCTCTCCTGCTGCTGGTTTGAGGTCTTGGAGCCCCTTCAATGACCAGTGTCCCCGCCCATGGACAAATCCGCCCTGACAGCCAGAGCAGATCCATCCTCAGACTGTTAGCACCTGCCCTCACCCCCTAGCTCTCCCACAGAGACTGTTGAACTCCCGCCCCGTGTCCACTGTGGAAGTGAGTAGGGAGGAGATAGGGTCTCCAGCCTGTCCCCACACTGGGTGCAGTACCATGTCACTCTTGGCCCCAGCACAAGAAGATGGTGCCTGGGAGGTATGAGCTCCAGCTCAGACCTTGAAGCTCAGCTCTACTGCCAAGTTCTCTCTTGTCTTCCCAGGGAACCTGGCCTCACCCGGCCAGGGCTGGTGCCAGCCCCCTCCAGCCCCCTCCCCCTTTCTCCACGCCCCTTGTGTACAGAATAGCACTGTGGTGCCATCGCCCCTTTACCTGCCCGTCGGCCTACCTTGCAGATCCTCAAGGCAGAGGCTCAGCCCCTCTGTGTCCTCCTGGCTGCCTGCCAGGCATCCGCATGGGGGTGATCTGTGCTGAGGGAACTGCAGCTATGTAGTGGGTGCATTTCCCTGCCTGGACCCCAAAGGCAAAGCTGGGCAGGGTACAAGCATGGCCCAGAAGGTGCCAGGGGTGCTGGGGAAGGTGACAAGGAAGTGTGTGTGTGTCCTGGCAGGGGGAGGGAATGGGGTCGTGCACACTTGGTCCCTCCAGCTGCAGCCTGGCCTCGGGTCGGGGCTGTAATCACCGCCCCCTCCACACCAGGATGACTAGGAAGTGGTACATGCCAAGGAAGCAGGTGTGCCCAGTCCACCCCAGGTGACTTCTGCTGGGCTGCCCTCCCCCGGCAGAGAGAGGGGCCATGTGACCCTACCCACTTAGCTTAACATCCGAAAATTTCTTTCTTTGCATATTTCTCCCCCCCCCCCCCCACTGGCTTTGAAGAAGCACACGGCTTGACCCAGAGCAGGAAATGACCCTTGACCCCACATCGAGGAGTTTTCTCAGCTTTCACTGTGTGAACTCAGGTGTGCCAAGGCGCCTTGTGGGTGCCACAGCTGGCTCTTGCTCCAACTCCATGTTTCCACCCTGGTTGTGTCAGCACACCAGCCCCCAGGGACCCACAGGCCTGTCCCTCCTCCCCGGCCTCTCTGGCTTTCCCCCTGCCCACACGCAGGTCCCCTGTCCTTGTTTCCTGAGGTTGCTGCCACCTGGAGCCATGCCTCAGGGGCTCCACAGTCCTCCTTACCAGAACCTGCTCAATAAAATACTTGCAAACAGCGGGGAGGGGACATAATGTGTCAAGTCCAGAACCTCCTGTCACCTCCTTACCTCTGGTATTTGGGGTACCCAGGAGCCAGAATGTCTTGCCTTCTGTATTCTGCAGTGACCAGGGGGTTGGAGGCAGGAGGGGAGAATGGAAACTGTTTGAGGGTGTCCGAAGGACTCCTGAGTTCTAGGAAGAGCAGGCTTTCTCTGTCCCCGGCCGCTGTCTCTGGAGCCCCCTCAATAAGCCTGGCAGCTGCCTGTCAGGACAAGAGCATCTGCCAGCCACCCGATCCCTGTAGCTCGTGGTTCACTCACACATGCTGCTCCCGAGGGCAGACACAGAACCTGTGACACAGATCCTGTGACTGCTCCTGTCAGACAACACCACGCACCAGACAGTTCAGTAAGACCTGTCCTCAAGCTCCACGGCTGGGGTTCTTCCCTTTTCTTTTTCCTCATAATAGTCCACACCTTCTCCCTCTCTCCTTCCTCCTTCTCCCTCTCTCCTTCCTCCTTCTCCCTCTCTCCTTCCTCCTTCTCCCTCTCTCCTTGCTCCTTCTCCCTCTCTCCCTCCTCCTTTTCCTTCTCTCCCTCCTCCTTCTCCCTTTTTCTCTCCATCTTTCTGTCTCTCTCCATCTCTCGCTCATGCACAGAGGTGTATATTTATATATGTACATCCCTAAACTGGAAAATTTTCTCAATAATCCCATTCCTGTTGGTGTTTTCCCTTTTCAAAGTGCTTCCACCCAAATCATCTGCTCATTTTTAATTATCCCAACCCCGCTCAGAGGCAGGTATGTTTTACTTAGAAAAGAAACAGGTCAATCATTGATAGATTCAGATCATGGATATTTACTACCCACGGCATTGTACCAGGAATTGTGCCCTGCATGGACCACACAATGACGACTGGATGGACGTCATCACTGCCTTATAATCTACTAACAAGGATGGACATTTGAACAAGTCAGTACAATAAAGCACGGGGTGTGTAATAAAAGGAAAAGCGAGGTGGCCTGGGAACACAGAGCAGGTGAACTCCAGCCCAGTGTGTCAGGGACACACCTGTACACACACAAACAATGTGTGATCATTGAGGCCAATAGGATGAACACAAGTTACAAAGACGGAACGGGGAATGGGTGTGGAAAGGTAGAAAGGACCAGGAACTGTGATGGTCAAGGAGAAGGAGGACATAGCATGACCGCACGGCTAGTGATAATTCAGCTTGGTGGCAGGGTGCAGGAGGAGAGATGCAAGAAGGGGGAGGTTGCCAGGGGTCAGCTCATGGAAGGGCTTTCAGGAGACCCCAGTTGGAGGCAGAAGTTGCATTCTACGAAGGTCATTTTGGCTGTAGCGTGCACTGTGGATCAGAGCAGACTGAGGCTGCACGCAGGGAGAATGGTGAGGTCTCAGAGCAGGTGGGTGGTAATGGTGGCCCGTTTTATTTATTTATTTTTTTAATTTTTATTTTCTTTACAGGGACAGAGAGAGAGTCAGATAGAGGGATAGATAGGGACAGACAGACAGGAACAGAGAGAGATGAGAAGCATCAATCATCAGTTTTTTGTTGCGACACCTTAGTTGTTCATTGATTGCTTTCTCATATGTGCCATGACCGCGAACCTTCAGCAGACTGAGTAACCCCTTGCTCGAGCCAGTGACCTTGGGTCCATGCTGGTGAGCTTTTTGCTTAAACCAGATGAGCCCATCCTCAAGCTGGCAACCTTGGGGTCTCGAACCTGGGTCCTTCCGCATCCCAGTCCGACGCTCTATCCACTGCGCCACCGCCTAGTCAGGCGGTGACCCATTTTAGAATGCCCATAGGGACCAGAGAGGCAGAGACCTATGGAAGGGGTTGTTTTTAGGTTCTGTTGACATGAAACAGTCTTCAAAATATATTGATAAGAGCAAAAATTGTTCCTGTAGTACACTGTACTATTATATAGGTGTTTTTAAGAGAACTGTATACTCACATATGCTTGGATAGGCATCGAGTAATTTTGGAAGGATAAATAGCAAACTTTTAGAAAGGGATGACCCTGAAAAGGGCTGGGACAGAGGTAGGAAAGTTTTTTCTCCCCAAATACCTCGTGGGCTCTTTCAATTCTGTTCCATGAGATGTATTCTTCATCACTCTTAGTTACTTTTCCAAGGGGATATTTTAGGCACTAGAATCCATAAGACTTCAGATTTATTGGAGCTTCATGAAGGTATAGATGACGCTTAAGATTCTGGCTTGGGCAATTTTGCCTATGATTTGGTTGGAAACATTGGTGGAGAAGCAGGTTGAGCAAGGAGGAAAAGCTGTTTGGTTTGGGGACATGTTGAATCTAAGGTGTTCATGAAATACCCAGGAACAGCTGTCCAACAGAGAGGCGTTCTAGCTGTCCACGCCTCGGGCTCAGAAGACAGATCTAAACTGAAGATAGGGGGCTGGGAATTGAGAGTGTGTCCGTGTGTGAACACCGCCTGTGAAGTGCATGGGACTGCCCAGCTGGGGGAGCCGCAGAGCCCGTTGACTGAAACTGTCAAAGAGGTTGGTAGGGGAGAAGCAGGGTGGGAGTCCATGGCTGTGGCCATGCCGATGGGTGGCGAGTGTTTGCCTGTCATCTCCCAGATCCTACAGAGTTCAAGCAAGACTGGGCCGTCCAGTGGCCCTGAGGAGGGCGTGGGATGAGGCAGAGTCACTGAAAGGCAGGGGTGGGTGCAGGGTGTCTGCTCTCTGCTTGGAGTGGTTATGTGCCAACTGGAGCTGGAGGGTAGGGAGGGGCTGAAGGCACGCACATGAGGACAGCAGAGAAGATGGTGACAGGCACTGATGACAGAGGAGACGAAAGGAAAGTGGACCTGGAACACAGGTGGGAGGCTAGCTATCCCCAGGAGAGGGTGTGCTTCCATGATGTAAGAAAATGTGGGGGGACCGCGGCAACTGAGCGTCTTCAGGACACATGCCACCTGTGTCCCCGCGGTTGTACATGTGTGCGTGTGCGCTGATGTGACCCCTCACTGTCCCGCACTCTCCTGTACTCTGCACGAGAATCCGGGTGAACCCATCTACGGTTCTCTTTGCGACCGGAGATCACAGCATGGCTTCTTGGTGAAGGAGCTGGTGGGGTTGAAATGAGAAGCACAGAGCTGGAGACCAGAGGCGGGCTGTACCTGAATTCCTGTGAGGGGTGCTCTGGACACCCGGTTCCCAGATGGTCCCCCTTCTGCTCCTGTCATTGACCCAACAACTGAGCACGGGGGCAACGGGAGGTGGGGTGGCAGGAGACACGGCCGGGAGCCACCTCCAGGCACAAGGATGATTAGTTGCTAATGAGACACCTGAGGGACAGACCAGGGATGCCCCATAAAAATAAAAAATGATTGGGCCATTCAAGCATAGAAAGGCATAATTTACCTCATAGACTTCAAAACGCACCAGGATGCAAATGAGATGCAAACACGTTAGACTTTGAGCCTCACAAAGCAGTAATAAGACAATTCAGATACAATAACAAAAATATCAACACAATTCCAACATGGGCAAAGGACTTCAATAGACAGTTCTAAAAACAAAAATGATTTACAGATGGCCAAGAAGCACACAAAAGGTGTTTGGTGTCCTTGGGCATTAGGGAAATGCAAGTCAAAACCACAATGAGACCCCACTTCACAGCCGTTAGGACAGCTACTGACAACAGCAGCAGCAGAAAGTGACGAGTTTTGGTGGGAAGGCGGAGAAACAGGACTGCTTGCATATTGCTGGAGGAAATGCAAAATAGCACAGCCTCTGCGGAAAAGAGGATGGCACTTCCTTTAACAATTGAGCAAAGGTTACCAGAAGATCCAGCCAGTCCACTTGTAGGTACATCCCGAAGGAACTTAAAACAGGGCTCAGATAACTGTACACCAATATTCATGTGTGTTCCTCACACCAGCCAAGAGCTGGAAAGAACCCAACTGTCCAACAATGGAAGAAGGAATAAACAAAATCCATATGCACACGATTAAATTATTATTTGGTCTTTAAAATGAATGAGTTTCTCTTTTTTAATTTTATTGATTTTAGAGAGAGAGAGAGAGAAATATCAATTCGTTTCTGTATGTGCCCTGACCGGGGATCAAACCGACAATGTCTGCGTGTTGGGACGATGCCATAACCAATGGAGCCATCCACCCAGGGTGAAAAGTACACGCTACAACATGGATGAATCTTGAAAGCACTGTGCTAAGTGAAATACAATGGACACAACAGAATATTGTATGACTCCACTTTTATGAGGTGCCTAGAGTAGTCAAATTAGTAACTGAAAGTAGAATATTGGTTATCAGCGGCTGTGGGGAGGGAGATTTGGGAGATCATGTTCAATGGGTACAAGAGTCTCACCTGGATGGAAAAATTCTATAGATAAATACCAGTGATATTGCCCAACAAGGTGAATGGCACTAATACCATGGGATTGTATACCTAAAAATGGTTAAAATGGTCAATTTTATAATTTTATGTGTATATTACCACAATGATCTTTTTAAAAATAAATATAGCAAGGATAAAGAACCTTTCTTGCCATTCTCTAGGTGAGGCTTGGTTGCTGCATGGGGAGAGAACCCTTCAGCGCTGGAGGAAAGGGCGGGACCACAGCCTCCGCCATGCCTGGCTCCGCCCACATTAAGCACGTGGAGGTAGGCAGGCTACACCAGACTCCCTTCCAGTACCTGCAGGGGCAGCGGGGGGACCCAGACATTACTAGTCTTCCCTCCCTACCTCAAGTCTCTGATGGCCAAGTCCAACCTTGCTTGACAAGAAACCTTTGTTTCCCAAGATGTGGGCCTTCCAGATGCGTAGAGCAACACATTCTCATTGCCCATCTCCAGAAACCCTCTGGTGAAGGCTGAGATGCGGCCTTTAAGAATTATTCTGTCTGCCCTGCCCACAATAAACGGCACGAAAAAAGTGCCCTGTCCCCCACTCTGCCTCCCAGCCCGGGCCACCTGGACTATGTCAAGAGTAACGGGGATCCCAGTCATAGATAAATATTGTCCTCTCCATCCCCCTCGCCAAGGTCCAGTCCGAAGTGTCCCAGGGTGTTGCGACGAAGGATCTCCCAGCCCCGGTGACTGCTGCTGCTCTGGGATGTGGTCCGGGACAGGGAGGGTGTTGGGAGGGTCAGGGAGGCTCTGGCTAGAGTCCCACTTCCAACCGCGGAGGGCTGTTTCCCGGAAAGGCGATCTTGTTCGTCCTCCTTGTCTGAGGACTTGAACGCTTCCACATAGCGAAGCACTCGCATGGGGTTCTGATCATGGTGGCTCTCGATCCTGGAAAGGTGAGCACACTCAGTGGAGGTGGGGGAGACAGGCCAGGGGGAGAAACTGAGGTGAATGGGAGGCTTGGTGGGGACTGGCTCAAGGGAAAGGGGAAGGTGGGGAGCAGAGCTGACATAAGAAGAACATTCAAGGTCAAGTGAAGAAAAGTTCAACGGAAAGGAGGACCAAGTGGGGTGGAGACCAAACAGGTCTTGCACTCAGGATGTGGATGTGGGTATGACGGTGGGGGGTGGGGGGGAATGCGGAAGAGAAACAAAGGCAAGTAAGAGATAAGCATGTCTCCAAGATGAAGTGCAATTCAGGACATAAATAAGAGAAGAAGAGAGGTCAGGAGCTAAGAATAGAGCTCAGAATAGGAGGCTAGCTGCAAGGCAAGACTATGCTAGAAATGGGGGTCAGCCGGGAACAGACGAGAACAAGTTGGGTAAGCCATGCCCATAGCCAAGCACAGCCACATGCAGGTAGCCTTTTGCACGTCACCGCCCTGACAGACCCACAGGCTGCACCAGCTGTCGTCATTCTTTCTAGCCCTCCTTGGCCCCCGCCTCCTCCCTCAAACTGGCTGATGCAGGCTCACTTTATAGAGTGACAACGTCTCCTTTGGGTTTGATTTGGGATCTCAAGACTGGAGAGAAGGGTGAGTGTGGAACTGGTCACCCTTGCTCCCATGACATCACACACGTTTCCAGTTCACGCATGTGTGCATTGTCACTCACCGCAGGAACCAGCGGTCCCCCAGCCCGTACTTGCACCCGCAGATCCCAGAGCGAGGCCATAGGAAGCGAGGCATCTTCCTTTCCAGCATCACCGTGGTGGCCACGACCTGGAAGGGGAGAGGGAGAACTCAGAAAAAGCCATGAGGTTCCGAGGACACTGGAGGCCACGGACAGAAAGCCCAAGGGGAACCGTGGATAAAGGACACCAGATGTGAGTGGAGGTGACAGCCTTTAATCCATCCCTTGTCCTGTGCTGGGCACCATGCTCTCTGCTTTACTCATAAAAGGAGAGAGACTATGTTATGAGTGTTGTGAATAGAACAGTGACCTCTACATTACTATTCAGCCATGGAAATATGAGTCACTCCAAAGTAATTTCATTTGCTTTTTCATAGGAAAGCCACAGACCAACTATCTTGATTTAAATAAAATGATTAAATCAAATCTCTGGGATCTAGAGGGTGAGGTAAAGCTGCCAATGTCTGGGGAGTTTGTAGTGAATGAAGTACCCACAATCTAAGATTAAAAAGAGCGAGTTAATAATGGCAAACTTGGCAGGGAAAATTCTAGTGACGTGTCACATGTCCTGCGCCTGGCCCTCATTAATTACTTAGATGAAACAGAAGAAAAATGTATCAAATATGCCTGCCACACAAAATAGGTAGGGAGACGTAATTTGCAAGGTGACAGAAGCAATACACAAATGATCTCAGCAGACT
The DNA here is from genome assembly GCF_036850765.1 of Saccopteryx bilineata. Taxonomy (NCBI): domain Eukaryota; kingdom Metazoa; phylum Chordata; class Mammalia; order Chiroptera; family Emballonuridae; genus Saccopteryx; species Saccopteryx bilineata. The sequence goes on from NC_089491.1 coordinate 343,820,326, forward strand.
GGAATGCTGGGCAGAAATCAAGTCACATAAGATTTCAGGAAACCAAATGTAAGGTCCTTCGGGTATGTTTAAGACTCAAGCATCGTCCAAGTGCAGGAACACGGAGAAGGGCTGAACTAAGGAAGCTGTGTAACAGAGATGTGGGGTTCTAGTTGATCGTAAACTTAATAAAGGCCAGTTGTAGATGTGCCTAACTCAACTGTAGGTGCTATTTATAGTACAATGTCCCAAGCAAGGAGAGGCATGCCCACGCTTCACACTGCATTCCTCCCGTCCTGGAGGGACCGTTCCAGTTTTGAAAGGACCGTGATTAGGACATGAAGAGAAGAGTGCGGTCAGGATGGCTTGGGGCCAGGAAGCTTTATTAGTTGAAGGGACTGCCAATCCTTTAAAAACAAACCCAAGCCTCCACTTTCCATTCTTGCACTCCCTGTCCTTATAGTCGTCCACACTTCTTCCCATCTCTCCGTTTCTCAGCTGCACCAGGTCCCTCCAACCTCCGGACTTCCGGTCATTCTATCCCCTTTCCCTGGACAGCTCCTTCCCCTCTTTGTCTTGACAAAGACAGTTTATTGTTTCCTCTTGTACCATCTTTCATGCCCCCGTCCCCACCTTCCATGGTCACAGACCCCATCTTTCATTCAGAGAATGACTCCCTCTCTACCCGCGGTCCATCAGTGAGGGCAGACTTGTCTGCACACAGTTCTGGTTAATCAGTCTGCTCTTCTCCTGACTCCTCTTAAATGTCACTCCATCAGAAAAGATTTCCTAACTTTCCCACCGGAATCCTCTGTTGCACCCCGTCCTCAGCATCTGTCTCTATGATGCTTCTGCTACAATTGTACAGCTTCCTGGGAAGTCATTTGTTTACTGTCTGTCTTCCCAAGCAGCCTGTACGCTCCACGAGGGACCAGACTGCTTTGCTGTGTTCATGCGCATGTCCCCCAGCTCCCAGACACTTCTCAACTCACAGTAGGCTCTAAATAATTATTGTTAAACTGCCTGACCTGTGGTGGCACAGTGGACAAAGCACCCGCCTGGAACACTGAGGTCGCTGGTTCCAAATCTCAGGCTTGCCTGGTCAAGGCACATACGAGGAGAAACTACAAGTTGATGATTCCTGTTACTCCCCCTTCCCTTTCTCTCTCTCTCTCTCTCTCTCTCCTCTCTCACTAAAATCAATAAATAAAATCTATTAAAAATAATTATTGTAAAAAAAATAATTATTGTTAAATGACTGAAATTTCTGAGGGATTAAACAATGTCTGTATTCAAATATTTGAACAGTACTCATATGGGAGAGTGTGTTCTGCATTATACAAAAAGAAAAGACTAGGACCAAAGAATGGAATTATAGAAAGATATGTTTCAGCTCAATGTCACATGGGTTTTCCCAATAACAAAAAACATTTCAATGTGAAATAAGCCCTCCTCTTCCCAAACACTGCCCAAAACTCCATGATATTGAATGACCCTCTAACCCAGTGGTAGCCAACCTGGTCCCTACCACCCACTAGTGGGCATTCCAGCTTTCATGGTGGGCAGTAGCGGAGCAACCAAAGTATAAATAAAAAGATAGATTTAACTATAGTAAATTGTTTTATTCTGCCAAACTTAGCGAAAATCTGACATAAAGTACTTGGTAAGTAATTATTATTATATGCTTTAACTTGCTGTAACTCTGCTTTATAAATTTTATAAAGTAAAGTTATTTCTCTACTTTATAAATCACCATTACTGTGGAACCGGTGGGCGGTTAGGAAATTTTACTACTAACAGAGATACAAAAGTGGGCGGTAGGTATAAGAAGGTTGACTATCCCTGCTCTAACCGATGAATGATTATACATTGGGTAGAAACTCAACTGGAGGACCACTGAAGATGTTTTCAACCTTAAAATTTTATTAGCCTAGGATGAGGTAAAAAAAAAACAAAACCAGATCACAGAGAAATGGAGAGTTATAGAAGCCAATGGAAGATAAGGTCCAAGTTAAAAACTAGGATGTATAAGAACAAGATGGTGCCCATTCCCAGGGGACTCAGAGATGACTGCTGGACCTATCTTTCCCCTGTGACCAATACCCTCCGATCTTGGATATTGGTCCTACCCATTGCTACCATTTACCCTCCTTGGTCCCCTCTATCTATCCAAATGTACCTCTGTTGAGGTGACAGCCCTACTGGGTTTCCTGTGACTCTCCTAAGACCCTGTGACACTCTCCTGTGACCCACCATAACTTACCACACTGATTTCCCCCTCCATCCCCTGCTCCTTAGTAAGACTCACAGCAAGGAGCTCACCTGAGCCCTCCACAGCTCATCCCGTTCTTGGGCCACCCGCCAGTGAGTGTCGCCCATCATGGCGATGAACAGGTTGAGCATGAGCAGCGTGGCGATGATGGCGAAGGCCGCGTAGGTGATGCTGTACATGAAGGGCAGGTCCACGTCATAGTTGGCGGGGCCATCGATGATGGTGAGGAAAAGCTCAAAGGTGCTGAACAATGACGTGGGGTAGTTGTAGAATTCCCCCAGCTTGCTCGGATCCTCTGTCTGGAAGATGATAAAGAATGCTGCTCCGCCCAAGAAGAGAAGAAAGCATGGGAATGGGGGGGAAGAGTGTTATCACAATAAGCCTTCCTTCTACTCCCAACATATATCCTCACACACATATACACACGTACACAAACTCACATCCCCACAAATGTAGGTGTGTGAGTATATACATGGTAGTTTCATTTTGCCTGTGGACCTGGCTAATCCTGAGATGTTCTACGGCCAAGTCCATCATTCTGGATAATGTTAATACTCACCCATTTAGCAAAAGAGTGCATATTTAGTATTTTACAGTTTTACCTTTTTTTTTTTTTTTTTTTTTTTTTTTTTTTTTTTTTTTTTTACAAAGACAGAGAGAGAGAGAGAGGGACAGATAGGGACAGACAGACAGGAACCAAGAAAGATGAGAAGCATCAATCATCAGTTTTTTGTTGTGGCACTTTTTTAGTTGTTCATTGATTGCTTTCTCATATGTGCCCTGACCATGGGGCTACAGCAGACCGAGTAACCCCTTGCTCGAGCCAGCGACCTTGGGTCCAAGCTGGTGAGCTTTACTCAAACCAGATGAGCCTGTGCTCAAGCTGGCGACCTTGGGGTCTCGAACCTGGGTCCTCTGCATCCCAGTCCGATGCTCTATCCACTGCACTACCATCTGGTCAGGCCAGTTTTACCCTTTTATAGTTCATCTGTTGGTGCAGTTTTTTGGTGTACTGTTTTATGGGATCCCTGTTCAACAGGAAATTCCCAGGACAGAAATAGTGTCCTTTGTACTGAGCCCTGGTCTACTAGAATTGGGGGGGGGGAGTGTCTTCAAATACCATCTAGTATACCCCCCTTGTCTTATAAATGTTCAGTTGCAGACATTGAAGACTGGATCAGAGTTGTTGCCACCCTTCACTCTTCCTTCCTCTTTCTGCCTTTCCGTAAGAACTTCCTTCTACTCATTTACTTTCCCCGCCCTCCCCCATCCTTCCCCATCTGCCACTCCCGTGCTGTGACCCCCTCTCTCCTCCCTGGCATGTCCCCACAGTGCCCCAGGCCCTCAGTGGGTCCCTGACTGCCTCTCCTCCCAACTCTCCCACCTGTTTCTTCTCTCATCCTTCAAACTCTGCAAACTGTTTTTGTACCTCCTTTGGAAAATTCTTTCCCTTTTTTTTTCCAACTTAGCCCAGGTGTCGTCGTTACGTGGTATTGAAGGCTGTGTGTCTCCTCCATCTGTGTGTAAACACAGAAGGCTGAAGCACGACACTGTCGCCATTTGCCTACACTGTTTTCTCAGACCCACAAGCGGCCAGTCTTTCCTGTTTAATGTCCCCCTTGCTCCAAAGCCCTGTTTCTGTGTGTCCTTTAAAGATCTTGCAAGGCAGGTAGTCAACACGAATGTTACTGGCTCAGAAATTCAGAGCACACGGGTCTACCTTCCAGGCCAAACTAAGTGACCCAGCGTCTACAGATGTCAGTGTGTATTTTTTGCCTCACTTTCTGCTGGGGGGGGGGGGAGCAAATGGGACTGCAAATGAGAACTGAGAGCAAGAGTAGGAGTGAATGTTCTGGAGAACTAGACCAGGCTCTAGTGGGGGAAGGGTTAGTGCTCTCACCTGAGGCAAACCCCAGAATGACCACGGCCATCAGCCAGCAGAAACGCAGCAGGTCTCCAAAAATCATCTACAGGAAACAGAGAAGGGAGAGAGGGCGGGTTGAGCCTTTTCCCATCTGTCTCTCAGCAGCGATCGCTGGTCATCAGGAGGTCCCTGTAGCCCCACCAGATCCGCCCTGAGTAGCATTTTCCTTATTGCCCCCACCTCCTCCCTCTGTCGCGGAGGGCTGAAGCCAGAGGAAGCTTGCAGGGGAGGCACGGACCTTCTGGATCATGATGGTGAAGGGGCCCAGCATCTGGAATCCTCGGGCGAAGTACATGACGCTGCACCAGCCCAGCAACAGGGCGAAGGACATGGGCACCACCTCCCCGCCGGTGTTGGTGAGTCGCATCACCATGGTCACCAGCACCAGGGAGGCAGAGGTGATGCTGGGGGGAGGGGAGCAGGGAGCAGGGAGTGAGAAGAGGGCTGGGAATGTTCTAGGTCCCCTCCAGCACAGTCATGACTTGGGCGGTACCCACACACTCAGGCTTGGTCTTTGTTTGAATCTGAAGCGCATGTACAGGGAGGGTCAGCCAAGGTCTGGGTCCCAGAGAGACCCAGGACAATTCTGGCGAGGGAGAGCATGGGGCCGGAAGGAAGGGACACTCACATGATGACATGGAACGGCCCCCCAAGGACGGTCTGTCCAAAATAGCGAGACGCACCAACCCTGAAGATGTCCGGGATCTGGGAGGAGGCCAGGAAAACCCAAAGACCATGGAGAATGCGGGTCAGGTGAGGGCCTCGGGCAGACGGCCTCGGCCTGGACCCCTCCTGGGCCTCACCTCTAGGAACAGCATGATCACAGCCCCGATGATGGTCACCAGCTCCCCCACCAGCCGGATTTTATCCTGTTCCGTGACATAGGCCTCCTACGAGGGGAAATTAGGGATGAGAGATGCTTTCGGGGCAAGTGGTCTAAAGCAAAGTCCCTCCAGGACAAAGAAATGCTCCCCTTACCCTCCTTGGTGGTATCTGTCACTGTGCCGACTCTGTCACACTAGTCTGTGCACCCTGGGTCCCACATATGCTGCTGATGCCGATCATTTGAGCTATCACCTTGCAAGTCAACTTTAAGCGATACGTTGCGAGCAGTAATCTATGACAGGGGCACTGAGGGGCTGAGCTCACATTTCAGAACAGCAAGGTAGGAAAGTTACTGTGGCAGGAAGAAGAATTAGTGGCTTGGAGTGGTTTCAGCAATGCAGAAAGTCCAGCTTTTCCAACCTCACTGTGGTTCCTGGCAGGTAGAACAGACTATAGACATCAAACAGCGTTCAATTTCCGGCATGGAGCCAGAAGCCACCGGCTCTGGGGAAACCTTAAAGCTGTCGCTAAGCCTCCCTGCACTTGAAGTTTCTCGTCTGTAAAATGAAAGTCCGATGTTTACCTCCCTGGGGAGGTATTGGGAAGATTGAATTAGATGATGTATTTGGATGGACCTCATAAATCATAAAGCACCGTAGAAATGTGTATGGTGGATTTATTATGACTTAGCCGTTGAGAAAAGGGCAGACAAGATGTGGGAGACACCAGCTAGATTTTAGTTCTGAGGAAGAGCCCCCACCTTGTCCTGAGCAGTGAGTGTAGGTCAACTAAAAAGACCATCCTTCTGTGCCTATTACTTCACAGGAAAAACTTTTGCAACATCATGCAGATGTAGGGATAGAATTCTATAACCAACATCCGTAACTCTTTTTGAAGTTCTGAGCCCGTCTGAGCAGAAAGATTACAGACCCTCCTTCCAGAAGACTGTCTGCATGTCTGTAATCCCCACATCAGATTGTATAACTCTTTTTAAAACACTGAAGTCCCCTCTAGGCTTTTGCGAACCATGTTCTCCAAGGTCACATCTGTGAATAGTGCACTCAAGACGGGACTTGATGGTCCCCGGGCCAGTGGGAAAGTCCATGGTTTCAAACGAGGAGGATGCGATTGCTCGTGAGGCACAAGGAACGCCAGGCATCTCTACTTGGCCAATAAACTGGAGCCTCTGAGCATCGCTCTGCCGGCCACGTCGGGGGTGCACTCACTGGTCCAGGGAGAGGTACGGCTTTTGAAATAGGAAGAGATGCCACATGGTAGGAGGGGCTCTATGGTAGAAAGAAGGTGCCCACCCAGTGCCCTACGGCTGCTCAGAAGGAGCCAAGGAGCTAGCCTTGAAGAGCAGGGCCAACGCGACCAGCAGATGGTAGAAATGTTTCAGGTCCACCATGTGGGGCCAGGGAAGACCAAGAAAAAAGTCGGTGTCCGTGTGCCTGGTGAACAATGCGCTCTAACAGCCTCTGACTAGACTTCTGTTCCTTTTTTGTCGTTTAAGGAGTTGATGATGGGTAAACTCCTCTAACATTCATCTCTCTTGAGAAACTGCAGAATGTTATTTGATCATGTAACAGGACATCTCCCTTCTCTCTTGCTTCCAAGGAAGCTCAGTGTTGGTTTTTCCTGCCTAGCTCTAGCAACGAATTGAATAAATACCCTCTCCTCCATCCTGAAATTCGGTTCATGGGCCTCGTCCTGTTTCTTTATTCTCCTGTCCTCATGGCATCTGTCTCCAACTAGAAAACCCACCAGCAGCTTCTTTTGAGATTGGGTAGTAAGAAGTAGGACAAACAAGTATGTTAGTGATGCCAACAAAATATCATTAAGTACAGAAATAATTGCATCTATGCCATATGTGTGTTCGTATACAATTTTCAAATTCATCTTTTTTAGTTTTTTTTTTTAATTTTTAATTGTATTTTGGGGGGTGACATTGGTAATAAATTCATATAGGTTTGTATGTTGGTTGAGTCATGCCTAGAACATGGCCACCAACTTCTTCTTGGCTCGAGGAAGAAGAGAAGGAACTCACTGTGCACAAGTTGGCCGTGTGAACTGTGGGGACTCAGAGTGCCCCTAGGGGAGGCAGGGCAGTGGCACTGGCTATTTCCTCAGGACATAAAAAGACAAAACCGCCTGACCAGGCGGTGGTGCAGTGGATAGAGAGTCAGGCTGGGATGTGGAGGACCCAGGTTCGAGACCCCAAGGTTGCCAGCTCAAACGCGGGCTCATCTGGTTTGAGCAAGACTCACCAGCTTGAGCCCAAAGTTGCTGGCTCAAGTAAGGGGTCACTCGGTCTGCTGTAGCCCCCAGTCAAGGCACATATGAGAAATCAATCAATGAACAACTAAGAAATCTCAACAAAGAATTAATGTTTCTCATCTCTCTCCCTTCCTGTCTGTCTGTTCCTATCTGTCCCTCTCTCTGACTTTCCCTGTCTCTGCCTCAAAAAAAAAAAAAAAAAAAAAAGGCAAAGGCAAAACCCCTTTTCCTGAGAAGGTTGGGGACAGTTTCCGTCACTGCAACCCCCTTCTGGGGTTTGCCCTCACCAGCACCCTTTGCTTGTTCAACAGGTTCCGCTATAGTTAGGAGCTCCCCCGCATGAGTTCATTCATGAGAAACAGAGGTGTCCGGCGACCCCAAGCTTTTGTGTCAGCTCCACCTGTGACCCGACTGTCCTAAAGTCACTCTGTTGCCAAAGTTCTTGTTCCTCAAACCAGGCAGCAGGGTGCCGCAGTCACCCTCCTCAACTGCATTTTTCTGGTTCAGCCTTACTTAATCCTCAGGACTTAAGGTGCAACACTCCTCCTGGGTCAGGTGTCTCTTCTGTGGGTTCCTGGTGCCAATCTCAGCCGTGGTCCTCAACAGCACACTGAAATCCTCTGGGTACCCCAGGTCTCACCAGTAATCTTAGAGCGCCCTGAGAGTGGGAACATCTAACTCCACCTTTTCATCCACATCCACACACACAGTAGGTGTTTCCAGAGTAAGAAAGGAAAGCAGGAAGGAGGGAGTAGAGAGGCGAGCAGGCAGGTTCAAGCTGAGCACGACCCGAAGAGCGACAGAAGGGGGACTTAGGAAGTGAGACTCGGGAAAAGGGTGGCCAAGCACTGGGCTTTTCGGGCACTTCCAGATCCGAGCTCAAGGTCACCGAAGCAGGCTTAGCTAATATTACCCTGAGAAAATATTCCACCCCACCTCTTTCAATACAAATGCCTGCCAGCAATGACCAGAAGTCTCGACATCATCACATGGCTTGAAATTTCGGGAGCTGTCAACAGCTGACGCCCCTGCAGAAGCTGACTTCAGTGAGAACTGGCCAGGTAGGGGAGCAGCTCTCACTTATCACGGGCTGAGCTTGGTGCCTTGAAGGAAATGCCCAGAAGGCTTGTGTGCAGGCGCAACTGTGTATCACTGCAGGGGTGGGCGGGGAGCACAGTGACCCCAGCGGAAGCTGGGAGGGCACCAGAAAGGTTATCAAAGCCCGGTCTTAGACCCACTTTTCCTCCCCAAGATCCCAGTCTTGCAAAGGAATGAAGCCACCAGAGAGAGTTTTACTGACTCATAATGAAGAGTTACTCTGATCCTAAACTATGCGGGGGTTTCTAACCAGGCTGCCCATCAGAAGCAAGGGGAAGTTTTTGTCACAACGCCTTTGCCAGGGCAAAGCCTGGAGACTCGCACTGAATTGGTTTGGATCAGAGAGACCTAGCCTTTTTTATTTTTATTTTTTGATGTACATAGTTGTTTCTGCTCTGTGCCTCAAGCTGAGAATAACTGGGCCGAAAAGCTAAAAATAAAAAGGAAAATTTCCTGGTCTCCATCTAAGGCTACTTTCCAAAGATTTATTTCATGTCCCGGTCTCCGCATTTTCTCGGGAGGATTAACCTGGGAAATGTCTACTCTCTACAAGAGGAGTCCTTACCACAGAAGTAGGGCTTACCCTATATACCAAGAGGTTAACCACATCAAAAACAGTGCCTATCATCAAATCTGGAAACAGACAGCAGTTCTGGTAGCTGGGGGTGGGGGCATGCCGCCCCCAGCCGCCCCCATCCTGTCCAGGAAAGATTAGATGCAGCCAGATAAAGTGAGCGCGTAGCCTGGAGACATGCGTTTCTTATGCAATGGGTCCACTCAGAAGGAAGACTGAAGCCCAGCACGTTACCCTGGTTACCCTGGAGGAAGAAACGGACTGGCTTTCTGTTAAAGGGGAAGGTTCTGAGCAAAGCAGACCAGAACCCGAGCCCAAGACCCAGCACTGCACTTGGTGGAGGGTCTTTGCCAAGGTTCTTTCCCCTTCTTGACTTCAGATTCACTGTCTCTGAAATGATGATAACAATTTTATTTATGAGGATATCTTTGAGGCTCAAAGGGCTTTGTCATCCAAAATGGGCTCTGCATAATCATCCAGCCTTGCCCCAAAGTGAGTCAGAAACCCAGGACCTCGGTCCCGCCCCAGCCTGGCTTCCTGAATCTGCATGTGATAGCCCCTCCTGGGCGCTGGCGAATGCACGTCAGTGCGCAGAGCCAGCACTGGCAGGTGTGGTTTTTACCCAGCGGCTCCCTGCCTCTCCTCATCCCCTTCCCCACCTTTCACTTGCTGGGATTGTTCCACATGAAGCCCGTCAGGACCCCTGAGCAAGTCCTGAGCAAAGCAGCGCAGCACTGGAGATCAGCTGGGCTTCCAAATAGCTGGGTGCTCTGGGTCGTGGTGAGCTCATGAGAAACAATGACATGGGGACAAATGGATGCACAGACTGTGGCAGGCAGGGGATAATTTGAAACGAATGGAGACCTACCTGCCATGTCCCTCCTGCTTCAGTCCACTCCCTTGCTCCTTGTCTGACCCATTGCAGGGTCAGTCTCAATCATCTTTCCATCAATAGTCAATAGGCCTCCCGACACCAGCCCTTTCTCTCGGTCTGCCCATCACAGCCCAAGGACAATCAGCCATTGTCTCTTGTTTGCTGACTTGCAATTACCTCTGAACTGGTCTCCCTACATCCTCCCTGGCCCCCCTCAAAGCTGTTCTCCACCCTAAAAACAGACATTTTTTAAAAAGTCTCGCCAAGGCACTCCCTTGCTTAAAACCCTCCCAAGTTTCCCATCACCTCTGGGATAAAGAGATGGCTTCTTTATCAGCAGAGCCTGCAAAGTCCTGAATGACATGGGAAGGACCTGCCTGGACAACCCCATGGAGGCTCCGGCCTGGCTCCCTGGGCTCTGGCCAGTCTTCCTCCAGGGCCTCAGTGCTGGTGAGGCACTTCCCGCGTTTGCAAATGAGCGTTCTTTCTGCCCAGAACCCACTTTTCACCTATAACTTTTCCCCAAGTCTCAGCTCAGTCACCTTCCTCGGGGAGGGCTTCCCTGGCCCGCCACACCTCTCATTTCTTTCTCTTGACCTAGGAAAAAATTAATGTAAATTGCAACACTCACACTGAAATGACCTATCTATGCATTTAATTAGTGTAAATGTTGGTCAAATAAGTTTGTAAATAATGATATATATGTTTGCTCGCTTATAGTCTGCATTGGATGTGGGGGGACAGGCTGTAAGCAGGCAGCCTAAGGCTTAGTTTTAAGACTAAGCCTTTCCCACCCTTTTTGATGTAGGGTGGTGCACCCTCATGAGGAATCCCATTATGCTTCAGATAAGTGACTGTATCAGAGACTTCCTTGTTTGTATATTGGATTAAAGGTTTTGATTTCTACACTATAAAATGGGGCAAACCAGGAGCTTGCTCTCTCTAGGTTCCTGAGATTATAGCATTAGAAGAGAGAGCAGAGAAAGGCCACGTGGAGGAGAGGAGATGCAGCCAAGATGGCAGAGTTCTGAAGGAGAAGCCAGTTAGTGCAGTTTGTGCAGAGAGGAGATGGGGAACAGAGGTGAATAAGGCTGGTGAGGTAGACACCTTTGATCCTAGGAAAACTCAGATAAGTCAGTAGCTTTGGGAGCCCTGAATGGAAAGGGAAGTGTTTTCCCATTGTATTTCTTGCCCACCGGGCACGAGCTAAGATTAAAGCTAATGGCCCACCAGTTCTTGGCTCCGTTGTTTCATTACCAAATGTCTGAATTAAATGCGAACCTGCATGGCCAGGCAGCTGTGATGGTGGCCGTGGCTACTGGCTTTACAGTATACCAGTCTGCAACCTTTCAAAGGGCAGAGAGAGCTCATGTGCTTGGCTCAGACCACGTTGCGTTTCTAATACCTAGAATAATATTGAGGTCCCATGAGGTTCTTGATGACTATTTGTTTAATGAATAAATTTGTGAAATTTTTTGGGGGGAGAAAGGGCGAAGGAGCAATGGAGAAAAATTTCAAGAGACAAAAAGGAAATTTGATGGTGAGTGATCCACCATTTTGCTGACCAGCACAGCGAGAGTCTGATGATCTGTTGGTCAAATAAGTTTTTAAATGATATATGTTTGCTCGCTTATAGTTTGCATTGGGTGTGGGGGACAGGCTATAAGCAGGCAGGGTAGTTATAGCCTAAGGCAGGGGTCCCCAAACTACGGCCCGCAGGCCGCATCCGGCCCCTGCCGTGCTTCCGGAAGGGGCAGCTTTTTCATTGGTGGTCAGTGAGACCGCAAAGCGTGGCATCACTCATGTACAGTACTACTTCCAGTGACGCGGGATGCACACGTCACGGCTCCAGAAGCCCGTCATATCACTTGTTACGGCTAGCAGTGACAAATATGGAACCGGACATTGACCATCTCATAAGCCAAAAGCAGGCCCATAGTTCCAATTAAAATACTGGTCAGTTTGTTGATTTAAATTTACTTGTTCTTTATTTTAAATATTGTATTTGTTCCCGTTTTGTTTTTTTTACTTTAAAATAAGATATGTGCAGTGTGCATAGGGTTTTGTTCATAGTTTTTTTATAGTCTGGCCCTCCCACGGTCTGAGGGACAGTGAACTGGCCCCATGTGTATAAAAAGTTTGGGGACCCCTGGCCCAAGGCTTAGTTTTAAGACTAAGCTTTTCCCCATACCCTTGACTGTTGCTTGATGTAGGGTGGTGCACTCTTGTGAGGAATCCCATTATGCTTCAGATAAGTGACTGTATCAGAGACTTCCTTGTTTGTATATTGGATTAAAGGTTTTGATTTCTACACTATAAAATGGGGCAGACTGGGAACTTGCTTTCTCTCAGTTCCTGAGATTAGCATTAGAGAGGAGAGCAGAGAAAGGCCATGTGGAGGAGCGGAGAGTTAGCCAAAATGGCGGAGTGCTGAAAGAGAAGCCAGTTTGTGTAGAGTTTGTGCAGAGAGGAGATGGGAAACAGAGGTGAATAAAGCTGGTGAGGCAGATATCTTTGATTCTAGGAAACTTGGATAAGTCAGTAGCTTTGTGAGCACTGAATGGGTGGGTTTTGGAGCCCAGTGTGTGTTTTTACTTGCCCACTGGGTGCAAAACGCTAGGATTAAAGGTAATGGCCCACCAGTTCTTGGCTCCGTTGTCTGTCCGAATCTAATGCCAACCTGCATGGGCCAGGCGGCTGTGATGGTGACCATGGCTACTGGCTTTATATGATCCGAGTGAGCAACTTAAGACTGGAGAGTTGGGCTCGGTCAATTTAAAGATGGAAGCCGTAGTTCTCAGCCTCAGCTATCTGGATTCCTTAAAGAGTCTCTTAAAAATACCAGTGCCAGGGCCCCGGCTTTGGACATTTTGATGGATTAGGTGTGACATGGCTGAGAACTAGTCGCTTGACCAGCTTCCCATGTTTCTAACCTGTTGTCTTGGTTAAAGACCCTAGATCTAGCCCGGAGGTAGGCTCTGTTAGGACGAACACCCAAGCTGCCTGACTCCCAGACTTTGAACTGCCACCTCACCTGGAAGCCTAAGAGAACCAGTACTGTGGCGGATATTGTTCTGTCTAAACCCAAATAGACACTGAACGGAGAGAGGACATGAACTCCAGTTAATTCACAGGGTCCTCAGGAAACACTGAAAAGTGTAACTCTCATGGCTGAACAGTGAGGCAACTGAGACTGAGGGCACTCACTAAGGAGTCTCCCAGAGCTAGGTGGAGGCTGACTCTGGCCTCACATACGTCTGCTTTTCTGCAGTTTGTACTTTCTCTTCCACTTGAACTGTCTCAAGATGGTGCTCTGGGCTGCACCCACAGAGCCCAGGGACCGCCCCAGATCCCACGAGATCCACTGAAGATATCGTACAGTGATTGAGAGCCCTGTGTGTCCAGCTTGATTAAAATAATTAGATACTAAAATACTCATTTATCTAAAAAAAAGCTTCCTGGGCTAACTAATTCTTAAGCAACAATTATATTAATCAAGTCAACACACTGTATTTCCATTTTTTCCAAGACTTTCAAGTAATAAAAAAGCAGGAAAAAAAAAGAGAATTTCCCTAGTTAACTCATCCAGTGCATCATGAAGGCAGAATCCTTCCAAACATGGTGATAAGGGTGGGAGCCCCTGATCTCACCCACACAGACTACTACTGAGAGAGGAACAGAAACGGCCCCTAAACTCAGGGCCAAGTCTCAAGGGCATGGCCAAAGAGCAGGAGCCTCTCACTGGCGTACATTGCTATCCAAACCCCTCACATTGGCATTCTCAACCTTCTTAGTCCCCCTTTCCCCGGCAAGAAAAAGATATTTGAAAGTTAAGAGTCTTGTGTTTGGGCCAAAGTGGCTTTTACCTACATAGAAAGCAAAGGGTAAAACACGCTAAAGAGGAAAAGGAAGGAGGAGCAGGAAAGAAAAAGGACGGGGAGGTGCACTCAGCCGTCCTTATGTGTCTCCAAGTCCTGAGGCCAGGGGAGGGGGTTTTAAAATATAATTTAGACTCTCAGGGTCAAAGAAACATGTTTGTACATCATTCGTCCTGCCCCAGAGAGACAGAGTCGCAGAGGGAGGAGACCCAGTGCTAATACATTGCCTGGCATCACCCAGCTCTTGGGCCAGAAGGCTATATCCAGACCCCAGATCGGGAGCACCCCTCAATGAGCGTGGGATACAGGAGGCCCGGGGAGGAGCCTCAGACCCCAGATTGGAGCACCCCTCAGTGAGCGTGGGACACAGGAGGCCCGGGGAGGAGCCTCAGACCCCAGATTGGGAGCACCCCTCAGTAAGCGTGGGACACAGGAGGCCTGGGGAGGAGCCTCAGACCCCAGATCGGGAGCACCCCTCAGTGAGCATGGGACACAGGAGGCCTGGGGAGGAGCCTCAGACCCTCAGACCCCAGATCGGGAGCACCCCTCAGTGAGCGTGGGACACAAGAGGCCCAGGGAGGAGCCTCAGACCCCAGATCGGGAGCACCCCTCAGTGAGCGTGGGACACAGGAGGCCCAGGGAGGAGCCTCAGACCCCAGATCGGGAGCACCTCTCAGTGAGCGTGGGACACAGGGGGCCCGGGGAGGAGCCTCAGACCCCAGATCGGGAGCACCCCTCAGTGAGCGTGGGACACAGGAGGCCTGGGGAGGAGCCTCAGACCCCAGATCGGGAGCACCCCTCAGTGAGCATGGCACATAGGAGGCCTGGGGAGGAGCATCTTTGTGGAAAGAGGGCCAGGCTGTTGGAAAAGCCCAGCCACCCGCAACTCATTCATGCTTATACCTTTCCCCAGTTTTGGCCACTCACCCATCCCGCCTGACCATCTTCTATGTGGGCAAACCTCATGCCCAGTTTGAGATACACGGGGCACAACCTCTCCTGAGCACCCACGACCTCTGCTAACAAGCCAGTAAATCCTTCTTTGGGAGAGACAGTGGCTCTGGACACACCAGCACCTATCAATGTATTGAGAGGCAGTGATAGAAGGAGAGATGGAGTGTCTTGACCTACTTTGGGGTGAGTGACGCACACAGCCCTGTCCTTCTCTGAGCATATCTTCGCCCTGGGTCTAACTTGGGGCCCTGACCAGCAGGCAGTTTCTGTTCCCTTTCTGACGCAGGTCCCAGATGAACTGTACTCACGGACGGCCCATCCTGCACACGGCACGAACGCGCTGTCACCTCGCTCCCCCTCGCTTGGCTAACGCCTTCTTCCTGTATCCTTCACCTTCTGCCCCCCCACGCCTGCGGCCCCTTCCAGCTCTTTTCAGGTCACCACCAGGACAAAAAAACTGTCCTATGATCAAGCAGCCCAGCGAGCGTAGCTATGCTGGTTGAACGTCTGCACTCAGAAATACTTGTGAGAGTCTACACAGTCTGTTCAGGCGCAGGAGGTTTGCTCCCTTCAAGACGAGACGCGTACATTTCCTCCGCACCTCGGCTCAGCGTCCCCGCCGCCCAGGCCTCTGAAGGACACCACCGCACGCAAGGCCACCAGAGCAAAAGGGGCCTGAGGCTATCTGCCTCAGCCTCCTACCAACCCCGGCAGCCTCCTGCGGCACGTGGGACGGGGCCGGGGGCCAGCGGGCACCTTCCTGCCAATGTGCCCCGACAGCGGCGCGCAGAATGGGCCGCGAGCCAGGAGGCCGCGGCTGCCGCACAGACCGGAAGCAGACTCAGACCGGAAGCAGACTCAGACACGGCCCTGGAGCACGAGGCCCCGCCCTTCCGAACCACCGCCTCTGCCTCCCCATTACAGGAGAGGGTCCCCTCTGCAAACTGAAAGGAGTTTCACCAGTGTCCACGCAGCGTCCCAGACACCACGCATTCTCCCAGACTGAACCAAAGAAGCCACAGCTGCCCGGACCAGTGGATTTTTACTCGGTGAACCCCCTCCCTGGTGCCCTTGTCTCACGCCCAGTATCTGTCTGGGGAGGTCAGGAGCCCCGCGAGGGAGGGGCATCTTTCCTGGGAAGTATCACTGGTCCCCGGAGCCACCGGCCCGCGTTTCCATCCCCTTTCCTCCCCTCGGGTAAGTCACCTGTAGCAGCTTCTGCTCCAGCAGGGTGATGTCTCGGGAGGCCGTGCGATTGCCGCTCCGGAACTTGAGGGGCCGGTAGACGCAGCACGTGGTGAAGCAGCACATGTAGAGCACGTACAAGGCGCCCAGCAGGCAGAAGTAGGGCCGCCCGTACCGCTGCCACTTGAAGCTCACCAGCTGCTTCACCGGCGTCTGCTCCAGGATCTCGCGAGCCTGCCACGGAAGAACGGGGCTTGAGGTGACCAACGTCCTGGGCAGGGCTGGGTTTCCCCCTGGAGGATGGGGCAACGACCTAAGCCAGATGGGTTCGATGGCTCTAACGTGATTAGACAGTGACAGGTAAAAGATACAGATGAGAGAGGGCGATGGACATCTGAGAAAGTAGCAGAAAACAGCCAATTCAAAGCACAGCTGGAGAGATTAACATCTTTTTCATTGAACCTCGAGAGTGCAGAGTTTCCAAATGTGCTCTGCTGGACAGGGCAGGAAGGTCAAGATGCTCTAGCCATAAGGTGGGAGCCGGCGTCTCCTGATGGAACTGAAGGGGACAGCAGTGAGGAGAATGAGAGAAAGAAATTTGGAAGGGATATTCTGCCCAAGACAAGAATAGAGCCTGCAGGAGAACACTGGGGAGCCAGCTGAAGTCAGAGACGGCGGCTTTGCGGTGGCACAACCCACCGGAGAGGTCAGCGCTCCGGTGCCTATGAAATCCGCCGCGAAGCTTGTCTGTTTCCAGCAGTATGCTCTGAGGAGGCTCACACACACTAGCCAGTCATCTCTTCCTCTATTCCCGAGCACTCAGTCACCTGAGGGTACAGCCCTAGCAGGGTTCCTAGGAAACTGTCAAGTGGCACATAAACAGCAGAAGCTATATCCTGCCATGCTCTTGGAGGTTCTTGGAAGCTCGAAGCATTTGCTCCACTCTATCTGTCTTCAGCAAATGCTCCTTTTCCTCCTACCACTCAGCTTGTTCCTGTCCAGGTAACTGGTGTTTTTCTCTCTCCGGGAAGCTGTCTTTTTTCTCATCTTCCTGGGGATTCTCGACTGCTCCTTGAAGATGCAGCTCAAGCACTCTGGGACACCGTCTCTGGCTCATCTAACCTCAATTTTGCTGCCAGGGTGCCCACGACAACCCCGGAGATAGTGTATGTGGGACTCAACTGTGATGATTGAGGAAAGGGACTGCAATTAAGGAAGCTGACTGACAGGCACTGAACTTAATTTCTGTATTCTCAGTTCATTGTATAGCATCTGAGGCCCAGAAAGTGCTCAATATGCTGAAGGAAGGAAGGAAGGAAGGAAGGGGGAGGGGAGGGGAGGGGAGGGGAGGGGAGGGGAGGGGAGGGGAGGGGAGGGGAGGGGAGGGGAGGGGAGGGGAGGGGAGGGGAGGGGAGGGGAGGGGAGGGGAGGGGAGGGGAGGGGAGGGGAGGGGAGGGGAGGGGAGGGGAGGGGAGGGGAGGGGAGGGGAGGGGAGGGGAGGGGAGGGGAGGGGAGGGGAGGGGAGGGGAGGGGAGGGGAGGGGAGGGGAGGGGAGGGGAGGGGAGATAGGAAGCTATTTCCATTTGGAGAGTCCCTGCCCTGAAATGTCAGTATGAGACAAGTAAGGGAAAGGGACCACAGGGAAAGTGCAGTCAGGAAAGGAGTGCTGATTGGACTTTTCTTTCCAAGGTCCTAGAAGTCTCCCCTCCATCTATTACTAGGCGAGGGAGTGGCTGGAGCCCAGGATCTTAGCAAAGGGACAGGCTCTGCAGGAACACATGACGGTCCCGAGTCCTTGTGGCACCCATACCTCTCGCTTCTTGGAGGAGACCACGAGCTCCAGAAAGGACACCTTCTCTCCCCAGGAGTCGATCTCCGTGAGGTCGTAGAGAGTGGAGGTCAGTGGCCCGCAGGTCCACTGGATGTGTCTCCGCCTCTGCATGAGGTGCTGGAACATCTTTGAGAGCACAGCGGGGAGCAGAGGGTCGGCAGGTGAGAAGCCAGTGCGGGGAATACCCACCACCACTGAAGAGCCCAGTGCCCGTTCGTAGGGACTGACCGACAGTCGGGAGTTGCAAGCCTCTGATTACATGAACCTCTTTATTAATTCTTGGTTATCTTTCCTTCCCACAAACACCCAATATGCCTGAACAGGCAGTGGCGCAGTGGATAGAGCGTTGGACTGGGATGCGGAAGGACCCAGGTTCGAGACCCCGAGGTCGCCAGCTTGAGTGCGGGCTCATCTGGCTTGAGCAAAAAGCTCACCAGCTTGGAACCAAAGTCACTGGCTCCAGCAAGGGGTTACTCGGTCTGCTGAAGGCCCGCGGTCAAGGCACATATGAGAAAGCAATCAATGAACAACTGAGGTGTCGCAGCGAAAAACTGATGATGCTTCTCATCTCTCTCCGTTCCTGTCTGTCTGTCCCTATCTATCCCTCTCTCTGACTCTCTCTATCCCTGTACATAAATAAATAAATAAATAAATAAATAAAACAAAAGGATAATCATTAAAAACAAACAAAACACCCAATAAAGATCTGAAAGAAGAGAACAGGCAAAGGGAGCTGAACTCTGGGCTCTCCGCAGATCTTCTAAGGATGAGTCTCCGTCCTCTGAGCTGAGGCTCTCAGTGATGGACCCGGAAGTGAGGGAGCGCCAGCCTCTGCGGATCAGGAGAACAACACGTGGTTCTGGGGAGTGTCCTCACCACTGTGTTGCCCTCCACTCCAGCCAGCTTGAAGGGGGTGAGCCCCTGGTGATTGGGCACCAGGTCCAGGGACTGCAGGTGGTCCCCGCGCCCGTCGTAGGACAGCAGCAGGTTGTACATCTGGCAGGCAAAGGTTTTGTTGGGCTGGAAGACGAGGATGTGCAGCACCGTGTTTCCTGGGGGAGGACGCGGGTGTCACGGGGCCACTGGACCCGTCTCTGGTGGTCCCCATGCCCACCCCAGGGTGGGCCCGATGGTTGTCCCAGACCCTCCTGTCCCACCCCCTTCCTGTTCCCCGGGTCCTTTCCGCACCCAGGCCTTACCCAGGGAGTCCTGGGCCCGGATGTTAGCTCCGTGTTCAATGAGCAGACGCACGATCTCCTCGCTGCCCACGCAGGCAGCGAAGGACAAAGGGTGCTCCCCTGGGGACAGAGGCTCCAGACATGAGTGCAGGTGCCACAGGCATTCTCCCCAGTGACTGCTGCCTGTTCCTCCCCACATCTCAGCTCTGGGCTTGGGGCCCGTGGGCAGAACCAGAGGCAGGGACGGTGCCGAGGGCCCTGGGGGAATGGCTCTGACCCTGAGCCCTATGAGGGCTGACCTCACCTCCACATTCCCCGGGCCTGGGGCCTAGTGGCCTGCCTGCCCTTTGCTCTTGCCCTCCCTCCCCAGCCCCGGCCCTGGCTCTCACCAAAGTAGATGTGGTTGTGGGGGCTGAGGCGGAAAGCTGTGCCCGTAGCCCTGGCGGAGACGCTGGCCCCGTGGGCGAGCAGGGCTTTCACCAAGTTCACGTTCTGGTTCATGATGGCCACGTGCAGTGCAGTCTGACCTGGTTCAGAGAGAGCCCCCCCATCATGGGTCTGTCCCCACCTCTTCCAGAGGCTCACCACTGGCCTGTCTAGCAGGAGGTCCCTGACAGGTCCTTGAGTAGAAGTTTGCCCCTGGCTCAACAGAGTGGCTTGGGGTTGAGAGCAATTAGTCCCCTGGGGCCATCTGTGTCATTGTCCCTAACTGTTGGCTGTTGGGGGTGGGCATAGTTGTAATCACTTTAGTGTTGCTGTGGAAGAAACAGAGCCCTGTTCTTCATGGACTGTGACAGGAGTCAAAGCAAAATAATAAACAGCTAACAGAAGCCAAGACCAGGACCTTTCTATCCTCCCAACTCAGGGGCCCAGACAAGCTGGCCCCCTGCCTTTTTGCACCTTGAAGAGCTGGGCAGGCTCCTCACCTACAAGCGGCTCGCACAGGGTGGACATGAAGACCAGGTCCGGAGCGGCCTCCATCAGCACCATGGCGGCCTCCAGGTTGTCGTACAGGGCTGCCACGTGCAGTGCAGTCTCCCCCAGGGCTCCTGCAGGGTGGTAAGAACCAGGCCCCATGGCGGAAGCCCTGGGAGCCCCAGGCTGGAGGGGCCATCTCCGGCACACTGGACCCCAAGCCTACCTCTTTGTCGGAAGTCACAGCTTCTGTCCAGCAGGAGTTTCTTCAGGGCACACAGGTCATTCTTCTTGGCTGCCCACAGCAGCGGGGAGTCCTGGATCCTGGGGCAAGAGGACAGGGGTCAGAGGGAGACAGAATGGCAGCAAGGCCCGGGGCAGAGCCATCGCCTCACAGTGGGTCTGCCCACCGGGGGCCTCGGGGCTCACCAAGGGGCCGACTCAGCAGATGGTTGCAAGAAGGGGGCCTGGGCTGTGGAATGGGTGGCTCTAGTGGTCTGGACAGGAGACCATCAGTCTGGCTGAATCAATCTAAGCCGTGGAAATGTTTCGGGAATGTGTGGAGGTGGCACAGGTGGAGGAGGTGGAATTTCTGTCCCCAGTGGACACCCTGGCCTGTTGGACGGGCTCCCTTTGACCAACAAGAGCTCAGACCTGGGTGGAGGAAGGGTGTGGGCCAGGGGTTCCAGCTGCCCACATCTGTGAGTGGCTGAAGGTCTGATTACCCCTCTGGGCTGTTTAGAGACACATCCCTGCAGGGGGCAGGGAGAGTTCAGAGTGGGCTTGGGGGATCTATTCCTTCTGTGTTTTGCCCTCAAATTGAAGGATATAATCTGTGAGTGGCTGAAGGTCTGATTACCCTTCTGGGCTGTTTAGAGACACATCCCTGCAGGGGGCAGGGAGAGTTCAGGGTGGGTTTGGGGGATCTATTCCTTCTGTGTTTTGCCCTCAAATTGAAGGATATACACCCCCAGGTTTTCACGGAGGAGGGGCTCAGCGTGGAGCCTTTCAGACAGTGCCGCTAGGGGTGGGGAAGCCCTGCAGAGATGCCCACTCGGGGCACCTCTCTTGGTTAATCTTTGCTCTCTTCCTGGCCTGGATGAGGCAAACAAGATAAAGCCGACGCCAGTCCCGCTGGGCAGGTGAGGATTAGCTGGCTGCAGAGGTGACCGCGGGGTCTGGCAGGCTGAGGGTCAGGAGAGAGAGACAAAAGGTAGACAAACCGACCAGAGACCGTGATGTCTGCCAGCCCCAAACTCCTCCTTTCCAGGGGTCCCATGTGCCACTGGAAAAGGTGTTTTATTTACAGAAGCAGCTTTTTGTTTTGTTTGTTTTCTTTTTCTCAAGCTGGAGCTCAGGTCTGCCCTTTAGGGAAGACCTCAGGAGGGACCAGGGAGGGAGAGACAGCCCCTGCCCATCTCACTTGGGCCTGTAGTCTCAGGGCACCCAGCTCGAGTGGCCGGGCTGGGCTGCCAGAGTCCGCCCCATATGCAGGACACTGCACGCAGCCTCATCGCCTGGGGCTGCGGCCCACTGCCCCTGCAGGAGGAGGTCCAGGACCCAGCCCTCCCCATTCTGAAGCTGGACAGAGGTGAGGAGGCCAGAGGTCCGGTCATGGGCCCCAGGTGGTAAGCAAGCAGAAAGTGTCTCTCTGGAATGGGGCTCAGGCTGCACGCAGGCCCTGCCACGCAACTGGGGAAGCCCAGTACGACAGGAAAGGGTAGTACCCCTCGTTCAAAGAGCTATCAAGATGTTCAAGTTAAAGAGGTCTGCATGCAACAGAGTGCAGGCTGCCATGATACTAGAACCTCTGTCCTCAGCTCATTCCCCCGCTCTCTGATGGGACAAGCGTCCCCCAAACACTGCCAGGCAGACCCTGCGGGCAGGTCTGGACCTCAGGGCTAACTCGCCAGGGAATGACTAGCCCCAGGTGCATCAGCCCCACCTGGACTGTGTCCCAGGAGCAGATGCAGGCTTTCCGGGTATCTGTGTCCTCCGTTCCCAGCCTGATACCGCACACGGTAGGCTCAGTAAAAGGCAGATGAGCTGAACGGAGGACTCTCCAGTGTCACCTGGGTTTCCCTCCACCGCTGCTCAGCTCCGAATGAGCCAAGTTCTCCTCCTTCCCACCAATCACTTTTCCCGTATACTCACGCTAATTCTTCCCTCTTTCCTCAACCAGCAAGGCCTCTAAAACCCACATGCTCTCTCTCATCCCTCCCCAGCAGCCTGCCCCACCCCAGCCCGCACCTGCCTGCAACCACTGCCCCCCCCAACACACACACACACACACACACACACACACACACACACACACTGGCTTCTTCTATCTGGTCCCTCTGGTGCCCACCCCCCTCTCCCACCAGGCAGGCAGGAGAGATCCTGCGGAGGAATCTATAGAATCCACACTCAAGGCCTCCCTCCCTGCGTGGCCACCCTCCACCACCACTAAGAGGGGCAGCTGGGGTTTTGTGACTGTAACAGGGGGGCTGGGGGCAAAGGGCACCTCTGAGTGCCTGGTGCTGGTGTCTTGGGTCTAGAGTTAGACAGGAGAGGTCGGGCAGGTTTGTGGATCAGCGGGAGGTGGGATGCAGTGTGACCCGCCAGCCTACCTCTTCTGTTGCAGCATGTGGGCCTCGTCCAGACGCTGATCCCAGTTCTTCTCTCTGAACAGCCAGGGGCTCAGAAGTTTCTGGAGGTGGGCCCAGGGCCCTTTTGCCTTGGGTGGTGACACCCCCATGTCTTCTCCTCGCGGGCACTGGCAGGTGATGGGGAGTGGTAAGGCGCAGGTAAGGCGCAGGTCCGGGGCCTCAGCAGCTACTGAGGTGGCAGCAGGGTCGGCTTGGGGCTGGGAGTGAGACTGAGTGTCTCTCCCGAGTGCAGCAGGCAGCGTGTGGCTGTAGGGTGTGTGTGTGAGCGTGCACGTGCACTGGGGACTGGCAGCAGGACTAGGAGACAGTGGCTTTACCTGCAGGGGGAGGAGCTCTTTCCCGAGGGAACCTCTGGGACACTGGGCCTGCCCCCTTCCCTTCCTGAGCCAGGAGGGAAGAGGGGAGGGGGAACTCTGGTCCCGCAGTGGGCTGGGGCTGAGACCTGGACAGGTGAGGGGTGGGGCAGAGCCAGCTGGACAGGGAGCCAGGGGAGACACCTGGAAGCCCGGCCCCACAGCCCGGCAAGCGGAAGGTCCAGTTTTCCAGCTGGGCAATCAGCCTGGTTTGAATCCCGGCTCCGCAGCCCTTGTACACCTGTTAGGTGAGTTTTCTGCACCTCAGTCTGCTGATCTGTAAAATGGGGGTAGCACCTCTGCTCTCTCATGGAAGCAGCTATAAAGCATGATCCTAAGAGCTCAAAGAGGCTGATTCTCCTTCCATAGATGGGCTCAGGAGCGACCTCCTCCTGGGGGGCTGCTTCTTCTCAACCCTGCAGCCCCGCCTCACCCCTCCTCGGTGCGAAACCCACGGGGACTCCTCTCCCCTACCAGCTTCGTGGAGCCCCCGCCAGAGACCTTCCGAGGGCCCTGCGTTCTCACAGAGGCCGAGCAGCAGGAAGTGAGGGCCGATGGAGGAGGAAGACCCACGTTTGGGTCCCTTTCCCGAAATGAAACAGTGGGAGGGTTGAGGAAAACCAAGGGAGCCTTCTGTTATTTTTTATATGACAGCTTCTCCTGATTGTTCTCAAAGTGGTACACACCTGTGACAGAGCTGCAGTTCAATCGCCGGAACAGGTCGGTGGGAAGGAGGGAGGTTCTGTCTGTTTCATAAATGGGAAGACCGAGCCCCACAGCGAGCAGCAAACTGGAACTGGCTTTGTAGTTGAAACCTTAGCTCCAGATCGCACACCAGACCTCGTTGCTTCGTGGGACCCCTCTGCCTATAAAGATGTGAGAGACTTGAGTGGAGCTAGGCTGGGGATCCCTCCCCCTTGGGGGTCTCCAGGAGCAGGGGCGTGCTCCCTTCTTTTGCTGTAAGAATGGGAGCATTTTTTTCTAGCGGTTGAGGCACAAAGAAAATCACCTTTAGAGAAGAACAAGAATTGACAGAGAAATAAACAAGGTGAGGAAGAGTAGAAAGCATGCTCCCCACCCTGGGGAGGCGGGGGCGGGGGAGGAGATGCGGGCTGGGGAAGCGGTGGGAGTCACCTTGAGGGGCATTTTTCTGCTTTGCTGGGGGTCAGGCAGGTGAGGTGGTAATCGCCTCCGAAGCCCTTGGGATTTCCAGCCGAAGGAGATGGAGGGAGCGATAAGGCTGAGGCGGGGGTTGTAGATGAGCTGATAAGCAGGGGCCGGCTTGGGGAAGGAGCGCCCAGCGCATGAAGCTGGTCCCAGCGGGGGTGGGGGGAGGGCCGGCCCGGTCAGAGCCGCACGGAGCAGGTGAGCAGGGGCTCTCGCCAAGGGCAGCGTCCTTGGATCCTTGGGTCCAGGAGGAGGGAAGGGGCGCGGGGTCTCCGCCTTTCACTTGCCCTCTGTGCTTGCACTGTGCTCGCCAGAGGGCGGGGCAGGTACAAACAGCCTGAAGGGGACCAGGTTGTCCCACCTGTCCCGGGTAGACTCAGAGATTTAGAAACTGCTTCCTAATCTTTAAAGCATTCTCTCCTCTTCCCCTCCCCCACCGGCTTTCCTCCCCACCCCTCCTTCCCCTCTGTCACATTCCTCATGGCCTGCCACCCTGTCTGTCCCTTCTCTCCTCATTCTTCTGTGCGCTTTCTCAGCCTTCTGCGGGCAAGGACATCCCCAGCCTCTCCCTCAGGTGGCAGCTTCCCACCCCATGATGATGCCCTGAAGTCCAGTGAGACTCAGTAATGCCCTCAAGCTGCTCAGGAGGAGCGGGCAGGAGCAAGGTCAGGTCCCAGAGCCCATCGGTGCCAAAGCAGCCAGCCTCTCTTTCCGATGCGACAGGGACAAGGGACCCAGGAGACTCCTGGGCTTGGAGCTCAGGAAGTGCACTTCCCTGTGCCCACCGCCACTCAGGGGAAGGATCTGAATACTGTACTTGAAATACAGACAGTGATGCTCCCTGGATGGTGGAGCTATTTGCCCTTTCTGCTTTTCATACTTAAGTACTTCTCAGTAAGAAAAAAAATTAAAAGGATTCCTGGTTCCTTCAAGGACGCATCCTTTTCAGCATGAGGAATCGGGCAGGTGGGGGGGGGGGAGTGACGGTGGCCAGCACAACCCGGTTCTTTCCACTCCCACCTGCCCCCTTGAAACAACCCCCACCCCAGCTGCCCTCCCCACTTACACGCACAGAGCTGCAGATGGCTTCTCCTTTGGCCAGGAACCAAGAGGCTCTGCACCCAAATAGCCAGGAGGACATTAGTGATTTTTCCTTCCCACCCAAGCATCATTCCCTGGACCTGCAGGTCATTGAGTTCAAGGTAGGGGTGAACAGGGCCACCTGCCTACTTGAATGTTTCCACCCGCACTATCAAGTGACTTCCTGGACCATTCCCCAGTCGCTCTTGTCACCTGGCTTGGGTCACCAGGAAGTCTACGGAGTGGGCAAAGTGGGGGTAACGTCAGTGGGAAGATATTTCTGTGTGCAATCCCCTCTCCCAGAAAGGGTGCAAATCCTTGCCCCTGCATTTGGTGGCTCATTCAGGTGGGGAGTGCACGGGAGCTTGTCGGGATGGATCCAGTGTGTCTAAAATCCCCTCCCAACCGGTCCTGTCCTCGTAGCCCTCCTGTCCCTGGTTTTCAGGGTGGGCCTCATCCTGTCTCCTTCACCCACCTCCCCCTTACCCATCATCTGTGTCCCAAGAAGCACATGACCATTAGCCACAGCCTGTTACTGCCCACAGGTATGCACTCACCAGGTTCATGGGCAGGGTGGGCAGCGGGCACCGAGGCAGGTTTCTCGAGATGTTACATGGCTCCTTGCCTCTCGGCCACACTGCTCTTTGTCCGAAGACTACCTCCTTGTACCAAGCATGAAGTTTAGCGCATGAGCCCCTAGCAACATTTCCTCTGTGTCTAAGAGTACAATGAGAGAAGAGGCTGTTCCAGTCCATCAACACAAGAGGGCAAAGGCTAGGGATGAGGACTAGGGAGGAGGAGGGAGAGCACGGGTTCTTCTTGGGCCAGGACACCCTCCTCTCTGTCACTCTGTCCTGTCTCCCTCCGTCCCTCACTCTCTCTCACACACACAGCATGGAAGAACCCTTTTCCCATCCTCCACCTCTGCCCCTCTGTCCTTTTCAATGCACCTGGGTTTCATGCACAGCCCAGGACCTGACGATGCTCATTTCTGCATCTGGTCTGGGCCTCATCCTAACAAGCCACTTTCCTTTGAGAGGGGCTGCATGGAAGAATGGGAAGCTATGACATTTGGAACTAACAGAGGTAACCAGCGGTCCTGCGCTGCCCCTTATTGTCTGTGCGATTGTGTGTGCCTGAGTCGTTTCTTCTGTGAACCTCAGTTCCCTCATCTATATAATGGGCACGATAACACCGTTCCAGTGCAACCTGGTCGCTGGGAGGGTGTAATGGGTGTGAAAGCCCTTTGCGAACTCTTAAGTCACTGGTGTCGCTCTCCACAGGATGACCCACACTGGCCATCCTCCAAGGCTCTGTTGTCCCGGCTGGCTACTCCCCAATCTCTTGCCCAGAGATGGAACTCTCTAGGCAGCTGCAATGAGTCACCCTGTGGCTATGATGTCACAGAGCTCGTGAGGTCAGAGGTCCTATGGGAGAGAAGGGAAGACGATGGTGCCGGCAATGGGTAAAGGCCGGGACAGGGACAAGGGAGGGAGGTGGCGGGGAGCCTGCTGGGCACTGGGGTGTGGGGCAGTCCACGGCGGTGGGTGGGCAGGCCCATGACTTCCCTGGGCTCCCAGCTCCTCTGGGCAGCATTCCTGGCCACCATCTTGCTGCTGCCACGGGCAAGGGGAGTGAAGCCTCAGAGAGGGAGCTCAGGCCCCAGCAACTGGAGTCAGAAGGAGAACATGCTCGCTGCAGGTGAGCTGGAAGGGGCAGTGTCGGGGGCTAGGGACCAGGTCTGCTGGAGTAGGTCCCAGACGACGCATCAGGCCAGGGCGAGAGAGGAGATCGGAATGGGTTGTGGGACAAGACCCCGGTTCCTATTACTGTAGTGTGAGGGTGTCACGGGAAAGTCTCAGGCAGGGGAGAGCCCCACTCGAGTATGCCACGGGCCAGCAGGGAGGGCACCAGGCTGTCACGTGTCTGGGCATAGATGCCTTTGTCTGGGAAGAGAGTCTTTGGTTTTCATCCTTCTCTACAGTCCCTCACTCCCAAACAACGTAACGCTTTGGAGGGAGCAGTTTGAGCTGGAAATGGGGCGTGTGCCCCCTGAGTCAGAGCTGTGCTTGCACACAGACCAAAAGGGGCCTCCAGATGGACCACACCTCTCGGGCCAAGGACAAAGAAAAGGGCAACTGTGTTACAGGCCCCAACTTCTCCCCAGACTTGCCAACTTCCTCCTTTCTGGAGCAGGCCAGGGGCAGGGGCCAGGCCGGTTAGGGTCCATGTTCAAGCACCTTCCTCCCCCCATTCCAGACCAGAATCAAGAGCAGTTCAGAGAGTACTTCGTGGCCTCCTCGGTGGGCGAGATGTGGCAGGAGGTAGACATGGCCCAGCAAGAGGACTACCAGACAGCGGAGAACACAGCCCTTCGCAACCGCCTGCTCAGCCTCGCTTTGTGCTTTAACCTGGCCAACGTTGTGGTTTTTTTATGAGGGAGGTTGAGGACGGGCTGGAGGCCTGGGTCCCAGATGAGGACCTGGATATCTACCTCCGCTTCATGATAGCTTATTGACCCCCTCTCCCCTGGGCTCCAGGTCACCGTGCCCCACAAAGACAACACACAGCTTCCCGCCCCTTGCCTCCCATTGCTCTGAACGCCACCTCCCGGGCCAGACACACCAGACCCTTCCCTCTTCCAGCCTCTCCTGGCTTCGTTTGGCACTGCAGACGAGGGGCAGGAGGCAGCCACAATAAAAGGAATAGTACTAAAATCCTGAAAGTAACTGGAGGCAGATTTCTGAGACGTCACCAAAGCCCTCTTATCTAAGTCGTCTGTTTAATCACCCCGCCTCTGCCCCATGGACCTGCAGACCTACCGGTTCACCAGTCTCTGGTTCTTTCCTTTTCTGTGTCTGTGGGACTCTGCCCGGAAGGCCTCCCCTGATCTGCTCTGACTTTTGGGCACAGAGCACAGCGGGAAGGGTCCTTAAAAGACGGGCAGAAGCCAAGCGCCAGAGTTTATTTTTGGAAAAGAAGGGGTGATGAGAGGCTGCCCCAAGGCTCTGGCCGGGGCAGGGGGAGACGACACATCTGGACTGAGATCTCTGGTGGCCCAGTCACCACAGCTGGCAGCGGCGGGAGGGGTTCAGGAGGGCGCCGTGTGGGCAGTGGAAATGTCTGGCGAAGGCTGGGGTGTTGCTGAGGGGCCCATGGACTCGCAGGGCGGGAGGGCTGTGAGTATCCTGAGAATCCTGTGCACTGAGCTCCCGACACATCACCTGGGTAGAGAGAGGCCCGCCAAGGGTGAGGGGAACGACAGGGCGGACAAGGCAGTGACCAGGGACAGCAGGCAAAGACGAGGGGGGTGATGGGAATGAGCAGGGCCCACGGGAGAGAAGACGCGTATATGCCAGCTGTGGGTCACTGGACCCGGCACTGGGCAGTCGAGGCGGAGCCAGGGCTGTGGCGCCAGACCCTGTGGAAGTGACCGAGAGGTGGGGTCTGCTGGGAGAACCGTGGGAGGGCGTCCTTGAGGATCCTGAGGAACTGGGGCGGTGTCTGCAGAGGGAGCACGTAGTATTTAGGGGGTCACCTCAGATGGGGACCACACCTGGCAGGAGAGGTCTCTAAGGAAAAACACAGTCTATAGACAATCTATTAAGGCTTGTTTTTAAGGGGTTTGTATTTCTAAGAGAAGAAATGAGAGAAGAAACTGAGCTCACCTCAGGGCAGGATTTAGGAGTAGTGTGTTGTTGTTGTTTGTAGGGGATGCTAACTTCGGTAGAAGAGTTTGTTGTAATACAAAAGGATGGGCCCATGGGGACATGTGTGGAAGGATGACAGGGACCTCTGCGCAGATGGGGACATTTGGGGGAGGGCGTATCGGGGGAAGAGATTCTTCAGGCATTAGCAACGGGGTATTTTGTCTGACACAGAGCAAGCCCCAGGGAGGCAGCGGCGGCCTACCTGGGCATAGCTCCGGAAGAAGAGCTGCTGGGGGCTGAGGCCCAGGTTGGGCATGGTGGTCTCCCCACGGTGCCATAAGAGCCTCCTGTTGTACGCCTATACATGGGGGTGGGGTGGAGAGAGCCCTTCGGCTCCAGACCTGTGGCCATGTGGGATTTTGACGTTCCATACGCGACACCCCAGACCAGTCCGTGGCCCCCTTTCCCAAGTCTTGCACTAGTCTGAGCCAGGAGTAAACATACTTGTCAGAAAATCTACAGATATCCTAGAAAAGAGGGGCCTATTAGGAGGCGATCCCGGGAGCCATCTGTCCAGTGGGGATGTGAATGACGGAAAGCTTTGCAACTATGTTGGCATGAGGGATAACAGAAGGAAAAGTCGGGGACAGGGCATCTATGCTACTGGTCAGAAGATCCTGGCCCCTGGAATGTGAGCTACCTGCAGGGCAATGGCCAGCGCCCCCACGTCTGCCGTGTTCTCCAGTAACGTGTGGGAACCATTGAAGGAAGCGCCACCAGGTAAGGAGAAGGCAGCGTAGAGGTGCTCCAGGCACAGCAGTGCCCCCTGCAGGGCACGGGTGTCACAGGCCGGGCACCCCCCGGGGCGTACTGTTGAAAAGGGAGCAAGGGAACAAAATGGTGAGGCATGGTCCAGGGGTGGGCACATGGGGGTGCCCCCAACGGGGCCAGCCCCCCAGAGCATCGCAGAAGCTTTAGGACTGTCCCACCTGGAGCCCTCGCATACCCTCCCTTTCTCCTCCTCTAGGCCTCCTTTGGGGCCTTCGCCTGGGGTCCCAATGGCCCCACCTCCCCATGGCCCGCTGTTACCCACAGAGCTGGTGGAAGATGTGCAACAGCTCATGGGCCATGATGCTGCCTGCAGCGCCAAAGTTCACGGCCCTAAGGAGACAGGGCTTGTCTGACCCAGAACCCTTCCGCAGCCCTCCACCGCAAGTCCCATCCACCAGGACATCCACCCACTGCCTGCAGGAAGCCTCCTGTCCACCCTCACGGAATGGCCCGTACCTGGGGTAGGCCGGGTGGAAGAAGGGGGGTTGGAGGAGTCCGGCAGGGAAGACCACCACGTGGTCAGAGTCTGAATAGTAAGCTCTGACCTCCCAGGGAGGCACCTGCCACCTGTGGGAAGAGTACATCTGAACACCAGCTCCATCATTTACTGTGCCGCTGACGTGAGCGGTCGCCCCCAACTACGTCACTGTCCCTGTCTCCCCGAGCCCCGCTCGCGCTCTCACCAACCATGGACGTGCGTCCCCAGGACGCAGCGTCTGTGCCCGCTCTGCTTCCATACCTGTGGTGGGCGGAAGGCTGCAGGGAGCGCTGCACAGTTCTAGCTCGGCGGGACCGAACGCCACTCAGGAAGGACTGCAGGAAGCTGGGCCCGAGGTGCACCTGGGAGGAGGCAGGTGACAGGTGTCCGTGCACACTGACATACCCTGAATGCTACCTCTGAACCCAGACAGGTAAGCCCTGACACATGGCCGTCCTCAGTGCAGTGGGAAGCAGCACAAGCCCTCTGCACAGGTGGGCGAGACAAGCTTCTCATGTGTCAGCACGCAGATGGACATCATCGGGCCAGTTACAGAATGCGCGTGTGCACGCACACACACACACAAATCCTGACCTGAAAAGCATGGCTCCTTGCCCGTAAAACCCAGCCAGCAGCAGGGCAGGAAGGTGTTGATTCAAATCCCCCAGGGAAAATGGATTGTCTGCCATGTGGGTGGGTGAGGGGAAGGCTGAGGACTAGGGCGGGGCTGGGAGGGGCAGGGACCCACGTCATCATATTCCTGTCTGGCCAGCGCCGGCTCCATGGCCCATTCTGGGGCCCCCATCTTCACCTGCAGCTGGGTGACCTGGGGGGACACAGGGAGAAGGAACCTAGCTGCCCGAGTCTATCAGAGGGAACCTCCCTGCCCCCACCTTTCACTTTGTGACCAGGGTGTGAGTGACACAGGCCGTGTGCCCTTGTGCCTTCTACACTCTCCTCCAGCCACTGGAATCTGTTGATCCAACGTTCAGTCCCACCTGCCGCGTGTCCCTACCCCGTCCTCTCCTGGCCTCACCCTATCCTGGGCCTTTCTCCGGGTCTCCTCATCCAGCCAGGGCAGCCTTCTGAGGCGGGCCACGAAGGCATCCTTGATAGCGGTGAACAAGTCCATGGCCTGTGGGTGGGAGGCAGGGACGGGGAAGCAGGATGAGGCTCAGCCTCAGTCTCGTGTCCTGCCCACTGGGCTGCTAGGAAGGGGTCTTGGCCCTGAAGAGCTGCCAGGGATGAGGGAAGGTCTCAGAAAGATAGAGTGGTTTTCTAGGTGACCAAAGACCCAGGGTAGAAAGGCCTGTGAAGACAGACAGGGGAAGTGGGGGCTGGTCACTCTTGCGTGGTCGACAGAAGAGCCCATTTCTTTCTGTGGGGGGCTTTCAGCCTGCCGAGGGAGGGAGTCCCCGTCCTTACTCGTGGCAAGGTGATCCTCTCAGAGAGCAGAAGGGAGATGAGGACCATCGTTCTGCCTCTACTCTGAGGGACCTTGTCTGCACACCCTCTTTCTTAAGGCATGCGTCTCCTCTCTCCCTCTTCCTGGGTGCTTCAGCATCCCAACCCACTGAAACCTCCCAGCCTCGCTGCTTGTCTGTAGGGCTATTGCTCGCCCAGCCATCTACCATCTTGTGTATATCATCATTTCTTTTTTTTTTTTTTTTGAGAGTCAGAGGGATAGACAGGGACAGACAGACAGGAACGGAGAGATAAGAAGCATCAATCATTAGTTTTTCATTGTACATTGCGACACCTTAGTTGTTCATTGATTGCTTTCTCATAGGTGCCTTGACCATGGGCCTTCAGCAGACCGAGTAACCCCTTGCTCGAGCCAGTGATCTTGGGTCCAAGCTGGTGAGCTTTTGCTCAAACCAGATGACCCCATGCTCAAGCTGGCGACCTCGGGGTCTCGAACCTGGGTCCTCGGTATCCTAGTCCGACACTCTATCCACTGCACCACCACCCGGTCAAGCTGTATATCAGCATTTCTTGATAGAGGAAAATGAATGGCAATACCAGGAGTCTGAGTTCAAGTCCTGAGTCTGCTGTGTGGTGGCTTGGGCAAGTTACTTAGCCTCTCTCTGCTTCCGTTCTCTTTCCTACATGATTGAGACGATGTGAGGAATTAAAGCAGTTCAAGAGACATGCTTACAAGTGTATGGGGCACATGGTAGGCACTCCAAAAGCCTTCAGTTCTTCTTTATTTTCACTTAAGATTATATCATTCCATCCTCACGTCGTCTCATGTGTTGTTAAAAAATCGTAAACAGGGAGTAGGCTCACAGGTCATGGAGTTCAGCTGTCTCGTTTTATGGTTGAGGAAACACAAGGGCAAGGAAATCGGGTGGCTTGTATATTGTGTACCTTTGTGTCACACAGCTACACCAGGGGGACAGGGCATGTGTGTCTCTGGGTTCTCTCTCTGCGACTCTCTGACTCCTAAGTACACGAATCCTCGAGAAGGGCCCAGTCAACAGAACGAGGACCAAGTGCGCTGGGTGGGGAGGGTGGGGGGCACGGGCCAGGGAGGGGCCCTCACATACTGCACTCTGGGTGCTCAGGCTGAAGGCCTCGTGAATGAAGAGGGCTGCCAGGGTGGGCTCGAAGAAGGCTCCGGTCTCCTCCACACACGTCATCCATCGCGGGGGGGCGGGCTATGGAGAGAAAGCTGGAATGAGTGGTTCCGGCCAAGGGTCTTCCTCATCTGCTGTCCCAGGACAGTCTCGTCGAGTCCTCCCCTCCCCTGAGGTTGCTTTCTTCTCTGGACATTCTGGGTTTGTCTCACTTGACTCTATTGTCTCTTTTGGCGGTACACAAGGGCTCACTGCTGCTCTTGAGGCTCAGTTCTCTGGGGCAAGCCTCATGAGCCTGGCTCGGGCAAAGTGCCCTCGTTCATTGTCTCTCGGATCTGACAGCGAGGCCTCGGGGGGACGCCCTTCCGGGGACTGGGCAGGCTCCTGGGAAGGACCAGACTAGATGCCAACCCTCTCAGGCCAGCTCTCTGGTAGCCACCCCATTGCCACCCACCACAGGCACCACCCGGGGAGCCCAGCAGTGACTCCCCTTCCCATATTTCTTTGTTTAAAATGCAAATTAATAAAAGTCATTCCTCCCGCCCCCACCCCACCCCCCTTCCCCTACTCTCCAAATGGGCGACATGGATCACAGAGCAAGATCCAGTCTTTGAAGAAGAAAGATATCAGAGGGAAACTGGGCTTCAGGTGCCATAGTGTTGTTTAGTAGGAGAAAAGGATGAAAGAAAAGAAGCAAGATGTGAATTTAGAGCGCTAAGACACCTGCGGCCAAAGCCAGAGGAAACAGAAAATAGGTTGAGATGGGGGACCTCTCCAACCTCAAAGGTGGAGAGACACTTAGGCAAAAACCCAAGAGGGCCTCGGTGGCGGGGTTGTTTTCTAACAGCAGGACAGAAAGAATAAGGAAAAGGAGATGCTGGGGAGGGTTCGGCAGTGGGCTTGGGCGTCCTGAGGAGCTGGCCAGAGGGCTGGCCTGGAGATGACGGCAGACTCAGAGACATGTTCCAGACCAGGGCCCGGGAGGGACACTGTCAAGGCCAGGGTGGGAACCAGGGAGCCGCTCTCAGGGGAAGCTGAGCAGGGACTTCGGAAAACCAGCTCATATGCTAATGTGGGCCCAGTGGGATGAAGTCACAAGACTTCATTCCTGTAACTTATTTACTTCCCTCAGACCTCTTCTCAGGAGGGGTAGTTAGGCTGCCGCTAAGCTCTCTGGTCCTATGACCAGACAGGACAGAGAGTTTATGGGGCTCCCACCAAAGAGGGATCAGAAAGAGAAAGCCAGTGTGGCCCTCAGTGAAGAAGAAAGCCCTGGGCCTGCCTTTCAGGACGTTTATCATTTTGGATAACGTTATTGCGGCTGCAGAGCTGGTTGCCACAGTATGTGTGCCAGTCCCCTCACCATGAAACCTGTTTAAGGACCTTGTGAGGAGCAGGGACTCAGACTCTTTCTCTGAAGCACAGTGTTGAAAGCAAACACACATAGGAAGGGAACGTGGGTCTGAGAATGGTGACGGGGTCCCCGTGCGGACTCTGCTGCGGTGACGCCAGGGGCGGCAGTGAGCAGCATGGGCCTTGCGCTGGGTGGTGCCTGTCCCTCTCACACCTCCTGGTGCTTGAATTGTTTCCCGATCCCTTTTGCTGGTGCCTGTCCCTTCCGCCAACAGCCTTTGCCTGCTCCACGCCCGTCCCCACAGCCTGGGCCATGGTCAGCCTTGACCTGCTCCTGGAGAGTATAGATGCCACCTAACACATCTCACTGCTCACTCCTGGGCTACTCTGGGAATCACTAAAACGACTAATTTTTAATACTTGGAAAATAATGTGTAATGACTAAGGGCCAACGTAGGATCACCGAGGGACAGACAGGGGCAGTATGATAGCGATTTCTCTGGTTAATAGTTTCTCCACAAGACAGACCACAGACCAGGAGTCACACACTCAGATAGGGGCAATGAGGTGACATGGCTGAGGGAAGCTGTCCAACATCAGAGCCACAGGGTGCAGGGGGCGATGGCAAGTGGGAGAGAGTGCCCAGTGCCAACCAGCGACGTCACAAGGCTGTGGTAAGCTGTGGCCCACCGGTGCCCACGCTGCACGCTTACCACAACCACGGGCCGAAACTCGGATTATTGGCATGCCACCTCCTAATTTTTTTTAAACATTTTTTAAAGACTTTATTCATTTTTAAAGAGGAGAGGAGAGGAAAGAGAGAGAGAGAGAGAGAGAGAGAAGGCGAGGAGGAACAGGAAGCATCAACTCCCATAGGTGCCTTGACCAGGCAAGCCCAGGGTTTCGAACCGGCAACCTCAGTGTTCCAGGTCAATGTTTATCCACTGCGCCACCACAGGTCAGGCACCACCTCCTAATTTTTGAAGGTGATTAATGAAACAGTTACAAAAAGCTTTAAAGGCCAACAAAACACATCCATAGGTTAAATTCATCCTCAAGGACCACTTCAACACTACCTCCACACAGAGAATTCAGCATTTAATAAAGTGTCAGATTGTAACTCAACCGCAGAACTTCAGAAACACCAGCTATAAAAAATGAGATAGCCCTGGCCGGTTGGCTCAG
Organism: Saccopteryx bilineata; assembly: GCF_036850765.1. Lineage (NCBI taxonomy): Eukaryota > Metazoa > Chordata > Mammalia > Chiroptera > Emballonuridae > Saccopteryx > Saccopteryx bilineata. The sequence goes on from NC_089491.1 coordinate 343,855,417, forward strand.
CGGTAGAGCGTCGGCCTAGCGTGCGGAGGACCCGGGTTCGATTCCCGGCCAGGGCACACAGGAGAAGCGCCCATTTGCTTCTCCACCCCTCCGCCACGCTTTCCTCTCTGTCTCTCTCTTCCCCTCCCGCAGCCGAGGCTCCATTGGAGCAAACATGGCCCGGGCGCTGGGGATGGCTCTGTGGCCTCTGCCTCAGGCGCTAGAGTGGCTCTGGTCGCAACATGGCGACGCCCAGGATGGGCAGAGCATCGCCCCCTGGTGGGCAGAGCGTCGCCCCACGGTGGGCGTGCCGGGTGGATCCCGGTTGGGCGCATGCGGGAGTCTGTCTGACTGTCTCTCCCTGTTTCCAGCTTCAGAAAAATACAAAAAACAACAACAACAACAACAAAAAATGAGATAAATACCTGTTTCAACTTCCATACAGAGTTGCTTGGAAAGTGAGGCCAAATAACCCAGGGAAAATACCCCGGAAATTCTAAACCATTGCTCTACTGGCATTATTTGGATTTCAAGAAGGCATTTGGTAAAACCACAAATTAAATCCTTGTGGATGAGATGGAGAAATCTAGGTTGGATGATGGTGTGATCTGAGTGGATGCTCAGTTGGCCAACCCCTAACAAAACATCAAAGTTTAATGGCGCCAAGTTTGTATGTGCTGTTCTGAGCAGGGCTGCCGAAAATCGTGAGATGCCCCCCACCTAACAAGTCCTCTCTCCTTCTCCTGTTTGGTATCTCCACAGCATTTCTCACCACCTAAGACATTTTATCTAGTTCGCTGTCTGTCTGCATCCATTGGAATGTAAGTGTCTCAGGGCAGAGCCTTTTGTCTGTTTTGTTTACTGCAGTCTGCAGTGCCTAGAGCAGGGTCTGGTATCTAGTAGGTGCTCAATAAACATGTGCTGCATGAATTAAATGGACAAATCCATAGCCAGGTCTTCAATAGCCTGACCCAAGGCTCCTCCTTCTTCAGGATCTTAACAGTAGTCTTGAAGAAGATACACTATACAACTGTTAATGACCCAAGGTAAAAAGAAAAGGTAATGTAATGGATGACTGATAAAAAGGTTGAAGTTATCTGAGTAAATTGAGATGTTGGACTAAACATAAATAGTTCACATTTAACAGGTACAAATGTGAAGTCTGACTTCTACTTTGCCAAGCTCAGCTTCTCAAATTTAATAATACTTGCCTTTATAGCCATTGTTATTGACTATATATTCAAAATTAATCAACAAAACACAGTCCTACCATGAGACTCAGCAGTCTTTCTGAATAAGGACACTATAAAGTAGAATGCATTCCAAAGAATACGGTTAGAAACCTGGACTTAATAACCATTGAGGAGAACCATAAATTCTAGTCAAATCGTTTTAGCCGACCTGTCCCAGTGAAATGGTAGGCCTTTCTTTGCTAGAAAACTTTAACTCTCTGGACCTCGCTTCCATCCTACTTCTTGAGCTGATCAGTCACACCCACCCAGATCTCTCCCTCTTGGGAACTCTCAGAGCATCTATTGTCTAAATCAGTGTTTTTTTCAACCACTGGTCTGCGGACAAGTGCCGGTTTGCCAGAAATTTTGTGATGGTTCATGAAAGAGTTAACTACCCTGGTGTTGGATGAAGATTATAGACCCCAATGATCTTAGTCAAGTTTGCTTATGCTCAGGTGATTGCCACTTATCAGCCTGTATCACCAATGAAAATACTACTGAGGTTGTCTTATATATCTTTGGAACTTACAGGCTCATTTCAACAACCTTCTGCACCATGCAGAGCATTTACAAATCACGCACAATAGACAAAAAGCATTCGGACAAACTTATGTAGTGTTCAGTGCATTGTACAGGCGGAGTTTGGAAATCAAGCATCAGCTTGTACTGTGTTGCACTGTTATGCGTAATAAGATAAACCTTTATTCATTCTGTGTTTCTGTTTCTGGCCCGCTAGGCCTCTGGTCCCCGAGTATAAAACGGTTGAGAACCACTGGCCTAAGCCAGAGTTCCCTCGGAATGCAGCTACACCCTTTCCCTTATTTGCTGTACATCTCCTTTTGTGTTACAAGGATAGAGTCGAGTGGTTGCAACACAAACCATCTGGACCACAAAGTCAAAAATCTTACTTGACCTTTCTAGAAAGGATCTGCCAACCCATTTTCTGTCCCGCCCACTTATTTCTCAATCCTGCATAGCACTGGCTGACAACACGGCCTCGTGTGCCAGGCAGATTGTTTTGGTGTCTGTGCCTTTATGTATGAGCTGAGCGGTCTTACAAAAGTTACTTGTTCTTTCTGAGGTCCTCAGAGTGTTTCTGGGAGGGTTAAATAAAATCACTGATGCTAGAAATTGCATGTAATGAAACTGCAAAACAGTAGCTAGACAGTGTGTATCAGCTATTATTGTTATTATTATTATTATTATTATTATTACGTGCATCCCATCCTGGGTCCTGTGCCTTCGGAGGGGTGAAGCAGCCTCCCCAAAGTCTCTCCACCACCTGTCGGAGCTTCATTCAGCTTTTAATCCTCAAATCAATGATATATCCTAACAAAATTATTATTTTATTGAGCTGATCAGAGCAGATACTACACACGCTCTTAGCCAAAAGGCCGAGAAGCAGTAAATAAATGTATTCGATCTAGAAAGGATGGAGACTCTAACAATTTGTAAGCCTCCTAAATTCAAGTGTGAGTTTCAATGTTGACACTCTTCCTCCTTGTGTTCTGGGATTTATAAGAAGCTGTTTGTCGCCAGAGATTATGTAGCAACCCAACTGAAAACAGTGAGAACTGTTCCTCTTATCTAAGTCAAAAGAAAGGCTGAGCAGAAGGAATCTACTTGGGGCCTTGTCCTCCTGAGAGTCCTAAGGACTTTTCACTTGATAACTTTAGAGTTCTACACTAAACTTGAATACTCAGCAACAGGCCATAAGAATGTTTTTCAGCACAATGATTAAGGACACAGACTTTAGCTCTACCCACTTACCAGATGCGCTACCTTGAGCAAGTTCCATCACTCATGTACCTCAGTGTCCCTGCCTATAAAACGGACAGAATGGTGTGCCACCTCGTGGAAACGTGGTGAGGATTACACCAGCTCATCTATCGAGAGGGCTGAGAAAAATGTCTGCCACGTCATAAATTCTCAGTGAGCAATAACTGCATTCCAGTTCCTGTGCATACATTCCCCTCCTCCCCGAATTCCACAGATATTTCAGGGTGCAAAAGCAGTGTGTTTCTCCAGGGCAGAGAAACTGTTCATAAATTACTAAGAAAAGACAAAAAACCACTGAATAGAGGCCTTCACCGAGGTTGGGGTGCCTGTAGCGTACCAGATACCTCCATTTGCATTTGGATTTGCCCAACCCAGGAGGACTTCAAAGTCCTCGGTAAAGGAGCCAATCCAAAACTTCTCTAGCGTGGTAGACTGCAGCTAGTGAAGTGCGCTCGCTACCCAGTCCCTCCTCAGATATACCGGGGTCTGCAACACAAAGCCCACAGGGTGGCCCGCCAGATCCCACTGAGTGTTAGAGGTAAATTCTTGGTAAGAACTTGAGTATCAGACCCTGGAATCCCCTGGACAGAGGGAAAGCCGCTGCGTGCTACCTCTGTCTCTCATCCCATCCTCAATCACAGAGCTCAGGAGTGCTGGGTAAATAGTTTAAGCATCAGGACAAAGAAGAGAGCAGTTCTTGGGTCATTTGAGAGCTCTACATTTGAACTTCAACACTCAGCAAAAGGTCAGAGACATAGCCAGATGTGTGTGCCTAAAAGAGCCAGTACCTGGTACCTCCATTCTCAAGGTAAGTGCTGCATGCCCAAGCTGCCTGCTTTCATGAAAACCCAGACATCGGGGGGGGGGGGCATCCACCCCCAAACCCCTTACCTGACAGCAACAGGCCCCAGTTTACTCTTCGAAAGGACAGGTGTGCCTGCAGCCCCCAATCTGGACAGCGCATCCCCTCTCCTCACCATGGGTGGCCGCTCAGTCAGCTTCCGCAGCTGCCGGATCAGCTCCTGGCGTGCCTTCTGGAACTCGCTGTCCAGGGCTGGGGACAGGGTCCCCACCAGCCCAAAGATCATGTGGCTCTGCAGAAAGTCCCTGCGGAGAGGAGGAGACCCACACTTGCACCCCGGGGCTCTGGGGGTCCCTAAAGCAAAGCCTCCCCTTGCAGAAGTCACCTGGACTCTGGGGAGAAGCCACTGCTCTGTGTTGGGAGAGAATGCTGAGTGTGAAACGGTGGAGGACAGCTCTGCTGGTGTGCACCGGAGAGCGATGGAAAAAAGAATGAGACAAAGTGACAGGCTTCTCAGGACACAGGGAGAGGGGTCCGGACTAGATGGAGGCTGGATCTAGATTTCACCAAACACTGATTAATCTCCTTCCACAGCCAGGAACTCATCACTCATCTTAAGGTGTATCTTCTAAGAGCCACAAAGCAGGGATGGGACCCGTCCCTGCCCTGCTAGCAACCCTCTCACCAGGCTGCCTTTGGGCCCTGATGTAGCCTGCTCCCGCCTGCGAGTGCCCGTCTGTTCCACTCAGAAAGCATCTCTAGATGCTGTTGCTGCTGTGTTACCAGGAAGAAGGGCCCAGGCCCTGGAAGGAAGCCCCTTTCCGGGGGTGAACACACAGGTGCCAGCGATGACAGAGAGCCTCGCACGAAGCCTCACCTGCACATCCCCACCTTCCTCGACTTCCTGTTCTCTCCAGGTCTCCAGGGTCCTCTCATCACAGCTGAGACACGCCTCTCATTCAGCTCCTCCCCGCCCCCAGCACCCCAGCCCTCGCCTCCTCCGTAGGCCATCTGTGTGCCTCCTCCGCCTCCCGCCACGCCCGGCCCACGCTGTCCTCCTGGCTGGCCTCCCTGCATCTCCTATGGCTCAGGGGCTCTCCACAGTCTGGGTCCTCCGCCCCCCACACACACCCGGCCCACGCTGTCCTCCTGGCTGGCCTCCCTGCATCTCCTATGGCTCAGGGGCTCTCCACAGTCTGGGTCCTCCTCCGCCTCCCCCACGCCCAGCCCACGCTGTCCTCCTGGCTGGCCTCCCTGCATCTCCTATGGCTCAGGGGCTCTCCACAGTCTGGGTCCTCCTCCGCCCCCGCCCCCACGCCCGGCCCACGCTGTCCTCCTGGCTGGCCTCCCTGCATCTCCTATGGCTCAGGGGCTCTCCACAGTCTGGGTCCTCCTCTGCCCCCCCCCACGCCCAGCCCATGCTGTCCTCCTGGCTGGCCTCCCTGCATCTCCTATGGCTCAGGGGCTCTCCACAGTCTGGGTCCTCCTCTGCCCCCCCCACGCCCGGCCCACGCTGTCCTCCTGGCTGGCCTCCCTGCATCTCCTATGGCTCAGGGGCTCTCCACAGTCTGGGTCCTCCTCTGCCCCCCCCCCCACGCCCAGCCCATGCTGTCCTGGCTGGCCTCCCTGCATCTCCTATGGCTCAGGGGCTCTCCACAGTCTGGGTCCTCCTCTGCCCCCCCCACGCCCGGCCCACGCTGTCCTCCTGGCTGGCCTCCCTGCATCTCCTATGGCTCAGGGGCTCTCCACAGTCTGGGTCCTCCTCTGCCCCCCCCACGCCCGGCCCACGCTGTCCTCCTGGCTGGCCTCCCTGCATCTCCTATGGCTCAGGGGCTCTCCACAGTCTGGGTCCTCCTCTGCCCCCCCCCACGCCCGGCCCACGCTGTCCTCCTGGCTGGCCTCCCTGCATTTCCTATGGCTCAGGGGCTCTCCACAGCCTGGGTCCTCCTCCCAGCAAACCCTGTGTCTCGCTGGGCACCCATGTCCCTCATTTCACGAGTGTTTTCCCTTCCCCACGCCCCCAAGCCTCTCATCCTTCCTCCACTTCCTCTTGGGCTGCCCAGCCCAGCCCTTCTCTGTCTCATGGGTCTGGGCATCCCTCCCATCTTCCTGGGAGATCCTTACCAGCCTTCATTTTCCAAAGTCGCCTGTGTCCCTGAGACCTCTGGGTCCTCAGACGCATTCCTCCACCCAGACCCTCCCCAACCCTACCTGGGGCAAACCTGTGCCTCAACGCCTCCTCTTCCACCAGCTGCGACATGTTTTTCAAATAATCCAGGTCATGGACCACGACGGCCTGGGAGGGGCTCAGGGACATCGGGGTGAATGTCGCTTGCAGACAGGAGAACCAGTCAATGGCAGGGGCCACCTCCTTAGAAGAGGGACACAAAGGCTGAGAGGGACAGCCAAGGAGGAGTGGGAAGGAGAAGGGTTTCCCTACCTTCAGGGTTTGAGGGGGAGTGGAGGGTATGGGTGGGGGACAGGATGGAGCCAAAAACGTTAGGGATGGGAAGGAATTAGGGAATGAGGAGAAAGAAAACAAGGAGGTCAGGAAAGTTTGGGAGAGACCCTCACGCCCACCCTCCTCCAGTTCCCGGTCCAAGACACCTGCAGTTGGTCTATGGTGACAATCTGGAAGAGGTGTCCCTGTGCCCGCTGCTGGCCCAGGGGTCTCAGAAACTGGAACAGCCGCGAGGTGATGGAGATGGACAAGTAGGCGTGTTCTTGCACCTTGCTTGGGTCTCCCCCCAGCAAGATCCCCAGCTGGTTCAGGTAAGTCAGGTATTCCCGCAGGATCTGGGGACGGGGTGAACTTCAGTTCCGGCCACTAGGGGCCTGCCTTGCTCTGAGAGTCAGAGGTCAGGACCTTTGTCCACTGCTCCATCTCACCTGGGCGTAGGTCTTCTGTTCCTGCTCTTGCTTGAGAGGAATGTCAAACTCTGGCTGGTCTATCTGGACACAAGAGAGACTGGAGAGAAGTGGGTAGTGTGGAGGAAGGAGAGGACGGGCGTGGGTAGGTGGGGCTGTGCCGGGGCTGGCGGCCTCGGGAGTGGGACAAGGAGGGCACCGAGAAGGAGCGAGGGGACAAAGAAAGGAAGGGACTGGGCGCAAGGGGCATAGAAAGGGGGAGCCCAGACAAGGGAATGTGAAGATAAAGTGGGTATTTCAACCAGTTTGGGGGTGCTCAGTGAGAGAAGCATGTAACCCACGTCCTGAAGGGAACCATTTCTGTGCTAGGGCCAGGTCTGGGGCATAGGGGTGAGATGCCCACCTCAGAGGCAAACTTTAAGAGCTACTAAAAACTCAGTCATCCAGATAACTAATGTCCAAATTGATAGTTTTCAAAATCAAAACAAATGCTAACAATTCATGCTGAATAAAATAAGGCTTTGTTCACCGTGCATCCCCCCCCCCCCAAATCCACAATAAACAGAAATTTGATATTTTGTTCATCGTGGATCTTTGCATTGACAGACTTTTTTATAAAATACTCATTACAATATGATTCATCTTCACTATGGAGTTTCGGGTGCCCTCTTGAATGGTGCACACAGGCCAGGTGGCTCGCTCACCTCCCCTGCCTCTTAGCTCGGGCGTGGGCGCGTCCTCGATTCTATTCTGCAGAGTGTTTCCTGCGTGCTTTACCTTTTCCTTTTCCAACTTCAATACCTCACTCCCACCTTGAGCCATGTGCCTCTCCCCTACCTTGAGAAATCTTCCCCCTGCCTCCTTTGTCACACTGATGTCCGAGCTGAAGAACTGAGTCGCCTGTCCCCTGCCTTACCTTCCTCCTAGGCTCGGTATGGTGTGTGGCCATGTCCATACCCGTTCTGGGATTATCTTTAGGAGGTTACCAATGTGGTCTTCTCCTTCCTTAGTCTCTGAGCTCAGCCATCTGACAACCAAAGATGGCCCCTCTCTCCTGAAACTGACTTTGTCCTGTTCTTTGTGGTTCCTCCGGCCCTCCCCATGCTGGTCTGCCCCCACCTGGTGGCCTGTTCTTGTTCCTCCCTGCCCTCACTCTCATTGGGGTGCTTCCTCTGCAGTCCGTTCTCTCTCTCCATCCTTGTCCCTAGAGTCTGTCCAGTCTCAAGTTGATAGCAATCACCCTCCTCACATTCAGACCAAATCAAAACTGGGGGGGGGGTCGTTTCCCCATTTCTTCATTTTCTGTATGTATATTTCATCAGTCATCACGTCCTCTGGTCATGACCACAGGGATGAAGTCCCCTGCGCCATCACGCCTGGCCCGGCCTTTCCATTTCTGCCATGAGCGTCTTAATTCAGAACCTTAGAAACACTGACCGTGACCCCTCAGCACCTCCAGGCCAGCCTCCCAAACCACTGTCTCTATTTAAGCTTACTGACAACCAGTCTATCTGAGACACCTCAGTAGCTCTTTCTTTTTCTATTATGTAAAAAAGTTACCACATCCATCTGGCTCCTTAGGTGTGAAGTAACCAGCCCAGCCTCGTGCACCCAGGCTCACATTTCCCTCCAACTGCACCCCTACCCCACATCCTCTGGTCGCCAGACCCATCCTCCCCCACCCCACAGAGGAGCCACACCTCGGCTCTTCCCTCAGCTTAAGACCCCCCACCACCCTGCTCAAGCCCCTTAGCTTCAGCTTCCCTGTGCGAATCAACCCGCCTCAGGGCTCAGCTCCCAGCCCCCTCTCTGAACCTTCCCTAACCACTCCAGATCTTAACTAACCCCCAGAGGCACCAAACCCCTGAGCACGCCCTTTAGAACTGAGGCCTGGAATATAGAATACTGATGATGGGTTCTTCTTATATAAATATATTTATCCTCTTATAAATCTGTGAAGTTTTTGAGAATGGGGTTGTGGGTCAAATAAGTTTGTAAATATGATGTATGTTTGCTCGCTTATAGTTTGCATTGGGTGGGGGTCAGGCTGTAAGCAGGCAGGGTGGTTATAGCCTAAGGCTTAGTTTTAAAGCTAAGCTTTTCCCCACACCCTTGACAGTTGCATGATAGGGGGTGGTGCACTCTCATGAGGAATCCCATTATGCCTCAGATAAGTGACTTTGTATCAAAGAATTCCTTGTTTGTATATTGGATTAAAGGTTTTGATTTCTACACTATAAAATGGAGCAGAGGAACACATGCTGGAGGAGAGAGGAGAAAGGCCATGTGGAGGAGAAGAGAAACAGCCAAGATGGCAGAGTGCTGAAGGAGAAGCCAGTTTGTGCAGAGTTTGTGCAGAGAGAAGGAGATGGGGAACAGAGGTGAATAAGGCTGGTGAGGCACAAACCTTTGATTCTAGGAAACTCAGATAAGTCAGTGGCTTTGGGAGCCCTGAATGGAAAGGGAAGTGTTTTCCAACTGTGTGTATTTCTTGCCTGTCGAGTACAAGCTAGGATTAAAGCTAATGGCCCACCAGTTCTTGGCTCTGTTGTTTCATTACTGTCTGTCCGAATCAAATGTGAACCAGCATGGGCCGGGTGGCTCTGATGGTGGCCGTGGCAACTGGCTTTACAGGGGTCATAACATTGCCTACCACAGTACTAATGCCTCCCGTGTGTTTATTTATTTAGTTGCTCAACAAACACCCAGTGTGGGCTCCTAGATGCCTGGCCTTGTGCTGAGTCCTGAAAAACAAAGGTAGGTGAGGGGTAGCCTGTTTTTAAGGGGCTTCAACACAGTGTTCAATGCTGACAGCACGGGAAAGGGGGGGACTGAGGGGCTCCCCGGCCCTAGCCAGGGTGTCAGTGAAGACTTTTTAAAAGAGATAATAATGTAAAGCAGAATTTGAAAAATATGTAAGATTCCCAGAATGAGTGTGGAGGATTAGGGGGTAGTGTGGCAGGCAAAGGACTGAGGAGCTAGCTGTAAGTAAGGGAGTGTGGCTTTGGGTTGGAGGGGCAGAGGGATGTGGCAGGAGGGAAGGTTGGAGGAGTCTGCAGGGACGAGACTGGAAAAAGACTTGCAAGGTTTTGTGAAAGATCACGAGCTGAATTCTGATGACCAGGTGAGTCAGTGAAGGCACTTGGGCAGAGGTAATAGAATTAGGGCATGATAGAGAAAGGTCCCGCAGAAGAAAATAAAGAGTAAATAAGACAGGGGTAATACTGGGAGGCAGGGGCTTAGCCAAGAGGCTCTGGGGTAATCAGAAAAGCAAGAAGGAAGACCGGGACTACTTCTGTCTTCCCGACACTGGCCCTTTCCCTACATTGCACATTCATCCCATCTCCCCAACCTGCAACCTAACAGACAACAGGCTAGAATTCCAGACACGCCCAGGTCTCACTGTGTTTTTGCCAGTAAGTCCCTCACCTGGATGACTGGCATGTGCGGAGGGGTGGGATGAGGTCCCAGATAAGTTCTGAAGAATGGAAAGTGACCATACTGACTCATCAGCAGTCTCAGAGTTCGGTTAAAGTCTAAGGAAGTCCAGTTACTGGAGATTGGCCAGCCTCCAAGCTGGGAAGAAGAGAGACAGGGCTCAGCCTGAGGATGTCGTCCCTGACACCGGTGCCCCATTGTTGCTATTGCTGACTGCTGCTCTGAGTGCTTTGATCTCTTGGGAACTCCATCCCTTGCCTTCTTTCTCCAGCCTCACCCAAGGTCCTAACACTTCTGCAGGGCACTGCCTTCTCCATCTCCCTCCTAGGATCTGGGGATCCCTAGGAGAGAGACCCGCCCACTAGAAAATACAATGGCAGCCCTGAGCATACATTGGTCCATCTCACCTCCTCGATCACTTGTCTGAGGGGACCGGCCCCTGCGGCCTCGATGGCACCTGTGTCCATGCAGGAGTTGTAGAACTGGAAAGCTTTCTCCTCTCCAAATCCCAGGTGCCAGGACCCTGGGGCCTCTAGAAAGCAGCATGGGTGAATTAAAGGAGCGTGGCCAGTTAGAGACCAGCAGGAAAGGTGTAAGCCGGGGAGCTCACAGGGGAGAAAGGAAGATGCATGGGGGAAGGGGGGAAGGAGAGGGATGGAAAGATGAGTGATAGGCCGCCCTGTATCCTCCTTCCTCCCCTAAATGCCTTTAAAATTGCTGTACTAACAATAAACTGGGCTGCTCTCCCTTACGAAACAGCCGGCAGGATTTCTCTCAATAAAGCCTGTTACACTGGTCTTTCGGACTCCAATTGACTCTATCATTTAGTGCTGAAACCCAGGAAGGGGCTCTGGTTGCCTGGACGATCCCCCAGCTCTCACCCAAGCTTACTACCAGGGAAGCGGTGGACAGCGGCAGCTCATTCCGGGCTTGATTCAGCTCATACTCCTTGATTCAGCTTGGTCCTAGGAGTGGGGTAGATTGGCCAGCTCCGTGACCCTGTTCTGAGGGTCCCTGTTCTTGCCGGACCAAGATTAGGGATCCTTCTACACCTCCCCTTCCTCAGATTTTCTAGGACTGGTGACTAAGGATTGAAGGGGCCCTGGGCAGCTGGCCTTGGTACTCATCACACACCACGATCCCAGGGTAAAATTTCGTGTGGCAGGTAAGCCTATCTCCTTTCCTGTAGACACTGGGGCCACCTTTTCCACCCTCCCTGAAATTTCCGGCCCTCTCACCACCTCCAACACAACAATTATTGGAGTCTCAAGAATTAAAACCAATCCCTTAATAACTCAACCCTTTCTGCTCAAGATCAGTCACTTTAAATACCCCTCTCCTTTCACCTGCTCCCCTATGCTTCAAGGCTTAGGGTGATATCCCAGTTGGTCACCTCTCCTCTAACCTCTGCAATACCACAATAACTATTCAATTTCCCAAAGACCACCAAAACCATCAAGTTAACTATCCAATCTCTCCAGAAGTAAACAGATTGTTTTCTAACCCTGTTCGATTCACAGGACCCCCTACTCTTACAGCTTCACAACATAAATGCTCCTATCCCACCACACGACTCTATCCCTGGCTCACTACCCCTTCCACACGGTTGCAATGCTCAGAGCAGGCCTCTGACCATGTCTCCCCCCCTAATTGGGGCTGCACTTTCCTCCACCTTGACCATCTGGAGTTTAGAGACGGACGGATGAAACCAACCCCTTGTCCATCTATTCTCTATTCATTTCTCAGCCTGTCTCACTCAGTCAGGGGCTTTCTATATGTGTGGGACCAACACCTATATGGGCCTCCCCACTAATTGGATGGAAACCTGTACCCTAGTCTATCTTACCCAAATATCAACATAATCCCACCCCATGAGCCTCTCCCAGTTCCTAGTACTCTACCGTCAATCAAAGGACCAGATGAGCCATATAGGTAATCCTTCTTCTTATTGCCTTAGGAATCTCTACAGGAGTAGGTCTGGGGTGAGGGGTTGGCCACTTCTGTCTTATTTCCACTCTCTCTCTGAAGACCTCCAAAACTCCCTAAAAGAAATTGCCTCTACTCTAGTAAGACCCCAAGATCAACTTGTTTCCCTAGCTGCTGTCACACTACAAAATCGCCAAGGCCTTGATCTCTCACTGGCAGAAAAAGGAGGTATTTGTGTCTTTCTAGGGGAAGAGTGTTGCTACTACCTCAACCAGTCAGGGCTGGTTAGAGACGCGGCAACCAAATTGAAGGAACAAGCTCAACGAATCTGTGAAAAACAAGCCAAATCTTGGAATCAGTGGCTCCGCACAAACTGGGTGTCTTGGCTACTACCATTTATTGGTCCACTCACTCTCATATTTGTCATTTAAGCTTTTGGGTCCTGTCTCCTAGGCCCATTTTCTAGCTTCTTACAGAACTGCATGCAGGCTTTCACCAACCAGAAAACTGGTGAAATCTACCTAGCTCTACACACCAACCCTGAAACCTACAATTGCTGGGCAGGAAAATCCGAGCCCCTATGACTATGCCCCTAAACAGCAGGAAGAAGTTACAGAAGAGAGACCACCGCCCCTATAACCCTCCCCTGCCTTCTGCCTTCTCAGTTTTCTTGTATATTATACAAGGGTCGAAAATAATAGGTTTCAGTCCTTCAGGCTACAACATAAGTTTCGTTTCCTTAAGTTTGATTTGTCTTTCCCCACCATTTTGTATATTCCAACCGTTTGTTCTACTCTATCACCTTTTGACGTCTACTTCTATATAAGGCAATAATCCGTACTAAGCTAACACTTCCGCACAACTGCGTAACTACTCCTACCAATGATAGGCCGCCCCGTATCCTCCTTCCTCCTCTAAATGCCTTTAAAATTGCTGTACCAACCATAAACCGGGCTGCTCTCCCTTACGAGACAGCCCAGCAGGTTCTCTCTCAATAAAGCCTGTTACACTGGTCTTTCAGACTCTAATTGATTCTATCAATGAGGAAATTTGGGAATACAGGAGGGCCGTCCGGTTTGAACCAGATCATCCAGATAAAAGAATAAGAGCAGGGAAAATGAGTGTGGAGGAGACGATGAGGGAAGTAAAGGGAAGGTGAGAAAGAAAATAAGGAGGAATTGGGAGGAAAGAAAAGGAAGAGAGGAACGAGTGGGTTGTGGATGAAGGAGAAAGAATAGAAATGGACGGCAGGAGGGACATGAATACAAGAGTTAGAAAAATTCAGGACATCAGAGAACTTGGAGGGACTGAAGAGAGGAAAGGTTTAGCAAAGAGAAGAAAGAAGTGGGCTCCCTTCCTGCAGACTCCTCACTCTTTGATGCCCCAAAATAAACAAACACACGACAATAACCGAAACACATATCCCCTGGAATCATCCACCCTCCAAAATCTAACACCCCTCCGTCGGTTCCCCGAAACCTCTCCGTTTCATTGTGGGCCACAGAATGTATCTGAAGATTATTGTCTCCTCTCATCTCTGCACCTGAACAGAAAGCACAGCCCCCACCGAGGGTGAGCCCACTTCTACGTTTTCTGCATCACAAGGAGGGCAGAGTGCTTCATTTCTGTCCCCTAAAAGTCCATGGGCGCTTTATCAACACTCTCCCGGCTCCCTCACACTGCCAATGCATGCCTACCTTAAAGTTCATATTCCCAAACCCTCACCACCATCCACCAACCTCCTGGGACCCACCTCCGCCCCTTTAGATGGCCTCAGTTCCGCCCTCAGTCTCCCTCTCGGGCCCTTCCTCTTCTCCACGGCCACTGCCTATAGGAACGTTCTTACCTGCGGGGTGTTGTTGGGCCCTCCTCTCCGTGCCCATGCACACTCAGTCCCTGACATGCGGCCGTGTGAGTCCCCGCTAGCACACTCACCCCGCTCTGTCTCCCATCACCCACCACAAAGTCAGCCAGCCCCCCAGGGCCCCTCAGAGGACAGGAGCTCCTCCTCGGAGAGCGGGGAGCTGTGGGAAGGGCGAGGGCAGCACCAACAAGTGGGCGTCAGAGACAAGAAGGACCGGAAGGCTGGAGACGGCGGCGATGCAGAGAACTCAAGCACAGAGCTCTGGAGGAGAGGCCGGTGGGGATGAGGGCCCCGGGCAGAAATGGAAAGTGGCTGGGAGACGGCAAAGGAGACAGAGCTTGTGAAAGGGGGAACCTGGAGAGAGCAGAGCAATCATGGATAAACGGGGGAGGAAAGAAAAATGAAGAGAAGGACCAGAGAGACGGACGAGAGGAGAGCCCGATGCAAAGGTGCGGTGAGAGATGCACACATGGGCGGCGTCCTGAGAGCCTGCTCGCCAGACGGCGTGGACCAGCAATCCAGCAGCCACACAGGCTTGGGAGTCACGATGGTTCTAGCTCCGAGTCACCGTCGGCACAGAGTCTCCGCCTGGCGTCCCTTACCCAGTATCCCGCGAAGCCGGCTCTTGTTCTCCTCAGCCAGGGCCTGAAAAGAACTGCTGGCGCCCTCGGCCTTTCCACAGGCAAAGCTGAAGAAGTCGGTGCAGGGGGCCACACTGCTGTTCCCAGAGGCCAGGTAATGATCCAGGAGGTGCCAGCACGCGGGCACCTCGCAAGGGCCTGTGGGGAAAAGCTCAGAGCTGGGGAAACAGGGAGAGCCGAGGGCTCCCCCGAGGGACTGTGCAAAGGAACAGCTGCTGAGGACCAAGGAGAGACCCTGGTGAGAGGGAAAGGATCGTACTGGTGTCCAGGGGTGGGGTGCAGGGGGAAAGAACTGGGAAGGGGGCTGAGGGGAGGGTCAGGACGGGCAGTGAATCCAGTCAGGGGCATGAAGCCTCAGGGTGATGGACAGATGGGGCCCATGACTGAGGAAGGGCTGGTGGGGCTGGGTCCAGGATCCTGCTTACGAGGCCCACAGCTCCGGAGGATGTAGACCAGAAGCACAGAAGAACCAAGGAACAGGCCTAAGAGCAGGACAGCTGTGAGCAGCCGCCTGGCCGCGGTCCACCATCTGCTCGGCTCCGGGGGCTGCTGCCCCTCCTCCGGGGGTCTCTGTGCACGTGGGACCAGGGAGGGGGAAACACAGGATGGAGGGCAGTGCGAGAGGCAGGTGGGGGAAAGGAAAGGGAGATGAGAGAATAAATAAGTTAGTGCGAGGGCCCCCTTGTTCGGAGATCTTTCTCCTGTTATCCCTCAGCTCAGCCTTACACGGACCGCTAGGGGGTGCTCAGAGGAGGGACGCTGCCTGTCTCCTGGGTGAGGACCATGCAGGCCAAGGCAGGGGGTTGCAGGGAAGGACCTTAGAGCTAGAAGGTGTCATAAACCTGCCCAGCACAGGTCGAGGACCTCACTTACCTCCTGGCTCCAGAGAGTCCCCATTCCACTCGCCCAGCTGGGTCCCTGTGGTCCTCACCACAGTCGTCCCCACCCTCCAGAACTGAGTCAGCAGGAGGAGAAGAGAGAAGCCGATTCAGGACGGGGTACATTAAAGAGTTATATTGGCTCATTTGGACACCTCTGCCCACTCAGCAACCCTGCCTCACACATATCTTCATCTCTGAGCAATGTTCCCAGACGGGCTTCAGAATGAACCTTGTACCTCTGCTCCCCACTCCCATCACTCCTGTCCCTTCTGCTCCCTGCTCTCCAAGCCTCTCACACCCTCCCCTCCTCTGGGGGGGAGGGGGGCAGGGCGTTCTCTCACAGCCGCCTCCCCACACCCCAGTGGAGGCCCCTAACTTCGAAAAGAAATGGTTTTCTCCAGGGGACTTGCCGTCTGTGTGCCTGTCCGTCCGTCTGTCTGTCCTTCTCTCTGGCTCCCCAAATCTTTCCTGGTTCTGGTCTGGGTGCTGAGTCTAAGGTCTAAGATTCAGAAAATGGCCTCCCTCCTCCTCCCACCCAAGTTGGTTGGTCCGGAAGAAGGGGCACCCTGCCTCTCGACCCCCCTGTCCCTGTACACACACCATCGGCCTCTGGGTGGAGCCTGGTTATCAGCCAGGAGACAGCCCAGCCTCCCCTCCTTTATCTCCGTGTCCCAGGGAGGCCCTGCGGGAGTGCACGCCCCCAGCAATCCTGCCCTAGGGCGGCTCCACTTGCCCTGCGCCCTGCGCCTTTGCCAGAGTCTCTTGTCTTTATAACTTTCAGACACAAGTCGCGTGCTACTTCCTGATATGTCACATTTCCCAGATTAGTCTCTTGAACTTCCCTGTCTGCTGCAAAGTGAGTGGCAAACACAAGTCACTGAGAGGGAAAGGGGAACCACAGGAGTCCCTAACTCTCCCTAAAAAGTCCCCCTGCTCCAGCATCTAGCAACTTCTTAGCCTTCCCTTGTATCCCATGGAGATGTGGGACAAGCCTGAAGTGGAAAAACCAGGTTCGCCATCTCTCATCCTTCACTGCATAGATGTTCTGATAGGACTGCGCTGCTTTTAGAAACTTGGGAACATGAACAAACACACGCAAGTGACGATGGCTATCATTTGTTGCCAGCCTACCAAATACAAGGCAATGTACAAGACATGCCTGGTCTTATTGAGTCCTGCGCCCATCTGTTGAAGAAGGCATGCTTATTTTGTTTCCCAGATGAGGAAATGAGAGGTGCAGACTCCTTGAGAGACCTTCCCAAGATCACATGACTACCAAGTGGTAGAACCCAGGTGGAGATCAACTCCAGGCTGTCTACATCTGAAATTCCTGCTCTACGCTAGACCACGTGATTTCTATCTGTGACATGCAGAGTCTATGTGCTGAGTCTATCAGGTGGAGAAGTGTAGAGCCAAGACTGATAAGGTACGGAGGGCTGGAGGAGGTTGGAGCACAGGGAAGATGTGGCCAGGTGAGGTGTGAAGACCTCTGATTGCCCTGCTGTTGGGAAGGAGAAAGAGAAAGAAGACCAACAGTCTGTCTTAACAGTCCCAGGGTAAGGCAAACATTTGAAAATAAATAAGGCAGAAAATGACAACCAAGGATGCAATATTTTCTAGATAAGGTACTGTCTGAGTGTGTGCTTGTATGTGTGTGTGTGTATATGTGTGTGTGTGTGTGTTTAAATAGAGGTAAGGGAATTAAAGAATTGGATTTGAGCAGTGGTGGGATTCAAATAATTTAAGAACTGGTTCTCTGCCCTAATGACCATTTTAAGTATTAAAAAAACAATATACTGAGAGATAGTTTATTATTTCATGCATTTAATACTTAAATAAGAAAAATAAAAGGGGTACACAAAACTAGATTATAAGAGTTTTAAAATATTAATAAAAATATTAAATAAGCCTGACCAGGCAGTGGCACAGTAAATAGAGTGTCGGACTGGGATGCCGAGGACCCAGGTTCGAGACCCCAAGGTCGCCAGCTTGAGCGCGGGCTCATCTGGTTTGAGCAAAAGCTCACCAGCTTGGACCCAAGGTCGCTGCTTGAGCAAGGGTCACTCGGTCTGCTGTAGCCCCACAGTCAAAGCACATATGAGAAAGCAGTCAATGAACAACGAAGGTGTCGCAATGTGCAATGAAAAACTAATGATTGATGCTTCTCATCTCTCCGTTCCTGTCTGTCTGTCCCTATCCCTCTCTCTGACTCTCTCTCTGTCTCTGTACAAATTAATTAATTAATTAATTAAGGGGGATATTAAATAGTACCTTACAAAAAACAATAAAACTGTTATTTAAGATATTTCCATAGTGCTTCTTGACATTCTCACTTGCAATTATTTTCACCTAGGGACGGAATGAACATTACTACGAGCACTTAAAATGCGCTGTTGCACAGATGAACATGAAAAAAGAGTGAGGAATGTAAATGTGCAATTTTCACATTGGTGGCTGCCCAGGTGCTCACCTTAGAGAGAATCCTGATCACAAGTGCCATTTTAACAACCACTTCACTGAACTCAACAAAAAATTAGGTATCAGTTCTGGCGAATTGGTGTAAAAGGCTGAAACCCACCACTGGATTTGGGGGTTGGGAGAAGTAAAAGGAACAGCTTCCCAGGTTGAAGATATGACTGAGATGCCCTATTTCAATTCAGAGCAAGCTTGCCCTGTTGTGTGACGACACAATGAATCAGTAACTCGCAAATGTTATTGGTACCAGATGCTCTAAAAATGAGGACATCAGGCCAGGTGAAGATGTGACTCTTTGGACTCCATGGAGACCAGATATAGCTAATAGCTATCTATGCAAATTGTAACATCCCCATGCTCTAATATAGGATATCTTCTTCCTGAGTCTGTGCCAACATCTGATAGCTTCATTCATATCTCGTTCCTGATCTCAACACATGCTGATGACTTAGTATCTGATACTCAGCGTTGATTTTTGAGTTTTCCTATTCATGCTACCCAAAGGATATCTACCTCCTGTGATGGCCCACCTGGGGCATTAGCAAGCTAGTGCTGGAGACTGAGAATAAGGCTCTGTGGGTATAAAGCTGGATTATAGGCCCTTACCTGGAGTTGAAGATCCCAGGTGTGAAATTAAGGCAAAATCCTTAGAGTGTACACAAGCCCAAATCTGTGGGCACAAGCAAGCTCGGGCGCAGACTCTGACGGATAAGTGCTCGGCCTAAAAGAGGGGGCGGAGCCAACTGTCAGATGTATAACCAGGAAGAAGTCCAGCGGTCAAGGTCAATCTTAAAACTATTAGAGTTTTGGGGAAAAAAATTCTTTTTATGCAAAAGTAAGGTGGCATCGTGACCATCTGCAGGAGTGAAAATGCTGGTTTAAAGTTCATAGATGAGAAAATGCCACATAGCCAAGTGGCTTGAGATGCCCCACAATGCTTGAGGGTACATGTGACAAGGGTCACCATTGATGTGATGTAAGTAGTTGTGGGCGTTCCCCATATAAAAGACTGACCCAGTTGGGTTCCTGCCATTTCTTGTCTATGTAGTTTTCTACTGGTCTCATATAAGGTGCCAATATTTTTGCTGCCACACGGGTGGACCAAGTGCCCCTCATCCTAGCTAAAGTGGGTGTGATGGTTAGGGTGTATTATCTAGCAACTGTTCACTACCCTTCACCTCCCACTATGAACAAAACACTTCTCCTGGTCCACTGATGTTGGGCTCGGCCATCTGACCACTTTGGCCAATGGAACATTTACTAAACACAAAAATTAAAACTGGGTCTTAAAATCACTTGCATGGTTTAGTTTGACTCTTGTATTCAGGTGATCCTTTATGGGGAAACATGGCTTGTTTAGTACCTGTTCTTTCAGCTGAGGTCCCTGAGTAAATATGGGCAGCAGATCTGCATCACTCTATGTCCTAGATTCAAGCCCATCCAAATGCAACCGGAAGCATGACTGAACACAGCCTGCATCAGCTGCACAAAAGTCTACGCACAGATCTTTAGACACGAAAAGGCTTGTTTTTGGAACTGTAAAGCCAGTAGCCACAGCCACCATCACAGCCACCTGGCCCATGCAGGTTCACATTTTATTCGGACAGACAGACGGTAATGAAACAACGAAGCCAAGAACTGGTGGGCCATCATTTTATTCTAGCTTGCACCCAGTGGGCAAGAAATACACACAGTGGGAAAATACTTCCCTTTCCATTCAGGGCTCCGAAAGCCACTGCCTTATCCAAGTTTCCTAGAATCAAAGTTTTCTACCTCACCAGCTTTATTCACCTCTGTTCCCCATCTCCTTCTCTCTGCACAAACTGGCTTCTCCTTCAGCACTCCACCATCTTGGCTGCTTTTCCTCTTCTCCACATGGCCTTTCTCTGCTCTCTCCTCTAATGCTAATCTCAGGAACCGAGAAAAAGCAAGCTCCTGGTCTGCCCCATTTTACAGTGTAGAAATCAAAACCTTTAACCCAATATACAAACAAGGAAGTCTCTGATACAAAGTCACTTAGGGTGGGAAAGGCTTAGTCTTAAAACTAAGCCTTAGGGTATAACAACCCTGCCTGCTTACAGCCTGTCCCCCACACCCAATGCAAACAATAAGCAAGCAAAACTATATATCATATTTACAAATTTATTTGACCAACAGTGACCATTGAGTTTTGAGTAATGAGTTAGAAAGCATTATTTTTTTAAATTTTTATTTATTTATTCATTCATTTTAGAGAGGAGAGAGAGAGAGAGGAGAGACAGAGAGAGAGAAGAGGGGGAGGAGCTAGAAGCATCAACTCCCATATGTGCCTTGACCAGGCAAGCCCAGGGTTTCGAACCGGCAACCTCAGCATTTCTAGGTCGACGCTTTATCCACTGCGCCACCACAGGTCAGGCTAGAAAGCATTATTATGGCAGTAGTTGACAAAGACTGTGGGCTTAGCAAGACCTTACAGAAATTCTTTGTCAGGACACATTGCGGAAGTGATACTTGTGTCAATTGGAGTTTCCTGCATTCAGGGTATATCCCTGGACCCATTAGATTGGGAAGAAAGGAGTGGTCACATGGGAAAATACCAAGAAGAATCACGGACAGGGGTGCTCCCATTGACACACATCAGCACGCACGCATTCACATTTCAGTCCAGTGTTTGCCACAATCAAGTACCAACCCAACTATTATCTAATAGTGTTTGATATGGACTTACTAATTTAATTAAGCAGCGATGACGTGTTCTTGTTCTAATTTTACATTTATAAAAAAGTGCACATGGTAATAAAAATATTGATAGTAGTCCTTCTGCTTGTTACTTAAATTCTTTTCTAAAAACCATAAACTCTTCTTTCTCAAAGGTGGCCCCCCCCCTCAACTCTTAACATGATTTTCTTTCAAAAAGCAATTAGGAGGTCCCCGAACTGACTCCAGTGATCTGTTTCTTCCTCCTCTCATCAAGCCCTGCCCCCAGCATCGCTGGACATCAAGTTTACTCTGGCTCATTCATATGGGGTGTACTGCTCCCCAGGAGGTAGCTCCTTAGCCGTTGTCACTGAAATCCAGTGATCTTCAAGGGGAATTGCCAGTGATGTATACACCCATGCAAATAAAATCCCATCCCTGGTTTTGATATCTTAACCACTGCAGATGGCAGCTGATTATACGGACAGACAACAAAGGCCACAATCATCAAAAGTTGAAATTGGATGTTCAAGAGCTGGGAGAACAGTCCCAAGGCAGTTACATAACATGATTGAGCAGTGAAGAATAGTTTAAAGAGTTTAGATAAAAGAAGATTCTGACTAGGAAGCGACTTCTGAAAACAGACTCTTCATGACCGAGGCTCAATGGTTAAGGCTTTGGGTTGAGTCCTAGTTCTGATCATTATTGACTTTATACCTTTGCCCAAGTGTCTTGTACTTGCATGTTTCTGCATCCCTACACCGGGGGGAAATAACAGCTCTTGGAACTATTGTGAAGCCTGAATTCGCTGAGACGGTGGGGCATGGGGAATTTTAAAAGAGTGTTTGGGGAGACTATGTTTTCCCTCCCCCATGGGGCTTACCACTCACTCTGAGGCAAATGAGGAGGTTCAAAAGATGAATTTGGAGAACCTGACATATCAGGAAGTAGCACACGACCTGGGTCTGAACGTTGTAGGGACAGAGACTCTGGCTGGGTGGCTGCCCGGAGGTGCACAGCTCTGACACGAGGTGCTCTTCTGTGGACACACGCCGCTGGGTACTTGTGCTCCATGGATCGCGTGGAATATGCTGGCCCTGAGCTGATTTGAAGTGTACATGCGGTCGGGCCTCCTGCCAGAGGAGGGGCTCTCCAGAAGGAAGAGGCTGGATTCACACCTTGGGAGAGAAAATTAAGTCAAAATTAAGAACGGTAAACCAGAGGAAGCATAATCCAATTTGGAGGACTTGAGTCAGATGTTCTAGTGAGAATAATTCTGGAGAGCCCACAAGAGAGGGAGACAACTTTGTACATCGGTCTCATCCCAAGGGTTCCAGCACCAGATTAAAAGTAACATGTTTTCTATCCTCACTTCTCCCCACTTCCTGAGCATCAACCCAGAAGGAACCAAAACTGCAGCTGTAAGTTAGAAAGAAGATGGGGAGAGGGTGGTGGTGGGGGGGGGTTCTGAATGACCTGCCTTTCCCATTGCAGCCTTCAGGCTTGAGCCAAGTGCAAACAGGGAAGGTGGGAGATGTTGAAAGAGGCATGATCCAGAGTTTTGGTGGCAGACAGCCCTCCCCCCCCCCAGAAATGATGGGGGGACTTCTTATTAGCTGAAGTGCCTGGGAAAAGCTCCTGAACTTGCCTAAGGTCTCCCTCACAGGTTGTGGACAAGCTGTCAGAACAGGTTTTTGCAAGAATAGTTTTAGGAAAGAATAAAGATGATTGTGCTTGTACCTTGCTGGATCTGGCTCCATTGTTAAACCAGTCACATTAAGTTCATGGTCAAGGACAAGGAACTTCAGTTGTTTCATCATGTGGAAAAATGAGAGAGAAATACTTAGACATTATTTCAATTAAATCTATCTTGTGAATACAAACGTCACAAAACATTTAGCACTGGATTGTCCTGTTTCATGTTCTGTAGGTCTTGTGTGTTGTATAAAGGATTAATGAACAGTTTTCCCACTTGGAACAATAGGATACCAAAGAATAGGACAAATCGTGTGGTCACCTTCTGTGAAGCTTAAAAAACAAAACAAAAACTATACACAAGAAATGTGATTGACTCGTTTGGAAGTATACCAATTATTTATTGCTTCATAGTAATCCCCAAATTTGGTGCCTTAAAAAATAATGTTTTTGGCTCTCCAGTTGAAGGCTTGGCAAATTAAGTACAGCTAGAGTGCCAGCTGTGCTCCTGGGTGTGTTTGGTTTCAAATGACAGACCCACTCAAGGCCACCTGGTCCAGAATGGTCTCAGAAATCTCAACACAGACCTTAATACCCTTCACAGACTTTAACCTAAAATGAATCACAGGTCTAAATATAAAACTCAAAATTATAAAATGCCAAGAAGGTGACATAGGAGAAAACCTAGACAACCTTGAATATGGAGATGACTCTTTTAGATAAAACACCAAAGGCGTGATCCATGAAGGAAATAATTGATAAGCTGGGCTTCATTAAAATTAAAACTTCTGCTCTGTGAAATACAAAGTCAGGAGACTGACTGGGAGAAAATATTTGCAAAAGACACAGTTGATAAAGGACTGTTATACAAAAAAAAATAAAATAAAACCTCTTAAAACTCAGCAAAAGAAAATAACCCAATTTTTAAAAAATGGCCCAAAGACCTTAACACATACCTCACCAAAGAAGATATGTAGATGGCAAATAAGCCTATGAAAAGATGCTCTACATCATAGGTCATTAGGGCAATGCAAATTAAACAGTGAGATACTACTACACATCTGTTAGAATGGCCAAAACCCAGAACACTGACAACACCAAATGCTGGTGAGGATGTGGAGCAACAGGAACTCTCATTAATTACTTGTGTGAACGCAAAAGAGCGCAGCCACTTGGAAGACAGTTTGGTGGTGTCTAAGAAAACTAAACATACTCTTATTATATAATCCAGACATCGAGCTCCTTAGTATTTACCCAAGGAGTTAAAAACTATGTCCACATGAAAACATGCACACAGATGTTTACAACAGCTTTATTCATAATTGCCAAAACATGGATGTAACCAAGATGCTGTTTAGTGGGAGGATGGATAAATCACGGTACATCCAGACGATGCAATATTACCCAGTGCTGTAAAGAACTAAGCTGTCAAGCCATGAAAAGACATAGAGGAAACTTAAATGAGTGTTACTAAGTAAAGGAAGCCAATCTGAAAAGGCTACCTACTGTATGATTCTAACTGTAGGACATTAGAAAAGACTAAACTATGGAGACCATGAAAAGATGAGTGGTTGTCAGGATTGTAGGGGAGGGAGGATACAGCTTAATAAGTAGAGCACACAGGAATTTGAGGGCAGTCAAACTACTCTGTAGGATATTATAATGATGGGTATATGCGATTATACATTTGTGCAAACCTACAGAATGTATAGCAAGAGCACATCTTAATGTAAGCTAGGACCTCGGGTGATGTTGATGTGTCATTGTAGGCTTATCCATTGTAACAAATGTACCACTGTGGTAGGGGGTGTTGAAAATGCATATGTAGGGGAAGAAAGTATATAAGAAATCTCTGTACTGTCATCTTAATTTTACTGTGAAACTAAAACTGCTCTAAAAAAATAAAGTCTTAAAAAAAACAACAGTATGGTACTGGCATAGAGACATACAGAGAAACCAATGGAACAGAATAGAGAGCCCAGAATAAACATACACATATATAGTCAACTGATCACAGACAAGAGAGCCAAGAATCCACAGTGTAGGAAGAATAGTCCCTTCCACAAATGCTGCTGGGAAACTGGATCTCCACATGCAAAATAATAAAACTGAACCTTTAGCTTATACCACACACAAAAATCGACTCAAAATGGATTAAAAAGTTAAATATAAGACCTGAAACTGTGAAACTCCCAGAAGAAGACAGAGGAGAAAAGCTTCCCGACAGTGATATTGACAGTAATGTCCTAGATATTTTGCCAAAAGCACAGGCAACAACAGCAAAAATAAACAAGTGAGACTACGTCAAAATACAATGCTTCCACATAGCAAAGGAAACCATCAACAACAGGAAAAGAAAACCTACAGAATGGGAGAGAATATGTGTAAACAAAACATCAGCTAAGGGGCTAATATCCAAGCTATATAAGAAACTCATACAATTCAATAGCAAAAATAAATGAATGAATGAATGAAGAAATAAATAAATAAAACAATCTGATTATAAAATGGACAGAGGAGCTGAATAGACACTTTCCCAAAGACATACAAAAGGGCAACAGGTACTTGAAACAATGCTCTACACTCTCGACATCACTAATCATCAGGGGAATGCAAATCAAAACCACAATGAAACTTCACTTTACACCTGTCAGAAGGGCTCTTATCAAAAAGACGAGACGAGAGCTGGTTCCCTCACACACTGTTGCTGGGAATGTAAATTGGTGCAGCCACCAGGGAAAACAGTACGGATGTTCCTCCAAAACATCAAAAATAGAACTACCATATGATCCAGCAATCCCACTTCTGGGTATATGTCCAAAAAGAAAAGAAAGAAAGAGAGAAATCAGGATCTTGAAGGGATATCTGCACTCCAATGTCCATTGTCATTATTCTCAATAGATAGAAAGATATAGAAACAATGGATGACTAGATAAAGAAAATGTGATTATACACACACACACACACACACACACACACATTCAACCATAAAAATAAAGGTCTTATGCTAAGTGAAATAAGTCATACAGAAAAATACAAATAGTGTATGCTCTTGGTTATATGTAGATTGTTACAAAAGCTGAGCTCATAGAAACAGAGTGGAATGGGGGTGGGCAGGGGCGGGAGTGGGAGAAATGGGGAAATATTGGTCAAAGGCTACAAACTTCCAGTGATAAGATGAAGAAACTAGAGGAACCTAACATACAGCATTGTGACTACAGTTAGCAATACTATATCAGACACTTGAAAGTTGCTAAGAGGATAAATTATAAGTGTTCTCACTACAAAAAAAAAATACTAGTTATATGAGGTAATGGGTGTGTATTAACTAATCTTATAGTGGTAATCATTTTGCTTTTATATATGTGTATCAGATAATCATACTGTACACCTTGTGTGGCTGTCATGGTAAGAGTCTCCAGGGCAATTCTCTTTTGGGGATTCGGAGTCTCCCAAGCAAATGCTATTTTGAACTGAAATTTCCTTCCTTTGCTTTCCAGATTGTCCCCTCCATTTTCTGAAGCCTGTAGTTTGTAAATATAGAACTGGCGGATGTAACTTGATTTTAGTTCAGCAGTTCGAGTTTTGGTGCCAATGCTATGTTTGAAATGTAAGTGTTGTTAATGGATTTGTACTATCTATATTTAAAGGACTGCTGGGTGACGAGCCTGGAATGCCTAACCACTCTTTTATTTTTATTATTATTGATTTTAGAAAGAGAAAGGAAGGGGGAGAGAGAGAGAAACATCGATATGCTGTTCCACTTATTTATACCTTCATTGGCTGATTCTTGTGTGTTCCCTGACTGGGGATCAAACCCACAACCTTGGAGTATCAGGATGGCACTCTAATCAACTGAGCTACTGAGCCAGGGCCATAACCACACTAGATAAGGGTCAAAACCACACCTCATGGTTCTCCAATGAAGAAAGGATCCAGAAGCTGGCTGGTCACGGGTGCTGAAGCTACGGGACACACACCAGTCCGGGCTACTACTCCCAAACTTACTGAAACCCACTTAAAAGTGTTGTTCCTTCACTGAGTAAGCCTGAGCACAGCCAATTTTCTGGAGGGCTCACAGTCTATCTAGATGATCCCCCAGCTCCTCTCCCAACCCTTCCATACCTGGAGTAGTGAGAAGCCATCAAATAAGCCTTTAACCCTTGATTTCAGTTTCTCCCCTTGATCAAACTTGGAAACTCACTTCGAGAAATAAAGAATACATTCCAACTCCGCCCCAGAACTAGCAACACTGTTCGAGTAGAGGGCATCGCCACCCCCATTTTCATATTTATGGATGGCAGATAGTGCCTCCAGGCCTTGTCTGTCTTCCTAGCAGGCACTCATTAGTACAGCTGTTCTCTGCTGAGGTCATAGCTTCTCGGTTCTGTGGGATAACTTGAACTCCCAGCATGCACTGGAACTGCTGTGCTCACTGTTCCTGTCTCTGACCATGACATATGGGGCCTCCCTGAGCCTCAGGCAATTTTTTGTCTTTTGCAAGTCT
The DNA here is from genome assembly GCF_036850765.1 of Saccopteryx bilineata. Classification (NCBI taxonomy): domain Eukaryota; kingdom Metazoa; phylum Chordata; class Mammalia; order Chiroptera; family Emballonuridae; genus Saccopteryx; species Saccopteryx bilineata. Next base: position 343,882,180 of record NC_089491.1, read on the forward strand.
TCACTGCACCTTCTTGCCTAGGTATTTTGGGGGATTGCTGTTTCTGAGTAGATTAAAAAACAAAAACAAAGAGGCAATAGGGGTGAATAGGAGTGGGGCACAGCAAGGGCATAGGCGGTGTTCTGGCAGCCAGAAGGAGAGACAGACAGTAACCATGCATGCAAATGAATACTTAGGGAGTGATCACAGCTGTGGGGAGAAATAAGGCAGGAAAAGGGAGTGAGGGGTGGAGGGTGGTGGTAAGGAAGCACCACCTTGGATGACATGAGCTGGCATCTGGGCGGGAGTCAAGGAGTTAGCCACGTGATCTGAGGGAAGACGTTGAACTTTTCTGTGTGTGTGATGGGAAGTCATTGGACAGTGTTTGAGGGGTCACCCAGGCTCCTGGGAAGGGGGTGTTGAATAGCAGCAGGAAGGTTGGTCAGGAGGCCATTCAGACCATTGCAAAATCCAGGCAAGAGGAGATGAGCTATGGATTAAGGGATAGCAGCAGAGGTGACAAGAAGCAATTGAAATGGAAATATATTCAAAGACAGTGCCAATAGGATTAGCTGGTATGTTCCATGTGATATGAGGAGGGAGAGAGCTGAGACAAGCAAATGTTTAGGTTTGATACTAGAAGAGCTGGAGGAACTGTAGTACCATCCCCTAAGGCAGGGGTCCCCAAACTTTTTACACAGGGGGCCAGTTCACTGTCCCTCAGACCATTGGAGCATTGCCACATACAGTGCTCCTCTCACTGACCACCAATGAAAGAGGTGCCCCTTCCAGAAGTGCCGCAGGGGGCCTGATAAATGGCCTCAGGGGGCTGCATGCGGCCCACCAGCCAGCTGAAGTTTGGGGATGCCTGCTAAGGGAAAGGAAACAGAGGAAGGGATCAGGGGTGAGGGGGTGCATGTGCAGGGTTCTGTCTGGGTGGTTAAAGCTTGCTTCCTAGGCAGTGAAGGAGAGACATTGAGTGGGAAATTAAACAGGAGTACCTAGAGCTCAAGGGAAAGGTCAAGAATAGAGGTAACAAATTGCAAGTCTGAGTTTAAGTAGATTAAAGTCAAGGGTCCAGAGAAGGTCACCCAGGGATGAATCTTAGAGGTCAGATCATGGGTCTTTCCAACATTTGATGGCTAGAAAGAGGAGAAGCCAGCAAAGGAGATTAATGTGGAAAATGTTAAGATTTTTCATTCGTGTGTGTTTATTGATGTTTTTGTTTTGTTTTTTTGTTTGTTTTTTTGTTTTCATTTTTCCGAAGCTGGAAATGGGGAGGCAGTAAGACAGACTCCCGCATGCGCCTGACCGGGATCCACCCGGCACGCCCACCAGGGGGTGATGCTTTGCCCCTCTGGGGCGTCGCTCTGTTGCGTCCAGAGCCATTCTAGCGCCTGAGGCAGAGGCCACAGAGCCATCCCCAGTGCCCGGGCCATCTTTGCTCCAATGGAGCCTCGCTGCGGGAGGGGAAGAGAGAGACAGAGAGGAAGGAGAGGGGGAGGGGTGGAGAAGCAGATGGGCGCCTCTCCTGTGTGCCCTGGCCGGGAATTGAACCCGGGACTCCTGCACGCCGGGCTGATGCTCTACCACTGAGCCAACCGGCCAGGGCCTATTGATGTTTTTAATTGGTAGATGTCATAGCTGTCCAGGAGGTGTGATGGGAATTATATGAGTGTCTATACAGATCTCTTTATGCCTTTTTAATCATATTTATCAGAGGTTTATCAATTTTCATCTTCTCTTTAAATAACCAGCTTTTAATTAATTTTATGTAATTTATACCATTTATTTTCCATCTTACAGATTTATGCTTTGACATTATTTTTCAATGTTGCTTTAGATTAATAATTTGTCCTAGTCTAGAATTTTACAGTGTGATAATTTTTTCATTAATATCTATTTTTAAAATTTCTTCTTACAGACTTTTAAGTGAGTACATTTTCTTCTAAACACTGTTTAGCCACGTCCCAACAAATTCTGATATGCAGAGCTCATGTTTATCATTACTTTAAAATAGACTTTTATTGAACCCTAAGCCAATTTTTACTTATAAATGAAGAAATCTGTTAATATTTTCATTATTAATTTCTTCTTCAAACCTTTTGTGGTTAGAGAGGGTATTGGGAAGAATTCCAGCTATTGGGACGTTTTCTCATCTAATTTCACAACACTGTATTAGAATTACCTGAATAATTGCATTGTCCAAGTCTTCCGTATTTTCATTAATTTGTTTTACTGGGTTGATGTCTGACCCTGCCTTCCCTCTTTCCCCAAGAACCACTCTCGTTGAGGTAACACTGACCATCAAGAAGTACGCTACAGGTCCTAGTGTTATGAGCATGTGCAGTTTGTGGTGAGTGCTGCTGCCCCTTAAAGATTAATTGCGGTGGCTGAGTGAGCCTCCCAGGCCACTGCTTTCCTACCATGACCTCTACACTGACTGCTGCCATAGAATTCCTGTGTCCATTTCTGGTTGCAACCTCTGCTAAGACTGGATCTTGGCTCCAGCTCAACCATCACTGTTGCCTGGGAAGCTTGATTCTGCTCCCTGAACCTTTGCACTGATGAATAAATATATGAGCCAACTGCAGTTATGCACCCCTAGTTACTACCCAGTGCTAAGGCTTCCTGAATCTGAGGCCTTATTTGAGATCTTCTCAAAGTGCAGAATTCAGCTAAAAACAAACTCACGATTGCCCCTGGGATACACTCACCTTGGGAAGCCGCCATGTTGTTAAATCTAATTCTGACTTCCCTCTCCAGCCACATCTGAAATGTTTTCTAGCGTGCCTGCTCCGGGAACTTGCCGAGGTAGCTCACAGTCTGATACCACAAACACATCATTCAGTCTCCCGGGGTCATCAGAGAACCAGATGCCAAGGCCAGATTAACCATGCAACTGTTTATTAGGGAAATGCCTGGGAAAATATACAAGGAGGCTAGAAGTGTCCTCAAGCACAATGCAGGTCTGACCTGGGGAGACCGAGGGAGTGAGAGGAGGTGGGTGGAAGCATTTTAGAGGACCACACAGTCAAGGTGGCTTGCAAGATCAGCTGGGAGTCCTCCAGCTGAAGCTGCAGTCAGAAGAACCCCTTGTCCTCAAGAATGGGTGTGCCTTGGGTCCCATGGGAGCAGCGTGTGGGCGGCACAGCCTCACACGGTGGTGGATTTCACGCCCAGCAGCTGGAGCTGTCCTCAATTAGTCCCTGTACTTGGAGGTCTGTCTGCCAGGCGAGTTCTAATGGCTTCCATACTCTGCTCCATTTTAAAGGTTGTTGTTAATGTATTTTAGTGCTATATTTGATTGAATGCAGAAGTGTTCAAGTATTCTTTTCTATTGTGCCTTTTTATTATCCTAGTGACCATTATGATTAATAATTTATGCACTGACATCTGTTACAGTGAATATCATTTATACTTTCCTTATAATTTAGTAGTAGTGTCTTAGTTCATCTTCTATTTTAAGCTTTATAAATTAATTATGCTTTTAAATATAGAATGAGACTTTTTCTTAGAGCTATTTTATCTTTTGAGAAATAGTTACAGCTGAAACCCACTCTACTGAACTGTTCTCCTTCCTATACTTTTTATATTGTTTTGCTTTAACAAGTATGCCTTTTTATGGGTATAGTACACTGGAATGTACTATTTTTTGAAATGGGTTGAAGATGGTTTTAACTCAATTCTTCAAGATTAACAAAAACATTCTAATCTCTATATTAAACACCAAAAACAGAAACTTTGAACTCCTTTCCCTGACATGCAGTTCTGCACTAATTGCTAAATGTGTATGTTTCCTTCATTCTCTTTGATCTCGTATATGGCTCTGAGTCAGCATTCTACATGACAACCACCAGGTACCTGTCAGAGTTTTCAATTAAATCCCTTCGGCATAATTTTTCTACAGAGTAAGCTGCTAAAAATAACTTCCAAATGTTATTTACAGAAAAAAAATAGCTTTCAAGTGTTATTTCTGCGGTCAGAAAAACCTGTTTCTGGCCTTTGAACCTGTGAAAATTCATGCCACTTTTTTCCTCCAGATGATTGATCACTCAACCAGAAAAAATATATATCCTGGTGGGAACGGCTTTCTTTAAGAACTTAAAAATACTACCCTAATCCAGGACCGTATGATTTAGGTTCTAAAAAGTTGTAGTCATCCTAACCTGTAATCCTGTGAATATTATCAGCTCCCTTGCAGATTCTTGTATCATTCTTACAGTCATTGCCACAAAGCCGGAAGCACATAAATGTTAGCTTGCTCGTCCTTTTTCTCTGTGATGAGCCAGTACATCTCTGTTTGTGAAGGACAGAATCGCACACGGCCCTCCCCTTAGGTCAGGGGTCCCCAAACTACGGCCCGCAGGCCACATGCGGCCCCCTGAGGCCATTTATCCAGCCCCCGCCGCACTTCCGGAAGGGGCACCTCTTTCATTGGTGGTCAGTGAGAAGAGCATAGTTCCCATTGAAATACTGGTCAGTTTGTTGATTTAAATTTACTTGTTCTTTATTTTAAATATTGGATTTGTTCCTGTTTTGTTTTTTTTACTTTAAAATAAGATATGTGCAGTGTGCATAGGGATTTGTTCATAGTTTTTTTTATAGTCTGGCCTTCCAATGGTCTGAGGGACAGTGAACTGGCCCCCTGTGTAAAAAGTTTGGGGACCCCTGCCTTAGGTCATGGGGAGAACTAACTGCTTCCCCACACAGCTGCAAGGCGGGAAGCTGGGCTATTCAGCCCTCCACCTCTCATTGCAGCTTCTTTCCAATATTGGCTCCATCATCTCCTGCAACTTGGCTTCTTTCACGTGGGTGGTGGCGGCTCCAGCGACGCCTTCCTTCATTCCCACCACCAGGAGAAACGACTCGCTTTCTCCTCCAGGTACAGTTTGAAAAATGCCAAGAGCTGTGACTGGTCTTGCTTGGGTCGGGTGGGCACTGCTACATCATCAGCTATAACTGGGGTGTGGGGTGGTGTTCATATGGCCAGCTTGGTACAAGTTAGGTGCTTACCTTCAGGCTTGTCTTTTGTGGTCAGGAGCATGGACTTGGAGAGAAACTTGCATGTTCTTTAAGCCAAATGCTCTCAAAGAGGAAAGAGGCATTTCCCAAGAGAAAAGGGTGCAGCCCCACAGGAAGGAGGGATGAATTTTAGGCAGACAAAAAAATCTCTCTTCATTATAATAACTTTTACTGATTTTTAAACCCCTGTTCTGGAACTTCGTTTAAACTTTGTACAAATTACTACCCATCATTCTCTAGCTGTAGTTGAATTTTAGATAAATAAGATCTCACTCTATATATTAATTAGCATTCCTAAAGGATTAGGGTTATAGAGCATCTCAGAGAACATTTTTTTTAATGCCAGGATATCAAAGGAACATATAGCCATAGTCAAATATTAGTGTCTAAACGTAATTATTCACAGGAATCAAAAAATGCTTTGAAACATTTTTCTCTCCATCTGTCTCCCAACATCTGATTCCCCTCCCCCATAGAAAATTAATGTTATTAATATTCCAGGATATGTTTATAGAGGTATTTTAAGTATGTATAAACAAACGCACACAAACACATTTTTTTTGTACAATTGGCAGTATATTAATTACATGTCCTCCACCTGGCAAAACATCTTGACATATCCCAACATAAAGGGTCTTTCTTTTTTCTTTTCCTTTTTCAATGGCTCCACATTATTCTACAATATAAATACAACACTGTCTGACTGTTTCCTCACTGATAAATATTTAAGTTGTTTTCAATCTGTTGCTTTTACAGCCAATGATACATTTAATAATCAAATGCCTCTGTCAAGTCCCTGTGTCAGATGATCTAAATGACAAATCCTTAGAAGACTCACTGGGTCATAGGGTATCAAGATTTGTCACTTTAAAAGATATCACAAAATTGCCCATGATGCAGGTTGTTTCATTTTACATTGCCTGTTTTCCCAGATTGTTATAAAATCTTTTCATACTTACCAATTTACTGTTAATAAGGGGAAATGGTATCACAATTTACTAAGTGGAAATGGTAGTTTTACTTTGCATTGAGCTCTTTATGAGTAAAGATTAGAATATTCTCATACATAGGTTCTTATCTTTTGCCCATTTTGTTCTGGGTTGCTATACTTTTGATTATTGATTTGTAGAAGTTCTTTATATGTTGGGCAAATTTACCTTTTATGACATGAGCTGCACATACATTTCTTAGTTTGTCATTTGTGTATTTACTTTGCTTTGGGTGGTATCCATACTGATTTTTATTTTTTATTTTTGGTAATAAAGTCAAATGTATTGGTCTTTTCTTTTTTGACTTCTATGTTTATGTCAGACTTAGAAAGACCTTTTTCATTCCTACATAAATTTTTTATTTCTTATGTTAACTTTACTGTTTATTGTTGACATTTAAGTCTTTCATCCATTTGAAATTTATCCTGTGGTAATATATATAGACAATAATGGATTTAACTTAATTTTTTCTAGATTGTTGCCAAGTTATCTCACCATTTATAAAATAATCCTTTTTTTAAATGATAGTGTTTTAATTATAGATCTGTAATCCACTTTACAGGCATAGTTCTTCCTCATTACTATTCTTTTTCAGAATTATTTTTGGCTATTTTTTGCATGCTTACATTTGTACAAAAAAATTTTAATCTGTTTGTCTAGCTAAAAAAACTGTTGCTATAACGTGTATAATTTTAAGCGGAGAACTGATATTTTGTATTGTTGAGTTCAATTTTCCATTTGTTCATCTTTTTTGTGTTTCTCAGGAGCATTTTGTAATTTTCTTTCTGTGAATCTTGAACTATATTTCTTAAGTTTAGTCTTAGTAATGTTTTACTTCTTTGTTGTTATTTTTGAAAACAGATTTTTTTCTCTGTTATGCCTCCTAATTGAATTTTTTGGCATATGTAAAGACTTTTGATTTCTAAATATAGATTTTATACCCAGCCACCTTACTTGCTTATCTAACTGGAGTGTTTTTGTTTGTTTGTTTGTTGATTTTTTGTTTTGTTTTGTTTTTTGTGACAGAGACAGAGAAAGAGAGAGAGGGAAAGATAGGGACAGACAGACAGGAAAGAGACGAGAAGCATCAATTCTTTGTTGTGGCACCTTAGTTGTTCATTGATTGCTTTCTCATATGTGCCTTGACTGGGAGGCTACAGCAGAGCAAATGACCCTTTGCTCAAGCCAGTGACTTTGGGCTCAAGCTGGTGAGCCTTGCTCAAACCAGATGAGCCCGCGCTCAAGCTAGTGACCTCAAGGTTTCAAACCTGAATCCTCTGTGTCCCAGTCCAATGCTCTATCCACTGCGCCACCACCTGGTCAGGCTGATTGGTTTTTTGTTGTTGTTTTTAGTTTATTTTCTTGAGTTTTCCAGATATGCCATCAAACAATTTGAAATTCAGGTTAATTTTGTCCTCTCCCCTTTTCTCATATTTTATACCTGCACTTATTCTCTTGTCTAATTGCACTGGCTAATGTGGTAGAAGTTTCCATTAATTTACTCAGACTTGGAGGGGAAGTGTAGAAATTTCAGTCGGAGGCCTGTCGTTTCACGACACACAGTCTGTGATCCACTCCTTCGCCAGGAGCCCAGGCAGCCACAAGTCTGGGAAGAGGGCCTAAGAAAAACAGAGATCTGGATAAACTCTAGGCAAAGAGGCAAAAACCCTTCCTAACCAACCACCTGCCTCTAGAGAGGACAAAGATATTAATGTCTTTGCTGACCTCTTCTGGTAAATCTGAAATCAGCCAAAAGATGGCAGATTTGATGATTTCCCCCCCAACTAGTCCCCAGGTTTTTCTAGGCTGCCTCTCTGAAAAGATTTTTCAATGTCCTGAAAGTTATATTTAAATTCCACTCATTTCTTTAATCTCCCTGCCTATTTTCTTCTTCTTTTCTCTCTCTTATAACACTTCCAAATTGTTATCCCTCTACCCTTTCCTCCCTCAGTTTCAGTTGTTCCCACATCCTGGCGTCCACCACTGTCATCCTGACCATGTCTCAGCTCCACACTCATGCAGTCCCTGCTATTGGGCTGATTGGGAAGTCAGCGGCTGCCTTCACTGGAGCAGTTTCGATGGGCTATGGGGAGGGTGAGGCAATGAATGGAAAGTACAGGTGTCACAACAGTGGGTGAGGACTCTAATTTCAGGAAACTTGGCAAGGAAGAGATGATTAGATTAGATGGTAATTTAGTGGTTAAACAAGAATTAGGAAAATTCACTCATTTATTCATTTATTGTTTAGAGCAGTGGTCCCCAACCCCTGGGCCGCAGACCGGTACTGGCCCGTGGGCCATTTGGTACTGGTCCGCAGAGAAAGAATAAATAACTTACATTATTTCCATTTTATTCATATTTAAGTCTGAACGATGTTTTATTTTTTTTTTAATTTTTATTTTATTTTTATTTTTACAGAGGCAGAGATAGACAGGGACAGACAGAAAGGAACAGAGAGAGATGAGAAGCATCAATCATTAATTTCTCGTTGCACGTTGCGACTTCTTAGTTGTTCATTGATTGCTTTCTCATATGTGCCTTGACCATGGGCCTTCAGCAGACCGAGTAACCCCTTGCTGGAGCCAGCAACCTTGGGTCCAAGCCAGTGAGCTTTTTGCTCAAACCAGATGAGCCCGCGCTCAAGCTGGCGACCTTGGGGTCTCGAACCAGGATCCTTCCGCATCCCAGTCTGATGCTCTATCTACTGCGCCACCGCCTGGTCAGGCCAATGTTTTATTTTTTTAAATGACCAGATTCCCTCTGTTACATCCATCTAAGACTCACTCTTGACGCTTGTCTCGGTCACGTGATACATTTATCCATCCCACCCTAAAAGCCGGTCCGTGAAAATATTTTCTGACATTAAACAGGCCCGTGGCCCAAAAAAGGTTGGGGACCACTGGTCTAGAGTATACAGTGACCATGCAAATACACCTGTCATCTCTCTAATGGCAGGGAGTATAATTGATGGGCAGCCCCAGCTGCTGGGCCCTGAAATTCTACCCTTGACTTTACCGGGGTCATGCTTCCCACGGGCTGCTCCCAGCTGATGACTGTGGGTGGCAGGGGACAAAGGCAGGTCTGTTCCCAAGAGATTCTGGACAGCTCAGATGGCAACTGAGACTCAAGAACAACTTGATGGCCCTGTTGAACTTTGTTAGGTCTGACCTTCAGTATAAGACCCTTTTCATCACAGGCATTTCCCCTAAGACATTTCTTGGACTTGTTGCTTGGGGCCTGCTTCTTGGAGGACCCAGAGTGGAACAGTCTTGAGCAGGTTTGAAGGATAAGAGCTAGGATGGAAGAATACTCTATTCCCCACTTTTTGGGAAATAGTTCCTTTCCAGACTTTCTAGTTCTTGTCTGTCTGCCACCACATGTCCTGCTGACTCATCACAGCTTTCTCCTCACTAGCTTCCTCCCCCCAATGTGAACCTTGCTCTTGTCCTCACTCTGAACTTCCCATCAAGCTTTCAACCTAAGTAAACCAGAGACAAAATCAGTGGACTCCCAGGCAGACAGCTATCATATGCTCCTACGGTTTTGTTTCTATTGTGGAAAAGTTGCTCGTTCTCTGATTGACTGTAAAATGACATATTGAAATGGATGTTTTCATTGTCATGGAATTTCAAAGGCAAAAGTTCAGGAAATAGGTGTTAAGTACCACAAATTCTAAAGGACACATCTCTGTAAGACTTATTATAAGTGGAATGATAGTCCATTGATCTTTATTTTACTACCCATCCAAGCTATAAGGACATAATACTACAGCTAGTAGAGAAAAGAAACTCATAGGGGTGGAGTTCTGTAGTCCCTCCTCTCCCATATCTTAGGCAAGAGACAGCATCTCCAAGACAAAAGCCCCATAGAGAGCAGAGATGCAGAAGGAGTCTATTACTTATCCCACTCCTGGATTGGATGTAAAACCCAAGGACCCACCCTGGTGACACTACAAGAGCAACCTGGTGACAGAATTCTAGGAAGCAATAAACACTCATCCTCAGTTTTTGAGAGATCAGGGAGATTTCTTGCCTCATCAAATATGGGGATGATAGCAAGACTTCACTCCCATCATTGATAGAACAAAAGATGCTAAGGGCACACCATGGAAGGCAAGAGCCATCTTGATGGTCCCTGCTCCAAGAGGACTCGCTTCCTGGATGAAGAGACTCTGGTCCTTTGAGAGGCTGTGAGTTGAATGCATAAGTAGTGCAGAAATTGGAGGATGATCACTAAGCAAGGTGACATACACGTGTCCTTCTAGGATATCTAAAGAGTCCACACATGTGCCCCATGAGAAAGATACCACTTGGAGCCCAACCCCACAAAGGGCATCAGCAGCTTAGGAAAAGATAAAGAGCTCCAGACAATAAAAGGACATCAGCCCCTTTCCCCCTCACCTTCCTGATACTGCAAAACTTAGACAGAGAGGGAGGGTTGGAAAAGAACAGCAAGGAGGAGTGAACGTACAAACCAGTCCTGTTCACCTGCAGGTCTCCAAGTTGCAGGTCAGACACGACTGGGAGAGAAGAAACCCTTTAAATGAGATGCGACATTGAAGTTCTAATGTAGACTGGTATGCACAGTTTAACACCTGATAATAGGTCTTCGTGAGTAATACGAAGCTGTTTTTTTATGAGAAAAGTGACTGGAAAATGACAGGATTCGCCCTCAGTGCCACACAGAGGACGGGAAGGGAGGAGAGAGCTGATGAAGCGTATTAGAAGCAAAGGTTAATAGAAAATAAGACCGTTTTTTATTTCTACTCCATTAAATTCAGTTCATTGAATAAATTGGCTACATACACTTTGAAATGTCCTTACATTTAAAAAGTATGAATTAAAAGGCCCAGCCTAGCCGAGTAATTTACTCATAGTTCACATCGTTCTCCCTTAGAAACAAGGATTTTCCAGCACCTGGGCCTTCTCCAATTTTGTGGACAATCAGACTGTGTAACCCACGCAGGTCACTGTATTCCCTACAAACACGCTCACGGGGCTCACACACGGAGGAGGCTGACTCCCTCTTCTCTTCGTCTCAGGAAGCATTCCCTGGGATTTGTGTTTGATCCTGCAACACCAACCACACTCATTCCAATTTGACCAATGCCGCGTGCATTCAGGAATAGGAAAAACATACTGTTCTACTTCATCATCACCTATAATTTTAAATATCGGCTAGTTACAATAAATTAATGGTTGCTTGGCAACCAAAGGGCTGGGTTTTACTTTGTTTTTGTCTTTGTCTAAGAAAGCACTATTGTTCAGATCAGAACAGCAAATGGGGCAAAACATTGAATCCTGTTGGATTCTGTCTGATGAAGCCAAACCCGGGGGCCCACAAAGGGAAAAGCAAGAGAACACACATTTTACAGCTGAGTTAATTTTAGGAGAGTAAGAGAGGAAGTAAATTGCATCTCATCTCCTAGTTTGCGTTAGATCTTCCCCAATTTGAGAACAAGTACTAATTAGCTGAAAGGAAAGCTCAGCTGCGACTTAGCTAAAAATGGGACCACTTGCAAAATCGTACCACAAAAACCGAGTGTGGCAGGTCTGCTCACTTTGCCTGCGAAACCCAGGCTCATCCTGACAAAACAACATGCGGAGAAAGAGCTTTAGAGTGTTTTGAAGACTCAAAGACATTTGGTTAGAGAAATGACCAGCGCGCTTGCCCACAATATATCCAGAAATAAAATCCACAGTGGCATGTTTGGCTCAGATTCTTTTCAATGACAATGTCTCTAGCCAACATTCACTTCACTGGTGAAGGGTCAGTCTAATGCTTAAGGAGAGAGGATCTGGGAGGAAGAACAACATTTTTAATAAAAGGAAGAGAAGGGAAACAGACCGTGGGTGATTTGAAAGCTTAGGGGAGGGTTTTGGGAATGTGGAAACTCAAGCAATCATTTAAAAGCCTTATATTAGTGGTCGTTCACAACTATTCAGATGACTGAATGGTGGATTAATATATATTTTAGTTTTGAAAGTCCACCCTACTTAACCTCTGATTGAATGTAAAATTGTATTGCGGCGAGCAAGGTAGTTTTGTTGATGTTTAAATTAATTAGCCTCTTGTGACTTTCTGCATTCATTAACAAAATAAAATGTCTTACCATGTTGGAGACTCTGCCATTCTGATGTTAAAGTGTCTGAATCATACACGTGGATAATGTACTCTAGGAAGTTACAGAAGCCACTGGCGGGAGAGGGATTCCTGGCGGAGGAAGACCGGAAGCTGGGGTTGGAGGCAGACTGCCTGCCACGTGTACTTGTGCTTTTCATTTGATTTTTCACTTGCTCCTACATTTTTGTGGTTTTTTAACTTTACAGCATATGCAACGTGACAATGAAATTTTACATGCATGTGGTTCAAAGCAAAGCGATATGCTGTTGTGGAAAGAAAAAGGTCTGGGATTATAGATGTGAACTTCAGTCCTGGTGTTGGAATTCTTTGGAGACACGGCAAGTTTTTCAGTATCTCTGCATCTCCTTCTCCCTTATCCTTAACGGGGCTCAGAGTACTTTGTGTACAACGTTGTGGTGAAGATGGGGCACTCAAACCCTATGACAACCTGCTCCATGGCACGGACTCTGCATATTGTGGTTATATAATTACATACTATGGTCGCATTCAATATAGTCAGTAAAAACAGCTTAACGTATACCACCCGTAATCCGCACACAGACAAGAACCGTGATTATTATTCTAAACTCAGTTAAATACCTATCTGAGAACTTGGTTTCCTCAGACCTAACAGTCTAGGTTTCACAGTCCTAACCGTTCATCAAACTTTGCCCCCAGTTCCTCAGCTCTTGGAGGGGTGGGGATCAATATGATACTGAATCCCTTCAGTAATTCTAATTTCTTAAGGCCATAGATCAGTCAGCCTTACACAAGCAGTTCAATTGCATTTACTATTCATGGAGATAAACTGTTATTATTCTCAGGTACTGAGTCTCTCTGTTCACAGACCTCCCTCAAACAATTTTTGAAAATCCAATTTGCTTCAGAATTGTCTACAGTTTTTTTTAAAAAAATTGTCCCCCAATTTTCTAATGTTTTTCAACTCCCTTTGCCACTCCTGGAAATGAGCAGTGGCTCTAGTTCTGTCTTCTCCCTGTACATCATTCCTGGAACCAGCTTTGTGTTTGCAGTTTGTTAACCTGAGAGGTCCCAGGTATCACCGCTGCATAGGCAGAGCGCCACTAGGTGGGGCTATGTACGCACTTCTCAGAAGGTACACACCTATGAGACTTGGAAATCGTGGTCCTGGAAGGTGCATTCTGGTTCTTGCATGGAGGGTAGGCAGTAACAATAATTGTTTGCTAACATTAACTGTCTCATAAAAATGAGATGAACATCATGAAGAGACCTATGGTTGAGCAGGAACTACCTCAAGCGAAAGATTTCTTATCTCCCCTCTGGTCAGGATAGGTAACAGCATTCAGATTCTAGGTGAGTGTACCAGGCTCACTCAGCCCATTGGACTTTCCTTCCCCTCACTCATTCATAATATATGCGTGTCCTATTCACACATATATGTAAGACACACAATGCATTTTTGCACAGCGTGAAGGAATCGGGGGTGTGTACTCTGTGCATATCATCTGTCTGTGGGTTATTCACAACCCGGGCTAATATAATGCAGGACAGTCAGCTCAGGAGAGGCACCAGGCAGTGTTACCCACCTCCTTCAGTTGCAGGACTCCCTTTAAATGGTAACAACTTATGAAAATCCCCTAACTGACACTAAAAGTTATAAAATGAATCATTTTGGTTGAGAAAATTCATCCAATGCAAAATCAGCAATGTTTTTTTCAATGCCTGGGCACTTCCTGTTTCAGAGCCTCAGCCACGTGCATTTAAACACAGGCTTTTGTTTACTCAGCAGGTGCCATCGACATTGTCGGTGTGCCCATATATTTTCCAGCATCTTGAAGTGGTTGGGAATCACCAAGGTGGGGCTTTGGCATCAGATAGGCTCAAGTTCAAATATAACTTCTGTCCCTTTCAATCTGTGTTCCTTAACCTCACACTCTTCATCTGTAAAGCCAAGACAATAACGCTTTCTTGGCAAGGTTGTTGTATGAGAAAAGACATCTCCAGCGTCATCAGCATGAGGTCCAGAGGTATGCAGTCAGCGATGGCGGCTTATTATTAAAAGGTGTGCCGCTCTGCAGCAGTGTTGCTGTATGTGTGATATTTAGAGACAGCTTTATCCTTTCCCATTGGACTTCAGATTTTCTGTCAGCCGGCTAAGCTCAGGGTCCCTGGTTTTTTTCTGCATAGATTCTCCTGAGTGGCACTATCCCCAGCCTCTGCCCCTCTGCCTGGGCCTGGGCCCGGCCTCCGTGAGTCTGCTTTCGGTCTGTTCTAAACAGCGTCACCCTTCCTAACACTGAGAGCTTTCTCTTTCCTTGCTCATCAGATCCTTCTGTCTCTTTCACTCTACACCAGTGGTCCCCAACCCCCAAGTCATGAACCGGTACCGGTCTGTGAGCCATTTGGTACCAGTCCACAGAGAAAGAATAAATAACTTACATTATTTCCGTTTTATTTATATTTAAGTCTGAATGATGTTTTATTTTTTAAAAATGACCAGATTCCCTCTGTGACATCCGTCTAAGATTCACTCTTGACGCTTGTCTTGTAAGTTTGACAATTATATTTAAAAATACCACAGTTTTTATACTGGTTGTATAATTTTATTTTGTGCATTTATCCATCCCACCCTAAAGGCCGGTCCGTGAAAATATTTTCTGACATTAAACCGGTCCGTGGCCCAAAAAAGTTTGGGCACCACTGGTATACACGTTTTCTGGCCTTCAGTTATGTTGCTACCTACTCGCTGTCTAGTCTCTCTCCGTCATCCTCCTCCCTCCAATTCTCTACCTAAATTTACACCAGCATGTAAAACTTTCATTTGAACTCAAGGGAAAGAATTATAATTATAAGCCACAAACAAATAAGAGATGGGCCAATGCATCATACCACTTGGCACAGCCAAATATTTTCTCTTTTAGTCTCTCTAAACTACCGACACCATACTGCAGCGAGCGGACTTCTTTCAACATGTTTACTTGGATAATTAAATCCCACAATCCAATGAGGTCCACCCGGGAAGCTTACATTTGTCCCCCTCTCCCTCAAACAGTATTCTGAAAGCATCACCCACCATCAAACCACCCCCCTCTTTTTAGAGGCCCCCAAATCACTGTAGCAATATTTTTGGTATGGTCTTCTTTCATTTCAACGTGACTTGGCCCTTGAACTTCCCGTGTCACCTGACTTGTCAAGTAGACCTGGTCTCTGAGCCACAGACTCCATCCTGCCCCACCCCGGCTCCCACCGCATCTGGACTATATGCCAAAACAGTGGTCTTCCTACTTTGACCTGTGGTCCTATCTAAAGATTAATCAGCATGCCTGACCTGTGGTGGCACAGTGGATAAAGCGTCGACCTGGAAATGCTGAGGTCGCCGGTTCGAAACCCTGGGCTTGCCTGGTCAAGGCACATATGGGAGTTGATGCTTCCAGCTCCTCCCCCCTATCTCTCTCTCCTCTCTGTCTCTCTCTCTCCTCTCTAAAATGAATAAATAAATAAAGAATAAAAAAAATGAATAAATAAATTTAAAAACAAAAACAAAAACAAAAACAAAATAAAGATTAATCAGCAGACTTCTTCATCTGTCATCATTCACCTATGTATTTGTTTTCCTTTCTTTCATATTTTAGCTACACTTCTGCTCCCTGGAAAAATAATTTCCAGAATTAGACCATGAATCTTCCCCGATTTTCACTGGTGCCCTGAGTAACCTAATCAATTTGCAGTATTTGCTTCCACGAACTTGCCCGTGAAGTATATATCTTGTCTTCCTTGCACCTTTTGCTCCCTAGTTCACTGTCTGCCTTGTAACTCAGCAGACCCCAGTTTAATTTACAGCGTGGACACAGACTGATCATGTGAATTCGGACAATGACTTCCACAAAAGCAAAGTGCAAATGTTCTCAGAGAGCCATTCCACCTCCAACATTTACTAAGGACCTGACATGTACCTGCTCCTTTAAAAAATGTATTTTTCGTTTTCTCAGCTTCCTGATAGGTCAACCTTATCATGTGCAGAGAGGCTGGCTATCTGGCCGGGGTCACAGCTTCGAGCTGGCAGGGCAGAGACTTGAGCCTAAGCCTGGTTCTAAATTACATGTTTTTCTACTAATTGTCTTCTAAAGGCAAGAGAATTCAGGGAAGTGCATGCTTCTGGGGGAGCTACCCTTCTGTACTTGTAGCTTCTCTCTCCTGAGTGTTCTCTGCTCGAATTTTGGGGTGTTCTGGGAGGCTTCAGGAGTGGAGCTCGTTTGTGTGAGAGAAATAAAATAATTTCGCGCAAGCCAGTTAGTTCCACCATCTAGACTCTGGAGGGGAATGTTCCTGTTTATAAGATCGCTTCCCGGATGTTGTCGTGGTTGGTTGAATACCCGTTGCATCGTCTGACATGTCTATTTAACATGACTAGTTGTACACACCAAGAGACTAACCCTGAAGGAAGCCAAGGCCCAGTCAAAAATGAACTTAAGAACACAGGGGATTCCCCGCTTTCTGCCCGATAACGCTCACTTTTCTTCCTGACTCAAAATCAAATATGACCAAATCTGACCTTTTCTTTATTTTGCCTCCTATGGATCGAGTGGGAGGTCCCCTCTGCGCTGCCGCGCTGCCCTGTGTGTGACTCTGTGGGGACCCTATTACAGAGGGCTGCTCGGTGACCCCCCTTTCCCTCCCTGCACTGACAGCTGTTGGATGGAAGGGCCTGAGTTTCATCACAGAGTTCTCGATGCGCGCAGTGCAGGGCGCAGACCCCTGTCCAGGCGCAGAGCCTGCATTTCAGGGGAGTGGCTCCATGGCAACCCACTCTGCCTCATTCCGGTTCCCGTTCACAGAGCAGAGGTGCTACCACAGGAGCATCACATGGAGGCTGCCGGGGTCCTCACCACCTTCTCTCAAGCTCACTCAGGGTGGAGCTTCAACCCCAGGAGCCAGCCAAGAAGTTCCTGCTAGTGCCCAGCCCCCTGCAACGAAAGCAGCGGTATCACTTGGAGAGATTGCACCACATCCCCACCCCTCGCTTCCAGAGTCATGGCTTAGGTATGTTGCCTGAGGGAGAACCAACTCTGAAGGAACT
Source organism: Saccopteryx bilineata (assembly GCF_036850765.1). Classification (NCBI taxonomy): domain Eukaryota; kingdom Metazoa; phylum Chordata; class Mammalia; order Chiroptera; family Emballonuridae; genus Saccopteryx; species Saccopteryx bilineata. The sequence continues at coordinate 343,899,352 of NC_089491.1, forward strand.
GACTTTATTTGAAACAGTGTGGGGAAATTAGAGCCTTCAGGCATTCTCAAAAACAATGGAGGTTTTTGTGGGAAACAAAGGAGGAGGCTGGTAACTTCCTGAAAGGTGCAAGGCAAACCACAGGCCAGCTAGTTCAAAAGAAAGAACCAGAGAAAGAGAGAAAGCTAAGAAAGAACTCACAGAGTCAAGAGAAACCTCAGAAGAAAACACCTCTGTAATGAAGTCCTGGTTTCATTGGACCAGACTGGTGAGGTCAGGGATGGGGTGGTAAAAGAGAGCCTTGTTACAAACCACTGTCACTTCAAGCTGGCTGTGTGAATGCCGATCACTGTGGCCTCTGAGGAGTGACACCAGAGGGAGCACACAGCCAGGAAAATGAACTTCACTCAAATAGTCCAGCCAGGACTCTCACCAAATCAACAAGCAAACCGCAGAACAAGCCCCTGGAGGGGGTACCAGTACCCAGAGTCTTGCCTGGTTGTATCTCAAATGTCTAGTTTTCAGTGAAAAAATTATAAGACATGCAAAGAAACAAAAAAGTGTGACCCATACATAAGAGGAGAGGCACACAACAGATACTGCTTGTGAAAAGAACCAGATGTCACATTTAAGAGTCATAGACTTCAAAGTAGCCATTATAAATGCATTCAAAGAATGAAAGGCAACAAGCTAAAAAAGGAGAGGTATAATGACAATGTCAAGAGATCAAAATTATAAAAAGACCAAATGGAAATTCTAGACTCAAAAAGTATAATAAGTTAAATGAAAAATTCAGTAGAGCTCAACAGCAGATTTTTAAGCAACAGAAGAATTAATTAGTAAACTTAAAGATAGGTCAACAGGAATTTTCAATCCTAAGGACAGAGAATAAGATAAAGAAAAATGAACAGAGCTTCAGACAGATGTGGGGCTCAACATTAAGTGCACCAACACACATGCAATGGGAAAACCAGAAAAAGAGAGATACAAAGGGAGTGTAAAAAATATTCAAAATAATAGTCAAAAACTTTCCAAATTTAATTTAAAAATTAATTTACACATCCAAGAAGGTCAATAAATATCAAGCAGGATAAATGTAGACATCCATACACAAACACATAGTAAATAGTAAAATTGCTGAACGACAAAGAAAAATATCTTCAAAGCAGCAAAAGAAACTTCTCATGTTACTAAGAGCTGACTTCTCATCAAATATAAATACCAGAAGGTAGTAGAATAATATATTCAAAGTGCTAAAAGAAAAAGATATGGTCAATCAATAATCCTATCTCCAACAACACTATCTTTCAAAAAATGAAGACAAAAGACTTCCCAGGTAAACTAAAACACAGAACTTGCTGCTAGCACAAACAACTTATAAGAAATACCAAAGGAAATTCTTCCAACCAAACACAAGTAACCCAGATAGTAATTAGAATCCATGCACATAAACATAGAGCACTGGTAAAGGTAATTTATAATTATAAAAGATGGTATAAAGGTATATATCTTCTCCTGCCTTCTCTTAACTGACTTTAAAAGCATCTGTATAAAACAATAAATATATAATTGCAATGTTAAGTGAGTAACACATAGAGATGCAACATATTTGCCAATAACAGCACAAAAGAGGTAGGAACAAAGCTGTAAGAAAATCATACCAAATGGCAACTTGAATCTGAGGAATAAATGAAGAGAAGCAGAAAGGGTAAATAAGGTTAATATAACAAGTACTATAAATACAAAGAATTCCTTTCATGGGCTCATCAGTAGACTCAACACAGCTGAAGAAAGAATCAACAAACTTGAAAACTGGCCATAATCTATGCACAGTTCATGATTACTAATTTTGCTACAATCTAATTATTTTGGCCATAATAATTTATATTCCCTTCAGAAATGGATCAAAGCTCCTGTTCTCCAGCATTCATGTCAACACTTAGTATTCCCAAAGTTTTACTTTTTCCCAATCTGATGAATGCGATATGGTTGATGGCTGCGTAAACTCTGGCAAGTTACTTACCCTCTTTGAGCCTCTTGTTTTCTTCTTATCTGTTAATGAACATAATACTATTTACCTCCCAGGGTATTTTCAGGATTGAATAGACATATAGAGAAATTATCAGGTACTTAGTCTACAGTCAATAATTGTTAATTTCCATCTGGTCCCAAAGCACTTAGCCAAGTTTCTTACATAAAGTAGATAGGTATTCGATACATAAAAATCAATCAAATAATATAAAAGTAATATTCAATGTTTGCTGAAAAAAATTTGCTCATGTTCATGGAAAAAAGTAACAGAGAGGTTAAGATCAAACTTTGGAGTCAAAGGAACCTGAGTCAGATTATATTTCTGTTCGGTTTTGAGAATTATTAATAATATTAATAAGACATTCGGATATTTAAAAGTAGTCACAAAGAAAATAAATATCTGTGGTAGTAGTATACAAGGCATAGAAGTTTTCATTACATACCACTCCCTTCTTATTACTTATCTTCTAATAAGAAATATTAGTATAAAACAAAAAATGTAATATTTTCATTTTCATGACATACAGTAATATTTATGCCTCATTAAGTATGGATACAGAGAAGTACTTGTTGGAGATAAAAGTCTTGTGGTACACTGTTTGAAAATTGCTATTCTAGATGACTGGTTCTCCGACAAAGTGTATATAACACTATATTTACTTTGCATTAGTAATGGGGCCGGGATAATATGATACACACCCAGAGAGAGAAGACCATGGGATTTTTAAAATGCATAAGGCTATCTTGTCAAAAAATTGCACAAAAATATAGAAGACAAAGCAACTGCTAATGAAGAAACAAAGTGAGTGTCTCTTCCTTTGTACTCTGATTGTGCCAACTCTCACCACCCTCCACTTCCTACCTCCCCCAGGAAATCCATTTTCAGAAACAATTTATAAGAAAATTATTTGGGCTAAGAGAACTCTACACAAAAGTATGCATTTCCTTTCTTTAGCCCCTCCCTCACCACAAGGGTATGCTTCTTTGAGTTCATCGGTAGGAACAAGGAGAAACTGAGTCTGAGACTCCAGTGGGCAGAGCATGGGTTTCATTGCTACCTGCCTCGTCTGCTTCCATGGTGTGATCGAGAGTGGCATGCACTATTTGAGTTTTGTAACAATGATAACGGTAACAGAGTTGGGTTTTCCTAAGTTACTAAATAATACATAGGGGAGATCATACTGCCTAAAACTAAGAGAAGAGTTAATCCTTGAAAAGCTGACAGTAGCGTTTCATTCCATCCCGAAGCGCTTCTTTGACTTTGTCATTCCGGAGAGTGAAGATGAAAGGGTTCAGGAAAGGGGTTAACACAGAAATCAGCAGGGATACTATCTTATTGTACTCGGCTGCCTGCTTTTGGTTGGGTTTCACGTAGAGAAACAGGCAGCTACCATAGCCAATCACAACAAAGGTGAAGTGGGAGGCACATGTGGAGAAGGCTTTCCTCTGGCCAGAGGCGGTGGGGATCTTGAGGATGGTGGAGATGATGTAGGTGTAGGAGACAATCGTTGGTGCCAGAGAACCAATGATAATGAACACAGCCATTAAAAAAAGAACAAACTCTGTGAAAAGAGTGTCATTACAGGATAGCTTGAGCAGTTGTCCTCGGTCACAATAAAAATGGTCTAGCTGATTTGATTTGCAGAAGGTAAGCTGAAATGTGGCATAGACTGGCCAGATTTCAGAAAGGAACCCAAACATCCAGGATACAATTACCACCCAGTTACAGGCGTGGCTGTTCATAATGATGCTGTACCTCAGAGGGTTACAGACAGCTACGTAACGGTCCACAGCCATCGCTCCCAGCAGTGCAAACTCTGTGGTCCCCAAAGCAAGGTACAGGAAGAGCTGGGCGGCACATCCAGCCAGAGATATGGCCTGCATCCCAGGGAGCAGCAGCCCCCAGAGCATGACGGGGACGATAACGGATGTGGTCAGGGCCTCCAAGGCAGAGAGGTGGCCAAGGAAAAAGTACATGGGAGACCGCAGACGTTTATCAACGCAGACAATCACAATGATGACCGTGTTCCCCATTAATGTCACTGAGTAGAAGAAGAAGAATGTAGCAAAAAGAATATGATGTATTTCCTGGGAGCCAGGGAAGCCAAGGAGATAAAATTCAGTGGCACTAGAGTGATTGATCATCATTTAGTCCTGTTTCTACTCCTTGTGAAACACAGATATCAAAAGAGAGATAACACTGCCCCACATGGTCCTGCTCTCAAAAGAAAAGGAAGGCAGATTAAAATGAGAAACGATTTTCTCCTGATGATCCTGTGAGTTGCTACTACTATTGTGCTCTGCACCAACCCAGACCTCAATGTTGCCTCAACTGGAACTCAAAGGTAGCTGTGTGGAATGGGTGAGGACAGCTTCTCCTCTACTGGTGTAAAGGAAACCTTCCTTGTTGTCCTCCACCCCCACTGGGTGTGCCTTCTCACAGGGGACAGAGGCTACAACATTTAAAACTGCTTAGTTGTGAAGCTGAATCAATCAGCACCTAACAGTGCTGGGATTGTCCTGTTTCCTCCTAGGTTCACTGTATCAGATGATATAATGGCATTGCAGGTGATGATCACACCTGAAAGCTTGAACCCCAGCCCTCATCCACACCGGTACTACAAAGGCCCCCCTGGGGCCAGCAGAAAAGACACAGAGGGTCCAAGAAGAGATCTCTGCTTTCCCCTGGATCTTGTAAGCTCTACAGTACAAAGCAGCAAGACCTCCAAGTGGGGACTCCAGAGCTTGGGATAATGTCCCAGAGCTGACTCATTCTTCTCTAATTCCATTTTCTGTCCAAAGTCTTGGGAGAAAAGAAAGATGGCACCTAGCACTGGCAAAAATAGATCCTAGGCCATCGGCTTCTTAGGATGCCTGGATCTCACCTAGGATGCTGTCCATCCCATTACTTAAATGCCATCTCCTCAGAGGGCTCTTTCCAATGACCCTACCCACAACAGGAAGGACGTGAACAGCCTCAGACCCTTGTTTTCTTCATAGCCCTTACTCCCTGATATTACCTTGTGTGTTTCATCGTTGACTTCATTCCTTCATTTCGTGTAAAACAAGTGCAGCAGTGAACAAACCAAAACCCCTTTCCTGTAGAGCTTATATTCATGTAGGGGTGAGGGCTACACCATACACAAAACAAGTAAGTAAAAATACATACAAGGTGCCAGTTTATTAATCATGCCATAGTAAAAATTAAGTAAGGAAGAAAGAGGGAGAGAAAGTTTATTTTTATTTATTCATTGTTCATCTATGACATTAGAATATAACTCCATGAGGGCAAGGATATGTAAAATATATAATATAATATAATATAATTAATATAATACACTGTATAATATAATATAATAATATAATATATAATATAATATAATATAATATAATATAATATAATATAATATAATATAATATAATATAATATAATATATCCTTGAGCCAGATAAGTAGTGCTAAAATTCTTTTGGAGATAATATGTATATGGACATATGCTACGTGACAAAATGGCACGTGGTCCTGGCCAGGGCTGCTTAGGCACGGCCCTGAACCCCTCTCTTCCTGGTCTCCCTTCCTGCCCCACAGCAACGTTTCCCCTTCTTCCCTTCCCCTTCTGTTGCACCCTCCCTGGTATCACTGTGGCTCACTCACTGATGGACAGTCAAGGTCGGAACTGTTGGGAGCACTGAGTGGCCTCTTTCCCACAGTCCCTGCATAATCAGCCTGAGATGAGGAGAGATGAGGGAGAAGGACCCCAACTGACATCAGGGAGCGGGGTCTATCCCCAGCTGTGAGCGGGTCAGAGGAGGACTGAATGCGGCCTCTGCTGTACACAGGGGACTCGCCAATGAACTATCTGCCCGCTGCTCCCCCAGCCACCTCTCAGGCTGCAGGTATCCTGTGTTAGCAGCCAGACCCAGCACATCCCACCTACTGTCTCCTCCGTGGAGCAGGAGCCTGAGAACACGCTCACCTCTACGGAAGGGCTTCACCTCCACGTCTAACGCTCACCAGGGCTTGGCTGAGGCTAACTCCTGTCTGGCTCCCACTGAGCCACGCACAGGGGCCAGAGCAGCTTGCTGAGCTCCCAGTGCTTGATGAAAAAGGAAACTGTCCTCCGGGAGGAGCATAGGGGAAAGCCCCAAAATAACAGTGTTGTGGGGAGCTGAGGGTCTCTCCCTCTCTCCCCTCCTCCCTGGAGACTTAGGCATGGAGACACCTGTTCTTAATGAGCCCAGGTTCATGGTGTCCCCAAGCAACCAGTCTGGGGAGAGCAGAACAAACTTTTAGTTATGCCCATTTTATCCAATTAAGTTTCAAAACTTTTTAAAGTTTTTGTTTCATGGGAAAAGACGAAGTCCCACCAACCAAAGGCTTCTGAGTTCCAGTGTCTTCTCCAACGCCCCATGGCTAGATGTCCAGAGGACATCCCAACTCAAGCAGATCATCCCTTCTGCCCTTCATCCAAGGCTGTCCCTGGGTTCTAGTAGCTATTCGGAGCCAAAGCCAGCCCCCACTTCCCAATAGGAGACACCACACTGACTCTAAAACATACACCAGTATCCAAAAGAGCCTTTATACTGGTCTCAGTCAAAGCCTTAACTGCATCAACCCCCTCCCCATAAAGCCTGGTGCCTCCTTCACTCATTTTATAGGGGTTCCTCACCCTGTTCCAGAACACTATATTCAACCCCACTCTCTGATATCGTACCAGGTCTCCACTCTTCCGAACATATGTGCATCTGCACGCACTTGAGCAAATTCTTCCAGCCAGTCATTTCAATAGCCTGCCCCTGAGGAGCCCCAGCTGAGCACTTGAACATGGGGAATGCAGAAGGAGAGCCCAATGCAAGCAGTTATATTCACAACCTGGAACTACTGACGAAATGCAAATTGGAAATCTGCTCGGTACTGGAGGGAGACAGAGAAAGCAAGAGGTGCAAAACATTGATCTGGATTTTGGGTTTCGTTTCAAGTATGGCAGTCAACTTTGCAAATATCAAGTGGTGCGGAGAGACATACGTTAAGAACCTTCCTTCCAATTCCTCAAATTACCCAAGTCCTACCAGAGTGCCACATAACCGAATTTCCCAAGTACATTATCTGCATATTCTTTTCAACAAAATGCTGTGAGAATCGGTTTTGTGCACTTTTCTCTCTCATGTAACAATCATAAAAGAAGTTCCCATATCAATACATATTGGCCCACTTCTTTTTAGCATAATAGCCCATCATAGGGATGGTCCATTCTTTATTAGTTAGCCCTCCATTAATCAGTTTTAGTTATTGTGTCCATGTTTATTATGAAAACTGATGCTATAAATATGCTTTGACATTTATAAGTCCGTACATACACATTCATTTTGCTGGAATAAATCCCTACAGTTGGAATTTCTAGGTCAAAGGTAGATATATTGTAGTCATTGCTTTTCATTGGCACTATTTTATACTCTGTAGATTTGTGGATTAATTCTCAAATCACTAAGATTATATGACAGGAGCATTCTAGATTTCCTGACCCATGGCCAACCAGAGGTAGCATCAAAATTTTATTTTAATCTGAAATCAAAGAGAACAAAAATAAGGTATCTTAAAAGAATAATCAGTTTAAAAATCTGAGAAAATGGGCCCTGGCCGGTTGGATCAGTGGTAGAGCATCAGCCTGGCGTGCAGACGTCCCAGGTTCAATTGCCGGCAAGGACACACAGGAGAGGCGCCCATCTGCTTCTTCACCCCTCCCCCTCTCCTTCCTCTCTGTCTCTCTCTTCCCCTCCCACAGTGAGGCTCCATTGGAGCAAAGATGGCCCGGGCGCTGGGGATGGCTCCTTGGCCTCTGCCCCAGGTGCTGGAGTGGCTCTGGTCACAACAGAGCAATGCCCCGGAGGGGCAGAGCATCGCCCCCTGGTGGGCAGAATGTCACCCCCTGGTGGGCAGAACGTCGCCCCCTGGTGGGCGTGCCGGGTGGATCCCAGTCGGGCGCATGCGGGAGTCTGTCTGACTGTCTCTCCCGTTTCCAGAAAAATACAAAAAATAAAATAAAAATAAAAAAATCTGAGGAAATGGAAAATCTTCTGAAAGATAAAAATTACTAAAACTGTGAAAAAAATAAAGTGAAACTCTAAATATGTTAAATAAATGGATTCATAATTAATAATCTTCCCACAGAGAAAACTACTGGTTGACATAGTTTTACTGGTGTATTCTGTCAAATATTTAAGGAAGAACTAAGATCAATCCCTACAGAGTAGGGAAAACTGCTCAATTCACCTAGTGAGCCTAGAATTATCTTGATACAAAAGACATCACCAGAAAATAAACCTACAAATCTATAATCCTCATGAACATAGATGCAGAAATCGTTAATAAAGTTTAGAAAAATCAAACCCACCAATATATGAAGAGAATCATATGTCATAACAAGTGATAATTTTACTCTAGAAATGCAAAGTCAATCCAACACGAGGAGCTTAATAGTACAATTCACTGTGTTAACAGAATTAAAGATAAAAACCACATGGTCACTTCAACAAGGGAAGAAAGCGTGTTTGCAAAAATCAATATCTATTGGCCCTGGCCAGTTGGCTCAGCGGTAGAGCGTCGGCCCGGCGTGTGAAAATCCTAGGTTCCATTCCCAGCCAGGGCACACAGGAGAAATGCCCATCTGCTTCTCCACCCTTCCCCCTCTCCTTTCTCTCTATTTCTCTCTTCCCCTCCCACAGCCAAGGCTCCATTGAAGCAAAGTTGGTCCGGGCACTGAGGATGGCTCCATAGCCTCTGCCTGTGGTGCTAGAATGGCTCCAGTTGCAATGGAGCAATGCCCCATATGGGCAGAGCATCACCCCCTAGTAGGCATGCTGGGTAGATCCCAGTTGGGTGCATGTGGGAGTCTTTCTCTCTGCCTCCCCACTTCTCACTTCAAAAAAATACAAAAAAAAACAAACCCTCAAACCAACATCTACTGATTAAAAACTGATCAAACCAGGAACTAAGGTGATCTTCCTCAAACTGATAAATAGCGCTGACCAAAAATTCTTTGCACACATGTGCAGGTTTCCTACCAGGTGCGCCCCAGACACCATGGAGTAGATGCTGTGTGCGTTGCCGGGCCCCCCTTCAGGACCAGGTTCTGTCCCCCAGTTCACAGCTGGGACTATCCCCAGAAATAGCACTCAAAGAAAAATGTTTACCCCCCATCCAGAGATTATAGGCCCTCCCCTAAGGCAGCCCACACCCAGTGGCCTGTAGATGCAGGAGTACAAAACTCCGGCCCTGTGTTTTCGTTAGGAACATGAGTCAGGACAATAGGGTCACTGTAGCTCCAGAGTGCCAGGTGGCATTGAAGCCCCTGGTACGATTCATCACAGCTCAGCCTCCCCTTCTGCCCAGACATCTTCTCCTTCACTCCTTGACAGGAATTGTTCCAAGGGCACTCTCAGACCTAATATAACCTTATGGTTCCTTTCTCGAAATGATTCACTATTTGCAATTAAGTATATGTGTGTATTTGTGCGAGTGCATATGCAAATATACTTATTGTACACGTTTTCATGTCATCTTTATTATATGCAGCTTAAGTGTCTGTTTGTCGCCGATAGCTTATTGGTTGCTTGTGTAACTGTACTAGCCAATGGGGTGAAGTTGCCACGGCTGAACGCAAATTGAGCGGGTCAGGGGGCGGAGACAATTTCCTGTAAAACTTGCCTTTGCTATGACCATCAATAACTCTCAGGGCCAAACACTTAAGTGTGTTGGCATTTTTTTACCTGAGCCTGCATTTGGACACGGTCAACTTTATGTTGCCTGTTCAAGAGTTTGTGAAAGAACGGACGTAAAATTAAAAATAATTGATGGTCCTCTGCAAGGCGAGCTTAAAAATGATGGAAAGATCTACACAAGAAATGTTGTGTACAAAGAGATCTTTGACATGTGAATTAACATTTTGTTATTTAAATCACCTTTATTTATTGAGCTAGCAGTGGCTCTTAAGAAATGTACCACCAATGGTTTCCTTCATTGCACTCTACTTTAAGCAATTAAGCAAGTAGAAGGGAGAAACCACGTGGGGCACTAAGCAAAGTGATGTCCTCGCCATCTGCCCTGGGTAATTCAGTTTGAATTAGCAGACACCTTTGCACAAATCATTTTAATTACAATTTATAATATCTAGAACAGCGGTCATTTCGTATGACCGCCGGGCTTTCTAGTATGGTAATATCCATCTTCATCAAATATGTTCTATCATGGAAGAGTCCATGGCCACCAAGTTCATAGCTATATTTTCAGCATATTTTCTGAAAACTCATTCAAAAATTTTTATGTTAAAACTTTGTGTTTTTTAACGTTGAACTCTTCGTATTTTTAAAAATTATTTCTTTCTTGACTGCATTGGTTTGTAAGAGAACTTTATATATAAATCAAATAAATCTTTAGTTCATGTTTTTAGTTTTATATCTTTCTATAAACAAATATTTCATTCTTATGTAGTTAAGTTTAACAGTCTTAGTATCCTGGGATCTGCACTTTCCTTGGAAAAGCCTATGTTTATATTCTAATGTAATTAAAAAAGAAAAAAATATCCTATTTGTTACTTTTTATAGTTAAGTCCATTTAAACATAAGAAATTTATCATTTTTTTGAAAGCATAAGTTATAAATCTAGAGTATGCTTTTTTTCTTTTTTCTTTTTCTTTTTTACAGAGACAGAGAGTCAGAGAGAGGGATAAATAAGACAGACAAACAGGAATGAAGAGAGAGAGAGATGAGAAGCATCAATCATCATTTTTTTGTTGTGAAACCTTAGTTGTTCATTGATTGCTTTCTCATATGTGCCTTGACTGTGGGCCTTCAGCAGACTGAGTAACCCCTTGCTCAAGCCAGTGACCTTGGGTCCAAGCTGGTGAGCTTTGCTCAAACCAGATGAGCCCGCACTCAAGCTGGCAACCTCGAGGTCTCGAACCTGGGTCCTCCGCATCCCAGTCCGATGCTCTAACCACTACGCCACCACCTGGTCAGGCTAGGGTATGCCTTTTTTAAAGATATATTGTGAATGCTATAAATATCTTTGGAATAAAGGCAAAGGAGAGAGGGAGGAAGAATGAAAGAGAGATTGACAGAGAGAGGAAGAGGAGGAGGAAGAGAGAGAGAGAAGAACCAGCTTAGAGGTATGTCAGGGTACAAAATGCCTTTCCTCTCTGGATTGGGGCAAGGAAAGTACGCTCTCTGGAGGCGGGAGGAGGGAAATGAGAATGACTAGAGGTATTAGTAAGGGCCGGAGAATCCAAGGTGGAAAGAAAACGTCTTCTATAACTTATTTACATGTGATGAACCTGACACTCAGACAGAGTAACTGGCTCTGAGTGACTGGCTAAGATCACAATAATCTACTAGGGATTCCTGACCCCTGCATCAGCCTTCTGATCAGGAAAGCAGAAAAAGTTGCCCTCAGCAGGAACTTATGCACGGGCAGGGGCTTGACCGGACGGGCCTGTGTGGGTCCTGCCAACTCTTTTTAATCTCTCGTAGTCAAAGGCAAGAGTTTGGAGTTGAGTGAAGTGCATACTGGCACAAAGTTAGTGCTCACTAACCACCCTGTCAATGAGTGCTGACTGTCCATATCCATAGCAATAACTAAGCGTTCCTCTTTGGACATGATGAGTGTTTACACCATGAGCTTAAGTGAGCGCTTAGGACAACCTCAGTGTCTAGGATGGTTGAGGGGGTGCCCAGGGGAGTTATCCCTGTGGTGGGGTACAGGGGAACTTTGCAGCTGGGGACCCTGAAGCTTCAGGTTCTTGTCCAACCTGTAACTTTGGGATAGATGGCCCAGGAGGCCACCAGGCAGGTAGAATAACGGTGTCCTAAAGTCCTCCATGCCTGGCCTCTGTGAATTTTCTATCTTACAAGGCAATATAGACTTTGCAGATGTGATTAAATTAAGGGCCTTGAAACGGGAGATTATCCTGGAAGATCCTGGCTACATCGAAACCCAGGAACCCATAGAAATGGGAAAACTTTCCCAGCCGAGGTCAGAGCCAGAGAAGGTGTGATGAGGGAAGAAGGGTCGGAGAGATGCACTGCTGCTGGCGTTGGAGACAGAGGAAGGGGAGAGTGGGCCAAAGCAACACCTGGACTCAGCAAGGAGCCCCCAGGAAAAGCACAGCCCTGGTGACACCATGATTTCCCCCCACATAGGCCTGTGTCAAACTCTGACTGATGCAGTAAGATAATAAATGTGTGCTGTTGAAGTCACCAAACTTGTGGTCATTTGCTACGGAAGCAATCAAAAATGAATGCGGCCACAAAAGCCCGCACGCCAGCTGCATGTCTGTCTCTCAGTCTTCTCATGCTGTCTTGCCTTCAACTCTGCTTTAAACAGCCTGCTGTCTGCCTGCCCGAGCTGCCTCATAGCAAGGTACTGCTTTCTACCAATATCCTCCGTCTCCATCCGGAATGAGGTCAAATCGTGTTTGTTATTAATGGTTCTGGCCTGAAAACCCCGCTGCAGATTCAGGTCCTACAGAGAGATGGCCTGGACAATGGCATCCAGCCCTCATGGGTCTTAAACTCAGGACCTACGTGCACAGTCTTCACTGGGAAGCTCTCGCTTGATTGACTTTGTATTATTTCTGTCTGTGGGTGTGGGTGTGGATGTGGTTAAATGGATGGCACCCATAAAGATCTAACTCTGAGAGAAGGAACAGTGACCCATAGTTTAGTGGGGACCATCTTGTCTTCACCTCATCCCCACGGTGCGTATCTTCCCTCAGGAGTCAGAGACAAGCACTTCTGTCCGGTCAGTTCCTGGGATGTGTAAATCAGGAGGCCCTGCCTCTGAGAGCGAATATCTCCTTGTGAGCTTACTGTTTCAATTCCCCAGCTCCTATAGATGGCACTGGAGAATTCAGACAAGAAGGTGCTGAGGCCCGGGGTCTATATTCTCTGCTTCCCACATCTCAAATCCCCGGATCTGGGAGGGAGACAAAAATCTCCAAATGGACTCTGATCTAACCTGGTCATGCACCCCAGCTGCTGAAATCTTAGTCCAGCTTGGAAAATCCTGTGTGCTTTTATTTTTCTATCTGGTTTTCTTCAGCAATTCTAGGAGGAGGGAAAGGACCAGGAGGCAGGCACTGCCATGGACCAATCCTAAGCCATAGGCTGCTCAGCTTTATCTAGTCTCCACCCCTTTCTTCATTCAGATCTTTTCCTCCCATGCTACTTCCTCATAACCACCTTCTGAGGAGTCACGCAATGTCTCGAAACCCCCCGAGGACCCCTTCCTTCCCCACCCTTCCCACAGGGACCCCTCTGCTGCAGTCTAAGTCCCCATCCAGCAGAAGCTCAGCTCTAACCCTCAGCCAGAAGCCAAGGGCCTGGAGACAGAGTGGACAGGGAAAACCAAGCATGCTCATGCTTGGGAAGGTAGAGGCAGGAACAGCCTCTTTCCCCGCTGGTCTCTAGAAGGACTTCTTCCTCATGTTCCAGCCCCTGGACTTGGTGACACAGGGTAAGCCTTGACTTAAGGTGTCAGCATAAGGAGTGGAGACATCATAGCGTGTGGAGATACCCAGCCATAAACGTCACCCCGTTCCCACTAGGCAGAAGCCCCAGTCCACCCCTGCCGTCAACACGCTTATCAACGGCAATGGACCACGTGTCTCAGTCACTCATGTCACAGAGTGAACCCATTAGGCGGGAATCTCTAGATGTGAATTTTTTTATGTGAGCGGCACCAGAAGAGGACTCTGCTCAGTGGCTAAGGTAAATAGCTTAGATTTGTACGTGGGACAGACTCTTGTTTCTGCAACATGCACTTAAGGACTGGGCTTGAATTTGGTCAGTGCCGGGTGTCGCTTTTAGACCTATTGTTAAAGTTTGTCAGTGGGATGGGTGCCAAGCTGATGAAAGGACAGATCCTCCTCTTTAATTTGCAATGCCAACTGCAGGACAGGGACTCAGATGTAGCTGTTATGGGCCAGAGAGAGGGCCAGAGTTTATCTTAGACAATTGGAAGTTTTAAAATGTATCCTTTTAATGACCTCAAATTCCAAGGAACAGCATAAGGCCATGGAAATATCCCCCCTCCCCCACAGGTTGGCCCTAAAGCAGGTAGAGAAATGATGGGCAGGAAAATGTGAGTTCACTGGCAGCTGTGAGGAGAACAATGAGAACAGTGACGACAGTTGTGTGTCCAACCCACAGCACCAGCCATCACTGTGCTATATCCTGCACTCACTGAGTCCCTGCAGTGGCCCTAGAAGCCAACACTATTACTAGCTTCATTTTAGAGCTGAGGAAATGGAAGTTCAGACAGGGAAGTAACAGAGAGGAGCAGACTTCTATTCCACAACAAGCAAGTGTCAGATCAGACCGGAATGCAAACACAGGTTCAAGGTCATGCCCCCAACCACCAGGCGAGAGTGAGGGGAGGTGTGGTAACAAAGCAGCACCATTGGGCAGAATGCTGGTGACCTTCCAGTTGCTGGCAGAGCAGTTGCCTAGTCCTGAGGCTTCTCTTTGTGACCCCCTGCGTCCTCTCTGCCCTCTGTCTTTGCAAACAATACCATAAAACCTCCCTAAAGAAAGCTGGTTTCTTATTGGCACAAAACTCAGACTTCCCATTAATTGCATGTGAATAGCTGGACAATGTGAACGAGGAAGGGTCCTCCACAGAGAGACTACCCAGAAAGACTTGAAAAGGGGTCTTGGTGCACAAACTCTGGGTCAGGACACAGACCTCTGCCAGCACCAGCTCTCGGGGGCTTCTGGGTGACTCACTCTAATTCCCTCTCTTTCTCTTCCTGTGCCCTTCCCTCCCTATCTTTTCCTTTTCTGGTTTTCCCTCTCGCATGTTTGGTCTTCCTCTCCCACTTCTGTTTCTTCCTGTCTCCTGCTTGTCTGCTCCTGCCATGTCCAGGTCTGTTGTCTTCTTTAATCTGCTCTTCTCCAGTTTTCTCTCTCCTTGTCAATGCCTTTCCACACCTTTACTTCTGTGGCTCCCTCACTCTGTCCTATGATTCTCAAAGTCCCGTGTTGTTAGCTTTACCTTTGTCTCTCTGCCCTCCTGTCAATCACTGACCAACTACTTGCCTTTCTCCTTGTTCTCTTTCTGTTTCCATCTTCGTTTCAGAGTCAATGATTCTCTCTCCATCTATTTATAATATATATCTAGGTATATACATATGTATGCATCTATAATCTATCTATCTATCTGTCTATCATCTATCACTATCCCTGCCTCTCCATCTCTCCCTTGTCTCCTTTCCATGCAGGGCCAGCCCCCGGATCATGGCAAATCTGAGCCAGCCTTCCGAATTTGTCCTCCTGGGATTCTCGTCCTTGGGTGAGCTGCAGGTTCTGCTGTACGGGCCCTTCCTCATGCTTTATCTCCTTGCCCTCGTGGGAAACATTCTCATCATAGTCACAGTCATAGCTGACACCCACCTACAGACTCCCATGTATTTCTTCCTGGGCAATTTCTCTCTGCTGGAGATCCTGGTGACCATGACTGTGATGCCCAGGATGCTCTCAGACCTGCTGGGCCCCCACAGAGTCATCTCGTTCAGTGGCTGCCTGGCCCAGTTCTACTTCTACTTCTCCCTCGGGTCCGCCTGCTTCCTCATCCTGGCGGACATGGCCCTCGACCGCTTTGTGGCCATCTGCCGCCCACTGCACTATGGCACTGTGATGAGCTGGGCTGTGTGTGTCCGGCTGGCAGCGGCTGCCTGGGCAGCTCCCTTCCTGGCCATGGTACCCACTGTCCTCTCCCAGGCTCGCCTCAATTATTGCCATGGCAATGTCATTAACCACTTCTTCTGTGACAACACACCTCTGCTGCAGCTGTCCTGCTCAGACACCAGCCTGCTGGAATTCTGGGACTTCGTCATGGCCTTGGCCTTTGTCCTCAGCTCCTTCCTGGTGACCCTCATCTCCTATGGCTACATTGTGACCACCGTGCTGCGGATGCCCTCAGCCAGTGGCCGCCAGAAGGCTTTCTCCACGTGCGGGTCGCACCTGACCCTGGTCTTCATCGGCTACAGCAGCATCATCTTCCTGTACGTCAGGCCGGGCAAGGCCCACTCTGTGGACGTCAACAAGGCCGTAGCCTTGGTGACATCAGTCCTCACTCCCTTCCTCAACCCCTTTATCCTGACCCTCCGCAATGACACATTCAAGGTGGTGCTGCGGGGACGGATGCAGAGGCTGAGAGGCTTCCACAAGGCACTACAGTGAGCCCGAGCAGCCCAGCCAGGCTCAGTCAGGGGGTCCTGTGATGAGGCAGAGGGCCAGCTGGCTGGGAAAACCACTGTCCAGTTTCTTTAGATTGTTTTCCTCTGTGCCTGTTAGTAATAACCACAGTGAGCCCTCAGGACCCCTGCCTAGACCAAAGCTCTCCATGGGGGTGCTCCCCTGCCCCCTGGCAGCTGTAAGAACTCTGAAAGTAGTCCAGGGTCTGGAGAGCCCGGAGGGCTTTCCATTCAAGGTACAGCAGCCAGCTCATGCTCTCTGATTGAGATATCCAGCCCCAGTGTGTGTGTGTGTGTGTGTGTGTGTGTGTGTGTGTGTGTGCATGCGCATGCATGCGTGTACAATTCCTGAAAGCCGGTGAGGTTCAGCATCAGCTCCACTAAATGCACTTCCCTCGTCCAAATAAAATGTTTTAAATCTTCCACTCACTTTGTCTTTGGAACCATTCCATTCTCATAGCGTCCACTTATCCTGTATTTTCTTAAAGAGCCGCATTAAAAAATACTCTGCCAGATCCGTCCTGCAAACAGACTTTGATTTACCAGACTGCATTTCCCCACAAACTGTGACGACTTCACTTGTCAACAAAGCACTATTAGTGCCACTTACTTTAAGAAAACAATCCTACTAATTTACCGCAAATGTCAAGCTTTTAAAAAGTCTACTAAGTGGAAATAAACATGGCAGGGAATTGTGGGCTCATTTGGTAGATACAGTGTCTAGCTTTGGAAAAGTGGCTCACTTAGGGGTCCATTGATTCTCATGTGTACTCTGGTGTCTCCCCAGGCTAACCCCTTCCCAACTGACGTGCCCCTTTCTCTGGCTTTCGGAAAAGTGCATTTCTTTCTTGTTGAGATGCTCCTCACCCAAAGGAGAGTTTGCTTTGGGTGGAAAATCTTGTCTCCTCCATTTACACACTAGGGCAATGACTCTGCTGTTCGCTGTTGCACCAACTGATTTATTTTCTCTAATTAGTCTCTGCACACCACCTCAAGGAGTAAATATCTGTACAATAAATAAAAGAACGGTGAAGAAATAAAAAATAATTCTATGGTAGTACATACCTTAGCTCTCTCTCTCTTTCTCTCTGTGTATATATAAATACATATTTTTTCACACTTTACAAACCACTTTTACAAATGTTTTCCATTCAGTTTTATCCTCACAGTAATTCAATTGAATAAAGATTTGCTGATCGCTCTCCATGAGCACTGCCCTCCTTTTCAGCACTAACCATTAAAGACAAAGAGTCATGGACGCTAACCTGAGGTTTCTCCATCTGTGAGAGAGTGGAACTAGGGCAGTTAATTCTAACACATTTTTTTTAATTCTAACACATTTTGATAAGGTGTTTTGTTTTTTGTTTTTTATTACAAGTTCCACGAGAGCCCAGAAGGGAACTGCTGTGTCTGGACTGCAGCCCAGCAGTGCTTCTGAACCACGAATGGACAAGTTTGAGAGGGAAATAGAGAGGAAAACAGTTGGGCAGGACTGACAGTAGAATATGGTTCTTCAAGCTTATCACCTTTCCATACTCAGAAATCCTTCTTCCATCTGGATCAAAATTACATTCACTGAAAGTTAGGATCTCCAGGACTTGACACCACTGGACTCCTCTAGCCCCTTGATTAGCGTGTAGCCATCAAGTTCCATTCATTTTATAGGCTCATAATGGCAACAATTCTAGTTACTCCTTCACAACTGTGTTTAATATCCTTATTTGAAAGAAACTCATACCATTTCTAAAAGCAACTATAGAGTCAGTGCCACTTTTAAACACTTGTATTTTATCACAATAGTATCCATCAACACTTGAAGCATGACCAATAACACTTATATACCTGAGAAATATTTTTGTTTGGTACATACACAATGTTGTTAACTGTATGGAGGATTCATACTTTCTTTACTACAACACCATTTTCCCTAGGAGTTAGCAAGAACTGCTCTCATTCTTAGTCTACATAATGTGATTTGATAAAAGGTCATTGGACAATGGGCAACAGTGCTCCCCAGAAGTAGCTTACATGGCACATAATTGCGGGGGTGCAGAATACTTTAAATATAGGTAGAATAAGTGGTGGGATTTTAAAAAATTTATTATTTCACACATTTAATATTTAAATAAGAATAATAAAAGGGGCATACAAAACTAGATCATGTTATAAGAAAAAGTTTTAAAATATTAATGAAAAAATATTAAATAAGACTTAACAAAAAACAAGCAGTGGGATTTCATGACTCTAAAATGCCTGCTCCCCCAAAATATAAATAAATAAATAAATAAATAAATAAGTAAAATGCCTGCCCCATCTCCCCCGCCACCCCCCCACCTCCATTTGCCAGGCATCCCAGACCCAGAGATAGAGTGTTCTAGTAAGCAATCATTAGAAAGACAAGGTTTTAAATGGCTAACACAAGAATCCATTGTCACACATGTAAACAGCAATGGGAATCCAAAGAGTAGATTTATTGCTTCTAGTAGGGAGGACCAAGGAATACAAAACTAAGAGTATGAAAGCTTTGATGAGGGAAGACAAAGAAATCAAATCATTTTTCAAAAATAAGTCAGGCCTGGGTCCTGTAGTGGCCCTGCATACAGGGGACGTTTAGGAATCTGTTGAAGTGTAAAACCCTCTAAGGCCATGGTAGGGAATTTCAGTGTTGCTGATGGAGAACCACGTTCATATTAATTTAGTTCACCAATTCTCTTTGTTGTTGTTGGCTTGTCTTATTTTGTTTTTTAAATTTCTATTGAATTTATCAGGGTGGCATTGGTTAATAAAATTATATAGGAAAAAGGTGAAGAGATTAAGCAAAAAAACCCAAATAAACAATTCATCAATTCTTTAAGTTTTAAATCTTCTGATGTAAATATAATCCTTGTAATAATGCTTAACACATACTAAGGAAAGGTGATAAGATCCAGTGGTCTGCTCATAGATGTTTAACTCCTGGCTCTCCAGTTGTAGTATTTGCTGACTTGCAGCATTTGCCAATGTCCATGGTGTCAATACTCCCATCATTTCCAATCAAACTACCAGCATGATACCACTGAACTTAGACTTGCAAAGAGATGCTAAATAGTACACCATTATACAGTATTAACACTATACTTCTACAAGAGACACAAACAACTTCATAGCATAGATAAAGGTAACATGTAGTAAAATTATTAGGTGCGTCAAGTTTAATATAGACTATTTGATAATGTTTCTATTATTTATTTTAATAATGGCTATGCCTAATTCCTAAAAATTGAATAATCAGTTCTCAAGAGGGCCCCAGAAAGTCACAATGGCATTGTGTCTCTGGGTTTTCCCTTAGATCCTGTTACCTGTTGGAGCCTGCATCTTTGTTATTCTCCTTCCCTTAAGTAAGGTGTGTGCTGTGTCCTATGTAAGCTAACTTCATGGAGTTGTCCCTTAACAGAATTATTCCTTAGTTTTTTCTGACCTTACAAAACTGAAGGCAAAGAAATTTCAGCACTGGAGGGAAATGGTACCTCTTGTGATAACTGCCCTAGCCTGCAAAGATTTCCACATCAATGCCCACCATGCCCACTACAAGTTTTTGGAATCAGACAGGTCCTGGGATTTTGGTGAATGAAGTATCTTTCAGAGGACATTTACAATCTGCTTAGTGAAGGTATCCCTGACCACTCTCCAGATAGCCCCTTCATTAATTCCACCTCCTCGGCTTCTCCAAGGATCACACTTTGAGTAGCAAGGGGCCACAGGCAACTTTGTTGAGAAAGTCATGCCCGTGAGATGCTGGCTGTGATGGGGTGATTATTGTGGACATCCAAGGCAAGCTATCCCTTCCCCAAACTGACCACTCAGGGGTTCCGCTCCAGACAGAGCACTGAAAAACAGGCAATAGACTGCTCTAGGAGGTTGATTATGTTTAATTTTTTAAGAAGGGGATGTGGGGAGATGAGAGTAGCAGGAGGGAGTCTCTCAGGGGAAATCTGAGTGGATTTGTGCACTGATTATTTTAAGGGGAGAAGCCAAGGACAGTGTTTGCATATCAGAAGGAGATAATTGCTTCCCATTGAGTGCTGCAGTTTTTTTACAAAGTTTGCAAGGAGGGCAAGTAATTAGTCCCTTGGGAGGTGGAGGAGAGAAAGTTCTCGGAAAGAAAACTGTTGTCCCTGATGGCACGCTTTTGGAAAGGACCACAGATAGGAACTCATCTTTGGTCCTTTTTGTTTGTTTGTTTAGAAGTTTAATTGGAGATCAAGCTCCCTGGTAATAATAAGAGACTCACACCTCTAGGTTGTGCATGCTGGGACGTTTCCCCTCCCTTCACCTGCTTCCTTCACAGTCATGGCAAGGATTGAAGAGGCTTTCGGGCCTAACAACACGCATACGGTTAAGGCATTGCCACCTACTTCACAGTCATGGCTGTGGGGTGGCCCTCACACTGTGACCACCCACACAACATATTAGGACCAGGACCTCTCCTCTCGGTATCCCGGGAATAGAGCTAGCTTCAGAAGTAAGAGGAGGCTGGCATTTGCTCTTTGTTCTGCTTTGCTAATCCCAACCCGGTCCAGGTTCAATCCAGTGTAAGAAATCACACGCTGAACTTGTGCCTGCCCCCAGCATCTTCTCATGACTCCCCAACCACTCCCGGACTTCCCAGGGACACCTTCCCTCATCCTTCCTCCCACCCCACTGCCCACACCAGGCCCACTCCTTACCTCCTCCTCATCTGGCTTCCACCATCTCTGCTTCACTACTCAGGGCCCCTCATAACCTCCTGGCCAGGCTGCTCTCAGGAAACCCAACCTCGGAAGTCACGCCGTGACGTGGACCCGATTCTATGGGAGAAGAGACTGGCCCGTGCAGAGGGGAAGGCAGCCAGCATGGGGCAACGCTCCAGCCCTCCCTCCCTTCTCGAGTGCAGGAGAAGAGCAAAGTCTAGGCCTTGAACTTCGTGCCCTTTCTGTGTAAGGGGCCTTGGAAAGTGACCTCCAGAGAGTCATTTCTGTTTAAAGGCAAGACGTTTTGAGGGATCGGGAGGTGAGAGAGGGCAGGCAGCCGGGGTGTGAGCAGTGTTTCCACCCTACGTGTAATCCCAGACAAGGGGCTCCCAGATGGAGACTCCTAGTTTCTTCTGTTTGGGGGATACCAGCCCTCTCTGCCTTTCTCAAAGAACCTCCCGCTTTCAGAGCCCCACCTCAGACTCTGAGAAAAAAAAGGGGGGGGGGAAATATGACAAAGGAACACTTTAATGAAGATAGAATTCTAAAACTGTGAATATCAAAACCAAAGATTTAGTATCTCTTTGTCAGCAAGACCAGCTTCCCTGACTTCTCCAACAACCCAAGGATGAGCATCACCGCCAGGGCCTAAGGACTCAAAGCCGAACATAGTCCTTCTTCTCCCCTGCCCCTTGCTCTCTCTCATAGCAATGACACCTCCATCATGAGCTTCCCACAGACATTGTCTTGTCTGACTCTCTCAACAACCCATAAAGAGGCTGTTACCAGCATCTTCATGTCCCTTTAATGGCAGAGGAAGCCTTATTCTAGGGCACACATCTACTTAGTGGTACTTGGGTTTGGACCCCAAAAAGCAGAGAACAGGTGATATTTGACTCATGTAGGTTCTATAGCGTGTGACTTTGCATACACTCTACAATGACATACTAGTTCACCTTTCACAATGTCAAGTTCATTTGGCTGCTGATCTATGAACATTTCAAGTATCAGATTTACACTGTTCATAAAAATTAGGGGATATCTTATCACTTCACGTTCATTTTGAAATATCCCCTAATTTTTGTGAGCAGTATAGTATCCCCTGCCACTTAACAGTTTCAGTTTTTGTCCATGCAATTATTTAAATATTTAAATAAAAAATTAAATATTTTAAAATATTTAAATAAAAGTAAAAATAGAAAACTAAAAAGTGATGAGGCCTGTGATTACAAAAAAAAGTGTAAGTCTCAAATTATTAGGCATAGTAAGGGTGGGGCATCTTTAGTCTTAATTCAAAGCTCACTGAACTTAAACTGGTTGACTGCATGTTCAAATATAAAAGAACAAAATAAAATAACATTTTTATTTAACCCTAGAATGCATGATCTAACCAGGGATAGATAACATTTAATCCTGGAATGCTTGATCTTGATCTAACCAGGGATAGATCAGCTAGAAATAGTTTGAAAGTAGAGACTGTCTTTTGACTAAAGATTATAAACCATCCTTAGCCCAACCCCAAGAATCGGGATAGTCATTTTATTTCATCACAAAAAAAGAGGAGGTCTTCAATCTTGGCACTTAGCTTCTACTAGACTTAACTTAATTTTCTCTTTCTCCACCTTTCCTAAATTATATCCCTGCTGATACACTTCTCTTATTCCAGGACTCCTTGAACTTGCCTGATAGAACTGAAGAGGAACTTCTTGTTTTTCCATATTAGGTGTTTCATACATCCAAACGATTCCGTATGGTTACACTTAGATATCACATGCTGTGCACATACAATGAGACAGCTTTGAGTTGCACATAATAATGAACTTGCTGATTTTTTTCACGAGAAATCACACTTTGGAGTTCAGTGTTTATCATTACAATTCCCAACTTAGCTTCCCATTCTCCTTCCTTTTCTCCTTTATTCTCTATCCTCTTTTCAGAATTCTTCTGTTTTCCTGAAATGGAACAGATCTTCCCGTTCGAAAGTCTAGTTCACAGAGCATGCTCCCCATGTAGATGTGAGGCGCATATCCCAAGCTTAACGAACTTCTATTTGTGTAATAAATTTACATAAGAATTTGGGGGGGGGAGTAAAAACACAGTACATCTGTCTCAAAGATTGATCCCAGGATAAAGTCCCATGAACATGTGTTTTAGCTCTGAAACAAAAAAAATCTGGAGGCAGAATTCAAAGGAAGCATGAGTCATGCAAGGGAAGCGTGACTGGGACCCGGGATCTTTTACCCACCATGGTTGATCTGAGCTCCAGGCTGGAACACACATCACATGCCCTTCCTCCACTGTCCTCTGGGAAACAAAGGAACACAGCAGCAACAACAACAGATCAAGATGGGTTTTGGGTCCCTTGTTCATCCTCAAATCCAATCCACAAAACTCACTCGGGCTGAGGTTCCGTTATAACTGCCTCCTGATCAGCCCCGACCATCAGCACCCCTCAGCTGGGCTCCCATGCCGCCTACCACCAGAACCTCTGTTCCAAACCAAGCTCCCAGTTTACCCTGTTATCATGCCAGTTTCCTTCTCCTTGGAACTGCTGCTTAGTCATTTCCTCCCCCTGCAAGTGTTCATCACAGCCTCCCCCTCACCTTGCATCCTACACATAGAAGACCGCGTCAGTCTCCTTCTGCTATCATAAAAGTTCCAACCGCTTGTCTTGATCTTCCATGTAGGGCCCAGGGGCTTAGAGGACACAAGAGTCCAACCTGCTTTCACATCTGACAGAGGCTGACCGGAAAGAAGGCAACGCAATTAGCAGGAAAATACAAATTCACGAGAATTAATCAAGGAGCTAGTCTACTGTTGCTCTTAGCTATCTAGAAAATTAAATTACCCTGTAATAAGAATACAATTCTCATTAAGAATTTTCTTCATCCCAAGCAACCCACGGGCCCTCCTGAAGAGGCAGGACCCTGCAGCTCCTCACTCAGCTCTTAGTATCAGCCCACAGTACTTTCTCTAAAGCGATGAAGCATCATTATCCCCATACATTACACACCCCGACAGTGAGATTGCCGTGGAGGGGCCATGCCTCCCCAAAAGGCTGCTCAACACTTATTACAGCAAAATTATGTATGTCTGACTGCAGCTTCCCGGCAAATAATTTTATATTATTTAGGATATACACTTAGAAGCAAATGGAAAGTTCGAGAATGGAAGGCGAGAGCAGCTTTGGCTCATGAAATGTAGATCCAGACAAAGTACGAGTTATAGGATGAGAAGACTGCCACTGTTGACAAAATTCACAAATGTCTTATAAACATAAAGGGCCCGGTGGTTTCTACCCCTCCCTAACACATCTACCTCTTCTCATATAGGAGCTTAAGTCAAGATTAGTCGATAAATATCTTTCCAGGAACCTATATTCTCTCTCCTGCCTCCCTACCTTCCCTTCCACCTCTCAGAGTCCTCAGGCATTCTTTGTCACACATCAGGACTTCCGAGCTCTGATGGCATGCCTCTTTACCTCCTCTCTGTTGGCCTGAAACCACCCACACTGAGACCAGGATATATAAGAGGTGGTTAGTGTGTCAAACAAGAAAAATAAAATTTCTTTTAGAGATAACTTGTGCTTTTTCTGATCACCAAAAAATAGACATAAAAATCACCTGTTGTCCATCTACCAAAGAGATGTTGTCCATCTCACAGTTACCTATTTGGAGCCTCATAGGATTGTAATCAGATTGGAAGTGACAAAAAAAAATCGAATAATCGAAGCCCCTTGGATATGAGCAGAAGACCCTTGGAGAGGGCCAGGAAACTCCCCAGCTCTAACCTCATTCTCTACCTATTAATCAACTTCTTCCACAGCCTCAAATTTCAACACAGACCACGGCAGCTGACTCCCTCACATGTGTGTCCCTTCCTGCAGAAACCCAGACGGTCCAGGTTACAGAACGAGCCAATGGAGAAAGTAGGATGGGGCATGAGGCTCAATGCTAGCTCTGTGGCCGGTGCAGTGATCCCGGGCCAGCTGACCCTGACAGACAGCACCCTCATCCCCCACCTCACGGCCACTTGCATCTCTCCCTCTTGGGTTCAGAGCCATCCCCTCCCTGCTCAGTGAGGGTCATCTTCGTATTTCGCTCTGCCCTGCCCCATAACATGGCCATAAGATTAGAGACATAGGTAGTCATCTCTCCTCCCGCATCATCTGCCTGGTTAGAAAAATACTAGGAGAGTTACGTTTCCAGGGGTGCCCCCTCAGGAGTTTAGAGAAACATTTCCTTCTCTTTTGACAACGAGGGGGTGAGTTGGTTCCACCTAAGCTATTTCATGACTTGCAGTTACAAGGTTAATCCTCTGTCCCAAAGATCCAGGTCTCCCAGATTATCCAAAACCAACACTGGGACTAGCCCAGTGTTCTAAGTGACTTAGCCCAAGAATTTCTGGGCATAGGCCAGTAGCCGGATATTTACTCTGTGCTTAGACTTCACGGGACATCATATGGAAATGAGGCAAAGCAGAGGACACACAGTTCCAGAAAAGCACATATTCAGCACCCATGTATTGGAATTCCCAGACCCATGTGCAGAAAGGCACTTTAGAAACGCCAATACACAGACATATGGGCCGGCACATCAGACTGTGGTCGCTGGCACTCGGCTAACATGTGAGGTCACATGCACTTGGACTTGAACTTCATTTCCCACTCCCTGCCCCATGAATCATTATCAATAATTGCATAGTCCTATCTGAGGGGAACATGGTGAGCAGCTAAAGCTATCTGCTTCTTCCTTCTCTCTTCCTTAGTATCACCCTACACATCCTGGGATGTGGTGCCTTTGCCTGTGGGGAAGGAAGAGCACTTTCTTTAGCAGACGAGCTAGCCAGGCTCACGGCTCTGCTCTACCTCGTGGAAGAGGAGAGCTCCCCTCCTGGCATTGGACAAGCCCGTGTGGGTGAACTCACACAGTGATGCCAGAGGCAGGGCACAAACATTCTGACGATGAGCAAGTTTTTTCTCAAATTGTCATCAGTGCTGCTTCAGAAACGCTGGCCTCCACGCAGGGCTGAGAACCCTAATTCAGTACACCTCTACCTTTCCCTCTTCTCCTCATACCACTCTGCCTGCCAGAGGTCATCCCGGTCACTCTGCGGCTTCCTGAGATCAGTGGTTGCTACAATGACAGTAGGCATGCTAACCTGGCCTCTCCTTCCACCCCTCTCCAAGGGACCTTAGAGCTCCAGGAAGTTCGCCTGACTCCATGGCACTCACATGCCTACACCTTCAGCTGAGCCGTACCCAGGATGATCTCAAATGGAACTTGGACAATATCCTCAGATACCCTTGCTTTTCCTCAGAGACCTAGTAAGTTGGGTAGTTCCAGACAGGCTGCTGCTGCTGCTCGGACCAACCCCCGCCCCCCATTCCCCGCCCATGTCTCATTTTCTCCACCTGCTACAACTGGTTGTCTACAGTCTAGTCCGAAGTCCAGGCTGGAGGAAAAGAGCATCAGGGTTCAGAACTCATAGTTCCTCACAGGTGGCCCAGCCAGAGCTGAGTGTGAGTCAGATTGCAAAGTTGTCGAAGTTAGAGTTCCTCTTGTCCTCTCAGATCTCCTGATCACATTCATCCATCTATATCCCATGAAGAATTCTAAGCTCTACTCTGTGCCAGAAACTGGAGAGAGAGAAAATATTAACATAGACCTTGGACCTCAATGAGCTCAAAGCACAACATGAACCTCTGAGCTCACATTCTGATGTGTCATTTGCATACTCATTATGAGTATTCATTTTCCTTATTAATCATATCAGCCTCATCAGCTACTTTTCTTTCTATTCATTAATCTTGAAAATTGTTCTTACTCTTAATAATCCCCATCAACTTGACATTTACTATTTGGACAGAGTAGCCAGTTCAGCAAGAAGATTCAAGACCCCAGGATGGAGCTCTCCAGAAAAAAACAACAACGTTTCCGTGGCTATATGACGTGTAAAGATATGTGGTAAGAATTAAAAATGGTTATATAGAAGTTCACACAAGTGGAAAAAAATATATTGCTTTTATTTTGCAAAATGCAACATCTACACCAAAAAGAAGGGTGGTGGTCTGTAAGCAACCATTCACCAATAGAACTGGAGCCCCCAAGACCTAACAGGCAATGTGTCTGGAGTATAATCCTTGCAGACACCACAGGCAGGAAACAGGGTTGAAGTGAGAGGGCCGGGAGCTTGGATCAGGGCAGTGCCAGACTGTCAAATGGAAATTCAACAAAGATTGTTGGCAGGAGACTGGCGGTCAAACAGAGGTGAAATGAGATCTAGCTGACATAATTGGAAGAGTCTTTGTACTTAATTAAAGATAATACAACATGGGGGAAAAAAATGTTTCACATGATTGAAGTGGCTGAAATGGCAAGCAAGTCAAGACAGGTGGATTAAATCAACTTCTGAAACAAGGACATTATTTAGTCTATGAAACCAGAAAGAACGATCCATATCCTGTCCCGGGACACATTTATGGCATGTGCCACTGTGCAGATCCTGTTGACTTTCCTGTAAAACAGAATCGGCCGCAAAAGGCATCTTGAAAGGTTAAGAAGATGTGTTGGGAACCCTCACCAACTGGCGTGAAAAGGCTCGCAAAGCACCACTTCCTCTGTCCCTCTAGGACCCCTACCCCCAGGGCACCGCTTGTGCAGTCTCCTGGCTTAGCTGAGCTGCCAGGTTAGGCAGTATTAGCCCTGAAGTCTAGAAGCAGAGTTGGGCCACAAAAATAACACTGTGATTTTAGATGGTGAGAGGCAGCATAGAGTAACGAGATTAGGATGGCTTTTGAAATGAGAGAGATCTAGACATTAATTTAGTCTAGCCACTCGCTACTTATGGCATTTTGGAAAAATTAAATTATAACATTGGTTTAATAAAATATACCTCACAGGGAGTTTTGTGAGACAAAGATATAACCATATAAAAATGCCAAGCTCATGCCAACCTGTAAGGAAGGGAGCTTCCCATCTTCTCCCAGAGTGGCCCGGTTCCGTGTGTGTGTGTGTGTGTGTGTGTGTGTGTGTGTGTGAATGTGTGTGTGTGTGTGTGTGTGTGTGTGTGTGTGTGTGTGTGTTCAGAGGACCCTCTGGCTTAGAATCTCAATCAGGAACAGAAGCCTTCTCTTCTTCCTCATCCTTCCTCAGTAGCTATATTTTAACTGGGTGCTGAGCTCTGATTCCAAAGCCAGACTGACTCAACTTCTCTACCTCCCCAGACTCCCAGCTCAGAAACACGCTGGTGGCTTCCATTCCACTGTGGAAATGGGGCTGGAGCTTGTTTCTTTCTAATTCTGGAGACAGATGGAGCTATCTCTCCACCTCTGAGATATGCTGCTCCAAAGGCCTCCCTCTGCCTGGTTTGGATAACTGGTCAAAACTGACCCCCTTCCCCAATCCCGGCCAAAGTCCCTGCTCCATCAGCCCCTCCTCCTTTTGTCTCTCAGTCTTCACCTCTGTCCCCTATTTTCACTTTTTTCCACGTACAATGAGCTCTGGGGCAGCCACAAGTCTCCAAGGACAGAATCTCCCTGGAGAGGGTCAGCAGGTTACTGGAATGGGGAGTTAGAAGGAATCCTTTACAAATGTAAACTCACCGCATAAATCTGTGAAAGGGAAGGAATTCTTGGAGCTCCCAAAAAAGGGGAGCCTCGAACTAGAGAATCTCAATTCTCCATCTGCTTATTTGGAGCTAAAAGCAATTGAGGCCCTGCAGGCTCAAGAAAAACTTCTGTCCCCTGTCCCTTAACTATCAGGAGGAATTCAAAGTAGGGGCCTTGCCCATAATAAGAGATTATCATAAATAGCCTCTCTTTACCTATTGACAGGCAAACTTCTGTTTACTAAACCTCTGTCCTTCTTATTATCCTGCAAGGACCTTTTGAGACATCCTAAGGCACCGTACCAGAGCCCTAGCTCAGCATAGCCCATAAGCACATTTTCTCTCTTTGAACCTCTCATGTATACCGGGACTCTGACTCTCCCATGTAGATGGGGTTCCCACAATACATATGTATTACAGTCAGCTTTTTTCTTATTAATCTATCTCATATCTATTTGATTATTAGGTGAGATGACAAAACCTTGAGGGTAGAGGAACGTATCTTCCTCCTCTCCATCATCTTCTCAGCCAGAGATACCTCTCACCCCAACCTCAGCCATTTCGGGCTGGGAGTGGGGGGTTGCTGACCCCCTCCCCCAAGCATGAATCTGAAGGAGCAGTGAGCCAGGGCCTAAAGGGATCTTAGCTACAGGGTGTATAGAATTTTCAGCCAATAGTACCAGAAAATGTTCGAAAACTGCTGCATCATATAGAATTTTTAAGGTTTGTCCATTCTTCCCAAACTGAGAAAATTACTTCAAGAAATTTAAATTCTGGAAAGTGTTTATTCACTCATTTATTTTATTCCTCCAACAAATACTTATTGATTGCCTGCTATTTGGCAGCTACTGTTCTGTGCCTTTTGGATAAAGAAGAAAATGAGAGAGAGACATTCCTTGCCCTCTAAGACTTACACATCGGAGGGACATGCAAATCACATGGAAATATACAGTAAAATGCTGCAAAGAGAAATAAAGTGAGGCAAAGGTCTAGAAAGTCTGAAAGTGATCATTAAAACCAGGTTATGATAGAAGAGCTCCCTGTCAAGGAAACATCTCAGCAGAGTGGGCCAGCTATCCATATGGCCATGGTGGAGGTTGCCATGCAGAGGGAACCACAGTGCAAACACCCTGAGGCAGAAGTTTGCTCTGCTGAGTTTAAAGGGAGAAAGAAGGCCAAGGCAAATGAAGCAGGATAAGGGAGAGGAACAAAGATAGAAATCAGGACATTTTGTAGTGACCAGGTCTCCTGG
The DNA here is from genome assembly GCF_036850765.1 of Saccopteryx bilineata. Classification (NCBI taxonomy): domain Eukaryota; kingdom Metazoa; phylum Chordata; class Mammalia; order Chiroptera; family Emballonuridae; genus Saccopteryx; species Saccopteryx bilineata. The sequence goes on from NC_089491.1 coordinate 343,929,179, forward strand.
AATGTCCTAGGATCAGTGTTTTTCAACCACTGGTCTGTGGACCAGCCTGCCAGAAATTTTGTGCTGGTCCGTGAAAGAGTTAACCACCCTGATGTTGTGTGAAGATTATAAACCTGATGATCTTAGTTGAATCTGCTTATGCTCAGGGTGATTTCTGCCTTAGTGGTCCCCAAAATAATTCCCCTATTTTCACCGGTCCCCAAATGCAAAACAGTTGAAAACTACTGTCTCAGACCATGGTAGGGAAGGGGCATTGACATTTATTCCACATATAATGGGAAGCCATCAAAGAGGGGTTGGTTCTGTTTTACTTTTAGAGTAGGAGGTACAAAATCTCATTGATTTTTCTTTTAAAGTATCGCACTCTGGTTCCTATCCACAGACTAGAAAATGTGAGGACAAAAATGGAAGCAAGAAGAATGGTTAGGAAAAGTTTCATTAGTCCAGGTGACAGCTGCTTGGAGTTTGACTAAGAGGGAGACATTAGAAATGGAAAATATGGCATTCTAGATATTTTTAAGGTAAAAACAGCATTTGCTGGTGGACTGAATGAATGGAAATTGGAAGAGAAAGACCAGTATCACTGATGACCCCAAAGTTTTGACCTGAGCAGCTGGGTTCTTGGGGAAGTCATTTACTGAAATGTACGGCATGCTGTAGGAGGAGCAGTTTGGGAATTTGGGCCATCAGGGTTGATCCAATGTGTTACATTTGTGTATCTTGACGCCCAGTGAAGCTGTTACATAGGCAGTTAAATGCCAAGTCTGGAATTTAGGGGAAAGGTTGGGGCTGGAGATAAAATTTGAAAGTTATTACCATATAAAAGCATTATGATGGGTAAGCCCAGTGGGTGACAGTCATCCAACATTTAATGGTTAAGGACAGGATCCACAAAGGAGACAGGCTTGTTATAACCATGCATGGCATAAGAACAACACAATATAATGTAACGGGAAAAAACACTGTTGTTTTTAATAACTCTTAATGTTGGTAAGAATGTGGGAAAACTGGCAATGCCACACCTGCTAGAGGAGGTGTCATTTTGGAACAAAAACTTTTTACCTGCTGATTCTACTTCCAGAAATAGTGAGTTACTTATTCTTTCATTCATCTAATGTTTATTGAGACTCTTCCACCCATTGATGGCATGTCAGGATCTCCTACAGCGCTTTATAAATATACCAAATTCCTATGTCATTCTATCAAGCCTCTGACTCAAAATCTATGGCTGTGGAGTCTAGCAGTTGGTTTTACTTGTAAAGCTACACCAGAGATTTGGATACAGCCAGCCCCACACTGGCCTACCGGCCATAGCAGTCACCGGCCTCCACTTGGGGCTGCAAACAGTCCGCCAGACTTGGGTTCTTCTGGATCTCAGCCCCTCATACTTCTTCCTTCTTGAAGCCTGAGCATTTCTAATTTCACCTCTACCCACCCCTCCATGACTTATTTACACCCTGACCTTATGCTCCAGGCTCACTCACTGGGTACTCTCCAGGTTCCCATCCCCATGGCGAATATAGCCCTTCAGTTTTTGTCCCTCCATAAATGAGGCGCCTTAGTGTAACTCAGGGTGAGGAGTACAGCCTTTGCAACCTCAAGCACTAAAATCTCTACTGACTGGTTGATTAGCAATGTGGCTACCTAAGAACATCTCTGTAAAGTGGAAGGGTGGCTAACCACTAAACTGTACCTAAATCCAATAAAAATAAGATTGACAGAAAATGAACATTGACAGTGACGTCAGCTTTGAAGTACCATGTCACTGAGAGATGATGAAAAAATAATAACTTGAGAGGAATCTGAAGATTGCAAAATGACAGACATAGGCAATATGGCCCCAAGGAAGGAGACTGTCAGGCAGTCCAAGACTATGTGATCTCTGGCAAGGAGTAGTCCAGGGCTGATGTAACTACCTGCCTATTCTTGCATCACCAACCCAACAGGAATATCGTCTGAACAGGAGCCATCACTATTCCAGCGACAGGTCAAGAAGACTTAAAATTATCCTGAACCCAAATGCAGCCTTTGGAAGTTTAAATTCCTCCCGAATAATTGAAGAGGGGACATGTGGGAGGAGACAGTACCCTATTCTCACACAGTGCCAGACATGGCATGTCCTGCAATGTCAGTGTCACTCAGAAAAATGTAAATCCTTGAAATAAAACAGTATTTAGTCAATAGTTATGTGGATATATTTTGTGTGGATCAGGCCGAATTGAGAATGATGGTCTATTCTCTCCCAGAAAACTTATAACAAGAAAAATCTGGCAAATTCTATTAAAATGTTCACAGAAGCACAAATTTCTACTGTCAAATAAGCAAAGACTCCAGATTTTGTTACCTAGGGACATCTCTGCATCATTCAGGCCTACAAACTCCTCCCCAGTTGAGAATCTACAACAACAAACACTATCACCCGTTACACGACCCAGACTCCATTCCAACCACTAATAAATACAGTGTGTCCAAAAAGTCATGGTGCACTTCTGACTGGTCTCAGGAAACAACAAAAGACGATTGAAATGTGAAATCTGCACCAAATAAAAGAAAAACCCTCCCAGTTTCTGCAGGGTGATGTGGCAGCATGTGCACATGTGCAGATGATGATGTAACACCGTGTATACAGCGGAGCAGCCCGCAGCCATGACAGTCAAGATGTGGACGGTACAGAGGAAAATTCAGTGTGTTGTTCTGTGGCTCGCTAAATCCGTGACCAAAGTGCAACGTGAATATTGGCACGTTTATAATGAAGAGCCACCACATAGGAATAACATTACTCGGTAGGATAAGCAGTTGAAGGAAATCAGCAGCAGTTTAGTGGAGAAACCCGTTCTGGTAGGCCATCAGTCAGTGACGAGTCTGTAGACACTATACGGGATAGCTACCTAAGGAGCCTAAAAAATCTGTGCATGAGCCCACATCGAACTGCACTAAATAGGTATGAAACTGGGAGAGTTTTCTTTTTATTTGGTGCAGATTTCACATTTCTATCATCTTTTGTTGCTTTCATGTGACTGGTCAAAAGTGTACCATGACTTTACGGACACACTGTATTTAACCAAACACCCAAATCTGAGAAAAGCTCCAAAGACCTTTTTCCATAATAACTATTCTGGTTCCAACTTGAGATAAATTTCCCTGATATACTTTCTTCATGAAAGGTATGGTACATCCATATGACGAAACCACCTGCTTCTATTCAAAATAGTAATAAGTACCATTTTTGAGCACTTAAGATGAAAGGCAAAAAAATAAAGAATCACACTACAAGTTTGAGGCAGAGCTAGGTTTTGAACTCAACTCTATCTCATTTCAAGACATGTGTTCTTGGCTATTCTGCTACTTGGTCTACTCCCAATGAATAAGAATATATAATAACATGAAAAAGACATAAAGGTATTTCACAATTAGGTGCATAAAATAGGTAAGAAGCTTATGATAATGGCATCATTATCATTAGTCTTTGGGTAAATACAAATTACAATCTGTAGTGGGATTCAACTATTTCATATTCCAAAATAGCTAAGAAAAAAATCTTGCTGAAACAGAGTGCTGATGAGGGTGTGGACCAACTGGACTTCACACACACCACTGGTGGGATGAATATTGAAGAACTTTTTCGACAATAGCTAAAGCCGAGCACCCAAATGTCCTATGAACCAGGTAGCTCATGACCAGTCAATTCAATTTCCAGATACAGTCATTGCTGTTATAACACTTGTTTTGAAAACTCAAATTTGTTTCAGTTGATGGATTTATTTGAAAACAATTGGAGCATAATGAGAATTTCACATTTCCTTATGGACAATTTCGCCATCAAGTAACACAATATAAAGTAGAAACTGTACCCTGATGAATCAATCCATACAGGAACACACAGCACACTCTTGCATATCTCAAATATCTACCAGCTACCCCGGTTCACTGTGCAGGTTACCTGAAAGGTAATATTTTATAATCCCTTTGTATTTGCAAACTTTCTATATAAACAAACATACCCTTAACATCCCAAACATATCTGAGTGTCCTGGCTCAAAATGCCAAGCAGTACAAACAAAAGACAGTACTATTTATATGTGAGGGCCTTAAACAGAAATCACCAAATTCTGAGGAAGTGGCTCCCTTTAGTGCTACTGGTGGCTGGTTTACTGAATTCAAGAATCACTATAATTTCCAAAGCCTTCAGCTCTCAGGCAAAACCACGACAGCTGACGGAAAGCCACAGAAGAATCCCCAGCCGTGATGTTAAAGTTCACTGTAGAAGAAGTCTATTGGATCAAAATTTGCAAATTTGATAAAACAGACATCTATTACAAACCTTGAAGGACCTACAATTCAAAGGGAGAAAAAGAAAAGGAAAGAAAGGAAAGGAATTAAAAGAAAAGATAAGAAAAGAAAAGAAAAGAAATCATGCCCAAGGATGTAAGGTTTGTGAAAGATCAGGGGCCAACACCAAAGCAAGACACCACAGCTGGTGTGACAACTTTCCTTCGGATTTCAGATAAACCTCCTCCTGCCATCTCACAATAACTCACAAGAGCCACCCCCTCTGACACCCACTTCCACAAGCAAAGGCTGTATCTTTTCCAAGGTAAAGTGTTACACTTATTACAGTGTTACATATTTCTTAACCATCCAGTGTTTAATAGTGTACTGTTCCTTTTATTAGGTTCCTTTCTTTATTTTCTGTATTGCTGACAATACAGAGGAGGGTTACGCCCTAACTTCCATTTTCTCATCTGAAGTCTTATAGTTCCTGTTGTGACATTTTACATAGTGCAGTGATTTTTAGATACACATATGTTACAGCATAGCAGAACTGATGTACACACTCCCAAAATAAAAGAGTGGACAGTTGCACAAAAGGCATGTAAAAAAACCTAACAATTTTTTTCAAAATAGCAAAAATGTGAGGGACAAAAACCTTCAAATGTCCATCAACAATAGATTGGGAATAAATTATACTTTTTTTTTAAGTGAGAGCGGCAGGGAGAAAGACACAGAGAGGTGGGGGAGCGAGAGAGAGGCAGAGACAGACAGGAAGGGAGAGAAATGAGAGCGTCAACTCATAGTGGTGGCACCTTTGTTGTTCATTGATTGCTTCCCATATGTGCCTTCACTGGGGGGCTCCAGCTGAGCCAGTGGCCCCTTGCTCAAGCCAGTGACCTTGGACTTCAAGCCACACTCAAACTGGCGACCCCACACTCAAGCTGGTGAGCCCACGCTCAAGCCAATGATCTTGGGACTTCAAATCTGAGTCCTCAACATCCCAGGTCAATGCTCTACCCACTGCACCACTACCTGGTCAGACTAAATTGTGTATTTAATAATATAAAACAACACTGGAAAAGATTTAATTACTGCTAAGTGGAACAACCTAAATAAATCCCACAGAAATTATGCTGAGAAAGAAGCCAGAGCCAACTAGTACATATATATATATACTTGAAGAAGGTCACAAAAAAGGTTTCTGGTGCACAATAAATAATCTATATCTCAATATAATTTGGGTGGTGGTTTCAGAGAGATATTTGTAAATTTTAATCAAGCTCTACTTAAAATTTTGGCATTTTATGTATGTTATACCTCAATAAAAACTTTACAGAATCACTTTATATAAAAATATGTAGAAATAATAAAAATACACAGCAATAATGGCACACAACGTAGGACCTAAGGATAAAAAATTAAAATGATCTAAGGCTTTGTATTGTTCAGAGCAACTGATGTAATTAATATTAGGCTCTGTTACATATGCATATTAAAGTTTCGAGCATAACCACAAAAAACGGCAAAAGACTATGTAATATAAAAGCTTACATAGAAGACAAATTGAATAATAAAAAGGCAAAAAATAATAGAAAAGAAAATACAAAGGAGGTAGGAAAAACATAAATTATATGGGTTGACAGTAATTAAAATCCAAATATATCGATGATTATGTCAATGGTAATTGGATTAAATGCTTATATTAAAAACCTATTATTTTTAGACTGTATGAAAAAATCCAACAAGCAAAATAGAGACAGACTCTAATAGATAGAAAGTAGACTAACATGTGTGTGGCGGGGGGCTGGATGTGGGAGGGTGGAGATATTGAGCAAGAAGGAGAGAATCTCATGGATGCAGACAACAGTGTGGTGATTGCCAGGAGGGGAGGCATGGGGGAAGAAGGATGTGGATATAGGGGTTATAAATAGTGATAGACAAGGACTTGAGTGGGGTGGTAAGTACACAATACAGTGTAGAGAAGGTGTGTTGTAGAATTGTTCACATGAAACCTGTATGATTTTGTTAAACACTGTCACCCCAATAAATTCAATTTTAAAAAAATCCAAAACTCAATTAATATGCTGCTTATTAAAGATGTATCTCAAACTTAAGACTATGGGAAAAATCTAAAAATAAAAGCATGTAAGATTATTTAAACAGATAATAACTAACCAACTATAGCTGATATCATTATATTAATATGAAATAGAACAGATTTTAAGGCCAAAAATATTATTAGGGTAAAGAGAGAAAATATTTATTGACAAAGGTTCATTTCACCAGGAAAACATAACAATCTTAAATTTATATGTATCTAATAACATGGGCTCAAAACACATAGAGGAAACCTGCAGAATAAGAAAAATAGGAGAAACTACAGGAGTGGACCTAGTGGAGAGAAATTTAGAAAGGTCCTTCCAGGAGCCAGAAGCATACGTCTAGACTTTAATTCTGAAGCATGCCTACAGCAACACACATTCTAACTCCCAGAACTCTGCTTTTTCACGTTCATGCCAGAAACAATCTTCCTGGCCCGCCACTTGCTGTGCAAAGAATAGGAACAAATTCCACAATGTCATATGTCAAAGGTCAAGGAATAGATTTGATTGATTAAAGAGAAATATCACAATGCCAGTGTCAGAAAAACTGTGTCTCCCTCCCCTCCCAGGAAAGAAATTCCAAGGTCAGAACAACTTTCTGGACACCGTTTGGATTCTGCTCTAGTGGAGGGAGTCCCCCTATTGCGGGTCTTGCTACATGCCTTGTGCTATGAGACAAGGGTAATAAAATGGTCATGTCTATAGTGAAATAAGCAGACTATTTAGTGTCAGGAAGTCTTATTTGGAGATGCCAGCTATTTACAGGAATATTCGAGAGTCAAAATATTGCCGTGCACTGGGGACTTTGGGTAGATGGGGGTCTTTGACATCTGTAGGACATTACTATTACCCCTAGAGTTCAGAAGGACTTAACAATCATAAACATCTTCATTTCACCCAGTGCTGTGACCTCACTTCTCCACCATCCAAAGAAGCTCATCTCTAGTTTTCCCCCCACACGATTGGTGTGGCCCTTAGGGAAGCCCTGGTCACCCTCGCTCCCTATAACCCTTGCTCCCTAACAACTTTTCTGAACGTCTCCTCCTGAACTTAGTATAAAAGGATCAAGCAAATGTATCCTAGAGCCATGATCTGAAGCCTGCTATTGTTGCTGGGTTCTCTTGCCCCCAGAGACTAGGGGAGGAGGGACTGAAGCTAAGGCTACACACAGATGGATAGACAAGCATATAATGATGGGGGATAAGAAACCATTTTTGTAAGCTAGGAAAGAGCTGTGTATCTTTTGAGGTCCTGGAAATCCTGAGAAACTATGGTACTGAGATGAGGAAGGATAATCTATCTCACTTCTCTTCAGACTCTAACACCGTAGTGAATGTTGACTTTTTCCATACAAAAACAAACTAGCTCAACAAGGAAACACTATGAGTGAAAAGGGTAATAGGGTGATTGGTCACATGGGTCTGCTTGGCCGCTCTCCCACTCCCTTGATCTGCATAAAAGAGTGTGCTGGGCACCTGAACCCTATTTCTCGAGAACCTCAGATTCTGTCTCTGACAGCATGTACTCTCACCAGCTCCTGCTCAGGGCCAGCCATGCCGCCCTGCTCCTGGTTCTCTGCCTGCAGCTGGGGACCAACACAGCTGAGGAAAACACGTGAGCCAAGCCTTCCCCCCCCCCCTCTCTCACACACACACACACACACACACTCACAATTTTTGGGGGGAGGGCTACTCTTCTATGCTGGAAATTTATATATCCCTTCCTGAAAACGTTTTTAACTTCCTAAAAATCTAATCCAAGGACTTCTCATGAACCCACTCCAATTTCCACCTCTCTTCTCTTAAGATCACCATCAATTCCCTTCACATTTCCACTGGGTACTTCTAAGTTGCCCACGGAAATACGGCTCCCAGTGTGCATGTAGGCTGTGATCAACCATTAGTCTTTCTCTAAGGCTCTGACCTACACCCTGTCCATAGTTGTATCTTTGTTAGATTTCTACTCAGGGAACTTGGCCTCCTCACACCTTGCCTTCTAGAAGAGAAGGTTCAGCAGGTCTGTGAGTTCCAACAATAGCTTTGGGCCCTTTGGAAGGACTCACTGAATGAGCAGAGGCCCCATGGTCCAAGGCTCAGCATGGCCAGCATTTTAGATATTTATCTTGTTCTGAAGCCCAAAGACAAATATGAGGACCTCTTGCTCAGGCCAACATCCCTGTACTGGGATCTGAAAGCATGGACTTTAGAAGTCAACTCGTTGAGCGTACACGTTTGTAGAAAGCAGGAAAATTGAGGCACGCAAAATGAATTAGGGATTGGGGCCATTTGGAGGGAGAAGCAGGGATGCTTTTCAAGTCTAGGGATTTTTCCTAAAAGGGATTGGGATGTTGGGTCTCTCGATTGTGACTCTCGTGGTACCCTCTGTGGAGTGATCAGATATCTCGTCCTGGAGACCTTTTGTTGACAAACTGATATAATGGAGGTGGGTGGGTGTCCAAGAAACCCTGAGTAGGGACAGGTTGAGAGGCACATGTCACTCCACTTAGCCCTGACAAGCTGTGCTAATTAGGGTGATCAACCATCCCAGTTTGCCCATGAATTTCTTGGTTTTAGGACTGAAAGCCCCTCATCCCAGGAAACCCCTCACTGTCAGGAAAACTAGAACAACTAGTTACTCTGGCTGTAGTGGTCGTCCTATCAATCACATATTCGTTGACTAATGGGAGGAGGTTTGGAGGAACCAAGGGCCGCCTGCTCCTCCCTGTGCACTGAGAACTTTGGCAGCAGCAGCACAAGAAATGCAATCTTTCCCCCAGGGAATGGGGCTGGGAAGTGCAGGGGTCAAGAAGCTGAATTGCCTCCGGTCTCCCCAACACCAAAGGAGTTTTGGCAGGATTGTCTGGGAAAGAGAAAATAACTCTGCCTGGACCTCGTCCAGGACCTCGTCCTTGCTGACTAGAGGGGAATGCGTGACTGCTCCCTTTGTCTCCGTGTCCTTTTCCCTAGCAGATTGTGGTGTGTGGCCTGAACATGAGGTGCAATCGATAGTTCCCAAATATCCCAAATATCCCCCCAAAATACAGAACTAAACAAATATAAATCTTAGTCCCTGCCTGGAATTGAATAACGAGGATCTTCAAGGATGACCTCACCTTCAGTGCACTGAGATGTTTATGATTCTGTTGATACAAAATTTCCTACTAAAGGCAACCTAAGCCCTCCTAGTCATGGACAATTAGCAGAACCCATAGAATTTTATTAGGGAATGACACAAGGTATTGTGCTTCTATTGTGGGGTTTTTTTGTTTGTTTGTTTTTGTCAATGGAAGGAAGGAAGATACTCAGGTTTAAATAAAGTATCCATGTTGCCTCATTAAGCAAAACTAACTCAGTAGAGAATAACCGAACTAACCCAAAATCAAAACTTCAGGGGTTCTGATCACACCCGTTGACCACCTCCTTCCTCGGCAACTTCCCGGGTCCCTTTACCCTGCTCACCGCGCCCATCTCTCCTGGATTGATCTCTGCTCTCTGCCTGCTTCTGTCTTCCCCAAACCAGCCGACAGTTGATGATAATGGATCTCCAGATGCCGCAAACAACAGCAGCAGATAAAGAAGTCACGGCAAAGCTTAGGGTGAAAACAGAATTGAGAGAATGCATGGTGGTAAGTGGCAGCCCCAGGGTGGAAGCAAAGTGAAGAAAAATCTGACTCCTTAATTGAGTAAAATGCATTGGACTACACAGGAAAACTACTAGGTTAAAAATAAACTTGTGATAGAGTAATCTATATGTTTCTTCATCCACACAGCTGAAAGGCGATATATTTACAAGGGACTAGGCAAATTTTATTTTATAAAGAGCATTGATGGAATGGCTATGATTGCTTAGCCTGACTGAGCCCCTTAAACTGGGCATTGGCAACAAATCACACGTATCGAACTGGACATCCAAAGGTCCCAATTTTTTGTTTTGATTATACAAGTGTTGATAATTCTGAATCATGAAGATATATTGCTGTAAACGTAATACAAAGATAAACAGGGCAAGGTTGGGCTTCTCTAAAGAAACACCAGGATCTGCGAAGTATTTTGAGTAAAACTGCACGCTCAAGTTAAAAATTATAAAAGAAAGTTTACCTTCAAGCATTTATTTGCTCATCTAATAGCCGGGCTGGGTGGGTAGCGGTTTTCCTCTGACAATTGAGGAAAGTGAATATGGGAGACTTTCGTCACTTTCAGTACTAAAGGTCATGGACTCGGACAGGGGCACAGCTAGGGCTTGGTCACAGTCCTGGCAACGAGGCCCGGTCTTGGCTCTCACACCCAAGCGGTCAGGCCACGGCCACAGGCCGATTCTGAAGCCCTGCTGCTGACCAAGGCAAGCCTGCCCGCCAGGTGAACTGCGCCCAGGGTGATGCGCCCCGACCCGTGGATTCACTCACCTCTGCCTCCCAGGCCGTCTACCCGCCTGCTACTGCAGGAATTCGAGGACATGAGGACAGAAACCCTCTGACCCAGACTTCAGCTCCTGAAACGATACTACCAGAATGGACTCCTCCATGCCTCTCCCCACCTCTGTCCCTGCTCTCTGCCCACTGGGGACATCCTCGTCCTCTTTCTTGACCCCGCTTGTCTTTCTCTCCCTTTCCTACTCCCCATGCTCACCCTGGGTCATCTCTCTCCACCCGCTCCTTCCCAGATTAAAACTTACCTGGTAAGCAACACTGAGATTGAGGGGCCTTTTAACTATAAGTACACCGGCTGCCTGTGTGATGACTATCCGAGAACCTTCTACTGGGACTTTCAGGTCAACAGTAAGTAGGGGAGTCACCCAAGGGAAGAACTCCCCACCGGGGAGGGGAAATCATAGAGAAACACCTGGATCTGACGCAGAGGGATGGAGGGGGCGGAGGGAAGGAGAAAGGGGGCAGAGTAGATGGAGACCGGGCCCAGGTTCAAAACACGAGGGGTTGTATGAGATAAGCTTATCAGGGAGGGACATCTGCAAATGCCTTGGCAAAACTGAGTCCCAGTGGAGAGGTGCCCGATACTGGTAGAAAGGTGAGGACAGGAGGGGTGAGAGCATTCCCAGAGATGCCCTTTGTCCTTGTCTCTTTCAGGCACGGTGGTCGTCGCAGCAGTGGTTGACATCGTCCGTCAGTTAAATATCTGCCCCAATGATGAGGCAGTGATGCCCATCAAAGCAAACCGCTTCACCATGTGGAGGACTTTATTCGTGCCCTGAGCTGACTGGAAGCCGAGGCTCTCTCCTCCCCACCCCGCCCCAAAGTGGTTTCCTCTAAGGGAACTTGGCCGGGACATGTGCTGTGGTCTGTAAAATAAACTTCCCACCGGCTTCCCTGTGTCCATTGTGCCTTCCCCTCCAACACCTCCCCCACAGGGGCCTCCAAGCACCCAGAATTTCTAGCACCTTTTTCCTTCAAAGACCCTTTGCTAAGGAGAGCTTGTGGGTTCTCACTGCCCACAAAGAGAGAGAGGAGAAGGGAGAGAGAACAGTTGGGCCATCTCACAGAGACAGAGGGTGGTGGCCTTAACCTCAGAGCAACTGAGGGGTGGAAATGGGACCAGCATTCAAGTCGTGCTGTTCCTCAGCCTCCTACGTCCCACTGTCCCTCCAGGAGCTGCTTCAGATCCCAGGACATGGGAGTCAGCCGCATAAGACAGAGCCAGGGGCAGCCTCTGTGGTCCCGAAATAAATGATAGTATTCTATTCTCTTGCTTCTGATCAACCAGTGGGAACTTAACAGACTAAGCGGTGCCCAGGGATGCCGGGCTGTGCAGGAGGCCTAGTGAGCTGGAGAGCAGAGGGGCGCTGAGGTGCCTGCCAGAGGGGGCCAGAGAATGCTTCCCAAAAGAAGGGGGATCTGAGCCAGGGTCCCGGGCACAAAGTGGGCAGAGGGCATTCTGGCAGGTAGGACAGTGGGCACCAAGAGCCCAAAGCATGTTCAGGACAGGTAAGCACTTTGGAATTGGGCAGGATCAATAGCAAGCCAGGCGGCTTAGAGAGGAGGCTAACAAGAAGACAGGAACAAACTCAGTTTGTAAGGGCAAGAAGGTGGGTCCATTCCTCTAGACATGGATCCTAAGTGGGTATCAGAATCCAGGGCAGGGAAATAGTCATTGGGAAAGATCACTTGATATATTAAATATAATAGTTGCATTGATTGTATGCCTAACATGTGCCAATAATGCACGGAGGAATATTTTAACCTACATGCATTATCACATGCCTTATTAAACAACCACACACACATATACATATAGACGTATATACAATGGAGTATATTTAGCCATGAGAAAGAAGGAAATCCTGCCATTTGCACCATAGATGAAACTTGAGGGCATTATGCTTAGTGAACTAAGTCGGATAGCAAAAGGTAAATACTGCAGGATGTCACTTACAGATGATGAGATCTACAAAAGCTGAACTCACATAAACAGAGCAGAGTGGTGGGTACTGGGGCTGGGTTGTAGGGGAACTGGGGAGATGTTGGTCAAAGGTTATAATCTTCCAGTTGTGAGATGCACAAGTTCTAGGGGTCGAATATACAGCATGGCAACCGTAGTTAACAATATTGTATTATATGCTTAAAAGTTGCTAAGAGAGTAGTAGATCTTACATGTTCTCACCACAAATAAAGAAATGGTAATTACATGAGGTGACGGAGGTGTTGGTGGAAGAAGGGTGGGGACTATGATCACAAGACAACCTTTTCAGCCACCTGGGATTTTAAAAGGCTCTCCTTTCCAACTTTCATTCCTGGTTTGTTTAATCTCGAGCAGGACTCTGTTTGCATTTCTGATTATCTTCCAGTACCGCCAAGGAGGCTTATAAAAGTTCCATCAAATTTGTAATTCTGTCAAATTTTTGACAGAAATTTAATTAGAGTTGTTAAATTCTTTGAGCTATCTTGTCAGGTGCCAGGTAGGGCAAACAGTAAGAAACTTTAAGGCACCTGCTCAGATGGACAGTTCCTTTTAGCACACATTTAGAGCGTGTCTTTTAGGTGCTTCTGCATATCAATCAAAGAATCCATTCCATTCTACTCACGAGGTTTTGTTACCGTAGGCAGCTAGTCAGATATTTAGAAAAGAGAAAAGAGCCAGACATCTAATTAATCCAGACGAACAGGAAGAGGCAGCTTCACAGCCATTCCAGGCATCACCCAAGGGACAACTGGCCCACTGGGGGAAGGACAAACAGTGAGGGGAAATTCCTCTGCTGAGGCCAGCGCAGTCGAAGCCATATGACGAAGCACAACTTCGGGGCATGTGCAGTTGGAGCCAAAATGGCGGCGATAAAGGGAAGGCATCTAGCCTGGGAAAATCTGGGGAAAGAATCAGCTAGGATGAGGGCACAAAACCCCATAAGTTCCAGGAAAGGGATTGGACAGGGGGAAGGCCCAGCACCAGCCCATAAAGAACCAGGAAGAAGACTGGTTAGTTTAAAAGAAAGCTTACCCCCTTCCTCAACCCAAGGAGATATCATCATCGGAGCTTAACAAAGGCCCCAGGTGCTGAGCACTCTCTGTAGCAGCCATGGGGGCCTGGGTGTGGCAGAGCCGATTGCTACCTGGGAGCCATCGGGCCTTGGTGGCGGTGTGCAGACAGGGAAATAAGAGAGCGAGAGGTTCTGCATCTCATGGGCACAGGTGTAGGCCCGTGGCCGCAGAGGCTGGACCTCTGCAGCAAGGCAGGGCTGAGCGACTTGGTCATGGAAGATGCAGTGTGGCTGCCTCCTCAGGGGCATCTATGCCCTGAATGCCCCCCCATTAAATCTTGCCACTGTTGCTTACATGCAAGAGTCCCCAAAATGCTTTTCCTGAGAATTCACTAGAACCTATTTCCAGACCAGCCTGGCAGACCCGCTTTGGTCCCAGTATGCATCTGGCGACAGTTTAGCATCCTCTCTATTAAAGAAGTCTACCTCTCCTGACCAGGCGGTGATGCAGTCGATAGAGCGTGTTGAACTGGGATGCGGAGGACCCAGGTTCGAGACCCCCAAGGTCGCCAGTTTGAGCGTGGGTTCATCTGGTTTGAGCAAAGCTCACCAGCTTGGACCCAAGGTCGCTGGCGTGAGCAAGGGGTTACTTGGTCTGCTGTAGCCCCACAGTCAAGGCACATATGAGAAAGCAATCAATGAACAACTAAAGTGCTGCAACAAAAAATTGATGCTTCTCATCTCTCTCCCTTCCTGTCTGCCTGTCCTTATCTATTCCTCTCTCTGACTCTCTCTCTCTCTCTATCTCTGTCAAGAAAGAAAGAAAAAGAAAAAGAAGTCTACCTCAAGGTAGACTTATTGTTGACCAGCAATTTTATACAGAAGTTATCTCATGTCACCAGCTATTTTTTTCATAATTGAGTATGAAAGTGAAACAACCTAAATAAACTTCAATATACTTTATTTATACATAAATTTAAGTGAAATTTTGTACATATTTGCTATATATTATATTTTATACCTATTATATATTTTAGGTTTATTTTTGGTGCGGTATACTATATAGCAATGACCTACGTGTAATGGTACGCAACATATTTTGCAAATATATATATCTGGTTTCACTGCACTTTCCTTTTGAACACACACTTTATACATTCTAGTTGGGTTGAACCTGATGAAGAAATATTTTACAATATCCTTGATATGTATGTTCAAACAGCAAGCGGTTTTGAAGATAGTCCAAGTTTAGATGGCTCAACACTGTGATTGTTTTTGTTTACTGTACCTTCGATTTTGTGGTCTCATTCTCGGATGGGTGGGAAGAAAAAGAGTCCGCGTGAGAATATAGAATGGTGTGCTGTTTTTCGAACTTCAACCCTCAGGGCAAAAAGTCACAAATACAATAATCTTATATTACCCTGAGTTTCAAAAATTAAAATAGCTAATATAAGTGTAAACACTAGTTAACTTGTGAGCAGTCAACAATGTATTAAATAAGGTTTTTTTTTTCAATGCAAAGTAGAGATAATAAAACCTTCATAGGATGGTTTTTAGGCTTAAATGTGGTAATACATATAAGGTGTTTTAACAGTGGCTAGCACATCATAAGAACTACGTGCATCTTTAAAGTTATTATTTACTATCAGTTCTCTGATGACACAAGTGAAACTAAGTTAAATGGTGACTTGGTGCACAGGCGTTCAAATTAACTGGAGCTAGTAAAGAACACAACTCTCAATATCATGTTAGTAGTTTATTAAAGAGCATCTTCTGCCTGACCAGTGGTGGCACAGTGGATAGAGCGTCAACCCAAAATGATGAGGTCTCCAGTTCGAAACCTAATGTTTCCAGCTTAAACCAGGGGTCCCCAGTACAATCCCTGGTCAAGGCACATACAAGAAGCATTCAATGCACAACTAAGTGGAGCAACAAGTTGATGCTTCTCTCTCTCTCTCTCTCTCTCTCTCTCTGAAAAGTGTCCTCTCAAGTCCTTCCCAGGGCCCCATGATTAAACTAATACCAACATGTCCAAAAGGTCCTGGGAGAGGACTGGAAATCAAATCTCTTCTTCACTTGATTTGCATCTCCAGATTTAGAGGTAAAGATTCTGAGACAAACAAATGCAGAGAATTTGGAAATGCTGCATCAACTGCTTCCTCTTGTGACATGAATACTGGGATCTATCAAGGATCTGCTCATCAAATGCTAGAGAGACATTTTCCCTCAGACACCAAAGAGGATTAACGACTCAGGATGACCAAAACCTACAGCCCCATGAGTTGTCGCTGCTTCACATCATCTTAATTTTCACAATCACAGGCACTGAATGCATCGTTGGTATAGCTGCAAATGGCTTCATTGCGACCATAAATGCAGTTGAATGGATTCAGAATAAGGCAATTTCCTCAAGTGGCAGGATCCTGTTTTACCTGAGTATATCCAGAATAGCTCTCCAAATCTTCACGATGCTAGAAATGATCTTCCACTCAACATTCCCACATCTTTATAATGAAGATGGTATATATGATACATTGAAAGTGAGCTTCATGTTCTTGAATTATTGTAGCCTCTGGTTTTCTACCTGGCTCAGTTTCTTCTACTTCGTGAAGGTTGCCAATTTCTCCCAACGCCTCTTCCTCAAGCTGAAGTGGAGACTGGCTGGCCTGATGCCCTGGCTTCTGCAGCTGTCAGTGTTTATTTCCGTGGGCTACAGCATTGCTCTTCTCCAACGCCATCTACACTGTGTACCGTAACAGTTCCATTCCCATTCCCTCCTCTAACATCACTAAGAAGAAAAAATACTTCTCTGAGACCAACGTGGTCAACTTGGCTCTCCTCTATAACCTGGGGATCTTCATTCCTCTTGTCATGTTCATCCTGGCTGCCACCCTGCTGATCATCTCTCTCAAGAGACACACCCTACACATGAACAGCAGTGCCATGGGCTCCAGGGACCCCAGCATGGAGGCTCACATGGGGGCCATCAGAGTCATCAGCTATTTCCTTATTCTCTACACTTTCAGTGCAGTTGCTCTGTTTCTCTACATGTCTAACGTCTTCAATGGCAACACTTCCTGGAATAGTTTGTGCAAAATTATTGTGGCTGCCTACCCAGCTGGCCACTCAGTGCTGCTGATTCAGGACAATCCTGGCCTGAGAAGAGCCTGAAAAAAGTTCCAAGTTCATCTTTACCTAAAAAACTAAACTCGCCTGACCTGTGGTGGCGCAGTGGATAAAGCATCGACCTGGAAATGCTGAGGTCGCCAGTTCGAAACCCTGGGCTTGCCTGGTCAAGGCACATATGGGAGTTGATGCTTCCAGCTCCCCCCCCCCTTCTCTCTCTCTGTCTCTCCTCTCTCTCTCTCTCCTCTCTAAAATGAATAAACTTAAAAAAATAATAAAAAAATAAAATAAAAAGGCCCTGGCCGGTTGGTTCAGCGGTAGAGTGTCGGCCTGGTGTGCGGGGGACCCGGGTTCGATTCCCAGCCAGGGCACATAGGAGAAGCGCCCATTTACTTCCCCACCCCCGCCTCCCCCTTCCTCTCTGTCTCTCTCTTCCCCTCCCGCAGCCGAGGCTCCATTGGAGCAAGGATGGCCCGGGCGCTGGGGATGGCTCCTTGGCCTCTGCCCCAGGTGCTAGAGTGGCTCTGGTCGCGGCAGAGCGACGCCCCGGAGGAGCAGAGCATCGCCCCCTGGTGGGCAGAGCGTCGCCCCTGGTGGGCGTGCCAGGTGGATCCCGGTCGGGCGCATGCGGGAGTCTGTCTGACTGTCTCTCCCCGTTTCCAGCTTCAGAAAAATACAAAAAAAAAAAAAAACCTAAACTCTATGACTAATACCACAAGAGTACCACAGCACCTAGCCCAGCCAGCTCTGCCTTCTCCTCCCCTAGATCTCTCTCTTCCCTCCTCCTTTCGTCCCCAAACCTGACCTGATCCTTTTACCCGGTATGGCTTTTTGTAGATGAGCTTGATCTTCATGCCTCTATTTTGCTTCATGGATACAGTTTTAGTGATGCTTAACATACCCTTAACCTCAGCCTTCTGTTTCTGCCTCCCTTGTTCTGGATAAAGCAGTGTTTCTAGACACTGGCTCCAGATGAAAATCTCTTTGGGAGATTTTTGAAAATCTCAATGTCCAGGCCTAACTCTAGATCAAGTAAGTCAAAATTTCTGGTGTAGAAACTTGTTTAAGTTCTCAAGGTGATTCCAATGTGCAGCCAGAGTTGATATAGCATCAAAATAGAGGAAGGTTCTGCAAACTGAGCCCTCAGCAACTTCTCTCCTTCCCCACCACAGGCCTTTAAACAGATCCATATTACCCAGGAAGCTTTCTGATGAGCAGCTGGAAATGCATTTGTCTCCATTCTCCAAAGACACAACCCAAATGATATGAAAATATCTATCAAAATTGATAGTACATAACCCTGGCCAGGTGGCTCTATGGATAAAGTGTCAATCAGGTGCACCAGAGATCATAGGTTCGACTGCCAGTCAGGGCACGTACAAGAAATAATCAATGGAGTACATACCTAAATGGAACATTTAAGTGAAATGACAAATTCAAATTTCTCTCTCTCTCTCTTTCTCTCTCTCCCTCCCTTCCTCTCTCTCTCAAATCAATGGAAAATTTTAAAAAATAGCACATAAAACACCCTTTAACCTACAAATTACTAAGAATCTTTCCTATAGATAAGGTATCGTCATGTATACACACATATGTGAAAATATGTGCAAGAAAATCTTCACTGTAGCATTATTCATGAGTGAGGACACTCATGTATCCAAAATGGAATACTGTGTAAACATTTTGAAAGTGAGACAGATGCATGTATCTTGAAATGAAAGTATTTCCAATATATTGTTAAGTACAAAAAGCAAAGAGATGTTTTATAATTCCATGTGTGTTATTTTACAGAACATACATATGCTTCTTGTGTAGGTATGCATGTATAAAATTTCTGGAAGGATGCCCCAAAAATGATTAAGAGGGAATTCTGAACATGGCTGGGTATCTGTGGATAAATGACACATTTTCTACCTTTCCTCGTTGTTTGAACTATTGGGAATATGTGTACATTTATTTCAATATTTAAATTTTTATATTTAAGTATGGTTGGTATACAATCCTACATTGGATGTCTTCATTTCAAGTGTACAATATAGTGAGTTGACATTTTTCTACCTTACAACCTGATTTATATTGATGTTTTTTACAAGAAAAAAAAGTAGGTAAGTAGGAAAAGTTTGAGGGAAAGGATTATGTAGCTTAATTAGTTCACTGATCTTCTCACTATGTTTGTTTTTATAAAAATGCAAACCTCTTATTCATTCGCTCAAGGGCTGCCAATGACAAGGTCCTGGGCTCTCGGTCCACTGGCATATCTATGTCCATTCTCTGTCATTCGCTTTGCTTCCCTTCCTATCCAGTTTGGGTTACTGGTTAAGCATAGTACCCACATGCTTACACATACTTCAGGTAATTACAGATGAAGTAAGATTATGTCTAAGATTTGCTTCAGGATAATTTGGCACAAGGCAACGGAGAGGTTTAGATTAGTCATATGTTGATGATTTCTCTCAAACTAGGTCTCAGGTACATGGGGGTTCTTTCTACTAGTCTCTCTAGTCCAGGGAATGTTTGAAATCTCCCTAATATAACTGTATATAAATGAATTACAAATCACTGCAACTTCCTGGCCTGCTCCCTCTTCATCCCCAGCATGTAGAGAGCCCCACATCTAGGCAGCCTAGAGTTACTTGGGGATGTCTCATAACTGGATGGACTTAGGTTCCTAGACTCATGCTCTTCGGCCTCAAATGAGAAACATCATTGGGCATCTCCACCCACATTTCCCTGGAGAAGTCACTCATTAACTACTCTGAATGACTATCACTTAGCTTTTCCCCAGGCCTGAAACCTCCAAGTCCTCTCCTTCCTGCTTCATTTCCCACTGATGATGTTGGCGAAGATGTGGAGAAAAGGGAACCCTCATGCACTGTGGGCAGGAATGCAGATTGGTGCCGCCACTGTGGAAAACAGTATGAAGTTTCCTCAAAAAATTAAAAATGAAACTGCCTGTTACCCAGAGATTCCACTTCTGGGGATATGTCCAAAGAAACCTGAAACCCTGATTCAAAAGACTATATGCACCCCTATGTTCACTGCAGCATTATTTATAATAGCCAAGATTGGAGGCAACACAAGAGCCCATCAGCAGATGAGTGGATAAAAAGCTGTAGTACATTTACACAATGGAGTACTACTAGCTGTAAAAAGGAAATCTTACCTTTTGTGACAGCATGGATGGACTAATAGGTATTACACTAAGTGAAATAAACCAGTCAGAGAAAAACAAATACTCTATGATTTACATGTATAATCTAATGAATAAAACAAACAAACAAAATAGAAACAGACTCTTATCAGTACAGAGAACAGTGACAGTTGTCAGAGGGGAATGGGGTTGCAGAGCTGGGTGAGAAAGGAGAAGGGATTAAGCAAAAATAAAAACCCCATAATCAACAGTATGGTATTACCAGAGGGTAAGGGGGTAGGGAGATAAAGAAAAGGGTAAGGGGGGACAGATGGTGACAGAAAAACTATGCGTGGTGAACCACAGTACAATATACAGATGATGTGTTATAGAATTCTACTAGTTGAAACCTGTTTAATTAACCAACATAACCCCAATAAAGTCAATAAGTGAATATATATATACACATACACACACACACACACACACACACACACACACACACAGATGATGAAAGCTGAATTGAGAACATCCTGGCCAGCTTTGACTTGTCCGCCAAGTAACTAAGAAGACCCGGTGGTTGATTTCCCGGGAAGATGTGTGTCTGTATCTCAGTGAGGACGTTACTCCAGCCATCAAGTAGTGAATGGGATTCCGAACAGCAGAGAGAGCCAAGCACAGAGTTGGAGCCACAGCACCAAGGAGGGAACCAGAGCAGGGCAGCCAAGGGAGAAGACAGGCATGTGAAGTTGATGTCAAAGCGAGGGGGAGGGGTGCAGGTGGTGACCCTGCAGACGCAGAAGCCGTGGCTGTTGACCAGACATCTGGTCTGGAGACCAGCCCAGACCACCTTCCTCCGCCTCTAACGAGCAGCCAGGCTCAAAGCAGGCGAGACTAGGTTGAGCTGGAGCAGGAGGCGTGTGACAGGAGATGAGAGAGTTTACCAAGAGTTATGTTTTCACCCATCAGGTGTATTGAGGGGACCCTACACCATTTAAATTACTTTTTAAATTTTTAAATTAAATTTACTGGGGTAAAATTGATTAATAAATTGCTTTTAAAATGTAAGTTGTTTTTTCATACACTCAATGTGCAAATTTAAAAGTTAATTCCTATTTTATGTAGGAGCTCATCTGAGATTCCAGAATATCCTCACAGAGTGCACATCTCTGTGCACATAATCCATTTCCCAAGCTGGACTGGAGTCTGGAGTAAAACCCTCCCCAGGTGAGGCCCGGAACCAGCGAGGGACAAGAGACCAAGAAGTGATGAAAAGAGTTGAGACAGACCCTCAGAAGTCACTGGCTATATCAGAAGCAGGGATGATTTATAATGAAGCTGTCTTGAAAAGAAAACTGCAGAATGCTTAAGATGCCCAGGGTAGGTTTCCCTCCCTGCATGCTCTCCCTGAGCCAACACCCCATTCTCATTGCTCAAGTCGTCCAAAGAGCCAACGACTTCCAATTTGTGTCAGTCCCATATCTCACTCCTGATCCCCAAGCTCTCTCTGTCCCCAGAGACCTTTCTCCTTATCTCCTTTTTGGTCCCAGCATTTGGCTTACAAATGAAAGCTCTGTCAGTTTCAAGAACTATTACGGACTGGCATTCATAACAGAGATTAAAAATAACCCCCACCAGACTGCCTGTGAGATGAGGTTTCCTGAGAGCCCGGAGGCCTTGGGAATGCAAATCAGAAAATTCTCCAACTGCCACTGACACCAGAGGGAACTGTCATTTGCATCTACGCTCCAGACCCTGGATGCCTGCAAATAAACGGGTGGCTCATTCAAACCAGACCCTGGGCACAGATGCAGAGCTCAGTGGGGGTGGATGTGGACAAGGGAGTGAAAGGACAAGCTCTGGGAACCAGAACTGATGAGTCCACTTCCCTGTCAGAACAGAAGGACGGGGTGTGCAGTCCTCACTGTCGAATGCCAAGGATGACCTTGAATTTCCTTGAATTGAATGAGTGTCATTTTCAAGTGCTAGTCCTCCTAGCCCACCCAAAGACACCTTCCTATACTTTCGTGAAACATGTCCTCTTTAATAATGTCATCATTGCCAGTGGCACATTTTCAGGCCTGGAGCAAACAGAAGTGATTAGTGAAAACATTTCAATATACTGTGATAGTAACAGCCATCCATGGGCACAGAGCAGAAACCTGATCTTGCTCAAGAAACAGACTGTCCTGAAGTCACTTCTATCCACTAACTTGAATGCAGTAACTCCCTTCCCAACAACCCTTTTCTGGCTCCCTAAATATATACCATATCATATATCACATCATATCATATCATCTAATATTAGTTAAAAACCTGTTTCCTTTATGGATCAAAGCTTCCAGATTCTGACTTGGCTTTCCCTGACGGTCTGTGTATAACCTGTTCTACAGCTTTGACCTCTTGTCTGTACTAAACCTTCTCCACTTAGGAACGCCACCAAGTTTGTATTTGTCTACAGTAGGCTAGGCTAGGCTGCAATGCACACGATCCTAATGTCCTTGTTTTTAGGAACCCACCGAAGTATTTTAGGGTGAAGGGGCACCCCTCCTTGCCTCTTCTCTCAGTTCTTCTTCTTCCCTCCTTCCCTCTCTCCTTCCCTCCTTCTCTCCCTTCCTTCCCACTTCCCCTTCTCCTACCACCCTCCTTCCTTCCTTTTACCCTCCTTCAACTATAGTGGTACCTCGAGATACGAGCAGACCAACATATTTTTTTTTTTAAGATATGAGCTGTGACTCGGTCCGTATTTTTGTTCAAGATCCAAGCGAAATTCCAAGATACAAGTTGTGATTTAGGAAGCTGCCGCAAGTTGGCACGTTGGTGCATGGGTCCAGTATCGGCAGTACAACACCAGCATCTCGTTCTTTCTCACATGTTACCCACAGAATCAAGTCAAATATTGTGCACTGTACTCGTTCTTGCATCATTTTTGAATTTTTTTACTAACTTTTTTTGTGTTATCATGGGGCCGAAGAAAGTGAGTACAAAGGACAGTGGTGAAAAGAAGAAGGGAATAATGTCAATAGAAGCAAGAAATAATAGAAAAACATGAGCGTGGTTTCGAGTGATTGAACTGGCAAGGCTGTATGACCACAATACATCTATAATTTGTACCATCCTTAAACAAAAGGATGCCATCAAAAGCACAAATCCAGTGAAAGGAACTACAGTTCTGTCCCAATTAAGGACAAATATCCATGAAGAAATGGAGAAGCTTCTGCTGGTGTGGGTGAAAGAGAAAGAGCTGGCAGGAGATACAGTGACTGAGACTGTGATATGCAAAAAGGCACATATTATTCATGGTGACTTGAAGAAGAAAGAACCATCAACCTCAAAAGAGGCAGCAGAAGATACATTTAAGGCAAGTCACGGCTGGTTTGAAAATTTCAAGAAGAGATCTGGCATCCACTCGGTGGTGAGGCATGGTGAAGCTGCAAGTGCTGACGTTTAGGCAGCTGAGGAGTACATTGCACGTTTTGCTGCACTTATCGCAAAGGAAGGCTACATCCCCCAACAAGTGTTCAACTGTGAGGAAACAGGATTGTTTTGGGAAAAAATGCCCCAGAGGACTTCCATCGCGGCAGAGGAGAAGAAGCTGCCAGGCCATAAACCCATGAAGGACCGTCTGACCCTTGCATTGTGTGCAAATGCTAGCAGTGACTGTAAAGTAAAGCCACTGCTAGTGTATCATTCCAAAAATCCTCTAGCCTTTATGACTCACAAGATTCTTAAAGAAAAACTGCAGGTTATGTGGCGTGCCAATGCTAGGGCATGGGTTACGCGGCAGTTTTTTATTGAATGGGTAAACCTCGTCTTTGGTCCTGCAGTGAAGAAATACCTTCAAGAAAATAAACTCCCGATGAAAGCATTACTAAACCTTGAAAATGCTCCAGCCCACCCACCTGATCTTGAAGATGACATTCTCGATGAGTTCAAATTTGTGAAAGTCCTCTACCTCCCACCCAACACGACTTCAATCTTGCAACCTATGGATCAGCAGGTCATTTCCAACTTTAAAAAGCTTTACACAAAGCACTTGTTCTGCCGCTGCTTTGAGGTGACTGAGAATACAAATCTAACCCTTCGAGAGTTTTGAAAAGATCACTACAACATCGTGATATGTTTACGCATTATTGACTTGGCATGGCAAGAGGTTACAAACAAGAAGAACCTTGAACATGGCATGGAAAAAGTTATGGCCTGATGTTGTTGCAGACAGGGATTTCTAAGGACTCGAACCAGAGACCAAGACTGAGGTAGAAGAGTTGGAGGAGATTGTGTCCCTCAGAAAGTCAATGGGTCTGGAAGTAAATGAGGGTGACATAAATGAGCTCTTGAGGAACATGAGGAGGAACTCTCAGCTGAGGAGTTGAAGGAGCTACAGATGATGCAACATATGGAGCCTCTGCAAGAAATTAGTAGTGAGGAGGAGGTAGAGTCAGAGGAAGTGATTTCTACAAGTGAAATTAAAGACATGCTGGCAATGTGGGAGAAGTTTTCAAGTTTCATTGAAAAGAAACACCCAGAAAAAGTTTCAACTGGGCATGCTTCAACACTTTTTAATGACACTTGTTTGTCACATTTCCGTAACATTTTAAAAGGCAGGCAAAAGCAAACCTCTTTGAATAGATTTTTATTCAAAAGTGTTGCAAGTGAAAATGCTAAAAGTGCAGCCAAAAAGGCAAAAACAGGTGGTGATTAAATGAAAAATACATAATGTTAAGATTAGGTTAAGTTTAAAGTTAAGAAAGTGCATTTTTTTATAATTAAGTTTTTGTGGTTTCATTTTAAGTAAAGAAAGTGCAGTTTTAATTTTGTTTAAAGAAAATGTGGTTTTAGTTTATATTTAGTGTTAAGAAAGCGCAGTTTTAGTTTATGTGTCTACAGTGCCTTCATCCCTTCCTCCCTCCCTCCTCCTCCGCCATTCACCTCCGTTAGCTGCACTGATATGTCTCCAAGGTAAGAATACAGTACTAAATAACACTTTTTTCTTCTATTTCATATATTTTGTTATGCATTGGTAAAGTATACATGTGTGTTTCTTAATTAAAAATATGTCATTTTTGGCCCTGGCCGGTTGGCTCAGTGGTAGAGCGTTGGCCTGGTGTGCAGGAGTCCCGAGTTCGATTCCCAGCCAGGGCACACAGGAGAAGCGCCCATCTGCTTCTCCACCCCTCCCCCTCTCTTTCCTCTCTTTCTCTCTCTTCCCCTCCCACAGCCAAGGCTCCATTGGAGCAAAGATGGCCCGCGCTGAGGATGGCTCTGTGGCCTCTGCCTCAGGCGCTAGAATGGCTCTGGTTGCAACAGAGCAATGCCCCAGATGGGCAGAGCATCGCCCCCTGGTGGGCATGCCAGGTGGATCCCAGTCGGGTGCATGCGGGAGTCTGTCTGACTGCCTCCCTGTTTCCAACTTCAGAAAAATACAAAAACAAAAACAAACAAAAAAAAACCATGTCTTTTTTCATATTTTAGGATGGTTTGGGGATGTTTCACAGGGCTGGAACAGATTAAATCTATTTCCATTGCTCAGGAAACACACTGTCCTGAAGTCACTTCTATCCACTAACCTGAATGCAGTAACTCCCTTCCCAACAACCCTTCTCTGGCTCCCTAAATACCATATCATATATCACATCATATCATATCATCTAATATTAGTTAAAAACCAGTTTCCTTTATGGATCAAAGTTATTTTAAATGGGAGAAATTTGTTTGATATACGAGTTGACTGACTTATGAGCTTGGTTACAGAATGAATTAAACTCGTATCTCAAGGCACCACTGTAGTTACTTACAGAGAGCCAAACATGTGGCCAGAGGCAATCTCCTTAATTTCATAAATAAGATTTAATAACACGCAATTCAGAATACAAAGCACCTGTCCCCAGGCAGACAGCTACAAACACAGGGAGAGAGAATCTGGCTTCCACTGGCTACCTCTGCCCACCCACCTCAGGAGAACAAAGTTACCCACATACCCAGGTTCTCTTCATTGCCAGCCAACCCTGGGTGAGATTTGGGCCATAGAGACAGCATGCACACATGGATGAGCTCAAACAACGCCCCCCTTCCAACCTCTGCCCTGAACCTGGAGTAGCTTGTAAAGTTCGTTCCTATTCAGACCCTCGGGAACTGGGAACTCTGGGCAATGACCCTGGCTCCCATGTCACTCCGGAGCCAGTTCTTTCTCTGGCCCTGGGGCTCCAATGAGGGCTGGGCCCTTGTCTCCTGCTCTATATTTCCCAGGCCCAACATGGATGAGGAAGGCACACAGCATCCACTGGTTTCCTTGCATTAGGCTCCTTGTGTGCTGCATTATCTGGACTCGTCCATGCCATTCAAACAGATACACCCGTGTCTCATTCCGACACAAAACACAGCCATCTTTGAAGTTCCATAAGCTCCCCTCCAAAACTTTTCCTCAGCGCAAACCATTATATCTGTTTTTGTGGAAGGACTGTTAATATTGTAGAATATATTTGTCATTACCAAATGCTTACCATGAACGTTATAATTATACATCACACGCAATAAAAAACCGGAGGTAGTAACTTTGGTTCGGCCTGATGACTGCCACTCACCATTTGCAGTCTTGTGCAGGGCATGCTCTCCTGTGTCTTGGGCCCAGGAGTGAAGGTGGCAGGTTCGCCCTGCCACTGGGGAGAAACTCAGATTTAGGTATCTAATTGGTGTCCCCAAAAGCCAGCACAAGTGCTCTGGTTCTAGTTGGAGGGTTTAGGCAGGCCAGACGTTCACACTTTGGGAAGCATGTTCCAGTCTGACTCACAGGGGCAGAGAAGCATGCTGTACCTCCCTCCCCGTGGTGGCCACACGTCCCGGCTCTTCCTGCAGCGCGGACAGGAAATGTCCAACTGTTCGCCCCCCTGGGAGTGTCCAGAGTTATCAGTCCGGGTCTTTCCACCATTCCCCCACCCTTCCCTCTCCTTCCTCTACCTTGTCCCTCAAATCTTCTAGGTGAGAAAAAATCACCCAGTGTTCATGGAACCTGAGGCCCCCCACCTCTTGGTCTCCGGATGCAGCAGACTCAACACTTGGTCACCTTTTCCCTACTAGGAAGAGGGTCTTTCCAGTTTGTGGAGTGAACCAACAGGATTTTGAAATCCCCTGTCCCCCCAAAATCACTTGTACCAGGTCCATCCAGTGAGCTGGACTCTACAGGGACCATGATGGCTTCCTCCCCAACCCCCATCGCTGTCTTCAGTGTCACTGTTGAAGAGTCCCCTTGTCTGGCCACATGCCATTCTTCAGGTGGAGCCCACAGCTTTCCAATCGTGTTAGGAATTACTACAGCATAATTTTCAGTTAAAAAGAAAGAAAATATTCAGTCCTATTGTGACCCAAACTATTATCTTCCATCTCATGTAGAGGTCTGTCCTCTCTCTAGCGAGTCCTGAGCCGCTCAGCTGCGCTCCAGTTCCAGCGACGCCAAAGGGCGGGGTGAGCACCGGTGCCTCGCCTTGCTGCCCCACTTGCTCAGCTGTGTCCAGGTCCTGGGAGGAGGCAAGGAGGAGAGGGAAGTAGAAAGCACTTAGCCGTGCTTTCTGGTACAACTTGACCAGTGCTGGAGCATCTGGCCGCTGGGCGCCCTCTGCTTGGCATGTGCCCAGATTCTGTCTATGGTGGGCAAAAGAGTACCCTCCTCAGAGATGACCTCATCCTAATGTGGGAAACCTGGGAATATGTCTCCTCCCCTGGTAAAAGGGACTTTGCATGTATGATGAAGTTTAAGACCTTCAGATGGGAAGATGACCTTCGATTATGTCGATGGGTCCAATGTTGTCACCAAAGCCTTTATAAGAGGGGGCAGGAGAGTGTGAGACAGAGGAGGAGATGTGGTGATGAAAGTAGAGAGCCTGCAGAGAACTTGAACAGAACTACAAAAGCAAGGGTAAGGGGACTGTAATGCCAGTGGCCGAGGCCAGGGGGGTCCACACTGGATTGGGGCAGATGGTAGAAAAACTGTGGAGCCGAAAAGCGTTGGGCCATTCCTGTTTAATAGAGTCTCACAATGGCAGATGAGCAAACAGGCAGGGAAAACCGCCTCTCATGGCAGAAAGCAAACAAACAGCAAAAACGACCCATGACAGTGGCGGGCAGGCAATCCACCATCTGCCATCCTCCCTGAGGGCAAGCACCTGTAGCTGTACATAGACTATGCACACATGGCACTGCCATGTGCTCATGCACTGGTTGTACTAAGTGCTTTCAGCTGGTCAACCAGCAAGCAAGCCGAACACAGCTATGCTCCCAACAGAAATCATCCTGGATGCATGACTTGATGATCTCGCCATGACCTCAACAGATACGTGGCCTTAGGTGGCCCTGCCCTCAGGCTTGAGTTCACTCATCTTGGAGTGGTAAGCTCTCAGGTCACATGCAGTACTAGTAACCTAATATTCTGATGCTTTGGCTTCTTTAGAAAAGGCTCTGTAAGCCTGACCTGTGGTGGCGCAGTGGATAAAGCATCAACCTGGAATGCTGAGGTCGCCGGTTCAAAACCCTGGGCTTGCCCGGTCAAGGCACATATGGGAGTTGATACTTCCTGCTCCTCCCCCTTCTCTCTCTCTCTCTCTCTCTCTCTTCTCTAAAATGAATAAATAAAGAAAGAAAGAAAAGGCTCTGTAATCAACTCAAGTTAGTCTATTTAAGAAATTTAGTTTTTTATTTGCAATTTAGCATTTTTAAACTTTATTTATGGATTTGAGATAGAGAAAAGGAGAGAAAAAGAGAGAGAAACATCAATCTGTTTTTGTATGTGACCTGACCAGGGATCAAACCATCAACCTTTGCATACGGGAATAATGCTCTCACCAACCGAGTGAGAAGGCCAATTTCTCTTTTTCTAACTTTTATTTATTGATTGATTTTAGAGAGAGGAATGGGAAGAGAGAAACATCAATTGTTGTTCTACTTATTTATGCATTTACTGGTTGATTCTTGTATGTGCCCTGACCCCGATTGAACCCACAACCTTGGGGTATCGGGATGATGCTCTAACCAACTGAGCTACTCAGCAAGGGGTGCATAATTTATCTTTCAAAAAATATATATATTAACTAAACTGTTAATATAAGATACTTTACTAAAAGAAAATGTTTTCTCATAAAAACTGAAATTACGCTGACAATTGAGTATAAAGATTCAAGCTCTACCTAAAAGTTGGCAGGTCAAACTCTTAACCAACTGCCTAAGACAGGTTTTCTCCAGTCTTGTGTTTAGAAAGAGCATACCCACCCACTAGGACAAATTGAATAATTGCCTGATCTGTTCTAGAAGGACTCAAGCTCCATCTTGTGGTGAAAACTGTCAGTGAAGCTTTATAGCCATCACATAATTCACTGTCCACACGAGATGTGCATTAAAGAGATCACTAAGAACTCCAGGGCCGACAGAAGCCAGGGAAATACCATTAACTCCCGTGTCAAGTTTGTTTGAACACAGAATCCAGCCTTGGCAAGTAGCCTTGAGTAGGAGTGATATTTAGTCTTACTATATAGTTTAATAATGGAAAAGAGCTGTTCAAAAATGGAGGCATTTTCAAGCATGATTCCGAAAGATTTTAAAAAATCTTTGTACAACTGTTTAACTTTCCAGTGTCACTCTACAAGGTTCCCTGTCTGTCCTGTGAATCACATTTCATGCTACAGGTAAAAATTGCTAAAGGTGCCCCGAGCAGTGGGAGGTTATCTTCACCCGGGTGCAAATCAACAAGCCATCTGGGAAGTCAGTTTTCATCACGTTACATCAGGCCATCAGTTACACTTCCAGAAACCAATTCAAAGACAGAAAAGAGGGCCAAATAACTCTTTGCTGGATAACGTTCTCCATAATGTTGTATAACTACTTATCAGTCCCTTTTCAAGGAACTATCCAAAGTGTCAACCCAAAAGGCCAATTATGTGGTAACAGTCCTTGCTGCTTTAGTACAAGCAGGGCGCTGTTTTCCCCGGGTGAGGTAAATGAGTTCACATCAGCAATTCAACAGCTCTCCTTCGCGTTCGGCTGTGACTAAGCCCCGAACTCTGTGCAGCAAGCAGAATGCTGTGTTGTGTCCAATTCATCAAATGGCCTCCAGAATGCTCCATGGCCCAAGCCAGCTTAGGAGGAGAGCCAGCTTACAGGTGGTGAGCTCTGTGTCCAACTTCCAGCAGAAACCAATTCCTGCTGAATAACGCAGATGAGGGGGTGCAAAGGCTAGGTCCTTATGTAACTCGCCACGTGGAACTCTAGCTTTTACTGCCAGTCCAATATTAGCACCATCCATGCCAGGAACATCACTCTGGTAAGTGGTTCCAAAGTTCCCTCTAGCACAAAAATTAATTCCTGAATTACTTCCTAGTGTGTGCCTGCCGTGGGCACATTGTCTAAAATATTTTCAGTCATGTAAAGATTCTCAAAGTTGCCCTGGCCGGAAGGTTCAGTTGGTTAGAGCATCATCCTGAAACACAGAGGTTGCCGGTTCAATCCCCAGTCAGGGCACATACAGGAGCAGATCGATGTTCCTCTCTCTCTCTCTCTCTCTCTCTCCCCCTTCCTCCCTCTTTCTAAAATCAATACAATAAACATTTTTTAAATCCTCAAAGTCCCAGTGAATAAACAGGGTTATAGTTATATATTAAGTATCACTAGATCTGCACCCTGATCGGCTGTGACAGCAAATGTCGCAATGTCTACAACATTTCATATAATTTATCTTTCCATTTTCTGGCCACATCTCAAGTACATTGAAAGATAGTATCTCTGGTCACACTTACTTACATTTGCACGTGTCTAGTTGTGTCTTTTCACTACCTTCAACAGGCACTCATTTACAACTTGCTACTTGTGAAGAATTGGATGTCCCAGCTAGATTTTGTCACCTAAATACAGAACTATTTATTTTATAACCAACACAGCCTTGCTGACATCTCAATTCTCTTTGCAGGTGTGTTAGGTTTTGATCAGTGGTCTTTTCCACTTTCCAGGCCTTGTTCTCACAGTGGCTTGTTTCATAATGGCCTCCAGGCTGTTTTCTCTAATTACATCTTTTGCCAAATAAGGACATGGAAATGGTCAATTTACAAAGTGGAGTATATGACCCCTATGTCTGTCGTCTTTTTCCCACCTTGCATAGAGATATGAGAAATATTTTGCTTTTCTAACACAATAGAGTGGGAGAAATTTTCACAAGCCAAAAACTCAGTGTTGCAAAATGCAATCACTATTTTCTATAATTCAACCCCGGATCTGGTCTCCCTCTGCCTGAGAGAGGAATAGACCCTCTTATAGTGTCTTCCAGGAAGCTATTCGGTCACTTCTGCAGGATGCCAGGTGACACAGCTCCTGTTGCCCCAGAATGAACCCAACGGCCCACTCTGTAAGCGAAGCAGGTAAGTACCCCCGGATGTTTCCTGCCCTCCCCGACTCCATGTTAGAACTGCAAAGAGAAGCTTTGGAAATGTCAATGCTTAGCTTTCCTATAGGAAAATTACTCAGGATCTTTGAGGGCAGGACATGGGTGTGGATGTTTTTTAAAGCTGTTCAGCAAAGTCAGGCAATTCTGGTGTGTATTCAGGGTTGAGAAGGACAGATCTACAGAAAGCAGTCGAGAGCTGATGCTTGATACCTGCCCACAAACCTTACTAAGAGGTGGCAGTACCAGCTCCCCTGTGACCAGCCACGACCCCAACATCCAGCTCTGTATTTATAAAGACAGGAGGGAACGGAAACAAGGGGAGGGTGGCTGGAGTTATGGGCAGCACCTTGGAGAGCTGCCGCAGAGCCCTCGCAACAACTCACAGGTGTTCCTCACCAATGTATGATCACCAGCCCCCAGTCACCAAGAACCAGACGGTGTTGGCCAGGGAGGAAACAGCAAGCACAGAGAGCACGTTTACTACAAGAACCAGTGAAATGGAGAGGCCGTCACCTGTCTCCTCTCTCCACGCCGGTGCCCTGGAGAAGCTGGGGCTAAAGAAGAAGCAATGGGTGTCCCCGAGCCCAGCCTGTCTCCATCCAGTCCAAGCAGACAGGGTCTCAGTTTAAACTGTGCTTGGGGTAAGAGAGAAGGTAAGACTTAAACCAAACATGAAACTAGTTTGACTTGAGTGTTAACAAGACTAGAAAAGATGGAATCTGCTCAAGATTTTATGATGGAATGGAGAAGGGAGATTCAATGACTCAAGAGTTGAGCACTGATGGAAGGAAAGAAACGTGTTCATGTTTATCCTACTGAGTTGACACTGCTCCATAAACCGGTTACACTTGCATTTTCTCAGTCCATCCTACCAGACTTAGGCAGGACTTCTGTCTCTGTGGGGTAACATCTTTGTTACTTGGAGTCACACAGAGCCTTGGAGGGGGCAAGAGGGAGTTTCTTCCAAGGCCATTCCCCTGTCCTTGCTCCCAAAGCCTCTTAAAGATGATGACCGGACCCCTTTGGAATCCATGAACCCCTCAACAAACGCCAGGCCTTTTTTTGAAGGCACAAGGAAGGCTTAGCTCCACCAGGTGTGGACGGGCTGTGGGAGACCCGAGAGCACTCTGGCAGCCCCCACTCCACCTCCCTGAGCGGTGGCCAACATGCAGGTCCCCTTTCACAGAGACGCTCTCCTCCCCTACCCCTTCTCACACGAGAAACATTTTCTAGTCGGCATGGTGGTGCTTAAGAAAGGAGTGAAAGAAAAATGTTTCCC
The DNA here is from genome assembly GCF_036850765.1 of Saccopteryx bilineata. NCBI lineage: Eukaryota > Metazoa > Chordata > Mammalia > Chiroptera > Emballonuridae > Saccopteryx > Saccopteryx bilineata. The sequence goes on from NC_089491.1 coordinate 343,961,926, forward strand.
CTGATCACATATTCTTCCAATGCTGTTCCATCCTCCACCTGCACCAAGCTTTGAACTTAGTAGCCAAGAATCTGAAAACTTTGGCATTTGGTTCTCCCCCCACCCCAAAATTTTCCCTGAATTAAAGGTGCCTCCATTCACCTCTTAACACCGGAGAAAAATGTGGATAAAAACCAGAACAGTGGAAATCAACAGTCACACGCAAGACGTTTGGAGAGAGATTCTTGATTACAAATTGGCCTAAATTGGGAAAAAAGAAACAAAAGGATGAGCATGGGGCTCTGGAACATGAAAGCTGCTGACAATACCATGTTCCTACATCAATAGAAGGAAGTGAAGTCACCAGAGACGCAGGCCGTCAGCAAACCCTGTCTCCTGTGGCTGACGGTGATGAATGAGCCTCTGTGAACATTCCAGTGCAGGCCTTTGTGTTCCCGTGAGCTTCCACGTCTCTAAACAATGCTTTCTTGACTTTGCAATATACTGCTTCGTCTGGTGCTATTTTTATGCAAGTGTGATTTAATAATACAAGAAAACATATAATAAAAATAAATCTGACTCCTTTATTTGAGAGAAAATGAATGTGGGGTGGGGAGATCTATTTTTCTCATCCTTCCATTTATGTTATAAAATCTACAAATAGGGCGTGCTCTGGCAAGGGGCACAGGGGCCACAAGACACGAGGGATGGGCAGGCCCCAGGACAAACTGGGAAGTGTACACGTGTCTGGTTCTAGGTGGCGAATCACTGATCCACGGTGACCGATTCACCGTGTAGACCCAACATGGCCAAATCTTCTGATTTTCAAAAGAAGACATACTTCTTTTTTTCCTGGACAGATATCCTCTCCTATATTTAAATACTGACCAAAATAGAAGTAGAGTAAGCATTGGTGGACTGATGCTGTCAACCTTTGACGGTGTGAGGTAGAACCCCACCGCAGGCTGCATGTGTCCGAGATTCACTGAAGCGTGGTTCTCAGTCCTGGCCTGTGCCCGGGCCCGCGCTCAGGCCCTGACTTCCTGGCTCAGGACTGAGCCCTGGGCCCCTGTGTGTTTATAAAGCACCCGAGTTTATTGTGTTTCACAGCCAGGGTAAGGCAAGGAATCAAATTTAAGTTAGAGGATTTTGTCCCCTCTCCCGATTCCAATGCCGTGTTCAGAATACTCTGAAGCCTTCTCAGGCTGCCCCCCACCTGACTCTGAGCTCACACAGTGATGTGGGGTCCAGGAGTATAATTGGGGATAGGCACACAAACAGTGAAAATGTGACCATCGCGCCTTTCTCATCTCCGATGGACCCAAATGACATCCAGTCTGGGCTACTCTGTGTACTGTTTGGGGGTAACAGCTGGCCTTTCAGGAAGAAACTCAGTTCTAAGTAAAAGATGTTCATGTATGAGCTGATGGGAATTTCTTACTTGTAAACATGCTAACCATGGGAACAGAAAGTCCCAAAATAAGGGAGACAACAAAGGAAGCTACAAATCAGAGAAGTTGAGACTCCTCGCCTGGGCTCTTGCCCTGTCAGGTGAATGAGGGTTTAAAGTCAGGAAGGTGGGAAGATGCTGCGACCAAAACCTGTCTCAAAGTCTCCCCAGTGAGCTCCCCAAAGCCCAAGACAAATGGGTCTTTGTGAAAAATGGAGATAGCCAGTAACTAGATCCACTCATCATTTGCATTTCTAGCCTCTAACCTGCAGTCATGTGACAAGCAAATGAAGAAAAATTAGAAATAACCATTAACTGAGGGGGAAAAAAATCACAATAACATTGAGGAAAGGTCAGAAGACCGCAGAGCAGGTACCAGCTCTTGGCAAGGAACTCTGAAAGTTTGGGTCAAAAAAAAAAAAAAAAATGGTGACAGTGAACATAGATGCCACGGGTAAGGGCATGTCCGGGTTTAAGGTCGTCTTCACCTTGGTGTTCTCCGGAATAGAGTGCATCATTGGCATCGTTGGGAACGGCTTCATCACGGCCATCCACGGGGCCGAGTGGGCCCGACACAGAAGACTCCCTGTGGGTGATTACATCCTGTGGATGCTGAGTTTCTCCAGGCTCTTGCTACAGCTGTGGATGATGCTGGAGAACACTTACATCTTACTGTTCCGGGTCACTTATATCCAAAACGCAGTATATGCACCTTTCAAGGTCGTCGTCATGTTCCTGAACTACTCCAACCTTTGGCTGGCTGCCTGGCTGACTATCTACTACTGCCTGAGAATCGCCAACTTCACTCACCCGCTGTTCTCTGTGATGAAGAGGAAGGTCACGGTGCTGATGCCTTGGCTGCTGAGGCTGTCGTTGCTCTTCTCCTTGTGCCTCAGCTTTCCCTTCTCCAATGATGTCTTCACCGTGTATGTGAACAGTTCCATCCCCATCCCCTCGTCCAACTCCACCAAGAAGAAGTACTTCTTCGAGATCAATGTGGTCAACCTGGTTCTCCTCTATAACCTGGGGATCTTCATTCCTCTCATCATGTTCATCCTGGCTGCCACCCTGCTGATCATCTCTCTCAAGAGACACACCCTACACATGAACAGCAGTGCCATGGGCTCCAGGGACCCCAGCATGGAGGCTCACATGGGGGCCATCAGAGCCATCAGCTATTTCCTTATTCTCTACACTTTCAATGCAGTTGCTCTGTTGCTTTCTATGTCCAAAGTCTTTGATGCCAACAGTTCCTGGGATATTTTGTGCAAAATCGTCATGGCTGCCTACCCGGCTGGCCACTCAGTACTGCTGATCTTGGGCAATCCTGGGCTGAGAAGAGCCTGGAAGCGGTTTCAGTCCCGAGCTCATCTTCACCCACAAGGGCAGGCTCTGTGATGGAAACCCACAGGATCTGATCCAACCAGCTCTGCCTTTTCCTCACCTAGACCTCTCTTCCTCACCCATCTTTTCTTTCCTAATCCTGCTCTGACACTCCTCCTAAGGTAACTGAGTCTCCCATAAATGCACAGCTGAATTGTTAACTTCAAGTTCTTAGCAGAAGTACCTAAGCAGCTCTAAGATAGATTTATGAATACGCCTTGATCTGCGCTTATCCATATCCTGCCCTGAGCTCCTCTCTACTTCCTCCTCCCCGGTCCTTAAGAAGAGGGTGACCAGACACCTCCATTTACTTGGGATGATTTCTGTTTGTGCCTGTTGTCACTGAGCACCCTTTAATTCTCAAGCTTGTCTTGGTCTGGAGGAAAAATCATACATTTGCCCTACTTAAGGCAACTTACCCACAGTTAAGAAAGAGGAGGGCTACTAACGAGCATCGTGTGCCATCCAAGAACAGAAGGAAAACTAGAACACCTACAAAGGAAAGGGCTCGGTGAGAAAGGCTGGCCCAAATTACCAAGTGCTGCAGCGGTTTCAAGGAAAGTAAAGAGTGAAGTAAAAGGCTTGAGCTTTGAAAGGAAGCTACAGGTACTACCAGTGGGGTGACAAAGCGGCATTCGGATTACAGGAGTTTTCAGGGACAGTGATGAAAACAAGGAGGGGGTTTGTAAAGACCAATAGTCTCAGTAGGTTGTTTGGAGCTTAAAATGAAACACAGGGTGGCAGGTAGGCATGTGGATGGCCAAATTCATGCTTCCAGATAACAGGGGACAATGTGAGAAGAGAGGGAAGGAGGAGTGAAGAGTGTGGGAAGCAGAGAGAAACTAGAACGAGGCCGGAGTTAAGCAAGGTCTGTTTTGCTTCGCTCCTGACTCTGACAATGCATGTGACACTTGTGCCTCTGGCTTGACCAGTTCTAGGTCACCTCAAAGTAACTGGTGGCGCAAGGGCAGGTTATCTGGGAGTGGTTATTTGAGAAGAAAAGCATTAGGCTTCATTGTCACTCTTCAGAATAACAGCATTAGCATTGCCTCAAAGGGCTGTTCCTAAAACAAGACATCCCACCCCACCCCATCCCCCAGGTATCTTGGAATCAGAAAGGTAGGAGTCAGGGTTTTCTTGTATTTGATATTTTTAAAAATCAGAATTACCAAGGAAAATGTAAAAAGATTACTACTGATTACACCAAGCTTAAGTAGCTCCCAGATGAAAATGCAAAGTCAATGCAGAATAAAGTCTGGGCTCCGGGCTCTCAAACACGTATTTCAGAGAGTGTCTTGGGACTTATTTAGCTGGAAAGGAAAGTATTTATGAGAACACATTATGTTGGTAGTTTTCCAAAGTGATCTTTATTTATATGACTATTTAAAGTTAGTATAACTGTTATATTAAGATGAACTATATTTTGAGGTTTCAGCCCAATTCCTAAAAATAGAGAAATAGATATTTTTTCTAAATAATACACACATATATGCCCGTGGAGGGTGCTCTAATACATCACAGAGAAAAACAGAAAATTGATTTAAAGTCACCATGTCATTAACATGAACCATGCCAAGATAAAAAAACAACAACAAAAGACTGAACAATCTCTCTGCACACTTATTATGAAGAGATATTTCCTCATTGTTTACAAGAGTCAAGGGTGGCAGAGAGCTGAGAACTTCAAGGACATGACACCCTTACCAATACTGTATGTCGCACTACCTTGAACCAAATGAAGTTCTCTCCAATCCCCCCTTCCCGAACATCCTCCCTGTCTTCCTTCCTCTTTCTTTCTGTAAAACACACCTAAACTTTCAGAATGATCCAGAATACCCTGTCTTCAAATTGGTTGGCTACAGACAGAAACCAGAAGCCCTAAAGGCACCTTTGTAAACTCTCTGTGTAAACTCCCTGTCCCAAGAAAGATTGAGAATTGTGGTGTGAAGGATTCCTTTATCCACAAAAGTCACACTGGACATGTGGAACAGCTAAGGGGATCTGGTGCCATGGGATTCCAATCTGGAAAGCCGGGTACTTGGCAGGAGTCTCAAACCTGGTCAAGTCCTCGCAGAGGAAGACGAGACTAGTGGCCAAGGCAGAGCTAAGGACTGGGGCTGGAGGGTCACCATATTGTCTCACAGTCCAACACGATCTTCCCTGTCTGCTACATTGCACCCTGGTTCCTGCTTTCCTGTGAGCACACCCGACAGGAATTCTCTTTTGTTATGTTCAGAGGTTCTTTGGCAGAAGCATCTACTGAAGAAAGGAAAAGAAAGGTCAATCAGCAGGAGGCAGACAACCATGGCAAGAAAGGAAGTGAGGGGAACTGAGAGAGGGCGCTCCCCTCCCACTCCTGTATCCCTTTTCCCTCTGGAGATAAGTGGCCGCCTCCCAGAAGAGGTGGGAGGAGTGGAAATCTCTTACACACTCAGCAAGGCTGGTGTGTGGGAGAAGGAGGAAGGACAAACAGCTGGGGAGCCAACCTCCTTGTTGGAAGGATGGGGGGCCTTCGGGACCCCTTCTTGAGACAGGGCCAGGCTGCCTACTGTAGGAGAGGTGGAAGTGGGAGGGAAATGCTCATGCCCAGGGTCCTCTAAGGGGGAGGTAACATGTCACATGGTTAGAGATTCCTGTTGGGGGAGGAGGGCGGGAGCATTTGGGAGCCTGGCGCGTGCCCAGAAGGAGCAGGCCTGGGCAGGAAACAGCAGTGTTCCGCACAGGAGGTGTGGGGCAGAAGGCTGCACCAGAAGGAACTGGGAACGAATGGAGAGTGGGAAGGTGCTGAGTGCTGAAGACAAACTTGGCCAGTTGGTTGGGGGAGCGCTGCACGTTAGCTCCTGCTGGGCCTTGGGGACTGTCCCTCCAGGCAACAAGCACAGAGGGGCTGTGCAAAAGAGACGGAGAGAAAACACTCATGGGCGTGGACACGGACATGGACAACTGCCAGAGGGAGGGGCTGGGGGAGGCGGAGGCAGATATTACAGGGATAGATGGTGGTGGACGGACACTTGACTTGGGGAGTGAACCCACAATATGGTGTACAGATGATGTCATTGGGCACCTGAAACCTGTATTATGTTGTTAACCAGTGTCACCCCAACAAAGTTAATAAAAAGGGGGAAACACACAGTCTTCCTGGAGCTTCGCTAGGAGCACTTCCCAGGTCAGGGGCCCATGGGGCAGGGGGGCTCCGTCGGCAAAGCTGGCCTGGCAGCAAGCCTAGAAGTTTCTGGATTGTCTCCCACTTGGTTTTCCTTATTTTATTTTAGTAAAATGTCTCAGAAATGTCCTGCCCTCTCTTGGTTGTGTCAGGAGAAATTAAGAGGAAAGTGGCTTTGAAAACAGAGAGAAAAGGGTGACAACGCCCTGGGTAGGGTTGGGTTGGGTTTGGTGCGGCAGCAGTAGTGAGAGGGCATCTGAGGCAAGAAGTGCCAGGTGGCACACTACTGAGAAATCTCACCTGGGCAGCTTCACCCCACTCTCCCCCCTCCCGCCATGCAGTCTCTAGAGTCATGATGACTGAAGTTTAGGTCCTGGCTCTGACACTTTCTGGTTTCACTAAACTTCTTTCAGCCTCAATTTCCCCACCTAGAAAACAGGGGTTATTATAACATCTACTTGACGGGGTTGTTTTGAAATCCAAAGGAAAACACGTATGTGCATAGTAAACTATGAGCCACCATACAAAGGGGAGTGTTTTTATTCATTCAACAGAAGTGCATCGAGTGCATGGGCTATGCACTGTACTAGACACTGAGAACTCCATGGTTAACACACAGAAAGTTCACCCGCCAGGAGCTCAGAGCCTGGGAAGGAGCAGCTCATTAAACTACACTGTGGGAAATACCTCAGTAGCCGTCTGTGTACTGTGGGGTCAGGGGTGTACCTCAAATGCTCACAGTTAAAACTCCTCTCCATAGAAAATAATAATGATAATAAGAATAAATCCCAGTCCTCTTGCTTTATCTGCTTCTATCAGGGAACGAGGGGAACTCAGGACAGAGTCCTTCTCCCAGCCACACTGGACCAGTGAAGAAAGACTGAGGCTGAGAGAAGAGATTCCCTCAGAGCCTGAGGATGCAAAAGAGAAGGGTCCCATTACATCCAGCCCCCCCTCCCTCCCCAGGGAACACTGCTGTTTGCATCACCTTCTGAGGCTGCAAATAAATCTGTGGTTTATTCAAACCAGACTCTGGGTGATAAATTATGGCTGGTGCCCTTGGTGCAGCTGAAACTGTGAGTGACAGAAATGCTTAGCAGGTAGGGGTGACTTCAACTCTGAGAAGACTGGACATCCCATGTGAGCCCAGTGTGGTTTCCTGTCTCATCTCGCTGCTTAGTGGAGTAGCACCTAACATTCACAATTCTCCTCATGTATGCAATGAGAAAAATTGCTTGTCTTTGATTCCAAGACCCAGGAAAATGCCTTGGAAGAACTCAAACTAGCCACTTGGAGGCCGCATCTCTACAGAGCTGGGCAGCCCCCGTCCGACATCTCCCAGCCTAGACCTGGCTTCCTGATGAACAAGGGCATAGCTACCAGGAGAATTTCATGGGGCAGGGATGAGAGAAGCTGGATTTCATATCTGGTCTTTTCCTTTAAAAAAACACCACTTTATTAAGGTATGAGACATATAAAAAGCTGTACATATTTAATGTATACAACTTGAAAAATTTGGAGATAAGTACACACCCACAAAAATATCACCATAATCTATACCATAGACATATCCATCACCTCATAAATTCTTTTGCAGGAGGTCTTTTTCTACTCTAGGGAATTAAAGTGGTTTAATGTGAGGGGGTCTTTTAGTCACCAAGTGAATGTATAGGCTTGGACAATAATAACAATAAAAAGAGTTATATTCTCACTGCGAAGATCTATGTAATTATCAAGATACAGTCAGAGATGAGGTGGAGTTTGATACCAATTGCCATTTATTTTAACTGATTAACATAGTTCTGTGAGTAGGTAATATGTCATATACAGGCCTATGTCTTTTATAATATCTAATATAATTCTACATGAAGCAGGTACCCAACAAGCATTTGTCACCTGGAAGAAAGTAATTTGTAATTCATTCTCTCTCCTTCTCCGTGTGTGTGTGTGTGTGTGTGTGTGTGTGTGTGTGTGTGTGTCCATATACTGCATTACATTCTATCCACAAAGATATTTCAAATACCTTAAGGGTCATAAACCTGAAAGAGATAAAAATTATAGTATACAAAGTCTTCAAATTATTCCAGTTTTATGAATTCACGCTTCTCTACTGTCTCTCTGTCCTCTCTGGTCCCTGGTGGCATGGGGCATTGCGACTACTACCCTGTCCACCACTGGCTTCTGTGTCTGTTCTGTTGTCTGTTTTTTCTCCTGTTTCCATATCCACCAAACACCCTTCAAACAAAGAACTCACAATTCATGTACTTCCTCTGTTGCCACCACTAAGGTGACCAACCATCCAGGATAAAAGTACCACATCTCAGAAAAAAATCCAGTCCTGGAAAAACACAAGAATAGTTGGTCCTCCTAGGACTGCCAAAATGATTGAGAATATATTCAGATTTCAGGTATTAATATCACTTTTCGTGTTATTTACTGCATGTTAACTACATCCATGATATCTGCTCCAGTTCCATTCCTTTATGAGCAGATATACATATGCTTCAACTTCACACACGTGCACATGTGAGCACACACCCTTGCCACCTGCTTCAAACCCTCCAGTGGCTTCCCATTACCCACACACCTTCAGCTGATCACACAAAGCCCTCCACACGGCCCCACGGGCCTACCTTTTCTGACAGACCTTGAGGCTTTCTTTTATTCACCTTACTGAATATAATCATTTAAAGAGCCAGATGGCTTAGTTCTTTTTTGCAGTCTTAATTATGGGAAATTTACAGAAAAGGTGGAGAATCAGTACAATGATCCTCTACATATCTGCAGCCTCAACAAGTATCAGCATGTTGCCTGTACTGTCTACTGAAGGTTTATCCACCAAGCAGTTGTTCGTATGGAAAATAATATAATTAATAAACTGTGTTTCATGAACTCAGCACTGTAAACCTCCTTTTGCTCCACCCTGTATTTCCAGTGGCTTTAGCCCAAAATATACAGTGGGTTTTAAATTGGGAAGTCATAGCCACTTTGTGTGTGTTTCCTGAATGCCACGGCCATGCCCAGTCTGCGATTTGATCCCCTTCAAACTGCCATACGCGTGCTTGTTCTCCAAACTTTAGGTCTTCCAAGCCGACTGCCCACTTCAACAGAGTTCAAGTAGGTCCTGCTGTATGTAGTGTGAGTTCCTCTAAAAATGCTTCTGCTGGGGTTTCCTGACTCCTCGGTGCCTTTGACCATTCCGAATGTGTCTTGCAAAACAGACACTGCACCTCTTTTTTCTTTCCCAAAAAACAATTGAGCAATTTCATCTTACTCTTCAACAGGTCTTTCTTTATTTTAAGATGTTCTACATGAGTCATAACTACCTGTTTCTGTTCCAATCCAAAAAATCATGATGACAAATCTTAAGATCTCTTTATTCCCCCCCCCCCCCAAAAGCTAGCTTTTAATTACTTTCCAAATCTCTTTTCAGCTTCTCTAAAGAAAGCTTAAGGCTGTATCTCTGAATTCTCTGTCTCTCCCCCAGGGTGTATTGGTAAACCAGCTCTCTGGGGAAGGCGGAGGATAGAAAGGGAAATAAAGGCCCCGAGGAGTGGAGTTTTTGGTTTCCATTGTGTGAATCCTCTCGCTGTGATAGAATTCACACTACCAATGTGAGGTCACTGCATGGGAAGGGGCGGAGAGATGCACACCCTCCACACTCTCCCCTGCTGGTAGGGGCTGCTCTCCCGCTGGTAGGGGCTGCTCTCCCCTGCTGGTAGGGGCTGCTCTCCCGCTGGTAGGGGCTGTCTCCAGAATACCACCCCCTCTTCCTCTCAGGCAAGATAGCAGAGAGGTTGAACACACCCATTCCAGAGACCCAGTCTAGATTTCAACACAATATTAGCTCTGGAACTCTGGTGCAAGTTGCTACCTCAACTGCTCTAAGCTTCAATTTCCTTACCTTTAAAATGGGGGTCATAAATATGTCTGTCTAGTGGGGTTATTGTTGTAACAGGCAAAATCCTTAGACAAGTGCCTAACATGCTATATTTTCTATTATCACTTAGGTATGAAGGTCAAACAGTGTTGTTTGAATATATGGCCACTAGATGACAGCGTCCTCACTTCTGTAGCACAAATCTCTTTTTGGAAGACGTATCTGCAACTCAACATTGAACAAATCAAATCACACATTTGATTATATTAACTAACAGCATTTTCCCCCTCTTTCACTTCTTGGTTTAAGCTCCGTATTTCGCTTTGAAATTCTAGGAACCCAACTATTGACCCATGTAAGTAGCCACCTCTAAAACTCTACGCTGTAGCTATTCTCAGTCAAGAGTTGCTAATCTTATTCAGTGATCATAAGAATTAAAACCAAAGCCACACTTATTTACGGAAGGGGTCAACCCAGAAGGAGATTTAACGGCAGGTGCACCAGGCGCATACCCCGGGCCCCGACCTCTGAAGGGCCCTGCAAAACCACAACTTTATACTTTTTTCTAATGATACCAAGTTTGGTTTCATATGTGCAATTTTAACATTAATAGTACATAATATTTTTTATTTATTTAAAAAATATGGTTAACATGTATTTTTATTTTCCCTGTCTCTCTCTTCTTTTTAAGGGGCTCAATATTTTCTTCTGTGCCTGGGGCCTCATCCGCCTTTGGATCAACCCCCTGATCTTTTTTTTTTCTTTTTTTATTTTATTTATTCATTTTAGAGAGGAGAGAGAGACAGGGGGGAAGAGCTGGAAGCATCAACTCCCATATGTGCCTGACCAGGCAAGCCCAGGGTTTTGAACCGGCGACCTCAGCATTTCTAGGTCGACGCTTTATCCACTGCGCCACCACAGGTCAGGCAACCCCCTGATCTTTGCTCTCATTTCTCTCCTCTGGCTCAAAAGAAGACAAGGTGGCTTCAAATGTGACCTGCAGTATCAGGTCATTTTTTTGTCTGCTCAGTCACTGAAAAGAGACCATAAATCATTCCAACAACTGTTTAGTGCTATCAATATTTACTGAGACACTGTATATATGAGATGCTGTACCAGCTGGTAAGACTATAAAGGTAAATAATGATCATAGAGAAGCAAAAAATTTACCTATTAACATACCTACTAGATTTTTCTAGAAATAAAGTATTTTTTGTTGTTCCATTTATTTATGCATTCATTGGTTGATTCTTGTATGTGCCCTGACCCGGGATTGAACCTACATCCTTGGTGTATCTGGATGATGCTCTAACAAACTGAGCTATCCGGCCAAAGATATTAATTTTTTAATTATGCAGAACATGGAAATATGGGGGCGGGTAGAGGCCAGGTCATGTGACAAGTTTCAGCATCTCTACATAAATGACTTCAAGCTTAGTATGATTTTTAAAATGCATTTTATAGATGAGAAGAAAGTCCATTGCTTAAGTACTCAAAAGTGCTTTCTGTGGTGTAGAAAAACATACACACCTGGCCTGTGGTGGCACGGTGGATAGAGTGTTGACCTAGAATGCTGAGGTGACTGGTTCAAAACCCTGGGCTTGCCCAGTCAAGGCATGTACAGCAAGCAATCAACTAACAACTAAAGTGAAGCAACTATGAGATATTTCTTTCCCCCCACCCCTCTCTCTCTATAAAATCAATCAATAAATTAACAACAACAACAAAAAACATACAAGAATTGTTAGTAATGTATTCATGTGTTGAATCAGGTAGCCAAAAATATTTATTTATTTATTTATTTTTGTATTTTTCTGAAGCTGGAAACGAGGAGAGACAGTCAGACAGACTCTCGCATGCGCCCGACCGGGATCCACCGGCACGCCCACCAGGGGCGATGCTCTGCCCACCAGGGGGCGAAGCTCTGCCCCTCCGGGGCGTTGCTCTGCCGCAACCAGAGCCACTCTAGCGCCTGGGGCAAAGGCCAAGGAGCCATCCCCAGCACTCTGGCCATCTTTGCTCCAATGGAGCCTTGGCTGTGGGAGGGGAAGAGAGAGACAGAGAGGAAGGAGGGGGGGTGGAGAAGCAAATGGGCACTTCTCCTATGTGCCCTGGCTGGGAATCGAACCCGGGTCCCCTGCATGCCAGGCCGATGCTCTACCGCTGAGCCAACAGGCCAGGACACAAATATTTATTTTTATTATTTAGTAAATACACTTAAAACAATTAGAGTTTACTACCTGTTAGACACTGTTCTAAATGTTTTATTAAAAATTAACTCATTTAATCTTCATAACAACCCTACAAGATGGATACAATTTTTTAGCAGCTTTATTGAGGCTTAATTTATATATCATAAGCTTGAAAGGGAGTCTGAGATATTAAGAAAAGTTGCATATAATCCCTAATACGGACCAGCCTTTAGGGTGGGATGGATAAATGCACAAAATAAAATTATGTGACCAGCGTAAAAACTGTGGTATTTTTAAATATAATTGTCTAATTTATAAGACAAGTGTCAAGAGTGAGTCTTGGACGGATGTAACAGAGGGAATCTGGTCATTTTTTGTTTTTTGTTTTTTTATTTTTACAGGGACAGAGAGAGAGTCAGAGAGAGGGATAGACAGGGACAGACAGACAGGAATGGAGAGAGATGAGAAGCATCAATCATCAGTTTTTCATTGCAAGACCTCTGTTGTTCATTGATTGCTTTCTCATATGTGCCTTGACCGTGGGGCTTCAGCAGACCGAGTAATCCCTTGCTCAAGCCAGCGATCCTTGGATCCAAACTGGTGAGCTTTTGCTCAAACCAGATGAGCCCGCGCTCAAGCTGGTGACCTCAGGGTCTCGAACCTGGGTCCTCTGTATTCCAGTCCGATGCTCTATCCACTGCGCCACCACCTGGTCAGGCGGAATCTGGTCATTTCTTAAAAATAAAACATCATTCAGACTTAAATATAAATAAAACAGAAATAATGTAAATTATTTATTCTTTCTCTGCGGACCGTTACCAAATGGCCCACGGACCGGTACCAGTCTGCGGCCCAGGGGTTGGGGACCACTGGGTTAGAGCATCCTCCTGAAGCACAGAGGTTGCCGATTCCATCCCCGGTCAGGACACGTACAGGCACAGATCTATGCTGCACTCTCTCTCTCTTCCTTTCTTTCTAAAATCAATAAATAAAAAAATTTTTAAACAGTAATTGATTACCTATTTTTTAAATAAAATATTATTATTACCAGGCTAAATTAGCTCTTGGATACATTTAAGTTAATATTATAGAGAAAAACAAAATATAATTTTTTAGCTTCAGTGAGCATTAAGCAATTAATATGCAAGTGGGCAATGATGACATCATTTCACAATCCATTTTTTATGTTCTACCCTATGTAAAATATTTATACTGTGTCTTTGTATTCTGATGACCTACTTTTTCTCCTAATACAAATGGTAAGTGATATCTTTATTGTTATGTGTTTTCCAATTCATAAAATTAGTAATGTTAAAAACAATTTTAATAAAATTAAATATAAAATTATGTCTTTGCAGTCATGTAATCACAATATAAGACAACATGACACTCATAAATGCAGTAGGACGGACTGTTCCCCATTATCACTCCAATTATGTGGCAGGGAGACCTCTTCTCCTCTCGCTCACTAAATAAGAACTGATGGTCAAATATGTTCCGAGCATTGAGCTAGGCTCTGAGAAATACAAAACTACATATATTTTAGCCACTTCTTAAGATGCCCCAGTCCCAAAAAGTTCATGCAATGGCCAATCTGGGTGCTGTCATTCCTCCTAAGTCTGTACGAGCTAAGGGTTATCATTAAGTATCTCCATTTTTAGGACGGATGAGGAAACTGAGGTTCAGAGAGGTGGAGTGGCTTGCAAAGGGCGCACAGCTAAGTGAGAGGCGCAAATCAAACCACCTCCTTTTCCCCCAGACTCTACCCCAGGGCAGGGCGACAACCTCTAGGTGCGCAGGTCACCAACTCAGCCCGCTGCGAGGGACATCTCCCCTACCCACTTCTCCCGGCGGCGCAATGCCCCACCCCCCTCCCCAACCCCGGAACTGCAGCCCGACGCAGGAGGGGGCGGCCCTCTACTGGGAGACTGCGCTTTGAAGGCGCGAGGCGGTCCTCCGGATAGGCTGGGACCGTGGGCGGTGTCACCGCTCACTAGAGAAAGCAAGCGCGCGCGTCGCTTCTCTTCTGGACAGACCGCTTCTTCTCTGCTCTGTGGCATGGGGCACCTGCCGCGGACCCTGGAGCTCTTCTACGATGTGCTGTCCCCCTACTCCTGGCTGAGCTTCGAGGTGACGCCAGGGCTGGAGTGGCAAGGGCAGAGGGAAGAGCGAGCACAGGACGCAGGGCCCAAGGTCTCCTGCAATTCCTTAAGCTGCCCAGAGGGATTTAGGACATGCAGCTAGAGAGCCAGGGCTAAAGGTCACCTTGTGTTTGCAAAACGATACAATCGTTGGCTCCGGGTCGAGCCTTTCTATCCTAAGACAGTGGTATCTCACAGGGGTTTGGAAAAGGGGCAACTCCAAAGAATCGAGGAGAAAAACGTGGCACCGCCACCTCTTGGCTCTCTGATGCCAATTTGGGGACGGGGGGACGATCGAGTGCAGAACAGGATGGAAACTGTACACCGGAGCTAAGGCCTTGGGATGGATTTCTAGGAGTGAGAGAGTGTTGCCATTAAACCAAGCAATTGAGGGTGTCCGCCCGACCCCTGCTTTGTGCTTAGAACCTCTGGCTAATCAGTGTCCATGAAACACCCTTCCCTTTCCCTCTGCCTGTACCCACTTTCCATCTTGGACACCGGCTGGGATCTTCATCTCTGCTCCTGCAGATCCTGTGTCGATATAAGAACATCTGGAACGTCCGCCTGCAGTTGCGCCCAAGCTTCATTGCCGGGATCATGAAAGACAGCGGTATGAATGAAGGCAGCCCCAGCACTGAGGGCAGGGGCTCGAGGGAGGGAAGGCTGACTCCAAAGACCCAGGGGTCCTGCCCTCTGATGGGTCTTCATATGGGCATCAGCAGCTAGTAATTTGCCCTCTGCCCAAAACCCAGTAGGGATTTGGGATTCTCTTTTATTTATTTATTTTTTTAATTTTACTTACTTGTTGAATTGAGAGAGAGTTTGAGAGAGAGGAACTTATTTATACATTCATTGACTGATTCTGGTATGTGCCCTGACTTAGCGTATCAGGATGATGCTCTAACCAACTGCACTACCCAGCCAGGGCCCAAGCCTGGGATTCTTAAGTCATCTCTCACTAGTGGATCCAACTTTCCACTTGCAGGAAACAAGCCTCCAGCTCTGCTTCCTCGCAAGGCAAAATACATGACAAATGACATTCAGCTCCTGGGACAGCATGTCCAGGTTCCAATCCAGTTCCCTAAGGATTTCTTCTCTGTGATCCTTGAAAAAGGTGAAGACAGTGGGATACAGATGGGACAGCAGGTGGAAGGCAGCAAAGTTTGAGATTGTAGGGTGGGGCTGGGCCTGTAACTTCAATGAAATAAACCCTGGGAAAACTCGGGATCGGAGCTGAGCAAACAGAAGATTGATGGGACATAGGAGAAAGAGCAGGACAAACTATTTATGAGAAACTTGGGTGGGAGGCTGAGGGCGGCTGAGCTCGGAGGGATGTCAGAAGCAGGTAAGAGCAGGTCCTCCATTGGGAAACAGACTGGAGAGCCCCACCTCGGAGTGCCTCTGCCCCACAGGAAGTTTGAGGGCCATGCGCTTCCTCACTGCTGTGAACTTGGAGCACCCAGAGATGCTGGAGAAAGTGTCCAGGGAACTGTGGATGCGCGTCTGGTCACGGGTGAGGGCAGGTCTCTGGGAACCCACCTGGGAAACCCTGGGTGACTTGGCAACCGTCCCATAGGCCTGATTCCAGACTCCTGCTGCTACCCTCCCCTGTTGTTCACTGACCTGCTCCCCGTCCCACCTGTTACTGGGCCACCCCCTCGTACTGAGCATTCTCTTCTTCCCAGGATGAAGACATCGTGGAGCCCCAGAGCATCCTGGCAGTGAGTGTCCCGGCCCTTGCTCCCCCCTCATAGGGACTCTAAGGACAGTTGGCATTTGGGGACAGAGAGGACACAGTGCTTTTACTAGGTAAAGAGGTCAATGATATCTGGGGAGAAAGGATGTTTCTGTTTCAGAGGCCAGATTACTGAAAGGCTGGAACTACAAGGACTCTCAAAAGTATATCTCAGGGTTGGAAGGGGAAGTGCTAAATTCTACATTTGAATTTGCTGGGAGAAATCAGTGGGAGACAAAGGATAAACATTAGCACCCCACCACCACCACCATAGCAAGGGGTAGTAAGTATTGGCAAGTCTTGACTCCAAACACTCCAACAGAAACCTCACCAGTCCATCCAGAGTAGAAGCAGGAGAGTTTAAAATAGGCTTTAAAGAGACAGAGATAACTGACTCAAGCCAGATTTATACAAAAGCCTGAGTAAGAACAAATGGAAACAGTTCAAAACATTAAAATGTGTGCCACATAGCACATTTTTCTTTGGGGTTAAACCAGGAAGTTCAAACCAGTATTTTCTCTTCAGTTTACAAAAGGTAGTTGAAACATACTCAAACTTAATATATAAAAATGGCAAACCACAAAAGTTAAACATACAAAGAATGGTCAATTTACCTCTAGTGTTTTTATTCCCTCAAGGTATATGCATAGGCTTGCCTTTTCACTTAATACTTAACATTTTCCATGCCATGGTAAACTCTTTGAAAGTGTAACTTTAGCTTCTACATAGCATGCCATTCAGTGGACCTATTGTTGTTTACTTAACCATTCCCCTCTTGGACATTTGGTCTGGGACACAGTCCTCTCCTGTGCTGAAATCAAGGACAACGTCACATTGGAATGCAGGGCATGAGCCTGTGTTTCCCAGTCCCAGCCGAGGAGCTCAGCTTTCCGTGGCCCTTGAATCCAGAACCCCTGGGCCACTCTCCCCAGAAATTCCAGTGTAATTGCTCTAGCATTTGGCCTGTGAATTGGGATTTTTAAAAGCTCCCCCAGGAGAGTCTAATGTTCAACCAAACCACCGACCCCCAACTCTTAACAAACCCCAAACTGAAGGCTTTATCATTCTCTGGAAGCCAGGCAGGTGGCTACAGCCATGTTTTTCCGCTCAGAAGTCCTCAGGGAATTCCATGGGCAGTAGAGCACAGCCCTTGATTCAAAAAAGCACAAGCTATTCAGGAATTCGGAGAAGTAGGAAGAGCTCAGAATTAGCATCAAGAACCTAGCTTTGGCTCAGCTAATAACAAGCTCTTTAAGGCCGAAAACCTGGTGCCACCTGGACTTGTGTCCTCATTGGTTACTGAAGAGGTCAGGAGCTAACGCTAAGATGTTAAATTTGTGCAACTTTAATTCTTTGGCACCTGCTTTTCCCATCAAACTCGAGATTTTGAAGGGAGAAAATGGCCCCTCTTGGCAAAGGTAGACTCACTCCTGGGTGGGCACAGGCCTTGCCAGGAAAACCTGGGGGCAGAAAGTAGGAAGACCCGAGTTTCCTCCAGAGATCACCCCTCCCACTAATGCGGACACCTTGTGTTCCCTGCCATGTCCCCTCAGGCTGCAGAGAAGGCTGGCTTGTCAGCGCAACAAGCCCAGGGACTTCTGGAAAAGGTCTCCACATCACAGGTGAAGAACCAGCTCAAGGAGACCACCGAGGCAGCCTGCAAACACGGGGTAAGAACTCTTGATGTGTGTCCCCAACCCCAGTGCTCAAGAGTCTGAGAGTCTGCTGGGTTTGCCCACCCTAGTCCAAAAGCTGCTCCCTACGTGAGTCCTCCGTGGCTCTCCCAGATGAGCCTCCTCTCCCTTCCTGTCCCTGAGCCCAAGCAGAGGAACAGGGGGAGATAGCCGGTGACAAAGACAGCGCTTCTGAGAGTTAGCAAACTGCACAGACCCAGGAGCCTCTTATCAGAGCCTCTGGCTGTTTGCTTCTCTGACCTCAGGCGAGTATTGACTGGTAGCCTTCTCCCCCAGCCTAATAAACACCTCCTGCCTGCACTCTTCCTGCTTTCTCTAGGCCTTTGGGCTGCCTGTCACTGTGGCCCATGTGGATGGTCAAACCCACATGCTGTTTGGCTCTGACCGCATGGAACTGCTGGCATACTTGCTGGGTAAGTCACAAGCTCATACTGAGCTTCCCTGTCCCATTGCCATTACATCAGTTGACCAGAAGGACAAATTCAGAGCAGAAATAATGTTCTAGGCATTTCCAACAGCGAAGCCTTATGCAGAAACAAGTTGCTTGGGGTTGTATGGGGAGGAGCCACCTCACCCCCACAGCAGAGAAGGAACCT
The DNA here is from genome assembly GCF_036850765.1 of Saccopteryx bilineata. Lineage (NCBI taxonomy): Eukaryota > Metazoa > Chordata > Mammalia > Chiroptera > Emballonuridae > Saccopteryx > Saccopteryx bilineata. The sequence goes on from NC_089491.1 coordinate 343,980,139, forward strand.
CTTCTGAGAGAACCCTGGGGACTGTGAGTCAGCCTCTGACCCAGTAACTATCCCCACCAGGAGAGAAGTGGATGGGCCCTGTGCCTCCAGCTGTGAGTGCCAGACTTTAAGGACGCCCAGAGGAAGCCAAACCACGGGTATACAGCTTCCCCCTCTTCCACCGAGGGGCCCTGGGACTCTGGTTCCCTGTGGGGTGGAGCTTCCTCAGTGGCCCTGGCTGGGGCGCTCATCTGCCTTACTTATGGCTGCTCTTACTTCTGTGCCTGCAAGTGCCTTTCAAGAGCCCCGAACTATGCCAGCCCACAGAATAAACCTGATGCCATTGGAGATAACACCTCTGGGTCCGGATCCTCTCTGGTGCGTGTGTGTTCTTGCTGCTGCAGTCACCTCCGACTACTCCAGGTGTTTGACAAGAACAGCAGCTCTGTCAGGGACAGCACACTGAGCCAGGTGGCTGTTGCAACTATCCAGTTTGGCACTTACTGTCTTCTGACCAGCTACGGTGTCAGACAGGGCTGGGACTTGTGACCCAGTGGGTGTGAAGGCCGGAGCGAACCAGAGCATGGCTGAGCTTGTGCCCAGATATTTAAACTGAACCAGGTCCCGTGACACTGACCAGCAGAACCAGAGCAAGGCAGCACAGGGAGATAGCTGGAGTTGCCTTGGCCTGAGGAAGTGCTCGTCCCTCCCTCACAGCTCCCTCCTCCCACCCACAGTCCACATCCTGAGAACATCCCAGCCTCTCTCCCTGCCTACCATAAGCCCTGTTGCTCCCACACAAACCAGGAGCTTGGCCACTCCCCCAGCAGTCATTTAGCCAAAGCCCCTGCTCTATCTGTGTCCATTGTGCAGTAATCAGAATGCTTTGTGTTTCAATAGTATTCGGACCTTTTTAAGATACCCTTTATTCAGAAGCTGAAACCATACTTGGATGCCTGAGGGAACCAGGTGTAGAGCCTATGATGGCTCTGCTTGAGAAGCCATCTTCCACTTTCCTCTCGACTCCTTCTCATCTCATACCCCATTTCCCCCACTTGCCCCATCGCGTCTGTCCGTGTCCCCTTTTCCATGATCCCAGCATATCGCAGGGTCTCAGGTCGCCCTTCCCAGGCTTGCTGTGAAGTGATACTGAACCGCCTCCCCACATAAGCACCCTCCCTCTTTCGAAGGAGATTTTGTGAGATCCTTGTCTCAACATTACTTGTGATATCAAGTAATTTAAAGATCTTACAGTAGGAGGATGCTTGAATAAATCATGGTACATCCAAGATGTACCATCCATTGCCATCAAAAACTGTTATGTCTGAAGAATTATAAAGAATATTAGAAATCTTAGGATATGATATTGATGGGGAAAAAGATGAAACTATATAGTATGATCTTAATTATGTCTCCTTTTATTTTTTAAAGATTTTATTTATTCATTTTTAGAGAGAGAAGGGGGGAGGAGCAGGAAGCATCAACTCCCATATGTGCCTTGACCAGGCAAGCCCAGAGTTTTAAACCAGTGACCTCAGTGTTCCAGGTCAATGCTTTACCCACTGCACCACCACAGGTGAGGCTCAATTATGTCTCTTAAAAATTTTTTAATTTATTTATTGACTTTAAAGAGAGAGAGAAACATCATTTGTTGTTCCATCATTCATGCATTCTTGTGTGTGCCTGACCCACAACCTTGATGTATTGGAACAACACTCCAACCAACTGAGCAACCCATTCAGGGCTCTCAATTATGTCTTGATATATTAAAGTTGCTTACATTACAGAGGATGTTAATATATTAATCCTGGAACAAACTGTCAAAATGTTTCCATTTTGGCCCTGGTCAGCTGGCTCAGTGATAGAGCGTCGGCCTGGCGTGCAGAGGTCCCGGGTTCGATTCCCGGCCAGGGCACACAGGAGAGGCGCCCATCTGCTTCTCCACCCCTCCCCCTCTCCTTCCTCTCTCTCTCTTCCCCTCCTGCAGCCGAGGCTCCATTGGAGCAAAAATGGCCCGGGTGCTGGGGATGGCTCCTTGGCCTCTGCCCCAGGCGCTAGAGTGGCCCTGGTTGCAACAGAGCAACACCCAGAGGGGCAGAGCATCGCCCCCTGGTGGGCAGAGCGTAGCCCCTGGTGGGCGTGCCGGGTGGATCCCGGTCAGGCGCATGCGGAAGTCTGTCTGACTATCTCTCCCTGTTTCCAGCTTCAGAAAAATACAAAAAAAAAAAAGTTCCCATTTTATTTGTATACCTTTTAAAATGATTACTTATTGTGGTAAACAAATATATATTTAAATGAATGATAAATAGGAACAAATATATATCCCACACAGATGGGATATAAAACTCATGAACACAGATAAAGGTGAAGTGGTTACCAAAAGGGGGGAGTAAGGAGGGACAAATACACAGTGACAGAAAATGGTTTGACTTTGGGTGATGGGCACACAACACAATCAACAGTTCAAATGCTATAAAGATGTTCACCTGAAACCTATGTACTCTTATTAATCAATGTTACCCCATTAAATTTAATTTAGAAATTAAATTAACAATGTAAATGAATGAAAAACAAGAATTTGTAGATTCACATTTGAGTACAATTATGCACTCTTCTCATTGTTTTCTAAACCTATGAATTGCCTAACTTAATCCTAAATCTTAATCCAGGCTAATGTGGGATAATCTCTTATCACAGTTGCATTTTTCCCAGATCCACCCAGTCTTCTTCAAAGACTAGCATTCTCTGTTCCTAATCCAATAGCGGAATTTAAACTTCTCTGGAGGAAGGACACATTTAGATGAATTCTTACATTCATGATCTAAATCAGGGATAGTCAACTTTTTATACCTACTGCCCACTTTTGTATCTCTGTTAGTAGTAAAATTTTCTAACTGCCCACCGGTTCCAAGTAATGATGATTTATAAAGTAGGGAAGTAACTCTACTTTATAAAATTTATAAAGCAGGGTTACAGCAAGTTAAAGCATATAATAATAATTACTTACCAAGTACTTTATGTCAGATTTTTTGCTAAGTTTGGCAGAATAAATCTTTATAAAACAACTTACTATAGTTAAATCTATCTTTTTATTTATACTTTGGTTGCTCTGCTACCGCCCACCATGAAAGCTGGAACACCCACTAGTGGGCGGTAAGGACCAGGTTGACTACCACTGACTAGATTATAATTTCTGAACAACTTCAGCCAAAGAGAATCCAAAATTACTACATTAGTCAGGGTTTTCCAAAGACACAGAACAAATAGGATATTTATAGCTACTTGAAGAATTCAGAAAGAGGTTTTGAGGAATTGGCTCACGTGATTAAGCGGGTCAGGGTGTCCTAAGTCTGCCGGCTGCAAGCTGGAGGCGCAGGAGAGCGGAGTGTGGTTGCAGGACCCAGAGGCCTGAGAACCCAGAGCGCCAGCGCCCATATCTGAGGGCAGAAGATGGATGTCTCAGTTCAAACAGAGAGCAAATTCACCTTCCTCCGCCTTTTTGTTCTATCTGGACCCTCAAAGGGTTCGATGATGCCTACCCACACCAGTGAGGGCAATCTTTACTCAGTCTATTCATTCAAATGCTAACCTGTTCAGGAAACCACAGACAAAGACCAGAAGTAACGCTATATCAGTTTTTTGGGCATCCCTTAGTCTATCTAGTCAAGGTGACACATAAAATTAACCATCCATGTAGAAAGGGGAAAGGCCCCAAAAGCAGCCTATTTTTTTTAATAAAGGAACACTCTGTTCCAATCCAAATTGAGTTTCATACTTATTCTTGGTTTCTTCCTCTCCTCCCCTTCTGATCAACAGTTATAATATAAAATCTGCAATTGTGTCAATTTCCAGAATTCAACAGTGATCATGTCCTTGTATTGTAATCCAAATTCCGAGCTGGCCAAAACACAACTGTCTTAGCTAAAATTCCTAGAAGTGATATTTTTTTACAGTACCAAGTGCAAGTGGTAATGAACAACAACAAAAAGGTATTGCATGCATGTTATTTACAAACAAAACAGAACAGAAAAACTAAGCAAGGTGTCAAGTGAAAAGTCTCCCTTTCCCCACTCCTGTTCCTATTCAGTTTTCTGTGTATCCTTCCAGAAACATCCATATTTTTTAACATGCTAATGTCAGACATACTTCAGAGAGGTGCTCTACACCCTCCATCAGTTTCCCGGGTGGTAACATCCCGCATACCTATAGCAATAACACCACCAGGAAACTGACATGGATGGTTCCACCAGCCTCACTTAGATTTCAGAGTGAACTCCTTTGCGCATCTGTATTTAGTTCCAGATAATTTTATCACCTAAACACTCATGTGACCACCACCACAGTCAATGTACAGAACGTTTCCAGCACGGGATCCCTCGTGCCACCATTTATAGCTGCAGCCACTTCCCTCCGCCCCATTTTCCTCAACCCTGGCCAGGCTCATCTGTTCCTCACAGAGTTTTGTCTTTCAAGGGTGCCTCATAAATGGAATCCCACTGGCTTGTTTGCACTTAGCAGAATTCCCATGAGGTCCACCCACAGTGCTGCATGTATCAGTTTCCCCTTATTACTGAGTAGTTTTCCACCGTATAGATGTGCCAGTTTGTTTAACCTGCTAAAGGACAACTGTTTCCAGTTTGGGGCTATTACAAATAAAGCTGGTGTGAACATTCATGTACAGGTTTTGGTGAGCTCATAAATTTTCATTTCTCAGGGTAAGTGCCCATGAGTACAATTGCTAGGTCATATGGTAAGTGCATGTCTCATGTTTTAAGAAACTACCAAGCCCTGACTGGGTAGCTCAGTTGATAGGAGCATCCTCTAGACATGCCGAGGTTGCGAGTTTGATCCCCAGCCAGGGTACACACAAGAGTCACAGGAGTCAACTAATGACGGCATGAATGGGTGGAGCAGCAAATCAATGTTTCTTTCTCTCTCTCTTTCCCTTTCCCTCTCTGTCTAAAATCAATCAATTAAAAAACATTTCAAAGAAATATCAGAAGTACTGCCCCTTGAAGACATAACCACCTTCAAGGAAGCACATAAACTTACATAGCCTGTAATCCAACCCTGCCCGCCCTCCTCTCTCCCACCTTCATGTCCTCGTCCTTATCTCCCCTCCTTAATTTCAAATGTGCAAAGAAACTGCAAAACTGCCCTTCTCCAGAGCACCTGAGATCTTGCTTCCCAGCAACTGTCATCAGTTCTGGCTCAAATAAACTCTTGTAAAAATTCTCTGCAGGTTTAGATGTTCTTACATCTAAACTTATAATACGTACCAATGATTGTTGGCCAATTCCTTCTATTCGTGTATTAACTGTAGCTTGAAATTCCTCTGCTGCCAGCCACACTTTTCCCATATGAGCTGAATAGTGAGGGAATTGGTGGAAATGAAATAACCAGCGCTCCTCCTACTTTCCATTCCCACTTCCTATAGAGACACACCTCATTTACACAGCCATGGCCTTCCTGTTCCATCTCCCTCTCCTCTCTGTCAGCCCGGGACAGACTCGGCAGCAGAAGCCTCCCAGCACTGTGTGAGAGAGACCACTCCAGGCACACCACTCCTCCTCCTCCTCCTCCTCCTCCTCCTCCCCCTCCTCCTCCTCCTCCTCCTCCTCCTCCTCCTCCCCCTCCTCCTCCCCCTCCTCCTCCTCCTCCTCCTCCTCCTCCTCCCTCTCTCTCTCTCTCTCTCACTCATCTGCTGCTACAGCCCAGGCTATGCCCCACGACTGTCCTTGGGATTAGGTTTGTGCCATTACCTGCTGCTGCCCTGCATTTTCCCAGGAGTAACAAAGCGCACCTCTGGCCACTGTGCCCCTCCCAACAGCTTCCTCACCCAGATCTACTGCCTGACCCACAATTGAACAGAGAGGGCCCTGGATCTTTGGCGTGTGGTGAGGCCGGGAAAAACATTAGCCTCCTAATACAAGCATTCAACTGAGGCCCTGGCTGGTTGGCTCAGTGGTAGAGCATCGACCTGGCATGTAGGAGACCCAGGTTCAATTCCCGGCCAGGGCACACAGGAGAAGCACCCATCTGCTTCTCCACCCCTCCCCCTCTCCTTCCTCTCTGTCTCTCCCCTTCCCGCAGCCAAGGCTCCATTGGAGCAAAGTTGGCCCAGGCGCTGAGGATGGCTCCATGGCCTCTGCCTCAGGCGCTAGAGTGGCTCTGGATGCAACAGAGCAACGCCCCAGATGGGCAGAGTATCACCCCCTGGTGGGCATGCCAGGTGGATCCCGGTTGGGCGCATGTGGGAGTCTGTCTGACTGCCTCCCCGTTTCCAACTGCAGAAAAATACAAAAAAATAAATAAAATAAAATAAAAGCATTCAACTATGTTTACTGAACACCTGCTATGTGTCAGGACCCGAGGTAGGTGCAGGGATTCAGAGATGATTGAAACTAATCACTTACTCACGAGAAGCTCAACACGGAAGAAAGGTGTGTGGCAGAAAATGACTACATGAGCAGGTAAAGGCTGGGCCAGGAGTAGGAAGGAATGCTGTGGTTACACAGTGGAGATGGCCTCCACATCAGGCATCACCTGGCAGCTGGTGGCTTTTGAAGAATCAACAGTTACCCTTGCCAAGAAGCATACACACAAACTCGTCTTACAAGTCTGCAGAAAACAAAGAGTTCATAGAAAAGGTACTGTGGCGGCAATGGACGCAGAACACACCGTTCCAGGCCCACAGCAGTGCTTACAGTCTATGTGATCTACAGAGATTACATAAACCATGCTCTCTGCTCCCAGGGACAACATACATTCCCTAAACATTAGGCAAACTGCTCTGAATATTATGCGCACAGAGAAGAAGGGGTAAGAACAGGTGACTTTAACTCTGGTCCTAAGTACAAAGATCACTGGGGTGGGGAGGAGCACTTACTAAGTAAGGCACTGCATGGGTGGATAGAGTGAGGAAAATCAAGATTCAGGAGTAGGAGGTCAGCCCTAAGAAGAAAAGGGGGAAGGAAAGCCCAGGCAGGAACTGAGGGACTGGGCAGAAGAGAGGGTGGGGCCAGTGGGCTCCACCTCCTCCCCCCCTCCCACTTCCCCCACAACCTACTTTCTTTGGAGTCTGGTGGAGACAGGTGAGGTAGGAACACCTAAGGTGGGTGAGAGGTGGCAGGAGGGTCTTGCAGTTGGGGCAGGGGTGTAAGGAGAGGTCTGGCCCCTTTGTAAAGTTTGTGAGTCCTTGCTGTGCAGAGTTCAGGGAACTCCTGACAGGCTGATTTGGGGATATGGCTGCCTCCACATTGCTGCTGGGTTGTAAAGGTAAGTCTTTTCACTCCAGGCAGGACACCAGAAATTCTACCTTACTGAGTTAGACCTGGTAGAGGGTGGAGGAGCCTGGCACTTGTGGGGTATAGAGAGGTCAGGAGTTACTGGCTTCTCTCCATGACCCTAGGCCTTTGTAAGACTCTCTCTTGTAGATGTGGCCCTGTGGCTCTGTTGTGTCTCCGGGCACTTTTCTCTCTTCAAATCAGAGTGTGGGCTGACTGGAGGAAGTGGGAAGATGGGGTCAGAGATGGGGTAAATGATGCTCCCTTCCCCTACTCACCCACAAGGTCTTACCGAGGGCCCCTGTCTGGGAAGCTGGGGGGTGGAGGTTCAGTGTGAGCAGTAATATAGAAAAGGCAGGGCCTGCCCCATCAGCTGGATTCCAGAGATGCCAGTGAACCCCAAGGCCCCAGGGCCCACCCAGGACGGATCCTGGATGTGGAATGGTAGAGCTGGAAGGGAGAACCCAGGGAAGAAGGGAAAAGGAAGGCACAGTAAACTGACACAGTAAACTGGCATGATGGCTGGAAGGCAAAACTCTTGGGCAGGTTTCCTGGCTTATTCCACACATACTGATACATACCCTGAAACAAGTGTGGCCCTACAGATTACAGAACTGGAGAGCACACTGCTGATCATTTATTCTGGCCATTCATTTGACTTGAGATCAAAGAATCTGAAACCCCAAAAAGGTGTCTAATAGGGTTACTTTTACTTTAGACTCTGACCCAGCCATGATACCAGTCGCTAATTTAGATGCAACAGCTGTGTATCTTTTTGCAGGAGCCTGGGGAGGGACCATGGTACCACGCCAGTTGTGGGGGAGACTGGAGAAGCCATTTCTCTACCTGTGCTGTGCCTCCTTCCTCCTGGGGCTGGCTTTTCTGGGCCTACAGCCGGACATCACCCCTGTCGCTTATTTCTTTCTGACCTTGGGTGGCTTCTTCTTGTTTGCCTGCCTCCTGGCCTGTATTCTGGAATGGGTGTTCCGATCACTACAACCGGAGAGCCCAGGGTTGTCAGGCAACACTCGGTGAGTCAAAGGTGGGCAGAATTGGAGGAATCCACTGTACTAGTGATTTTCAACCTTTTTCATCTCATGGCACACATAAAGTAATTACTAAGATTTTGTGGCACACCAAAACATATATATTTTGCCAATCTGACACAAAAAAATAGGTATAATTTTGATTCATTCACACCAGATGGCTACTGTTGTATTGGCTGTAGTCATTTTTTTTTTTTTTTTTTTTTTTTTTTTTTTTACAACCTAAGGGAAAAGAGGTCAGTGTACCGACTAAATAGTCAGGTACTGCATGTTTTAAAAATTCTGGTGGCACACCGGTTGAAAATTGCTGCATTGTACCCATTCTCCCTGTGTCTCTCTAGTCTCTCATGCATACAGGGTCTGCTTCCTGCCTCTGTCACTGGTAACAGTGTGGGGAGCGCCCAGGGGCTTATGGAGGGGTCTCTGGCTGGCAGAAGACAGAAAAGGTGGAAAGGGCTCCTTTCAGGAAGCCACCAATGAAATTGTTTCTTCTTCGTCAGGGACAATGAAGCCTTTGAGGTGCCAACCTACGAAACGTCTGTGGTACTGGACTCACAGTGCCACCCCCAAGAGTCGGATCAACCACCTCCCTACAGCAGTGTTGTAATCCCCCCACGACTTGCAGAGGGGCAGCCTGGCCATCCAGAGAGGCCCGCTAGAGCTGGAGTGGAAAGGCGAGTGGGTTCAGAGGGGTCTGTGACCCCAGCAAGCCCTGAAAGAGCTCTGATCAGCCTTCGGCTTCGGGGACCACGAGTCGTGGCCACTGCTCCTGATCTGCAGAGTTTGGGCATGCTCCCCAAATTGGAGTCACTCCCCAAATTAGAGCCTCTTACTCCACCCCCTGACTATGATGTCAGCTTTGGTCACCCTGATGATGACAATGTCTTCTTGGAAGACAACTGGATACCCCCCAACGGACTTTCCCAGGATATGTCATCTCTCTGCACCAGACCCACTCATTCATTTGACCCCATTTCCTAGTGCCTGCTATATATCCGGAACTGGACCTCAGGAATGGGGACTTTAACCCAGAGGGGAGTCAGGCTGAGGAAAGCCCTTCCCAGTTGAGATGGAAGTGGCAATTTGAATTTTCAAACAACATTCAGAAACCTAACCCATATTTATTATTTCCAGAGTCAGATTAAGAAATGAAACGATGATCCAGAAAAATCTGGAGAAAAGAAACAACATCTGAGTGACAGTTATGTTGCTTCTGTTCCAGTGCTTTGCTTCTGTTAGTCACTTAGCCTTACCAGCCTCCATGAGGTAGTAATTACCCTTATTAGAAAAATGAGGATTCCAAGGGTCATAGAAGTCTGATTATTTCCACGGGGTCCAAGTGCTAGTAAATAGCATAAAAATAACTTAAAATCTGCCCTTCTGATCCCCAAACCTCGAAGGTTCCCAAAACAAGGTAGCCAGGCCATCTGCACATCTCTTAATCCATCTTGGACTACTGCTAGTGGGGGGGGGGGAGACTTCGCGTAGAAAGAATGGGGGAGCAGTTGCTTCTGCAGACAGGGTGGGCTGTGTGACTAGGAGGGTGCCCAGCCCCCTACAGGAGCAAAGCTAATCAAAGCTGTGACGGCCCCTGCTCCACATGGGAAGCAGCTGCAACCCAGGGGCTGGAGCGCAGCGCCCAATGAAAGGTCTCCATCCTGTCAGAGGTAAAACTGCCCCACACGTAGGGTCTTCCTATTTTGAGAATGGTGGACAGGTGGGTCGGCAGGGATAAGGTGTGCGCCTCCTGGCAGGGGTGGCGGAGTATTTAAGGCTACTCTGGAGTCGTCCGACATGAAGCCGGGAATCACTTGCACGGACTCTAATCGCTTCGGCCTCACCCCTACACTCTGCCCGCTGGTCAAATCCCAGCCCAACAGACTGTCCAGGATCACGTGCTGAGACTGTGGGAAGTGCTAAGCCACCGCGGACACACCCTCCTCAGGCCTCCAGTCCTTGCACGGGTATCTGGCGCCTTCTACTGCTCTCCGCCTCCTTACCTTGCCCCTGACCTGCCAATAAAATAAAAAGTCCGGCCACGCCCGTCTCTGTAACGTTTCTTGCAATAGGCCAGGATAGCGGAGTGGGAGGCGCGGAGGAGGGAGCCATGATTTCCGCGGGAACCCGCAACCAATCGCATTCGCACGCCCTGTCCCCGCCCCTTCCTTTTCCGCCGAGGGCGCTCTTACTTCATTGGACGGCGCCGCCGCCCCGAGGCTCTGCGCCGGCGCACGCACCGGTGACGGGCGGGGCCGGGCGGCCTCGTGTAGGGGTGGGGCCAAGAGAGGAAGGACGCAGGCGCGTCCTGGGCCACCGAACGGGGGAGGGATGCAGCATCCGCGAAGGCGTTCAGTTTGTTTGGGTTGTGGGCGGTCCGCGCACAGCCCGGGAAAAGCGAGCAATGGCCACGCCGATGGCGGGCTCCCGGCCCGCCCTCCAGCGAAAGGAGCAAATGACCACTGACCGGGGACGCAGGTAAGGGAAGATCCCAGGGGTCCTCGGTTGAGCCCAGGGAAGGGATCGCGGGTCCTAAGCGTGTGGCCCTGCCCACCCCCCACCTTGGAGCCCTTCTCAGCGGTTCTCACCAAGGGTGGGAAGCCGGGCTGCGCCCCCGGGGGCGCGCAGGCCTCCTCTTGGCCTCCGAAGACGGCCCCGGCCCCGGTTCGTCCAACCCATGGGGCTCTTTCAACTCTGCCAAATCTCGGCTACTCTTAAGGATTCTCCATCTTTAAATCTTTAAGAGACTCTTTCCCCTTTTTCGCTGCTGAGAAACTGAACCGATGATATATGCAGACCTCGGGATCCTGCCTACTCTGCACTTGATCTGGATTGGATGTATCAGCACGCGGTTGCATTGAGTGGAATGATCAGATTTTCAAAGCAGTGAGCCCGGGCTTTGGGGTGTGAATACTTTGAAATGACAAGGAGGTTCCCGAGGCTCCTAGGGTGTCTCTGCCACTGGCCCTGGTGTATCACTTAAAGGCAGACATCACCCAGGATAACATTACAGAGCCTCCTGGTCCAGGCTTAGAAGATTAATTTAGGACTTAGGAACTGGAACCTGCAGGAGGACACAGACTCCAGACTGAAGAATTTCCCTTTGTGTGCCTTTCTCCACCCCTTCCTTCCGCATCCAGATTGTTTAAAGTTCTAGGCGATGGCAGTTACTTTGGGAAAATCTGTCCGCCTTTGAGATTCTCTGCCTAATATGCGGTAGAGAAAGGAGCAGGTGTGTGTGGAACAGATGTACTTACGGTGAAACCCAAGGAATTTTTGATGATAGTTGAAGTTTGGAACATGAAAGGGTTAAACACTGGGAGTCAGTTAGTGAATTGTGAGTATGAATGAGACAGACTAGGGACAGGTTCTTTGGGGGGGGTCTTAATAAATGTCAGCATTTTAAGGTCAGGCCAAGGTCCTCTGGAGGAAACAGGAACATAGTGGGCAGAGAAAGGACGGGAGAGAATGGTGTCATGGGACCCAAGGGAGGAGAAAGTTGTGGGGTTTTTGTTTGTTTTAAGTTTTTATTCATCAAAAGTTAACAGCGGCAGGCACATATTGAGTGTGGCAAAGCCTCTTACAAATGGCTTTGTACTCACTTTCTCCCAAGAAAATAGCTGTTACAACAGTACAATAAACAGTCTTATATTAACAAGGGAAAGGCAATTGAACTGAAAGAAAACACTGGTTCCTCTTAAAGCTAGATTACAGTTGTGCTTACTATGCATAAAGAAGTTTAAAACAAATTACAAGTGGCTTTGTGCATAGTTTAAGGCAACTGGGGCAGTCTATTCATAGCCTACACTCAGAGGAGAAAGTTTGAAGGAGAAAATGCTACAGTTAAACCAAGGGAAGAATCCTGGGTAGACCTGCTCTGCCATTGGGATGTGTCCTCAGGAAATAGCCAGCATCCAGCTGCCTGTGATGTTATCTTGTGGTTGGCCTATTACACTTATTTTTACCAGAGTTCATATATATCATCATCATTGTTGCTGCTATGGTGTATTCTAAGGTGATTCTTAAATGGAGGTTTTGATTTGTCCAGATTGTGGTGTTGTAGCAGGTTTTTACTGAAAGTTTGGGGTAACAGGAGTATTTTAGGAGACAAGAAATAAAAAAAAGGGGGGTTTCAAACATCACTGGTTCAAATCCAATTTTTAACCTCAGTTAGCTGCTTCCAACCCCAGGAACACTTTCCTGACCACTTCCTCTGCCTCAGGATCCCACTGCTGTTTTTGTGGGTCTTTTTGGCTCCTGCAAGACCATGCTTTTCTCTCTAACTATAAATCTGTAGCCTCGCGTTAAAGCCAACCACATCCTCTAAATGCATGGTACTTCACTGTTTTTAAGATGAACACTTAAACAGCTTTGAAATCAGGATGGATCTTTAAATAAAGGTTTTAAGTTATAAGCTGAAGCTGTTACCATATTACTTCTTGCTGAAGTCGGGCTTTACTGTTGTCATATATTTGGAAACTGACTAAGCAGGTTGGCAAACTCTAGGTTTATATAAACTCAGCATGTAGAGGATATACGTTGAATGAAATAGGATTCTTTGAGTTCATAAACAGAAACTAATCTCTTTCCAAACCAAGAGCACAACTAAGGAAACCCTAAAATAAAGACATCCCTCGTAAGCTAAATTAGCAAAATAACTTAGCCTTTATGTGCTGTAACTTTTAAGTGATTTCAGATTGTGGTGATTGTGTCAATCGTTGATATTTATCTGCTGTGACTTTCATACTTTCTACTTACCCATTTTCTACAGGATTCTGATAATTTCTAGTGTCATATTGTCATAAGAACTTCAAGTTTGAAAAGCCATAGTTGTAATTGGTGGAGGTAGACTAGTGTGTTTGTGTCTATCTCATCTGTTTTCCTTAGAGCTAGCCGTTGGTTTGAGTTTTTGCAATTGGATCAAATTATTTTATTTCTTACCAGGGATCCTTTAAAACTTAAAACTTTCAGCAGCTCACATAAATAATATGTTTTCTGGAAATAACCTCTTAATTGAAATTGATCTGTCCTCATGAATACGTGTGTGCTTGTGTGTATTTTTGTTAAGATAGCTATTTCCCTCCCCTAGACAGATGCTCTGAATTGAACATATCCCATAAAGAATTATATGCATCGTTTTCATATGCTCAATGTGTTCCTGCTTAATACTTCCTTGGTTTTGACCAAGTTCGATAAAATATGCTTCATCTTGGTGATTGTGTGTCCTGTTCCTTTTGTTCTTCCTACCTACACCTTTTCTACTGCACTCTTCTGTGCCCTGTCTTCTGTACGTAACAGCCATTCTCTCTGTCTTCTGTCTGCAGCACATTGGGAATGTGTGGCATGCATCCTGACCATCAGGAAGCACTAAAAAAGAACCGAGTGGTGCTGGCCAAACAGCTGTTGCTGAGTGAACTGTTAGAGCACCTCCTGGAGAAAGACATCATCACCTTGGAAATGAGGGAGCACATTCAGGTATCTGGAGGCAAAAGAGAAAAACCAAGTGAATTGGTTGTAGCTGGAGAGACAGAGCATGATGAAGTGTGACAAGGATGCAGTGCCTTACTAAGGACATGAAAATGCCCTTCTACCTTAGAGCATTATTTAACAGAAAAGATGTTTAATTCAGCAGTCGTGGGAAGGACTTCACCCATATTGCTTTTCCTATGGAAGGAGTTCTTGAGATGGATGGTGACATTTTTAGGAAATTCATTGAGAGAAATGGAATTATAAGATAAGTAAAGATGACTTCATGTTTTATTCTTGTATCGTAGGCCAAAGTGGGCAGTTTCAGCCAGAATGTGGAACTTCTCAACTTGCTGCCCAAGAGGGGTCCCCAGGCTTTCGATGCCTTCTGTGTGGCGCTGAGAGAGACCAAGCAGGGTCACCTGGAGGACCTGTTGCTGTCAACCCTCTCTGGCCTCCAGCACGTACTCCCACCGGTATGGAGCCCTAGACATGTGGTGTCCATATGTTGAGAAGGGTTGGTTTGGTGGGAAAGGGATTTCTGAGACAGGGTGGGGGAGATGAGATCTTTGTTTTCTCTGGGCTAGACCATCTCCCTGAGACCTGGCATGGGGGTCCTGATTTCTTACAGTTGAGCTGTGACTACGACTTGAGTCTGTCTTTCCCTGTGTATGAGTCCTGTCCTCCTCACAAGCAGCTCCGCCTGTGTACAGGTGAGAATTGATGGGGTAAAGCGGGTCCCACAACCTGACTTCCCTTTTCTTAACTAGCATCTGACTTTGCCCCAGCATAATACCTGTTTTCATTCATATTGGGAACAGTTTCCTCCATGAATTTGTTCGGGACTAGCAGGGTTATTGGTAAGGCCTATGGCCCTTCTACCACAGATGATGTGTTTATGGTAATTGGCCCTTGGAGCAACTTATATAGATAGGAGATTCCTGCATGTGGTTGGCCTGTCTCCTGTATGAAGCTGAGTTATTGTAGAAGGAGAAAAGACTACATCAGTGGTAGTCAACCTGGTCCCTACCGCCCACTAATGGGCGTTCCAGCTTTCACGGTGGGTGGTAGCAAAGCAACCAAAGTATAAATAAAAAGATAGATTTAACTATAGTAAGTTGTTTTATAAAGATTTATTCTGCCAAACTTAGCGAAAATCCAACATAAAGTACTTGGTAAGTAATTATTATTATTATGCTTTAACTTGCTGTAACTTTGCTTTATAAATTTTATAAAGTAAAGTTACTTCCCTACTTTATAAATCACCATTACTGTGGAACCTGTGGGCGTTTAGAAAATTTTACTACTAACAGAGATACAAAAGTGGGCGGTAGGTATAAAAAGGTTGACTACCCCTGGACTACATGATGGGCCACAAGTGTACTGATTGAGTTGCTTTGTGATTAGAACAAGGCTTTTGTCATCTGTCTCATTTAGTCATTCACTGAGTTGAGTTGAGCGCCTACTATATGCAGACTGAGTAACAGATCTCTGCCCTCTTGGATCATACAGATTAGAGGAGTGAGCAAGCCCAGTAATTATTAAAACCCCAGTTCAAGGGATGCTGGAAGTTCTGAAGTTCTGGGATTGACTCATAGGTTGAGTGCTAGTGTTTTGGCTTTCTGTGCCACAGATACTGCGGAACACCCCCTAGACAACGGAGATGGCCCTCCCTGCCTTCAGGTGAAGCCTTGCACTCCTGAGTTTTATCAGACACACTACCAGCTGGTGAGTCTGGCAGAATGGCAAGAGAAAAAGGGTTGGGAAGTGAGACACCCTTCCTGGGCACCTGAACTCAGTTGGCGTATATATTTTCTCCCTGAGTTTACTAGACAGAAAGTCTCTGCTACTAGAATGGCCTCTGTGGGCATGTTTCTGTTTTAACCTGGTGGGGTTCAGAAGATGGCATTGTCTTTGTTTTCTTGAAATGTCTCCTCTAGTGGGGTTGGCACAGTTTCTGTCTTCAACAAGCTGATGGTCTAATTGGCCTCTCCTCCCCAGGCCTACAGGTTGCTGTCTCGGCCCCGGGGCCTGGCGCTGGTCCTGAGCAACATGCACTTCACTGGAGAGAAAGACCTGGAGTTCCGCTCTGGAGGGGACGTGGACCACAGCACTCTTGTCACCCTCTTCAAGCTTTTGGGCTACGAAGTCCATGTTCTACTTGACCAGACTGCACAGGTGTGCAATGCAGCGTTCAGGGCCAGGGACCCTGGTTACTTTCTCCCCTTGCCTTTTTGCTCACTCTTGTCTGCCTCTCACCTCGCAGTCTAGTTTAAAAAGAGCTAGCGTCAGCCAGCTGCTTCCATGGTGACTTCTGTCCCTGCTGAGTGATAAAAGTCCACGGGTTGGTTCTCATTTTCCCATGTCCAGTAAATTAGTTCCCAGACACTCAGGAAGTGAGGAGCCACTGAGATTCACCCAGCCGACTCAGAAAGCTATTGCTAAGCCAGGGCAACACAGGACATTTACTTCTTGGTTAATAATAACAGGAGTCTCATTCCTGTAAAGATTAGATTGGCAGATAAAATTCTTACAAATGAAAGTTTGCTGGAATTGCCCTTGTAAATTTCATTTTCGTGGCAGTTCAACAATTTTGCATATGAAAAATATCCTTATTTTTCTCAGTTGAGTGGCCACAGGCAGATCTGATGGTAGAGACTAGATCAGGGGTTGGGAACCTTTTTGGCTGAGAGAGCCATGAACGCCACATATTTTAAAATGTAATTCCGTGAGAGCCATACAGCGACCCGTGTACCTTACGCATTATCCAATAAAAATTTGGTGTTGTCCTGGAGGACAGCTGTGATTGGCTCCAGCCACCCACAACCATGAACACGAGCGGTAAGAAATGAATGGATTGTGATACATGAGAATGTTTTATATTTTTAACATTATTATTTTTATTAAAGATTTGTCTGCGAGCCAGATGCAGCCATTAAGAGCCACATCTGGCACACGAGCCATAGGTTCCCGACCCCTGGACTAGATTCTGCAGCATTTCATTTCTGTTCTGAAATTGGTAATAGCCTATTATACTATTCTGAATTCATACTAGTTCTTCATTTTGATTCCAGAGAAAATAGTACTTTCCTAAACTTGCTGTTGGGAATGATAGTGGTAAAATGAAAGTTTCTGGGAGAGGTCTGCTGGGCACAAAGAGAACAAGGACGGGACATTCGCCATGGTTCCTGCAGAGCGGATCCTGTTAGTCCTGCAACGAAGTGAGCGTTGTGCTCTTCCTTACTGGTTGTGTTCTTGTTGTTCCTTTCACTGGGAATTCATGATGTCCTGGTTTCCCAAGTTTGTGTATAGTCAGTAGGGATCTTACATGTATAATATTTAGAGACATAAGTCAGCTGTACACTGCTGTTTTCAGAGACTATAGACTTGATGAGCACACTTCACGAACACCACTCCTGTTCGTGCTAATCCCAACGCAGATTCTAGGGCCTCCTGGATTCTCATTCTCTGGTTACTGCAGTTGCAGTAGCATCAACTTTTGAGTGTCTTAGAATGGGGCAGACTCTGTTAGGTTCCCAAGATTTTAAAATGTGGACCTTGAGTTCTGAGGACTTCATTTAGATGAAGAAGCCTTGACAATCAGCAAAAAAAGAAGCATGTCCCTTAGATTCCCAAAGAGAAAGCAAGATGAGAGATAGTGTCTTCTATAGTGGTTCAGAGGAAGAAGCAGTCGCCTGGGTAGTTATGGTCTGAAGGATAGATGAGACTTGAACTGGCTTTGGAGGGTAGAAGCCACTAAGGAGAGACAAGTGGTGAAGGGATCCCAGGCAGGGAGAACTGTGTGTGGACAGGAAGTGTGGGTGTGATGTTAGGAACCAGTGGGTAAACCAAATGCCAGGAGCAAAGGCGTGCCACAAATAAGATGGGAGGTAAAGGGCCTGACCAGGCGGTGGCACAGTGGGTAGAGCGTCAGGCTGGGACGCAGAGGACCCAGGTTCAAAACCCTGAGGTCTCCAACTTGAGCACAGGTTCACTAGCTTGAGCACTAAGGTCGCTGGTTTAAACAAGAGGTCACTACTCACTCTGCTGTAGTCCCCTGATTGGAGGTAAAGGGACCAGAATGCACAGGCCCTTGACTGTCTTCCCAAAGGAATTGGACACCCTTGTTTTGACATTAGAACATCATTAGTGATTCTTGAACAGAAAGGTGATGCATATTCAGATGATGATTCAGAAAGACTGATATGACACCATTGTAAAGAATGGAGTAGACTGCTGACCGGAAATGCAGCTCCGAGTTAGAATCATAATGCCAGTACAGATAGTGAGGGCCTGCACGGTAGTGGACCTAAAGAGAAAGAATATATGTGAAAATAGTAGAGGATTTGGTTGTACTTCCAGTGCTTGATGACTGAGTGACTGCATGTAGAGAGAGGTGGAAAGGAATTGAGGGCCTCAGAGGACAGCAAGACCAAGGATGTACATTTGGAAGTTATTTGTGCATGAAAAATATTGAATGAGAGAAGATGAAATCTTTGAGAAAGAGGTTAGAGTACCAAGCGCCTTCCCTGCAGCCTAATCCTCAGCTCCAGGGATGCAGAAATGTGAGGAGATTGCAGACTTGCAGACAGTTAAAATCAGGTAGTCACATGGGTGTCACCATTTGATGTGTTGGGCATGTGCACAAATCCTTTCTGGAAGGACTTCTCAAGAAACTCATCTCTCTAATTATAATATTACTTGGTGAGCAAAGAAACAACCAGTAAAATTAAGGTCCTCTCTCTTTTTCTTCTTTTCCTTCAATTTGTGACTTGAGAGATGATCTCATTTAAAACGGGAAGTAGTTGATAGTCTGAGGGAGTCCTGGACTATCCTGTCATCGGTCTATTCGTTGCATCTCCCTCGTGAGGCTGCCAGTTCTAGAACTACAGTTCAATTACGAGGAAATGAGATACGTTTTAAGTGGCAGGTTTTCTTTTACTGTGGTATTGGTTTTTGGGTTTTTGGTTTTTTGTTTTTTTTTTTTCCGAAGCTGGAAACAGGGAGGCAGTCAGACAGACTCCCGCATGTGTCTGACCGGGATCCACCCGGCATGCCCACCAGGGGGCGATGCTCTGCCCCTCTGGGGCGGCACTCTGTTGCATCCAGAGCCATTCTAGCGCCTGAGGCAGAGGCCACAGAGCCATCCTCAGTGCCCAGGCCATCTTTGCTCCAATGGAGCCTTGGCTGTGGGAGGGAAAGAGAGAGACAGAGAGGAAGGAGAGGGGGAGGGGTGGAGAAGCAGATGGGCGCTTCTCCTGTGTGCCCTGGCTGGGAATCGAACCCGGGACTCCTACACACCAGGCCGATGCTCTACCGCTGAGCCAACCGGCCAGGGCCTGTGGTGTTGTTTTTTTTTTTGGGGGGGGGTGTATTTTTTTTTTTTTTCCCTGAAGCTGGAAATGGGGAGAGACAGTCAGACAGACTCCCGCATGCGCCCGACCGGGATCCACCAGGCACACCCACCAGGGGCCACGCTCTGCCCACCAGGAGGCGATGCTCTGCCCCTCCGGGGCCCACTCTAGTGCCTGGGGCAGAGGCCAAGGAGCCATCCCCAGTGCCCGGGCCATCTTTGCTCCAATGGAGCCTTGGCTGCGGGAGGGGAAGAGAGAGACAGAGAGGAAGAAGGGGAGGGGTGGAGAAGCAAATGGGTGCTTCTCCTATGTGCCCTGGCCGGGAATCGAACCCGGGTCCCCTGCACGCCAGGCCGACGCTCTACTGCTGAGCCAACCGGCCAGGGCCGGTATTGGTTTTTAACTTGACACTTGGATCACAGGCTGCTCTGAGAATGTAGGGACGAGCTATGGGTCCTTCTGGGAAAATGAAGCTACCCACAGAACTTTGCGTATAATTTCAGAGGGTCCACAGGTCATTCTCTTCTCCTGTATCCCTCTCTCCCAGCCAGTTCTCAGACTCTGAATCTCAGAATCACCCGAGGGCTTGTGCTGGTTGGGGCCCAAGACTTTGCATCCCTTATGAGATCCCAGGTGATGCATTGTTGCTGTGTTAGGGACCCCACTTTGAGAACCACTGCAGTGTATGACACAGTGTGTGCTTTTTGTCGGGAGCTGTATATGGTAACTGTTCTGCCTGGATAGCATATTCATCTTCATTATAATTCGTTCAGATTCTTAGTAAAATAATTTGTCATCTCTGCTCATCTAAGATAGGAGACATGACCCAGACATCTTGAGTTGCAGAGGGAGGTGTAGGCCTAGCAATTAGTATCAGGTTATTATATTACAGTGTAACTTCCCATTGATGGGCCAAGTGCCTAAGGTAGGTAGGTACTCAAGTGTGGTGATTTAATGCTAGCTAATGAGGTTCTTCAGTTGGGCCACAAGGTTGACCAGTAATAGATTTTTTTGAAAAAGTGATAATATCATTACCCTTCATTAGGCAGGCACATAATAAAAATGGCCGATCTTTGCTGTGTTGGCCAGACATAGCTATAGTTCTTTTCTTATAAAGTTGGTATTAGAGCCTTGAGGGGCCTAATAACTTATACCTGTTTTGAACCCAGGGGTCAAACTTGATCCCATAGCCACCAGATATAGTCATGGCCCTGACAGAATCTTCCAGAGAGTGTGCTCCTCCCCAAACAAGGCACTTTTTGCAGACATCAGGGCACTTGAGATTTCAGACAGAAGACAGCACAGGAGGGCGACTCTTCTTGTCGTCATGGTCTGTTAGCCCTTTGTCCCAGAGCGGGTTATGTTCTTGCAGCCCCGTAGGTATACTCACTCACAGTGCAGTACAGGCCCCCCTGCGCCGTCCATGTACAAGGCCGCATGCTCTGAAGAAGGACCTGGCAGGTGACTGGGGAGTGGATAAACTTCACTAGCTCTTGACCAGCTTTGTTGATGACTTGCTTTAATCCGGGGCTTAGTGGATCTTGGTCTGAGTTTTGTTCAGTTATATTCAGACATCTGTCTGAAGTCATGCATTTGCTGGTGAGTCTGTGCTTTTTCTAGCCTCTCAAAGGGTCTCTGACTTCACAAAGGGTCTGTGGTCACTGGACCACAGAAAACATTTTATCTTCTAATAACTTAAGGCTGCAGACACTACCGAAAAGCTTATATCGGTGCTGACTACAGTGAACAACACTAAAAGGTGTCTTTCTTCCAGGAAATGCAAGAGAAACTGCAGAATTTTGCCCAGTTGCCCGCTCACCGTGTCACTGACTCCTGCATAGTGGCCCTCCTGTCGCACGGCGTGGAGGGTGGTGTCTATGGAGTGGATGGCAAGGTGCTTCAGGTGTGTGTGGTCTGTGGGTGGTGTTTGAACAGCCAGGTCGTGTCCCCTTTGGCCTGCCGTGTGTAGGACGTAGGAGGTCCGACTGACACCCTCCCTTCTCCCTGGTTCTCCCTGGCAGCTACAAGAGGTCTTTCGACTCTTTGACAATGCCAACTGCCCGAGCCTGCAGAACAAGCCGAAGATGTTCTTCATCCAGGCCTGCCGTGGAGGTGAGTGCCCAGAAGACCACACCTGGGTGGAGTCCCCGGACAGCCTCCCCCCGGCTCTCACTCTCCTGTTTGCTCCTCTCAGGTGCTATTGGACCCCTTGGGTACCTCCTTCTGTTCACTGCTGCCACCGCCTCTCTTGCTCTGTAAGTGTCCCCAATGCATGGGGTGTGCTGGGACTTGGGCAGCCTGTGGCTCTCAGGTTGGTCAGCGCTCTGCACCGCCGTGCCTGCTCTCAGGACTCTTTACTGGTGTCTTTGCTTCTTTCCTGAGAATTTGACTTTTTTCTGTGCTTATTAATAACCCTGATGGGGTTTTTTTTTTTTTTTTTTTTTTTTTTTTTTTTTGGTGCTTCTTCCAGTTAAGGGCTTACTCTCTTCTTCCTGTCCCTCACTTTATCCCCTTCCTCTGTCTCGCATCCCCTGTCCACGTTCTCCTTTTTCTCCTCTCTTCACCGTCCTGCCATTCTTGCTTCTTCTCTTCACCACCCGCGTGTCGTGCCGGACAGTAGATGCCAGGTCCGCCTTGACTCCTTTTCCTCGCTTCCCTCCCTCTTCCTCCCGTGCAGTTGTCTTTACCCTGGACGTGCGGGCGGGCATCTCGCCCGGGCAGGAGCAGCAATAAGGAACGGCTCAAACCACTGACTGGTTATGTCAAGTTAGAAGTCACTTGTGTCCCTCTGTCTTCATCTCCTCAGTATAAAATGTAGATGATCGTCAGGCTTGCCCAGCACAGACTGGCCCTGGTGGACCCACAAAACCAGCTGCAGCTCTTATAATGTGATCGGTGCCTTCATGGGGCTTATAGTTTGGTTTCCAGGTCACTTTGTCCAGATATTCAATTAATCGTTTTTATCTGTTTTATGTTCAGCACATGTAAATGATCAATATGATTAATATTGCCTTTAGTCTCCTGATATCACCAAAGAATATCACTTATCAGGGTCCTACAGCAGAACTAGGACTACACTGGGTACTATGTCAAAAACAAAATGTGGTCTCTTAAATCTTGGGTAACAGTACAGTTCGGCTTACGAAATTAATAAACAAGTAGGAATTTTCAAATACCAAAAACGCCTTGGAAATAGCTGATCATTGTTTTACAATCTTTTTATTGATACATAGGTTTCAGGTTGTGACTTCTATGTGGTATACATGTCATAATCATACTTTTGGTTTATTGACTTGTTTTTTTCTTCTACAATAAAACAACATACATAATACTCTTGCGCATTACTGTAAAAACCACCATGATTTTTAGGTCCATTGTTCAGTGAGCAAGAGAATCATGGACACAAGATGATTTTCGTTCTGTTTATCGGGGTGTGGGGTTCCGCCCATTCCCATCTCGCATAGGAGGACAGCTTGGACCATGTCTGTGCACCCCAAGTGATTATAGCATGCCGGCAGAGGAGTGGGAGTGATGACTTTTTTGTGTGCTTTAACTCAGTCAGCCCTAGGTTGGAGGCAACAGCTGGAATGGCTCTTCCCAGTCCAGGTCGTAGGGAGCTTGGGCCTGCCAGGGAGGAAGTAACGTCCCTGTCCACTCTGTCTGCTTTCCTGCAGATGAAACAGATCGCGGGGTTGACCAGCAGGACGGCAGGAGCCACGGCCGGTCCCCTGGGTGCGAGGAGAGGGACGCCAGTGGACGGGAACTGCTGAAGGTGCGCCTGCCCACTCGCTCGGACATGATCTGTGGCTTCGCCTGCCTCAAAGGTATTGGAATTCCAGAACAGTTCAAGCGAGCACACTCTTGTAGATTGACTTGTTCACGCAGGGCTTTCTGACGCACAAGGTGCCATGGACGACTAGTTTGGGATGTCCAGCTATGTGAGGGTGCTTGTGACCTTCACAGTGTGGTTACTACTGTCCTGGTTGCAGGGACTGCCGCCATGCGCAACACCAAACGGGGTTCCTGGTACATCGAGGCCCTCACCCAAGTCTTCTCGCAGAGGGCTTGTGACATGCACGTGGCCGATATGCTTGTCAAGGTACGTTAGCCCAGCCTGGCTCCGTGCGCCCTCTGCACCTCCACGGTGTTCTCCCCTCCTCCTTCCTCGTGCTGCTTTCATAGCCTCTCTAATGGTCGTGTAACACCAGATGCTCAGGCTTTGGGCCCTCGGTGTTTGCCTCTCCAGGTGAACGGACTCATCAAGGAGCGGGAAGGCTACGCGCCGGGCACCGAGTTCCACCGCTGCAAGGAGATGTCGGAGTACTGCAGCACGCTGTGCCGGCACCTCTACCTGTTCCCGGGCCACCCTCCCACGTGACTGCCTCCCGTCCTCCGGGGACCTGGTGGAGCCTTTTCAGGATGGCGGCCTCTGTTCTTCTGCCACAGAGACGGAGTCTCCCGGGCTACTGTCCCTGTTGAGTCTGGGACTGCAGGCCGGCTTCCCTGTGGGAAGCTCTCTCCCTGCAGAGCCGGCCCTGGCTGGACTGGTGGCCAGAGCGAGCGTTCGGCTGCAGTCAGGAGCCTGGCAAAAGATGGAGATGATGCCTCCATAGGGAAAGGGCACGTGGTCTCCACTGTGCACATGCTCACTTCCTGCCCCGGGGCTTTTGTAGGTGGCACTTCAGTCATTGCTTCTATTACGTTAGTTACGATGTCTCAGCAGTCTGTTCCTTTCATATCCCAGCCCTACTTGTCCGAGTGAGAGTTCGGAAGGTGTCCTGATTTAACGGAGGCACTTGTCACTTGGCTTTGAGAGGTCGAACAGGACTCGCAACACTGCTGCTGTGCGTGTGGAAATAACCTGTGCAGCAAGGCCACCCACTGGAAGGACAGGCTTCCCGGTGCCATCTTTTGACTCCTCTGGACTCAAGGAATCCAGGCTTTCAGCAGAGGTCGGGATTTTGATGCCTTGTATTTAACGCTTTGATCTTCGCCCATGAAAGGCCCAAAGGTCATTCCTGTGAGCTTTTACTGACATGAGCCTGGCGGGGTGCCAGCAGAGGCAGGCGCGAGTGGTATGCTTCCTCATACACTGACCTGTCACCGTGCTTTCTCTGCAGTGTCCCTTTTTGTGGGGCTTCCTGGCTGTTAGCTCCCTGCTTCCTGTCTCTCCCCATTCATTTCACTCTGTTTACTGCTCCCTCAAGTGTGTCCAAACTACTACCTAACTGGATCATGTGGCTGCTCATGGATGTAATGTGGTACCTCGTCCCTGCTTTCTGTTCCACTGTCAAACCCCCTTGAGATTTCATACGGCCTGCTTCCCGCCCTCCGTTCCAGGGAAGCCTTTGCTGTATTTACCCTAGGAGCTGCTTTCATCTGTGCTTACAGGGGACTTGCCTGTTCTTGAACGCCTCTGACTTCGTTCTTGTCCCTCCAGTCTAATGTCTGTATGACAGATTTTTGGTTTTTAAATACAAATCTGATCATGTCACTTCCCTTTGGTTTTTTATTACGCCTCAAATAAAATCCAAACTCCTTCCCTTGGCCTACAGGGCCCTACCTAGGGCTGCTTTTCGCTAAGCGACAGCCCTCGTACTCTCGAGTCTCAGACATGCTGAGCTCCTTCCTGTCCTGAACCATCGCTGAGCACATCTCCTTCTGTGCTTTAAGTCTCAGCTTACATGCCACTGCGTCTCTAAATGACCTGTGTTTATTACTGTGTCCTGTTTACTTCCTTCATTGCGCTTTTCAGAATGATGCATTGAACTTGCTTCCCTTATTCATTTCCGTCTTCTCTATTAGGTTGTAAGCTCCTAATGTATACCCAGGGCCTGGCACATGTTAGGGCTTCAGTAAATGTTCGTTAAAGGAAGCAACCCTAGCTAAAAATCTTTCTTGTTGACACTACACATTTTGGTATTAGTACTCTGTATTTTTTCGTGTGTTTTATCCACTGGTATTAACTAACTCCTGAAGACATGTCCCATCTGAGACACTTTCTTCCACATCTGCCCTGGTGCCTGGCACAGTGCTTGGCCTGTATAATAGTTCATTCAGGTGCTCAATAAATACTTGTTCTGTGAGCCTCCTGGTTCAGAGACTTGTGGCCAAGCCTTCCCTACCCTTGGGTCAGTATTGTATGGGAGTTTTTGTGTGATAAAACCTTTCCATTGCCAGGATGCTGTGTTGCCATTGGGTGCCAAATAAATGCTCATTTATTACTGACAGTGTGCCTGCTGTCTTTGTGTCTGTGGACAACCCTGTTATGCCCGCATCTTTCTCAGCCCCTCACAGTGTTCTGCACCACCTCACTAGGCGTACTCCTTATTTTGCTGCCAATTTGTTTGTTTTTTACACAGAGAAAGAGTCAGAGAGAGGGATAGATAGGGACAGACAGGAACAAAGATGAGAAGCGTCAATCATCAGGTTTTTGTTATGCCACCTTAGTTGTTCATTGATTGCTCTCTCATATGTGCCTTAACCATGGGGCTACAGTAGACTGAGTAATCCCTTGCTCTAGCCAGAGACCTTGGGTCTAAGCTGGTGAGCTTTGCTCAAACCTGATGAGCCCGTGCTCAAGCTGGCAACCTCGGGGTCTCGAACCTAGGTCCTCTGCATCCCAGTCCAACACTCTCTCCACTGCGCCACTACCTGGTCAAGCCAGATTTTTTTTATATGTGCAGATCCACACCTGAGATGAGCCCGTCTTAGTTGTCGAGGCCAGCACTGAGGTTGCTCACATCAGAAGGGACGGAAGAGCCATTAGGAAACAGTGTTCTGGGTTATTTCAAGTATGGGGTGAAGGCTGGAGAAGCAGATTGGGCAGGAACTGGAGGAGGAGGCTTGTACAATTAACTATCTCACAAGGTCCAGTTTGGGTTTATGGTTTTCTAGGGTGGGCATAGGTTGGAAGAGAATTCTAGGGCAGCCAGGATGGGTTCGAAGCAGTGGGTAGTGTGTCAATGGGGAATTCTGGGGACGCAGTGCATCTGAAGGGCGGACCTGGAGAGGTAAGTGCACCATGCTATGGGGATTGAGTTAAGGGGCGGGACATTCTGCAGGAATTGTAGGAAGCAGCTGGGGGACCTGGAGCAGTGCGGGAATATAGAGGAGGAGGAGCAAGAAGGAACCAGCCACATCACCCTGAAGCCTATCCCCAGGTGGAAGGAGGGGCCCCTACAAGAGGGCATGGAGGGGCAAAGGGCACAAGAAGTTTCCTGCAGCTGGTTGGCTGTGCTCTAAGACAACACCGGTAACCTAAGGGAGTGAGGGATACAAACTAAAGTCCAGGAGAGGCTGAAGTACTGGGATAGCAGGAATAACCTAAGTACCCATTTGGGGGATAGGAAGGCTCTTAGGCGATGTGATAAAACAGGAGTTACAGAGTGGCATCTGTCTCAGCCGCTTCCAAGTCCTTCCCACCTCTGCCCTTGAATAAGGGTATCAGGTTGAATTTCACAGCCTCTTCCCTTCCCCCATGCTTGCCCCTGCCAGGGGATTCTCTTCTAAAATTATCTCCTCCCTGAACTGGGGGCTGCCCTCTGCTGCCCTCCTCCAGCCACTGCCCTCCAATGGGGAAGAGAACAGGACGAAATGGAACATGTGGCGAAGGCCTCTCGTCTGGGGAGGAAGTCATTCATAATAACTACAACTGAAGGGTGTGTTGCTAGCACTGAGCTGGGAGCCCTCTCATCCTCCCCACATCCCACGGGGCAGTCACTCCCATTTTACAGAAGAGGAAAAGGAGGCTTAGAGACTTAAATAACACAAAAAAGGAAGAAGTGTAACGTTAAGGGCATAGACTTGGAATCAACTAGATTCTGAATGCTGGCTCAGCCTTTTAAGCTACTGGACACCTTTGCTACGGTACCTTGACCTCACTGAATGTCAGTCTCCCGTATTTAAAAGTGAGAAAAATCATTTCTACCATCAAAGGTCCCTAACAAGGATTAGATGTGATGATGGGTAAATCGCATGGTGTTAACACGTTAGCTCTCTGGCAAAATGAGCTTCAGTTTAATAGTACAAGTTCACGTTCAGTGTTTACTGGGAAGCAAACACTACTGTAATTTTTTAAAAAATATTTTTGGGATGACTGGTTCATAAAGTTATACAGGTTTCAAGTGTACAATTCTATAGTATGCCATCAGCATACTGTACGGTGTGCTCACCACCCCAAGTCAAGTCTGCTCCTCACCATCCCACACACACACACCTTTACCTCCCCCACCCCCCTTTCCAGCTGGTAACTTTTTTTCCCCGTGATGGTAACTTTTTGCATGTGTTCTTTTATCTCCATAACCATCTACTTCACTACCTTTCTGAGGACAGTGAAGCCAGCACATGAAACAATGTCACCTTAAGCACGCCCTTAATTAACAGCACTGCTCCTGTGACTTTTGCCTAGCCTGAGATTTTCCTCCTTCCTCAGTTTTGGGGGCTATAGATTTTCCCCACCGAGCTGGGAGAGTAAACCTGAGGCTGAAGAGTTTTTCATCCTGTCTCAGCCCTAGTTAGGTAGAGAATGGAGGGCGAAAGTGTATCATCCTTGGAAAACCAGAAGAGGGAGAAAGAGACCTGTCCAGTGCTATCCAGAGGGCCTCGTGCAGGGCACCGGAGGGAACCAAGAGTTCTTAAAGGATGTGGAAGCCAAGGTCCAATAAGGAGGAGAGAAGAAATGACTACCTTTTGGACACCTTTGACAACCTTCCTTCAAATAGCAATTTCATAGGTTTATATATAGGTTTTAACCTTTTAGTATTATGGACCTTAAGAAAACCTATTTAAAACCCAAGAATAATACATATCATATAGAATCCATGCATGCTTATGAATTTGTTTCCAAATTTAGGAGCTTCTCACAGAACTCCCCAGAAATCCATCTTTGGCTGTCCAAATAAAACCCTAATAAGCACTGTACCCATGAGGGGGTTTGGTGGGGGGCAGGCATAGTCTACACATCATTCCCTTGGTCTGCAGGATGCTAACCCACGAGATCTTTGCTATTTATAATCATAAACTCAAGATAATTCCTCCCACATCCCGCACTAGCAGCTGTGCATTTCCTCGACCCTCATTTCAGGATCCAGCTTCCAGGATTGCAGCTGGTGCTTCTGCTTGGCTGGGTCAAGTGCAAGGGCTTCCCCGGTCCCACCGAGCTCTGCCTCCAAATCTTGGAATCCGTAACCAGATCCAGATTTTCTCCAGGACAGTGAAGACATAGTAATTGCCTTAGATATTTGTTTCTTGGGATTATCAAAACCCTTACAGCACTGGCCAGGTGGCTCAGTTGGTTAGTGTTGTCCTGGCATGCCAAGGTTGCGGATTCGATCCCCGATCAGGGCACATACAAGAATCAACCAATGGATGCATGAATGAGTGGAACAACAAAATGATGTTTCTCTCTCTCTCTCTCTCTCAAATCAATTTGAAGGGAAACTGGCTACCTTAAGTAGAGCCATACTTCACAGTTGAAAATCTTTCCTGTCTCCCCCCAAAAAACCTATCATTTCACTTTGACACCACCTTTTCTTTAAGACAGTATTCCTTTCATCTCACACCAGCCCCTTAGAACTTTTATTTTCTGCCTGCAGACATAGCAGATATCACAGAACCTTCAGTCTCTCAAATGGGCATGTGTTTACCTTTGCGGGTGGATTATAAGCCTTCGGGCCTGGAGTGTTTATGTTAGAAAAGGTGCTTTCAATGGTATCTACCTTCTCACCTACTTTGGATAGTTCCATTTAGCCTAGATTCATATTTACTTGTAGACCAGATGTTTACTGTCCCTACCTTATTGTTCCTGAATTGGAACTGTTCTGGGACAGACCACACTTGGTGATGGACTCTACACTACACAGTGGCTAATATTTATAACTTATTTTTCTACAGTGAGGAGTTCACAGGAGAAAGAACATCCTAGGAAAATAAGCAAATATATACATATATGTGATGTCAGAGAGCGTCATTTGTCCTTGGCCAAAAATGACTTATTGACTTGAAAAAGAAGACTAACAGAGTCCATCCCCAACATCGTTTGTATTTGTCGGCTTTCATGAGAAATACTCCCTCCCTTCCTCCCTCAGCATATCCCCGATCCTGGTCCACTTCCCCTTCCCCCGTTATCTAACCCTGATGGATAGACAGCCGGTCGCTCTGCAGTCCACACAGAAGCTCAGTCCCTCCCATAAATCCAGGCTGCTGGCAAGGCTAACTCTTGTCAGTCTGGAAAGCGGGAGAAGTTCCAGAAGCCAAGGCTGCCCCCCTGCTCCCCAAGCGCCCCACACCCTGGGTGACAGAGAAGGGTGGGCTCGAGGGATGGCACTGAAGCATTATGAGCAGCCCCTGCAGACGAAAGGCAGAGCTGGAGGAGAGAAGTGAACAGGGGATGGGTTGGGAGAGGTGGCCGATAGATGAGGACTGAACCTTGGGAACCTGTGGAGCCAGGAACAGCCCAGCAGGGAAAGACGGCAGAGAGGGACCAGGGACTCCCCCATCGAGTCGCTCTCCAGTGTCTCCAGACCTTGGAATCGGTCCATCCAGCACCGCAGCCTCACCTTACACGGACTGGAGGGGAGAGATGGTGCACTGAGGTGGGACAGGTTGCACACGCTCGGGGAGCACACAGGTTTGACAGCAGGCTCCACAGTGTTCCATCCTGGGCTGGGCGATATTTATAGAGGGACCAGTGGCTTGGGGCTGGCAGCCTCCCAGTGAGGAAGGAAGGGGGACAGTACTACTACCCTGCAGAGGGAATTCCCTGTGGGGTTGTCCCTCAGGTTCTCACCCCTCCCCCTCCCCCGCACTGCTCTCACACCTGCTTCGACCCCAAGCAGATCAGATGTGGCAGTGGGGGGGTCATGTGATGGAGAGATGGCTATAAATAGCTGGGGGTGGGCATGCTGCCCCAGACGCCTTGGGGACAGGGAAGAGGGCAAGCTTAAGGAGCTGTACCGGGGCGCGGACGGGGCCGAGCAGGCCAAGGCCTGACTGGGAGAGGGAGCATGAAGCCATCCGGGTCCCAGCGGCGTGGGGGCGAACAAAGCTGGTGGGGTAGTGCCCCCCAGTACCAGTACATGCCCTTTGAACACTGCACCAGCTACGGACTGCCCTCAGAGAATGGGGGCCTCCAGCACAGGCTGCGGAGGGATGCAGGCCCCCATGCCAACCACCACCCAACACAGGTAAAGTTCTGTGGGGAGGGGGCTGTGGGTAGGAGGAGCAGATGGTGTGACGGATTGGGGGAAGTTGGGAATTGGGCAAAAAGAAGCAGCGTTATTATTATTATTTTGTAATATAAAAGGTACATGTCAATGTGTTCAAAATATGCTGATCCTTCGAAGGGCTGGTCCCAGCTCAGTGTACACGTCCTTTTACATAACCTTTCTCAGCAGATCTTCCAAATTCTATGGGGACAACAGAGCCACATGTGCACGAAGAGCTTATGCTTACATAAGCTACAGGAGTGATTGGCTGAGGAGCCCATGCCTCTGTGTGTGCGAGCTCCCTCACACCCTCGCCAGCACGCAGCACCCTACACACACCAGTGTTCTGGTTACTCGGGTCCCAACGCGGCACTCCCTCCCGACTGGATGTCCCCCACCCCTCCCCAGACCTGCTCCGCTGTAGTGCTTAGCCCTGGACCAGCCAGCACAGGCTTGGCCTCTTCACTGTTCCCCGGGTTTGGTACGGAGCACCCCCTTCCTTGTCTCCATCAGCCTGAGACCCGAGGGAGGGAGACAGCCTGCGGAAGGGCGTGCACTGAGTCCCATTCGTAGGCAGTGGCTTCTCTCCATGTCCCAGGTGGGGCGTGGACAGAAACACTACCTCCCTCACTCACTAACCTCATTCCAGATGACAAGAAGCCATGCGCAGGGCAATCAGTGCGTGCCTGTCCACTGCTCGGGCTTCAGCCGCTGTTCATATTGTGAAATCAGATCTCTCCTACTCAGGCCCTCCCAGGCCCAGCAACGTGGCCTGGCCTGACCCTGGCCTCAGAGGAGCACGTTAGTGCAGTGGGGCTGGGGCAGGCTAAAAGCAATTGATCCCCAACCCCAAACACACCAGCTCCACCTGGGGATAAGAGGGGAGGGCCACCAGATCTTCACATTTTGGGAAGCATCTAATTATCTTGCTCTGGGAAGAATGGATTGACTCACCTTCTCAGGACTGATTCCTATCTCTGCATACAAGTCCAGGGATTGACTTTCTCTAAGCTTGGCCTCCAGTCAAGCTAGACACACCAAGGTTCAGTGCAACCAAGAGTCACTTGCTGGTCTGTCCCCACCCTATCCATGTCAGGATTCCTAAGAGAGGAGCATGGTGGTGGTCATGGGGTGTCTGGGGATATTAGAGTGACAGGCAGACAGGAAGCAGAGTGACACAGAAAACTTCTGATTGACACAGATGCTCAGTTCCTGTGTCTCTACTTCAGAGTAGAAAGTGGCCTCCTTGGTGAAGGCTGCCATCAACCAAGATGAGTACAGATGGAGAGAGGGTGAGGACGGACAGACAGGGGAAAGAGTGGGAAATGTGCACGGATGGAGAATGGGGAGTTGAGGACCGGGGGACTACAAAGTAACCCTACATGAGGCCCTCAACACCCAGGATTTTAAATTTTAAAAGGCTGTGTGTGTGTTTACGTGCTCCACTCTGTCTATTCCCTTTGGCTCTTCCACAAGACAGATGTTTCCCCTTCTCCCTCTGTCCAGATTTATGGCCATCACAAAGACCACTTCTCAGACAAAGAGCAGGACATAGGGATGCCCAAGAAGACGGGTTCCAGTGTTACCATGGAAAGCACAGAGGAGGACCACTATTCTAAATGTCAAGGTGATGGGGACTGAGGAATGAAGGAATCTGGAAGAGAAGGAGGGATGGGGCTTAGGAGAATAACTTGGATATCCCATGGCATCTCCCCATCCTCCTCCTCCATACACCCCAAAGCCCTCCCCCAGTATTAAGGAGAGGCATCTCTCTCCATTTCCTTCTCACATGCTTTGTTCCCCACTTTCCCTCCCACCCAGCCCCAATAAATTATTTTAGTAAGAAATTCAAAGATCCCATAGGGAACTGGACTTCAGTGCCTTTGGAGGGGGCAAAGGCAGCACGTGGCAAAGCACTGAAGAGAAACTGGGTGAATTAAACGCATAGACAAGAATCTAAGTAAATGAGACATAGCAATGAGACTTCCCCGCCAGTCCTCAGTCACATACCTGAGCCATGACTGGGTACCACTCCCTTTTACCCCCTTCTCTTCCTAGACTGTATCCACCGCCTGGGACGCATGATGAGAAGGAAATTAGGGGAAGACTGGATCTTTCTGGTGCTCCTGGGACTGCTTATGGCTCTAGTCAGCTGGAGCATGGACTATGTTAGTGCCAAAATTCTTCAGGGTAGGTTTCGCTCGGCGCTGTCCCCACAGCCTGTCCCCACACTGGCATGGTGTCTGGAGTTTCTACCCAGGATGCGCTGGGTGTGTTTTGGTTGGGAGGATACTACATAGAGAAATCAGATCCAGAACAAGAACAGACCAGACCCAAAGCCATTTCTCCTGCCTGCCCCTTCCAACTGCCACCTGCCAAGCTGTGGATGCCTCTCTAATACTCACCCCGGTTTCCCCAGAACTTTCCTGGTTTGGGCCCTGAACATTTTGGGACCCAGGAGCACCTCAGTTCAGGGCAACCCAAGGTGGTTGGTGACCCCTGTGGCCTCTAACGCTCTGTGTGGTTGGTTTATAGCAGCTCCTCCTTCCATGAGTGGTGGGAACCGGAATGGGTCAGGGCGTCCCAGCAGCTCAGGTTTCCCACACACCGCAAGTGTCAAATGAGAATAGTACCATCTCGCGAGATGCAACCGGGCTGTCCCCGGAACGAGAGTGCGCCACCTGCACGTCATCTTGCGTGGTGGGGGGTGGGGGTGTCCTACGTTCCGCGCTGGGCTGAGCCCAGGGCCGCGTGTCTCTGCAGCCTACAAGTGGACCTACTACCAGATGCAGCCCAGCCTGCCTCTGCAGTTCCTGGTCTGGGTCGCCTTCCCACTTGTTCTCATCCTCTTCAGCGCCCTCTTTTGCCACCTCATCTCTCCCCAGGCCGTTGGTGAGAACTTCCCCAGGTCATCGGCGTCATCTCCTGGTCCTGTCGACCCTTGGCCCACTGCCTCCCTCACCCAGCCCTACTGACAGCCCTTGCACCTGCTTTACCCCTGTCCCTTGCCCCCTGCCCCTCCCCCCATCCCCATGTCCCCTGCCTCCATGTTCATCTCCCTTTTAACCTCCAGCTTGAACCTGCACACAATCATTTTGTAACCCTTGTAGGCTCCGGGATCCCTGAAATGAAGACCATACTCCGTGGGGTTATCCTGAAGGAGTATCTCACCATCAAGGCCTTCGTGGCCAAGGTTGTGGCCCTGACCGCAGGCCTGG
The DNA here is from genome assembly GCF_036850765.1 of Saccopteryx bilineata. NCBI lineage: Eukaryota > Metazoa > Chordata > Mammalia > Chiroptera > Emballonuridae > Saccopteryx > Saccopteryx bilineata. The sequence continues at coordinate 344,013,692 of NC_089491.1, forward strand.
GCAGTGGCATTCCTGTGGGGAAGGAGGTAAGTGGCAGCCACTGAGGTGCGCACTGGGCAGAGGGTGGCACACTGGGATCAGACATGGACATGGGCACAGGGACAAGAGCCAGGGCCAAGGGAGCAAAGGGAATCAGGGAGGAGAAATCCTCTCCTGGGGCATGCAAACAGAATGGTTGGAGCTGGGCATGGGCCTCAGAGCGGTCTCCCAACCTGGGCACTGCTGACATTTTGGGCGGGATAATACTGGTTCAGGGGGGGCATCCTGTGCACGGTAGAATGTTTTGCAGCATCCCTGTCCTCTCTCCCCTCAGTACCGGTAGCAGCCCCCAGTTGTAACAACCGGAATGTCTCCAGACATTGTCAGAAGTCCCCTGGGGGTGGGGGCAAACGTTCCCCGGTGGAAGACCGCTGCCTTAGAGACACTGCAGACCCATGCCCTTGTTTCGCTATGCAGAAACAGACCTAGACAGAGGCTAGGCTTTCTTCAGTGATACGCTCATGCGCTGTCTCGTCCGCCACCTCCGTTACCATCGATAATCCACCCAGCCTCCGGAGTCATCTTTTCAGAGTGGAATCAGAAATGTCTGAGCTCTGCTCAAGAACTTCTGAGGGCTTTCCGTTCTTAAAATAAAACCCACCGTTCTCACGGGGGCCTTGGGGGTTTGTGGTTCCCTGGCTTCTCTCTGACCTTCTTCTGTCCTCCCAGACTGCTCCTGACTCACTGTTTTGGGGTGGCAAGGCCTTCTTCCTGTCTCTCAACCATGCAAGCTTGTCTCCCTCTCGAGACTTCTGAACTTGCTGAGCCCTGAGCCTGGAACATTCTTCCTCCTCACTCCTGTGGGGCTCAAACCCTCATTCAGCATGGCATTACTACTTCATGAGCTTCCCTCAGCACCTTCTCTAAGCACGTCCCTCTCATCCTGCCTCATCTGGCCTCTCTCTCTCTGTCCCCTGGCCCTCCTCAGTTTCTTCCTCGCCCTGGGGATTTTCTGACACAATAAGATGCCAGTGTATCACCTCCCTTCCCTGCAGCGAAGCCCCATGCGGGCAGCACTAGTGCGTGGAGTGCCACAGGGCCTCCCATCTGAACTCCTGCTGACCCCTCCCCTCCGTCTCTCTCCCAGGGCCCCTTTGTCCACATCGCCAGCATCTGTGCCGCTGTCCTGAGCAAGTTTATGTCTGTGTTCTCTGGGGTGTACGAGGTAAGGCTGAGAAGTAAAGGGAGGTGAGGCTGTGTGTGGTCAGGGTGTCGGGAGGGCTGCCTTCGCTCTGGGCTGGCCAGGATGCTGAAATGGGCATGGCACTAACCCATGCTCCCCTGTTCTCCACACATACCGCCCCGCCGATCCTTGCCACCCGACGCCTGTTCAGTCTGTGTCTTCTGAGGAATGTTCTCCTCCTTCTTGCTCTGCACCCCTGCATTGGAGCCTGCACACGGCCCACTGCTCTGCTAACCTGCCAGTCCACCCCCCCCATGTCAGTTCCCCTCCACGATTCCCTCTGTGCTGCCCCTGTCCCTCTGTCATTCCTGGTTCCCCACCCCGCCTCTCCTCTGACAATCCCCTTACCCCAACCCCCTGGCTTCCTTGTCCTGCGTGCTTCTCTGTTGCAGACCGTGCCTGGGCAGCTTGACCTCCCGGTGCTGGCCTGTGTGCTGGGCGCAGGATGCTGCTTTGCGGCCCCTGTTGGAGGCAAGTCCCACTTCCTCCCCACCCCTGTTGCCTGAGTATGATGTGGAAGGGGGTCTGGGTGGCTGCCACAGCTTTGGGGGGAGGTTAGGAGGTGCTCGTTGAAGGAACTGGTGGGTGGGCCTTCAGCTCCTGGTCTCCAGGCACCCACACTTGTCTACCAAAGAGCTGTGCGTGCTTTGCACGCGGCTGCTGTTTCACAGGGGCTTTATTGGTGGTGTTGTTTGTCTCAAGTCCTTTCCTGTCTATCTTGCTATTGACACTCCTCTCCCCAACTGACCCCACCTCCAATCTTACTCTGGTCACCACTTATTGGCTAAATTCCCCCCCCACCCTCCATATATTTACCTTTTATTTCGTTTTCTATGTTTGGCCTTGCACTGTGAGGTCACTTCCTGTCTTGGCCTGGGAAGTGCAGGGGGCAGCGGGACCACAGTGATTCCTGTGACTGAAGCCTCTCCATCTGCTTTATTCCCCACCCTGGCTTTTTCACCCTCTCTCTGCCCATCTTCCTCACCTCCCTCTCCTCTCTCTTGGTCTGTCTCTCCCCTAGTAGCAGCCGTATTATTACAGTGATATGCTGACGGTGGGCTGTGCCGTGGGAGTCGGCTGTTGCTTTGGGACCCCACTTGGAGGCAAGTGACTTACCCCTCCTGCACCAATCCCCGTGCCTGACCTCGCTCCCCAAATAGTTGTCAGCACACCCGGCTACGAGTATTACCAGTTGAAACAAGGGTATAATAGCTGACTTTCAGTGAGCACCTACACGGTGCAGGCAATGCTGAGAGCACTTTGCACGTATCCCTGCCGAAAGCTGAAAGAGACTGAAGTTACAGAGGAGAGAGGGGAGAACAGGGATGATGAGCAAGTGGGCGCGGGCAGAGAAGGCAGTTGTGTTTGCTTACTCGTCCGTATTCAGTGTAACCAGACTAACAGAGCAGGGATTATATCGACCAGTTATTGGAGTCCACGGTGACAGAAAGAACACCAAGTTGACAATTGGAGAAACAAAATTGCAGGGAAGCCTGACCAGGCGGTGGCGCAGTGGATAGAGCGTCAGACTGGGATGCGAAGGACCCAGGTTTGAGACCCCGAGGTCGCCAGCTTGAGTGCAGGCTCATCTGGCTTGAGCAAAAGCTCACCAGCTTGGACCCAAGGTCGCTGGCTCGAGCAAGGGGTTACTCAGTCTGCTGAAGGCCCGCATTCAAGGCACATATGAAAAAGCAATCAATGAACAACTAGGGCAGGGGTCGGGAACCTATGGCTCGCGAGCCAGATGTGGCTCTTTTGATGGCTGCATCTGGCTCACAGACAAATTTTTAATAAAAAAAATAACGTTAAAAATATAAAAAAGAGAAATACAAAAAATAAAAAAATTAAAATATATATATATATATATATAAAACATTCTCATGTATTAAAATCCATTTATTTCCTACCGCTCATGTTCATGGTTGCGGGTGGCTGGAGCCAATCACAGCTGTCCTCTAGGACAACATCAAATTTTTATTGGATAATGCGTAATGTACACGAGTTGTTGTATGACTCACAGAATTACATTTTTTTTTTTTGTAATTTTTTTTTTTTCTGAAGTTGGAAACGGGGAGGCAGGCAGACTCCCGCATGCGCCTGACCGGGATCCATCCGGCACACCCACCAGGGGGCGATGCTCTGCCCATCTGGGGCGTTGCTCTGTTGCAACCAGAGCCATTCTAGCGCCTGAGGCAATGACCATGGAGCCATCCCCAGCGCTCGGGCAAACTTTGCTCCAATGGAGCCTTGGCTGTGGGAGGGGAAGAGAGAGACAGAGAGGAAGGAGAGGGGGAGGGGTGGAGAAGCAGATGGTCGCTTCTCCTGTGTGCCCTGACCGGGAATCGAACCCGGGACTCCTGCACGCTAGGCCGATGCTCTACCACTGAGCCAACCGGCCAGGGCCAGAATTACATTTTAAAATATGTGGCGTTCATGGCTCTCTCAGCCAAAAAGGTTCCTGACCCCTGAACTAGGGTGTCACAACGAAAAACTGATGATTGATGCTTCTCATCATCTGTCTGTCCCTATCTATCCCTCTCTCTGACTCTCAATCTGTCCCTGTAAAAAAAAAAAAAAAAATTATAGGGAAAACATATGCTTCTTTTTCCTTTTTATTTTATTTTATTTTTAATCTACTTGTTGGGCTGACATTGGTTAATAAAAGCATACAGGTTCCACATGTACAGTTCTACTACATCATCTGTGTGTTGTATTGTACTGGTGCTCACCACCCCAAGTCAAGTCTCCTCCTGTCACCAAAGCATATGCTTCTTAAATACACCAGCTGTGAGAGGTATCTTTTCAATTATGAAAATGTGATCAGTCCTTTTGTAGAGAAGTCTTCCGGTTGTTAAAATGGCTTAGTTCAGGAATGATGCGTGGATAGGCATTCAGAGTCAATGAAAACATATCATGTTCACTTGTCCTGTCACTGTGCCAGTGTGTGTCACGTAAGTAGATGAGGGCAGCAAACACCTCCGCTGGCACCTGCTTACCCTTCTGTTGTCAGCTCTTGTCATTAGTATCACCAGTCCCCATTGATGCCGGGTAGTGTGTTGGAATTTCTGCACGCACTGAATTTCACACTTAACATTTATACTCACTTTCACCTTTATTTATTCTTTCACCTCACCAATCCAGAAGGCCTAAAGAACATTTTTAGACGTTTTTTGGTAAACGTTTTTTGTTTTTTTTTTTTAAATTAGATTCTTTTAAAGTGAAGAGAATCTGACCTTTCTGCATAAAATTGGATTTTCTGGAATGAATGAGGGAGATTTTTCTTGGTCCTGCATAGAGTATGGGGAAGACCATTGAAAAGTGACATATAAAAGTGACTCTAAACCCCACAAAAACAAATGAACAAAATATGGCTCTTGTCACACACACAAAAAAATGTTAAGTATTAAAAAATTATGATACCCGTTTCAGAATGTTTGTATATATATTAGGTGGCAGATATCAAATGGATTCGAAGAGAACATTACTAGACTGGTTTCATTTTCTGAACATAGACTAAACCTGAAAGAAAAAGCATTAAGAAAATGGATTCGCTATGTAGGCTACTCTTAATGCCTTACGCCGATGAAAGACATAGACTAAGACGTTCTACCAGAAGGACAAGCCTCTTTTTGCTTCCGTTACATGTGCTCTGCACTGTCCCCTGGGCACTGTGCTAGAGCCCGTGCTCCCCAGGAGCTCACCTGGAAAGTGTAGACAGGTGGGCTAGTAGACCATCACTCACAGAAGAGTCTCCCTGGCAGCCTGGGCAACAGAGTGGGAACCTTCTGCTAAGCTGCCTAGGTTGGGGGCTGGGGGTTGGCAATGGAGCTTTACAAAAGAGATAGTGTTTGATCTGGCACTTAGGAAGACAGTAAGGGCAGGGTACTGTGGACAGAAGGGACAGCCTTGCAAAGCCAAGATCTGGGGGCTATAATTACAGCCACTGAGTGTTGCTAGACGGTACATGTGGGAGGGGTAACCGGAAGTGAGTCTGGGCAGGTAGATGGGGGCTACCTCATGAAGGTCCTCATCGGAAAGTAGATTGTATTTGTTCTCTAGGCTAGATTTTGCTTCACATGTGTTTTTATGGAACACAGTTTGAGCTATTAATAGATGTGACCTGTGGAAAGAGTTCTGAGGTCAAATAAGTTGGAAAAGGCTGTGTTTTTGAAACTGGAAAAGTTACCAGAATGTTTGATATGCTGACATGCATTGTGAATATCCAAAAAGTGGCCCAAATTCAGCATTCCCCACAGAAAGCCCTTTTAAAAATCTATTGTCGTTGGCCTAGCGTGCGGAGGACCCGGGTTCGATTCCCGGCCAGGGCACACAGGAGAAGCGCCCATTTGCTTCTCCACCCCTCCGCCGCGCCTTCCTCTCTGTCTCTCTCTTCCCCTCCTGCAGCCAAGGCTCCATTGGAGCAAAGATGGCCCGGGCGCTGGGGATGGCTCTGTGGCCTCTGCCTCAGGCGCTAGAGTGGCTCTGGTCGCAATATGGCGACGCCCAGGATGGGCAGAGCATCGCCCCCTGGTGGGCAGAGCTTTGCCCCTGGTGGGCGTGCCGGGTGGATCCTGGTCGGGCGCATGCGGGAGTCTGTCTGACTGTCTCTCCCTGTTTCCAGCTTCAGAAAAATGCAAAAAAAAAAAAAAAAAGAATTTAAAAATCTATTGTACTTTTCTTTTTTTAACTTTTTAATTTTTCAATTACAGTTGAAGTTCAATATTATGTTGGTTTCTGGATCACAGCACAGTGGTCAGACATTTATATAGCTTATGAAGTGATGCCGCCATAACTCTAGTTCCCGCCTGACACCATACGTAGTCATTACAGTACTGTTGACTATATACCCTGTGCTGTGCTTTACATCCCCATGACTATTCTGTAACTGCCAATTTGTACTTTTTAACCCCTCCCCTTTTTCACCTAGTCATCCCACCCCCACTCCTGTCTGGCAACCTCACAGAATCCCTTTTGCAAGGACCTTCTCAAAGGACTCACAGCATCTCACGGACTTGACTTTGGGAAATGCTGTCATGAGCAAAAGGGAGCTGTGAAAGAATTTTGAACAAGGAAGTGACATGGGCACCTTTGCATGGTGACCCAAGCCCTCTGACATATGTGTGCAGGACAGAACTGGCCTTTGGGTCAACAGGTTTAACCCAAGATGAACAAGAAGACTACTGTCATTGTCATAATGCTAGGTGACGAGAGACTGACCCGGGCTGAGGCAGAAGAGACAGAGAAGAGGATGATGTAGATAGGCGATAGAAAGTAAAATTGATACAACCTAGTGATTGATTTCATGTGAGGACATGAAGCATCAGATAGGAGGAGGAATGTAGGCTAACCCTCACGTTTATAACGAGGACACTTGGCTGGTAGTCACTACGATAGGGAATATAGGAAGTGAAACAGGTCTGGGGAGTTGATAATGTTCACTTTGCACGTGTGGAATGTGAAGTTTCTGTGGCGTATCCAAGTGATATCAAATAGGCCGTTGGGTTGATAAGTCAAGTTCAGGAACTGGGCTGAAAACGTAGCTCTGGTAACCAAGTAGCCCATTGGTGGTTGTTGAATCTATGGGTATGAACTTGAGAGTCGATGCATATCTGTGAGTAGCAAGAATAAGAGACCAAGGACAAGGCCCTGGGTTGGGGCAGAGGCACAGGAGAAGCGGGAGGACCATCCGGGAGGATCAGCTGGGAAGACCACGGGGTGGAAGAGGAGTGCGGTATTACGGAACTTACGCATTCAGAGCATTTCCAGGGGCGGTTGGTGTTTTCCCTGCCTTGTTTCCTTTCGGTAGCACATTTTCTGTTTGGCTCAGGCTGATATTAAAATTAGTTCTCATTCTGGAGTATACAGTGACAGACTGTTAGAGGAAGCATCCCAGAACCACATCGTGGGAAAGAAAATCTTGCTGAGGATTTAAAAAAAAAAAAAAAAAGGTTGTAAAATATGCATAAAATTATACCCAGACAAATCAAAGCCAATTTTGGTTCTTTTTCTGGTAAACAAGAGGGACTTGCTCCACCTGATTCTGTGCTGTGTCGAATCCTCCTTTTAGGGTGTGATTTGAGGAGCAGGGCAGGAAGGTGGTTGGCAAAGCTCTGTCTGCCCCAGATTCCCCATTCCCTCACTGAGTTTTCTGAAATTCCACCCATTCTGTTCTCTTCTGTTCTCTTTCTTCCTTACTTCTCTCTTCCCCTTCCCTCCCCTCCTCTCCTTGTCTTTTCTTCCCCTTCTCCCCCCCATCCTTTTCTTTTCATACATACAACAGTCATTGAGCCCTGATTATACACCAGGCACTGTATTAGGTATGGGGGTCCTGAGGGATTCAAGAGATGGGACTTTGAATGTAGAACAGGGAGAAGAAGGTGGCTAGAATGTGAGATGCCACCTGAAGAGGGAAGCAGGTATATAGGGACTATTTGTAAGTTAGCGGAGAGAGAGGAGACCAGCCTTACCTATTTCATGATCTTTCTTGGGGCTAGGCCTCTTCTGCATTCATCTATTTATGGACTATATTTTCCTGGTTTTCTTTCCTTGTTTTGGATAAAGAGGAGGCTTATCTAAGTTTTGTCATGGAGTTTGATTTTGCATCTTAATATGTTTAGAGATTATTTTCTTTGCATCTCTTAAGTCTTGCTTTCTACACTCTTGTTAGTGTTCCTAACTGCTCTGGATGATATTTCTCTCTCATAATTTTTCTGCAGAAAATATTCAGTGACCCTTCCATTCACGTGGATATCCAACATTGTGGATCTCACCCAACCCTACTTTCTTAGGGATGGAGAGAGCATGACTACCAGATCCTCATGTTTTGAGGGCCCCCCATTTTTCATCCTATCCATAGCTTGTTGAATCACATCCGTGACCCACAAAACACTGTGACCATGATTAGGTATATGGTTTGGAGCATGGACCCCAAGAATGTATAGATTCAGCATGGACTCCAAGAGGCCCACGGGGTGGGAGTGTGGGAGAGAGCCTTTCACGTCGGTCTGCACCTGACTCCATATTCACGCCCTTGTAGGAGTGCTGTTCAGCATCGAGGTCACCTCTACCTACTTTGCCGTGCGCAACTACTGGCGAGGGTTCTTTGCGGCCACTTTCAGTGCCTTTGTTTTCCGTGTGTTGGCCGTGTGGAACAAGGACGCTGGTAACGGGGGCCCTGGGGTGGAGGTGCGTGAATAGGGAGGCTCGTAATGGGGTGTGCAGGGAAGCTCCATGGGGCAGTGCAGAAAAGGAATAGATAGCTTTATTTGGGAAGTGGGACCAAGACCCAAGGATATAAGAAGGCAATAGGTCATGGAGTATGGGAGTGCTGGTTGTGCCTATAAAAAAGAAATTAAATAGAAGAGACATTGGGCTTGGAGGAAGAAAGGAGTTGATCCTGAAAGCTGATGACCTCTGGTTTGCTCTCGGTGGGTTTCTGTGACGTGCCCACCATGATCCATGGCCTTTCCCTCCTATAGACACCATCACTGCTCTCTTCAGAACCAATTTCCGAATGGATTTCCCCTTCGACCTGCAAGAACTCCCAGGCTTTGCCGTCATCGGGTCAGTTGGGGTCACCTGCTCGGGGAGTGGTGAGCTGAGAATGGGTGTGGCTTTGGATTGGAAAGCACCCAAGCTGGGGAGAAGTTGGGGTGCGCATGGATGAAGTGTAAACTGCCCGGGGGGGTGGATAGAAAAGGAAGACAGATGCCTGGTATTTGTTTCTCCCATGGCTCGGTCGGAGGGACAAGGGCTTCATTTCTGTGAACTTTACACCCTCAGGATTTGCTGTGGGTTACTGGGAGCCGTGTTTGTGTATCTGCATCGCCAAGTCATGCTCGGTGTCCGAAAGAACAAGGCCCTCAGCCAGTTTCTTGCTAAGCAGTGAGTCACTGCCCTTCCTTGGCCCTCCCCACTTATTTTCTGGTTCCTCCAGGAGTTCCTTTTTTTTTCATCTTTGTGGAAGGCACGAAATGCTTTTCGGTGGCTTGTGATATAAAATACAGAAGCCCCAATTTTATATGTAGGGGGAAGTGGTGTGGTTTCCCCTTTAACGATGGCATTGTGGTGGAGAGGGAATGCTCTGTACTAAAAGAACCGAGGCTACCATGGGCCACAGGAGACCTAAGCGAGCCAGGGTGCAGGGTGCCGTCCACTGTGAGGTGGTGGCTAAATTCAGGGACCATTCATTCTGTCTCTTTTTCAGCCGCCTGCTGTATCCTGCAATCGTCACCTTGGTCATCGCCTCGTTCACCTTTCCACCAGGAATTGGTCAATTCATGGCTGGAGAGGTCAGCTACTAGGGAGTCTGAGGGTGCGGTCAGGTCATGGTCATGTGATGGGGACTAAGCCAGGACTGGGCCACGAGGAAAAAGAGAAGTAGCGCAGATGTGCCTCGGCTTCTGAGCATGTATACTTTTGGCCAAGAATAGAATCTGTTCCTGAGAATAGAGCAGAAGGGACCCTTGAAAAGTGAGACTGGGAGTCAGTTCCTTAAAAAGAGGAAGTACCGAGCATCCCTGGAGAACTATCCCCTTTTGCTTCCTCTTCTCGCAGTTGATGCCTCGTGAAGCCATCAGTACCCTCTTTGACAACAATACGTGGGTAAAACATGCAGGTGACCCCGAAAGTCTGGGCCGGTCAGCTGTGTGGATTCACCCACAGGTCAACGTTGTCCTCATCATTCTCCTCTTCTTTATCATGAAGGTACCTCTCCCGACACTCCTGACTCCCTAAGCCTCTGTTCGTTTTCAACCTAGGAACCCAGGGTTGGCATAGGGTAAGAAAGGGTGGAATTTCATCTGGTCTGGTGTGTGTCTGTCTGAAAAAGAAATAGTTTGAAAGTTTTAGCATAAGTTGCTCGTGTATGTAAGTAAACCAATGTCTAGATTAGTGGTAGTCAACCTGGTCCCTACCGCCCACTAGTGGGTGTTCCAGGTTTCATGGTGGGTGGTAGCAAAGCAACCAAAGTATAAATAAAAAGATAGACTTAACTATAGTAAGTTGTTTTAGAAAGATTTATTCTGCTACACTTAGCGAAAATCCGACATAAAGTACTTGGTAAGTAATTATTATCATATGCTTTAACTTGCTGTAACTCTGCTTTATAAATTTTATAAAGTAAAGTTACATCCCTACTTTATAAATCACCATTACTGTGAAACCGGTGGGCGGTTAGAAAATTTTACTACTAACTGAGATACAAAAGTGGGCGGTAGGTATAAAAAGATTGACTACCCCTGGCCTAGGTTAATTATTCCATTCACATCAACTCAGTGATGTTTCCCAAGGTTCTGCTTACTAAATTATGAAGACATCAAAGCAGCCAAATAAACAAGGACAAGATAAAGTTCAGCAAAATAGATAACTGTGTAAAAACCTCCAATAAATTAACCAAATCCCCCCACTCACTAGATAATTAGGCACTCCATTCTTCCTGTATCTGATGACCCATTTTTAGTTGATTGCACATCCATTCTCCCCATCTAGTGGGTAATCTCTTTTCTAAAATTGCAAATGAGATAAAATATTTAAATCAATTTTATTAGTGACGACACACAATTTTTATAAATGTTATTATTCTCTGTTAGGTAATGAGGCTGTGAAGGTTTTGCCATTCTCAAACCACTTTTTTTCTAATGCCAATGAGGAAACAAAAACTGATCTATTTAAAAATTTTTTCCATTGATTTTAGAAAGAGAGGAAGGAAAGAGAAAGAGAAACATTGATTTGTTGTTCCACTTATTTATGCATTCATTGGTTGATTCCTGTATGTGTCCTGACCAGGGATCGAACCCTCAACCTTGATGTATCAGGAAGACACTCTGAGCAACTGAGCTACCCAGCTAGGGCAAAGCTGATCTCTTTTTTACATAATATTTTTTTCATGTATACCAGTCAAGAATCATATATTTATAGACTTTTCAGTTACTGCCTATACAAAGATATTTTTATTTCTATCCTTGGTTATGACATCTATTACTATTCCCAATTGCATATTTTTTCTTTTTTTATGATCGCCTTATTACAAATAGTATGTTTTGCCTGAATAATCCAACATTTTCTTCTGTATAGCAGTGCTCTCATTTAAAAATCTGTCCACACTGAACTTTCATGCTTTTGAATATCTTGCTATTAACTTATTCATGATGCCTTTTATGAATCTGTATTTTCCCAGGAAGAGTCACTAAGTAATATTTATATTATAATAGCTGGAGTGATTCATTTATTCATTTACTCAATAAATGTTATTATGTATATACCTTCTATGTGCCAAGTATATAATACCTGATTGCTGATCTTTGGCAAATCTTATGCTTATGGTTGGAAAAACCATTCTTTAAAAATTTTCTGGCCCTGGTCGGTTTGCTCAGTGGTAGAGCATTGGCCTGGCATATGGACATCCGGGTTCAATTCCTGGTCATTGGACACACTTAAGCATACCCTAATTTTTTCCAGAGTGTGGGCAGTCGGCTACATAGTCAAATCAAAATGTAAAGATGACTAAGAGCTGTTTTTCCACAGTCTGAGTAAAAATTGATGTGGTCTTCTGGCAGTGCCAGTGCAGGCTGATAAGATTCTCAGTTCAGATCTTTTATAATGTTGACAAAGGGAACTTCCTTTTTCCTCAATCTTAAGGCATGGCTAGTATCATTATGTCGTAAATCAGGGCTTTTACAGTGAGTGTGCATAAAATGACAACTTCTCGGTTTCGCTTTCATAAGTCTAACATTAATACTGAGCATCATGGAGTTCTCAGCACAGCCTGAGTCTTCCGTCTCTGTAGGATTCTTTTCGGCCAGATCTTCACTTTGCTCCTTCTTGTGAAAGGTCTAAATAAGGGGCCATCTGTGATCACAGCTCTCTGGTTTCCCAGTTCTCTAGAATTTAAAATCTTGGGAGTTATTTGTGTTCTACATCACTTGCATTGTTTCTGGGTTTTACCTTTCATGTGCTAATAGCTCCGAGTTTTGGCTAATCTTACATGTCATTCCTCATGCGGTAAGAGTTGATACTTCAGTGTCTTCTGATCCTGTTACTGTTCTTACACATATCCTGCAGGCTAATCTAAGTTCATCCTCTGAAATCGGACCTCTCGGCCACCTATTATCTGTATTACTGAAGCTTTCAGATTGATCTGAGCCTACAAATCCCTATGGGCTTTGCAAAAATCCCTTGTGTGCTTATCCAAAAGATACGATGCAGAATGGTTCAAGGGGTCTCAAACTGGTATAGGTTAGAGTACCTAAGCAGCTTAAACTTCAAGTGCCTAGAACTGCCTCCAGACAGTTCTAGGTGGCCTCTAGGAGTGTCTGATCATCTGTAGTTTAACCTCAAGTTTGCTGTGGACATTACTGTTGGGTGTTTTAGCAAAAGAGAAGTTTTTTTTCTGTTTTGTGTGAATACGGTTTGATCAAGCTCTCTTCTTCCTTTCCTTCTTTCCTTCCTTCCTACCGAACTACTTACCTTTCTATCTACATCCTACCTGCATTTACTGAGCACTGTGCCCATGGTGAGAGGAAGCAGAGATAATAACACTCGTAATGTACACTCAAGGTCTTCCAGTCTGTATTCTCTTCACTTATACATTTTTTTTTAATGACAGAGACAGAGAATCAGAGAGAGAGAGACAGATAGGGACAGACAGAGACAGGAAGGGAGAGAGATGAGAAACATCAATTTTTCATTGCAGCACTTTAGTTGTTTATTGATTGCTCTCTCATATGTGCCTTGACCGTGGGGCTACAGCAGACCGAGTAACCCCTTGCTCAAACCAGTGACCTTGAGCCCAAGCTGGTGAGCCTTGCTCAAACCAGATGAGCCCACGCTCAAGCTGGTGACCTCAGGGTCTCGAACCTGGGTCCTCCGCATCCCAGTGTGATGCTCCATCCACTGTGCCACCGCCTGGTCAGGCTCTTCACTTATACATTTAACTCTACAATTTTCACCTGTTTTGAACAGTTGTATTCTGATATGAAAAAAGTATGCATTTTGCCTCATCTCAGAGTTCCTGGGACGAAACCTTCTCAGAGCCTTTGTCACTTCTTGAGGTCAGCCCTGGCTCAAGGGAATTTTTTCTAAGGTTCAGGAAGTGAAGGCATTTACTTCTCATTCGTTTTCTATGCAATTGGTGCCATTTCTTAAATGTAAATACTCCGATCCTGACAACTTGTTCCCATCTGTAGCTGCTACCATCTTTCACCAAGTAAGTCTGCGGTCCTTTTTTCAAGATTGGCTTACTCACTGTATTTTTCACTCCATAAGATGCACCTGACCATAAGACACACCTAGGGGTTTTTTTTTTTGTTTGTTTGCTTTTTTCTTGTTTTTTTTTTCCGTATTTTTCTGAAGCTGAAAACGGGGAGGCAGTCAGACAGACTCCCGCATGTGCCCGACCAGGATCCACCCGGCACGCCCATCAGGGGGCGATGCTCTGCCCATCCAGGGTGTTGCTCTGTCGCGACCAGAGCCACTCTAGCGCCTGGGGCAGAGGCCAAGGAGCCATCCCCAGCGCCCGGGCCATCTTTTGCTCCAATGGAGCCTCGGCTGCGGGAGGGGAAGAGAGAGACAGAGAGGAAGGAGAGGGGGAGGGGTGGAGAAGCAGATGGTTGCTTCTCCTGTGTGCCCTGGCCGGGAATTGAACCTGGGACTTCCGCACGCCAGGCCGATGCTCTACCACTGAGCCAACCGGCCAGGGCCACACCTAGGGTTTTAAGGAGGAAAATAAAAAATAATAATCTGAACCAAATTGTATATTAAAATATTTAATAAGGCCCAGGAGCAAAGATGGCCTGGGCGCTGGGGATGGCTCCTTGGCCTCTGCCCCAGGCGCTAGAGTGGCTCTGGTTGCGGCAGAGTGATGTCCCGGAGGGGCAGAGCATTGCCCCCTGGTGGACAGAGCATTGCCCCTGGTGGGCGTGCCGGGTGGATCCCGGTTGGGCTCATGCAGGAGTCTGTCTGACTGTCTCTCCCCATTTCCAGCTTCAGAAAAATAAATAAATAAATAAATAAATAAAAGATTTAATAAAATACCGTATTTTTTGCTCCATAAGACGCACGGGCATTATCCCTCCACTTTTGGGGGGGAAAAGGTGAATCTTATGGAGCAAAGAATACAGTATTTTGAAGGGATATGTAAATCTGTTGCTTCATTTACATACTACGTCTCAAAATTTCAAGCACCACTCCTTCCCCACTCTATTTCTCAAGTCTTTTGCATTCTTTGCCACCAAACGCACATATTGCTTTTACTAAACTTATCCCAGTCTCCGCTGGAATGCAACCTGATGAAGTTGGCCTTGGGGATCTTTTCTGTTAGGCTGGCTGACTCACCTGGCTCTCTCAAGGTGCCCTTCCGGTATGGCGAGTACAGATCTGATTGTTTGGTCCTTTGTTCAAAGTGATTTGATGTCACAGGAAATAGCTCAGGTGGGACAGTCACCCCAGTTTCCCCTGTGAGGATCACCATATAAACGGCTTTGTAAATAACTACATGAAAGCTCAGTTAGTCACTAAGACTTAAAGGTGTCTGCCACTTTCAACAGCAGGTCTTTTTCCAGAAACACAATCTGACCAGGAAAAGATATCTTTCAGCTTCCAGAGTTTCAGGCTCTTCTGCTGAGGTAACCTTTTGAAGCCAAGAGGCTACAGTGGGCTAGGGCCCTTTGGGGGCAGTGACAGAGGACCTCTGAGGCCCCACTCCTTGTTCTAGGTTGTCTAAGGGCAAATATAGTCACTCCAAGTAGGACGGTTTGGGTTAACCATTCGGAGGGACTTTCTTATAGTGTTGTCTTTGGTGATCTCCTAGCTCGAGGACTCCATGCTTTCTGGTTCTAGAGCAAGGGGGGTAGACATGGTGACTACCAGAAGGATGAGCCATCTCCGCATTTTTCTCACCCTTGAAGCAGGAAGGAGCAGGATAATGGGAACGGGGCTCGGTGTGCACATGTGTGTGTCGGGCGGAGTTGAGGGGGGTGTCCTGATGCCTCTTTTTACCCCAGTTCTGGATGTCCATCGTGGCCACCACCATGCCCATCCCCTGTGGAGGCTTCATGCCCGTGTTTGTGCTAGGTAAGTTCTGTTGGGGAGCCTGGGACCCTACTGATAGCTGCCAGCTAGGGTACTGGGAAAATCAGGAAAGGCCCAGAATGCTGGGAGTTCATATTTGGTCTTGGCACCCAGGGAGGGATTGGCTCCTAAAAATACAGATCTCTCAACACCTTCCTGCCTTTTGTCTTGGCTCTAGGAGCTGCATTTGGAAGGCTGGTAGGAGAGATCATGGCCATGATATTTCCTGATGGCATCTTATTTGATGACATCCTCTACAAGATCCTACCTGGGGGCTACGCAGTAATTGGTGAGACACACTCCACACTCTTGAAACCAAATACGGAGTCCCTCAAATGCCCACACTCTCCCATGACATATTCGTTCCAGGCTCTACAATAGGGCTTTCATTTAATACTGTTTAATTCAACTTCTATTCAAGTAATCAGCCCTTGGTTCTGATTCTCATTAACATTTATTTAATGCCTATGAGACTTCGTTTCTTCATGTAGAAAAGGGATTATAGGGATTAAATGAGATAATCAGGGATGGAAGCACCTAGGATTGCGTCTGAATGATTGGTAAAGGTTTTGTTGTTGTTGTTGTTCCTTCTAAAGAGTCATGGGAACAACAGTGCAGGTGACTGGCTGGTCTACTTTCACCTTGCAGGTGTGCCAGTATTGACAGGACTTAAGAGCTAAGAAACATGGACTCTGGGCCCATCCCTGCCACTTGTCACCTGGATGATCATGGACAAGTCAGCTGCCTTTCTGAGCCTTAGTTTCTTCTGAAGTGACTTCTGAGATATCTTACAGCCCTCACATTCTATGAATCTCTGATATTTTTTTAAATCAAATCTATTTTCTCATCCATCCAAAACCCACGTCTAACACACCGACCAATATAAATCCCAGAATTATTATGCCTCCTTCCTCCCCTCTCTCTTTACTGAAATCCTATACCATCCAAGGCCCTGCCTCCCCTAGTTAGAGGAGCACTAACCAGCTTTATTGTTCATATGATGATTTTACTCTCCCATAAATTGTTGGCTCAAAGCCTGAGGTCCAAAGTAGCATGCCATAACTGCGTTTTAAAATGCTCAGTTAAACATGATACAAACTTTCAAACACCAGGAATAGATAAGATATCACTATCTTCATTTTATAAATGAAAATGTGGGCAAGGATTTTGTAACTTGTCCAAGGTCATGGGTAAGGTCAAAATGATGATTTTCTAACAGCTCAGCATTCTAGCGCCTGCTCTTGACAAATGGCTATCTTGGGAGTATTGGCACCGACCCACTCTGTCACTCCCATCGTATCCCATGTGCCCTGCATGCCCAGAATTGCAGCTTTAATCCGCCAGTACATTCCTCTGTCTCATCCTAGGAGCAGCAGCGTTGACCGGTGCGGTGTCCCACACAGTCTCCACAGCTGTGATTTGCTTTGAATTAACGGGTCAGATCGCTCACATCCTACCCATGATGGTGGCTGTTATCTTGGCCAACATGGTGGCTCAGAGCCTGCAGCCCTCCCTCTATGACAGCATCATCCAGGTCAAGAAGCTACCCTACTTGCCTGACCTTGGTTGGAACCAGCTCAGGTCAGGGGCACCAGCTGGAATTAGTTCAGCTTTGATGGGGTGGCGGTGAGGGGTTCGGAGGTTGAGAGTGAAGTTAGGGTCAATGTTTGCAAGCATTGCTTTTGACTGACTTTTCTATTCCCACGTACTTAATAAGTATCGTGAACGACCAAATGGCAAAATTTATGGGATGGGTGGAAGGGCCAGCAAAGGGACAGGCATATGGTGGAGCTAACCCCCCATGCTTTCTACCCTCCATAGCAAATTTACAATCTTTGTGGAAGACATCATGGTCCGCGACGTGAAGTTTGTTTCAGCCACCTGCACCTATGGGGAGTTGCTAAGCTTGCTCCAGACCACCACAGTCAAGACTTTACCACTGGTCGATTCAAAAGGTCAGTGGGAAGGAAGAAAGCCAACTCTGGACTTACTGATTGAACTTGGGCTCCATGGGGGGAGGAGCACTGTGGTGTGGGCTTGTCTGCAGGGGCACCCAGTCTGCTACAGGAGACCCCACCTATGCTCCTCCCGGAGCACGATCATCCTGAGAAAGGTAAAATACAGCCGCAACACAAGCACGAGACAGTTAAAAACCAACCAGAGAAACAACAGTCCATTCTCATTCTTCATTCTAGTCATGTTTTATAAAGTCGCCATGAACACTGCGTTAGGGGATGCTACACGACGCCATTGCTCCTAGAGGACGTGCAGGGTCAGGTTCCTGCAAGCCCTGGTCACAGTGTTTCCTTCCACTCACTAATCAATGCATGAACTTCTTTTGTGCATGTTTCTCTTTAAAGGCGCTTATTCAATATATGTTGTTGATTGAATAACATTGAAACTTACCCAACAGCACAATAGCTCATGCCTGGACAAAAGCTTATCTCACTCACCAATTTTCCCCATAAGGCTACATCACAGCCTTTACACTTAAGGGCAGTTTAAAACAGCAAAATAACCAACACAAAACACAAAAATGTGGAAAACGTGGCAGTCAGTGGACCACGAAAAGAACACTTGTTTGCAATCTGAGAGGTGGGGGTGAAAAAAAAAAAGTATAGCATCACTTTGTTCAACCTCAGCTAGAAACGTGTGTATGGGGTGACCCAGATGTTTTGCTGTTCTTTGCATGTCTGCAAATAACAGCAGAAGCATCATGATGAGTATTTGGGTGACAAGTGGTCCAATTCGCAAATGGGAAATCCACGTTCCAGCCCCTTATGTGGTTCTCCTTGCAACTCGGCTAAATAAAAGCTGTTCTTTCATGTTCAACTTGAGGAGCAGATGAAAGTGTTCCGTGTGAAGGAGTGAATGGTTTTTTGCAGCTGTGATTTCATTTCCTTCCCCGCCCTTTCTGCCCTCCTGGGCACTGAATCCTGCTCTGTGCTGTTTCTGGCTGTGACTTATATCAGTCTCTGTCCGACCTTCCTCACTAGATTGAGTGTTCCTTGAGGGGTGGAGACTATCACTTCTCTCTCCATCAAACTGCCACCTTATAGCTAGTTACTAGATAGTCAATAACTACTTGCCTCACATTTGAATCAGTGATATCGAGAAGAATCATGGCGGGCCATCTGGAACCATTTAAAAATTGTTAGTTCTGATTTCAGATAGCCAGAGTATCCAAATTGCTCAAGTTAGGTTAGTTTCGTTTCTGTATTTTTCCAAATCCCAGATACCTTCCAAGTGTCTTCGACAGCAGGGTCCCTTCGCTGGAGCAGGGGTACAGCCCCTGAGGTGTGGGGTTTTCATGCTAATGGCCAAGACTGGACGGTAGGATTTATCTCAATGACACTGCCACAGTTTTAGGGCCTTAAAACTCACTGAAAATGTTAATTATAGTAGCAGGATTTTGACCTTCCCAGGAAAAGTAGGCCTTTTGTTTATATCTTAGAAGGACCCAGACTCTTGAAATAATTAAACGTCAGCTATCCTTGTAGACTTCTTTCAAAGTATATTCAAATCTTGGCCTATCTGGATGGCTTTTAATGTTGTTTTTTGTTTGTTTGGTGTGGTTTTGTGTGTATGTGTGTGTGTGTGTGTGTGTGTGTGTGTGTGACAGGATTGATTAGCCTATTTAAGTAGCAAGTTCACCTATTTGCAAACAGGCTATATCAGAATAAGTACAAATTAACACCAACCAGTACACTATCAGTTGGGTCTAAGTGCTAAATGGGTGTAATAAGAGGGACTGAGCAAGGTCAGTCATGCAGGATTTTTGAAATGAGTTTTTAAGAAGAGAGGATGAAAGCCAAGAAGGAGAAGCGGGGCGGGGGGCACTGGTTTTCTATCTCTGTCTCCATTGTGCTGAGCGGGACAGAGTTGGGGGCTGGCCAGGAGCCGGCCCTCAGGCTGAGCTTGGATCGCCCCCAGATTCAATGGTCCTGCTGGGCTCCGTGGAGCGGTCAGAGCTGCAGGCCCTCCTGCAGCGCCACCTGAGCCCGGAGCGGCGGCTGCGGGAAGCCCAGGACCTGGCCAGGAAGCTGTCGGAGCTGCCCTTTGATGGGAAGGCGAGGCAGCCCGGGGAGGGGCTCCAGGGCTCCTCGCCCCAGGGCCGCCCGGAGTCCTTCGCCTTTGTGGATGAGGATGAAGATGAGGACCTCTCTGGGAAGCCGGAGGTGACCGGGCGGGGAAGGGCTGGGTGGGGTGGGGGGCAGGAAAGATTGGGACAAAGGAAGAGTAGGAAGAGGGAGTGGAGATGCTAGTCATTGAGATAGTCAGAGACCGGAGCCCCTGGGTCTAAAGGACTGAAGGAGATAAGGTTGTGGATGACGGTACCAATGAAATGTGTATAGGAATTCTGAACTGGGGGGAAGACGAGAATTAGATGGATTCCCAGGATACCGGCTGGTGAAGGTAGGAAGGCACTAGGCAGCCTCTTCTCCAGGACTTAGGATTTGTGTTCCTTACAGCTGCCTCCTCTTCCTCCTCCTCACCCCTTTCCTCCTGTTCCACTGCCCCCTGAAGAGCCCAACGGGCCCCTGCCTGGCCCCAAGCAGCAGCCAGAAGCACCGGAACCTGCAGGTGAAGATCCTCCCATCATGCACCTGCACTCAGCCTAAGGGCTGCTACTATGAGGAGGGGTGGGGGCTGGGGTGGCATGGCAGGGAAGGGTTCCTAGTCATTGAGTCTCCATATTGCCGTCCCAAGGAGTAGGACGGTAGGAGAGGCTTAGAAGGGTAGGAGAGAGGCTGTCTATGGCAGCAGCAAAGTGTCAGGAGATCACGTGGGAGCCCCTGGCTCGCTCTTCCCGGGAGGGGTAGGAATTGCCTTGCGTCCATTTCCACCTGTTCCCTACTCCTCTCAGGGCGAAGACGCTCCATCTTTCAGTCGCTGCTGCGCTGCTTTTTGGGCAAAACCCGCCCCACAAAGAAGAAAACAAGCCAGGTGAGAGATGCTTGGGGGAGGAGGGTTGGTGGGAGCAGAGAAAAGGGAGCTTGTCTTTGAAGAATGAGAAATCCATGACCCTTAGATCGTGGGCTGATGAGCAGACATCTGTGGCCCTGGCCTAGGGATCCCAGGTTCTATTAGGAAAGAACTTGGACCTGTGTCTTTCTTCTCTAGGATTCAACGGATTTAGTGGATACCATGTCACCTGAAGAGGTAAGGGAAGCGGCAGCCTGGGGTGGATTGTTCCATCAGCTGATGCTCATCTTTCCCTGTCGTCTTTCTTGTGTTGTGAGAACAAGGTGTGAGCGAGGCGGGAAAGCACTTTAGAGGTTGCAGAGGAGGTGTGATTATGGAGACAGAGGTGGCACGTTGCACAGAGCCAGGGAGATCTGATGGTGCTCTCGGAGAGACCATCGTCACTGCAGAAGAGGGAGGTTTCGAGCCTCCTTGCGTAGATGGGCCCGTGGTGCTACGTTGAGCCTCAGATCTTTTAGACATTAGGGACAGTCTAGACAGGCAGAGGCTGTGCAGGACAGCTGGGCGTTACCTGAAGTGAACAGCACCTGGTGAAAGTTACTCTGCCGACTGATCAGGGCCCTGAGACGGTGGACAACTAACTACGAGATGCCAGGAGGCAAGGCTGGGAAAAGCCACTGTTGGAGGACAAGCAGTCACAGTGCTGCATGCTGAATGGACTTGGCTGTGAGCAGTAAGAGAATGTGGAGCCGTGACTGGAAACAGGACTGATGGGGACACACCCTAAGGGTTGGACAGACACAACAAAGTCCATCAGCAGCCATTCTGTGCAGTAAAAGGGAAGGCAGACACGAGCTTCATGGCTGACAAAACCATAATGCATATTATTTTACAGTAAACATCTTATCAGATGTCCGGAATAAAGATGTGTTACAAATAAAAAGTACTCCAGGGCTGGAGGAAGGGGTGGGGACTGACAAGAGAGAAAGGAAGCCCCCTCTTCCGTCCTCATCCCCTCCCAGAACAAATACACTTCTGACAAATGATTTATGAAAAAGTCAAATAGATGATCACAGAGGAAAAAAAAGAAAAACTGTTCCTTCTGTCCGTGAACAAGAATTAGATGGGTCTTATCTGCAAGTAAGGAGTGCCTTGCTAGGGCGCTAAAACCAGCAATCATGTTTTTTGTTGTTGTTAACACAACAAAGAGAGAAAGCTGCCAAGTTGATCATTGAGGCTATTTAATGACAACTGAAAATAAAATGCCACCAGGGATAAAAAAGACAGTAGATCTACATTTTTTGTTCATATATTCCCCAAGGAAAACCTTAGGTAGCTCCTAGCTCCCACGTGACTCCGTGACATTTTGGAAGAAGAAGATCCAGTAGGAGTCAGAACTGAGATTATTTTGAACGTGGCTTTCAGTCTAGATCAAGGTGACACCCTTGGCAATATCAAGATGATACCTACGGGAATATCAGAAGAATTCAGTTAGAGATCGCCGGAGGTCCCTGCGATGGCTTCATTCTGCTACGCTGTTAGTACACACAGTTAGAGCTCCGGATGATAACTGGGGCCGAGCTTTTTCAAGTTCGGATTCAAAAGCAGACATCCTCCTCCCCGTAGTCGAGAGCTGGGGGTGCTTGGAACATTGCCAGCAGTCAAGGTCAGAAGCCCAGCTCCACCTCTGCGCCATTTGAAAAATGTCTGGCACGGAGGAAGTGCTTGGTTATTGCTGTAATTCACTTATCACTGTTCCTCCAGGGAAGGCAGACACGGAACTAGGGAAGGCCAGAAATGATCATAGAAAGTCCAGCAAGGCAGGATCAGCCAAACCAGGGCTGGCAGGAGAGCTGCCCGTCATAAATAAATCATCTCTACGACATACTTGCTAAGTGGTCACCGACCTGTGCCAGTCAAACCCCACATGAACCTTGAGTCAGGGAACAGGAGAGTTTTGTGAAATCTTAGATTTATTTATAAAAGCCAGAGCCAGACTGGGCTCTTCAGAAGCTTGGGGATTTGGGCATCATGTCTAAAGTCAAGGGGAGAGCTGGCCTTCTTGTTTTAATGCTTCCGTCATAAGGAAAACAAACAACAAAAAAGATGGCTTTGCTCAAAGCCGTTTAGCACTGTTGGACCCAGAACAGCTCCTCCAGTCCAAAAGATATTCGCCATGATCTACTGCATGAAAGGAAAGTGTGCCAGTAACCCCACAGCATGCAGCCATCAACGCGTCACACGCTCACGGAGTTCCTGTCTAGTGGGCAGAGGTGAGACAAATGCCAACACGCCGTCCATGCCTCTTCTGAAAAGGAGAGATCCGCAGAGGGTGGCAGGAATTGAAAAGGGGGCAAAGCACCTTGGTTGGGAGTGTCCAGTGTGCAGAATGGGTGCAGCTGGGCAGCTCAGGAAAAGACACGCGGCCCAGCCGGCGCAGGAGCCAGAGGACATGTGTGAAGAACAGAGGGCAGTCTGGTTCACCCGAGCAGGAGGTGAGACCGGAGTCAGCGGAAGACTGACAAGATAGGTTGGAAATAACAAGTGTTTGGGGCATGGGGGGGGGGGGTGGAGGGGTGTAGGGGGCAACCTGAGTGCCTGAGGCGGCTGATTTGGGGCCAGATGAGGCAGGAGAGGGGAGGGGCTGTGCCCTGGGAAAAAGGGAGGGGCTTAGTGATCTGCAAGGTCTGTGCTAGTTCCTTGCATATTTCAGGATCAGGGCTAGGAGGGCTGCGTGTGGTCCAAGCCTTGTACCTGAGGTTGAAGGGGGCTCTGTGGTAAGAGGGTGACTTCCTTACTCTGCCCCCCAGATTGAGGCCTGGGAGCAGGAGCAGCTGAGCCAGCCCGTCTGCTTTGACTGCTGCTGTATTGACCAGTCCCCTTTCCAGCTGGTGGAGCAGACATCCCTGCACAAGGCCAGTCCCCGCCCGCTGCTCAGGGCTGCGGGGAGGGCAGGGGAGGCGCAGGGCCCGCTGTGTGCTGACCTGCCACTCTTTCCCTGTAGATTCACACGCTGTTCTCGCTCCTTGGCCTCCACCTGGCCTATGTGACCAGCATGGGGAAGCTCCGGGGTGTGCTGGCCTTGGAGGAGGTAACCTTGCTGTGTCCTATTTGAGCAACCAGAGGAATGGGTGGGCACAGGATGTGGGGGAGGGGTGGTTTTAACCTCCCTGTTTCCATCTCTTTCTCATGCAGAGATGGGGGGGAGAGAACTGTCAAGTCCAGAAGGGCTGTAGCTCTCTACCCTAGACACAGCCCTTAGAGTGGGTTTGGGAATGGGGTTCAGGGCATGAGTCATGGTTTCGCAGGGGAGTTCTATGGGGAGGGCAACAGAAAAAGGGAAGAGATGGGGTGTGGCTGAAGGGGGCCTGAAGGTCACAAGGAAGGGGTCAGAGGATGGCCTGGGTCCATGGTCTGCTAGTTGGCCCCTCTCTTTCCCCTTTTCTGTCTTTTTTGACCTCTCCAGGTGGTCCACCTTTCTGGCCACTCCCTGGCTTTCTCTTTCTGTTTAACTTTTGTGGTATCTGTCCTTCTCCTGTGTCCCTTCCTCTCACATTGCCCCATCTTCTTCCTCTTCCCAATCCCATGCCCTCTCCCCCTCTGCTCCCCAGCTGCAGAAAGCCATTGAAGGGCACACCAAGTCCGGGGTGCAGCTCCGCCCTCCCCTGGCCAGCTTCCGGAGCACGACCTCAGCCCGCAAGACGCCCGGGGGGCCACTCCCTCCCTCGGAGGCCTGGAGCCTGCCTGAGGACGGACTGGGGGCTGCCAAGTCGGAGCCAGAGGACACGGGCCCTCTAGCCCCAGAGACACCTGAGCCTTGCCCCTCCACGTGGCCCCCTGTCTCCCTGGCTCCGGCCAATGCTGAAGCCGAGCTCGAGGAGCTGGAGCTGGCGGACAGCCCGGGGCTGGAGGAAGAGCTGGCCGACATCTTGCAGGGCCCCAGTCTGCGATCTACCGACGAGGAGGACGAGGATGAACTGATCCTTTGACCACTCCTCACTACGGGACCGCCTCATCGGACTGCCAAGAGGCCCAGGCATATTGTGTGGGAGACAGTATGTCCTAACGTTGGACAGATCACGCCAATATCCTGCTCCCTCCTGGGAATTTTAACATGTGACAGAGATAGTCTTTGAGGAGGAGTCAATTCAGGCAGAGACTCGCCTTGGTCAGTTATTTAGGCCGTTTTCCCTATTCCCAGACACTCCATGAAGGGCCCTTATATTCCCGCGTTTCCCGCTCCAGGGTAGGGGGTTCCCTGCCTCTCCCCGTGCCCCACAGCTCCCTCTGTCCTGTCCCAGCGCCTTCCTGGCCTTGCCCTCTGTCTTCCAGTCTCCACAGGGCTGGGTGAAGGGAGGTCAGGGACATCTGTGGCCCCGCAGGTGCCATATTGGAGGAGGAGATGGGGCCACCTCAGGGCTTTGTGGATTGAAGGCCCCAGAACATACTCGCAAGCCATCCCCAGCCCCTTTTCTCAGAGTCCCCTACCCCACGGTCTCCCTGCTTCTCGAAATTTGCCTGCAGACGCTATTTAGCTCCCACTATCTGTCCCCAAGCAAAGGCTATTACTAGGGCCATGAAAGGCCAATCTTATTTCCCACTCCTTCGTCCCCGATGTAAGCAGTCAAGTGTGGACAGACTATGGGGGTGCTTCCTGGAAGGCAGAAGGTCACAGAAGGATCTGTGTGGACGGGGGCAGGCACCGTGAGCCAGACAGCCATGCTGTCCCAATGGGTGTAACTACTTCCTGCAGAAATCCTCCCATCCCACGTCACAGCTTCCTCATCCTTGTTTCCAGGTCACTTCCTAGAAAACCTCTCCCCTCTCTGGTCACTGATCTGTCCTTCCCATGGGTCAGCTCTGCCCTTGAGCTGCTCCAGCTGGAACCCCTCCCGCCATGAGCCAAGGCTCGAGGAAGCCAGGCCCTTCACGGTGTCACTCAAGATACAACCCTCAGACTAGCTCTTTGTGTTCTTCTTGGGATGGAGTGTTGGGTTCCAATGTCAAGGTGGCAGACCACTGTGACGCATCCCACCCTTGGGAAGCCAGAACCCGGACCTTCCCCAAATGAGCGACAGGGAGCCTGCCATGCGCCTGCCTCTTCTGTAAGTGGTCCCAGGGGCTCTGGGCATCCAGAAGCCCTTGCTCCCACATCCCAGGCTTTTCCCCTTCCCTCCTCCATGGCCTCTGCTTGTGTCCCCTCTCCGGAGAGACATTCTCCTCCTTTACCTCCCCCGGGCCCGGTCTCCTTCATCCCCCAAATAAGACACTGAGTCAGAGGATGCCACCACATTCTGTTTAGTGCCACTGAACACGGCCCGGAGCCCTCCCCACCATTACCTCCCTGCCCTGTCCCCAGGCCAAGAGAGGCTGTAGCCTGGGGAGGGGGCTGCAGTGGGCGCTCACGCCCAATGCCCACTTGTATATAATCTATAGTATTTCTATATATTTATATATAATTCTCTCTGTAATATATGTCATAGAATCTCTCTTGGGCCTGGGGTGGGGATGTCACATTAAGAAAACATGCTAAGACTGGCCATAAAAACAGATATTCCCAGACCTGGAAGACGAGCATCAGTTGGATAGGTAGGGGGCAGGGAAAAAGTCATAAACACAGTCACCAAAATTCCCTCCAGAACACAAGCAGAAGAAGGAAGGGGGAGGGGGAGGCAGAAGGGGAGGAATGGAATATTTGGGTTTTCCTTTAATAAAGTGAATTGAAAATAAAAGTCCACCCCTCATTCCCTTTCAAAAGAAAATCATTTAGCAAGAGCAGTTTCATTCACAATAATATAAAAACAGCCCTGTTCCAGGACTGTTGTAAATCGTGCTGCACAGCCTTGAACCCCAAAGGAAAAGCAGCCCTCCCTCACCCCCAACAGCCTCTTCCAGCACATGCCCCCCCTCCCCCCATAGGCTAGAAGCAAACCCCATGCACCCTGCCCCCCAGCACCAGAGAGGCAGTTCCTCCCTCCCAAGAGTTCAAAGAGGGACCCAGGCTCAGCTCCGCAGGTCTCCCTCTTCAGAGCAGGAGGGAAGCTCTTTGCAAGTGCAGACCCCCACCCCACAGCTGACTTCTGGTCTGCGCATGTGCCACTGCCAGCACCAGGGACTGTGGAGTCCCCACTGGTGTCTGAAACCTGCTAAATTCCTTGACAATTCAGTCATCTTTCAGACCAAAGAAAGGCTTCCTGGAGGCAGGGAGGGAGGAAAGAGCGCTGCTCTCCATCTGCCTTCCCTAACTCCCCAGGGCCCTGAGCAAAACAGAACTGGAACACATGAGCCCACTCGCTGGAGTGGATGTCCACTGCGGGCTGGGGCAAAACGGGGCGGGAAGAGGATGAGAGGAAGAGGAAGGGAGTGATGCATCCAGAGAGCAGGTTGCACAGGGTAACAGGGGCCCCCTGGAAGGAGGGAACCATGAGCATGCAAAACCCCGAGATCTGTGGCAGGGTGAGGGCACCGGGCCACTTCCCAGAGCTCCTAAGCGGGAGGTCCTGGCGCCTCCTGATGCAGGTCACATGATCAAACACAAGCCACAGCTTTAGATGAGATAAGCAACTCTTCACCCACCTGTTTCCTCCAAGAACTGACCTCCCCTCCCCTGAAGACATGGGACCCCGGCTTTGGTTGCACTTCAGGACCACGTTTGCATGGAATTGTGAACTTGATGGGGGTGGGGGTCACAGACAAACAGAAACAGCCCATTCCAAAGAAACAGACATCTGGGGGTGGGGATGGGGTAGTGTGTGCCCAGGGTCTGAGAAGGATGACAGTGCTCTCTTCCTGGCAGAGATCAGAAGCAATAGGACCCCTGTCAAAGTCGGGCTAGGTCCTGAGGCCCTACCGGAGTCTTAGCCAAGGAAAGTGGAAAGACAGGCAATGAAACTCCTAGGGTCTCTCTCCTGGGATTCTCCCTCTGCCAGGGGCCAGGGGATGGGGTCCTACTGCGTGCTCCACAAATGCCACTTCTTTGCTCCAGGGTGTTCCTGACACCAGGATCCCTTACAGAAGAGTTGGGGCTTTGTGTGCTGCAGACTGAAGTCCCCACTGGCATGGAAACTGGGTGTGGAAGGGCAAGCCGAGTCAGGGGCGTAGGCCTCACTGTAAACTTGTCCTTGAAGGAAGGAGACTCTGCTCCCATCTCTGCAGGAGGCCTGGGCCGGGAGGATGCCTGGGAGGCGCTGGAGGAGGAGCAAGGGGCTGAGTGCCCACACACTGCTCAGCAAACAAGCCACTGGGCAGCGCCTGACAGCACCAGACTCTTCCCTCCACCCCACTCAACCTGAGTCCCCAAGAAGTTATAAAAATGTAGAAAAGGCAAAGAGAATAGTGTAAACAGCTCCAGAGAATTGGGGGGGGGGAGTGGATGGAGGGAGGCACAGCCCTCAGGCTTCCCTGCCTGGCAGGACACCTGCATTCTGTGTCACCCGCTCCGGGTGGGTGGGGGGGCTCTGGGAGCAGGGGATAGAAGAAGGCAGACAAAAGAAGTGAGAGCTGGAGCAGCCAGCCCACTGGGTCCTTCCCAGACCCTTAGGACCCACCTTTCAGTCAGGGGATATTTGAGATCCCAGAACAGGCGGCCATGTTTGTTGTTGGTCCCATCATCAGAGACACTCTGGTCTTGGGGGGGGGCTTATATAAAGAATCCTGTTTGTGCCCCAGTGCACCCAGCTACCACGTCCACCTCCCCCGTGACTCCTGATCTCAGAAGGAGACGTGGTTTCTCCTACGCCCGCCGAGCCACGTCCAACAGCCCCTGAGGTCTGTTTGTCAGAGTAGGGTCAAGCTGGGACCACAGCCAGACAAAACACAGAGTCGGGAAAAGCATGAGTGACACGCAGAAAGGAGGCATTCAGACAGCCACAGTCAAGGCTCCTGGAAGACGAAATCGGGGAGTGAAAAGCTGAGAACCAGTTGATGGCCACAGGCCACTCTGTGCTCCTGTCCCCAGGATAGAAACTGGAGCTTCGTCCTCACAGGCCCAGAAGCCCACAGCCAAGCTGAGCAGAGCCATCTGGTTGCCTGGGCCTCAATCCCTGGACCTGTGGTTTCTATAACACAAGGCTGGAGAGAATCTTCTCCTGGCTCTCCGTGTCCCCGGCGAGGGCTGGCCGCCCCCGGGTTCCGCGCGGTCTTCTGCCCGGGTTTCAGCTGTACTGCTGGGGGAAGGGAGGGTATCGTTGCAGCCATGCTCCTCAGGTGGGAGTGGAAGGTAGGGCGTAGAGTGGGAAGAAGCTAGTTGTTGGCCTCGCCCTCCTCCTCATCAAAGGACTGCACGCCTGAAGATGTGACGTCAGACACCTTCCGGCTAAGAGCAGTGGACACCTCGGGGTCTTCTCGTGGGGAAAGCGACTCCAAGTCCCGGCATCCCGCATCCTCTTCCTCCTCAGGGGCCAATGGCCTCTTCTCCTGCTCTGCAGGGCCCCGTGCCAGGTCCACGCCACCGACCCCCGGAGCCCAGTCGGTGTCTCCCCCCAGCAAAGGTGGAGGCTCCTGAGCAGAGTATCCCAAAGCAGGTTGGGAAGGTCCCATTTCATGCAAGCTCGGCTGAGAGTCATCAAATGCAGGACCAAGGTAGGATCCTGTAGCTGGAGAGGCAATGAGGGACTGGTCGCTTGCTTCCCAGGCATCCGATGACCCCAGACAGTACATGCCCTGGGACACATAGGAGTGAGGCCATCCATCCATGGGGGCTTGAGTGAGGGCATCTGTAAGGAGAATCATGGAGGTCGGTGGGGGTAAAGACTGTCAAAGGCAGTCACGGCGGCTCAGAGAAGGAGGGTGAGATGTTGGGGACAGAGGGGAGCAGAAAGCTGAGATGGACAGAACGTCTTAGAAGAACAGAGATGAACAGAGGTAGCCTAGATAGCACAGGAGGCCTCTTAGGCCTCAGGGGTTGGATTCTGGAGCCATCCCTCACCTTGACTCTCCATCAACTCCTGGTAGTTGTCACTGTAGTTGCAGCCTAATGGTTCCTGGGCGGAGTTGACACTCATGTCCTCGCCGTCCATGGAAGACCAGGCCATGAGTGTGGCCTCAGAAATGGCAAACTGTTCCATGACGCCTGGGAGAAGACATGTACAGCAGTTAGCTCAAGATACCCCCAAGAACCCTGAGACACATGCATGGGGGAGGGGCCATCAGTGCGATGTTGTTCGGTAGAAATACAATGCAAGCCATTGATGCGATCTGAAAATTTTTCTAGTAGCCACATTAAAGTAAAGGAAACAGGTGAAATTAAATTTACTACTATAGGCTTATGTAACCCAGTACGTATAAAAGATGATCATTCCAACGTCTAATTCATATAAAAATTATTGGGATAGTTTACATTCTTTTTTTCAGAAGAAGTCTTTGAAAGCCCAGTCGCTATTTTACACTTACAGCACATCTCCACTTGGACTAACCACATTTCAAGTTCTGAATAGCCAGAGGCTACTGTATTGGACAACACAGCCTTTGCACATGCTCCGAAACAAGGCAAAATCACGGGGGACTTCCCAGAAGGTCAGATTTAGAATTCCCAGGGGAAGGAGTTGGGAGTCTTCTACTGAGATATCCTAAGGGATCAAAACTTGTGACTTCAGAATTTTTTTTTTTTTTTATTTTTGTATTTTTCTGAAGCTGGAAACGGGGAGAGACAGTCAGACAGATTCCCGCATGCGCCCGACCGGGATCCACCCGGCACGCCCACCAGGGGCGATGCTCTGCCCACCAGGGGGCGATGCTCTGCCCCTCTGGGGCGTCACTCTGCCACGACCAGAGCCACTCTAGCGCCTGGGGCAGAGGCCAAGGAGCCATCCCCAGTGCCCGGGCCATCTTTGCTCCAATGGAGCCTTGGCTGCAGGAGGGGAAGAGAGAGACAGAGAGGAAGGAGGGGGGGGGGGGGGGGGGGCGCTTCTCCTATGTGCCCTGGCTGGGAATCGAACCCGGGTCCCCCGCACGCCAGGCTGACGCTCTACTGCTAAGCCAACTGGCCAGGGCCAGACTTCAGAAATTTATACCATCCCCTCTGCCCCCAGGTCCCTTATCTTCTAGTGGTCATCACAAGTAATGAGCCCAGTGCGTGAGTCCATGACTTCAGTATGCTGATGGACAATGTGCAATGTCCAAGGCCTTTCCTTTCTTCTTCCTCAAGAAACAGGAGAACAGAGAATTTTGAAGCCCTGCCTTTTTTCCCTTGTACTGAGGGATTTGGACAGTCCCACCATGTAGAGACGCGGCATCAGGTGGACTCACAGTCCCACGTTAAGTATTCTTGACTTCTGAGATGATAGTAAAAATAAGTTTGAGCACACTTATCAGAATTAACAAGTCAAAGTACTTGAAATTAGAGCTGGCTGGGAAATTAAATCTGATGGTTATCACATGGGAAGAGCCAACCCTACCGTAGGAGGTGGGGTTGGAGGGTCAGTCTCTGGCCATCCTGAAACGTGCCTCTTGAGGGTTCGGAGGGAATCAGTACCTGCCAGGAAACGTGCCTCCTTCTCGCCATCGCTGAGGTCAGAGTAGGCATCGGTATCCCTGCGCACGGACTCGTGGCTGTGTTGCGGCTGAATGGCTGGTGCCTTCCCCCAGCCCTGCCATTCAATCATGTGAGCCACACGGCCCTGCCCCATGGCTGTGGGCTTCGTCACATGGTCCTTCATGCTTCTCGAAATCCCTGAGGAGCCAGACATCACTCACATCCTCCAGAAGATGACACAATATCCCTAACAGGTACTTCCCATTATCCCGACCCCAGTCCCAAGGGACTCCATCCCACGGTGGGCAGACTCCCCTAGGTCTCTATATATGAGGGCAGTCTGGAGGTTGGGAGAGGCTTGACAGAAAGGACAAACAGGTTGGGGGTAGGAAGATGAGGTCCTTCTCAGGCCCGAAGGAGCAGGGCCTGAAAGTATCACCTGTCCGGACGCATCCCCAGCAGGCAGGGAATCTCACCTGAGAAAGATGACTTGGCCAGGGCCCCAATGCCATAGGCGTTCGAGTTTCGCTTAAGCTTTGGAAGAATGGAAGTGGTATCTTCCATGGACAGCTAGAATGGGGAATAATGGGAGGAGGGGCAGAGGAGTAAGAGGATATAGGGGTGCTCATATTGGGGTGGAAAGTTAATGGTTTCCAGGAGACAGGATCTAAGCTAGGGCA
The DNA here is from genome assembly GCF_036850765.1 of Saccopteryx bilineata. NCBI lineage: Eukaryota > Metazoa > Chordata > Mammalia > Chiroptera > Emballonuridae > Saccopteryx > Saccopteryx bilineata. The sequence continues at coordinate 344,045,058 of NC_089491.1, forward strand.
GGTGATAGGGAGAACCATTATACCCAGGAGTCCCATGGAGATGGCCTCCAATCACCCTTAAAAACTCGGGAGGTAGGGAGAGCAGGGAAGGGCTCACAGCGCCCGCTGGAGTGAGGGAGCACTGTGCTACTGGAGAATAGAAGGTGGAGGAGCGAGGCTGGGCTGGGGGAGGCAAGGAAAGCTGCACTCACATTGATGCCATCCCAGGAGAAATCAGTTCGGGTTTGCTGCGAAGAGAGAGAAGAGGGAGTGGGAATCCAAGGCACCTTCAGGAATGCAAGGAAACCCTATCCCCCTTCCTCAGAGGGCCTCTCAGACACGCGTGAAGAAGGAGGGCTTTCTGGAGATTAGAGTAAGGAATGAGGACGCCCGCTTGTATGTGGAACATTCGGCTTGCATTTTCAGCAATGTAGGAGAAACATTCTCTCAAAGTGTCAAGTCTGAGGGAATGTTTGGGACATTGACTTGGAATTTAAGAAGAGATCTCTTGCCCTGGCCGGTTGGCTCAGCGGTAGAGCGTCGGCCTAGCGTGCGGAGGACCTGGGTTCGATTCCCGGCCAGGGCACACAGGAGAAGCACCCATTTGCTTCTCCACCCCTCCACCGCGCCTTCCTCTCTGTCTCTCTCTTCCCCTCCCACAGCCAAGGCTCCATTGGAGCAAAGATGGCCCGGGCGCTGGGGATGGCTCTGTGGCCTCTGCCTCAGGCGCTAGAGTGGCTCTGGTCCCAACATGGTGACGCCCAGGAGGGGCAGAGCATTGCCCCCTGGTGGGCAGAGCAGTGCCCCTGGTGGGCGTGCCGGGTGGATCCCGGTCGGGCACATGCGGGAGTCTGTCTGACTGTCTCTCCCTGTTTCCAGCTTCAGAAAAATGCAAAAAAAAAAAAAAAAAAGAAGAGATCTCAAGGGTCGGGAGGCTTTGTTCGTGCTGGTTTTGGGGTCTTTTGGGGGCCCTTTGGAGAGGGGGCAGCTGGGCTCCAGCCTCACCTCCGTGGACGGCCGGTGGAGGCTGCCTCCGTGCAGTGAGCTGGTGCTGTCCATGTTGATCTGGTCGACATCCTTCAGGCCCTTCCAATCCACTGCAATCACCTCATTCCCTGAAGCGGCAGAGGGTTAAGAGCTCTACTTCATGCCCCCTGCGCCCCACCCAAAGGCTCCTCCTGGTCCACACACTGAGGCAGCCCCTCCAGACCCCTCCTCACCCTGCGCCACCACTCCTTCCCAGCGCCCGTTCCTTTCACATCCCTGCTCTCCCTACATTTCTGGTAGAAGAAATAAGACTGAGCCAAAATATCTAGTTTGAGCTCAACCATGACTAGCACACTCAGAAAAAGTGGTGTATGTGGCCTTACTGATTGTTATTGTTTCAATGACTGAGTCAGTGGTTGGGTTTTAACAGGAAAACTGTGTCCATCCTGTCCAGGGGAATCATTGAAAGTTCCTATGTACATGACAGCTGTGCTTCTCATTTATGGTGTTTTTACAAATAAGGGCGGGACTTCTCTAGAAGTTAGCTTCTCTGTGGGCAGGCTTTAACATTTGTGAGGTGGCAGGAATGTAGGGGACCCTCTGTAGGAGTTGGTGAACTTGTCTGACAGGAAGGATTTGGAGGGGATAAAGAGGCAGGAATTGGGTGTGTTTACCCTGAAACAGAGCAGAGAACACAAAGCGTGAGCTGGGATCATTTTACCTGACTGTTGGGCAATAAGCAATGGATCAAAGAGGAATGGTGGGAGGCCACGGGAGGAGAGAAGGGGACTTTTTAAAATAGGAAGCAAAAGAACGGGAATTCAAGTCAAAGAGAAGACAGAAGAGGATGGGAGAGGGAGAGGTTGGAAGGCTGGGGGTGGGAGGGTGGGGAGCTGGAGGGCCAAGAAGGCTGGTCATTGCTGGGGGGCGGGCAGAGCTCCTGGGGAAGGGAGGTTGAGATGAGGGCGCCTCATGGAGGCTTGGGGAAGAACCACTAGGTTAGCTGGAGAGAGTCAAGTCAGATGGCTGTGAACCATCCGATCCTATGGCTCCTGTCTACAGATAAAGTTTTATGCTTCTGAATTTTGGTTAGGGGTCCACTCTTGAGAAGGGGTGAATTAAACAGGGCCTCAGGCCTGCGGAGGCATTCAGCATGCAACAATATAGCTGGTTAAAGCGTCTCCGGGAGGTAGGACCCCTCCCATGTGGGCCGCCTGTCACTTGGGGCTGCAAGGGAGCGGTGAGATGGGTCAGACCAGAGGCTGTGGCTTGGGGGGAAGAGGAAAGATGGATGTCCTGGCAGACAGAGCAGGGATGGGGCAGGCGGAAGACAATCTCCGAGAAGGGAGATGGGGCGCGCCCAGTGGGAGAGAGGGGAGGGGAGGTGGCCTTTGTAGAAGAGGGAGAGCTGAGTCAGAGCCGCGGGGGGCCGAGAGGGGGAGGAAGAGAACCCGGAGAAGAGGTGAGGGCAGAGAAGGAGGGGGTAACCATAGAAATAAATCAGGTCTCAGAGAAATCAGGCTTCCGGATCGGGAGTTTGTTTGTAATAATAACACGAATGATTCTCTCAGCCTGAGGTCACTGGGGCGTGTAGGCGGGAGAAATGGGAAGTTAGAATGTGAAAAAATTGGGGGGCTTGGGGAGAGAGCTGGATTAATTTGTTGAGCCGGCCGTGAGAGCGCTGTGCAGGAGGTGGAGGACCAGGGAGCGCTAGCAGGGCGAAGGTGGAAGGGGTTAGACGAATCAGGAGGTGCCCGTCTCCCTTCCCCAGTCAAAGGTAAATAAAGGGCCGGCCCCGCCCCCGCCACCCCCCGCTGACAGGTGCTGTCCATTCTCCGGGATCCTCCCAGGGCCGGCCCCACCCTGCTGAGGGCCGGCTCCCTACCCGTTTCAGTCCCGTTAGACCCCTGCCTTCTCCCCGCGTCCACCGGCTCTAAGCCCCCACCCCCAACAGCCGGCCCGTCCCCATTCCCTCCCAGCGTGGAACCTATTCCCTCCTCCGGGAGCATCCTGCCCCCGCCCCAGAGGGAAAATGCACTTGAACAAAGCAAACCGGGGGAGGCAGGAACGACAGGAAAAGGCAACGAAGAGGGAAGGAGATAGGGGCAAAACACCCGAGCCAGATGGAGGCGGGGGTGGAGCGGGTGCGTGCGGGAAAAGACTGGGGGCTGAGGCTGTGCAGAGCATTCTTAGAAGAGGGCTGCTCTAGAAATGGAGCTGGGGGCATGGGGGCGCCGAGGGAGGCAGAGTGGAGGCGGATGGCCTGGGGCTGCCGGGTGAGGCACTGGAGAGGAGGGAAGAGCGGCGGAGGAGAGAGAAGAGGCTGATAGATGATGGAGAGGGACCGCGCCTGGGAAAAGGCGATGGAAGGGAGGCGGAGGGAGACGGAGAGGACGCGGAGAGAGAACGATGCGCGAGCAAGGCAGGGAGCAGAGAGGCAGGGGGAAAGTGAGGCAGCCAGGCCCCGCAGGGCGGCGCAGAGCGAGGTCCCCCCAGGGGCGCGGAGGGGGTGGGGGAGGGGCCGAAGGACCGGACCTGGCGAGCCCAGCCTACGGCCGCGCTCGCCCCGCCGCGGTACCCACCCACGGTCCGGGAGCCGATGCAACCCATGGCGCGGGGCCTCCGGGGCCGAGCCCTCGCCGACGCGGGGCGGGCGCGGGGGGAGCACCGGGAGCCGCGCCGCCGCCCCAGCCTCTCTGCAGCGCCGCGGCTGTCTCCGCTCGGCTCCGCTCCCCCCGCCCCTCTCCATCCCTCCCCGCGGCAGCCGCCGTCGCCGCCGCCGCCGCCGCCGCCGCTGCCGTCTGACTCCCCCGCCCGGGCGCAGCTCGCGACCGGGGAGGGGGCGGCCCCGGGATTGGCTGCGCCGGGCACCTCCCCCAGTCCCGGGGACGCCGCCGCGCTCCCCTCGCACCTCGCGCGCTCCCTCGGGGGCCGGGCTGTCGCGGGCCTCACACCGCTCGCTCCACCTACCCTTCCCCAGCCCCACTTGGGGCTCCTCCCGGTCCCGGCTGGGCTCGCGCCCGGGGGCTGGTGGAGTTCCAGAAGATGTTCGCCTAGGGTCCCAAGAACCGGGTAAAGTGGGGTGGGGGTGCGAATAAAGCCTGGATGGAAGGCCTTGTCCGCCAAATTCCGCAAACGCTTGTTTTTCTTCCTGAGGTGGCGTGATTAGATACAGTTCAGGATGCTCTGCGTGTCCTGCGAACGGTTTGTCCACCCAAACAGATCGCTAAGTCTTTGCAAGTGGATGGTGGATTAGACTTCCCCGAGCTCGGTACTCGCTGGAAATACGGGGCTGGGTGTGGGGATGGATATATAGTGGGGATAATCTAACTCCAGGCCTGACTGGGGATGGGGGAGCAGAAAGAAACTAATTCGTCCCCACCCGGTATGAAATAAAAATGTCAGGACCCGAGACTGGCTAAAAGACATAGTTTGAAATTCAGTTTAATTTTTCTGAGCCGTGGTCTTCTCTGATAAATGAAAGCATGGATGTCAGGAAGCAGTCAAGACCTGGAGAGGGATGATTGCCCTCTGGCTAGTGGGGAGGGTCAGGTAGGTACCAAAGGCCTTCAGGGTAAGAGATAGAGATCTAAGTGGCTGGGGTCAAGGGGGGCAGATGGTTACAGCAAGGAAGACGTGGAGTCCAGAAAAGTCATTTGAGAAAGCGCAAGGAGGCTTGCCTAAGCAGTATCCAGAAAACCCGAAGTGTGAGAAGGCAGAGTTTTAGGACCAATGACCTAAGCCAGCTCTATTTGCTCGCCTCTTGCCTCTATGTCCCTCCTGAGGTTGAACAGGGAGTAGGGCATCGGGCTAAGGAGACCAGGTCTTATTGGATGCAAAGTTTAACCTTTAGATTATGGGTGATAACCATTACAATCGGTGGAACTCCACATGAGACACACATGGGGGATGATGCTAATAATCTAATTGCAGATCTAGGAGATGGGATTATGGGAAGACAATTGATTTTTGGTCTCTCTGCATGAAAAAATTAGCCAAATCTACAGCTATAAAACCATGAAAGGGAAGACAGAATAGTCCCTTGTAGGTCTGCTTAGATTTTAATTGTCCAGTATAATTTGTGGCAGGATCTGATAACTTCTTTTGACAGTGGAGAGAATTAGAAAGTATTTCCCCATATTTACTATTGTTGGTTATACAAAGGAAATATCAGGATTCTGTCCTGAAATGTACTGTCTAGCTGCAAAGGAAAGAAAATGGAAAGACGATAAAAAGAAGAGCAGAAACAACCTCCATCACTACAGCAGTGGCACCCAAACCCTTTTGGTTGGAGCAGAGAAAGCAGTGCCAGGGGAATTTCCAGGCCTGGTGTAATGGGCCAAGTGGCCAGTTCTGCTCCCTCCTGGCCTTACTATTTGATATTGCTTTGCTTGGGGTGGGGGGGGCTCTGATTCCATTGTTCCCCACCTTTACTCTGGTCCAAACATGGATATAAATCCCCTCCTACAGTCCCCTTAGCACAGCTGCCTAAGGTTGGATTTATTCAAATATTTTCTTTTTCTTAAGTGAGGAGTGGGGAGGCAGAGAGAAAGACTTTGACATGTGCCTGAGGAAAGAATCCATTTGGCAAGGCCCCTATGGGGCCATAATCTGCCCATCTGGGGCCATTGCTCCATTGCTCAGCAACCAAGCTATTTTAGCAAATGAGGTAAGGCCATGGAGCCATCCTCACCCAGAGTTAGCTTGCTCCAACCGAGCCACGGCTTCAGGAGGGGAAGAGAGAGAGAGAAGGGAGAGGGGGAAGAGTGGAGAAGCAGATGGGTGTTTCTCCTGTGTGCCCTGACAGGGAATAGAACCCGGTACATCCACACGCTGGGCTGATGCTCTACTGCTGAGCCAACCAGCCAGGACCCCAAATGATTTAAATCAAGGTCAACACAAAGGATTCCAGATCTTGAAGACTCAGTCCCATCCACATTGTGTCTTAAAGGTATTCTTTTTGCACCAGAGGAAAGTAAAATATCAGAGGCACGACCTTGGCCAGCTTCCTTCCCGTTTCTTGTTCAGGATCCTCTTACTTCTCACCATTTGGTGACATTCTCCCAGTCTCTTTGCTGTCTTCTGAGGCAAGGTCAAAGATTCCAGTTCAGATATGAACATGAACAACCCTTCCAGAGGACAGTTTGACAGTTACTGAGGAAAAAAAATCTTTAAAATACCCATGGATGTTGTTGTGACTAAGTTGTACCACAGCTGTTACATTTATGGAAATATTCTAACGAAATAAAAATAACATGGACAAAGATTTCATCTACAGCATCCACCAGAGCACTATTTACATAATAAGGTAGATTGCACAGGGGCTACATGTTCAAACTGGGGAGTAATTAAATAAATTATGATATATGTCTATAACAGAATTCTACCAAGCCGTTCATTATTTTACAACTGTATTTGTTGACAGAATTTTTTTCATGATACATTGTGATATCATTTAAAAAGCAGGTGTTAATATAAGAATTATAGTGCAGGGATTTTTGTTTAAAGATCACACAGCCACACACACCTTCTTCCAGCAGAGAGGATGAAGCAGATGCCAGTAGGTTGCACATCTGGTGTCAGGAAGATGGGATTCCTGTCTGATGGTATCTATTTTTGAGAAGTAGGAGGTAAGGTCATTTAAAAGTCTGGGAGTAGGGAAGATAGAGAATAAAATAATAATAAATTACATGCTAATATCATGCTAGAGTTGACAAAGTTTTCAGTCTCTTATTACAACAACCAGCCAATAAGGAAGTCATTGTCTTTGCCTTGCAATTGTGACAACCTGGGTTTGAGGCCCATTAACTTTCCTTTCTCCCAAATTAGCCATCTGGGAACAGAGGCAGCTAGAGCTTCAACTCAGCCCCTCCAAAGAAAATTCATCTTGGATGCCGTAGGAAAAAGTTTTATTTTGTCCATTTGTTTTTTGGGGTTTTTTTTTTTAGAGTTACTTGGTTCAGGGCATTTTATTTGATACTTTCACTCCTACTTTTCATTTAAAGTGACGTCATAAACTGAAGAGAGGGACAAATCTGTCTACATTCCTACACTGTGAAATGGAAAAGCGATGATCTTTCCTCACGGTGACTGGCAGCCCTGCTCTAGGTCTTAGGTGCTATCCTAAAGTACTGAGGACAGCAGTGTCTCGGTTCCTACTTGTCAAAGTCTGTGCATTGCATCAGATCTCTGTGTCTCCGGGTGACAGGGAGATGACTCAGGCTGCTCCCAAGTTTAGTGAGATGTGGGGCACCTCACAGGAGGCACTATTTGCTTAAGGCACCAGAAGTGGGTTTGCTGATCCTGGGGTCCCCTGGGGAAACGGCTGGAGGCACTCCTGGAATGGCATGGTGGTCTAGGTGGAAATCAGAACAATCTGACAACAAGCAGTGATGGAGGTCTGAATTCCTACAATGGGCTCATTCCTTAATAGTAAACAAGAAAACACAGAATGGAGCTTGGGGCTTATGTTGCTGACACTGGGAGCAGACTCAGCGAAGTCATAGATGGGCTGTGGTGTTGGTAGTGAGTAAATTGTATTTCCACAGAGTAGGAAGTGCCACAGAAGCTGTGCTGGTGGTCCATGTAGTTCTCTTCCTCACGTGGCTTCCCACCTCCAGCCCTCCCACCTTCCGGTGCATTCCCCAAGTGATCAATAGAAGAGGCTCCTAGCCATTGTGCTGAGTCAGGGCCTTTCCTGGGCAGAGCCATCTGCTGAGGAAGAAAGGACATCTCAGGACCGCGAGTTATAAAGGAAGACCTGTTCCATAACAGAATTCCTCTGGTTCCAGCGCTGGTGGTGGGACCAATCTCTGATCTGTTGGACTCTCTGGAAGATAAAACCTTCTAGACCAACATAGGTCAATGCTCATTAGACTTTTAGATGAAGTTTGAAACCTTTGCAAAATATTAGGGGTCTAAGGTGAGCTCCACGCACTGTGCGATGAGATATGGAAGCGTGACAGTGTGGGCCGTGGTGGTGACCTTTCCCCCACCCCATGTGTGTGGTGTGGTCCTCGGACACACATGGACAAGGTCAGCATCACTGAGTTCATATTTGTCAGGATCCTGTGGCTCCATTCAATGGAGAAGAGTGTCCAAATAATGTTTCCGTGGTGGTCCTGGCTGCTTGGTTAAAGCATCATCCCAATATGCAAAGGTTGCCAGGTTTGATCCTTGGTCAGGGCACATACAGGAACAGAATGATATCTCTCTCTCTCTCTCTCTCTCTCTCTCTCACCCTTCTCTCTCTAAAGTCAATAAATTAAAAAAATTTTTAAATGTTTCTGTGGTGACTCTAATAGAATCTATTATTTAGATTATTGAAGGAATGCATTTGCCCCATCTGGTCTTTGAAAAGCAGGTCTGTAAACAAGCCTAGAAGGGAACCTCTTCAGATTTGGGGGTTACATCCAAACATCTGATGCAGAAAGCCAGGCCGGGGGTTCTGGACTATTGGGATTCCACATCCTTCTCGGAGAGGGGGAAGATTGAGTCTAGGGGGCCTGGAACAATTCCTATTTAGGTCCCAAAGGATATTCAGGGCCTCAGGGTGCCATCATTACGTCCAGGTCACAGGCAGCGGCAGACCAGGCAGGATGCCAGGACCAAGGCAACCATGAGTAAGAGGCCAGGTAAGCAATAAAAATGGAGTTCAAAAAAAAAATAAAAAATGGAGTTCATCAACCCCAGAGACCAAGAGCAGATGGGATCGTCAGAGGTCAAGTGACTACTCAGCATTCACAAATCCCAGAGCTCCTGGTGGAGAAAGGGAAGAATCAAATTGGTAACATCAGGCAGTCACTTCTTCCAGCCTCAATGACCCTTCCTGTCAATTTTATACTCTCCAGGAGGACCAATGAGAACCTGAACTTGGAAGGCTTGTTCCTGAGCATCACAGGTAGCTGCCTGACTAGTATTTGTGAACTGGGGTTTGAGGAGTGGCTGACGTCATATCATGTTTCTGGAGCCTTTTTATCTCCCCTGTTAGGACCTTCCAAACCCCACCTTTATGCCCAGTTCCCCCAGGAGGGATACTCTGCTTTGTGTTTGCAAGGCATCCTCCCCTGGTCCTGCCTCCGAATCGCAGCCCGCAGGCTGATGCTCTGTTACTACCCACCAGACTTCTCTGTCCCCAGGTGATCGCTGACAGCTTACCTCTCATATTCCTGAATGTACCTCCGTTCTGGCTTCCCCATCTCTGTGTCATCCCTAACCTCTGGCTATTCTGCAACCTCCACTTGGATTCCTCTTGCAAACATCTTCTTGAAGGAGGCTTTGTTTTTGCTGTGAAGTCTAACTGCCTGGGACCTCTTCTTCTTTCCTGCAACTGGACCTGATCCTAACTGGTGTTTGAAGCATACGGGGTGGGTAGAGCTCCAGGTCTCAGCCCTCCCCAGTCTGCTGTCTTTAAGTAAGCCGACCAAGTCCGGAGTGGGCAGTAGTGGCATCTTCCTGACAAGGGAAGGGCAGAGGCTATACAGGGCACTGAGTACAGATCATCGAGCATTAGAACTGGAGGAAAGCTTGGAAGTGCTTTCACGGACAAAGAACATTTGTCTCTCAGATTTTTACAGTCACACAGAAGTGACTGAATGCAACCGAAAATCAGGACTTCTAACTCTTCTAGCATTCTTTTCCCTGCCCTAGGATGCCTCCCTAAATCCATGTCGGATTATTTTTCTAATTTTTATTATAATACTAAATACTGTTGAAATAGGCTCATTGGTTCCCGTACTCCTTTTGCTCATGTAGATGGATCAACTTGTTTTAGATAAAATGAGGCCAAAAGGCCCTGGCAAGTTAGATCAGTCAGTTAAGAGCATCACCCATAGAGGACAAGTTTGCAGGTTTAGTGCTGGGTCAGGGCACACACGGGAAGCAACCACAGAATGTACGACTGAGTGCAACAACAAATGGATGCTTCCCTTCCCCCTCTCCTCTCCCTTCCTCTCTGTGTCTCTCTAAAAATCAATAGAAATTAAGCCCTGGCTGGGTAGCTCATTTGGTTGAAGCATCATTCTGGAGCAAGAGGTTGCCAGTTTGATTCTCCGGTCAGGGCACATGCAAGAACAGCTTGATGTTCTGGTCTCTCACTCTCTCCCTGCCTCTCTCTCAAAAAAAAAAAAAAAAAAAAAAAGAGGCAAAACACACACACACACACACACACACACATTGCTCGAAGCAGGTACATTGCATGTTAAGTGTTCTTACTGCAATAAAAGTAAAAAGAAAAAAAAACACTGTTCTAACTTAAGCATTCCACAGGTAACTGTTCACTTGTTCTTTGTGTTCAAGAATGGGTGTGTAATGCTAATCCTTGTGTGTGTATGTCCAGGTCAATCTTTGGTTAAGGTATTTTCACAGTGATAAGCTGGCAGGGGACAAAGATTTCCTTTTTCTGGGTGGTGGTGAGCCAGCCACTTGAGGGCTGTTGGCTCACTAAGTCACTCATGACTGTTCTGCCCGCGGGCAGAGGACCCACCCTGATGGCAAAGCCCAAAGAGACTGGAAACTTTGAACTTCAGGTGGTGTGTACCTGCTGTTTTCAAGTAATAAAACCCATTAGAAAAATGTTTAAATGCAGACAAAAATTCAGATACATATTTATACAATAAGATAGCTATTTTATTACTGATGGTGGAAAACTGTGTTGAGGGAGGGGGTACAAGCAATTTCTGCATTCTCGGATGGGGGATGGGATTAGCCACTGGTTCTTTCGAAATACTGATTACATGTTGAAATTATAATATTTTGGCTTGACCAGGTGGTGGCACTGTGGATAGAGCAGGGGTCGGGAACCTATGGCTCGTGAGCCAGATGTGGCTCTTTTGATGGCTTCATCTGGCTCACAGACAAATTTTTAATAAAAATAATAGTGTTAAAAATATAAAACATTCTCATGTATTACAATCCGTTCATTTCCTACCGCTCATGTTCATGGTTGCGGGTGGCTGGAGCCAATCACAGCTGTTCTCCGGGATAACACCAAATTTTTATTGGATAAGGCATAAGGTACACGGGTTGTTGTATGGCTCTCATGGAATTACATTTCAAAATGTGTGGCGTTTATGGCTCTCTCAGCCAAAAAGGTTCCCGACTCCTGGGATACAGCATCGGCCTGGGATGCAGAGGACCCAGGTTTAAAACCCCGAGGTCACAGGCTTGAGCACAGGCTCACCAGTTTGAACGCAAGGTCACTGGCTTGAGCATGGGATCATACATGGTCACTGACTTGAGCCCAAAGGTCACTAGTTTGAAGCCCAAGGTTGCTGGCTTTAGCCCAAGGTCGCTGGCTTGAGCAAGAGGTCACTGGGTTGGCTTAAGCCCCCTGGTCAAGGCACGTATGAGAAAACAATCAATAAACAACTAAGGCGCCGCAATAAAGAATTGATGCTTCTCATCTCCCTTCCTGTCTGTCCCTATCTGTCCCTCTCTCTGTCTCTGTCTCTCTCTCGCTAATAATATTTTGGATATTGTAGGTTTTAACGGATACAGTTTTTCATTTGTTTGTGATTAATATTTATGTTCCTTTGTAGACTCCCTAAGATCATGGACCCTCCATAAGGGCTGGGATCATGTCTGGTTTTGCTCAATATTATATCCCTAGCACCAAAGTATCCTGCACATAGTAGGTGCTCAGTAAATGCATAGTGACTGAATAAATGATGCAAACTGATTCAAAAGCCCTTAAGCTTTCTTTACAGAACAGCAGGCTTCCCTTGATCTAGTATGAGATTTCAATGCTTCTGGAAGTCGGCTGTGCTCAGCGAACATGCACAAGGCCCCAGCTGAGTGGCAGGCATGCTGCTGGGCCCCCTGCGTGGTGTTCCCACTAAGCACACCATAAGGACTTTGCTGGAACCGGGTAGGTTGCTCTGTGTCATTAATGTCTTCCCACTTGGGCACAAAGGCCTGTCTTCCAGCTTGCTTGAGCATGTTGAAAATCCTAAGTAGGAAAACACGTGCTCTTCTGGGTGGATCCCTATGCCTCTTTCTGAGACTGGCACCCATTTGCCATATTCATCACATCTCTGGGTGGTAGTAGGGGCTGCCTGCGGAGTTCTGAGAGTCTGCTCAGGGGCACCCACTTCCTGTGTCAGGTGACAATGGTGGCTGTCTTCACAGTAAGCCCACCTTATTAAAGGGACTGGAGGTGGCTGGAACCACTAGGAAAACATAAGTACGTCTCATTTCAAGCCTTGAGGTTATCTATTGATCTTCAACACCCCACCCCACCCCAGACTCCTTGACATGTTTACTTCTAGCATCTTAGCTATTTTCAGTAACAAACATGGAGCTTCTGGGCCAGGCTCTGATTTTGGCTTCCCCTGGGTTCAGGGAGAAGGAAGGCAAAAGGGAGCAGATGCTTCACTGGCAGCTACCTCGGTGCCAGCAACCTGCCTGTGCTGCTGTCGGTGCCCTGGGTCTCTTCCTGTCTGCCCTCCCCCATGCAGGGCTGCTGACTCTCCGTGCTCTGACCATCTGCCTTGTTCTGCCTCCCACGGTCACCGCACACTGCTGCCTTGCTGACACTTGCAGTGCCTTTGGGTGCCCATCTGGCTCAGACCTTGGGAGGGACGGACAGACCCCTGCCTTCTACTGCTTCTCTGAGCCCAGCTCCCTAGACAACCCTATGCTATCTCTGCTCACTGCTGCCTGGACCTAGTGGGGTAATAATAACAAGGTCTAAATGGCAAGAAGGCCACCCAGCTATCATAATTAGTGTAGCCACACAGAGCCAGCACTACTTACTGGGTGGGTGAAACGTTTTTATTTCTAATATTAACACTTAATTATACTAAAATATCAACTTCAGGGTTTTTTAACTCTTGAAGGCATATTATATCCAGAGTGAGGAAAATATAGAAGTTATTGGTAAATACTGGTTGAACTGAGGCTGAGGAATGGGAAGAGAAAGGTGCAGAGAGGATGATGTTCAAATGTCAGCCTATCTGGAAGGAAGGAGGGAAGGGGACCGTTTCTGGGTGTCAGTCCACACCTTCCATTGGGATTGGGGGATGACCCCCGGTACTGAGCATGAAGCTGCTCTCCTTTAGTTTTGCCACAAAGATTCCTGGGTCTCACTGGGTGCTTCACTCCTCCCCCCTTCCCACCCAACCTCTCCACTGTGCCTGCAGCCCTACCAGTGAGCGAGTCTTTTGTCCTGTCAAGCAATGCAAGTGGGACTAAGAGGGGAGTAAATTCGAGAAAAAGTGGCAAAGGAAACACTCTGATATCAGGAAACAAAAATGACAGCTTGTCATTTTTTTCTTTCTTATCCTTCTTTTAAAATTATAAAATTTATATGTGTCCACGGGGGGGAAAAAGCAGTTATAAAAGCTTTCTGCCTTCCCCCCATTCTGTACCCTAACACCAACCACTTTTAACAATACTTGGGGAGCCTGACCTGTGGTGGCGCAGTGGATAAAGCGTCGACCTGGAATTCTGAGGTCGTCGGTTCAAAACCCTGGTTTCCCTGGTCAAGGCACATGTGGGAGTTGATGCTTCCTGCTCCTCCTCCTCTCTTTCTCTCTCTCTCTTCTCTAAAATGAATAAATAAAAAAAATCTAAAAAATAAAAAAATAAAAAAAATAACAATACTTGGGGAAGCCTTCTGTTCTATTATACAAAAGTCTCTTTCTCACTCCCCTTCGATCTCTGTCTCTATAGAAACACATACATCCAGAGACAGACAGATCAGACAGAGTTCAATGCTGCCATGTGATGGAAAGAGAAAATTGTGACCCCAGGACTTCAAGTGTGGGATGGACTTGTAGGCTGACCTGAAGAGGTTGTTGATATTCCAGGCCGGGGCTCCTAAAGGAAAGACGTGAGGACTTCAGGGATATAAGTGGGGGGCAGGGGTGTCTTCAAAGAATAAAATATTTTCATTACAAAATAATTTTTTTTAAAGATTTTTTAAAATTCATTTTTAGAGAGGAGAGAGAGAGACAAGAGAGAGAGAGAGAAAGGAGAGAGGGAAGGGGGCAGGAGCTGGAAGCATCAACTCCCATATGTGCCTTGACCAGGCAAGCTCAGGGTTTCGAACCGGCGACCTCAGCATTTCCAGGTCGACATTTTATCCACTGCGCCACCACAGGTCAGGCACAAAATAATTTTTATTTTTGCAGTTTCAGAGGTGAAAAAATGCAACAGCTAGATGGCCTCAGTTTCCTGAATTGAAAAATGGGATCATAATGTAATTCCTCACTGGTTTGTTGTGAGGATTAAATGGGGGCTCTAAGTTTTAAAGTGTTTAGTATTGTGCCTAGCGCCATGCGCTGAGCTTTATCAAAGTGGCTGCCATTATTATTATTGTGGATGTTGTTGTTGTTACGGGGGTTGCTGTTCTTGCTGTTGTTAAGTGCTTAGCATAGTGCCTGGGGCAAAATGGACCCTGCACCCATCTGCAGCTAGCATACATAAAGAACTTAAAGGTAGCATCTCTCCTTATTTCAGAACTATTATTTTTTGGCCACTGCCCTTGTTCCTTCTTCTTTATTTTGCCTTGGCTGATTCTGCTTACTTTAAGTTGTGTGACATTGAAGAAAACTTTCTGGTACCTGGTGGACATAAATTCTCAGAGGTGTGTAGGGATGTTTTAGGTAGAAGTTCCAGCCCATTTTTTAACTTCCCATCTTTTGCCTGGCCCCGAGCTATTGGAAATGAATGGCTGGGAGCACCTCTGTACTCCCTACCTTTTATGCATGCTACCTGAGATCAATTAGAATTGCTTACTTAAGAAAAATACCTAAGATTCATTAGGGCCACTCCTGTTCACCACGTGCATTTTAACAATGTTGACCCTGAAGTTGCACTAGAGGCATGCTGGCCTTGGGAACCTGTCCTCCTGGGATGCCTGGTGTGGTTCTATTTGTATTTAGAATGGCTGGCGGGAAATTCTTAGCGTTCACATTCTGCATCCCAAATGCTTTTCGTGGTCAGTAAAACTAAGCATGCCTATGCACTCTTCTGGTCTTGATTTATATATAAATAGGTTCAGCTGCCTAACAATTAAACATACTATATTGTGCATATGCACATTCCTTAAGGAGACATTTAGACTGTAAATAGCTTTTCCTCTTGTGACGTAATCTGGAAACCATCTTTCTAACTTTTGCCCCCCCCCCCCCCCAAATGAGTATATTTTGAAGGACTGGCAATGAGATTTTTTGGTCTGTAAAGCCCAAGACACAATTTCCAACATACACAGGAAACCCAGTATCAAATTTCTAGCTGATCTTCACAGGGACAGGCCCAGGACCAGCTCATACCTGTCAGAGAAGTTCTGCACGGAGTGGTTTATATCATGCATGGCCACACATGCTGATGGTGGTGTGAGACACTCGTGACAAAGACAACCAGCTGCCAGAGAAAAGAAAGATCAGTGGGATCTAAGAAGGAGATCAAGATGTAGTATCAGGCACAATTAAGTATTTAATAAAGCTGAAGGAAGAAGCAGGCATTGCATACCCTCCAGGCCCATGAGAGATCAGCTTGGCATCTCAGAAGGGGACACATAGAATAAGGGCCTTAGGTTAACCCATCAGAGTTTCCATTCTGGGCAGAACTGGGGTTTTAATAACAATAACAACAAGTATTATATAACACTTCATATATTAAATTTCACTTATTTCTCCATATAATGCAATAAGGCAAGTGGATTAAATATCAGTACCCTTTTACACACAGATTAAATGAGGTGGAGAGGATGAAGAGACTTACCAGAGTCTCTGCACGGACTCCAGCGTTGCTCCACCTGACATCTAGGTGCAGGAGAGTGAGCTCTGACATTAGAGCCCTCAAGTCACCCAGTTCTAACCTAGCCCTTGGGGCTAACCGGGTGTGGTCCTGAGCCTCCCTCTTAAGCTCCCAGCCTGTTTCCTCCTGGTAAATGGCAGTGCTGGGTCTGGATAATCTCTAGAGCGCGGCCCAGACGCTCGCTGACCGTAGGCTGTAGCCGTTTGAAGGGCCAGAACCTGGGAACAGAGTAGGGCGTGCGCAAAGGAACTGCCTTAGATGGCAGAGCAGAGGCAGCGCCCGAGGGTGATATACTGGATGTACTGGCCGAAAGGCCACATGACTCCATAGTTTGTAAGCAGTGAGTGAGCAAGAATTCAAAGAAACGATTTGGTTAATTTCCACGTTCAGATCTGTCCCTTTATTGCGTAGCCTGGGGCTGAGTCCAAGGCAAAGGAATCCAGTTAGACCAGTGGGGGGCTCCACCGAGCACACGCTCCGTATCCCCCGAGGGCCGTCCCGCCGCCTATAGGCTCCTTGAGGGGTCACTGTGGGCACTGAAGAACTGTCTTACTTGTCTGCGTCCACGCTATTCCTCTCTGGCCCCAAGTCAGCCGGCCGCCCCCGGGAGCCCCCCGCCCCCTTCCATTCCCTGGCTCCGCCGTCTCTGCCTCTTCCTCTAGTAAAGCTTAAAAGATCCGCAGGCGGGGACGCGGGTGATGCGAATTCCTAGAAGTCTGAAGGGGCTGCCCAGGATTTGAAGTTAGGATCCCCTAAGGACCCCTGAGGTTCGTCCTCACACCCCACACGCCCCATCCAGGTCACCAAAGGGCCCAGGGAGGCGTAGGCAGGAAGAACGCCCACTCACCATCCCGGTCCACCCTGGAGCTCGTTGCCACTACAGGCCGACCCGGAGTGGATATGGAGCCCGAGGCAGGCAGCTGGGTGGGGAGGTGGAGGAGCAGCTGGAGGTGGCTGGGGCAGGTAACAGCAGGCCCAGAGAGGAGGGGGCTGGGCCGGGGCGGAGTCGCAAAGAGGCGGCTTCGGCATCCCGGGGGCACCCATCGGACCCCCGCTGGCATGTCCCGGAGCGGGGACGGAGCATCAGGTCGCGGGCACCGCGGGTCGGGCGTGGGGGTGGGGGGGAGCAAGTCAGGAAATGACATCAGAGGCCTGTGCTCGGGGAGGGGTGGTCCGCGCCTGGCCGGGGCAGCGGGGGCGGGGGCGGGAGGACCGTGGCGCAGCCTCCGGCCCCGGGGCAGGACCTGGGCCCCTTCCTGGGGGAGTTTCCTGCCGCGTCCGCCCTCCCCGCCTCTCCCCGCCCCCTCTCCGGGCCGCTCCTTGTATGGTCTCGGCGCCGCGCTCTCCCCGCCCACTCCCTCCTCCCTCTGCCCTGCGTCCCTCCCCCGCCTGGCTAGAGGCGGCTTGGGACCTGGACGCAGAGTCCGCGGACCCGGCGTCCAGGCGGCCACTCGAGAAGCGGTGCACACGCTCCAGCCGGCAGTGAGGCGCGGGGAGCCGCCCACGGGGAGGAGACGCAGGGACGCCGAGGGGAGCCAGGCCCGCCAGGGGGTCCTCCGCCCGGTTCGGCGCCGCGTAACCCGGCCACCCATCCGCAGCAGCCCAGTCTGACCATGGCGGCCCCCCGCCCGTCTCCCGCGATCTCTGTGTCGGTCTCGGCTCCGGCTTTTTACGCCCCGCAGAAGAAGTTCGCCCCGGTAGTGGCCCCAAAGCCCAAAGTGAATCCTTTCCGGCCCGGGGACAGCGAGCCTCTCCCAGCTGGCGGGGCCCAGCGCGCACAGATGGGCCGGGTGGGCGAGATCCCCCCGCCACTCCCGGAAGGTATGCAGCGGGGCTGGGGACTGGACTATGGCGGGCGCCGGGCTGGGGGCAGTGGCTTCGTGGTTGGGGGTGTCTGAAAGGGTTGCAGCGGAGGGGGCTGGGCGCAGCCACCCTGTCCCGAGCAGATGTTCTTACCTCATCGTGGAGCTCATGGCTGGGAGCCAGGGCTCCTGGGACCAGTCCAAGTTCCTCGCCTGGGGGTGGGAGGTGGGAATGTGGGGCATGAATCTTCCCTCCGGGTCCGTTTCCTGAAGTGTAACGGGAGCTACACTCCTGCGCCGAGCCCCCGGCCGTTTCTGACCCAGAGCTCCCGGGGCGTTCTGCGCCTCCGTCTGCTTTCCGCGTGCCCCGGGACCCTTGAGAAAGTTCTTGGGTGAGGGGTTGGAGCTGTAAAAGGATGGGACTTAGGGGAAGGGGTACAGGAGCCCCTGCTGACTGCCCTCTTTCTCCTTCCTACCCAGACCTTCCATTACCACCCCCTCCCCTCCTTGGGGATGGCGAGGACACGGAAGGCAACCTGGGAGGTGCTTTTCCACCTCCCCCTCCCCCGATCGAGGAGCCCTTTCCCCCTGCGCCTCTGGAGGAGGAGGTCTTCCCTTCCCCTCCGCCTCCCCTGGAGGAGGAAGGAGGGCTTGAGGCCCCCACTCAGCTCCCACCACAGGTATGGAGGCCGGTGGTGGTGGTGGTGGGGCAGCTAGGAAGGGACCTCCCTTAGGAAAGGAGTGGAGGGTCCTTTCCTCTGACCTCCCCTGTCCCTCTGCCCTGCTGGACTGGGATGGAAGTGGAGGACTGAGATGGGTGCTCTGACCCTTGACCTTTTAGCCTAGGGTAAAGGTGAGCAGTATTGATCTGGAGATAGACTCTTTGTCCTCACTGCTGGATGACATGACCAAGAATGACCCCTTCAAAGCTCGGGTAAGGAACAGGAGAGGAGGAAAGGAGTGGGGACAGAACCGGGGAGGGCAGGACCCTCCTCCAACCACACCTCTCTCCCCACTGCCTCCCCTTGCAGGTGTCATCAGGATATGTACCCCCGCCGGTCGCCACTCCGTTCATTTCCAAGACCAGTACTAAGCCTGCAGCTGGGGGCACAGCACCCCTGCCTCCTTGGAAGGCTTCTTCTAGTTCCCAGTCCATGTCCCAGGCTCAGGCTCAGCCTCCAAGCCAGTCCCAGTTCCATGTGCAGCCCCCACCCCAGCCTCAGCCTCAGGTCCAGCCTCAGGTCCAGCTCCATGTCCAGCCCCAGCCCCAGTCCCAGCCCCAGCCTCAGCCTCAGCCTGTGCCTTTGGCCAACAGTCAGCCTCGAGGTCCTCCTGCCCCACCTCCAGCCCCTAAGTTTTCTCCAGTGACTCCCAAATTTACTCCTGTGGCTTCCAAGTTCAGCCCTGGAGCCCCCGGTGGACCTGGGCCACAGCCCAATCAAAAGTTGGGGCCCCCTCCAGCTCCCTCTTCCGCCGGCACAGGCTCCCCTCAACCCCCCAGCTTCACCTATGCTCAGCAGAGGGAGAAGCCCCGAGTGCAGGAGAAGCAGCACCCAGTGCCCCCACCGGCTCAGAACCAAAATCAGGTGAGGGAAGGCAGGAGGACCAGGCTGACACCTGGGGCAGGGCCAGGGGAGCAGGGAAATAAGTCAGGAGCCAGAGAATGAGGGTGAGAACGTGTGAATGGGGTGGTGGGGTCGGTGTTTCCAGCCTCCAGGGTCGGAGTGGTGGGATGTGGGAAGAGATAGCTCTTCTGGAGGGGGGCCTGGTAGGGTCTGGTGCTGGATGGGGTCTGACAGAGTATGGGGAGCAGCCCAGACTCCAAATTAGGCCGAGAGTTTGGTGGACCATCCATTACGCTCTGCCTTGGAATGTTAAAGCAGAGAAGAAGTTCATCATGGGTCCAACCCTGGTTCTTCTCTCCTCTTGGATTCATGAGTTAATCTCTCTGTTTCTCTGAGTGCTCTCACTGCTGGAGGGCTCGAGGGCCCAGCTGGTGATAAGAGGCAGGGCACTGGCATAGCCAGCATCTGCTTCTTAGTGTCAGGCTCTGTGCTCTGTGCTGCGGACAGAAGAGATCCCTCAAAGATGTTACGCTGAGGGACTCAGTTGGACCAGGGATAGAATTCCCGGCTCCTCATCTCCTAAGAACCTAGGCAAGTGAGGTGAACTTTGAGCCTCAGTTTCCCATCTCTGAAATAACGCCATTCACCTAGACAGTGGTTGTGGAGGTTGAGTGAGCTAATGCAGAGAATGTGCTGGGGTCTTTATCTAGCACATGATAAGGTCTTATCCCAGCCTTCTAATTTGGGAGATGAGAGTTTCTGAACTGAAGGGACCCTGGTGGTCATCGAGTCCAACAAGCCCAGAGGACGCTGTGAGCAGGGATGTCTCTGTGTGTGCAGGCGTGGACGGGATAGGAGGATGTGCCAGGTACCCAGGAGTTGTGTGTACAGGATCCTGTGTTACAGGAACTCCAGGCAGGGAGTCAGCATGGCGTTGGGGTGCTTTGAAGGATGTTCAGACTTAAGAATCCAGAGAGGAGAGTGAATGGGCCTGGGGTGGGAATATCGTGAGTTAGCCAAACTCAGCGGCACAAATGCACCGTGTGTTTGGAGACGAGAAAGTAGAAATTTCCTTTGGGAAGTTATAGAGCTCCAGAGAGGCAGGTGGGGGGAGCTCAAGGGAGCTGGTCAGTCCTGGCAGGTCCTTCAGAGTTTTCTATTCCTAGTAGGTGTGTCACTAGTTCAAAAGATTGGTGACCTCCATGCTTTTGGAAGCTTTGGGGGCATTGTTTTTAGCAGAGGTATGAACTAGAGGGAGGAAGAGGAGGTCAGTGAGGTGGGGATTCACCCCTGGGCCCAGATAAGAGCTATTACAAAGGAAAGCCTCCAGGACCTGGTGACTGATAAGCAGTTGGAAGGGGAGAGGGAGGGGTAAAAAAAATGCCTGGGTGTGTTGGGGAATGAATGACGGTATTGCTAACAAAATAGAGAAGTCCAGAAGGGGAAATGCTGACGACAGGAAGAGGAGGGGTCCAGCTGTCAGCGTGTTGAGCAACAGGCTCCAGGAGGACTTTCCTTCAGCTGGAACTGTCATTCAGTTAGCCACGGGGGGACTGGAGAGTGTCATGGTGGGGTGGCGCAGTGGTACTTAGGCAGTCCGGGGTGCTTACACAGGAGGACCCCTGGATGATGCTCACGTTGGTCAGGTGGGAGGGCAACAATGGCAGAAGGAGGAGGGCCATCCTAGGTCAGGGTAGGATCTCGGGACAATGCGATGTCTGGGGAACTCTTTAGTAGGGGTTTGAGGAGGATAAGGACTACAGTAAGGCCACAAATTTGACGATTTGGAAGTCACCCATGGCCACGGTGTGGTCCATTTGTGTCCTGTGGTGGGGACAGTGAAAGGAGGGCTGTGTGGGCGGTGAGGAAATGAGTGGCCTGCTCTCAGAAGTTGGCCTGTGTGTGTTTGTGTGGTCCTTTTTTCAAGTCTGGGGAGTGGGGCTCAGGTATGCGTGTGAACCAAGAGGAAGAGCTGCTGGAGGAGGGGTTGGAGGCGCCAGAGAGCAGGGGCTGCCTGCCGCTGGGATGGGGTCTGGGGGAGAGGTGCTGATGCCCACTGTGGCGTTCCCAGGGAGCAAGGACAGTGTCACCACAGTGCTCTCTGTGGCGAGGAGGATGACAGGGAGCTCAAGCTGGCTGGCTTCCATCTCCTCAGTTGTGCAGGAGGTGAGGTCATCCGTGACAGTGAGGGAGCGAGGGCCTCAAGGAGACGAAAGGTTTGGAACAGCTGCTGTGGGAAGGCCACTGGGAACCCGCAGGAGCCAAAAGCCAGACGCCGAGCTGGGGCTGGAGGGCACCGAGGGCCCTGCAGTGTTTTGTGACCTCACTCTGCAGTCTTTAGCTATCGACCTACTGTCTATAGCCTCGAGACAGGAACAGGAAGCAAGCAAGCAAGTGGGTGGCCTGGCCAGGCTGAGATTGGGTCAGATAAGTGATGGTGGCCAAGGGTGGCGAGAGTGGCTGGGAGTGCCTTGTAGAAACAGGTGGTCAAGGGGCCGGGCTGGGGGTAGGGGAGGCACACGGGGAGGGCTGAGAGGCAGGAAAAGAAAGCCTTTCTGATCGGTCCCTTCAGCAGTACACATGGGGAAGGGGTGGAGGTATGGTTGGGGTCAAGTCTGGAGTCCTGGAGACTGGTGAATCTCAGGTCCAGGATGTCCATGGTGGACGATGCCTCACATGGAGAACTATTTGGGGTCACTGGGGTTGAGGAGTGCTGTGGGTGTGGAGGCTGTGATGTCGAGGCTGGTGGGCAGAGAGGGAAACTGAACTGCTAAGTGAGTCCCGAAGGACGCCGGTACCCACGGGGAGCTGATGTGCACGAATATTTCAACTTCCAAAGAATGGAGCAGGCATTGAAAGTCATACCAGTGTGCAAGGGCTGGCAGATTCCTTTCCTCTGTCCGCAAGATGCCAGGGAGAAGAGATGGGAAAAGGAAAAGGCAAAGCTTCCATTGAGAAGGGGGTTCACAGGGAACACAGTCAGTTTAGGGCAGGGGTGGACAGGGAAAATGGCTGAGGGCTGGGCTTTCTGTGTGTCTGCTTTTGCCGGCAGATGTAGGTCTGTCTGGATGCAGATGGGGGGGGGGGAGGTTGGTGGGCCCGGGCAGAGGGAAGGAGGCTGCAGGAGGAGGTAGCTGGGAGATTGAGGTTCCAGGTGTGATGGGAACGAAGACATGGACAGACTGACCATTCAGTGGCCACAGTCCTGGGTGGACACCTCCAGTCCCAGACACCAACCTGTGTTCCTGTCGGAGGTCTCATGGCAATGCCCGTGCAGGTCAGACTGCTCCTGTGGTGCCTCTCCCTGGCACTTCTCAGGGTCCCTGCCAGGCCCTCTCACCCCACCCCACCCCCTCCTTCAGCTCTTTCAGGTTCCCCTAAATAGGAGGTGTAGGCTGGCCTAGGATGGCCCACCTCCGAGGCTTCTGGGGGAATAAGTGAGGTCAGGTAGACTAGGAAGCCCTCTTAGGAGGGACCCCAGACCTCTTTGTGAGGGGCTGGGGGCGGGGCTGCAGGCAGCTCTTGGGGGGTTTAACCTGTGACTTCCACCTGTGTTGTATCCTCACGCTGGCAGGGCTGCTCAGCAGCAGGCGGGCCGGGTAGGTGCGCGCGTGCTGACCTCTAACCTCTCCGTGGGGGGCCATGTCCGAGCATGCTCTATGGAGTGAATGTGTGGCCTGGTGTGTCCGGTGCTTCAGTGAGCTGAGCTGCTGTGTGCGTGGCCTCCAGTCTGCTCAGCCACTCTGGCCTGTCTGTGGCTGCCCACGGGGGGCTTGGGCAAGGCGGTGGAAGGGTCATCCCCTTCTTATTTGCGTGGCCACGGGTCTGGGAGGGGGGTGTGAGGAGCTGTTAGGATCAAACTTGAGTATCTGGGAAGTGGGAGGGGAGTTAATCCTTCTAGGGAGAACGTGGATAAGCTGGCTGGGGATGTTCTTGGAGATGGTGACCCTTGAGAGGATATAAAGCGAGTGTGGGGTTTCAGGTGCGCTCCCCTGGGGCCCCAGGACCTCTGACTCTGAAGGAGGTGGAGGAGCTGGAGCAGCTGACCCAACAGCTCATGCAGGACATGGAGCATCCTCAGAGGCAGAATGTGACTGTCAATGGTGAGCCCCTGGCCCCCTGATTGGGACGTCTGTCTCCTCCTACGTTACTGTGCTGGCCGTCCCTGGGGCTCCACTCCCTGTTCGTGTCAGCTGATCCCTGCAAGCTTTCTTCTGTTTGTTCTGTCTTCTCTGGCCTTCTCAGAGTCCTGTGGCCGGTGTCACCAGCCCCTGGCACGCGCGCAGCCCGCGGTCCGCGCTCTGGGACAGCTGTTCCACATCACCTGCTTTACTTGCCACCACTGTGAGCAGCAGCTGCAGGGGCAGCAGTTCTACAGCCTGGACGGGGCGCCGTACTGTGAGGGCTGCTACACTGTGAGTCATGGATGGGGCTGGGGGCCACTCTGAGGCTCAGCCAGGGGGTGGGGGAGACGGAGGGCAGACCAGCCCTGGCACGTGGCTGTCGGATGCCAGTTACCTGCCGATCTCCTACTGCTACCCCCTCAGGATACCCTGGAGAAGTGCAACACCTGTGGGCAGCCCATCACTGACCGCATGCTGAGGGCCACGGGCAAAGCCTACCACCCGCAGTGCTTCACCTGCGTGGTCTGCGCCTGCCCTCTGGAGGGCACCTCCTTCATCGTGGACCAGGCCAACCGGCCCCACTGCGTCCCTGACTACCACAAGTGAGGACCCCCCCCACCCCCTGGGCTCTTCCCTGGGGCCAACAGTGGTTTGTCTGGGAGCCAGGCTGCCCCTCTGGTGCCAGGACAGTTCCAAACCCCTGGTCTTGCTTTCTGGCCGCATTGCCTGTCTGTAGCTGGCAGAGACCAGTTCTTCTGGTCTTAGCTGTCCAGGGGCTGGGGCCCTGGCCCTCGGCTCACAGAGGCCGCTTTTAGCTGTGGGCTTGGGTTCAGCACCAGGTGCTGGGGTGACTTCACTTCATACACGGGCTGGGTTCTGAAGGTTCCCTTGGAGATGAGATGTTTGGAACTCTGGTTTCCCCCTGGAAAGTGTTGATAAGGTACGGCTTGCTCAGGCCAGCAGCAAAGTCCTGTAAGGTCGCTGAAGGGCAGTGCAGGGACACTGCAGAACCTGACTCCCCCGTTTGTGGTGTGGGACTTCACGTCCCTCTGGGCCCCCGGCAGTCAGGTAGCAGCACCTCTGTGGTGGGGCTGGGCCAGGGTCAGGGGTCCAGGGATGGGGCCCGAGGGGTGCCTCTGGGTGTGCTCTCTGCAGGGTGGACGTGATGGTAGTGAGGCTCTGATGTTTGAGGTCAGGGCGGATGGGGCTTTGGGAGAGTCAGGAGGTAGGCAGGAAGTTCTCCTTGATCAGGGCAGTGATGGTGGCTGGACTTGGCTTTTCCACGATTGAGATGTGGGGTAAGGAGGAGAGCAAAGAAGTACACCCTTTGCTGTGCCCCTGCCATCTCCCCCCCCCCCCCGTCCTGACCCGTGGCCGCCTCGCTGCCCTGCAGGCAGTATGCACCCCGCTGCTCTGTCTGTGCCGAGCCCATCATGCCTGAGCCTGGCCGCGAGGAGACGGTGCGAGTGGTCGCTCTGGACAAGAACTTCCACATGAAGTGCTACAAGTGTGAGGTCGGTGTCCCTGAGGCCTCTGGGGGCTGGGAGGTGGGGGGACTGCTCACTGTCAGGTAGTGGACAGTGCCGGCCAGCAGTTTGGAGGGTGGTACATGGCAGTGCCCAGGTCTACCTGCCCAGATGCTTTGGTCACTATAGGAGGGAGCTGGTTTGTGAGGTCACTGAGTTGCAGATGAGCCAAAGTAGGAGACTGAGCAATGGTAGGGAAGGGTGTCATGCTTTGTGGTGGCGGGGAGGGAGTTTCAGTGAGGTTCAGAAGAAAGAAGAGTCAAGATGGAGTTGAGACGGGTGGGAGAGGCCCCGTGTCCTTTACTGGGGTGGGCGCAGCTCTGCCCACTGCCCATCCTGGTCCTGGAGGCCCAGGAGACAAAAGTGAAGGTGGGGACGAGTGGGGATGGGTGTAGCTGGGTGGGGCCACAGAGGAGGCAGACACAGCTCTGCACTGTGAACCACTGGCCTTCTTCATGTCAGTGTCGGGGTGTGGGGTGCGTTCTTCCTCCCAGGATTGTGGGAAGGCGCTGTCCATCGAGGCAGACGACAATGGCTGCTTCCCCCTGGACGGCCACGTGCTCTGCCGCAAGTGCCACACTGCCAGAGCCCAGACCTGAGTGAGGATTGGCCCCTTCTCCACTGGGGAGTCCATTCCCTGCCAGCAGACCACCCACACTGAGAGCACCCCGCCCCACCACTGGTTCTGCCCCTCTTTGTTATTTTGATGTCTTAGCGCTTCCCTCCATTCCAAACCCCACCCAGTATCCCAAGGGCCTTGATCCAGGGCTCCAACAAGACCCAGGCTGCAGAGTCCCAGCCTTGGGTTTCCGGCCCTCCCCCATGTTGCAGGGACCCCCATTCCTCCAGGTGTACCCTACCTGTGGGGGCGCCAGCTTGAGTGCTGCTGTCGCTTACACTGCTGCACCCATGCCCTCAGCTGGCCCGCCGAGCAGCTCTCCTCCGCTTGCTGAGGGCCGGGAGCCCCCTGAGCCCTGGGGATGCTGGGCCAGGCTGGGCTCACTGGCCTGGCCATTCCCACCCACCCATGCTACCGGATCGTGGCTATGGCTACAAATAAACACCTTGTTTTCCAGAATTCTTAGTAGTTGAGTCTTTTGTGCTATAGATGGAGGAGATGGAGGGATTAACAAACCAGGGGTCAAGGTGAAAACTCAGCTTCTGTTTATTTATAAAAATATATATGTGTATGTGTATATATATGTATATATATATTAAACCCTCCTCCAGCTCCCAGCACGACGGTTTTATTTGTACCCCAACCCCCCTTTTGAAAAACAGGGAGGCCCCCAGGCTCCAGAGGCGAGTTTCTCGGAGAAGGGTGGGTGAGAGGCCAGCACCAAGGCCTGGTCGGCTGAGGGAAGGGGCATGGTGACCCCGGTCCTGTCCTTGCTTCCTGAGGACAGGGTGGGGGAGGGCAGGGCTCAGTCCTTGAATCCCTGAATACTGCAAAGAATGCGCTTCTGGTGTCCGGGCAGTGTGATCCCCATCTGCACCAGGTCCCTGTGGTCAAGGAGAGGGGTCCGTGAGTGCGGGCCCACACCCCAGCAGCCCTCCCCTGCCCGGGTCCCCAGGACCCTCACTCGGCTGTCAGCTCCAGCACACACTCCATGGTGTCCAGGCCGGCTGAGCGGAAGTGCAGAATGTAACGTTTCATGCGGATGGACTCCAGCCACTCGGGGACACTTCGATAGGGGATCCCGTCTGAGCCACTCAAACTGGGCAGGCGAAGGGTTAGCCTGTGGGACACGGGTGGCCTGAGTCACATGGGGGCGGCAGGGGCTGTCCCCTGCTTTCCTGAAAACCCAGGCTCAGCCTGTGAGCCTCGGGGGCCAGCATTCAAGTTGGTGTCTGGGCACAGAGATTATCTAGACTTTGTGGATTAGCCTGGCCATTGTCTATGAACCCATTTCCTGGCCTGTTTCCTGGTGTGCTGGACAGCAGTGGGCAGGCTGACAGTCCTGGGGCAGTCCTGAAAGTCCCCAACAGAAGGTTAGCACAAGCCCAACGCCACTGGAGTGGCCCGCTCTGGGCAGTGGTGGGAGGCTGGGTAAGACAAGAACAGGATCAACTATCCCCGCTGAGGCGGCGCGGGGGGAGACCCTGCTTCTCTTCACGGTGGCCCCCGAGTTCTGGGAGCAGCCCCCCGATTGCTACCTCCAGCCTCGGCTGTTCCTCTTACACTCTGACACCCACAACACAATGAGTGTTCCTGTGCTAACTAAAGCCAGCCAGAGCCAAAAACCATTAGCAAAGTAAATCTACTGGGGGGAAAAATATCCAACATTCCAGAAAGATTAGCACACGCAGTCTCCAGTGTATGAGGGAGTTGTGCTCCAAAAGATAGTTTCAAAAGTAGAAACTTGGAGCACATTTTCTCCCAGAAACAAGGTTATATATGGTGGTTTGATACGCAGGCTGGCACGCCAGGGCTGGTTTGCCCGATAAAGACACTGGAAGCCCAGCCTTGCCTCTATCTCCCCCACCTACCCCTGCCCCCTCCCACTGGTTCCTTCTCCACATCCTGCCCATGTTTTTGGTCAAATGCAATTCTGACCATGTCTCTCATGGACAGCTTTAAAAACTGGTCAGTCGTTCTCTGTACTCAGAATCAAGTGTGGGCTCTTCAGCAGAGCCGGTCCTCCTTGGACTGGCTCGGCTCCCCCTCCAGCTTCATCTCTGGCCACTGTCCCTGAACTGGGCACTGCCATCACTCTGCACTATTTGCAAGCAGCCTGCCCTAAGCTCCCCAAACCCATGCTGGGCACGGGACCTGGGAGCCTCCCCGGATCCCACCAGGCTGCCCCTTGCAGTCATGACACCCACACCACCGGCCACCACCTGCAAGGGTCTGTTTTCCCCACCCCAACCAAAGTGACCAAGGTCCTCGGAGCAGGTATCAGCGTGCAAGCCCTGCTTCTGTCTGCTTCCCAGCTCACGGCTCGCTTCCTATCTCCTATCAAACTACAGCTATTCGGGGTGGGACTGCATCTCCTCCGCCAAGGTGGATGCTCCCCAAGGGCGCAGACTGTGGCCAAGCCTTCTCTGCTGGACTCTGGAGCTTTGCAGGCCCAGCACTTGGAGGATGTGGCCGAATGCCCATGGCCATTCTCCCCGACCTGCCCCCCGAGTCCCATTGCCCTCCCCAGCTCAATTACTTGGGATCAAAGTTGGCCAGCGTCCGCAGGGCATGAGGGGTTTCCAGCAGCTGCTCCAGCTGTGTCTTCAGCTGGAGAAAGTGGGGCCGACGGTCGCTGTTGTAGGCCCAGCAGCTCTTCATGAGCTCATAGAGGACGGCCGGGCAGTCCATGGGAGGCGGCAGCCGGTACCCGTCCTCGATGCTCTTCATTACCTAAAGCCGGGGAGAAGGGAGGGAGGCCTGAGGTTGGAAGCTGACCTGGCAGCCCGTGATCTTGCCTTGTTCATGCAAGATCATTGCAAAGGAGGCTCTGACCCCCTCACCTCCACCCTTGACCAGTAGTAAGAACAGGTGGTGAGGTGAAGGGGGCCAGAGAGGGTAGAAGTGCAGAAAACTGTGGGCCAGGAAGAGCCCAGGGGGATGTGGGGGAAGACTGGTATGGGGAGTACCCGGCTCACCTCCTGATTGCTCATCTCCCCATACGGCTTGTCCCCAAAGCTCAGCATCTCCCACATCACAATCCCAAAGCTCCACACATCACTGGCCGTGGTGAAGATCCGATGGGCAATGGCTTCAGGTGCTGTCCAACGGATGGGGATCTTCCCTCCCTAACAGGGTGCGGAGGACAGAAAGCTGACGTGTTGCAGGGCATGGAGGAGGGGTGAAGCGAATACTTGCATTCACACGAGCACGCGTCCCTTATTTGTTGTACACATAAGGGATGTGTTGTATGCATGGCATGAAATTGTGTGTGTGTGTGTGTGTGTGTGTGTGCGCGCACGCATGCACGTGAATGTATCTGTGGCGAGTGCAGGCTTCTCACCTGAGTTTCATAGGTGCCATCAAAGTTGTTCAGGAGGCGGGTGAGGCCAAAGTCAGACACCTTGCAGCACAGGCTCTGACTTACTAAGATGTTCCTAGCGGCCAGGTCCCGATGAACGTAATTGTGGTGACTGAGGTAGGTCATACCAGATGCGATGCCCAGCAGCATGGCTACCAGCTGCCCAGGGACCAGCTGGTCCTCCCGCTCCTGCAGCGAGTGAGTGGAAGGGTTAGGGGATGGGCAGAGTTGCTTCCTCCCAGACCAGGAGCCAATATCCGGGGCCTCATGGTGCATCTCCCTTCCTTGTTGGTCCTCTGCCCTTCTCACCCTCAGGAAGGCATCCAGGGCTCCGTTCTCCATAAACTCCGTGATAATCATGATGGGCTTTCCTGAGACATAAAGGACGTTACCATGGCAGCTTCCAGCCCATCTCCACCCCAAACCACCCGAACCACATTTCCTGCCCTTGGCAAAACATCTTCCCTCCACTTCTGGTGGTCTCCCCCGCCTCCTTTCTCCTCTCCCCCCACCTCCACCCCCTTCCCAGAGACCAATCCTCATACTCTTTGTGACAACGCCTTCCAGGTGCAGGATGTGCGGGTGGTTGAACTGGCTCATGATCGTTGCCTCTCGAAGGAAGTTCCACCACTGGCCATCCGGAGATGTGTCCTTCAAGGTCTTAATGGCCACAGCCTTGCTATCCTGGTTGGGGATTCTCAGGGTCCCTCGATACACTTCTCCAAACTCTCCTGAGTGAAAAGAAAGCAGGGTCATGGCCCGATGCATGTCAGGCTCTTCAAGGAGGCAGATGACATCCTCCATGTCCCCAGTTCTCTTTTCTTCTCTGATCAGAAACCTGGTGTGCCCTTTCTGGGACAAGCGGTGGGCTGTACTTCCTGGGGAAGGAGAGGAAGGGGACAGGAGTCTGGGGCAGGAAGTGCATTTCTGCAACCTCTTCGGCACGGTCTCCTGGGTTAGCATGGTTCCTGGCTAACAGTAGGTGCTCAGTAAATGCTGGGTCAATGGGCTTCGTGCAGTGGCACCGAGGTGTGCTCATGAAGGGCCGGCTGCTCAGGGCCAGTGAACAAGCGACCAGGAAGGCTGACTGTTGCCACTGTCTTCCACAAGTTCCTCCGGTCACGGCTTAGCCGGCCTGGCCGCACAATCAGCAAGGACACTGCCAAGCTTTGTTTTGTTCTCTGGTCAGATCCATTTCCCCTGGTGACCCAAGAGATCAGGGCGGCCCAAGGACACTGGGTCCTGGTGGGGTGAAATGCGGAGCAAGGGAAGCTATGAACCTCTCCCACGTTTGGGAACCATCTGAGTAGACTCTGGGCCCTGGGCACAATGACCCCCCCTGCCCCCTATTGACAAAGATACTGTGTCTAATGTTCTTAATCAGGAACTCCATGACCAAAAGCAGACTGTGT
This sequence comes from Saccopteryx bilineata, assembly GCF_036850765.1. NCBI lineage: Eukaryota > Metazoa > Chordata > Mammalia > Chiroptera > Emballonuridae > Saccopteryx > Saccopteryx bilineata. The sequence continues at coordinate 344,075,196 of NC_089491.1, forward strand.
ATGAGGCAGGCTGTTTCAGGACACTCGATAAGGGGACTCTAACGTGACCATGTTAGTTCAAGGATGCAGAGTCCAGGGTCCAGGAGACAGGAAGCTTCTGGGAGCCCTTGGGCCACAGGTGAGGCCGGCTGGGCCCCACAGGGAAGGGCTGGAAGGAAGAGGCTCTGTGCAATCGCCCAGAGGGACCAGCATGGCTCACCTTCCCCTATGACAGTGTCCACCATCAGCCAAGCCGGATCAAGCTCCTGCGTCAAGTCCAGGGCCCCCTGGGCAGGGTCCTCATAGGCCTGGAGGTCCACGTAAGGCTTCAGCCACAGCTTGTCCTCTGCAGGGAGAGCAGGGAAGGCTCGGCCACAGGAGCACCCACGTCGGGGCTCAGGAGTCTGGGGGCAGGGACCGGCAGCAGACCCTAGCTCCTTGTGCCTCTGTGCCCTGCGGAGTCCTGTTCTGGCTGAGGTGGGAGAAAGTCTCTATCCTCAGCCATGGACCCTCCACAGCCAGCCTCTCCCCCTCCTGTCTACGCACGACGCTCCCGTGTCCTTACCCCTCCCCCCTGCCCAGAAACCAGACCCAAAAGCGGTCACGGCCTCGAGTTACCCAATCTCCCCGTGGCTCACCCAGGCTCTCGCGGCCCTGCCTTTCCTCCTCACCCTTGCGCGCCATGCTCCCCATCACTCACACCTCATCCACATTCCCAGACAAGCCTCACTTCCATCCCACTGCTTGGAGGGACTGCTGACCCTCCTCTTGGGGGGCACCTAATGAGGTGACCAGCAGGAAGCCCACATGCTTCGGAGGACTCCAGGGAGCCTGCCAAGCGATCCTCCTCCGGCCCAGACTCCGCCCACAGACCCGGCCAGCCAGGATGGGGGACCTGGGGAGGCTTCCCAGGGTCCGGGGGTTGGTTACAGCGGCACGGCACCAACAGCTAACAGGTAATTGCACAGAGCCTCCGGGACACCATCAGTACAAAGTTAATTAACTACAGTTAATTAGGTAGCAAAACACAAGAAGCCTAAGGACAAGAGGCCACTTGAGCCCCCAGAGTTGGCCCAGGAAATGTGGGTCCCTTGGTCCCATCCTGGACGCACCTTTTAACACATATGCATGCGCGCGTGCACGCACGCACACACACACGCACGCTCATGTGCTCCTAGCTCACCTCCATCCATGTTGGTGACACGTTCACGCTGTCTCTGTTGCTGTTGCCGGTGGCTTTTCCTGTGGGAAGGTGGGGACAGCTTCCTCAGGGTCCCAGGAGCACCTTAGGGGCCCAATGGGCTCCAGCTGAGTTTTCTCTAGGTATAGGGTGAGGGTGGGGGCACAGTGGAGCTCTGGGACTAGGGGATGGAAGGGTCATTGGGGCTGCACTCAAGGGCTTCTGACCAGACAAAGGATGGCGGCCGGGGAGGGGCAGCAGCAGCACCTGGAGCGGCAGACAAGGAACCCGAGCAGCAGCCCCAGGCCCAGCAGCACCCCGAAGATGATGGCCACGATTTCACCTCCAGTCAGGCCCCTGGAAACTGTGACACACACGGTAAGGAAGTCTGGGGGCTTCAGGGGAAAACGGAGGCCAGAAAAGCAAGCCCATGGGCAGGTCCCTGAGTGGGCCTCAGGTGTGTGTCCCCTAACCGGGGAGACAGGTGCATGTCAGAGGGAGAGCACGTAGAAAGGGCTGAGCACAGGGACTCGAGCTTGGGCTGCCTGGGGCTGGGCCCTCACTGAGAAGCTGGGACAGCTGACGGGATGCGGGCAGTCCCCAGCGTCAGAAGCCTGAGTTCACTATGGGGAGGGGACTTGGTGTGAGTCTGGGTGGGGCTGGCTTCCTGAAGCCGCGTCTTCTAGTGTGTGGGCATGTGTATGCACACATGCGTGTGTGCAGAGAGAGGAAGGGTCACGGACTGTTGCCGTGGTGAACAGGTGCCTGTGTATTTGGGGCAGAACCAAGGATAAGCCACCCACCTGGCGGGCTAGTCCGAAACTCATGGTCAGAGGAGAAGGGGCCGGGGCCCAGCGGGGTCAACATTCGGACCCTGACGGTGTACGTGGTGTCAGGCTGCAGTTCGGTCAGCAGGACCCGGGGTTCTAGCACCAGCTGGTGCCATTCTTCATCCTGTGGGGGAGACTTGTGTTGACTGGGCCGGGCGGAGCCAGACCTGGCAGAGGGGATGGGCTTTTCGGGGCGATGGGGAAGGAGCGGATCGGGGGACCGTCACAGCAGGGCCCTGGGTAGGCTTCTGCCCCAGGAGAGCCATCCCATACCCCGGGCTAGAACGTTGGGGTGTGCCAGGCATAGACGTGGAGACTCTCAGCTGCATCCTCACCTGGTTCAGCACATGCAGCTCGTAGGTCAGGTTCCCGCCGGGGCTGCGGGGCCGGGACCCCGCCCAGGTCAGCTCCAGCTGCCGGGGCTCCTTCTTCACCAGCCTCAGGGACAGGCCTGATGGGGACTCTGTGCGTCCACAGGGTTCCAGCGGGTTCGAAGGAAAGAGGAAATAACTGGAAGAGCTTTCGATTGCTTCCCGCCCATCGGTGGGCTCCTGGGGTTCTGTCCGGGGGGCCGGCCCCACCTCCCCCGGACCCCTCACCTGTGTGCCCCATGCTGATGCTGAGCCAGGCGCCGGCCGGCTTGGTGCTGCCCAGCCCTGACACTCCGTTGTGGGCCTCGATGTTAAAGGTGTAGTTGGCGAAGGGTTCGAGGCCCTCGACATGCACAGCAGGCACCGTGAGACCGCTGGCCCCCGGGGAGAAGCGCACGCTCCTCGCGCAGGGCTGGCAGGGGCCTTCGCCTGGTGCTGCTCCCTGACACTGAGAACAGCTCACCCTGTATCTCACATCCTGGCGCCCCCCCGGATCTGCTGGAGGAATCCAACGCAGAGTCAGCCGAGTCCCCGAAACGGAGAAGCTCAGGTTTCGAGGGACTGAGGGGGGGCCTGTGGGAGAAAAGAGGCCATCAGTAGGGGCCTAAGCTGCGGACTCTTCACCACCCCAAGTTTTGAAGTCCTGCAAAGGCCACCAGGAGATCCGATTCCTACTGAGGATAAAGTAGCATAATGCCAGCTCCTCATTCTGCCCGGGGTAGCAGGGGCAGGGGAGAAACTTCAAGTGTCTGACACCCCAGACAGTCAGTGCCCAATATCCGACAAGCTCTGGGCAGTCCCGACTCCAACATGGTCTCAGCAGTCCTGTTCCTCTTGGCAGAGGCCAGGCCCTGCCCCAGGACTCACGTGTGCACGCTGTCTGCGGGCCCTCCCCGGGGGCACGGTAATGGCCGCTGTCACAGGTGCAGAGGGTGGCAGCCTCAGACTTGGCCATGCTGTGTCGCGGGCACTTGAGACAATGGGGTGGGTCCATATCCGCCCGGTAGGAGCCGACTGGGCAGGCTGGAGGGAGAATGCATAGAGCTGCGGCTGTCTAGTGTTTTTATAGGTAGAATCGCACCCTCCTCCCATCCCTGTACTAGAAACACCCCTGTATATGTCTCCAGGGGCCCTGGAACATGCATTCAGTTCAGTAATCTCTGACACGAAGCTTTGGTTTCCCTCCCTTCTTTGGTACCCTGGACACTGCCCCCTCCCCCAAGGGGTCCCTGAAGGTTGTCACCACCTCCTCCAATCTGCTTACCACGGCATCCCTCTCCACCTTCTTCATAGCCAAGCTCACAGTGGCACCGGCCCACTGGGACCAGCCACTCGCCCTCGGGGCTGCAGTGCATGCGGGGTGCCCCCGCAGGGCCGGGGCTGGTCTGGGTGTGGGGCAAGCAAGTCCCCGCCACTTCCACCAGCCCGCCAGGTCCGGGGAGCGTGTCGGGGAATCGAGCCAGGCCGTGCACAGCCTCAGGGCACCGCTGATAGAACACCCGGACGGACACCAGGGCCACGCAGGCCCCCGGGTTGTGGAAAGCGAGATAGAGGCCGCGGCGGGTCAGGCGGCCCAAGGAACAGTGCTCCACGTTCATCTTCATTGTGCCAGACACGAGGTCTCGGATGGTGAAGCTCTGGTCTGCAGCCACTGTGGTGACCTGAGGAGAAGGTGGGGGGAGCAGGGAGCAACCACCCAACAGAAATGATTGCTTGCTTAATGCTTTACAATTGCACAACCATAAACTGGGGGCTTGTTACATGTGAGCTAAGCATTTTATGTGCACTCTGCTACTGAGTCTGTACAATAATCCTGCCAGGTGGGGTGAAGAGCCATCTCCCTGTAACGGATGAGGAGCCTATGGCTAGGAGAGGTTAGAGACCTTGTCTGAGACCACACAGCTAGGTTTGGAACCCAGGGAGCAGGGCTACAGCTCATTTACTGCCTGCGGTTCGCAGCTGTGGTCCCGCCTCAGTGCCAATGGGGTGATTGGTTATGCAGTGTGTCATAATTAATTTATTGCTAATAAACTTTACAACATCATCTCTTTAGGGGAAAAGGAATGTGAGCGCATCCTATCATCATATGCTACCCGGCATTCCAGTATGTATTTTTGAGTAGGAAAGGGAGGGAGATGGTATGACAGACACCCTGCAGAGAGCTATCTCCCTACACAACCCTGGCAGTACTCAGGGGAGGGGTTGTGCAAGAACACTGTGGATACTGATGGAGGAAGTGAAAACACCTTTTTCTTGCCTCCCCCACAGCACGCTGTTGTCTCAGAGGATGCCTGCCAAGCCTCTGTAGCAGACGAGGTCGGTACTATTATTACTATGTTAAGACAAAGAAACTAAAGCTCAGAGAGATTAGACATGCCTGAAGTTAGGGCACAGCAAAAAAAGCATTCAAATCCAGTCCTTCCAAACTCTGGTCCCACCGTCTTTTCGTTCATTCATTATCTGACACCTAGATCCACTTCCTCTTTCTCGCACCTTCTCTTTTGCTCAGCTAAGTAGGGGCATGGCAAGGCGCGAGGCAGGGATCAGTACTGGGATCGAAATGGCACTCAGGGGGTGAAAGTACCTTCTGGAACATGGCCCGGCGGAGCTGAACGCCCACATCCTGGTCGCTCTCCATGTACAGAAGGTTGAAGGTCTCCTTGCAGCCTAGAGGCCCGGCTTCCCTGGGGAAACTCTTACAGTCGCGAATGGTGAACCGAAGCTCCACGTGGACACGGGAAGCCTCCTCTCCCCGGTAGATCCAGTTGGTACGAAGCCAGTGGTCAGTGTCTCCGCCTCCTTGTACCGGGCAGTCCCCGTACATGTACAGGGGTGTCCCGTTCAGCATCCTCTGCATCCTGCTCCACTGCCACAGGGAAGTCGAGGTCAGACTCCCAGTCACCACCTGCTCCCCAAACCCGCAGGTTCTAGAGCTGATGGCGAGGGAGCCGGCATAGGGTCCCCGCCCAGCCCACGTTCATCTATTTGTGCTGCCCTCTCCCCATCCCTCCACCCCAGGATAGCAGGTTAAGTGTTAAGGTCGGGGATTTATATGGATTTAGGATGGGCAAGACAACACCCCCTTTCCCTCCCTAACCTGCCCTGGTCCCTTCAATGAGTCCCCGACCCCAAGTGCAAGTGTCTGAGCACCAATTTTGACCTATTTCACCAGCAGAGCCATCAAGTAGTTCAAGGTCAGACTTTTGAAGCAAAAGCTCATTCACCAGACCTTCCCACCTACTTGGGCAGAGAAGAGGAGACTGTTTAATACTGAGGCCTCTAAGGCCTTTGGAGAGTAAGAAGTAGCACAGAACTCTTCTGTATAAGGGACTGTCACCCTCTCCAACAGGCAGCCCTTCCAGGATGGGCCACCAGCAAAATCCTAGACACCATCCAGGCCACTCTTCTTAATTTCTTCAACATTCCACATTTTACTCAGCTGTTAAGAGGCAGAGCTGGGATGTGGAGCTCCCGAGTTTATGGTGTTGATCGTTACGTCTCTATGTGCTCATTATAAAAGTCAACATACAAACATTTACACATATTAAAAAGTAAAAGTTCTCCTATCCATCCACCCCACTGCCGGAGGAAGAAGCCACTTTGACAATGTGGAGTAAAACTTTACAGACCACCCTCAGTGCCTCTCGAGAAATGTTTGAATGTTTTTCTGTGTACGTACATGTTCGACATAGATTTTTTTTAAACATATAGATGTCATTCTGTAAGCAACTTTTTAATAAACAGAAGGTCTTTGAAAGATGTCCACATGAGAATATACAAAACTACCTAATTCCTTTTTGAAGCAATCTACAAAATAGTTGTCCATGGTAGAGATGTACCAAAATTTATTTTAATCGTTTACTTATTGTTAGGCATTTAAGCAGCTTCTCGTTTTTTTTTTTTTTTTAAGTAAACATGTACAGATTTCTACAGAATGGCTGCATCAAAGGGTAAACAGAGTATGAATTTTCTAAGAAGACAGTATCAAACAGCCCTCCAGAAAGGCTTTATCTGTTTATACTTCCATCAACAATGCCTGAGAGCTCATTTTCTTCAAAGCTCGTCAACACTGGATATTAACAATTTTTTTTACTTTTGGCCAATCTTATAGACAAAGGCAGCTTCTTGGCATTTTAATATACATTTCTTTGATAGGAGGTTGTACGTTTCCCTTTTGTTCACTGGGTAGTTGCGTTTTTATTGCAACTAACTGTTGTTTGATATCTTATTGTCTTTTTAATTTGGTTTTTATTTATTCATTTTAATTGAATTTATTGGGGTGTTCTATTGTTATCTTTCGTTTGCTCATTTGGATGAGTTTTTTTTTTAATTATATAGACATTAATCACTTGTTTGAAAGGCATGTTTCAAACATTGTTTCCCTAGCTGTCACGCCACTTGACTTTGCTAATAATGTTTTCGAGGTTGACATATATTTAAAATTTTTTTATAATAGCTATAGCTTTTCCCTTCATGATTTTGTGGTTGTGTGTTTTGCTGGGGAAGCTGTCCCATCCCAAATTTATAAAGATCTTCTATATTTTCTCCTAGTTTTTGTTTAGGTTTGGTTTTTAGGTTCAGATTTTAATCTTGCTAAAATCTACTTTTTTATGTGTGTATAATGGGAAGTAGAGATGTAATTTTGCCCCTTTAAAAATAATTATAGACAACCAATTGTCAAATTATTGACAGGCTTACACTTTCCACATTGATTTGCAATCCCAATGTTACCATGCACTAAAATCTCATACACGTCCACTTATATTTGAACTTTCTTTTCTGCTCCTTTGACCTGAGTATTCTTGTGCAATGGTCCAAGCTTTTATTATCGCTGATGTGTTTGTATGTTCTGATGTCTGGATAAGCCTCCCATTTCATTATTCTTCCCTTTAAAAATATATTAGCTATTTGTAAGTACTTGCCCTGCCAGATGAACTTAAGAAAGAAACTCCAAAATTCTCTAGCATATCCCCTTTGATATTTTGGTAGCAACCCCTTTATGTGATAGAAAAGAGACTGTGAGCCCGTCACCTTAGAAAGTTCACTTTCCCATGGGCTTTTACTCCACTATCCTGCAGGGGTATTCATTCATGGCTACTCTCAGCTCTGGGCAAAGGCAAGAAACTACAAATTCGGCGTGATGGTGGTAGGGCAGGGGCAGCTTTTTGCATTATGTTGGGGAGCTCACAGACTGGGCATGGGGTCTCGAGGCCCTGATGCTGGGACGATGGAAGGCACCCAGAGCCTGTTCTTAAGAGGCAGCTGTGATGAGGAAGCCAAGTGGACGGCGTGCGGTGGAGGGCAGGTGGGAGGGCAGCGGGTGGTCAATGCACAGCTCATTAGCTAGGCTGCAGCTGCAGCCAGGAGAAGCAGATGTTTCCAGCTGTAATGCCTCTCCCAGTTCCAGCGGTGAGCCACGAGGGAGAACCAGCTACACGGGATCAGCCACAAGGATCATTTCACTTATCACTCAGGCGCTGCTGGCTGCTATGTGGGTACATTCTGGGAAGCCTGGACCTGAGTGTGTGTTTTGAAAAGATGAGGAGGAGGAGGAGAGAGGACAAGGAAGACAGTGGGAGTGTGTGACTGCTGCTATCTTCTTAGCTCTCCTAGCGCTATTCAGCCTGAGCTGTGGAAGACGCCTGGCTTCCACTCCGGACCAATTAGGGAAGAGTTATTTGGGTGGAGGTGGCAGGGCACAGTGAAGGCCTGTGGGAGCCAGCAGGTGGACCTGAAGCCCTCACTGTGGAGTGATTTAGATGGTTTATGAGATGAGGCACCTATTAGGGCTGGCCTAGTCCAGGATTTTCCAAGCAGCCCCTCCTGTAGGTTACATTATGGTTTAGCCTATTAATTCTAATTACAGGCTATTCTGTGGGAGAGCCGAGAATGAGCCAGGACACTAGGACCCAGAGGGAAAGAAAGCAAGTCACCCCAACCCCAGAAATCAAGGCCAATTTCTACTGGAATAGGAAAGGGAAAAGGGGGACACCCAGAAAACGGGGTTTAGGACCAGAGGGAAGAGAGGTCTAAGGCAGGAGTCCTAGAGGCTGAGGAAACTGGGTCAGCCTTACATGGTTCCTGGACAGCTTTGTAGGGTGGCCAAAAGTTGTTCTCTGGGACTGACAAGATCCTACCTCTGCTCACTGGGTTTAAGGAATATCCAATGAACTTGGAGCAGACTCAGACAGCTAGAATTCAGGGTGTGCCTGCACCGGGGAGGAAGGAGGACGTGCCATGGGCTCGGGAACCTCTACTGAGGCAGCTTCTAACTTTGGAGGAGTCTCAGACCCTTTGAAGAACGCAATGAAAACTCTGGCTCTCCTCTCCAGAAAATAAAAAATGTCCACATACATTTATACAGCTTTGAATACACTTTCGTGGGATGCCCTGACCTCTCAGAACCTATCTGTGCAACTCTGTCAGAATAAATGGACCTCAGACTGAGGACATTTTTCTGTTATGGCCTCAGATTTAACCATCTCCAGGAGGGTCCATTCTCTCCCTAGATGGTCCTCAGGAGTATTCAGCCCTTCCTCACTGGGGCAGGGAGGCATTGTGGTATTCCCCATGGGGTGAAGCCTGACCCCCCCATGTCCCATTCAGGAGGTTCTGAGTCACATCACCTCCCCTTCCCCTCCCAGAGGAGACACTTCCAGTTTTTCCTGCTCTTTTCTCCATTCCTCCACCCACCTCTCCACCCCATTTCCCACTGGCCCTTGGCCTTGAGCCATCCTAAGTCCTTCCCTCCCCTGACTCTTACCCCATCTTCGGGATCCAGCAGCCAGCCCAACTCTTCCTGTGCAGTGCTTGTGTCCATCAGAGTGACTAAAGGTGGGGAGGAAAGAGGTTTGACACCTTTGGGGGAGGAAGCTCCATACATGTGCAACCCACATACCTCAATCTGGGTCCCCAGGCCCCAGCCTCTAACATGCTGTTCCTAATAGCTGGGACTTCCTAAGGCTTAGGGGAGGAAAACGGCCCAGGAAGGTGTGAAAAAGCTCCTAGGACTAGAAGCTAGTTGTCCTCGTTGTCTTCTGGAGCAGTGGTCCCCAACCTTTTTTGGGCCACGGACCGGTTTAATATCAGAAAATATTTTCATGGACCAGACTTTAGGGTGGGACGGATAAATGTATCACGTGACCAAGACAAGCGTCAAGAGTGACTCTTAGACGGATGTAACAGAGGGAATCTGGTCATTTTTTAAAAATAAAACATCGTTCAGACTGAAATATAAGTAAAACGGAAATAATGTAAGTTATTTATTCTTTCTCTGCGGCCCGGTACCAAATGGCCCACGGACCAGTAACAGTTGCGGCCCGGGGGTTGGGGACCACTGTTCTGGAGTATGACAGGAAGAAGGCAATGTGGGACAAGGTTGGGGGGGCTGTATCTTTGATCAAAGTCAATGCAGGACACGTTAGGAAGAGCTGCCATGCAGAAGACTTGCACCCTCTCACTCAGAGGGAGACCCATCAGCTGCAGAATGGAAGGGGGCATGGGACAGCTGCTTAGCCTCTGGGGTCATGAGTGGGTAGGGTGTGGACAGGGGACCTTAAAGGTGGGAGCTCCCATCATTGGCAAAGGGCCTGCTCTGTGTGAGATTGAGAGTGTGGAGTGGGGGTGCAAGGCCCAGGTCTGAGTCTGGGAGGTAAGTAGAGGTAGCAGGGCTGGAGAGGGTGGGCAAGCGTGACTGACAGGCTTGACCTCTACACCTGGGAACCCCTGCACCCACAGTTCCAACCCTTCCCCCAGTGGCAGGTCTCTCTGACGCCCAGCTTAGGTTGACAGTAAGGCAACTTATCACCTCTGACTTCAGAGGGTTCAGATCTCTGGGCCGGGCACCCGAGGCTGGGGTTGTCTGAGCACTAGGGGCCCCACGATTGCTTGCTGGGCTGCAGGCCTGGAAGCTGCTCCTAGCACCCCACCCCCAGTAGCAAACTGCTGCCCAGCAGGGGCGGGGGTGACTGGCCCGTGAAAGCAGCTGGTTGGGGTCAAAGACCAAAGATTGGCCTGGCCAGTCGATGCCCTGGCGGCCGATAAAGCAAGAGCGCTGGAGAGGGGCGCGAGGACAGGCCTCTTCAGGAATGCCAGCTCCTGGAGGAGGGTGCCAGCTCAGCCAGGGGAGAAGGGGGTCGGGGGCGGGAATCTGTACCTTCCTTGGCGCGCGCCCCCGGGGACAGCAGGGCGCAGAGCAGCAGCAGCAGCCCGAGCCCCAGGGGCCAGCGCTGCTCCATGGCGCGGAGCCGGGACCTGGGACGGTGGCCCCGGACGGCTGAGCCAGGTCGCGAAGACTGGGAGAGCCAAGCGAACCGAGTGGGGGCGGGGGGCGGGGCCGGCGCCGGGGGCGGAGTTCCAGTCTCACCTGGATCACCTTCTTAAAGGGACAGTAGAGCACGAAGGAAACTTGTTAGACAAGTAATATACTTCAAAAACCGGAGGCGTGTTGAGCCGAATGAGACTGCTGGCGCCGCCTAGTGGGTGGGATTAGGAATGGGCTAACCCAGTTCTAATTCTAATCCTACCCACCCCATCTTGATCCAGCCTTGGGCCTAATCTACCTCAGACTCGAACTACACCCTTGTATTGCTCTCTCTCCTTTTCTTCAGAGTCCAGCACTGTAATAGACCCCTGAGAAAGCCCGGGGCTTCTGCTCCAGTGGGGAAGGTTTAGATAACCACAATGCAGGGCCGGTTCCGCCCTTGGAGACGCACCTGGAAGGTTGGAAGAGGGCGCAAACCCAGCTGGCTGGGTGCTTTAGGTGAGTCCTCAGGAAGAAGGCGTTGGTAGTTGGGTTTTGAGTGGCAGAGATTGGGAAAGACTTGAGCAAGGGCCTGAAGGCAGGGAGCCTCAAGGTGCGTTCTGGGAGTGGTGAATGGACCAGTCTGACTGCTCGGGCACAAGATTTGTCTTGGGAGCCAGGCAAAAAGGCAGGTGTGGGCCAGAGAAGGGAAGATCTTAGTAAACACGTTACAGTACAGAGTTTGAATGTACCTTGCACTTTACAGAGCAGGCAAGAGGAGCGAGAGGAGCTCTGAGCACAAGTAATCATCAAAACTGAGGGGATCCAGCCAGCTCAGCCCTACCTCGTGGTGTTAACCTACAGACCTCCCAACAGCTTGGAGACAGCCTTATGTTATATTTCACAGGTGCTTATTAATTTTCTACTTTTTCTGCTTTGAGCCTGAAAACATCAAAGAAGAATAGGACAGTCCTTGCCCTGCCTTAAACAAATCATTGGTCTGTGGAGTGTTGGACACAAGGGCATAAAGCAAGCACACAGATGACTAAAATGTAGGGCAGGAGTGGCTCCCCAGCGGAGGTGCAAAACAGAGGTGTCAGGGGCTCAAAGGACAGTGATGTATATTCCCTGAGAATGGGCCATGGCCTCCAGTCCTGGGCCTCTGCCTTCTGCACCCTACCCTGGCTCCATCTCACTTGGGTGAATCATTCATAGTTTTTCTTTATTTAAGTTATTGCATATTTCGGTCACTGCGGCTGGAGGGAGGTGGTATATTCTAAGTGCTTATTTTATTTTATCCTTCTCAGAGTGTTTCTTTTTTTAAAAAAAAATACAGATAAGTATAATAAGAAAAAGGCTCATTATGTCCCAACCCAGACTATCCTCATTAGCATAAAAAATAAATGTAACGCATGAGCATTGGTTGGAAAATTTACACGGAACAGAAAACAGAAGGGAAAGTCAAATTCTCTCTCTTCCCACCCTGCAATTCCTGTCCCCTATATTTACCCCCACCAAGTGTTCCTTGTGATTCTCCCAGGATTTCCCCCACTATGTACACACCATCATGTTTCTGCCTTTTCTCCCGCACAAACATACATGCTGTTAGAATATATCCACAGAGGGGCCATGGGATCCACCCGCTCTGCACCAGGTGCCAGAATGGGAGGACTTTGCAGAGAGGGAGAGGCCCCTGCCGGCTCACAGGGGTCAGAGCCTTGTGATTTCAGCAAGGAGGAATGAGCAAAGGGTGCACAGCCAACAGAAGGGGGGAAATGGAGCAAGCTTTGGACAATTGCTGCTAGGAAATCAGCCAGACTGCGGTGAGGTAATGCATGTGCGCATTGCTCTAGTTTGTTAAAGTTACAAGACTCTGGGGACTCAGGGGGGTGGGTTGGGGGCTGCTCCCTGCAGGCAGAGGTGGAGTCAGAGCAGCCTTGCTTTTGTTTAAGGTTGCTTTTCTGTCCCGGGTCGGGAGTGCTGCTGAAGAGGAGTGGAAACCCACCTTCTAGCTGCACTCAGCACGATCCCACCAACAATGCTTCATTCCGTTTGTTGTGGGACGAGGCACGCCTTTCATTTGGCCTCGGTCTTTAACTAGCAGCGCAGCTTTGACTCAAGTTATTTACACGCTCTGGACCTGAGTTTCCTTAGACCTGGGTGTTCTCTGAGGCCGTTTCCAGGAAAGAAGGCAGGATGCGGAGTCCGAAGACTTGGGCCAGCGCTCCCAGCCAGGTTTTGCCTGTTTCCTTAGCTGTAAAACGGGGTGCATTGTGCCCACCTTGTAGGTCTTTGCTGACTGTAAGTACTGGACAGATGGCAGAATCAGGTGGCCAACAGGGATCAACATCTCACCACCCCCAAATATGCCTTTGGGAATATTGATTTTAAGCTGGTTACTAAGAAACAAAAGACTCAGAACATATCTTTGATCTTCCACTCCCCCCTTACCTGCTTCAAGGAATTCCCATAAAAAATTTGCGTAAAGGAAGGGAGCATCACCTTAGCCTCACCGTATGGATACACTGAATGTGGGTACACTGAATGTGCGTACACTGAATGTGGGTACACTGAATGTGGATACACTGAATGTGGGTACACTGAATGTGGGTACACCGAATGTGGATACACCGAATGTGGGTACACCGAATGTGGGTACACTGAATGTGCATACACTGAATGTGGGTACACCGAATGTGGGTACACCGAATGTGCGTACACCGAATGTGGGTACACCGAATGTGGATACACCGAATGTGGGTACACCGAATGTGCGTACACCGAATGTGGGTACACCGAATGTGCGTACACCGAATGTGGGTATACTGAATGTGGGTACACTGAATGTGGATACATTGAATGTGGGTACACCGAATGTGGGTACACCGAATGTGCGTACACCGAATGTGGGTACACCGAATGTGGGTACACCGAATGTGGGTACACCGAATGTGGATACACCTAATGTGGGTACACCGAATGTGTGTACACTGAATGTGGGTACACTGAATGTGGGTACACCGAATGTGCGTACACCTAATGTGGGTACACCGAATGTGCGTACACCGAATGTGGGTACACTGAATGTGGGTACACCGAATGTGGGTAAACCGAATGTGCGTACACCGAATGTGCGTACACCGAATGTGGGTATACCGAATGTGGGTACACTGAATGTGGGTACACTGAATGTGCGTACACTGAATGTGGGTACACTGAATGTGAGTACACTGAATGTGCATACACTGAATGTGGGTACACTGAATGTGGGTACACTGAATGTGCGTACACTGAATGTGGGTACACTGAATGTGGCAGATGGGGAGACATCTAGGACAGACTGCTTGTTATCCCACTGTTTTGGGTTGGCCTGCAAGAATTCGTTAGCCACATGTTTGCTCTTTCTCCTCTACCTATGAATTGCCTGCCTTCCCTTTAAAATCTCAAATCTCTGCTCCTCCCCTTTGCCAAAATGGCATCTCAACCTCACTTGCCCAATGGGTCTCATATCTTATGACATCCCTCCCACACATGTGCATCTGTAATAAATTCTGGACATTTTCTCCTGTCAATCTGTCTCATGTTAATTTGATTATCAACCCAGCAAGAATTTAGAAGGTGAGGAAAAAGTTATTTTTTTGTGTCAGCACAAGGCAATATATGACTTAGGCCTCCCAGGTTACTCCCAGAGTGGGACAACCTCATGACTAAGACATTCATTTTATTTTATTTTCTTATCAAAGCAATTCTATTACAGGATAATTTGCATAAAATAAATGGAACCCGTTCCAAGCATACAGTTCAATGGGTTCTGACAAATGCATACGCCCTGGTAACCACCGCCTCCACCACCAAGTCACAGAACACTTTCACCACCCAGAAAAGTTTCTTTGTGCCCTTTGCAGTCAGCCTCCCCTCCAGCCCCAGGCTTCACGTCAGTCTTGATATGTTTTTCCTGGTCCAAAATTTCATGTAGTCTCCTGAGACTGGCTTTGTCTCTACAGCATGAGCCCTAAGGCCCGCCCACATTGTGGGCATCAGCAGTTTGCCCCTTCTGCTTGCTGACCAGTGTGTGGGGGCTTTAGACAACCCTGGCTCCTTGCTGACTTGGGGTCAGGTAGATTCCACCCAGCCTGGGTCAAGATCTTGTATGTCTATTAGCTCTGGTTCAAACCCTGCTTAACTGGGAGTGTTACTCAGGAAGCTGCAGGCAACCACAATGAGAACATCAGTGCAAATTAGTCTATTAGACTAGTATCATGGGCCCTAGCCAGGGCCTGCATGAATGGGACCAAAACAGCTTTGTCTGGGCTGCATTGGGCTTGCCTGTACTTGTAGGCAACATTGTCGTGGGTAGTGGGAAGCAGAGAAACAGCTCTCTCTGGATGGTGTTTGATGAACTTGGCACATCTTTGATCATTGGGCTAGTTCGGTTCTCCCCGCTGCTTCTGTCTCGCTCTTTCCTATCTGTTCTCTGACCCTGACCCTGCTCTGGCGTGGGCAGCCGGGGCGGGATGATCACAGCCACCACGCCTACGCAAGCTGCTGGGCCCTTCACATGCATTGTTTCTCTGACTTCTCACGCCAACCCTCCGAGGAAGGTATCATTAGCCCCATTTTATAGATGGAAACACCTGAGGCATGGGGAGTTGAAAGTACATGTTCAAAGTCACTCATTTGCAGAATCAGGATTTGAACCCCAGTTCTGCCTGACTTCACGGCTGGTGGTCCTTACTCAGGCTTTCCAGAAGCAAAGAAGGTAATGAATACCTAACTTTTGTCTTACTTACTGCCTCCAGCCCTCCACTTGCCCCCCACCCCAGGGTAACCCGTATCCTGCTTTAAAACACCATGGATTTGATTTGCCCGTTCTTGAACTTTATAAAATGGAATCATCTGATATATATTATTTTGATGTCTGAATTCTCCCATTTACTTATATTTGGGAGATTTATTTGTGTGGTTGGTGCTGATTCATTCTCACTGCTATATGCTCTTCCATTGTATAAAGAACACCTTCTTTTTGAAGACCTCTTGACTTGTGGTTAAACATTCTACACTTGAATTGCTACACTGGGCAACGCCTGTGGTTTATCTGGCTAGTCTGGGTGTCTCTGCAAGAGGCTTAATCTTCCCAGAAGGCACTTTCATTTTTAAAGGAGACTTTTTGTTAGCCCCATGGCTTAAATACACTCAGAGCGTCTCTGAGCAATGCCACTGGCCCCAGTGACCCACCCACCCCCTCACTTTCCTCCCTTCATCCTCCTCATCGATTTGCCAAGGGGAAAAACACTTGATATTGTTTAGGTAGCTGCAGCTCTTCATATCAGACATAGGACGGTTTGGAGATAGAAACAGTTTACCTTTTTTTGTTTTTTTTTGTGGGATGTCAAGAACAAAGCTTCCAATGCTGTCACTCAAGAGCTGCGTGGTCCTAGGCAAATCATTGTACATTTTGGAGCCTCAGCCTTCTCATCTGCTAAACAAGGGAAATGGTGATAAGCACCTTCCTATATGTACACAGTATATGAAGCAACTGTAAATACGATAAGGTAGGCAAGCAAAAGCTCCTGGTACCTCCTTGCAATCTGCGTCCTCTTGTACGAGGTTATTTACAAGCTACGTATGAAGAATCAACGGACTTGCCTGCTGAAGAAGGAGACGGAGTAGCGTCAACCCCTGAATTAAAAAGGATGTTTGGTTCAAGCTTGGACCTCAGGAAGAGGCTAAAGAAGACTAAAGAGAGAACTAAGAGAACTCACTCTTGGCCTGACCTGTGGTGGCACAGTGGATAAAGTGTCGACCTGGAAATGTTGAGGTCACCGATTCGAAACCCTGGGCTTACCTGGTCAAGGCACATACGGGAGTTGATGCTTCCTGCTCTTCCCCCCTTCTCTCTCTCTCTCCCTCTCTCTCCTTTCTAAAATGAATAAAAAAATAAAAAAATAAAAAAAACAAAAAAAAGAGAGAACTCACTCTTGATCCATTTTGATGATGAGGCGTTATGGGAATAAATGCCCTTTCACACTTTGGGGACATACTGCGATTTTTTCCCTGCATTTGCTTTTTTTTTAATTTTTAATTTATCTCTGTATTTGCCATATTTAAATCCTCCAAACATTCTGTTTGTTTTAGAGTCAAGAAGGTGGTGGAGAAGCTGTGAACCTGCATTGCATTCTAGCATAGACTGCAGTGAAGGAGAGTCCCAAGTTCAAGAATGGGCAGGAGCAGCCACAAAGGAGATGGGGTCATTCCTCATGCTGATGGGAGAGTCTAAGGGGTGACAGGGGAATTCACTTGGGATTATGCATTACATCTCAAATGTGTATTTAGGTACAACCTTCACCTCCACACTTTCTGCATCCCCCCACCCCCGCCTTCTAAACTGACCTTACTCCAAAGTAAAAAAATAAAACCAATTCACAATCCTACAACAACTTGAAGGAGGTCAGACAATATGAAGGGGCCAGGACTCAAAATTCCTCGTGCTGATATTTGTGTGTGTCTCAGGAGAAAGCATAAGATTGTTTTCACCTTAACCTGTTGGCTGGGCCGCCTGAGAAATGAACACACGCTGCCTTGGTACTTGGGCAGGTAGAAGGGAGGCAGAGGAAGTATGAGAACAAATGGCTCGGTGAACTGGGGCACGTCAGAAATTTAATAAGAACAAGTTGAGACACGTGGTCAACACTGGATCCTCTGGGAGAGGAGTGTTCTCTTGGTCCTTGTCAGAATGTTTACTGCCCAGATCACAGGGAGAGAAAACGTGGAACACCAGCCAGTTTTAAAGTCAGTTTCAGGGTGGTTTAGGATGAGAAGAAAAGAGGGCTTTGCCTCCCGGATTAGGCTAATTTTGTTTATTTGAAAAACTGTGCAATTTTGTTGCTAGTCTAGGCTGGGGAGCTCCAGGAAGCTAACCTCTAGTGAGGGCAGGGATGTTGAGGAACACAAACCCAGACTCACGGTTTTAGGTTACTGGTCCCATGGTCTGGAGGTAATATTACATTGTTGTTTTTATAAAAGAAGAATTTGGTCAGTAGGAGCTCTATTAACTGGGTATGAATTTGATTCCCTTTATATTTTTCTTTGAAGAAGTTTTTTTTTTTTTTTTTTAACAAATGGATTCTATTAGGGTAATCTGTAATTTCTTCTAACTAGTTCTAGTTAGAAAGCTATTATTTTAAATGTAAGCACACAGACACATCCATGTTTGAACATAGAGAGATAGCAGCTACCTCTTTTTAAAAAGTAAGGTGTATTCCTTCAAATATATCCTTGAGTTTGGGAGGGACCCAGGCCCTGGGTCATAAAATCTCACCGCCACCTGGTGAGGAACGTAGGTAACTGCATCTGTAACTTTAAATTCCAGGTGTGCTATTAAACAGGTATAATTACTGTTTATACAATCTTAGAATAGCATGAGACTGTTTAGCAACCTGATATGAAAGTGGCAGCCATTCTCATTTGTTCTTATTGTTACAAAAATGGAGAGGCTTTAGGCTAGAAAGAAGCTTTCTTAGCTTGACGTGTCATCCCCAGTCCTGGTGACCTCTGTCCGCAGGGAAGGGAAGGTCCAGGTGGGAAAGGAAGAGACGGAGGGACTTGCAACGGTGTGATGAGGGGGGCTTGTCCTCTTTTTGGTCTTTAATGCCAGATATGTAGAAAAAGCAGAAACCAAGTCATGTAGGAGGGGCTGTCCGAGAGGACAGGGCGACCTGTTATTTCCAATGTGTCGGGTAGGTACAAGCTAGAGCAGCGGTTCTCAACCTGTGGGTCGCGACCCCGGTGGGGGTCAAACGACCAAAACAAGTGGTCATCAAAACTGAGGGGATCCAGCCAGCTTTGTATTTTCCGATGGCTTTAGGCGACCCCTGTGTTTTGGTCGTTCGACCCCCGCCGGGGTCGCGACCCACAGGTTGAGAACCGCTGAGCTAGAGGGACACTGTCACTCAGATTTAACCTTCTTTTGCGGAAGCTGCCTTGTCATCCGGGCAGAGCTCTGAGCAAGAAAAGTGGCAACATGGTTTCTTTTCCTCTGTTCCTTGCTCTGGAGCCTCTGTCCCTTCTTTCTTTTTCAAGTGATTATTGGGAAGTGCCATTTCTTAGACCCAAGTTAAGACCCTTGAGAGGTGTGCAAAGGTTATGGAAAGGACTTTCTGTGGCCTTGGGAGTCAGAGTGACCTGGAGTAGAATGTGGGCTTTCTTGCGTCCTACGTGTAAGATGGACAGTTTTCTTAGCATCTCTGAGACTCAGCTGCCTCGCAGGCAAGGAAGGGTTCATTTACCTTCTAGATGCACGTGTTGAGTGCATGCTTGTGTGTGTGTGCATCTGTGTGTGTAGGGGTGCCCTCAAATGTGGGGCAGCTCTGATAAGCCCCAGAGTAGAGGCAGAAGCAAACAGTCCTGAAAACAGGGGCAGCTGATTCTGACAGGAACAGTGTGGGGGGGAAAATGGCCTTTTCCCCCCTGTGGACCTGGCAGGTAGTATGACTTCCCTAGAACTCTTCATTCATTCATTCATTCATTCATTCATTCAGAAAAAATGGAGTGAGGCCTTATTATGAGGTAGCACTGTTTTGGTGTTGGGGATACAAGGGTAAATTTAAAAATAGGAAAAAAAAATTAAAACCCTGCCTCCCTGGTTTACCTTCTAGGGAGAGGAGCCAAGCAGTCCACAACTAAATAACAAAATATGTTTTTCAGATGGTGAGAAGCAGTGGGAGAAAAACTAAAACAGGGTCAGTGAAGGGATTATACAAGGAAGTCTCTATTTTATTCAGATAAGGAGTTTGGGCAGAGACTTGAAGGACAGAAGGGAAAGTGCCAACAGATTGGAGGGACAAACAACCCAGGAGGGTGAGGGGATAGAGAAGGAGATGTGCCCAGGAAGGCAAGTGGGAGGTGGCCTTGGCGACCAGCTGGCAGAATTTGAACTTCCTTCGCCACGTAGCCAGGAGGCAGCTGAAGTTTCCCATGCAGGAACCACGCGAGCAGGTGGTGGTTTTGAGCTCCAGCGGCCAGCCGAGGAAGGACTGCAGAGGGAGGGGAGAACACAAGACCCCGGCCCAGGTAGGAAATAAGGGATCAAACTCGGGCAGTGGGTGAGCGGGAGAGATGAGGGACATTTCACCAGTAGCATAAAAGGGTGTGCTTGTTACCAGACAGGGGACTCGGTCCTTAGGGTCTGGGTTCTTGACTTTGTACAGGAATGATGCCACAACACAAGTCCAGGTGATTTTGAGAGTAGGTTTATTAAAACTGGGGTCAGTGAGACAAGGAAGGGCCTAGAACAGAAGAAGCAACAGGAGGGAGCCGAGGCGGGGCTGCTTGGCTCTCTTAGAAACCATATGGGCAAGAAGTGAGCAGAGAAAAGGGGGTCTTGGAGCTTAAGTGCCATTCTCTGGCCTCCCTATACACTCGCCTGCCAGAAGGGAGGGTCCAACCCTCATGACTGGCAACATGCCAGGGGAGGAAAGGTCGGGAAGGTTCTGAACCACATGACCAGAGATACGAAACCAGGGGGCCTAAACCTCCCACCCAGCGCTATGCTAGTGGAGGAAAGGTTACCCTGGGGGTGAGATCCTTGTCTTTTCAGTTTTGCCTGTTGCTAGGCATCTGGGCTTTCCGTCCTAGTGACCTTCGGTGCCTGGCCTACAGTCCTTGTTCTGCCCGTCTGTCTAATCGCCTGCTGCATGTTGGCAGGTTAGATGGGGAGGCGAAGGAAGTTAATAGCGTCCTATTTGTGATGAAAAAAAGAAAGCATTTCTTAGTGTGAAAGTCAGCATGCTGGAATGACTGCCCCCTGGAAACTGCTTTAGAGATGACAGTGACACACCGTGTGATATTGTGGTCTACCACAAGAAATATATACTTGGTCTTTGCACCTTTGCCTGGCACTGAGCTCCGGTGGAATTTCCTGTGCTGAGAGTGATAAGTGTCTTTTGTTTGTTAACTTGGTGACCTTTGGAGAGCCTCAGGTTATCTAGGGACCGGGGCGGGTTGTCAGAGGACCCAGCTGCGTGATCTAAAGGGTTGGAACTTTCAGTCCCACCATCTGACCTTTGGAGAGGAGAGAGGAGAGTGGCTGGATTAATTACTCATTGGTTTAACCAACCATGACTACCTGAGGAAGCTTCCAGCAAAGCCCGAAAGGTCAAGGCTTGGAGAATGTTCTAGCTGGGGAGCACATGGAGGTGTGAAGACAGTGGCTCACCCGCAGAGGGCCCGGGAGCTCAGAGCCCCTTCCCCACACCTCGCCCTTGCGTCTCCTCACCTGGCTGTCTCTGAGTGATGCCAACATAAGGTTCATGGAAAGAGCATGTTCCTCTCAGTCTGGGAGCTGCAGGGTGTGGGCCGTGACTCAAGGATGCAGGCAGCGGCAGGAGCCGGACAGCTGTGGGAGGGGGATCCTGCACAGCTGTGTGTGGGTGTAAGTCCCAGGGGGGGCTGAGCATGGCAATCCCAGACCAGGCTGGCAGGGCACCCAGAGCCTGTTGCCCTGTGATGTGTCATTTTCCCCCCAGGCTGTTGGGACCTGGGAAATACCTGTGACTTCTACATACCGCCGTGTCTTTTTTTTTTTTTTTTTGTATTTTTCTGAAGCTGGAAACGGGGAGAGACAGTCAGACAGACTCCTGCATGCGCCCGACCGGGATCTGCCCGACCGGGACCCACCCGGCACGCCCACCAGGGGCGACGCTCTGCCTACCAGGGGGCGATGCTCTGCCCCTCTGGGGCGTCGCTCTGCCGCGACCAGAGCCACTCTAGCGCCTGGGGCAGAGGCCAAGGAGCCATCCCCAGCGCCCGGGCCATCTTTGCTCCAATGGAGCCTTGGCTGCGGGAGGGGAAGAGAGAGACAGAGAGGAAGGAGGGGGGGCGTGGAGAAGCAAATGGGCGCTTCTCCTATGTGCCCTGGCCGGGAATCGAACCCGGGTCCCCCGCACGCCAGGCCAACGCTCTACTGCTGAGCCAACCGGCCAGGGCCTCCGCCGTGTCTTTTATGTTCAAAATGTCTTGCTCCGAACTGGGCTGTGTAATTGTACTCTTCTGCTGCTGTAGCTGTCTTGCCAAAGGTGCGTTCCAAGCTGTCTGTTGGACCTGATATGGACAATAAGCCCAGTGAGAAATGGGAAGGGGCACTTCTGCTGATGATAATACTCCTGAGATCACTATGATTTAGTCACATGGGGCTGTGAGGGGCTGAGTCCTCCACCACGGTGATGGCAGAAGGCCCAGGAGTCCTCTCTAACCCTCCTCTGATGCTCCTGCCCCCTTTCTGTGGTATGTCTGGGGTCTCCTAATGCTGCATAGAGTCTTGGTCTGAACCAACGGGAGGGAGCTCACTTTGGCTCAGTCTTATCTTGTTGGCTGCATGAAATTGGTCTTCCTTTCCTATGTGTGAAGTCCAAAAGCTGGGTGAAGGTGTGGGGCCTCCTTTATGGCTCGTGGGGACAATGCAAGGCTATTCCCTGGGGTGGCAAACCTTTGAATTGGACCGTCCACATCTACTGCTGTGCCCTCAGTGGAGGACTCTACCTGAACTAGGTTGGGACCCAACTCAAAGTGCTTTCTCTTCTGTCCCCCACGCAGAAGGGTGGCTGTGCAGAGGCTACTCCTGCAGGAGGCCGCCCTGAAGTTCTGGCCACCAACACTTGGGTGACAACTGTGAGCACTTGGATGTAGCTTTTCTTTTCTTTCTTTCTTTTTTTTTTTTTCTCAGCAATTCTTTTCCAAATCTTTATTTTAGGAATTTTGAATTGTGCCATGAATACCTACCTATGTTCTCTCTCTCTAGATAAATACATTCAGGCATTACAAATAAAGCAGAAGCTCACCTTGACCACCAGTCCTGATTCAATCCCCTTGTTTTCAGCTCATTTTGTAAACTTTCAACACTTCCTCCACACTTTTTCGCTCTCTATTTCTATCACACATAATGTGGTTTTGTGCATCTATGTTTAAATAATTGATATGAGCTGCACATGCTGTATCAATTGCTCTGAAACAGCTTTCTTTGCTCAACTATGTGTCTTAAATATTTTTCTATAAAAGTATATTGAGAGTTAGCCGATCCTTTAAACTGTTGCAGAGTAGTACATAGTATAATGTATCATATTTTATTTAATTGCAAATACTTTGGACTGATGGCCCCTTTTAATAAAAATGTTGGGGTATACCCCCGCATATTATTCTGGGATAAAATTCATAAATAACACAACTTAAAATATGATTAAAATCAATGTAATGTTCTGTTATATGAAGGTATAAGGAAAAGCATTTGTAATAAACTGATATGTATTTTGATATATACATAGCTTGGGCACACTGTAGCAGATGACATCAAAAAGTAGACAGATGCTTATATCTACATGTAAACTGCAATGCTACAGCCCCAGATGCAGACAGATTTAGATGGGTCTTGTTGTTGATTAAATACCTTGTGTGACTTTGACATTAACTTCATGATTTTTCTGACATGATGAACAACTCCTGGTAAAGATTCAGAAAAAATTCCTGGGGAATTCAGAAAAAATTCCACAATGTCTCAATTTATTTGTCTGTTCTATTCTCAGAAAAGTCTTTGTCTATTAAAATTGTGCAAAAATGACTTTGTGTTTATATTTAGTGGAGCTCAGTTCTTGGTTCAGATGCTTTCACCTCCAGAAGTAAGGGTCTGGCCAGGCACACAAAGTCCTTGATGGGTGGGTAGAGAAAATGATTCATTGTGTGGGATACACTGCGGTCCCCAACCGATAAATGCCAACAGTAACCCCAATGATGGTGACATTAAGACACCTACATAAATTTCCTAAATATTTCTTGGGAAGGGTAACACTGTCCTCATGAAGGACCAGTGATTTAATGATGCCATTTATGTTTTTTTTTCTCTAGAGCTTTGCTATTATAAATAAAGCAGCAAAGTGTATACTTATATATACCTTTTATGTACATGTCAGCACAATTCATCTGGGCAAGCTAAATCCCCAAGTCATTTCACCTAAGGTGCCCTCAACAGTGATGCTGGGGCACAAAGTGTGACTTCTCGAGGGGAGGCTTTTTCTGTTTCACTTTTTTTCTCTTATCCAAGTGGCTCCCAGGCCTGGGTCAGAGCAAGTTCGGGTTCACTTGGAAAACCCAGAGCCTTTTCCCCTCCCTCTCATCCCCAGGAATTCAGCCTCCTGTGGGTGGACCACTCTTACTCGTCTAAGTGAGGTGGCACTGTGACTTAACTCACAATTCCTACTGTGAGATGTCATCTCTGGTGGGGTGCCACCCCTCCCCTGGTGGGGATGCCACTGACTTGCCCAAATGTCAGAATAGGAGCAAAATAATCAGATGCTATTATAATTAGATTGAATGTTTTAATTAATGAGGTATCTTAATTGTGCAGATTAAAGATTATGAGTAGCTTGATAGTGTTTGTTGGCGAGGCAGTGAACTTGGACTGTTTCCCACAGACACTGATGAAAAATGAAAGGGGTAAAAGTTCCCAGACAGTGACTGGAGTGGGAAAGAGAGAGAAGAGTCAGAAACGGAATCTGAGACTGGCAGGGAACTTTGAGGACATTGAGTCCAAGATCTTTGGTGCCCATTCCACACAGGGGACCTTTAGAAAGGCTCAGGGGGGCCCTGACCGGTTGGCTCAGTGGTAGAGCGTCGGCCTGGCGTGTAGGAGTCCTGGGTTCGATTCCCGGCCAGGGCACACAGGAGAAGCGCTCATCTGCTTCTCCACCCCTCCCCCTCTCCTTCCTCTCTGTCTCTCTCTTCCCCTCCTGCAGCTAAGGCTCCATTGGAGCAAAGATGGCCCGGGCGCTGGGGATGGCTCTATGGCCTCTGCCTCAGGCGCTAGAGTGGCTCTGGTCGTAACAGAGCCACGCCCCAGAGGGGCAGAGCATCGCCCCCTGGTGGGCAGAGCGTCGCCCCCTGGTGGGCGTGCCGGGTGGATCCCGGTCGGGCGCATGTGGGAGTCTGTCTCTCCTCGTTTCCAGCTTCAGGAAAAAAAAAAAAGAAGAAAGAAAAGAAAGGCTCAGGGGAAGCAGGAAAGTTCTGAGAGAAAGAGTAGGGTTTCAAAACATTGCAAAGAAGCTGTTACAAGATTTGAGATTGATTAATTAGCAAGAAAAAGAACAGGTAATTTTTTCTTTTTTTTTTTTTAATGAGGGAAGACAAGAACTAGAATGTTGTAGGAGTAAGTTTCCTTCAGAAGAGGAAAACAATAGCTAATTTAAGGAGTTTGCTTTTTCAATTTTTTTTGTCTACATTATCTTTTCTGGGATGCACCTGTTTTAACTAAATAACTAATATAAAGGGATTAGCAATAGGCAAAAATATTTTTACATGTATTTCCTTGTCTAACATTCACAAGCTTGCCAAGATTTATTGTGACAGTTGTACACACTGAGGTTGAAGCAGGGGAAGACACTTACTCTTAGGTTGCACGTTGAGAAGGTAACAAGTAACACTCAAGTCCAAGTCTTCTGAACTTCATTATATGCCCTTAACAACCACATTGCTTGACAGTTAATTTAAACCTGTAGAAGGTTCAGATGAGCATTCTGTTTTTATAAACGACCTTTGGAACGTCATGGTATTTTCTTCTTCTCTCTAATGTTTGCCTGCTTGGGTGTATTCACTCATGGCCACCGGGTGATAAATATTACGGGGAAGAGGAGAAACAGGAAGTTGAATAAAACACTCGTTACTCTGAACAGCATTCTTGGTTCAGAAATGTGAGATTGAGTCGCTGAAAAATGGCAAGTAGATAAAGCTGGTTTCTTTTGGGCCCATCAGGTGATGGAAAACACTAAAGCGATGCGATGCGGTGGCCTGATCTCCCATTCAGGGCAAAGGCAGAGCTGCAGCAGCTTTGCTACATTTTCCTGATTGAAGAACGGCGGTACAGACAGTGTATCTAATAACAAAGAGCAAACTCTGGCGTGTGCATGGCATCCTTAAATCAGATTAAATGAGAAAATGATGCATTCAAACATGCCAAGCATGGTACCAGCCACGGATCAGGTTTTCAATGAAGGTTCATTCAATGGAAGGCGTATTTTTTTCTTAGAACTCCCTATTTAATACCTGGGGATTAAAAAAAAAAATTTTTTTTTCCTCTTTTATTGCCATGGTCTGATGGGGAGAAAGTAACTAATCCAGCTAACCTACCCACCTGGGAGCCCAGCGTGCAGGGGTCCTGCGGGCATTCTACAATCCTTAGGTTTGCCCAGCTAGAAACCGCTATGCAGCCACCCTGACATCCTTCTGTTTCCTTCTTCTCTGGACGTGCAGACGAAATGATGCGGCATTTTCTGGGGGGATTGTCGGGAGTTGCTGGGTGATTGGGATTGCCTTTTTAACTCCTCTTTTCCATCTTTTTGGGAACAGAGTTGATGTTATGCTACATTCTCTGCTTGCTTCTTTATTTTATCCCAATTCTAAGCACCATAATACCACTACTAGTCTATATAGGTTGGCATATTTGGCCTCATCCTAAGAAGTGTCTCATAATCTGATGTCACCAACACTCCTCTCACTTCCTCCAGGAAGGTGTATGGTGATGAATGGTGGGTGAGGGCTGTTCGAGGATCCGAGGAGGAACAAGATGAAGGGGGATGGGGAGAAAAAAATCAAGAGAAAAATCATCATTTAAAAAAATAGAAATCTTGGCCCTGGCCGGTTGGCTCAGCGGTAGAGCGTCGGCCTGGTGTGCGGGGGACCCAGGTTCGATTCCCGGCCAGGGCACACAGGAGAAGCGCCCATTTGCTTCTCCACCCCTCCCCCCTCCTTCCTCTCTGTCTCTCTCTTCCCCTCCCGCAGCCAAGGTTCCAGTGGAGCAAAGATGGCCTGGGTGCTGGGGATGGCTCCTTGGCCTCTGCCCCAGGCGCTAGAGTGGCTCTGTTCGCGGCAGAGCGACACCCCGGAGGGGCAGAGCATCGCCCCCTGGTGGGCGTGCCGGGTGGATCCCGGTCGGGCACATGCGGGAGTCTGTCTTACTGTCTCTCCCCGTTTCCAGCTTCAGAAAAAAAAAAAAAAAATAGAAATCTTAGATTATGACTTTTATTTTTTTTTTGGTGAGATGATTAAGCCGTTTTTGAAACATGACTCATCTACTGACTTCTGCCCTTTCTTTCTCCAAATGGTTATGAAAAACACATACTTGGAAGATTTTAATAAAATTATGAGTAATATTGGATCATTAAAATTCCTGTTTATGGAGGACAGCAGCCTGATACTTAATTGCAAGAGGAAAATGAACCCATGCTTCTGGGAGACACGGCAGTATACAAAAATTAAGGAACAATAATTTGGCTGTGTCCTAGTTTATAGCACTCTCCTTGTTGCCTTTTCTCTCTCTTTTTCTCCCCTCAAGGTATCATCAAAGTTATATATGCATCTAGTGTAAAGAGCTAGATATTTGTGCTAGTTTGTTTAGAAAAATACTGGTTCTTTCTTTCCTCCTTTATCCTTCCCCTCTTTCCCAAGACAACTAGTTTTACTTCCTTTAGCTGTTACGTGCGTTTGTGTGTAAATAAACACGCCTCTGTATCTAAATAAAATGCTTGTGTTTTTACTTTCGATTTCTCAGTCTTGGGGCACACTTTTCACTACCGGTTGTGACAACTTCATCCTTCCTCCCCCCATTCCTCATGGCAATCTCTTCCCATCTCACTTTTTGATACAGCTTTATTGTGATGTTGGCTAAATCGGTCGGTATTCAGTGTTTAAAATATTGTTAACTGTGATATAATAAGCAATATATACTGCTCACAAAAATTAGGGGATATTTCAAAATGAATATGAAGCGATTAAAAAAAAGAAGCATTTGGGTTTATTTTTTATTAAACAAGAACACCAGAAAAGCAAACAAGTCAAAAAAAGTTGTTTGATTATGCAACTGAGATGCAAAACCAACTTCTATTTCATTGGTGAAAATGCACTGTACAAAAAGCTAAAAGTACTGGAGTATCTTCACATTCCCTGATCCCTTAATTTTTGTGAGTTGGTCTTTGCCTCTGGTTCCTGACACAAAACCCCTAAAACCTTTATAATTTCCTGTCAGGGGTGCTCGGTGGAGCATCTTTTATTCTAATACAGTTGACCGTTGAACAATACAGGGATTGGGGGGGACCACCCTGCAATAGTCAAACATTGATGTATAACTTTTGACTCCCCTCCATACTTAACTACCTCCAGCCCTTAGCATCCCACGATTCAACCAAGCTGGGAATTCGTGGTTCGGAATCTGCCTGACGGGAATGCGAAAATACTATTTTCCATCTGAGGCTGGGAGACCGCGGTTGGGAATAAGAAAATACTGCGTTCTAGTCGCAGTGGGTGGAACCCCTGAGGCGACGCCCTATACGAAGGGCAAATAGTATTGATGGGGGGGGGTAGAAAAAAAACAAAAACCGTGTGTACGTGAACCTGAGCAATTCAAATTCCTGTTGTTCAGGAGTCACCGACCTGTGACTTTTGACTCCAGTTCCTGACACAAGCCTTGGAGTGACAGGAGTGTCCTTTGGTGGCTCCTGAGAGGCCTGGCTGCGGGGGCCCAGAAAGACACAGATGCGAAGTGTGGAGAGGGGCTGCAGAGCGAGTTAGTCGCCGTGGTGACCAAGCACTGAATTGGTCACACCCACGTGATGGAACCTCCGTGAAAAAAAAAAAAAAAAACCTAAAGGAAGGGGTTCTGGGGGCTTCTGGGTTGCTGAGCACGTCTACCTGCTGGAGAGTGGGGGACCCCGGTGTCACAGAGGCAGAGGCTCCCAGGCCCAGCCCTTCGGGACGTGGCCCTAGGGACCTCTTCATTACGAATAAACGTAAGTCAAGTGCTCTTCTGAGTTCTGGGAGCTTAGAACAAATTATGGAACCCGAAGAGGGAGTATGGGAACCCCAGTTTATAGCTGGCTGGTCGGGAACTTACATTACAGGTGGCTATCTGGGTCTTGTGACTGGTGTCTGTCGGAGTGGTTAGGGTCGGAAGTGAACCACGGGACAGACACCCAGGTGGGATCTGGAGACCTGGAGAAAAACCTGGATCTGGATTCCGTGTTAGAAAAACTCCCGCACACGTGGTGTCAGAAGCGTTGTGACTATAGAGAAACAAGTTTCCCTCTTAATGACAATGTCAGCGCTCATCTTGATGGCACTAGGTCATTAAAACAGGGACTTTCTTTCCTGTATGCGTTTTTGTTTTCTGTCGGGTGAATAATTGCCCTGTTGGGTTTGCTTCCGCTCTCCCAAACTCTTCATCAGCCGTCTACATCTTTCTCAACAGTTTTGGATGCCTCTGGCATCTAAGATTTTATTCGCCTGGGAAAGTTTCTCCTGGAGCCTGCCTTCCCTGCAGTCTGGACTTGTCCCCTTGCGTGGTGCACCTCCCTTTACCCTGCTATCTGCCTCTGTTGTCATCCTTGGTCTTTGCCTCTCTCACGTTTTGGATCCTCTGTTGACTGTCCCCGTGCCCTCCTTCTTTGTGGTATACTCTCTAGCTCTGGAGGACTATATTCAGTAGCTCCCAGAAAAATAGTACCTAAAAAAGTAAACATTTTTTCAAGACTTGGCTTATCTGGAAAGTTTTTATTTTGCCCTGGCCCTTGAATATTCAGATAGAGAATTTTAGGTTAGAGAGAATTATTGTGTTGTCTTCTAGCTTCCAAAATTACCTGTGAAAAGTTTAAAACTACTCTGATTCCTAGTATTTTGAATTTGAATTGGGGAAGTTTCCCTTCCCTCTCTGGACACTTGTAGGATATTTCCTTTGTGCTCAATTTTCTGATGATGGGCCAGATCCTTGCAAGGGCCTTTTTAATATGAAAACATTTTTCTTCAATTATTTGTTGATGCTTTCTCTGCCCTCCATTTATTATTTTTGTTTTTAGAATATCTGTTACGTAGATATTTGGATATTCTGGTTGTCATTTTCTTGTTTTTCACCTAATTTTTAATTTTAATTTTTAATTGACTATTGGTGTGACATTGGTTAGTAGAACCATACAATTTTCAAGTGCACAACTGTATAACACATCATCTGCACACTGCATCGTGCACTCCCCACCCAACGTCGAGTGTTTTTCTGCCATATCTCCCCCCCACCCCAACTTCCTTCTGGTAATCACTGTACTGTTGTCTGTGTCTGTTATTTATTTATTTTGCCTAATCCCTTCATCTTTTTCATCCAGTCCCCAAACCTCTCCCCTCTGACAGCTGTCAGTCTGTTCTCTGAATCTATGAATCTGTTTCTATTTTGTTAGTTTACTGTGTTCATTAGATTCCACATGTAAGTGGAATCATATGGTACTTGTCTTTCTCTGACTGGTTTATTTCACTTAGCATAATGCTCTCCAGGGCCATGATGTTGTCACAAAGGTAGGGTTTCCTTCTTTTTTTTATTTTTTATAGCCAAGTAGTATTCCATTGTGTATATATACCACAGCTTTTTATCCACTCCTCTACTGATGGGCACTTGGGTTGCTTCCAAATCTGGGCTATTGTAAACAATGCTGCAAAAGACATAGGGGTGATATCTTCTTTCGAATTAATGTTTTAGGTTTCCTCAGCTATATTCCCAGAAGTGGAATCACTAGGTCATAAGGCAGTTCCACTCTTAATTTTTTAAGGAAACTCCATACTGCATTTCACAGTGGCTGTACCAGTCTGCATTCCCGCCTCCAGTGCATGAGGGTTCCCTTTTTTCTACATCCTCGCCAACACTTGTCATTTGTGGATTTATTGATGATTCGCATTCTGACAGGTACTATATATACAGGGTAGAGATGCTAGACAAAGGGATGGTTCAGGTCCCGGGGAGGAGAGAGTGGGATGGCAGGATATTTCCTCATGCTACTTAAATGGCACGCAATTTAAAACTTATGAATTATTTTTCTGGAATCTTCCATTTAACATTTTCAGACCACAGTTGGCTATGGCTAGCCGACCACGCAAAAGCAAAACTGAGAATAAGGGGGAAACTATGTACACCGCGTGTCACTGGAAGTTCCAGTAAAGGGTGGATACTGAGATTGACAAACCTTGTCAAATGGCATATATATTTTGACATGTCTGTAAGATGACCCAATTGATTTTTAAATGTAATAAAAAATAAAATGAAAACAAACTCATGAATGGAAACCAAAAAGAAATCCTTTACGAGTGTAGAGGACCAAGTGCAAGTAAGTCTTTTCAGAACTGCCCACTTGGAATACAGTCTTCTGCTATAACTGGTTTGACACCAGCATCATGTCACAGAGGACTCAGGTATTGTCCTAAAAAATATTGCCACTTGTGCTACAGGAAAGGATTCATCAGTTTCATTGCACCTTTGTAAAAGAGACATATGACGCAAACTCTTATGAGGAACTCCTAGTGGTTTGATTGCTGTTGCATATTGGAAGGATGCTTGAAAACATTTGAAAGCATTGTCCTTCTTCTGGCCTTTTTTGGTGACTGACTATGAAAGGGGCATGGGACCTCTAAGACATGTCTGCTGGAGCAATTAGAGATGGATGAGCAGGTGCCTAAGGAAGGGGACTCTTTCACCTTTCTTACGGAGGAGGATTGAAACAGGAAAACACGTGGACCTCGTAGAGCTGTTCACTGTAGAAAAGGAAGTCATGGGCAAGACTGTGACAAAATGTATGCTTTGATGACTGTGCAGGTCGCACGGACATTGCTTGTGAGCACACAGAGGATACTCAGTACACGTGACCACAACAGGGTGTGTGTGCCATGGCCTCAACTTGCTTCCTGATGACATCATGGAGCTGGCCTTTTTCCAAAGGATTCCAAGAGCCAAAATGTTGTGAAACATGCAGAAGCCACTCACCATGCCGCTGCCTTTCAGAAAAGTCAGAGGGAAAAATGCAAAGAACTGAATCAAGTCACTGAAGCTACTTTGCAAAGCTGGTCATCAGATTATCTGCTCTTTGATAATCTTTGGAAGGTTCACTGGCGATGAAGCAGATGCTGTATTTCAGTGGTAGCTGAACCTCTTTTGCCTGAGGTCTCCACTGTACATGTTTATCTTTTTTTTGTGTGCATGTTTATCTTTGTCTACATTTCTTTGTGTGTGTGGTGTTTTTTTTTCTTGGTGACCTGAATAGGTTTTTTATTTCTCTTTAATCTTTCACACGTAGACCTCTCACATGTGGTATCTTGTGTAAGATCATGTAAAGTGCTTTTGGGGGAGGATTGTGACTCCAGGGTCTTCGACATTTGAAGAGGGGACTCCCTTCCCTGATTCTTCACCCTCGCCTCTGCTTTCTTCTATTATCCTCTCTCTCTTCCCTGTCTCCCCTTTTACTTTTTGTTTTTTCATGTTCAGAGACACTTCCTGCCTTTCACAGCCTCCTTAGCTGGGTCATTCCTCGGGAGCCGGGCTGGCCGATCTGCACCAGTGCCACTTTGTGTGGTTGGTGGTAGAGGCAAAGTGTAACATGTGTGGAATCACTTCATAAATGGCAAAGTGTTCTAACAGGTTGGTTGTTATTATCTTAAGCATTGTTATAGGATGTGGCTCATCCTGCATAAAGCGGCCCCGCCCTGAGGGCCTGTGGGCCTGTTCTGAGCTCAGTTCTGAGGCTCTCGTTATACCACTCATCTCGCTTCCCTGGCTCCATTGGAGATTTGGTCGCCCCCTTCTTTTCATTATGACTTATCTACTTAGTCTCATTTCCTCAGAGACTTCTTAAGAAGGGATTAATTTTGGTTTGCTAAGCACTTTGAAGCTAAGGTGTTAACAGCTAATAAACCTGTCAGGGAAATCCACATTTTAACTGGAGACTTCTGAACTCCAATATTGTGGAAGACTGCAAGTGGCAAAACCCTTTCCAATTTGAGGCTTAGCAAAAGGCTAAGTTCTCACCCCCCACACTTCCATATTGGTTAAGAAGCTGAGTATTTGCACTCATCCCATTCCTCCACTTCACTTGCTTAAGTTGCTAGAAGCAATTTACATGCCCTTCCTCTCACTCCTTGTTTGTTCAGATGTTGGTTGATTTCACTTATCCATGGTGAGGGGATTCCTGTTTATGCCTTAAATTGACTCCTGTTTATGCCAGAGAATTTCTGTTTTTGCTTCGGATGTGGGACTTTGTATCAAAGACTTCCTTGGCCCTGGCCGGTTGACTCAGCGGTAGAGCGTTGGCCTGGCATGCGGAGGACCCGGGTTTGATTCCCGGCCAGGGCACATAGGAGAAGCGCCCATTTGCTTCTCCACCCCTCCCCCTCTCCTTCCTCTCTGTCTCTTTCTTCCCTTCCCGCAGCCAAGGCTCCATTGGAGCAAAAGATGGCCCGGGCACTGGGGATGGCTCCTTGGCCTCTGCCCCAGGCGTTAGAGTGGCTCTGGTCGCAGCAGAGCGACGCCCGGAGGGGCAGAGCACCGCCCCCTGGTGAGCAGAGGGTCGCCCCTGGTGGGTGTGCCGGGTGGATCCCAGTCAGGCGCATGAGGGAGTCTGTCTGACTGTCTCTCCCCGTTTCCAGCTTCAGAAAAAAAAAAAAAAAGACTTCCTTATATGCATATAGCTATATAATAAAGCAAACAGGGGGCTGTTGCTCTCTGTTCTTGCCATCAGCTTGCAGAGGCTTCCTGATCCCATCCTATTTCTCTTTAAGTCTATTTTCTTCATCCCACATCGTTCTCACTTGGGACCTGGAATGACTAGCTGTATTGGTCTGTGGCATAATATGGTTCTTGTTAGTGAAATTTCAGGCAGCATGAGAGCTCATTGAAGGAGAAAAGCGAGCTTTTTCCTGGTGTTTCCAGGACTTGTGCATATGGGAGACTTTTTACTCCACCCGTCTGTGGACCAGAAAAGGGCCACATGTTGAACCTGACAAGCTCAGGGGGACCTGCCTGGCGGCCTTGCAAACTCAGAGACCTAGAGTAACCACACAGGATGGTCTGAAATGAAAACTTTCTAACTAAAAGCAGTTCATGGTGGGTAGTCATGTCTTAACAGCGGTATTTTTCCTCTTATCAGAGGTCCCTGTTTACCTTAATGGAGATTATCTGTTGTCTTTTGCAACTATAATAATGTACCTGATTACATACCTTTGAAATGTAATCTTTTCCTGTTCTTGGGTTAGCCGCCCACTGGAGCAGAAACCAACAAATGTCCTCATTGTTATTATTATCATGTGAATTGTTGACTGGTAACTATTTATGCCTGCCTATGTAGAAGAAGTTTCAGTATATACATTTTTACTTTTTATGCACACTTCCAAAGACTTTCCCTCCCCTTTGCTTTCTCCTGCCTCCCTAATCTATCATCAGTGGGTTTCAGGTAACCCCTTCATGTCTTCCCCTTTGATTCTGATGTATAAAACAAGTGGTAAAACTGCCATTTTCTGGAGCATTTTCTCAATCTGTTGAAACTTAACTTCTAGGCAGTTGTCAACAGTTTGGCTCAAATAAACTCATAAAAATTCTTAACGGGTTTGGATGTTTCTTATATGAACACATCCAGAAGGTGGGCCTTAATATAGTGTATAAAGGCTACTGAATAAAATATTAACCCCAGACGCGAAGGGTCAGGGAAGGTTTATGGTTAGGGGTGGGAACAAGGATAAGGGCATCTTTTAAGGAAAAGTTAAGAAAGAAATAGAAGGTAAGAAAGAAATGAAGTACAAAATAGGGGCATTTTCAGTCACTCCTGGAATCTCTATTTTGTTAACATTTTCTTACATTTGGTTCTGAAAAAGAATAGGCAAATACAGGCCATGCAAATAGAGACAAGATGTCGTTGGGGTGGGAGAGATTGATGTGCCAAGGGAAATCACCGGGATCCTCTTTTCAAATCCTGGGGACTGGCCATGTTTGCTGGTAGTTAAGCTTTTGCATGAATCCAAGGAGAGAGCTTTCTGGATCTCTGGTTTCAAGAGAGTGGTTTGGCTAGAAAGGCTTTTCCCTGTGGACGTGTCCCAGCACCCTTAGGGGGAAACCGAGTCTGAGCAGAGCCTTCCTGGAAAAGATGTCTTCCTCGCCTTCCTTGATCTCCACGATGGTCATCTGCTTGGAGTCGCTGGCTGCAGTGCTGCAGAATGGCTTTGCGGTGCTGTGTTTGGCAGGAAGTGGGTGTGATGCCAGAAGCAGCCTGCAGGTGACATGATTGTGGCTTGCCTGCATGGGATGGCCCTCCTGAATAACCTCCTGGCCTCCTTTTAGTTTTGTCCCAAAGTTTACTATTTCAGCATCCCCTGTGGCTTTATCAACACTCACTGCCTGGCTGGCTGGCTTCTACTGTGCGGAGACCTCATTCTCTCACCCCATCTTCTTCTGGCTCACGTGGAGGGTTCTTGGTCAGTGGTAGGCTGCTGCTGATTCTGTCTGGTCCATCAACCACTGGGAGTACAATTCTGGTGCAGACAGTTGCCTCCCAGAGTTCCCATGAAACCGGCACCCTGGCTGATAGAATACAGACCTTCTGTTGGCTCATTTTCCTGCCTCATCTTGTGCTGGTGACACCCATTCCATTCTTCCTGTTCCTGGTGTCCATCCTCTTGTTCATGTGCTTATTGCCCTGGCAGTTGAGGGTCCACATACCTGGTCCCTGGGATCCCAGCGCTCAGGCCCCCATATTGGCCCTGAAGTCACTTGCCTTCTTTGTCATCTTTACATTGCAGTTCCTGTCCCTGATGATTGTTGCTATGAAAATCACAAACTCCCAGGATCACTGGTGTGCATCTGTCTGCATTCCAGCATCCTGGTGCTAAGCAACCCCCAGCTCAGAGTGGCATTGAAGACAAGGCTTTGGGAAACCCTGGACAAAAGGCAGATCATCTCAGGTTATCAGCATCAATAACCTCTGTACAAGCCCATGAGTGGCAAGAATGCACAAGGTTTGGGTGCTATCCTCTCTTTTCATTTCCTTCTTTCTTTCCTACTCCCTCCATGTCCTATAAATCCTTTTTCCATCCTTCCCTGTTCCTACTATTTCCTCCACTGCTCCTAGTCTCTATCTGGGTCTCAAACCACTTTGGACTAGGATAGTGGCCTCATTTCCTCATAGGCCTCTCTCATTCTGTATGTGAACAACCTTAATAATATTCTCCAAGCATCATTTTGGTCTGTACACCCGTTACAGAGACCTGTAAAGCACGTCCATTGTCTCTCTGGTCAACCTGGAGTGTTCCATTTGTTTAATGCTAGCATGGATTGTTTCACCCTACTGCCCTCCTCACTGCTGCGCTCTGGGCTCAGTCTCTCTGCTTCAGTCCAGCAGAGCTGCCTTTCATCCGCCCGTGTTCTTCCCTCTAGCCTGTGGTTGTGGGCCCACCTGGAATGTTCTTCTTTCCTTTCTCTGCCATCCTTTGCTCTTCCCCTCTTTTGTGCTTTGCTATGCCTGATGCCACCCATGGAGCTTTTCCAGTTGGATCCACTGAAGGTTGAAGGTGTGTGTGAATTTTTTGTCAGTATAGGTCCTGTCTGGGATTTCATGTGCTTGCTATATGTTGAATTAAAACGAATTGTGTAATACGAAAATGTTTTTAGCTTTTGGCCAACAGACAATAGAGAAGGAAAACAAAGGAAATTGGCTGCAGTTCTTAATTTTAACAATCCTCCTACTCTACCTGTGTGCTCACCCAGGAGGTGGAGCTTCACGCCCCTGAATAGGATGATATTCTCCAGCTTGAGGTGTCTGCGTCCCAGAGTGTGTACAAAATGACCCATTGGCTGTGGGAAGCAAAGCATGGCATCTTCAATTGCTACTTATTTTTATCTTGTCCTTCTAATTTCTATTTTTATGTATGTTTTATGATGTACACAATGTATTACCAAAGTAGTACATGCATATATTTAAATAAAAATTCATATGGTGGGATGCAGGTTTATAATTTATTATTATTATTTACTTATGGAGTTAATAAAAAGTACAGGGACCAAGAGGCTAGAAGAGATTGAGAAAAGCGGTAGACACGGTTAAGAGAGATTCATATATTTGAGGTAGTCAAAATAACAGTAATACGGAACAGAGCAGAGTAGAGGTTGCAAGGAATTTTCAAACGGGCAGCTGCATTAACTAACACTCTTACGTTATAATGCTAGCTGGAGGCTGACTTGTGGCAGGAGGAGAGAGAAAGGGGTGGGCAGAGATGAACTAACAGGGTGAGGAGTTTTCATGTGAAAAAAAGATAAATAAGACTTTAAATGAGGAGGAGATTCTCCAATGCTGGAGAGGGGCCCAGGTGGTTTCCCAGAAAGTAGAGAGAGGGTGAAGCTGGGTAGAGGAGACTTTTGGAACTGGTTTGCAAAGCGTCTTTTTCTTTCTCTCTTTCTCTCCTTCTTTGTGTGTTTCCTCCTCTCCCCTCCCCCTCCTCTCACACCCCTCCTCTTTCCTCTCCCTCCTCCTTTCTAGGCTCTAACTCATAACAGCGTAGAAACATTTGGTGGCTCCATCTTTACCAGTTACAACCCACTATCTCATCTTGACTTTCAAGGCTTTCTGTGATTTCTCCCCAGACGATCCCTTTCAACCTGGTATGCCACCATTCCCTAACGTGAGTCCTCTGCTGTGGCCAAACTTACCTTATTCCCTAGACGTAATCGCATCTTCACCTCCTTTACTGATGCCATGCCTCCTTCCTTCCAGTATGCAAGACAACATCCTTGTTGTCCCACCATGAAGGGGCTGCTGGTGAATTCTTCTGAGAATTCTTAGGATGGGAATATGATGACACATGACATTTAGAACCGCAGGAATCCTCCCCTCTTTTTTTAATCCCTCTGAGACGGAGAGCACTGAGTTGAGTGTTTTCCCATATGGAGAACCTACTTAGGATTCCTACAGCTACTACTCTCATGATTACACTTCCAAAGATTAGCTGTGAAAAATTATAAATTCTTAGACTTGGCTTCCACTTGGATGTGAAAGGTGAAGAAGCAAAATGCAACAAACAAACAAACAAACACAAAAGAATCACCATAAAACACAATAAATGTTTTAAATACAAATGATAATTCCTCCTTTGGCATTCCCTCAACCTGGACATGCTCAGTAAATGTTTGTGGTTTATGATTCGTACCTGAAAGCACTGTGAGGGCAAATACCTAGTTCATTGTTGTAGCCCTAATGCCTTTCACAGGGTCATTATGACACAGAAGAAATGCGTACTGTTGTGAAATGAATGGAGGATTAACTCCACGTCTTTCCCACCGTATGAGCCATTGGAGTTGTAGGCAGTAGATGGGAGCAGATGAGGTTTCCACATTGAGGGTTTTGTGGTTGGCCAAACTCTAGAGCGAGGAGCCCACAGTTTGCCTCATTGCTCCTAGTTCCAGTAGGGAACAGCCAGATGCTATCCAGAGGAACAAGGGCAGGGAGGAGAGCAGTTGGGAACTCTGTCCCTGGAGATTGCATCAAGAAAGGCAGAATGGCTGAGTTACCTGAGTTCACCTTTTTCCTGTCCCCGGAAGCACAGTGTTCACTGCAGCTCAGCCTCCGTGTTGGAGGAACGGTTCTGCCTGGGCCTTTGTCCCGGGTGGACTGGGATCCGGAAAGAGAGGCTGAATAGTCTGCATTCTGTTCTCTCTCTGTGAGGTTCTCTGCACAGACCTGGTAAGGTATGGTGCTAGCCAGAAGGTGAAGGTGCTATGAAATACTCCCTCCCTCTCATGTTGCTCCACTCTGAGTGTTCAGGATTGCTATACTGGAGGCAGAACGATTTCTGCTTGTCCATCTCCCTGCAGCCCATTAACCTGCTTACACTCACCTGGGTAAGTAAGCCCTCATCTGATTGCTGATTTATTTATTTACTATTCTTTGAACTCATTCTTGTGGAAAATGTGGCCATTGCTTACTCCACCTACCTCTGGTTAAAGTAGACGGCCTAACATTTGGTCCCTGGACCTGTCCTGCATCCCTAATGCTCTACTGAATTCTCCTTGGACTACTTCTGACTCCACAGGAGAGATGGAGTGAAAGATAGTCATTGTATTAACAATTATCTTCACCACCTTAGTTATTTCTTACGTGTGTGCAGAGATTTAGAGTGTCTGTAGGGGGCGCACCCTGTGGATTTCCTTACCAGCTGCTGGCATATATATATATGGTCACGTCTTAGGTGTCAGTTTTAAGAACCGTCAGCTGCTGTGGAAGGGATGCTAAATGCAAGGCCTAATATATTATCCACATCAGTGTTGACATGAGCAGAAAACAGAAAGAACAGGCAAATTCACGGCCAGGCAGGAGGAGTTTTGAAACCCAGCCTCAACATTTGCATCCATTCTGAAGAGAAGAGCCTCTTTATCCTCCACAGGTAGCTTGCATTCTCTACTCTGTCCTCTGCATTTGAGGCAGCCGGAGGGACACCCATTATCCAGGACGTTTCAGAGCAGCCCCACACAAAGCCCTGGTGCCCACCTTGTCCACAGGACAGATGAATGGGAACGACATGGTTCCAGGACTTCCAGTGATGGATAAGGAAGCCATCACCTTGGGTATCTTTTTATTCCTCTTGTGTCTGGTGGCCGTGGTGAGCAACAGCATCATCCCTGTGGCACTGGGCATGCAGTGGTTGCTGCGGAGAACCTTGAAACCTTGTGATAAATTATTGATCAGCCTGGGGGCTTCTCGCTTCTGTCTGCAATGGGTGGTGATCAGCAAGAGCATTTATCTTTTCCTGCGTCCAAGGGCCTTCCATACAACCCGTCCTCCAGTTCCTAGCCTTCCAGCGGGACTTCTTGAATGCTGCCACCTTATGGTTTTCCAGCTGGCTCAGTGTCTTCTACTGTGTGAAAATTGTTAAGCTCACCCAACCCGTCTTCCTTTGGCTAAAGCGGAAGGTGTTCGGGCTGGTTCCATGGATGCTGCTCGGCTCTATGGGGTTCTCCAACTTGAGCACCATCTCATTTTTTATAGGTAACCAAAGCCTTTATCAGAATTATTTAAGAAGAGATCTGCCATCTTGCAGTGTCACTGGGAATACTGACTGGAGAAGATACGAGAAATAGTACTTGTTCCCTCTAAAAGTTGTCACCTGGACAGTCCCTACCGTTGTCTTCCTCACTAGCACGGTTTTGCTCATCACGTCTCTGGGAAGGCATTGCCAAGAAGGCCTTCCCGTCCATCCCGGGGCTCACAACTCCCATGCCTGGGCCCACATCAGGGCCCTCCTGGTTCTCATCTCCTTTGCTGTCCTCTTCACCCCCTTTTTCTCTGTCGCTGGTGCTCAATGCGACAGGCGTTTTCCCATCTCAGGAACGCAAGTGGAAGATGGTGACTTATCTGCGCAGTGGTCCACCCATTGTTGTCCTGGCGAGCAGCCTGCTGGCTGAGAGCGGCGCTGGGAGGGGCTGCCCCTTAAGATGCGGGGCATCCTGAGCTGCACGTGATCAAAACCCCTGGAGACTCTAGTGCAGAAGGAAGGGGCACTGCTTCTTTCGGTCTCTTTGCCACGTTTTGTGAGGAGGAGAATAATGTCAATGAAACAAGATGTCAAGGTGAGATGGAAGGTCCTGAAATAGGGCCTGTCATCACTGATTTACACTCAGCAGGTGCGTGGCTGATTCAGCTGTCTTCCCCGTGGGACTTGATGTGACCAGGAATCAGGAAGCTGTTACTTTCCCTGTGGTCTAGCTCTTGGTGTTTAAAATTATCCTCCTGAAAAGCAGATGCAAGCATCCTGACACATCATGCGATGCTTATCTGTTGAGTCAGACCGGAGAAGATTTTTAGAACCTCAGTTGTCCTCTGGCTTCATGTTTTAAACTGCCTTTCCTTTTCATCTTTTTTTTTTTTTTTTTCAAATCACTTATCTGTTTTCTATCTTCTGCAGTGAAACTCTTCGTCCTTCTGTGCAGTAACTCCTGGTGCCTGAATTCTCTTCACAGAGCGTGGTGTCCTGTGTGTGTGCGTGTGGCAGTGAGTGTTTTCTGGGATTTGTGTTATCTGCAGTGGCCTTCTGAATGCTAGGTCATTATGTTGTGTATATTATTTATGTTCTCCACAATAGCCCAGTCTGCTAGTTGGTTTGGTAAGTGTTAAGATCTGCAGACCCAGGTGTGATTTCTTTTATGTTGACATTGGGACCTACTGACATTCTGAAATGGAGATGTACCTCTACATCTGTCTGACCCTAGAGATTTAAGAAGAAAAAGACTCCTGGTGTGGTTTGGTGAAGAATGTAGACTGCTTTTCTGTCTGTCAAAGATCTTCTCAAACTTTCCTTAGCTCAGTTACCTCTTGAGCCATTCAAACTAATATCCCTAAACGTCCCTCTGCTGGCTTTAAAATCTCAGCCTTATTTACTCTGTTCGCTCTCCCACCCCTCTGCACCAGGAGAAAAGTCCCTGCTCAAAGAGTCCTACTTCTATCCAAATCTTCAACCTGTCCCTCATTATTGTCCTTCCTTTTTCAACAAATGTACCTCTTAACTTTTTTATTTTAATTATTTTATTTTATTTTATTTTTTATATTTTTCTGAAGTTGGAAACGGGGAGGCAGTCAGACAGACTCCCGCATGGGCCCGACCAGGATCCACCTGGCATGCCCATCAGGGGGCGATGCTCTGCCCATCTGGGGCATCACTCTGTTGCAACCAGAGCCATTCTAGCGCCTGAGGCAGAGGCCATGGAGCCATCCTCAGTGCCCGGGCCAACTTTACTCCAATGGAGCCTTGGCTGCGGGAGGGGAAGAGAGAGACAGAGAGGAAGGAGAGGGGGAGGGGTGGAGAAGCAGATGGGCGCTTCTCCTATGTGCCCTGGCCGGGAATCGAACCCGGGACTCCTGCACGCCAGGCCAACGCTCTACCACTGAGCCAACTGGCCAGGGCCCCTCTTAACTTTTTAAAAAAATTCACTTGGCTCTCTATTCCCTCAAGTGATCATCCTGCTAATTAGTCACTTGCCCAGAGTACCCTCACCACCGCCCAGTGGCCCCTGGCAGTCCTCTTCTGCTCTGCATTCTGCTGAAATGTGTTTCAGAAGGATACACCTGAGTTCCCAATTCCTCCATGTGACATTATCCTCATTATGTGTCTCTCCTCCTCCTCTTGTGTCTCTGTAACATTTTCCTCTCTTGATAACATACTATTTCTTTAAAAAAGACAAACAAACTAGTTAAAAATATTTTTACAAGAGTAATACCTGGTCTTAGTAGAATATATTTTTTAAAAAGGAAAGTAAATACTACTCATGCTTGCCCATCTGCATGTCTTCTCTTGGCTCCTGAGATGCTGCATGTGGTGGTGGGGGGTCTCTTTCTCAGCCTGTTATGCTTTTGAGTCTCCCTCCTGGTCCCCTGTCCTCCTGTTCTTTTTTACCTTTCCTTAGCCAGTCAGTCCCCTTTTCCCTTTGAGTTTACTCTGCTCCTGTTCCTTGGTGTTTACATCTACTCACACAGCTTCAGTTATGACCTTCATGTGAATACTTAGCAAAGCCTTGACCTTCCTCAAAACTCTAAACCTGTATTTTCTTCTTGTTGCTGGGCTTTTACAGCTGATGGTCTCTGTGAGCACTTCAAACTCAGCAGGTCCAAAACATCTGTTCTCCTCCTCCTCCTCCTCCTCTTCTTCCCTCCCCCACCAGTCCCTCCATGCTGGGTCAATCTATTTCTTCTATTCTTGATAGCTAGTGAATCATGCTTACTCCCCCCTGCGCACTTAGCCTTTCTGCCTCATCAGCAGCTTGTCTTCAGTTTCAACATCTGTTCTGTCTCTGTTGTCTGTTCCTTTCTCTCCATTTCTGTGGACCCTATTTTAGATTAGGCTGGCCTCCTCTCTCACCTGGACTGCTTTCATTTCTTCTTTACTACTTACTCCATTACTATTTCCCCTCCAACCCCCATCAAAACTACCATTACCAGGTCAACCTCCTGAAGGCATGACTAACCATTTTACCCACACCCTCATCACCTCTTAGTATTTGTCAGATAAAGCACAGGTCCCTAAACTTGGCATTCAAAGACCTCCAAAATATGGCAGTAATTGTATCTTTCACTGCTTCCATTCTAGGAGAATTCTATTTTGCAACAAAATTTGGATGATTATTGTTCTGGACATACCTGGATTTTTCTCCCTGACATGCCCAAATGTGCTCTTCTCCTCACATCTATTAAAATTCTATTTAATTTCTCCCTCCCCCTTTAACTTTTAGAGGTTAATTTATATGGCTCCTGTTCAGGGAACTTTTCTGGATTTCCTCAATGCCCCAGGCTTTGATTTTTCTTAGCTTTGAGGACATATAAAGGGTGTTGCTCAGTTGTGACATGAATTCTGCCTTGTGTTGGAATGACCTGGGTAGTGGTTTTATTCTCCCCAGTAGATTTTAAAGTTCTATAAGGCATGGGCTGCCCAGTAGCCTTCTGTGTGCCCCCCCTGCCCCCACCCCCGTAGCACTTATAAATACTTGCTACATTGAGCAGAATGAGTCTGTTGCACCTGGAACACAGCTGTAAGAACATAAGCACATACTCTTTTGTCTGTGTATTTCTCTCTACTACATTTTAATGCTCCTGTTTGATTTCTATTTTCCTCACTTGCTGGCTGGCTTGTATTTGGAGGTCAAATTTATATTCTGTTTCTCTTTGATTTACAGGCAATGCAGAAATAATAAATGGGTAATTGAGAGTAAAACTTGCCTGATGTTGCTATGCCTTGACTTTTGTTCTTTCTTGAGCATTTACACGTTGCTAAGCAACTGTGAACCACAAGCTTTTAGCTCCTTCCTGTGGGGCTCTAAGTGAAGCCTGACTTCATCCTCTTTGTTACTAACCCCAGCCCCCTTTCCAGAAAACCTTCTATAAGTTTCTCTGTTCCTTCCACACTTCACATCATTAGCCCAAGAGAACAGAACATCTGCGGTAACGTTAGTGATCACCCCCCCCAAGTCTCCTTGGAGCTAGGACACACGGAAAAATAAAAGAGAAGCAGGGTTTCCTGTATTTTAAAAATGACTAGTAGCTTATTTTCATTAATTTTTGCCTGTATGCTAATTTCTTCATGCTTTATGATGGTATTAATAACTATCGTTTGTGAATGCCTATTTTGCATGAGGCATGGGGCTCAACAATTTATCATACCTTCTCACGGGTCACAATTTGTGCCTTGCCCTCTCGGGCCTGCTGGGAGCCTGGTGACAGGTCTAGACGCAATGAGAGGATCAGCAATGCCTTACAGTGAAACTATTAGAGTCTATTACAGGTTCGCAGGGAAGGGGTGACCAACTTCCTCAGATAAGGGAGGAAGAGTTGCCTCTATTGGTAAAGGATATTTGATAGAATTTAGGGGTTCAGGTTTCTAACAATCTACACTCCATTTTCCCCATAATCTCGAACAGCATCTTGATTACTCATCATAAAACCCACATTTTTTATTTTTATTTTTTAGTTTAGTTTCTTCCTCTGCCCTATCTTATGTCTCTCAATTCCCTACAGGTTCCTCCTGAAAAGAGTTTCTCAGAAATTCACTTGCACAAGGACCTTCATCATAGGCTCCCTGTCTAGGGAGTTTGAGCTAAGTGGTTGATCTAAGACTGTACTTCTTGGATGTACACTTGGGTATACCTTTCTGCATTGCCTGCATGGATGTCTAGCAGGCATTTCAAACTTACATCCCAAACTGAGCTGACCTTTCCCTATTCCAACGTGCTTCTCTCATTGTTCTTCCTGCTTCAGTGCGACAACTGCATTCTTCCAGTTGCTCTGGACAGAACCTTTGACACCCCACATTCAATCACGCAGCATCTCTGATGCTAAGCCAGTTAACCTGGTGCTGAACCATTTTTAGAGAACCTGCTTCTGGTGGGGGGGTTCACATGTAGTGAGCAGCTCCTTCACTGCAGTCTGTTGAAAGTCAACCTTCGACGCGAGGGTTTGAAAAAATTAGGGTTAGACTTGATCACTCAACTTTCAAAATGGACCCGGAGCTCTGCCCCTCATCA
This sequence comes from Saccopteryx bilineata, assembly GCF_036850765.1. NCBI lineage: Eukaryota > Metazoa > Chordata > Mammalia > Chiroptera > Emballonuridae > Saccopteryx > Saccopteryx bilineata. The sequence goes on from NC_089491.1 coordinate 344,119,672, forward strand.
CCACTGTGACTGCTCCTGCCCTGGTGCAGGCCACTGGTAGCTCTACTGCAAAAGCCTCTCGGCTGATTTCTCAGCTTCCACTCTCATTTGCCTTTGGTCTGTTTTCCACATGTCAGCCAGCAGGATCCTTTGAAAGTGTGTCATATCATATCACCACTCTGTTATAATTCTCCATTTGCTTTTCAAACTAGGGTAAGAGCCTCCGTTTCCATAATGAACTAAAATGCCCTCTACGATTTTGTCTTCTGCCCCATATCTCTGCAGTCTTCTTCTTCTATTCCACCTTCCTCTCACACTGTTCCTGCCACATTGGCTTCCTCAGTGTTTCTTTGTCTTCCTCAGAGCCTTTGCATTGGGTGGTCTCTCTGGTTGGAGCGCTCTTCCCCAGATGTCAGGGTGGCTCCCTCCCTTCCTTCCCTTAGGCATTGTCATGACCACTCTAAACTGCAGTCCTCTATTTCCTGCCCCGGTTTTCATCCGCCATGATCTACTTTACTTATGTATATTTTGTATCATTTGTTTCCCTCATCCTAATGTATTTAGTGTATGTTTCATTCCCTCCTGGCAAGTAGAAGACACTCAATACATATTTGAGTGCATGAATGCATTATTTAATTACAATTAACTAGATTATTAATGCAAAAATCATTATTTATAGACCTGTAGAAGTAATGCTGGCTGCTAGAAGCTGAATCATCAATTGACAGTCTCTTATAAATTCAAACACTGCGGGATTTGGGCTGGTGCACTCACAGGACACCCCACCTTCGCGTTTTCTGCAGTTGTCATTCGAGAGAGGGAATTGCCCCCATACCTCTTTTACATTTTATCAAGCATTTATTGAACACCTAGACATAGAGGTCTAGGTACTTGTCTTCCTGCTAAGTTCAATGGGGATATGAAAGTAGGATCTAAGGATCTAAACATTCAAGGAAACCTACCACGCAACTTCCATTAACCAGTTAGAGGGATACAAAACGGGTGGGCTAATGTGACCATGAACCAAGTACTAACCCTTTAGAACTCTACTGAGAGAGTTCTAAAATGAAAGCCAATCAGATGCAGTTGTCTAGCATTAGCTCTGTATTGTGTTTGGCCACAAATCTGTTATGTCTCTAAGTCGCGATACTGGGGAGTTTCCATCTATCTTTCATAACGATCTGTTTGGTTTTGACATTTCTTGATGTCACCGATGGCCTCCTTTTCTGAATTCCTGTAGACCTTTGGCCTGTATCTCTGGCCACACTTGTGTGATTCACTCAGGAGAAGAGGGGATCATCTTGAGATTGAAGAAAAGATTGAAGAACAAGGGCTTCGCTTGGGAGGAGACTTGTGAGGAGAAATGAACCTTTGAAGCCAGGTCAGAGTTGTGAAGCAGGCAGTTAGCCAAGAAGTGGCTTCTGGTGGCTAGTCTTGGGCTTGGCCTCTGTCACGGGCTTACAATGAATCTAAGTTCCAGTTGTTTGGATGGTTGGCCTTGGTAACAGATACAATCTTTCCAAACTAGGCTTTAGCAGTGGACAGCTGAAGGTATTTTGAACTTTTTGTAAGCTGTGCTAACTGACATGTCTTTTAACTATAAATAATTCCTGCCCTGCACTAGAGCAACGGAAACCAAAGGTTGGGTTGGAGAGAACTGTGGGTTATGGCAGCTTTTTTTTTTTTTTGAGAACTTTTAGTTTTCTTTCAATAAAATTACATTATTTTTTTTTAACAAGAGGTCGAATAAACTATTTACAATACATTGGTTACATGATACCATTCATTCTCTATTTTGCTCAAGGTGAATTTTTAAAAAATGTAAAACTACTCCATTGTCATCAGAACTAAAGAGCAATAGACTTTGAGAGGAACGTGGATTTCTGCCTCCAGGGGGCGCTATCATTTTCATAAAACAAGGGATTAGGCTTGATAGGTGGCTTCATATCCTACAGACAAACTCCTTGGGAGCTCTGTGATTTGAGTCAGCACCAAAAGTAGGATCCCTCAGTGCTGTAGAGATCAGATTCAAGGCGACTCTTGTTCTTATTGCTGGAAGGTTTCAAACAGAAGAAAAATAGCTGGTCCAGGGATTTGGAATGAGAAAACACTTCGAGTCTAACTCCTACTGCACTGTAATAAAGAAACCCATTACGAACCTGGGGAGAAAACTGCATTTCTCTCGTTAAAGCCAGTCACTGTGTTGTGTGAGTCAAAAACATTCTATTTTACTTGAAACATGTTTGATATTTTTTTTGTCACATGTGTTATTGCAGTTGAGTTTATACTACTCTGTTATTTTGGGGGAGAATCATCACTGACCTTTAGCAGCAAGACTCAGATTTTCAGGGCTTCATCCAGTAAAACTGCAAGCATCTTTGTGCGCATGCCCATGTGCTTGTTTCTTCTCAGCATTTCCGACCTTAGGAAGGAAAAGTTTTCAGTGCTTCACCATTAAGTATGATGTCAGATACGGGCTTGACATACCTGAACAGGATATTGTAATGGTGAAGGATATAGGCTTTAAAGTGAGACTGCCTGATTGAATTCCTAGTTCTGCCACTTACGATAGGTGCAACAATGAGAAATTACTTCTCGTGTACCTGTATTTTCTTATTTATAAAATGATGATCTTAGGGGGAGAGGGAGGAAGGAAAGGAGGGGGTGGGGGAGGAGAGGGGCAAAGAAAATAAAAATATTAAAAAAAAGAAAGAAAAAATAAAAAAATAAAATGAGGATAATAAACAGTACCTATCTCATTGGATTTCTTTTTTCTCTTGCATTATTTTTAATTTCAAAGCTCAAATTTCCCCAGTAGGACCCTCTCGAGGCAAGCTTCCTGTGTCTTTTGGATGCATCCATTGATTTTTAAAAACAGCTTTATTAAACAATAATTTATACAATTCACCCATTAGTATTTCATTTCTTTTTTACTGCCAAATAATACTCTGTTTACTTGATATATCACATTTGGTTTACGCATTCATCAGTTGATGTACATTTGAGTTGTTTCCATTTGGGGCTTATTATGAATAATGCTGCTATGAATGTTTATGTGTAAGTTTCTGTTTGAAAATATTTTTTCTTTCTTTCTTTTTTTTGGGTATATACCTAGGAATGGAATTTATGGATCCTATGGTAACTGTGTAACATTTTAAGGAACTTCACCCAAGCACCATTATTTTGCAATGCAATAGCAAGGTCTGAGGGGTTGTTTTCCCCTCTTGTCAACACTTGTTATTGTCTGTTTTGTTTGTTTTTTGCTTTAACCACCCAAATGCATGTGAAGTGGCATCTCATGGTTTTGATTTGTATTTTTCTAGTGACTAATAATGGAGAACATCTTTTAGAGTGCTTATTGTCATTTGCATATCATCTTTGGAGAAATGTCTATGCAAATCCTCCACCTATTTTTAAATTGGGTTACTTGCCATTTTATTGTTGCGTTGTAAGTGTTCTTTACACATTTTGGATGCAACTTCTTTGTCAGCTCAATGATTTGCAAATATTTTCTATTAATGGCTTTCTTTTCACTTTGTTGATGCTATCCATTGAAATATAAGTTTTTGTATTTTGATGAAATGCATTTTATCTATTTTTTTCTTTAGTAACTTGTACTTTTGATGTAATTCCTAACTTGGCTTTGTCTAACCAAGATCATGAAGATTTACTCTTATGTTTATGTCAAAGAATTTTATAGTTTTAGCTCTTATATTTGGATCTATGATCCACTTTGAGTTCCTTTTTGTGTGGTGTGAGGAAGGGGTCCAGCCTTTTTCTTTTGTATGTGGATATCTAGTTGTCCCAGTGCCACTTTTGAAACTTACTGAGTTTTTATGAGTATAAAAAAGTTAATATATGGCCCTGGCCCTATAGCTCAGTTGATTATAGCATCATATATTCCAATATGCCAATGTGGTGTGTTCAATTACCAGTCAGGGCACATACAAGAATCAACTAATGAATGTATAAATAAGGAACAACACATTGATGTTTCTCTCTCTCTCTAAAACCAAACAAACCCCAAATTAATATATATATATATATCTTAGAATAAAACATGGGGATACAGAGAGGTGCTGAGTAAATATTAGTTATTATTTTATCATTTATTATATTGAACTGTTATCATATGTTTACTTGTCTATCTTTCTCATGAGGCTCTTAATTTCTGTACTTGTGTGCCTGGCCTAGTGCCCAACAGACAGTACACACTGAACAGATTTTATTGAATGGGTGAATTATAAATAGGGCTTCTCAGCTCAGGAAATTATTGGGTAAAGCACAGGATAGATGCCAATTTCAACACTGTTAGTCTTGAGTTCCTACCAAAGGGCCTCCTAATGTTAGAACATGTTAATAGTGGCTGCCTTGGGCATTTCCCCAGAGTGTAGCTTACAATCCTTGGGTGCAGATCACTTCAGCATATTCATCCTTATGTCTCCTTACCCCCCATTTGCTGCTTCCTCCCCTTCTCCCTGAGCCCTGAACTCATGGAATAGAATCCCTCTCTAATCTTCCTCTCAGCCAAATCTTCTTTGCTGGATCCTTTGACTTTCAATCCCTTAAAGCTAAAGGTGTGTGATTTACTCCCAGCCCCTTAACAGTCTCCATCTGCACCCCCCCATGATCTCATCCAGTTTAATGGTTGTAAATACCATGTTAATGACTCCCAAACCTGTTACTCCAGCCTTAACTCTTCATGAGATCCAGACTTAAATTTCAGTTGTCTACTTCATCTCTCCTCTTCTCAAACTTAACATAACCAAAACAGAGTTTCTCCCACAAATATTTTTCCCTTGGTCTTCCTCAGCTAAGTAAATGGCTCCACAAAATTTACCCAGTTCCTGAAGCAACATGTTTAGGATTCATCCTTGATTTCTCTTTCTTCATCTCCTATATCAGTCCCATCTTTTTGAATCTGCCTTCAAAATATGCCAGCATCTTCCCACTGCTCACCACCGCCAGTGGTTCCTCTTGAGAACGAGCACCCTCTGGTGTCCTTGGCCTACTGCGCTAGCCGCTGACGGCTCTCTTCCACCCTTGCCTCTCCCACTCCCATTCTCTGCACAGTAGTAGCCCAGATGATCTGTTTAAAAACAACATAGATCACCCTACTCCCTGCTTAAATACTCTATTGGCTTTTATTTATATTAGGAGATTATCCAAATTTCTTACCACAACCAGAAAGACTTTCTTGATCTTTCCCTTTAAATAACACAATGTAAGCCCTGGCCGGTTGGCTGAGCAGTAGAGAGTAGGCCCCGCATGGGGAAGTCCTGGGTTCAATTCCCGGCCAAGGCACACAGGAGAAGCACCCATTTGCTTCCCACCCTTCCCCCTCTCCTTCCTCTCTATGTCTCTCTTCCTCTCCTGCACCCAAGGCTCCATTGGAGCAAAGTTAGCATGGGCGCTGAGGATGGCTCCATGGCCTCCGCCTCGAGTGCTAGAATGGCTCCAGCCACAACGGAGCAATGCCCCAGATGGGCTGAGCATCACCTCCTAGTGGGTATGCCAGGTGGATCCCAGTTGGGAGCATGCAGGAGTCTGTCTGTCTGCCTCCCCCCCCCCACCGCTTCTCACTTCAGAAAAATAAAAAATAAAGTAAATAAATAAATAAAAATAACACAGTGTATAAAGTTGAAACTTCTGCCGGGTGCAAAGACTTAAAGATGTGAGATTTCAGAGTGAGTTACCAGTTCATGATATGCAGGTTTTCAAAGGAAATGGATATAAACCTGTTCCCTACTATTAAAACCCTTTGATAAAAAGGTTTAGACAGGAAAAGAGAGAGGGTGTTTTGAGGAATAAATATGTAGAAAAACCTGATTCTGAGTCTTGTTCCGAGGAGGACTCTGAATGCTTTCCCCTCACCTCAAACCTGGTGATGGTTCCGAGCTTCCATGGGGCCACTCCCAATGCCTACTGTGTTTCTTCAGTGGGCAGACGCAGTGGACTAGGGATTGGCTTCTGCCTGGGGCACAAAGAGAACGAGAGCCAGGCTGACTGGTTAACGTTGGAGTGGACTCGGGAGGATGTGGCTATGTTAGGACTGTGGGAGCAGAGGTGGGGGTCAGCTGTGAGCCGCAGGCTGTGTGAGTGTCTTGAGATCTGACTAGCAGGGCTGCCTACTAGGGTGTGGAAACTCCAGCAGCAGCAGTCTGGTGGTACAGGCCTAGGGGCTGATGAAGGAATCTTGAGGGATCACTCAAAATCAAGGTGCTTCCTCCCCACTGAAGGAAACTTCGGTAGAGTAGGTCTAGTGGGCCCCCTGGCTCCTGCAAGCTCTCCATGAGGGAGACGGCACAAACACCTGACAGGCCTGGGAGAACAGAGCCAGTTCTTTGGTTCCAGGCCAAGTGGGACCCTTTCCGCCCGTTTCATCTTCCCTGTTTAGTAGATGATGTTCAACCCCATCCTACAGGGTTTAGTTAAAGTGTGGTCATCTCATTATATATATAATATTCATATATTGGACAGCAATGTTCAGTTTCTGGTTTGAAGCTGTTTTGTGACTTGTGATGTGATCTTGGAACAACCTATTTGATAAACGTGAAAGGAGAAGTCATCCGGTCTGCTGGAGTTTTTATTTTCTGGCAGGAGAACATTCTCTTCCTAATAAAAAGAAGGAATGGTGGAAAAGAATGAATAAAATTATGGCTTGATGATGTCATAAACATGGTCAGTTATACATGGAAAACTCAGCTTGTTTAGGCTGCCAAGGCCACATCTGCCCCTGAGCAAACCTTCCTCAGCCTACAGGTCTAAAGGAGCCATGTTTCCCTCTTCAGCCCACCTCCAACGATCTTTTTTTTTTTTTTTTTGGTATTTTTCTGAAGCTGGAAACGGGGAGAGACAGTCAGACAGACTCCCCCATGCGCCTGACAGGGATCCACCCGGCACGCCCACCAGGGGCGACGCTCTGCCCACCAGGGGGCAATGCTCTGCCCCTCTGGGGCATCGCTTTGCCGCGACCAGAGCCACTCCAGCGCCTGGGGCAGAGGCCAAGGAGCCATCCCCAGCACCCGGGCCATCTTTGCTCCAATGGAGCCTTGGCTGCGGGAGGGGAAGAGAGAGACAGAGAGGAAGGAGGGGGTGGGGTGGAGAAGCAAATGGGCGCTTCTCCTATGTGCCCTGGCCGGAAATCGAACCCAGGTCCCCCGCACACCAGGCCGACGCTCTACCGCTGAGCCAACCGGCCAGGGCTCCAACGATCTTATTCTTCTGTTTTCTTCAAAGCTCTGATTACTCTGCAAAGTGTCTTGTTCCTGTGTTTGCTTGTTGTCTGTTATTTTCCACTGGACTGCAGGTTCCATAAAAGTGGGGATCCCACCTCTTTAGTTCACTGATCTGTCCCCAGTGACTAGAACATGTGCCCGTGTGTTTAAGAGCTCAGTGAATACTTACTGAGTGAATGGATGAATGTGAAAACTACGAGGAACAGATATGTGAGAGTGAGAAAAATGCGTATTCTTCCAACTTCAAGGGGAGCTCTCTTTTTATTGTGAATTATTTTCAGTGCAATTATACATTCATGCTGTGGTAGTAACAACTTTCATATTATTTGTATGACTAATTTTCTCAGTTGTCTTTTTCATGACAAAGTCACAATTGGAAAGGATACACCAACATAAAAAAAAACTTTAAACAAAAGTGGAGGAAGAAAATTTTGATATATTAAACAGAAAAAGTTTGAGTATGGATTGATTTGAATCTGTTTTCATTTGGAAAATCTTTTTATTTTCAACATGGTCTCATAGGGATCTCTTTTTAGTGTTGATATTGGAAGGCAGGGCTCGCACGTGCCTGGTAAGCTACAGTGGTTCAGTGTGGTAGACAGTTATGTAATATTCATATATTGTTGGCCCCCCAAGATCTCACTCCTGATGTCCTACTTGTGTGTAATCCCCTCTTTTTGAGTGTTCATGGAGAATGTGACTTGCTTCTAGCAAATAGAAGATGACAAAGGTGTTAGGATGTCACATCTGTGATTATGTTAGGACAGGGGTCGGGAACCTATGGCTCACGAGCCAGATGTCACTCTTTTGATGGCTGCATCTGGCTTACAGACAAATCTTTAATAATAAAAAAAAATAACGTTAAAAATATAAAACATTCTCATGTATCACAATCCATTCATTTCCTACTGCTCATGTTCATGGTTGCGGATGGCTGGAGCCAATCACAGCTCTCCTCCAGGACGACACCAAATTTTTATTGGATAATGCGTAACATACACGGGTCATTGTATGGCTCTCATGGAATTACATTTTAAAATATGTGGCGTTGATGACGTCAGAGTAATGGCGGAGTAGGAAGCGATACCGATAAATCTCCCCCAAAACTCAACAAGATCTTCAACCAGAAACAGAAAAACCTATACTTGGAGCTTCCAGATTCTTCGCAATACACCCAAAGGTATGATTGAGTGAAAAATTGGCTAAATATATAACCAAACCCCGAAGGAAATAGGGAGTAAGAAATGCTCCGCCTTCCTCACTAACCTAAACAGGGCGGCTTTCTCTGGTAACTGTGAATATAGAAACTGAGGCGGGCAAAGGGGGTGAATAGATCCAGGCCGCCGCAGCAAAAACGGCCGAACCAGGCTGTGGCTCAGAGATCCAAGCCGAGGAAAATCTGATCCTGTGGCAACCCGGGCAATACAAGCTAACACTCGCGCCAAACCCAAACAAAGAAAGACAAGCGGAGCGGCCATTTTACCCGGTCTCCTGGTCGGTGCGCAGTTAGTGGAAGAGAGATTTCTTCCTAAGCTGCGGAAGTGGGTGCCCGTGTTGCCCCACGGAGAGGCAGGGTCAGAGGCCTTTCTGTGGGCTGAGGGCAGAGTCTCTGGGCAGCCCCAGCGCCCTGGGAAAGCCACGCACGGGAGGGAGTGAGAACTAATCCCAAGGGTGGAGATTTTCCGTGCTGGAGGCTGTTTCACTCAGAGGGAACCTCGGCCGGCCTCATATCCTGGTTTGCGCGCGCAGATAAGGAGTGAGCGATTCCTCTGAGTGCCTCAGCAGTGCGCGCCCGTGTTATCGCACAGAGGGGCAGAGTCAGGGGCCTTTGTGTGGGCCAAAGCGGAATCTCGGGCCGCCCCATCGCCTTGCAAAAGCCGCGCACGGGGACGGAGCGAGACTCAATTCCAACGCTGCAACTTTTCCCTGCGGTTGGGGGTTTCACTCAGAGCGTGAGACTGCTGCCCGGATATCCTGGTTGCAGACAGTGAGTGAGAGTTTCCTCCAAGCGCCCCGGAAGTGGGCGCCTGCTTGTGTTACCGGATAGAGTGGCAGAGCCAGAGGTCTTCGAGTGGGCGGAAAGCCCGCCTGATTATGCTAGCAGCTCTGACTGACTGAGCCTTACCCAGAGCCCTGTACTGAGTGGAAATAGAGTGGGGAGTTGCCAGCAATTTGAGCCTCTTACTATCCAGGCAGAGGCAGCAGCAACCCCATACCTGGACTATCAGGCTACTAATTGAGGAAGGAAAGACTAGGAGAAAGGCTCCAGGAACACGGACTCTCACTGTCGGAGCCTATAAATGCTAATGAGCCTCGACTCCCAACGAGAATAAAGCACAATACATGACATTGCCATAGAGACTTATCAACTGCAAACCTCTACCTGAGCGTGCCAAAGGGGCAGAACCCGGGGTACAGAGTCACCGACCAGGAAGAGGGAGAGAAAAGAAAAAGCAAGAAGATAACCTCTCAAAATCAAGAATAATCTGCAGACTTTATAACCTATCCCATTTTATTATATTTGTTCGTTTGTTTCTCTTATCTTCATTCTTGAGACTTTTTTTTCCTCCTCCAATTTGGCCGATTAACTCTCTGCCGGTCTTACTCTCTCCTCTCCTTGAACTACACTACCCATAAGTGTTACATCTCCCATTATCATCTCTCTTCTCTTCCTTTCTCTCTATGAGGGTTGCACTCCAAAACCCTTAACTCTCTCTCTCTCTCTCCTTTCTTTTTTCTTCTTTTAGTGGTTCCTTCTTTTTTTATCTCTCTCTCTTTCTTTTCTCCCTCTATATTAGTTTCTTCCTTTCCCCTTTACATCTCCTCTCATTCAAACCTCAATAACAAACAAATTATCTTATTTGGGACTCAAACCTATGTTTGTGGCATTTTGGGGGGTTTTTACTTCACCTTTTTAACTCACTACCAGTGCTCCCATCCCTGGCTCTCCATATTATCTAGTTCTTGTTCCACTAAATACAATAGTAAGTTTTTAATTTGTCCCCCCATTTTTCCATTTTCCTCTTATTCCTCTCATCATAACTCTTAGAAAACCAACACCTAAAAGCAAATCATTCTATTCTTGACCCAAATTTTTTCCTTATTTGCTTTTTGTGGGTCCATACGCTCTTTTTTTTTTCTTTTTTCTTTTTTTTTTTTTTCCTTTTTTTTTTTTTTTTTTTTTTCTTTCTCTCTTTTTTGCCCCTTTATTACTTTTCCCCAATTCAGGCCCTCCATCACAGGCATTGTTTGTTATAACTCACAGTCCACCACAAGATTTTCTCAAGAAAGAGGGGAGAGGAGAGGAGAGGAAAAAAAGAGGGGGGGAATAATTTCCTTTTTTAAAAAATTTTTATTTTATTTTATTTTTCTTTATTTCATTATTAATTTTTTTTAAAAAAAAACAACTCTTTTCGATTTGTTATTTTTTTATTTTTTTTAACTTTTTATTCTTTATTAAATCTCATTAATACTATCAACAAAACCACCCTCAGATGCCATTAAGGAAGAGAAAATCGAATATCATGGATACAAAAGAAAGAGAGGTAACACAGCTAGATGAGGAAAAATCTATGGAGAAAAAATTTAATATATTGGAAACCTTGGAGCTAAATGACAGAGAATTCAAGATAGAAATCCTAAAAATCCTCCGAGATATACAAGAAAACACAGAAAGGCAATATAGGGAGCTCAGAAAACAACTCCATGAACACAAAGAATATATGTCCAAGGAAATTGAAACTATAAAAACACATCAAACAGAGATGAAAAACTCAATTCACGAGCTGAAAAACGAAGTAACAAGCTTAGCTAATAGAACAGGTCAGATAGAAGAGAGGATTAGTGAAATAGAAGACAAGCAACTTGAGGCACAACAGAGAGAAGAAGAAAGAGACTCAAAAATTAAAAAAAATGAGATAGCCCTACAAGAATTATCTGACTCCATCAAAAAGAATAACATAAGAATAATAGGTATATCAGAGGGAGAAGAGAGAGAAAATGGAATGGAGAACATACTTAAACAAATAATTGATGAGAACTTCCCAAGCCTGTGGAAAGAACTAAAGCCTCAAGTTCAAGAAGCAAACAGAACTCCAAGTTTTCTTAACCCCAACAAACCTACTCCAAGGCATATCATAATGAAATTGACACAAACCAACAGCAAAGAAAAAATTCTCAAGGCAGCCAGGGAAAAGAAGAATACAACATATAAAGGAAGGCCCATTAGATTATCATCAGATTTCTCAGCAGAAACTCTACAAGCTAGAAGAGAGTGGACCCCAATATTTAAAGTCCTGAAAGAGAGGAACTTTCAGCCACGAATACTATACCCATCAAAGCTATCCTTCAAATACGAAGGAGAAATAAAAACATTCACAGATACAGAAAAGATGAGGGAATTTATTATCAGAAAACCCCCACTCCAGGAATTACTAAAGGGGGTACTCCAATCAGATACAAAGAACAAAAAAAAAACAGAGCCACAAGTAAAAGCTCCAAGAAGAACACAATAAAACCAAATTTAAACTGTGACAACAACAAAAAGAAAGAGGGGGAGAAGACGGAGATTAACAGTAGCAAAGGACGATGGAGTGCAAAAGTACTCACAAAATAGTTCGCTACAATGAACAGGGTAGGGACCCTTTTCATTACTCAAAGGTAACCACCATTGAAAAAACCACCACAGAAGCACATGAGATAAAAAAGATAGCAACAGAGGAAAGATGTATGGAATACAACCAAATAAAAACAAAAGATAGAAAAACTAAAGAGAAGGATCAAACAAGACACAAAACTAACAGAAAGCAAGATATAAAATGGCAATAGGTAACTCACAAGTATCAATAATTACACTAAATGTAAATGGATTAAACTCACCAATAAAAAGGCACAGAGTAGCAGAATGGATTAAAAAAGAAAATCCAACTGTATGCTGCCTACAGGAAACTCATCTAAGTAACAAGGATAAAAACAAATTCAAAGTGAAAGGCTGGGAAACAATACTCCAAGCAAATAACATCCAAAAAAAAGCAGGTGTAGCAATACTCATATTGGATAATGCTGACTACAAGACAGGAAAAGTACTTAGAGACAAAAATGGCCATTTCATAATGGCTAAGGGGACACTGAATCAAGAAGACATAGCAATTCTTAATATATATGCACCAAACCAAGGAGCACCAAAATATATAAGACAGCTACTTATTGATCTTAAAACAAAAACTGACAAAAATACAATCATACTTGGAGACCTCAATACACCGCTGACGGCTCTAGATCGGTCATCCAAACAGAGAATCAACAAAGACATAGTGGCCTTAAACAAAACACTAGAGCACCTGGATATGATAGACATCTACAGGACATTTCATCCCAAAGTGACTGAGTATACATTTTTCTCTAGTGTACATGGATCATTCTCAAGAATTGACCATATGTTGGGCCACAAAAACAATATCAGCAAATTCAGAAAAATTGAAGTTGTACCAAGCATATTTTCTGATCATAAAGCCTTGAAACTAGAATTCAACTGCAAAAAAGAGGAAAAAAATCCCACAAAAATGTGGAAACTAAACAACATACTTTTAAAAAATGAATGGGTCAAAGAAGAAATAAGTGCAGAGATCAAAAGATATATACAGACTAATGAAAATGACAATACGACATATCAGAATCTATGGGATGCAGCAAAAGCAGTGATAAGAGGGAAGTTCATATCGCTTCAGGCATATATGAACAAACAAGAGAGAGCCCAAGTGAACCACTTAACTTCCCACCTTAACGAACTAGAAAAAGAAGAACAAAGACAACCCAAAACCAGCCGAAGAAAGGAGATAATAAAAATCAGAGCAGAAATAAATGAATTAGAGAACAGAAAAACTATAGAAAAAATTAATAGAACAAGGAGCTGGTTCTTTGAAAAGATCAACAAAATTGACAAACCCTTGGCAAGACTTACCAAGGAAAAAAGAGAAAGAACTCATATAAACAAAATCCAAAATGAAAGAGGAGAAATCACCACGGACACCGTAGATATACAAAGAATTATTGTAGAATACTATGAAAAACTTTATGCCACTAAATTCAACAACCTAGAAGAAATGGATAAATTCCTAGAACAATACAACCTTCCTAGACTGAGTCAAGAAGAAGCAGAAAGCCTAAACAGACCTATCAGTAGAGAAGAAATAGAAAAAACCATTAAAAACCTCCCCAAAAATAAAAGTCCAGGCCCTGACGGCTATACCAGCGAATTTTATCAAACATTCAAAGAAGACTTGGTTCCTATTCTACTCAAAGTCTTCCAAAAAATTAAAGAAGAAGCAATACTTCCAAACACATTTTATGAGGCCAACATAACCCTCATACCAAAACCAGGCAAGGATGGCACAAAAAAAGAAAACTACAGACCAATATCTCTAATGAATACAGATGCTAAAATACTAAACAAAATACTAGCAAATCGAATACAACAACATATTAAAAAAATAATACATCATGATCAAGTGGGATTCATCCCAGAATCTCAAGGATGGTTCAACATACGTAAAACGGTTAATGTAATACACATATCAACAAAACAAAGAACAAAAACCACATGATCTTATCAATAGACGCAGAAAAGGCTTTCGATAAAATACAACACAATTTTATGTTTAAGACTCTCAACAAAATGGGTATAGAAGGAAAATATCTCAACATGATAAAGGCCATATATGATAAACCATCAGCTAACATCATATTAAATGGCACTAAACTGAAGGCTTTCCCCCTTAAATCAGGAACAAGACAGGGTTGTCCACTCTCTCCACTCTTATTTAATGTGGTACTAGAAGTTCTAGCCAGAGCAATCAGACAAGACAAAGAAATAAAAGGCATCCATATCGGAAAAGAAGAAGTAAAGGTATCACTTTTTGCAGATGATATGATCCTATACATCGAAAACCCCAAAGAATCCACAAAAAGACTACTAGAAACAATAAGCCAATACAGTAAGGTCGCAGGATACAAAATTAACATACAGAAGTCAATAGCCTTTCTATATGCCAACAATGAAACAACTGAGAAGGAACTCAAAAGAATAATCCCCTTCACGATTGCAACAAAAAAAATAAAATACTTAGGAATAAACATAACAAAGAATGTAAAGGACTTATATAATGAAAACTATAAACCATTGTTAAGGGAAATCGAAAAAGATATAATGAGATGGAAGAATATACCTTGTTCTTGGCTAGGAAGAATAAATATAATCAAGATGGCTATATTACCCAAAGCAATATACAAATTTAATGCAATTCCCATCAAACTTCCAATGACATTTTTTAAAGAAATAGAGCAAAAAATCATCAGATTTATATGGAACTATAAAAAACCCCGAATAGCCAAAGCAATCCTAAAGAAAAAGAATGAAGCTGGGGGCATAACAATACCTGACTTCAAACTCTATTATAGGGCCACGACAATCAAAACAGCATGGTATTGGCAGAAAAATAGACACTCAGACCAATGGAACAGAATAGAAAGTCCAGAAATAAAACCACATATATATAGTCAAATAATTTTTGATAAAAGGGCCAACAACACACAATGGAGAAAGGAAAGCCTCTTCAATAAATGGTGCTGGGAAAACTGGAAAGCCACATGCAAAAGAATGAAACTGGACTACAGTCTCTCCCCCTGTACAAAAATTAACTCAAAATGGATCAAAGATCTAAACATAAGACCTGAAACAATTAAGTACATAGAAGAAGACATAGGTACTCAACTCATGGACCTGGGTTTTAAAGAGCATTTTATGAATTTGACTCCAATGGCAAGAGAAGTGAAGGCAAAAATTAATGAATGGGACTACATCAGACTAAGAAGTTTTTGCTCAGCAAGGGAAACTGATAACAAAATAAACAGAAAGCCAACTAAATGGGAAATGATATTTTCAAACAACAGCTCAGATAAGGGCCTAATATCCAAAATATACAAAGAACTCATAAAACTCAACAACAAACAAACAAACAATCCAATAAAAAAATGGGAAGAGGATATGAATAGACACTTCTCCCAGGAAGAAATACAAATGGCCAACAGATATATGAAAAGATGCTCATCTTCTTTAGCTATTAGAGAAATGCAAATCAAAACGGCAATGAGATACCACCTCACACCTGTTCGATTAGCTGTTATTAGCAAGTCAGGTAATAGCAAATGTTGGAGAGGCTGTGGAGAAAAAGGAACCCTCATCCACTGTTGGTGGGAATGTAAAGTAGTACAACCATTATGGAAGAAAGTATGGTGGTTCCTCAAAAAACTGAAAATAGAACTACCTTATGACCCAGCAATCCCTCTACTGGGTATATATCCCCAAAACTCAGAAACATTGATACGTAAAGACACATGCAGCCCCATGTTTATTGCAGCATTGTTCACAGTGGCCAGGACATGGAAACAACCAAAAAGCCCATCAATAGATGACTGGATAAAGAAGATGTGGCACATATACACTATGGAATACTACTCAGCCATAAGAAATGATGACATCGGAACATTTACAGCAAAATGGTGGGATCTTGATAACATGATACGAAGCGAAATAAGTAAATCAGAAAAAAACAGGAACTGTATTATTCCATACGTAGGTGGGACATAATAGTGAAACTAAGAGACATTGATAAGAGTGTGGTGGTTACGGGGGGGAGGGGGGAATGGGAGAGGGATAGGGGGTGGGAGGGGCACAAAGAAAACAAGATAGAAGGTGACAGAGGACAATCTGACTTTGGGTGGTGGGTACGCAACATAATTGAACGACAAGATAACCTGGACTTGTTATCTTTGAATATATGTATCCTGATTTATTGATGTCACCCCATTAAAAAAATAAAATTATAAAATAAAATAAAAAATAAATAAATAAAAAAAAAATAAAAAAAAAAAAAAAAAAAAAAAAAGAAATTGAAATCTGAAAAAAAAAAAAATATGTGGCGTTCATGGCTCTCTCAGCCAAAAAGGTTCCCGACCCCTGTGTTAGGATATTGAAGACTTCTTCTAGAGACTGTTTTTGCTGATTTGAGACGCCATGTTGAAACAGCCTGCCACTAGGATGTGAGGGTGACATTCAGTCAACACCCAGCAGGAAGCAGATGCCCTCAATCCCATAACCACAAGAAAATGAATGATCTCACTGCAAACATGAGACCAGTTTAAAGGATTGTCAGTTATTTACAGCACAGGACCAGGAAGGATTTAAGAAGAGGTTTGTTACAAAGTTGAACCAAGGTAACTGACCTTGAAGGGGAGGACTGCTCCTACTTAAGGATGGATGTGTAACAACATTTGCATAGTAATTGGAGCAAACTATTTTAAAACATTTAAACATAAGGTTTAATAGGGTGATTCTTTTATTAAAAAAAAAGAGGTTAAATAATTGTTGGACACCAACTAAGTGAAAATTCTTGATTCTTTTTTCAGAACAAAAAGTACGTTTACTCAATTCTCATGTGATTTGGCAACTTCTTTAGCCTCATTATTTGCCTAAGTCTTGGCCATATGAATGTTTCTCTGTACTTCTTGCCTGTCGATTTAATATCTTGAGAATGGTCTGATGGGGAGGGAGGGGTATGTTTATTGGTCCCAAAGATGGCATAAGATGGATGAAACTCAGTCACAGACCCCCTGAGAAACCGTCGATGTTGATGTTAACCATGGCAACATGCAGGCAAAACCAGAGAAAGCAAATCAGGGCGGGTTGGTAGGCATAGGGGTAACGGAGCCCAGGGGATATTTGCATCCTCACTGAGCCAAGCTCACCTTCCCTTCATAGCCCGAGCAGCTTCCTTCTCAGTGAGCTCTGGCCCAGATGCAGGGCCTGAGCATTCTTGTCACATCCCAAGGAAGAATTGAGAGGGACTGTGAGTGGGTATAGGGACGAGGCCAGGGACCAAGGTAAGGGAGGTGACCAGAGGAGGGGCCAAAATGCAACCAGCATTCATAACCCTCTTCATAGTGATCTTTTCCCTGCTGTCTCTCCTGGGAATCCTGGCCAGTGGCTTCATTGTGCTAGTGCTGAGCAGAGAATGGAGGCGGTTTGGGAGGCTGCTCCCCTCTGACATGATCCTCATTAGCTTGGGTGCCTCCCGTTTCTGCCTGCAATTCCTTGGAATGGTGCACAACTTTTATTACGTGGCTCACCCGAGGGCGAGCAGGCATAGTCTCATTCGGAAGCTCTTTCGTATTCATTGGCACTTTCTGAATTTGGCCACTTTCTGGTTCAGTGCCTGGCTCAGCGTCCTTTTCTGCATGAAGATCGCTAACTTCACCCACCCTACCTTCCTCTGGCTGAAGTGGAGGTTCCCAAGATCCGTGCCCTGGCTCCTGCTGGGCTCTTTCCTGGGCTCTTTGCTGGGCGCCTGCCTTGTCAGCCAGCTCTTCATTGCGGGAGATCACTCTGTGTTTGATGATTTCTTAATTAGAAACTTTCATGACAATTTGACCTACGATGAGTGGAGCAGGATGATAGAAACTCATTATTTGATGCCTCTAAAATGTGTCATGTGGTCAGTTCCTTGCTTTGTTTTTCTGATCTCAACTGTGCTGTTGATTGATTCTCTGAGGAGACACACTTGGACAATGCGGCAAAATGCCCATGGCCTGCAGGACGCTAGCACCCAGGCTCACATCAAGGCTCTGAGGTCACTCATCTACTTCGTCGTTCTTTATGCTCTGTCTTTCATGTTCCTGATCATTGATGCTGGACGCTTCTTTGCCATAAAGACTGACTGGTTCTGGCCATGGCAAAGTTTAATGTACCTGTGCACGGCGGTACACCCCTTCATCCTCATCCTCAGCAACCGCAGGCTTCGGGAGGTGTTTGGGCAGCTATTTCTTTTGGCCAGGGGTTTCTGGGGGGCCTAGGTGGCATGGTCTCCTTATCCTGACCCCCAGAAAAGACTCAAGGGAGGATGACAGACCATTTACGTAGAAAAAATCTTCATAGATAGATGTTTCAGAGACTGTGCTGGGGCATCCCTCCTTTGAAAAGGGGAGAAGGAGAGTAATATCTGGGTGCTCTCTGAGCATGATACCTTCCTTGGGACACTGTTAAAATGGGGTCCCATGTGTCCCAGAGAGCCAGTATTGTCCAGGTAAGAATACAAAATGTTGTGCTACTCTCTCTGTTTGTATCCTTTTTGTTGCGAAGAAGCCTTCATTTAGAAAGTTTTGATTAAATATACTATCTTATCTTGACAGCCTAAGGGGGGGTGAAGAGAAAATGTAGAATTAGGGTGTGGATGGGGAGGCAGCCACCCCGCTGAGAATGATGCAGTGGAGACTACTAAGGGACAGTGGTGGTGGACAGTGGCCAGGGTTGCGAGGTCTAAAAGCCTTTCCTTTTGGGATAAATTTTTTTCCTCTCCCCAAACTTGGGTAATTCGGTTTTTTTTTTTTTTTTTTTTTTTTGCTGGTTGTTTTTTTTTTTTAATTTTTTTTTTTTAATTTTATTTATTCATTTTTAGAGAGGAGAGAGAGAGGGAGAGAGAGAGAGACAGAGAGGGAGAGAGAGACAGAGAGAGTAGGGGGAGGAGCTGGAAGCATCAACTCCCATATGTGCCTTGACCAGGCAAGCCCAGGGTTTCGAACCGGCGACCTCAGCATTTCCAGGTCGACGCTTTATCCACTGCGCCACCACAGGTCAGGCGGTAATTCGGTTTTGATTTTATTAAAACTACTAGAGCCCTGGCCGGTTGGCTCAGCGGTAGAGCATTGGCCTGGCGTGCAGGGGACCCGGGTTCAATTCCCGGCCAGGGCACATAGGAGAAGCGCCCATTTGCTTCTCCACCCCCCCTCCTTCCTCTCTGTCTCTCTCTTCCCCTCCTGCAGCCAAGGCTCCATTGGAGCAAAGATGGCCCAGGCGCTGGGTATGGCTCCTTGGCCTCTGCCCCAGGCGCTAGAGTGGCTCTGGTCGCGGCAGAGCGACACCCCGGAGGGGCAGAGCATCGCCCCCTGGTGGGCAGAGCATCGCCCCTGGTGGGCGTGCCGGGTGGATCCCGGTCGGGCGCATGCGGGAGTCTGTCTGACTGTCTCTCCCTGTTTCCAGCTTCAGAAAAAACAAAAAACAAAAAGCAAAAACAAAACAAACTACTAGAAGGGTTCTTTACACCACCTCATTTCTTTTCTCATTAATATTTTTATTGTTCTGCCTCAGTTGCCTCCTCTCTGACGTCTGAGTGGCACAACCAGACTGTTCCCATTGTTTATTCTTTCTTTAGAATCACACATTGTGATTTTCTCCTGTGAATATTGTCTCTGGGACTTTTTCCCCCTCAAGTAAGTGTCACAAAATTACCTGTGAATTGAATAAACATGTACTTTTTCTCTGAGAACCAAAGACTCAAGAATTTTCATTTGTTGGTGTCCAAAAATTATTTAATCTCTTAAAAAAAGAATTATCCTACTAAATCTTATGTTTTAATGTTTTAAAATAGTTTTTGCTCCAACTACTATGCAAATGTTTTTAGAAATAATTTTGTAGAACATTTAAATTAGACTTGGGTGCCATTAAAAGTTTTGCTAAGAGGTATCAACGTGCAAATTTCAGAGACCAACTTGCAACTGGATTCCTGATAAGGAGAAATTTTAGTCTCTGAGAGTGAAAGAATTTCCCTACCAATAAGGGTGAATGCTGTTGAATGGATGCACACTCATGAGCTATAATTTTGGGGCAAATTATTCTACATTTTAATTTCAAACATTTACTTTTTAATAGGTGATACATTCGCATGGTTAAAAATTCTAAATACACTTAAGAGTGTATATAAAAATCTCCCTCTCATCCCCTTTTGAGACATTCTTACTAGTTAAAAATTTAAAAAAAAATTTTTTTTTAAATTACAGTTGACATTCAATATAATATTAATTTCAGGTGTACTCTTAGTAGTTTTTTCTTTATCTGTCCTTCTAGATATATTTTATTTTATAGCAGAAAGCCACTAAAACCTAACTAACAAACCAGTCAGCTAACTTAGGCACATCCAGGAGCTAACGACCCAGATACCTTATTAACTATGTTCTTCTCCCTGTGACTTTTTATGTGAGCAGCTCTACAATATGCATGCTGTTCTGTGGGTCACAGACCACCATGGAGCAGTCCTAAGCCATAGCAGGCAGTAGAAGGAACTTGAGTCCCCTTCCCGACCAGGGCGAGCAAGAAGAGCTGGGCTCCATATTGGGCAAAGGAGGTGGTCTTCTCTGGGGGCCAGGGCAGCAGCGTCTGGGGCTGTAGCAGATGGCCAGCACCAAGAGGCTGCAGATGTAGTTGGGCGTCCAGCTTGATCAGTAGGGTGATGAGCCCAGCAGGGTTAGCAGATGGGTGGCCCCAAACAGGACAGGAAATCCAGTCTGGATGTCTGTCACAAGAGCCCCATTCAGACAAGTTCACCCACCCAGGTCAAGTCCCCCCGCTAGGACAGGCGGGCCAGGCTGTTGCGGGAGGAGGTGGTTAGAGAGGGTGGAATCAGGATCCGAGTTCCCAGAGTCTGGAAGTGGACAAAGAACTTTAGGGAGGACTGCAAGGACTTGTATGTTTTTTCCATTAGACTGCAAACTTCTTCAAGTCAGGGATTTTCAATGATTTTTCTTTTTTGTACAAAGATTCCTAATGAATGCTTCCCATGAAAACATTTTTGTTGGGAGCAAGCATAAAAAGAGTTTAAAGGTCTTGAGGCCTGTGCTCTAATCCCAAGATGTAGGCCTGGAATTCCCCTTTGTCCTCCTTGCTCAGGCTGGGTTGGTGCTTCTTCTTGATGCTCCCGTAAGCCAGGCTGGCTCAGTGACAGAACATCGCTCACTTGGTTCTCAGCCTACTGATTAATCAAGCTTCATCCTAGGTTGATAAGATCAAGGCCTCACTGTGTAGAACATTATGCCAGCTGTAATTATGTCCCAACTTTGTGCAAGACTGCCATTTTCTTGGTGAATGCTGGCATTTCTTTGAATATTAAAGTAAGTGATTAATAAAAGGTGAACGCACACATCACTTACTAGCAGTGACAGAGCGTTTGGGAACCGATGAGGTCAGGAAGGGAGTGCCCCTAAAACCCTTGGAGCTTTGTTGTGTATAAATCCTTCCATCAAAGCAAAGACAAGCTGGCCCTCGGAATGCCTCCCTGCTTACTTTCCTGGTCTTTAGCCTCTATCAAAGGATAAAGATGCCATTCTCTCCCTCTCCTTTTTTTTTTTTGGTTCATATGAATGTGCTAAGCAATTCTGTAGTCTTTATTTACCTGTGTATTAGTAACCTGTCCTTCGAGCCTCCTGTGCCTTTGGTGAGAGAAGGAAGTGCTCTTGTCTAGTAGGATAATAAGGAGACACCATAGGGACATGGACAAGAGTCCAACGGCTGGAAGGGCCCATGGAAAGGCCCATTAGGGGGAGCTAGAGAGGAAGAGAAAACATTCCAGATAATAGTATTCTAGGAAAATCCCACAGGATCCCTGGTGGATCCCAGATTGGTGCTTTCCACATTGGCCACACATTAGAATCACCAGGGATGCTTGGAAAACTCCAGAAGCCCAGACCACGCTCTGGAGTCATTAAATTAGAATCTCAGATGGGTGGAACCCAGACATTAGGATAATAATAACTTTGAATGTTTCCCAGGTATAACAGGTGAAGCTGGGTTTGAGAATCGCTGCTTTAGAGGGAAACTTGAACCTTGCTTCTAAAGACTCAATGCATGGTTTTTGATAGAGGAATTTGTTTTGAGATAAATGTGGAAGAGTCTTTGAGGAGGAAAGGCCTTTTGGGGTAGACTTCTTATTCTTCGTTTAGAAAAGCTGAAGCCAAGAGAGTTAAATGATTTGCTTCAAATCCCAGTACAAATTAGTGAAAATGCGATCCTGGTTATCTTGTTGTGGTGAGAGCTGGGTCTCCCCTTGGTCTTAGCTTTCTGGGGCCTGGTCCGAAAGCAACGTTTTAGAACATCTTCGACCAGGGAAGAACTAGTGAGTATCAATTGAAGTGATGTGTGAGAAAGCCCTTCATAAGTTTCTGAGCTTTCTCTAAAGGGAAAGGGTTTGTATTAAGGATATGGGAGAGGGGCAACAGAATCCAATGGAATAGAAATGGAAACAGTTCAAGCCAAGAATTTCTAACAGGGTTTGAAGATAGGGCTTGTGGTCAGTGCGCAGCGCAGTTGGGTACTATCCTGTCTCTCCTGGGTAGTTGGAACCTATGCTTATCTGTCTTCCAGTGCTTCCGTGGCCAGAAGGTATCATTGTAGAAATGCTCAGAATAGGAAGTGGCTTTGGCGCTGAGTTTCTGACCCTGCTCCTGGGATGGGAGCGCCTGGCTTTCCAGAGAGACTTTATTTTGTTGTTGTTGACAGCACACTGTTATATCAGAACAGTGAGAAACAAACATTTTGCCACACAATTAGCCAAATTAAGAAATTAGGAATTTTTAATTAGCCAGCTACACGGACCGCATGGAAATCTAAGTCATTCAAATCAATGTGGTCCTGAACACAGTTTGGAGTTAGGTTTTATAGGTAGAATTACATACTGATTGAGGAATGGGGAGGAGAGAAAGCTTAACAGTAAAACAAAGCAGTGAAACAAGCTTTCTTACAGTGTTTATCTATAGGGTTAATTCAGGGAGAAACAGTCTAAGAACAGCTGCTCCTTCACAAAGATAGTCCAAGGCCACAGTTTGGGAAGTCTGGGAAACCAGTCTCAAGGCCAATAGGGAGTAACTTACTTTTGGAAAAAGTAAGTTCTGCTAAAAGTCTTTTTGTTTAAAGGAAAGTAAGTTTGCCAAAAATTATTTATGTTACAAACCTCTCTTTTCTACATTTCATTCCCTACTAGTTTTAATTAAATTCTAATCAAATCAATGATTTGTTTTTGATGCCATCCTCTTGTATTGGTGTGTATTGATTTCTGATTACTTTAATTTTATAGAGTTTATTCTTTCTCGAACAAACCTTGTTATAAAATTAAACATGGTCGTACTATTAGATAAGTTAAAATTAAAGTAAGAGGACCAATTGCTGTAGACAAAAGCTACAATGACTAATTAAGCATTCTTTGAAACTAATTTTCTGACTGTTCAAATTCTTTTCTTTTTTCTATGTTTGCCCTAACTAAAGATAGGCTTTCTTTAATTATACTAGAATTATTAGCATAGAAACAACAAGTTTCCCTTAATGCTGCACATAAGCTACCTTGTTGAAGGAAAAGTAAATCTAAGCCTCTTCTATTTTGTAAAACTATTTCTTTTATACAAATAAATTTGAGGCATAACATTTGCTAGAATATATAACAGAGGCTTATTCTGTTCCCTAAACCTGTTTCTTTTCTTTTTTTTTTTTTTTGTTTTGTTTTTATTTTTTATTCATTTTAGAAAGAAGAGAGAGAGAGAGAAGGGGGGAGGAGCAGGAAGCATCAACTCCCATATGTGCCTTGACCAGGCAAGCCCAGGGTTTCGAACCGGCGACCTCAGAATTTCCAGGTCGACGCTTTATCCACTGCACCACCACAGGTCAGGCTTTTTTTAATTTTTTTATTTTTTATTTTTATTTTTATTTTGTTTTTGTTTTTTTTAAATTTTATTTATTCATTTTAGAGAGGAGAGAGAAAGGGACAGAGAGAGACAGAGGAGAGAGGGACAGAGAGAGAAGGTGGGGAGGAGCTGGAAGCATCAACTCCCATATGTGCCTTGACCAGGCAAGCCCAGGGTTTCGAACTGGCGACCTCAGCATTTCCAGGTCGACGCTTTAACCACTGCACCACCACAGGTCTGTTTCTTTTCTTTATATAAACCACTTACAACCTGCACAAACCTTCTGCAACTTACATAAACCCTTAGCTTTCATGAACTTTCTTATCTATTCAGAAATAACTAGCTTTCATAACAACTTACTTTTTCTCTTTTCTTAAAAGTACATTTATACCTTATAACTTCTATTATCAAAACTATACAATCCCTTTTTAATCAGAATTCTTAATTTTAAAGATCTTCACTTTTAGTGACAACTTAAATTAGTAATAAGCAATTTTCTTTTAAAATATGCCTCTTCCTTAGTGAAGGGACTTATACACCTTTTCTTTATGACTTATAGCAGCACATGTATTAAATCTTGAGATGACATGCTCTGGCCTTCCCCGGACCCGAGCTCCCCCCCCTTCCTAAAGTTTAATTATAAAGACGTCCTCTGCGACTTTCCTCAAGCTTCTGCTGTGTGTAGACCAGCCAGCTCCTGGTCCGTGGCTGGAGCAGAGCATGTTGTCCTTCTCAGGGTCAACTTACAGGGGTTGATGGGATCCGTTTGCACTGTCTTCATCTTCAAGGGAGCCTAGGGAGAAGGGACGTCACCCTGTCTAATACAATTCTATGTGGGGTGAATTTTTCCTAGTAGGGGCTATATTTAGCTTCTAGCAAAACTAGGGGGAATAAGTCAGTCCAGTTTTCACCAATTTCTAAAATGAATTTAGTTAGGACTTCAGAGCTCGGGACAAGCTGAAAGGATGAACTGAACTCTGAGGTCTATAAGCACAGTGTAATTTCTAATTAATGTTGAGTGCCTTTCCTACTAGCTGTGAGACCTTAGATACAAATGCAGGCCCATTATTAGACCTAATATTAATGGGCAAGTTAAATCTGGGAATAATTTTATATAGCAATTTCTTAACATCTGTTATTGAATTCTCATTTCTAGTAGGAAAAGCCTCTACCTATCCTGAAAAGGTGTCAGTAAGACTAATAGATACTTATATCCCTGTACTTTATCTCTGTGAAATCTATCCGTAATGTTCACTTGGGAAAGCTCCTTTATCTCTATTTTTCTTTACGATTTCTCAATTTTGTTTAGTATTTACCTGGGCACAAATTAGACACTTGGACATTATCCTTTCTGCAATAGCTTCTAAGCCTGGCAAGTGGTAATTTTTCTTAAATGATTCTATTAGCTTAGTTTGGCCTAAATGAGTAGCTTGATGTAGCTGACTGATAACCTCTCTGCTCAGGGCTCTTGTCTGGCAACTCTAACTACACTTCTTTATTTTAGACATCCCTTTTCTTATAGCAAAATCCTCCTCTAGTTGATTATAAAAAAAAGTATCTCTGGCAGTAAGCTTTCTGGTAAAGTTACTAAGATTTCCAAAGGCCCTACTGGTTTTAAAGCAACTTCTTTGGCTGCCTTATCTGCTGCCCAATTACATTTTGCCTCTGTTGAGTCCCCTTGCAATGAATACGTGCTACAGTTTCCGGCAACCAAATAGCTTCTCGTAAAGCTAAAATCTCTTGGTTTTTAATGTCCTTACCAGCAGATGTCAGGAATTTTCTCTCCTTATAGATTGCTGCATGAACCTGGGCAGTAGCAAAAGCATACCTACTGTCATTGTAAATGTTGACCTTCTTTCTTTTGGCCCACCTCAACGCCTGGGTGACAACGATAAGTTCTGCCTGCTGAGCTGAGGTCCTGTGGGACAAGACTTGGGCCTATATGGTCTTATCAAGAGTTACTATAGCTGCTCCAGTATATTGAACTCTATTTAGGACAAAACTGCTGCCATCAGTGAATAGCTGTACTTCTGCATTTAATAGAGGTACATTAGTAAGGTCCGGTCTTGCAGTTTGAACAGAGGCTAACACTTTAGAGCAGTCATGCAAGGGGATGCTTGGTTCTTTGTCAGGCATCAGGCTTGCTGGGTTGATAGCCTGCGTCTGGACAAACTTAATGTGAGGCTGATCTGTGAGCAGGGCTTGATACTGCGTGATCCTAGCATTAGACATCTACCTTTCTGGAGTTCCTCTAAGCAAAGTCTCTACTGCATGTGGGGCTGTCAGGAACAGTTCTTGCCCCGTGGTTAGTTTATCTGCCACACAATCAATCAATTAGCCAAATTAAGAAATTAGGAGTCTTTAATTAGCCAGCTATGCAGACCACATGGAAACCCTAAATTGTTCAAATCAGTGCAGTCCTGAACACAGTTTGGAGTTAGATTTTATGGGGAGAATTACATACTGATTGAGGAATGGGGAGGGGAGAAAGCATAACAGTAAAACAAAGCAGGGAAACAAGCTTTCTTACAGTGTTTATCTATAGGATTAATTCATGGAGAAACATTCTGAGAACAGCTGCTACTTCGCAAAGCTAGTCTAAGGCTTCAGTCTGGGAAGTCTGAGAAACCAGTCTCAAGGCCAATAGGGAGTAACTTACTTTCGGAAAAAGTAAATTCTGCTAAAAGTCTTTACACTAAGTAACCAAGCTTTAGTCCCCACGTGTGGCTCCTGAGTACTGAGAACAGCAACGGAAATCCTCACCACTGAAGAGAATAAGGTGCTAAACAAGAGTCAGAAAAGAAAGCTGGAAGGAACCTTTAGGATCCTTGCAACCTCATCCCTTCACAAATGAGAAAGCTGAGGCTCAGCAGAAGGGATTTGCTCGAGGTGATCTGCCCCGTTGGGAGCAGAGCTGGAACTGGGTCCAGAACCCGAGGACCACAATCTCGTGTTCTTCCTGCTCCATCCACAGAGCACAGGAGTATATCCATCCTCCGGTGGGCAGCAGCGGCCCACAGGATGAAATGTAGGGCAGGTGTGATTGTGGGGAGAGAGGGAGCCCTGTCTGGAAAGGTGTAGTGATGGAGACATTGAACTGCCACAGGTAACACAGAGACAAAGGTGGGAGGGCAATTAGCCCAGGTCAGTGGACTGGAGGCCCAGGGCATCAAGTCAGCTGACCTCTCTCCATTTTGTCTATAAAAGGGAAACCCCCACTTCCTAGTTGAGTGCGAGTATGGAGCCCGCACACTAACTCTCAACCTTCTCAGCAGCCAGTAGGGAGAGCTGGAAAAACCCTCCGCCAAGTCCACTTTCACTCCCTCTTTCTGACTCCTAACTAACTGCTTGGGGGCAGAGAGGGTGTTTCTTCTTTCCCCTGTGCCCCTTTTAGTTTCTAACCGAGACTGGCACCTGGAGTTAGTAGACTGACTGAGTGAATGAATGAACATCACAGTGAGGGGTGGTTTCTTTGAAATTCATTCTTTCACCTAGAAGCTCAGTGTAGACATTTCTTGTAGACATTTGCAGCATCCACTCTGTGAGGCCACCTCAAATGTGACTTCACTTAAAGGGATCTCTTGAGGGGACAAACAGTTGTTTCCTTCTCATCAATTAGTGCCCTTTAAATACATCTAATCTCTCTTTACAAGGACCCTCCCAAAAAAACAAAGGAAAGAAAAACTAAACTCTTAAAACACAAACAATGGGATAAGTAGGAAAACATTGTGGACCCCCCCTTCCACCACTTCTCTAACCTGTATGTACCTTAACGAATTGATGTCTTCTTTGGATAAACTAGGTGTATGCACTTTGGCTGTGGAGAAAAGAATTTACATATTATTTTATATATAAAAGATATGTTTTAATTGTTATGTTAGAAGGTGTCAATAGATTATTGTCCCAACTCTATGAGACATCTATAATATTTAAGTAAGGAATGCTTTATTCTGATTTTGTAAAGTTTCTTCTTTTTTTTTTTTTTTTAAATAACACGTCTCTGGATAAAATGCAGCTTCACTTCCTGTTTTGGGACAAGTGGAGTGCAGCCCTTCAGAGTGTGCTACCCGAGGGACAGCATGACATTCCCACCAGCGGGGAGCATGGTTCTTTCCTCATGGAGCTCAGCTCCCCTCCCAGGGCATGTGCGGTGATTTCTTGCCAGGGGTGTGTGCCTTATACAGCTCCTGGTGTCCACAAGAAGATACCCTCAGCCCGGATTGTGTAAAGATAGGTATTTGAGGTCCTGAACTTGGACTTTTTGGCTCTAACGCCCTGTGTGCATCCCCCACCCTACTGAGCTGGGCTGGCCCTTGTGTGCGTGGATGACCTTGACCCTTCTGGTTAAGGCCAGTTTGATCCCGCTGGCACAGTGAATTTTGTAACTTACATATTCTCGTCCCCCCTTTTCTCACTGATTGCAGAGAAGCTTAGACACGCAGTTATAAATTTTAGAGAGGAAATTGACTTTCTTGGCATAAATTTTGTGTACTTCCCTGGCTTATTTAATCTTTCTAATTTCTATATGTCACTATATATATAAAAATTTATATATATATATATAAATATATATATATTTTCCACTTAATTTTCTGTAAGGTATATGTATTTCTAAGTTGTTGTAATTTACATATTTTTGACTGAGTCAGGATAAAAAAAAAGGCTCCAGAGATAAAATTCCACTTCTCTATTACCTCCAAAGATAGTAGTATAAATTGTTGTAGTCCTCCTACTTCTGTCTTTCTCATTCACAGGCACACACGTGCACACAAATGTCCACACGCACGCACACATGCACACAAGTACGCAGACATGAACATGTGCGCGCGCGTGCACACGCATACTCTTATGACAAAGTCATGCTCCACTGTTTTGACTGAGAGCTCCTCAGGACTCGACTCAGTGCAGCCTTCATCTCCTTGTTCCGCAGACTATAGATGAGCGGGTTCAACATGGGGGTCACGACAGCATAAAAGAGCACCACCAACTTGTCCTGCTCGGCTGAGGCGGTGGACTGGGGCCGCACATAGGTCACCAGGGCCATCCCATAGCACATGGAGACCACAGTGAGGTGGGACGCACAGGTCCAGAAGGCTTTGCGGCGGCCCCCGGTGGAGCGGATCCGCAAGATGGCGGCCACAATGTGGGCATAGGACAGGGAGACCAGGCCGCAGGGCACCAGCAGCACCACCACGCTGGAGGCCACTATGACTATTTGGTTGAGGGTGATGTCCACACAGGCCAAGCTGAGGAGTGCCAGGGTCTCACAGGCCACATGATTCAGCACGTGGTGCCCACAGGTGGGCAGGCGCATGGTGATCGCCGTCTCCACCGCAGAGTTAGCCACGCCCACAAGCCAAGAGATGGCTGCCAGTGCTGTGCAGCGCTTTGGGCCCATCACTGCCGCGTAACGCAGTGGGTCACAGACCGCCACGTAGCGGTCATAGGCCATCGCGGCCAGCAGCAAGAACTCAGTCCCCCCCAAGGCCAGCGAGAAGAAGAGCTGGCTTCCACATCGAGTAAAGGAGATTGTCTTCTTCTCTAGGACCAAGTGCACCAGCATCTGGGGGACTCCGCTGGAGGTGTAGCAGATGTCCACCACCGAGAGGTGGCAGAGGAAGAAATACATGGGCAAGCGCAGTCTGGCATCTAGCAGGACGAGGAGGATGATAAGGCCATTGCCCAGCAGGGTCAGCAGGTAGGCGGCCGCAAACAGGACAAAGAGTCCAGCCTGGGTCTGCCTGTCGCTGGAGAGCCCCAGTAGGATAAACTCACCCACCCAAGTGAGGTTGTCCCTCTTCAAGGAGCCGGTGGAGCAGGCTACAGGGGGAGGTGTGGAATCAGAGAAAGACAAGCACAGGTCATGCTTCCGGAGTCTCTGGTTAAGCTGTGGGCTTGGACTGGAGCTGGAATGGGGAGACCTTCCCTCAGGTTAACTTCACATAGGTGCTTAGGGGAGATTGTAGCAAAGATGCTGGAGAAAGGGACACTTGGGTTCTCACACTAAACTGTGAGATTCTTAAGGACAAAGTCCCCCTTATGGTCATCATTTGATGTCTAGGATCCAGCACAGTTACAATTATGTTGGTGATAGCCTAGCAATGCAGACAAAAGATATGTTAGAGGAAAGGGAGAAAGAACTATAGAAGGAAGGAAAATAAAGTAAAAAAAAGAAAAAGGAAGGAACAAAGAGGCTAAAGAGGGAAGAAAAGTGGAAAACTGCGATGAAGGAGAGATTCTGCCATGTGGAGCATCAGCTGGTCAAGTATCATAATCAGACACCTGAGACCAAAGAAGGCAGCCAGTTTCTCCCCTGTCTCTCCTGAAAGACTGGGTTTGGCTGCTCTTACGTTTCTTCTAGGGTCCAGTCTAGGTGACTGCCTACATAGGAATCTCTCCTATCATTCTCATTGTGTCCACCAGTCCAGATGGAGTTTAAATCTTTTAAAACAGTATCTGTTCAGCCCCTTTATGTGTCGGGGACAGTGCTAGGCATTAGACACCTGTCTGTGAATGAGAAAGACAGAAGCACAAGTCCTTTTTCCTTGGTTCTTATAATGTAATCAGGAACACAGATTAGATTAATAATTACAAAAATTAATTAAGTACACTTGTGCTAAGTGCTGCAATGGAGACGAACAAGATTACTAGCTGGTTAATTAAATTTGCAGCTATAATTAAATGACCACTGCAGTTATGCCTTCCTTCTCAATAATGTTCAATTTGTATAGTAAGTTGCAGGCATTTATTTATATGTTTGAATAAATGATTAACAGATAATGTAATGAAAACATTTGGAAACCAGTGATACTTACATATTACCATTGAGTATGAAGGGACTGAAAACCACTGAATTTTTCTCAAGGGGAGTGAATTCTTCTAAGATTTCTCTGGGCTCTCTCTCCCTTCCAACATGTTGACCAATCTGTTATAAAAATAGAATTAAATGCCATCAGTTTTTCTTAATGCAAATGTAACCTCAAGGCACCATTCTTGCTCTTAAAATAATTCATAAATTAAGTCATCTGTTGAAAATATTATGAAGTATATGAGGCACAATGTTTTCAACCAGGTTCTAGAAAATGCTGCCTTTCAATGTTAGGAATTTGTGTTTAGAAAACCAGCAGTGCCACAGACTCAAATAAAAAAATATGAAAAAAAAAAGGATATTGGTAAAATCTGTGAGCATTTAACGAGAGCCAAACAGAGGACACATGCAATACATCAGTGTTAAGAAAGCCAGATTGGAGCTATGGAATCAAATACAATAGAGTTGAAACACATAATTCAATTCAGATTTCTTCTGGCTGGGAATGGTAGCCTGGGCTCCTACTGGTGGAGGGAGAGAGCAGAGAGCCTGGATGGGGCGGGCATCTTCTAGCTTCCTATTCAGCCCTGGCCCTGCAGTGGCCAAAGGTGTCACTGTAGAAACTGCTAAGACTAGCACCTGGTGTTAGTTAGGGTCTTAGGGTCGGTTGGAGACTGGGTTCTAGGGCCAGAGCCTGGTAGCTGGTGGGTGGGGTTCTGAGCACAGCCTCAGGGAGCCCGTGGCTGCCCACAGAGCCTGGTCCTTGTCTCGGCAGAGGAAGTGATGCAGTCTGATCTGCTGTGATCCTGAGGCTGCTACAGCATCCGGAACCCTCACCTTGAGAAGCACTGTCATGGACCAGGAGCCCCTCCAGAAGAGCTCTCTTACTATTTAAGAATATAAAAAATGTAAATGAAAGGAATAATAGAGATCATGTGTACCATCCATCTCATTTTACAGACAAGGAAACCAAGGACTTTTTTCCCAATAAATTTTGATGCTGTTTTTAGATGATGATAAACTATTTTTATTAATAACAAGCTTCGTCCTTCAATTTTTGGGATAATTA
Source organism: Saccopteryx bilineata (assembly GCF_036850765.1). Classification (NCBI taxonomy): domain Eukaryota; kingdom Metazoa; phylum Chordata; class Mammalia; order Chiroptera; family Emballonuridae; genus Saccopteryx; species Saccopteryx bilineata. The sequence continues at coordinate 344,151,317 of NC_089491.1, forward strand.
GAGAATTTCATTCCACTTTACTTGACTTAGTACCTGGTACCTGGTCCAGCAGCAGGTGCTGGGGTAACAGGGACCAATATCGTCTCGTCTCCCTGTCCAGGAGCTCAGTCTGTCAGGAAAACAGAGAGAATGAGTTATGATCTATTGTAGTTTTCAAAGAAAGCTCAAGTGTCAAGTCTGGTACCTGGAGACATACAGAATCAGAATATGTAACTAGCCAGGCAGATATGTAGAAATAACAAAGTATAAGTAAAGAAACAACCAATCCATTTTCTTCTTGAAAAAAAGTAGATGAGGTTTAAGGTGTGTGTAGATTGGAGATCTGGGATTCGATCTGTATTAATAAGGCATCTATGTATCATTATAAAGCACTACCTTTTTGAGCTGTATTTCTTTGCCTGCACAATGAGCAAACACCAAGACTTCTCCAAGTTCTAAAGATCTGCAATAAAGGAATGTACATAAACTGTAGTTTAAAGCACTATAAAAAGGGGAAAAGAAATTCTTCAGTCTTTGAACGCTCTGTATTAGCACTAAAGGAAATAAAATATTTTTGGTTCTTGGGTATGGGAATCAAAGCATTCCTATCCTATATAACTGTTTGGGGAGGCGTTAATGACTGGGATGGGGCTGACTTGAAAAACAGAGGCTAATGAAATAGGGAAAGGGCCATACAAATAGAAATGAAAGAACCTCTTGGGTCAAGGCTGAGAGACTGGTAGACTTCTGATACACGCATGAGCTTCTTTCTAAAGTTGGCCCCAGATATTTCCTTGAGTGATGTCATCCCTGACTCCAAGTTTTCAGCCTGATCAGGGGCCAGAACTGAGAAAGGATGAAGTCTACATCTATCTTTGGTTCTTAACAACAGTTCGTCATCTTAACTCCAACACAATGAAAATGCTTCGCGGCCAAGAAAAGAGCTTATCTCTTTCGATCTCTACTCTTCAGTTCTTTGATGTATATCTGTACACACCGAGCACTTCAGTTTATACTATTGATTGGATGACTGACCAAGACCGAGGACTCTACTGAGTGGCTCATAAACAAGGAGTTGCATTGTCTAGGTCATGGGAAGGACCGAAGAGCCTCTACGTACAACCAGTGAGAGAACACAGAGGGCAATGCCAGGGCAGCCCTGGCTGCTCCCAGGGATTTGGACTGTGTCCTCTCAGCCTCCTCATAACCTTCCCTTTGGGGGACTCACCGGAGCTGAGTGTTCGCCTTCTGCACAGGACCTATTGTGGATGGGGAGGCAGCACATCTCTCAGGAAGTCCTTGGAGCAGTTGTCCATTCTCTTCCTGGATGTGGAGGGTTTACTTTGTCAGTCTTAGCTGAGATTTTTCAGAACCTAAAACTCCCCAGAGGGCAATTATTTGCTCTTGGTGCATTTCTTTACCCTCTCCTGTCCCCCTCCCACCTATTTCTCAGCAGCCACCACCCCAGCTCCTCACTCTTCTGAGATCCCAATGGGATAAACATTGTGAAAGTGTTTTATCTCAACTTTTAATTCTTCTAGTTACCGGGCTAATGAGCCCTTCCATGTCTCTTTGGAGTCTTGCACGGTCCTTCAAGGCTATGGCATCGCTGGAGAGGTTTGGCAGGAGTCAGGAGACAGGAGGAAAGTCTAAGAGCCCAACCTCCCTCCAATGGGAAGGAAGTTAATGCCTCTTCTTCCCTCCCTCCACATATTTCAGTGGCAAGTAAGCACTGTACAGTAGAATCATGTCCATGGTCTGGAAGCTATTGAGAAGTCCCAAGTTCACAGTCATTAAAATATTTCTACAGGCTCCTTGGTGGTCTCTCACGTCACATTTCTGTTGAACTGGGTTTTCTTTCCGTATTTTCAAACCACCAACAGCTTCTCCAGCTTTCCCTAATCTTGATCTCTCAGTTCTTGATCACTTCTCAAAGCTTTAATCTCTTCACCGGCATTACTGGAAGGAACAGAGAAAACAGTGATGAGTCAGGATGGGGTTTCACTCACAATATTTACCTACCTGTTTCTATGGTGATAAAACATGGCTCTTTGGTAATACGGGAAGAAAAAGCAGAGACATTGTTAGCGAGTAACCCACTGGAATTTTTTTCTTTTTTTTTTTTTTTTGCAATAACTGTCCAGTATCAGCAAGGTACAGGTTTAATTATCTTGAAGACTTGTCACTCTAGGGGCAGTAGACTGGGGAAGGGGTCTCGGCTCACGTGCTTCCCTCTGTGCAAGCGATGGGGAGCTTGGGCTCACCTCTGCTCCTTCCACCCTCCAGCTGAGCCCAGGACCCAAAGGACCTGAAGCTCTCCCAACCTCACAGTCCATCAAAGGGGAAAAACCAGTGGGCCTTCTGACTTGGAGTCGGAGCCCCAAAGCTGAGGGAGGGCAGAGGTGAAAAACAGTCTGAGGGCACTATGAGGGGGAAGAGAAAGAGAGGGTGAACCCTGAGAGGTGGGGTTCCTGAGGCTCATCACTTAGGATGAGGTGACGGAGGTGAGCCAATGGTAAAGGAAAAGAACCGCTGAGTACTGCCTCCCAGATGACAAAGTACGTGATCATTTGATGAAAATAATTTCCTTGCTGGTAAAATAAAAATGCAGCTCTCTCCTTCTTCCAAACACTAAGGTTACACATGACGTGTAACTGGACGGGAAGAAGGTCAGAAAACAGTAGGTTCAGTATGGTCCTACATTGCAAAAATTAATTTGCCTGCAGTTGGGTGTATGTAAAGACTGGAACATAGAGAAAGAGCCGGAAGAATGATCATAGCATGTCAATGGGCAAAGTCTGGTAATAGACTTATAGATATTTTTATCCTCTTGTTCTTGCTCATCTGTATTTTGAAAAATGTCTGCCAAAATCCTATTACTTTTTTAATATGAATCCAAATGAAAATTTAAAAATTACTATTCATATAGATATGTCACGTCGAGATAGGGATGCTGAGAAACCAACTCGCTGGCCTAATGTTCAGCGCTACTGACTGGTCTTTGGACAACATGCAGGTGTTAAGGAGTGGGGGGAAGCGATCGTTAAAACTCGGCCTCAGCAAAGTAACCGTGATGACAGGTTCTGAATCATTGGGTAAATCTGTAACTATTCTGTGGTGACACACATTCTGGTCTAGAGACAAGATCACTGGTGATCTGGCTTTGGTATATGGAGCTCTGCAACTTTGGGCATGTCATTTAATCTCCCTGGGTCTCAGTTTTTTCACCTGTGAAACCGAGATTTGATGAGAACTCGAAGGAGCCTGCAGCTCTGGAAGCCTGCGTTTTCCAGTGTGGCCATTACAAGTGCAGGAGTCCCTGGGTTATGATCAAGATAGGTTCTGTAGGTTTGAAAATTTTCAAGTGTTTATATGTTAAGACAAACATCTGTCTATGCTATATTTAATAGGTAAACGTTCCTGTTCTAACTCACATACAAATTCAACTTAAGAACAAACCTATAGAACCTATCTTGTTCGTAACCCGGGGATTGCCTGTATTCTCCATTCACCCTAGAAACTGAGATCTTGAGACTGGAATCAGACCATTGTGGGTTCCAAACTGTGGCCTTGCGTAGATAGGAGTAATTTTCTCCTTTGAGCCTGATCCACACCAGGAGATTTGCTGACAGAACCAACATTTTATATACTAATCAGACCCTAGCTCTTGGAGAAAGTTCCCTTCCTGTAATGTCTGTGCAGTCCCAGACCTGCAGCTTGCCTGGCCCTTTGCCTTCACTCCTTTGGAATTGCCCCATCACTATTCCTTCCCCACCCCTCCTTCTCCGCCCTCCTATCTCCTCGCCACAAGACTCTCCTGTTACTAGGAATAGTTTAGCAGTTCCAGTGAACTGCTATATCTGATTCTCAGGCACCTCCCCCTTTCAGTTCTTTCCACTTAAAAAAAAAAAAAAAAGAATTCGTGTTGCCCCACCCTTCCCCAGTGCAATGTCTGCAGGCACCTTGTCAAAAGCAGGTTTCGTGGGCTGACTGCTGTACCTGACTGCAGCTTCCATAGCCCTGGGTACAACTCTTCTTCACTTGTGAGCCCTGTCACGAGAGGCTCTGAGCACTGCCTGGCTCCCTCCCTTCACACACTAGGAAACATTTAAAATGGCATTTCTGTGCTTTGGTCTTCTCTGTGTGACTTGGGGGAAACCTCTGAAGTGGTGGTGGTGGTGGGGATGAGAAAGCAAGACTTGGCCACTGATGTTTAATGAGTGCTACATGCTTTTTTTTTTTTTTTTTTTTGTGACAGAGACAGAGAGAGACAGAGAGAGGGATAGTTAGGGACAGACAGGAAGGGAGAGAGAGAGATGAGAAGCATCAATTCTTCATTGTGGCTCCTTAGTTGTTCATTGATTACTTTCTCATATATGCCTTGATGGGGGTGGGGGGGCTACAGCAGACGGAGTGACCCCCTTGCTCAAGCCAGCGACCTTGGGCTCGAGCTGGTGAGCCTTGTTCAAACCAGATGAGCCCGCACTCAAGCTGGCGACCTCAGAGCCTTGAACCTGGGTCCTCCATGTCCCAGTCCGATGCTCTATCCACTGCGTCACTGCCTTGTCAAGCAGTGCTGCATGCTTTATAAGAATTATCTCCTTGAAACCTGATGTAACTTCCTTAGTATGTATTAACATTGAACAGGTAGAGTACAGCTGAGTTTGTAGAAGTCTGTCTTTAATAGATTAGTAACACACACAGAGTCAGAGCGACCTTTACTTCAAAGTCACTTTGCCTATGTGGTGGAGTAACAAATTAAAGTACATTCTCCATGGATGTTAATGAAAATGTAGCTTTTTTGCTCTCTCTAGTGATCTAGTGGGGCTTTCACTTTCAACTCCATGGAATTCCAGTGAGGGAATTCTCAGAGTTCCTCTACCCATTGGTTCCTGTAGTCTCTGTGCTCCATACGTATCTCAACCCTGATCTGCATTCAGCTTCTTCTTGTTGGCTTTTGGCTCGGGTTGCTGGCCATTCTGTTCTATCCATTCTTCCATGGATGCAACTGACTGTGAATCCAGACGGGTAGAGAGGAAATGAAGAATGCAGCCATGGCAGATCCGACTGCAGGACCACGCTGCTACATGACAGTCAGCTTCTGCTTATGAAAGAGATGTTTATTCGGAGAAAAAGATATCTACTTCAAACATCCTTGAAAAGTGATTTTTAAGATATCTGGATTGTCTAAATATTTAAAAGTCTACAAAAATCAAAACTTGATTAAAAATTACTAAAGCTAGCATATATTTAAAAAATCAAGTTTGTATGTCAAGTTACATTTTTTTATGATCTACATGTGCCTTTTTTTGTTTAGAACCTTTGCATTAAAAATAGGTACCACTGATGCACATTTTTATAAAGCATTAGAGTGTTTCATTAACTTATTTAGAAAGCTTATAATGCTTTTATATTTTTTACTTATTTAGAAAATTTATAATGCTTTTATATTTTTTACCATGTAGAGCAGTGATTTTCAACCTTTGTTTCTCACACACTCATAAACTAATTACTAAAGAAAAAGGGGCCCTGACCTCTTCTTCTTTAGTAACTAATTTATTTGTGCCATGAGATGAAAATGGTTGTATTTAGTCAGGGGCACTGACCTTAGTAATTAGTGTGTGTTTGTGCCATGAAAAAAAAAGGTTGAAAATCACTGAGAGGATTAATTTAATAACAATGTTCAGTTGAAAAACTAGCCCTCCATTTATAATATATTTTTTAAAGTTTTTAAATTGAGCTATAACTGACATGACAGTATATTCGTTTCAGGTGTACAGTGTAATGCTATATTAGTATACACGGCAAAGTGACCACCGCCGTAAGGCTGGTTAACACCCATCAGCACACACGGTTACCTATTTTCTTTCTTGTGATGAGAACTTTCAAGTCCCACTCCCCTGGCTACGTTCAAATCTTCAATATAGTATTAACTATAATCCCAATATTGTTCTTACAGGGAAATATAGCTTATGTCATCACGTGCTTTTTGAGAACAAATTTTCAAGAATATTGTGGGTAAAATGTTTTGTTTTTTAAACAAAATGAGAGTAAATTTCTCCTGCTGAAGCTTTCAACTTCTCATGCAGTCAAACATTTGATCACTCCGCTAGCTCTCCCATCTCAGACCTCCCTCACAGAACAGGAAAGGGAGGCAGAGAGCAGTGTACCAAGACAAAGCCCAGCACCACCTCGGGACCCTCAGTTCACCCAGGACCAACGCCAATCAGAACAAGCGCAGAGATGCGTGTGGTAGTAGGTAGGGGCGGGCAGCCACGCATGGTCCCTGGCTGCACAATATTTCTGGGCGTGGGCTGCGTTGTTTGGCTGTCGGACCTTTCCTGCATGCTTTGCTGAAGTTTGTGCAGGTGAGTTTGGTGCTCTTTGGGCTGGGTTAGACATCTCTGATGTCATCTCTAGCCCCAGTATCCTATTATTCCAGAAAGAGTAGTGTCATTTTGAAGTGTAGAAAAGAAAGGCTTGTAAACAGAAATAATTTTGGCAAACTTACTTTCTCTAAAACAAAGAGACTTTTAGCCAAACTTACTTTTTCTGAAAGTAAGTTACTCTCTATTGGCCTTGAGGCTGGTTTCCCAGACTGTGGCCTTGGACTAGATTTGTGAAGTAGCAAGTGTTCTCAGAATGTTTCTCCCTGAATTAACCCTATTCCCTGGTTGGCAAACTGCGGCTCACGAGCCACATGCTGCTCTTTGGACCCTTGAGTGTAGCTCTTTCACAAAATACCATGTTGGGTGCTACCTCAATAACGAATGTCCCTACCTATATAGTTTAAGTTTAAAATTTGGCTCTCAGAAGAAATTTCAATCGTTGTACTGTTGATATTTGGCTCTGTTGACTAATGAGTTTGCCGACCACTGCTGAAACATTGTAAGAAAGCTTGTTTTACTGCTTTGTTTTACTGTTACACTTTCTCCCTTCCCCATTCCTCAACCAGTATATAATTCTCCCTATAAAACATAACCCCAAACTGTGTTCAGGGCTGTATTGATTTGAACGACTTAGGTTTCCATGCGGTCCGCGTAGCCAGCAAATTAAAGACTCCTAGTTTCTTAATTTGGCCAGCTGATTGATTGTGTGGCAAGACGTTTGTTTCTCACTATTCCCATACAACAGTTTGGCTGTTGATCACCCTGTTCTTTCCTTGACATCTGTGATGCCACACCATCTTGGCTTTTCTCTTATTTTTCTGATTGCTCTTAAAAAAAGAAGAAAAAACGCCTCTTCTGTGTATTCCTCTCCCTCTGCTTAGCTCTTATTTTATTTTGTATTTCTTGAATAATGATTGCATGTATGTGTATAACGAAAGTATTCAATGAAAAGTTGAGGTCTGTCTACCTCTGTCCTTCACGTCCTCAGACTCTTAACTTGGTTACGTGTATGTGTATGTTTGTGTAAAGCATTTAGGACATATATGAGCATACACACCATGCACACGCATTCTATTCAATGTGTTTTTCTATATAAATGGTGTTAGCGTGGAGCAGCTACTATAGAGCGGACACTGTTCAGGAACAGGGAATGAAGCAGACAGATTTCACAGTGTGTATATTCTGTTGGGAGGAACAGGCAATTACAACATTAAAAAGTGTCAGATAATTTGCAACAAGGAGAGGTGCTTGCAAATTAAAGCCTGTTAATGGGAGAGAGGGCAGAGAGGTGGTATTCTATAGGGTGACCAGGGCAGGCCTCTGTTCTATGACAAGTCAGGATTTGAGCTGCAACAGCGTCTGAATGACAGAGAGCCAGCCTGTGAAGGTCTGAGGGAGGAGCCTTCCAGGAGTGGAAGTACCATGTGACAAGGCCGGAATCAGGGGTGACTCCTTAATGCATGCTATCATGCGCCTTGCTTTTTCACTTAACAACATGTGAGAGATGGGTCATGTCTGTCTCAGATCAAACTTCTCCTCTTCCCCCCTCCTCCCCTCCTCCTCTTTTTTTTTTTTTTTTTTTTTGGCAGCTGCATAGGATTCTATTATAGGGATAAACCATAATTCATTTATTCAGTCACATGTTGGTGTTTAAGCAACTTGTAACTTTTTGCTGATTTGCGCAGTGCTGACAGGAACATTTTGAATATCCAGTACATATTTGGCCCTGTCGGCAAGCTCCGCCACGTGCCATGCGCTGGCCCTCCTGCATGGTTGCAACGCCACCACCCTGCAGCCCCCAGGCCAGGGAAGCACTCACCAGGTGCTTGTGGAAGCCCCGGAGGTAGAGCTCCGGTCCAGACCACACTGTCTTTGGCTCCTTCTCTGCGGAGGGGTGGAGAACGGGGCAGCTGCTGAGAAGCTCGACTCCTGTGGACTCGTTTCTAGGTTCTTTCCTGAATCTGGTCCTTGAGTCCCCTCTGGTGGCATTCCTGATGCCGACACTCCTGATAGATGAAACTCGAGGAGCAGAGCGGCCCACTCCGCTGGGCCTCTGCTTGCTGTCCGGTTCAGACGGATTCTGACTGCCCCAGCGGTCGGCTCGGCCACCGCCCCAGCACCCTGCGGATGGTGGCGGTGATCTCGCGGTTGCGCAAGCTGTAGATGAGCGGGTAGAGCAGCGGGGTGACGTTGGTGTAGACCAGCGCCAGCGTGCGGTCCCGCTGTGGGTAGTGGCTGGCCTTGGGCCGCACGTACATGAAGGTGGCACAGCCATAGTGCAGGAAAGTGACGGCCAGGTGCGAGGCGCAGGTGGAGGCGGCCTTGCGCCGCCCCTCGGGGGCATGCAGGCGGCCCAGGGCGGTGGCGATGGCGCTGTAGGAGGCCAGGATGAGCACCGAGGGCAGCAGCAGCAGCACCAGGCAGACACCCAGCACCGGCAGCTCGTCGGCGTAGCTCTGCGTGCAGGCCACGTCCAACAGCGCTGTGACGTCGCAGAAGAAATGCACCAGCAGGCGGGAGCCACAGAAAGGCAGGTGGAAGACCGCCGCTGTGAGCCCCACAGACACTGTCAGTCCCCCGAGGCAGCAGGCCACGGCCAGTTGCGCACACAGCCCGGGGGTCACCACGGCTGCATAGCGCAGTGGGTGGCAGATGGCCACGTAGCGGTCATAGGCCATGGCAGCTAGCAGGAAGCACTCAGCCCCGCCCAGCGCCACGAACATCTGCATCTGAACAGCACAGCCCAGAAAGGAGATGGGGCTGCCCCTGTCTAGGCCCGGTGCGGCCAGGTCGGCCAAGGAGCGGGGCACCACGACCAGCGTGTAGCAGACCTCGATGGCTGACAGCTGGCATAGGAAGAGCAGCATAGGCGGCCGGCTGGGCACGGCCACCACGGCCACCAGGATGAGCAGGTTCCCGCTCAGAGTGGCCAGGTGCACTAGCAGCAGCAGCAGGAAGAGCGCGGGCCTCAGGTGCGGGAACTCGGAGAAGCCCTGAAGGAGAAAGCCGTAGGGCAAGGTGGCGTTGTTGGGGCTGTCCATGTGTAGACTGCCCAGAGGCACCTGTGGGAGAGACATGCAGCGGGTGGGGGAGGCGAGCTCCTGGGGTGCCGCCTCTCTGGCCTGATGGGAAAGGGCCAGCGGAAGTCAGAGGGTGGGAGGGACTAGTGGATTCAAAGAGGGGTGGAGGGTTCACAGTCCATTTCTAGCACCCTCCTCCGCCCCACCCCACCCACCCACCCATGATGGATGTCTTGTTAAGAAACTTGATACACAGCCTGACCAGGCCATGGCGCAGTGGATAGAGCATCGGACTGCGATGCAGAGGACCCAGGTTGGAGACCTCGAGGTCGCCAGCTTGAGCGCGGGCTTATCTGGTTTGAGCAAAAAGCCTACCAGCTTGAACCCAAGGTCGCTGGGTCCAACAAGGGGTTACTCAATCTGCTGAAGGCCTGCGGTCAAGGCACATACGAGAAAGCAATCAATGAACAACTAAGGTGTTGCAACGCGCAATGAAAAACTGATAATTGATGCTTCTCATTTCTCTCCATTCCTGTCTGTCTGTCCCTGTCTATCCTTCTCTCTCACTCACTCTCTGTCTCTGTAAAAAAAAAAAAAACACCAAAAAAAAAACAAAACCCCAAAACAAAACAAAACAAAAAACAAAGAAACTTGATACAGGGCTGAAACCTATGAACCTATGTGTTTCTATGGACCAATGTCACCCATTAAATTAAATTTCTAAATAAAAAAATAAACTAAATTACACACACACACACACAAAGACTTGGTGCGTGTTTTCCTGATCCCTGGACTAGAATTCTCACAGCTCCTTTCTCAACATGCTCTCTCCGAGCATACCTTGGGTCTGGGCCCTTTTCTTACAATGTGTCGCTCGTGGCCTCCTGGTACACAGAACTGCCGGCCTTCTAACTGCAGTTACCATTCCAAGGGGCCCCATGTAGCCACAGGATTATGTCACCCTCACCTGAGTCCTGCGGCAGGAAATGTGTCCTCAGTTAGTCTTTGCTTGCTTCCTCCTCCCTGTCGGTCACTGTCACTGCTGAGTTGCCAGCTGTGGATTGTCACAGAATCACAGAAGCAGAGAGCAGAATACCATAGAGATCATCTACAACTTCCTCATTTTAAAGAGAAAATGAAGCTGGGGGAGGAGATGGAGGTGGCAATGAAAGGTGCAACTGCTCATAGAAAACTACGAACAGAATCTGCATTCCTGAGGCTGGACCCAGAACTTCTCACGACCCCAAGTGAGGCCATAAAAGACGTCCCTGGGGTCAGTCCATCCATATTGATTTAGTCTTAAAGAGAGACCCAGGTCTGCCAGGCGCTGAGGCAGACAGGGAGCAGGGGCTGTTGGTGGGGGAGGGGGTTCATTGGGTGCATCAGGAACAGTGCTTCCATAACATTTTTATTCGAAGTGGTGTATCTCTTCTAACTCTCCCTTCTAAGTGAGCAGTGTATTGTATTCCAAATTTGAAACACAGTTTATTTCTAAGCAGCATCCGTGACTCATTTGCAGGCTGCATTTGAAAAACATCGGTAGCCTATGGGTCTGCTGTGCTTGCTATAAACCTCTGGCGTGGGGAAACATGAGGTGGTAAGAAATTCAAGGCGGTGCACACCAGAGGAGGGGTTTGATTTTTCTGATAGTTATTTGTATGGCCAGGGGCTGCCATCGTGGCCATTCACATGCAGGTTCTCATTGAATTCAGGAAGACCATAAAGAAATGGTGGAGTCAGAGGATGGTGGGCCGTTCTGTTTACTGGTGTCTCACCAAGACAGGAAGCCACAGGAAAAGCCAAGCAAAAAGCAGAAACTTGCTTTTCCCATGGAGGACAAGGGATCAGGGAGGCCCCTGCAATGGTGATAGCAGAAACCCAGAGAACAAACCCCCAGTCTGTCCTCATTTTATGTATAGAAATCAAAACCTTTAATCCAATATACAGATAAGGAAGTCTTGATACAAAGTCACTTATCTGAGGCATAAATGGGATTCCTCATAAGAGTGCACCACCCCACATCATGCAACAGTCAAGGGTGTGGGAGCAAGCTCAGTTTTAAAACTAAGCCTTAGGCTATAATGACTGCCAGCTTACAGCCTGTCTCCCACAGCCAAAGTGAGCAAACATATGTCATATTTTAAAACTTATTTGACCAACATTATTAATGATAGCTGATTTCTCTATTTTTATTAACTTTAATTGTTAGCTCAACTCTTATTTCCTCTCGGTGACTTTGAGTCCTGGTTTATAATCACTGTTGGAAGTGGAGTTGTTTGTGCATAGCTGTTATACCATAGAGTGCAGTAGAGCTCGGTCAAGGGCACGGTCGGATCAAAGAGCCGGAAGAAATGCAAAGAGCTTGGGGTTTGCTAGCTAATGCACCTTTTGGAGAAGGGAATTTGGAAGGTTTATATGTATCAGTGTCACCCTGTGCTTTTTCTTGTCATCTGAGGGAGTGTCCTTAACCAGATGTTTGTGGTCTTATGGAGGAAGAGTAGGGTGGAGTTTTGGGTGGGCCTAAGGGAGGCAGAATCATTTCCCTTGTGTTTTAGAGCCCTGACTTACGTTGGCCAATATTTAGTCGGTAGAGCAAATTTAACAAACCTCTTTTTGTTGAGTGCCTCTTCCTTGCCAGGTGTGGTAGCTGCAGGTGTGAACAGGAGAAGCCCAGCTGTCCTGGGGGTCGGGGAGCCACGGCAGCTCTCTCTGCTCTGATATAGTTCGCCCCCTCTCCACCTCTTCCTCCTTAGAGAAGCAGGGGGCGGGAAGCAGAGGGGCAGAAATGATCCAGTTCTTGCGCCTTTATGTTCATAACGCACAGAAATGGAGATGACAAGACAGGCCAGGTGAAGGCACCCATAATTGTACACTGAACATATATCACATTTTCCACAAGCAAGGCCGCGTGAAGCGCACCAGATGGACCACAGGGAGACTGAGGAGTGTTTCTGCTTGGCTTAGAGTTTTTTTAGAAGGATTTGCCACAAACTCAAGAAATGTATGTTACAACCGTCTTTTCTCTGTGAGAATGAAGGGGAACAGGCACTTTCAGAACGTCAATGATTTAGTCTGTTCAAAACCCAGCTCCACCCAAGTTGGAGAAGCTACGGAGGGAAAAGACATGACTACAAGGCCTGCTGGAGCCCCCTGCCTGCCCCCAGGGGCACAGGGCAGGGAGTCTCATTCTTCCTGGTGATTCACAGCATCAACAACAATAAAAACGCTTAAGAGAGTGGCAGACAAATGCTCACGAGGACTTCCCACACTGAATTCACTTAATCCTAGCGACTACCGGATGAGGAAGGCTGGCGCTCACACTCATCTTACAGAGGAGGAAATTGAGGCCTAAAAGAATTAAATGTCATGAGCTTGTGCTAAAGCAGGTTTTACACCTAAGCCCTTGATAGTCCATGGTCCTACCCATTACAGATAGTCTTCCTTCCCTACACCTCTCCTAGAAATTCTTCCCACGCTAGACACACCCTGCCCCTCTGCCCACATCTCCTACGTCCCCTGCCTAGACATCAGCTGCCATCTCCTGGGCCTTGCTGTCCTCAGATTTCCTTTTGCTGGTATTTCTCTTGAGGCTGTCTGGATGTGAGCAGTAATACAGATAATCTAAGATAGCAAATCTAAAAATAACTTCTCCTTGGCTTTGACATTCTCCGCTGCGGCTGCTATTGTCCCAGCAGCTCCATCTTTCTAATTGTGGGAGGCTGATGGAGCACCCACGGAGGACGCTGGCGGGTGGCCCAGCACGTCGGACATGGCTGGAAGCCTTGCTGGGCTGGGGCTGCCGCTCTGGGGTTGCATTTTCATGGTGCAGCATAATTAAAATGACCTGTAACAATGATATTTTTTTTTGTTTTTTGTTTTTTTGTAAATTGGTCATCATAATAGTCAATGGAAGTACTTGTAAAGAGAGGTGATGAAAGGGGAAATTTGAGAGAGGTGGGCAGGTCAGGCCACTCCAGACCACTGGCCATGGCCAGACCACTGACATCCATCCTTCAGCATTTGTCATCTTGACCACCTGACATCTAACTGATGACCATTTAGGACCACCCCTGGGGCTAAGACTGCAGGGCTGATTATGTTCAAGAATGCACTTTGTACTATAAGAACTCAACTTTTCCTGCTTCTGAACAGTTTGGGGGTTTGGGCTATCTGTGTCCCCAGTTTGAAAACTCCAAGACCCTTGAATAAATCTTCATTTGTTTGTAGCCAAGCCTGCAGACTCTTTGGGTTCCTTCTTCTGTACCATGGCAGCCTTTGGGCTCCGTTGACATACAGCTGACCAGTATAATTACTATACTGATTCTTTTTCCATCAGCTTTTCCTTGCTTTATGACATAACTCAAAACTTAACTAATATACATATATTGGCATTATTATGTAATTGGTTTAAGACTTATTTACCATTTTCTTGCTCTGTCATGCAAACTTACATATTTTTTTCTTTCTCATTAGTTTGATAATTTCTTTACTCAAAGGAGCTGAATAGAATCTCTAGATATATAGGTTGTATTGTGACTCCTCTTCCAACCATTTACAATTTCAGCCTTGACCCTGGGATATGTGCCTTTTTCCTGTCTTGAAAACAGCCTACAGAGTTCTTGATGACTTAATTTGGTATGGGAGCTTGTCAGAGGCTTTTGAAAGTCTAAATACCAGAAATCCTTTGTTATTTCTCATTAACATCTCTGTCCCCTAAAAGCATTTACATAAATTTTACAGGGGATATTTTCCTTACACGGAATTCTTGCTTGGCCCCATTTATGGTGTTTTCTGAAGCATTAAGCGATCCTACATGTTATAAAAATGAGGTGCCCCTGGCACTTTCTCTGTGTCCTCAGGAGCTCTTCAAGTGATGGTGACATGGGCATTCTTTTAGTTCTCCAGCCCTGGGTCAGTACCTTACCTTGGGCTTTGCATTTTAACCAGCATTTATTCTTCAAGTGCCCTGGCAATTCAGAATCACACCAACGTGTGCACTTGGGTTTAGAGACCCCCTAAATACAATAGTGGCCACTGTTAATTCTCTTCTCTAAGATTAATTGTGGGATTAGGGCTTTGAGTGAAGGATCATTTCAGGCTTCCTGCCCTCTTTTCATCCAGAGAGGAGCTTTGAAATGTACACATCTAGGAGTCCTGCTGATTCTAGAGCTTGTTCTCTGCCTTTGATGCTTTTAAAGACATTCTCAGCTTGAACAAAGCAGCATCCATTTAAACTGATATCTCTGACCCAGGCTTCCGCTAGAACAAGGATACTCTTCAAAGATGAGCTCTTTACTGTTCAACATCAAAATTGGCCAAGAGACTGTCCCAGTTCTGGGACAGTGAAGGTCATCTTTATCACGCCTAAATGCATGATCATGGTACTGTGACATTTTGTAGCATATTCTAGTCCTGAGGGTCATTCACTTTATCTACCTGAAAAAACATTAGCATCTTTGCTCTATAGAGACACTAATTCTCTAAATTTATTTTTAAGCTCAATTATCATTTTTTATGACATCAGTTTTAGTAGGTTCAAAATACTTTCAATTTCTAAACTGCATCTGGTGCCACAGAGCAGTGGGAGGGCTCCCTCAGAGACCCAGGTGACCCTTCTACTCAAAGATGCCTTCCTGTGTCTTGCTGGCCACCGACTAGCTGCTGGAACTAAGGAATGGGGCAAGACAACCACTTGGGTGAGGCAGTCAGGCTATCTCAGTTCTGCCAGGGTATTTTTATGATGCATTAAACTGGGAAAACAAAACACTGGTGAAAAAAATATATTGCTATCCTAGGCAGAAAAGACCATGACTTTTATCTTTGGAACACTGTCTCAGAAAGCCACAAGCTCCTCCAAAAACCCTTTACCTGTGTGCATAGTTTTAACTTCAGTAGGGAGCTCCTTCCAATGGGATCCTCTCATCCCCATCCTGTTGTCCACCCCTGAGTTACCCAAATAGACTCTGGTGGTTGCTGAGAAAAAGGAACACGTGACCAGATGGAATGAGATTGAATGCCCGGGATTTGGCTACGCAGGGTTGGGCTCCGATGGTGACCTAGGTCATCTTCAAGGACGGGTGGGTCACTGTGGTTGGGGTGGGGTGGGGCCTGAGGATTTAGTGCTTTGAACAGGAAGCAAGGATAAACGGAGCCCTGACCATCCAACGACAGGAAGTTTTTATGTGGTCGGATTGCTGTGTCTCGTGGAACTAAGTACTAGTCATGGGTGTCATCTTAATGAAGATCCTCTATTCTGCTGCTAAAAATTGAAGAGATAATATTTTCCTCAATTCTATTCTTACACACTATTCTATAGAAACATGTAATTGAACACCTTTCACCGCGAGGACCTCTGTTCAGCTGAGGAGAAGATAGGGCTCTCCCATTTTTTGGTTGGAAAAGCTCAGGCAGAAGAGATGCATTGGGCAAAGATATTGAATAGAAATATTCAGCGATAAAATATCCCCTAATTTTTGTGAGCTATATACAGAACCTACAAGTTCTGGCACCCGTAGCTGCCTCACCTCCCTCACACCACACCCCACCTCAGTGCACCCTAGATTAAAGGGTTCCATCAGTTGGGGCACCTTGAGCACTATATGCCCCGTGAGTTACTGATGTGGGACAATGGGTCTGACCGCAGGAGGGCGGTGGCATGGGCAGAAATGCTTCCCTCACAGGCAGATGCCTCTTTTGGGCAATCGTAATTGGGGAGTGTTTTGATTTCCTTATTTGCATGCCCCATTCCAGTATTTCCTTCTCTTCTCTGCCCTGTACCCTGTAAGGGCCAGGCTTCTCCTTACCTGGGACGACCTGGAAGTGGGCAGAGAGGATGCTCAGATCATGGTGACTGGCGGTTAGAAACACCACAGGCAAAGTGAAAACCAGCAGACAGTGGAGTTGCCTTGGGCAGCTGTGGAGGAGACGGAGGGCTTGGAGTGAGAAGAGTGGGAGACAGAAGGGCTGGGGGAAGGGAGATCACGCAGAGGGGATGTCCGCAGCAGTGCCTGCTTGGCCGTGTCTGCTTGGCACTCTAATCCTAGCTTGCTGTATCTCCCTGGAGAGGCGGGAGAGAGGAGAGGAGGGTGCTAGTCCCTTTCAGAGGAAGGGCGGGCAGGAGCAAGGGCATCAGTAATTAGTGTGCTCACCATGAAACCCCTCCTCGGGTGCGGCTTGGCATGCACAGGGCTTGGCATGCACACAGTGACTCTCCGACTGTCCAAAGAGAAGCAACTCTTCTTGTCTCTCGTGGCCCATCTGTCCAGAATGCCGTCTGTCCCACTGGTACGGCGCTCTTTCCCTAGAGGGCTCCTTGCTCCAGTCTCATCATAACAACTCCCTGCTTTGCCTGCTGGAGCAGGTGGCAGCTCCAGAACCTGTAGTGAAGTGTCAGGTGCCCGATAGTCTTAGCTGTCTTAATTTGTCCAATAGCTAGAGCAGGAGCTGGCTGCTGAGATGCCCAAATGATGCAGGGACCAAGAAGCAGCATGAGGAAACCTCCACCAGGGGGTACCCCTGACCCTGCAGTAGGGACTAGGTGACTCTGGCAGGGCCCTTTAAGTTTGGGAGCTGAAGACTTGCTCTTGATTTTTTGGTTACTATCCTGGACGTTCATGTCTACATGTGCACCATCATTGTAGGATTCTATGAGGTCGTCTATTCTAATTCATTAACTCATTTATTTAGTCATTAATTCAACAATTCAACACACTTTACTGAAGACCTACTATGTGCCAGGCTTGGATCTAGGTACTGGGATGTAGATCAGGTAGCAAAACAGACAAAAGGAAAATCCTGTCCTCATGGAGCTTACGTTCTAGGGAGGAAAAAGAGACAGTAGCCAAGTTAAGTAAAGTATATAACATGTTTGAAAGGGCTACGTCCAGTGGAGCAAAACAAAGGAGGATAGGGAATGTGAGGAGGTGACATGCAATTTTCAATAGGACGTTTGAGGAAGGCTTTAGAGGGAAGGTGACATTTGATGCAAAACTTGAAGGAGATAAAGAAGTGAGTCATGTGACTTTCTAGGGGAAGAACATTCCAGGCAGAAGCACAAGCCAGCCAGAGTCTCTGACTAGGGGGCAGGCCTGATGTATTTGAAGCCCAGTGAGGAGCCAGGGTGGCTAGGGTGGAATGAGGAAGGACAGAGAGTAGCAGATGAGGTCAGAAACGTAGAGTGTGGCCAGCAGGAGACGCCTTGCAGGGGATGTGAGAACTTGGCTTGTATTCTATGTAGGGTAGAGAGCCTGTGGAGGCTTTGAGGAGTACTGCTTGCTCTGAAAGGACCACTGTGGTTGCTGCTTTGAGAATAGACCATGGGGACCAGGGTGCCTTACAGTAATCCTGGTGAGTGAAACCAGGATGGGTTAGATTAGCAGTAGAAGTGAGATGTGGTTGGCTTCTGCCAATATTTAAAATGTAGAGCCAGCAGAATTTCCCGATGGGTTGAATATGAGGTATGAAAGAAGGGGTCCAGAATGGCTTTATTTACTTTCTTCCTGAGTAACAGGAGGGACAGAGGTGTCATTACCTGGGATGAGGCCTCAGGCAAGATTGGGAAGGAGAAGTTCTCAGAAGTTCACGGGGGGCATATTAAGTTTGGGATGTCTGTTTGCTGTCCAGGTGGAACTGCCTAATTGGCAGTTGGGCATGTAATCTGTGGTTCACGGGAGAGAGCCACATTAGCGGTAAAAATGTGAAGTTATCTATTATAGGTGATATTTAAAGTTATGAAACTGATGGAGAGATCCTGATGAGAATGAATATAGTTAGAGAAAAGAAGGGGTCCCCAAATGGATCCTGCCAGTAGCCAGAGTAAGGATCTTAGTTTATAAGAAGAAACTAGAAAGGAAGTCTGGAGGAATCTCCAGTCTCTCTGTTCAAGCTGAGTGAACCACACACGTGAGCTCTGCCTGTCGCCCCATTTGTGCCCCTCCACCATCATAAAATATTTACATGGAAATGATTCTATTGTATAGTAGGGTGACTCCCCCATGGATAAGAAACAATTATTCTAATCCCTACGACTTCTGTTAAAGATAGAGTATTGAGTGATGGTCCTATGGAAGCAGGGAGTCTAACTTCCCATCTCCCCGTCTTCACAAATTGTAAGGAGCTACATACACCAGAAGCTGGAAGTGAGGGCAGAACCCAAACCCCATAGACAAGGAAGGAGTTGGAAACAGGATCCCGGGTTCTAAAATTCTAGGTTCTTATCTCAAATTTGCCTTTTTGTTGTTGTTATGTATTCTTCAGAAAGTAATTTACCTTATTTGAGCCTTAGGTCATATAAGTACAATATAAGAATAATACTACTACTTGTGTCTAATCAGCAGATTTTAACATTTTATTTCTAACAGCTTTATTGAACCATAATTGAAATACATAGAAATGCATATACTTAATGTGCACAATACAATTAATTTGGGCATATGCAGACACCAATGGTGCCTCACCATAATTAAAGGAATAGACATATCCAGTGCCTCGCAGAGTTTCCTTGGGTCTCTTTCTCTCTTTGACCCTTCCTTCCTTTTTCCCTCCCTCCCTCCCTCTCTCCTTCTTTCCCTCCCCTCCCTCCTTCCCTCTCTTCCCCCTTCCTCCTTTCTTCTTTCCCTCCCTCTGTCCCTTCTTCCCTCCCTCTCTCCCTCCCTCCCCCCTCCTTTTCCTTCTCCTCCTCCTCCTCCTCCTCCTTCTTCTTTAACCTGAGATCTACCTTCTTCACAAATTCTGAAGTGCACAATGTAGTATTGTTATTCATAGGCACGATGTTGTGCAGCAGATTGCTAGAGTCTATTCATCAATCATAACTGAAATTTTTATACCCTTTGAGTAGCAACTCCCTAATCCCTCTCTTCTTCTTAAAATAGTTAGCTATTTTACATTCCTCACCTATGTTGGAGTTAAACTGATAATTCTTCCATCTTAAAGAAAAGCTCTTCTGGTCCCATATTTTTCACCTAGCTCGCTTTTTTATGCAGTTGAGAGATCAAGTGAGTTGTCGCTTTGCTGTCTGTGCTCCCTCTCCTTTTATTTTCTGTTTTTTTTAAAACACTAGAGATTTGATTGATATGTAAAATGCTGTTTTGAGATTTTTAAATGAGATTTTTTTACTTATGAAAACATTCTGTAAATTCTAAGGAGCTACATAAATGTCACTTATTATATTGAAGAGCCATGATCGACCTATTTTCTGTATAGGATGGACATCAGCCCACCTGTCCCTGGTTTCGAGCGTTCAGAATGTAAACTTCCCTCCCATCCGCATTCTTTTTGTGCACATAGTTTCCCCAAAAGGTAAGAAGCAGTCAGGAAGGGACTCAGCCCAGACAGGCCTCCTCAGTGGTCAGGGCTCCCGGATGTGATGATATCATATACCAACAACAGAGCAGTCATGCTTCAGAATTTCAGAACCAGTGCCAAGAAAATATTGGACATGATCTTCAGGATGGATCAGCCCTGACCTACAGCAAAACTTACCAGTGACAGAAGTTTGGAGTCTTATGCCTGATATTTTTCTTGGTCGGGAGTCTGGCTTTGTTTGAAGAGTTGTGTCAACACGGGAAGGTCTCTGATTGGGCTCAGGGATTCCTCAGGTTGATGGTTCCCTGCCCCTCGTGGAGAGTTGCTGTGAGTTTTGTCAGCCTTGGAATCATGTGGGATCTGTGTTTGCATAGAGCCTGGGAATACTTACCTCATCTCCACATTCCTCAACCATTTGTCACCAGATTGCGCACCGCCTGGTGGGATGACCACTTGCAGGTGGAGGAGATACCTCTCCTTCTGACTTCAGCAGAGAAGAAGTTGGTAAACGGATTGAGTTTGATGACTCTCTATGGCTCTGGCTCTAAGGAGGAAATGTTCATTTCTTTGGGGGGGGGTCTTAGCATTTTTGGGGCAAATTTATAGAAATATAGATGACAGAAAAAGAGCAATAGAGTAAACCTAAAGTATCAACAATAAATGAAATTACAATGACACATAAAGAAGTTAGGGGCATAGAAGGGAAATGAAACAGAGAGTAAGCAAATCTTAAGTTGATTCTCTGAAAATTCTGAGAAGATGGGTACATTTCTGGAATTCTCACCAAAGAAAAATTGGAAAAGATAGAATTAAAAACAATGGAAAGGTCATGATTTCCTAGGTATCAAAACCTCTTTTAACTACCTATTCTCTATAGATTTTTTCTGGTGCATTTTGCCCCTTTGACCATTCTATCCTTGAAACTCTAACCTCTTTGTTTTTTATGATAGGACACATTCTTGATTCTCTTTCACCTTTCTGCACAAATTCCCCTGCCTCTTTGAGGCCAGGTGGTGAGCATCATGTGAGAACACCATCTGCAGAGCATGCACATAAGGTCAGGGTTGGGGCAGCAGAAGCGTCAACACTCACACTGTCCGAGAAAGATCAGAATGACACCAAAAGGCAGAGAAAGGCAGCAGGCTCATATTCCTGGCACCCTTTGGTAGCTGCGATGCGTACCAGAGTCATTATCACGGTCACTTGCAGGACCTGCTGGGCCCTTAGACTATTTCTTTTTTTTTTTTATGATTCACCTGGTGCTTGAACACCATGGCTAAAGAGCCACAAGAGTAAGCATACAAAAGCAGAAAATGCACCACTATACATAGGCGCTTAGACACAGAACAAGTGGAGGCACTAAGTTATTTGTGGGGAAATCATGGGATGTTGTGGATTTCCTCTAAAATGTTACAATGAAAACAAATAGCCAAAGAGTGTGAGGCAGTGATAGATTCAACTAGACTGGCAAAACGTTGGTGAGCTGACTTGGGTAATAGATGCCCGAGGGTTCACTATATTGCTCTACGTATGTATGACAATTTCTATAGTAACGAGCTGTAAAATGCGTGGATGATGGATGCTTATTAAAGAGGAAGGATGATGATGGCCTAAGTGTTTTGCTTTATCAGACCTGAACCTTCACCAGGTCTTTTCACTCCACTGCCAATAATTAGCAGCCGGGTCCTCCTCTGGCTCCCATGATCACCCAGCCTACTTCATGCCATCACCCCCAACCCCCCGGCTTCTGAGCAAGGCCAACCCAGGATGAACTTCCATCACTAAGAGGGAAGGAAATGGAGGCAACATTTCTTTATCCTTTATTTTTCCTGCTGCCCATCTGTTTTTCTGCCCACCAACCGACCTCCTTCCCTGTCAGCCCACCCAACTGCCCCCCCCCCCCACTTCTGCCCTTCCTTGGTCCGGCTCCGGCAGTTTCTTCCCTTAGGTGGTCCGCGTGGTCTTTAACACTGAAATTTGTATTCTGGGTGAAAAGGATTTTCCATTTGAATGTCTCTGAGCTAGTCTGATAGGCAACCTTAGAATCATTATTATAATCAATCTGAGTTATTAAGCATCGAACTCTGTGAGATATATAAGTACTGGAGGCACATGGACCAACCTAGGAGGAGATATATGAAAGGAGAGAAACATAATTAACAACATAGTACTGCATACAGTGCCTCCACTAAATGCTACAAAAATAAGTGTACCCAATAATTACTGTGCATCAACTATGTAAATGGGAAATCAGGATTATGTCATTTACTAAAGATTGTTTTCTAACATGAATTTACTTATAAGAATCCCTCAAAAATCACATCTCATGCTATATTTGAATTATTTTTATTAAGAATGATAAATCTTATAACATCAGGGCCATGTCGGAAACGTGGTGCGTGAGGTCCCCAAGGCAGTGATCTGAGTCTGGAGCAGTCACCAGGGCTCAGGTGGTCGGAGAAGGAGGACATCAAGCTTAAAGGTCTGATGTGGTTCGGCGCGATCAGGAGCCAGTTTAAAGGCTGCGAGGGATTTGTGTAAGGTAGCACTGGAGAGTAATCTCAGGATGGGACAAGGAGGCGAGGTGGTGAATGTCCTAAACTGTGCTTCTTGGAACATCAGTGCCCATTAGATGTCCCTAAATTTTCACTGAAAAAAAGTGTTCTGAAAAAAAAAAGTGTTCTGTGGTCAAATGCATTTTGAAAATGCTGGTTTCCAAAATAATGTCAGGTCTGTTGATCACTAGTCAGGCTCTTAGCAAATGTACCTGTAAAAGTAGAGGAGGTGCCTGTCCAGGCGGTGGCACAGTGGATAGAGTGTCAGACTGGGATGCAGAGGACCCAGGTTCAAGACCCTGAGGTCTCCAGCTTGAGCGTGGGCTCATCTGATTTGAGAAAAAGCTCACCAGCTTGAACCCAAGGTCGCTGGCTCAAGCAAGGGGTTACTCGGTCTGCTGCAGCCCCACAGTCAAGGCACATATGAGAAAGCAATCAATGAACAACTAAGGTGTTGCAACAAAAAACTAATGATTGATGCTTCTCATCTCTCCGTTCCTGTCTGTCTGTTCCTGTCTATCTCTCTCTGACTCTCTTTCTGTCTCTGTAAAAAAAAAAAAAAAAAAAGAGAGATAGGAGGTGACAGTACGTAGCAGATTTTCCCCTCAAGTAAGGCATCTGTTAATATCCAAGGAACGTGGCATTTCTGAGCACACAGTTTCGTAAACACCATGTCAAGGAGTTGATGTTATCTTTTCTTTTTTCTTCTTCTTTCTTTCTTTCTTTCTTTCTTTCTTTCTTTCTTTCTTTCTTTCTTTCTTTCTTTTTTTTTTTGGAAGACTTAGAGAGGGACAGATAGGGACAGACAGGAATGGAGGGAGGTGAGAAGCATCAGTTCTTTGTTGAGGGATCTTAGTTGTTCATTGATTGCTTTCTCATATGTGCCTTGACCAGCTGAGCCAGTGACCCCTTGCTCAAGCCAGCAACCTTTGGGCTCAAGCCAGCGACCATGGGGTCATGTCTATGATCCCATGTTCAAGCCAGAGACCCTACGCTCAAGCTGGATGAGCCTACGCTCAAGCCAGTGGCATTGAGGTTTCGAACCCTGGACCTCTAGCATCCCAGGTAAACTCTCTATACACTGTGCCACCACCTGGTCAGGCAGAACTGATTTGATCTTAAAGGACGTGGAGAGCCACAGAAAGCTTTTCTACAGGAAACGGTGACCTGTCACCAAGGTTAAGCTGCTGTGGTTTAGGATGGAACAACAGGGGAGAAGTTGAAAGCAAGGGGACCCCAGTGGAGTCGAAGGGGGAAGGGATGAGCGCCTGTATTCCAGCTGTGTGCATGCGTGCGAGCGAGGGAGAAGGAGCGCTCACCCTCAGGCGCTATCACAAGGAAGCACCTTCATTTTCAGGAGATAACCAAATGGGGCAGGGGGGGAGGGGTATGCCAGCTATTAGGTGGAGAGTTTGGGGGGTAGGAAAGACTATGAGACCTTCGGCAGAAATGGAGGCATTGACACAGGGATAGAGATGGAAAGGATGCTGAGGTCAGAACTGGGCACCTGAGCTGTGTGTGGCCATCCGGGTGATTATGGACAGCAGCTGCGGATGAGAGTGCAAAAGCGTAGGAGAGGGAGGGTGGGGCTGGGCATGGAGCCGGGGCATTTTTATGACTGTATTCTGAGTGGCAGAAGCCCGTGCAGGTTTTATAGGGGGTGGCATGCTGCAAAGAATGCAGCAGCTGGAGTTGGAGTGCCCAGCTCCTAGTTCTAGCTCTGCCACTAGTTCTTTGCAAATTCGGACAAATTATTTATCTTGCCTGAAGACAGATAGATAGATAGATAGATAGATAATTTATTTTGCCTGAAGATGGATGGATGGATGGATATTGAGATGTAATAAAGATGCCTATCTCAAAGGGTTGTTGTGAAGGCTGAATTAGGAAATGTTTGTGCAATATAAACTGCAAAGGGTTGTACTAATTTTCAGTTACTACTCTGAGTGATAGATCTTGGGAGATAGGAACCTAAAATGTAGAGCCCAGGTTCAGAGCTCAGTCCCAGAGTAAGTGGGAAGTGAGTAAAGAGCAGTGTGTTCATATCTACACAAACGCCAGGATCTGGGGGATGGAATCTGTGGGGGAGGGCAGGTAGGGTGAACGTGGGCAGATCCTCCGGAACAAAGGGTTCTGATGGCTGTCGTTAGAGAGCCAGTCCTTGGGCACCTGGTGCATGAGGGGACGGCCACAGGTCTTAGATGACGGAAGAAACCCAAGCTGCAGGCCTGGGGTTAGGGTTAGGAGGAGAAGGACACCACGTGCCTGGACTACCAAGGGCAGAGCAGAAACAAAGCAAAGCCTGGCAGTGCCAAGCAGGTGACGAACAGCAAGAATTAGTCTCAGGTTTGGGAGCAGAGCAGACTTAGGAGGTCCTCAGGTAATAAAAGCACAGTAACAACCATCAGCGCTCTGGCATGCGCTGCGTGCCTGGCGCTATTACATGCTCTTCATTATCGCCAGCTGAATCGCTCCATCCTCAGACAGCACTCTGATTACTAGCATGCATAGATGAGAAACTGAAGCCCAGAGGAGTGAAAGGACATCCCAGGTTTCCAGGGCTAGGAAGTAGCAGAGCCAGAATTTGCGTGCAGCCCAGCCGCAGGCTTCCGAGTCTCACCTCTGCCTCTGCCTCTCTCTCTAGAGGTGCCACAGCTGCTGGTGTTGGAAGGGAGAGGGGGTCCCAGAGAACAGGGAACCCATTCCACCACCCATATTCCCACTGTGGGGGATCTTACTGTTAATCTCTATAAGTACTTTATTATAGCTCTGTGTTCTCCGTACCCCTGTATTTGTGATGACTCTGGGTATTAACCCTACGAAAAGGGGGGCTTGCTTTTCTTACTCCATTGCATCCTCTCCTGTGGAGGTGGCAAACACAGAAGTGCAGGCTGGGCTTGGGGTTCAGAGGAGACTGGGTTTGAGGACCGCTCCACTCCTCAGTGACGGTGAGCCCTTGGCTAGGGACTTCTCTCGAAGCCCCAGTTCTGGCGTGTGTTGCTCTAGGAGAGCACTGTGTGTGACGATTCCACGTATAGGGTTTGGAATCACACCTTTGAATCCTGTCTTGACCTTTTACTAGCTGCCTGCTTTGGGGAAAATGATAAACTTTCTGTTTCTCAGTTCCCCCATCTACAGAACAGGGACAATAGCCATCGTCCCTCCACCAGAGTGCCGTTATGAGGATTTACTGGAGTATTGGCATGATACCCCAGAATGGCGAGTGCTCAGCCAGTGTTCTCTAAACACCTGTTTATAGGGTCTGAGTGAGGGAGCAGAGGAACCATTCTGCACAGTGGTGAGTATAGCACGTGGCACAGAGTAAGTCCTCACTGAGCATAATTTATTATTATTATTATTATTATTATTATTATTTTAGTGAGAGTGACAGAGAGAGAGGGACAGATAGGGATAGAAAGGAAGGGAGAAAGATGAGAAGCATAAATTCTTTGTTGTAGCACCTTAATTCATTGATTGCTTCTCATATATGCCTTGACCAGGGGGCTCTAGATGAGCCAGTGACCCTTTGCTCAAGCTGGAGAACTTGGGCTCAAGCCAGCGAACTTGGGCTTCAAGCCAGAGACCATGGAGTCATTTCTGTGATCCCTGAGCATCACTTATTATAATTTTGTTTTACTACATTTAGCACAGAACAAGAGCAGCGCATGGTATATAGTCTTTCCCATGAGGCTGACCCTCTGTGTGTTCTCAGGGATCTTGAATTTATTTAGGTGGGCTTGAATCTAAAATTCAATCTTGTTACTGATTCCAAGGCACTGAGGGAAATTTCTGTCTTCGAGCTACTGGCTCCCAGACAGAATCATCCAAGTTCCGTTCTGTGGTCTCATCTGGAGAATTCTCCTGCCCTTCACAGCACTGTGAAGGCTTCTCAGAAGTGCTGGACAGGGCATTGCTTGTGAATCAGATCCCCCTATGCTGTTGGTGGACTCCTCGTCAGCCTGTGTCATGAATTCCCCCATATATCCTACTTCACCCTCAGGCTCCTGGCAGGAAAACACACTTCATTTTTGGCTGAAGTTTTATTTTTATCAAAGATAAAAAGCACTTAGGTAAGGCTGAACAAATATCCGTCCCCTCCTTTGCCCCTTCCTACCTGGGACTTCTGCCCCTCAATATCAACTCTTTTAATTACTCCTTGTGGCAATATACTTAAAAACCATCTCAACATATTATTTTATTATTGGTTGTGTGTGTGTGTGTGTGTGTGTGTGTGTTAGTTTTACATATTATTTCTCAACTTTCTACTGTGGAAGACAAAAATTTGGCTTTCTGGTACTTTTTTTCCTGACACAAACACATATTAGACAAACACATCTTTTCCCCATAATAATAATTAAATCATAATTTCAGTGTTGAATGATGTTCACTGTGCACATGATTGTAATTATGTTAATATTATTCACAGATGAGCCATGGATTATACTATTATCACCAATGATTACATTTTTCTTATTGTAAAACTTTTATTTCCCTAGGATTCATAATCATCTCATTTTTGTTATTGTTGTTTTCTTGTTTTCTATGTAGCTATGACTACTTTACCCCAGAACACTGAGCCAATGGTGTGAATCTTTAGGCACATTTGAACATATCACCAACGTGTCAGCTTTACCACTGTTGCTGAGTTGTCCCTCCTGGAGCCTCGGACTCATCCCCACATGGACCTGTTGGTTTTTGCTCAGTGCATAGCTGTCTTCCTGACTTCTGCCTTCGCCACCTTCCTGCAGGCGACCTCACTTTCTCTTACATCCCTGCTTCCTGGACGCTGGATTTTCCTCTTCCTCCTCAACTCCCTTGAGGGTTGGAAAATATACCTCTGGACAGTCCCTTAAAAAAGGGAGTGTGGGAAAATACAGGGGTTGAGACCTTTCATGTCTGATAATGTCTTTGCACGATGGATGAGTGATTGGCGAGGGTGTAAACGTTTGTGCTGAGAATTGTTATTCCTCAGAACTGTGAAGGATCGTTTTATTGTTGCCGGTAGCCAGGTTTGCTTTGGAGCAGTAGGTCCCATTTCTATTTTCATAGAACTGATTTTTCTCTTCTCTCTCTGAAAACATTTGGTGTCTTTGTCCAGAGCGCCTGCAATGTCATGACACTGAGCCTTGGTGTAGGGCACTTTTAAAATAAATCTTGAGTGCATTGGTGGGTTCATTCATTCTTGAAACTCACTGCTCTTGTTTCTGGAAGATATTCATGTCTTAGGTTTTAGCTAATGTTTTCCCTCTGTTTTTTTTTTCCTTGTGGGAAATGTTCTTGACTATTTCCAACACTTTAATTTTTTCATATCTACTTTCAAATTTTTGTTTTTAAAGAACATGTTATTCTCTGGTGTTCCTTTAGCGGCTAGCCTGTATGATGCGATGTTCTAATTGTTATGCAATATCTTTTCTAATTTCTCTGAGGAAATTCAGTATATATATGTTTTGTAATATCTTTCTTTTCCCTGAGATTTTGTGTGTGTGTGTGTGTGTATTTGTTCTCTGATATTAGAAGTTTTTAAAATGTCTGGTGTGCTTCCTAATTTTCTGTTCATATCTATGATGAGTTAGTAGAAACTACTGTATTTTTTGCTCCATAAGACACACATGACCATAAGGACCATAAGACACACCTAAGGTTTTAAGAAGAAAAATAAGAAAAAAAATATTCTGAACCAAATGGTATGTTAAAATATTTAATCAAATACCATATTTTTCGCTCCATAAGATGCATGGGCATTTCCCCCTCCACTTTTTTTGGGGAAAAAGTGCAACTTATGGAGCGAAAAATATGGTATTTAGGAGAAGAGTATGTCTAGACAAAGTTCCTTGATTGTTGGGCTTCAGCAATTGAGCAGTGCCTGGGCTACTTTCATGGGGAATCTCTGTCAGTCTATGAGCCTCTTCTTCTGATGTCAGTATACTCAGAAAGACCTGTTAACTTCGAGCCTGTAGGGTACAAGTCTGCCTGCCGACTTCCTGAGAATCTGATAGGGAAAGGTATTGGAGGGTGATGTGGGAAGTCTTACTCGACGTTCTGTTTCTAGCATACTTACTTGTTCTTGCGTAGTATGGTGCCCTTGAGTACAAAGTCCTCTAGTTCAACCTCTGCCATCTTCACCTGGGCGGCTCATTGACTGTAGGGATCTAACTACTTCCGTGCAGACTTTTATGTTCCTCCCCTTCAAACCTCTACTCCTCCCCAATCCCAGGGTCTTCCTGGTCATCTGCACTGTAAGTCCGAGCCTCGGGGCTGCGTTTTCCAAGCCTGGGTTTCTGTTTTCATTGATTTGCCAGGTTGGTTATCTGTCCATCTGTTTTGCAAAGTCTAAAATTCTCTTGCTGTCATTTTTACTCCCACTTTCTTGATCCTTGAAGATTTATACCTTTTGTAAACCCTTAATTGTCACTTTAGTGAGGTTTAACAGGAAGCAGAGGTGAACTCACATGGTAAATCTCACACATAAATGCAAGTTTCTTGAGAAATACTTTGTCACCATGTTTTGCAGGACCAGATTTTTGGTTCACTGATTCTCTCTCTCTTTTTTCTGTTTCATTGATTTATGCTGTTATTCTTTTTTTTTTTTTGTATTTTTCTGAAGCTGGAAACGGGAAGAGACAGTCAGACAGATAGACTCCCGCATGCGCCCGACCGGGATCCACCCGGCACGCCCACCAGGGGCGATGCTCTGCCCACCAGGGGGTGATGCTCTGCCCCTCCGGGCCGTCGCTCTGTTGCGACCAGAGCCACTCCAGCACCTGGGGCAGAGGCCAAGGAGCCATCCCCAGTACCCGGGCCATCCTTGCTCCAATGGAGCCTCGGCTGCGGGAGGGGAAGAGAGAGACAGAGAGGAAGGAGAGGGGGAGGGGTGGAGAAGCAGATGGGCGCTTCTCCTGTGTGCCCTGGCCAGGAATCAAACTTGGGACCTCTGCACGCCAGGCCGACGCTCTACCACTGAGCCAGCTGGCCAGGGCTATGCTGTTATTCTTATTATGTCTTGGGAATTTCAGATTGATATCTCAGAATCAACACTGGAGATCATTGTGTTTTAAACTTTTTTTAAAAAATGTGATTTATAATGATTACTTTATATTGTCCTTCAGTCTATGCAGTAAGAACCCATGTACACATAATTAAAACAAACTTTCACAAAACAACACTTACCCATATTGTGGGTTAAGCTCATTTTTCCCAGTTTAATTCCATGCTGTTCCAGTCTACCTATATTATCCTTTGTTAGGAAAAGTCTGTCCAGAACTTGCCAAACGCCATTCACTGCTTCCTAATGGTCAGTGTTGTTCAGTTTAAAAACATGGTTGAAGACGATTCTGATAACAGACCATACAGACAGCATTTGTGAAGCCCTGTATTATTTCTTGATCCGTGTCATTGATAAAAATCAAAACCAAAATAGGGCACATTATCTAGTCCTACAGAATATTTCTAGAGCTTTCTTACCAGGTTGACACTGTGCCATTAAATGAACACATTTTGCATGTGGTGGTTTGTCCATTTATTCAGCAAGTATTGTACCCAGGCAACAATGGGTACAGCAGTGAATAAGACGGTAAAGTCATTCACCCGTGAAATGTCTGTTTTAGTTGGTCAGACAGTCAGTAACAAAATAGACAGATAAACAGGTCAAGGGATGATATGTGCAGTGAGAAAAACCAAAACAATATAAAGAAGAAAGGCTTGGGGACGCGGTGCTATTTTATTTGCAATCACCAGTGATTGTTTCTCTTAGAAAACTAATAGTCGAACAAAGAGCTGGAAAAAATGAGAACTAGCTTGGGAAAGAGTGTTCTAAACAGAGGAAAGAGCAAGTGCAACGGCCCTGAGGCAGGGTCACACTTGGAACTGGAGAGGAGCACGTGGGGGGAAGGGAGTGGAGAGATGAGAGCAGTGTCCAGCCCCTGAGTTGCATTCAAGGCTATGGCAGTGACTAGTTGTATGATCTGACTTATACTTTAAAAGACTCAACCTGAATGCTAGAACATAGTTAGGGAAACTAGAACATAGTTAGGTAATGCGGAGGCAGAGGAAGGTATTGTAAACATCCAGGCAAAATGTAAAGAAGACGGGGATTAGGGAGGCAGCGGTCAAGGAGGGGAGAAGCGATGGAGTCTGCTCTGCACAGTCTTCTCTGCATCTATCCGGAAGGGAAAGCAGACAAAGTCTGCTGATAATTGTATGAGGGCTCGAAAGAAGGGAAGAAGCCAACACCCACTCTCCATCATCCCATTTTATGTATTTTTATAGCACTTGTTACTACTGACGATTATGTCATGTATTTTTCCTTTCCTGTGTATTGTTTTCCTTATCAGCTAGACTAGGTCCTCTGTGAGGTCAGAGACCTCCTTTGTCTTGTCACAGCCACCGTGAGGCTCCCAGAAGAGTGCCTGGCGCACAGAGCAGTTCAGTAAACGTTTGCATGAATGAGGACAATGGAAATAATTGCATTTATATTGAGTCCTTAATATATTTCTGCCATTTCAGTCTGATTCCCCTCTGGAAATCTAGTTTGAGGAAATTGTCACAAATGCAAAGACTTAGCTCCAGAGTCATTTATCAAAGCAACTGGTTCTAATAGTGAAAAATGAAGCACAGCCTCACTGTTCAACAGGAGGAGGGCTTGGGACACTTCCAAATAATGCCCAGGGGAGACTCTGCCCCCTCTTGGGCAGGATGGTCAATGGTTGGCCATAGCACTCTCAGCCAGGGCATTAACACCAGAGCCCCATCGGTACGGAATTGTGCCAAGCAAGATGGCAGGGTTATATTGGCTCACTTCAAATCATACATTCTAATTGCAACACTTCTAATCTCTAGGGTTCAATTTACAAAGTTTTGCAGTAGGTTCCTGGGGCCTCATTATTGTCAGCTCTCCTCGTCATGGACCCACAGGGCAGGGGCTCAGGGAAAGGAGAGCAACGACTGAGGCAGAAAAGTGGAGAAGGAGAAGTGTATGATGATTGAAAAACCCAAGGGAGAGGGGGAGCTTTAATTAAAACCCAGCTGGGCACCTGTCATTGACGAGTTGAACCCCGAGGAGGAGGGTATAGCCTTAGAACATGCCGTGGGAACGTGAGCTTGCCTGGCCCTCGGAGGTAACATGTTCAGTAGACACTGCAGTAGAGCCGCGACAGGTACTCAGCACACTCTGTGGGGACCCATTCTTGTGTGTGCAAATGCGAACAAATCAGCATGCTGAGTGTTGGGAAAAATAAATAAGATATACCATCTTTTTTTCCTCACCAAAGAATCCTTTTTTAAAAAAATTACACAACAGAGGTCCAAGTCCTAGTACACAATCTTTATTTATTCCAAATCAGAGCATTTCCAAGTTGAAAAGGACTTAGAGCTATTTTGTGTCTTCATTTTACAAATAGAGAAATGATGCCCAGAGAGTATTTGAGGTAGTAGAGAAAAGTAGAGAATGCTTTAATTCCTAATCCCTATATCAGCTCTTTCTCCACCATGCTATACTGTTTTCCTTTTTTTTTTTTTCTTTTCTGTATTTTTCTGAAGCCGGAAACAGGGAGAGACAGTCAGACAGACTCCCGCATGTGCCCGACCGGGATCCATCCGGCACACCCACCAGGGGGCAATGCTCTGCCCACCAGAGGGAGATGCTCTGCCCCTCCGGGGCATCACTCTGTTGTGACCAGAGCCACGCTAGCGCCTGGGGCGGAGGCCAAGGAGCCATCCCCAGCGCCCGGGCCATATACTGTTTTCCTTTTTTTCCTTGAGTTTATTTATTCAACAAATACTTATTAAAAGCCTATGTGTAATCACTGGCTAGTGGTTGGGGAAGGTGGCAGTCAGAGACGAAATGGGAGTGAATTTTACTTCCTAGAGATACACATTCTGGGTGTCAGGAGTCTCGTACTCACACCATTCTCGTCCATTCCTCTGCCTGACTCTAAAGCAAACTTTTGGTGTCCAAGATATAGACCACTGTGAGCCAAATAGGGTCTAATGCAGAGCAGAAGATGTAGGTACTAGATGGGCTTCTAGGAAGTCTAACAACTGGGTAGAATTCTTGGAGGAAGAGGCCATCAGACGGGCCTGAGGTTGCTGCGGTTATGAGTCTAGAGGGGCTCTCAGGGGTCTTGGTTGGCAAGCAACAGAAAAGAAAGCGTCAGCGAGGGTCTACAGGAAAGGCATTTACTAGACATATTTGGATAGCTCTCATGATTGATGATGCGTTTGAAGAACCAAGTCTAATCACACTAGGAACCAGGACCTAGGTGTTTAGATGTACAGACATACCTGTACAGGTTCAGTCTCAGATCACCACAATAGAGCAAATATCGTAATAAAGCAAGTGACACAGATTTTTTGGTTTTTCAGTGAATACACAAGTTGTGTTTACACCATACTGTAGTCTACAAAGTAGGCAATAGCATTATGGCTAGAGAAATAATTACATACCTTAATTTAAAAATGCTTTATTGGAGGCAGGGCTAAGATAGCAGCGCAGGAGAAAGCTGAACTTGCCCCCTCACAAGAACATAATCAAGTGCACACCTATATTTAGAGCAAATCCTCCTGAGAGACAGCTGTGAGTCAATTGAACAGCTTCTGCACAACCAGCAAAAGAGAGGGACTGTATAGAGAAGGTCGCGGAACCTAAAAAATGCTCACCATCCTCCGAGTCTTCAGGAAGTCAAAGTCTTTTGCTGGTGGTGGAGGGTCTTGCCTCCATGTTGAAGGCTGCCGACTGATCAGCATGGTGCTTGCTGACGGCTGTGATGGCTGTGACAATTTCTTCCAATAAGAAAGCAATGACATTTGCTGCACCAATCGACTCTTCCTTTCACAGACAATTTCTCTGTTGCCTGAAATGCTGTCTGACAGCATTTACCCACAGAATTCTCAAAATTGGCACCAGTCCCCTTAAACCCGGCTGTTGCTTTATCAACTGAGTCTATGTCATATTGTAAATCCTTTGTTGTTATTTTTTGAGTCTTCACAGCATCTTCACCAGTAGTGAACTACAACTCAAGAAATCGTTTTCTTTGCTCATCCATAAGAAGCAACCCCTCATTCATTAAAGCTTTATCGAGAGACTGTAGCAATTCAGTCACATCTTCGGGGCCCACTTCTAATTCTAGTTCTCTTTCTATTTCTACCATATCCATAGTTACTTCCTCCACTGAAGTCTTGAACTGCTCAGAGCTTTCTCGCGAGTTCAAATCAACATCGTCCAAACCCCTGCTAATGTTGATATTTTGACTCTTCTCATGAGTCACAAATGGTCTGAACAGCATCAAGAATGATGAATCCTTTCTAGAAGGTGTTTAATTTCCCAAAATCCATCAGAGGAATCGCTGTCTATGGCATTTGTACCCCTACAAAAAGTATGTCTTAAGTAATAGGACTTGAGAGTCAGAATTACTCCTTGATCTAAGAGCTGAAGAATGGGTGTTGTGTTAGCAGACATGCAGACAGCATTGATCTTGTTGTACATCTCCGTCAGAGCTCTTGAGTGACCAGGAACATTGCCAATGAGCAGTAATATTTTGAAAGAATTTTTTTTTTCTGAGCAGTAAGTCTCATAAGTGGGCTTAAAATATGCAGTAAACCATGCTGTAAACAGATGTACTGTCATCCAGGCTTTGTTGTTCTATTTATAGAGCACAGTAAGAGTAGATTTATAATTCTTAAGAATGCTAAGATGTCCAGAAAGGTAAATGAGCATTGGCTTCAACTTAAAATAGCCAACTGCATTAGCTCCCAATAAGGGAGTCAGCCTTTCCTTTGAGGCTTTGAAGCCAGGCATTGATTTCTCTTCTTTCACTATGAAAGTTCTAGATGGCATCTTCTAAAATAAATCTGGTTCTTTTACATTGAAACTCTGCTTAGTGTAGCCACTTTCATTGATTTTCTTAGCTAGATCTTCTGGATAACTTGCTGTGGCTTCTACCTCAACACTTGGCTGCTTCACCTGGCATTTTTATTTTATGGAGATGACTTCTTTCCTTAAACCTCGTGAACCAACCTCTGCCAACTTTAAACCTTTCTTCTGTAGCTTCCTCACCTCACTCAGCCTTCATAGAATTGAATCAAGTTATTAGAACCTTGCCCTGGATCAAACTTTGGCTTAAGGGAATGTTGTAGTTGCTCTGATTTTCTATCCAAACCTCTAAAACTTTCTCCACATCAACAATAAGGTTGTTTTGTTTTCCTATCATTTATATGTTCACTGGACTACTTTTAATTTCTTTCAAGGACTTTTTCTTTGCATTAACAATTGGACTAGTTATTGGATGCAAGAGATCTAGCTTTCAGGCTATTTCAGATTTTTTATTTTTCTTTTTTTCTTTTTGCATTTTTCTGAAGTTGGAAACGGGGAGGCAGTCAGACAGACTCCCGCATGCGCCCGATCGGGATCCACCCGGCATGCCCACCAGGGGGCGATGCTCTGCCCATCCGGGGCGTCGCTCTGCCGCAATCAGAGCCATTCTAGCACCTGAGGCAGAAGCCACAGAGCCATCCTCAGCGCCCGGGCAAACTTTTGCTCCAATGGAGCCTTGGCTGCGGGAGGGGAAGAGAGAGACAAAGAGGAAGGAGAGGGGGAGGGGTGGAGAAGCAGATGGGTGCCTCTCTTGTGTGCCCTGGCCAGGAATCTAACCCGGGATGCCTGCACGCCAGGCCGACGCTCTGCCACTGAGCTAACTGGCCAGGGCTATCTCAGCTTTTGACATGGCTTCTTCACTAAGTTTAATCATCTCTAGCTTTTGGTAAAAGTGAGTGTTGTGTGACTCTTCCTTTCATTTGAGCACCTAGAGGCCATTGTAGGGTTCCTAACTCACCTAATTTTAATATTTCTGTGTGTCAGGGAACATGGAAGCCGGAGGCGGGGTGAGGGAAAGAGAGAGTGATGGGGAGCAGCTGGCCTTTGGAGCAGTCAGAACATACACAACATTTATTAAGTTTGCTGTCTTTTATGAGGACAGTTAATGGTGCCCCAAAACAAGCACAGTAATAATATCAAAGGTCATGGATCACTGATCACCATAACAGATACAATAATAATTATAAAGTTTGAAATATTGCAAGGATGATCAAAATATGAGACAGACACGAAGTGAACAAACACTGTTGGAAAAATGGCGCCAACAGAGTTGCTCAACACAGGGTTGCCACAAACCTTCACTGTGTAAAAGTCACAGTATCTGCAGAGCACAATAAATGAAGTATGCAGTCCAGCAACAATTGTGCCACAGGAAAATGTTTGGTTAGGACTTGGCTTCTGTGGCTGCTGGTCACTGATGTCACCAGAAGGGCTAATTCCACACTTTACATCTTTCTCAGTCATCTGCGTGGGACTCAACATCCCATTGGACTTGACTGACCTACACAAGTTAGGCATTTTGAGCTAGGGTGCTGTGAAGAAGGACCTTGTCTTCCACTCTGACTCAGAATATTTGAGTAGGATCCCAAACAGAGTCAGGATCCAAATGCTGAGTAACCTAAAAAGAAAAAAAAGAAAAGAAAGGAAACATAAGTTCCCTGTGTCTGTTTAAAATTCAACAGAATTAAGTGAGTTGACAGCAGATAGTCTGAGTCCAGTAAAATTTTCACTTTCATTCATAGGTTTTTAGATGTGAATTACTAAGTTTGTTGTCAATATAGGTTCATTTTAAATCCCCAAAGTTATATTGAGAAGTAAGTTGCTAGTATTAGGGGAACCCGCCTTTCCCAGATGTCTTACTATTATAAACACAATATCTGCACCAATCGTCATTCATTAAAAGAAAAAATATTGTTTACACATTCATTAGTCTCTTAAACGTCAAGCATCATAAAATGTAATCGAGTTGAAAGATAATCATTTGTCTGGATGACCTGTGGATCCTGCTCTATCTAAACTCTTTCCTTTTACTTGAAAATTGCTTTATATGTTCATATAAAACTAAATATAATGTACTTACCCTCCCCCCTCAAATACATAGCTTACACTTTCTCCCTCCTTTCTAGATTATTCACAATTATGTATAAATATTCAGTAGTATTCCATTATTTTATAAAATAAATTCTTCCCTTGGCTGTTTAACCCTTCAGTTACCTGTTTCTTTGCTTCCTTACCAAGAAGAATGTACAAAAAGCATTTTGCATATGAGTTGTCTTGAGTTGCTAGTCTCCAGTTCTCCCTAGCCCGCCCCGGTAGTGTTTCTGACTCAGCCACCACCTTCCTTGGTGAGATCACCAACAGCGTCTGTGAGCACTGATGTTTCCTCCCAACCCTCATTTTACACGAGGGTTTCACAGGCACTTAATAACACACAACTGTTGACATCTCCCTCCTCCTCTGCTTTAAAAAAAATATTTTCTTTCCCACAGTTCTGGGACGCTATTGTAAATTTGGGCTTTCCTCATATCTCAGCAGGCTGGTCCTTCCCAGTCTCGGTTGCTCGCCTCCCGGTGCTGGCCAGCAGCCTCTGGGTGTTCTTCTTCAGAAGGATATCAACTTGGCCTAACTCTCTGCATGCCATCTGTGTTCTGATAAGTTCTCAATGTACATTTTCAGGCCTGACCTCTACTCGGAAGTCTAGACTCATCCATCACACTGCCTATCTAATAGCTCCTCTGCATGCTGTATGCGAAACCTCCAAAGTCTAGACTCATCTATCAAACTGTCTATCTGATATTTCCTCTTAATCTCACACTCTCATTTCCAACTATCGCAGTTAATGTACGGGTAACTCTGATGGCTCAAGGCAGGAGCCTGGGTATCATTCCCGATCTCTCTTTTCCTCTCCCCATCACGTTCAGTTCATCAGCCAAGGCGACTGCTCCACTCTCAAAATATAGAGAACTGTATTTTCTGAAAATAATGACTATTTGTAACTTCTTTTTCAGTTTGCTTACTGTTTTTATATTCTTAAAAAAAATTTTTTTTTGGATTTAGAGAGAGAGGAAGGGGAAAGAGAAAGAGAGAGATACTGATTTATGGTTCCACATATTTATGCATTCACTGGTTGATCCCTGTATGTGCCTTGATCAAGGATAGAACCTGCAACCTTGGTGCATCGGGACAGTGCTCTAACCAACTGACCTACCTGGCCAGAGCTTATTTTTCTCACCTTAATGCATTAATAAGGACCTTTGGGGATATGTTGAAGGCAGCCTTAAGAGTGAACACTCTTCTCAAGTTCTTGAATTTAGTGTGAATGCTTCTAAGTTTTTACTACTGAGTCTAATGCTTGCTGAAGGTTTCCGGTAGATGTCCTCTTTGTAACACAATATTTCTATCCACTTTAGTGTGCTGCAAATATTTGGTTATGACTGGGTCTTGGATTTTTCAAATTCCTCGTTGACATGATCATAGAATGTTTCTTCTGGAATCTGTAAGTTTAGTGGACATATTAGATACCTTTGCATTCCTGAGATGTATCTGTTCCTCCCATCACTTCCCAGGGGCTGGGAGGACTTCTGTGGCCACAGCTGCTGTGTGAAGCACTTTGCATGAGGCAGGTTCGTGGTTTTCCTGAACCATGTGATACTGTCTCGCTGGCTGTTTAGGGGCAGCCTGCTATCTGGTCTTCCAATGCCCGGTTGGAGTTGTAGAAAACATCTTGCCTTTCTAGTAACTTAGGGGCCGGAGCCTGTGCCTCGTGTGCCATCTTGAGGCCAGACAGGAAAGGACCTGAGTTATTTTGGCTGATGACGTAAAAAAGACCTGGGATCATCCTGACTGAGGGGAATGTCCTTGATCTGGAATATGATGACATAGAGCAGGGCCGGGGATGTGGCCCTTCAGAGAAGAGAAACACCCCTCCAAAGGTAATGCTGGCGGAAGTTCAAGTATGGTGAGGGAAGAAACTGGTGTGGGAAGAAGTGAAGGCAAAGACTGGAAACTGTCAAGGCCTAAACAATTTAATTAAAAGCTGAGTATTTCCATCCCCACAAATAGTTTTGCTAAAAATATTCTTATAAGTAATCAATCTTTAACGTATAAATGGGAGGGGAGGAAACCAACGGAAAATGGCCTTCATCTAATCTGACCACCAGTGTGACCAGAATTTTTATGTAGCCAGTTGGAAGGTAGAAAAAAAAAATGGAGAGGAAAGATTAAAGTCATACTGAGACTTCCTTCTAGATTAATGGGAGAATCTCTTTGAGTTTCAGTCAGTGTCACAGGCCTCTCTAGGATGTTCAGTGGGGACAGGACTTGGAAATCCTCCATCAGTCTTGTACACCTTTACTGAGTACACAGCGACCTACGGAAAACTTGTGATGTGACGAGCACTGTGATGAGTATTGTAGATAAAGCTCTGAGAAAAGCAAACGTCAGTCCCGTCTTCATGATCTGTGCTGACTAGGGAGGGAAGAGGACAGTAAATAAGCAGTAAAAAATACTTCCCTATGAGATGGGAAGTATTAAAGCATGGGAGGTATGACTGCCCATAAACAGTGTGCACAGGTCTTTAAATTGAGACTTAAAACAGGGGACACAACCATTGGTCATTCTTATCAGATTCCTGTCTTCCCAAAGCAGGGGAAAAACACCCCGAATTCTTTGTTTATGAAAAGAATTCTCTATGCAAACGTTTGTTTAAGAAGAAGAGAGTATGGTTTCAGAATCATGGACTTCCAGAGGCAGAGGCCCTGGTGGGCATTGGCTGTCTTATCTTCACCCTCTGGCTGGTGTTCTTGCTGCCATGACTCATGTGGTACTAGGGTCCCCGGACTGTGAGGAGAGAGGTGTGACAAACCGTCCATGAGGACAGGCAGGGGTCACATCGCTCTAACAGCAAACTGAAGAGGACATGAGGAAGGTGAAACATGTTCTAGTTGGGCTTTTCTGATGACTGGCGGAAAAAAATTTAACTCAAACTGGTCAAAGCAAAAGGAAGCAATTTATTGATCAAGGAAACGATAAAGTCTGGGAATTGATCTGGAGCTTGGAGCACTACTAGATCCTGATTATTGAGCTATATTCTTAGGGATACAGATCTTTGTCTTTGGTTTGTTGTTGTTTTCTAAGATGATGACATTACAAGGCAGCTCTTGCCTTAAACGGCTTATAGAAACCATGAACTCAGAAAAAATGTTGAAAACTCTTAGCTGATGGTCAGGAGCTGTCAGGTTTTCTAAGTGGCCACAAGGGGGAGAGAAAGAGAAACCTAGGTGACCACAGAATCTACAAAGTCTACGGTCCATTCAAGGGTGTGGGGATGAGGGGATGGGAACAGAGAAGGTAAAGTGATTTGTGAAGTTTTATATACATAACACAGAGATATAGATAGCAAGATGGCAAATCCTAGAGGGAAGAGGGGAGGGGGTCAAGAGGGGGTTTGGGGGGACATGGGGGTGGGGCTGAGGGAGTTGTATTTGGGGGGACACTTGAATCCATATAAACACAATAAATTAAAATTAATTAATAAAAAGAAAAAAATGATAGAAATTAGAGTTACGCGCTGGTTAACTGCAGGAAACCATTCTGATACATTTGTCCTTAGGCGATTTTGTCATTGTGTGAACATGATAGATTGCGCTTACATAAACCGAGATGGTATAGCCTACTGCACTATAGCCTATGTATGCAATATTACTGAACTGAATACTGTAGGCAATTGTAACACAGTGGTGTTTGTGTTTCTATACATATATAAACATAGGTACAGTAAAAATACGGATTAAAAGGTTACAATGAAATTATAATCTCATAGGATCACCATTGTGTATGTGGTTCCTTGTTGGCTGTTATGTCAACAACATGACTGTCCTTTAATTTCCTTCAGTGGTGCCTCATTTCACTTTTACAATATTAGTCAGAAGTAGGAGGTTTGATGGTTCCATTTAGTGTGACCAAACATGAATGCTTTAGTATTTTAAAAAATCAATTGCCGCCCTGGCCGGTTGGCTCAGCGGTAGAGCGTCAGCCTAGTGTGCAGAGGACCCGGGTTCGATTCCCAGCCAGGGCACACAGGAGAAGCGCCCATTTGCTTCTCCACCCCTCTGCTGCGCTTTCCTCTCTCTTTCTTCCCCTCCCGCAGCCAAGGCTCCATTGGAGCAAAGATGGCCCGGGCGCTGGGGATGGCTCCTTGGCCTCTGCCCCAGGCGCTAGAGTGGCTCGGGTCGCAATATGGCGACACCCAGGATGGGCAGAGCATCGCCCCCTGGTGGGCAGAGTGTCGCCCCATGGTGGGCGAGCCGGGTGGATCCTGGTCGGGTGCATGTGGGAGTCTGTCTGACTGTCTCTCCCTGTTTCCAGCTTCAGAAAAATGAAAAAAAAAAATCAATTGCCTGGTCTCCTAATAAGTCAATGACTGGATTGTGCACAGGGGAGACGGTACAGGTATAATCCATTTTTATCTTTTTTAAAACTTTAAAATAACTATTACGATTTACCTACAATATCCTAGGTTAATTTATTTCTTTTGAAACTTACCCAATTTGCTAGGAATTTGGGTGTTTCAGGTAGTGGCTCTAATAACGTATAAGAATGTATATGTTCCCTTGCCCAGTACTCTCAGACGTGAGGTTAAAAGTTGGGACATCCTTAAGAATCAGCAAAGCACACTTGGAGACTAGCCCTGTGCTTAAGACAAACTTCTTCCAAGATCTGCTAAGTGGTTATGTGAAGCTAGGATGGTAACCTCCAGACTAGGTAGGGTAGAGTCATTGTACTGAGGAATATGTCTTAGATGATTGACCCTTACCATTAAGTAATTGCTTTTTTATTTATTTTTAATTTTTAAAATTTTATTGATTTTAATTTATTGTGTTTACATAGATTCTAGTGTTGCCCTGATGCATCCCCTCTCCCCTGTATTCTTCTCAACATCTCCCTTGTCCGCCTCCCCATAGCGCCCTCCCCCCTTCCCTCAGGTTTATCCCATCCTATCATCCTCTTTCCCTCTGTTCCCTTTTCCTCTGGTCCCTTTGATCCCACCTCTGTCTCAATTCTATTCTTCAGTTCACATTGTTCATTGGATTCCTCAAATGAGTAAGGTCATATGATATTTTTCTTTTTCTGTCTGGCTTATTTCACTTAACATAATAGTTTCCAGGTCCATTCATGTTGTCGCAAAAGGTAAGATTTCCTTCCTTTTCATGGCCCCATAGTATTCCATTGTATATATGTACCATTGCTTTTTAATCCACTCATCCATTGACAAACACTTGGGCTGTTTCCAGATCTTCGCTATTGTGAACACTGCTGCCATAAACATAAGGGTGCATTTGTCCTTTTGAATCAGTGATATGGTGTTCTTGGGGTATATTCCTAAAAGTGGAATGGCTGGGTCAAAAGGCAGTTCCACTTTTAATTTTTTGAGGTATCTCCATACTGTTTTCCACAGTGGCTGCACCAATCTGCATTCCTACCAGCAGTGCAGGAGGGTTCCCTTTTCTCCACATCCTCGCCAACACTTATTATGTGTTGTTTTGTTAATGTGCACCATTCTGACTGGTGTGAGGTAATATCTCATTGTGGTTTTAATTTGCATTTCTCTAATGATTAGTGATGTTGAACATTTTTTCATCTGTCTAATGGCCATCTGTATGTCCTCTTTAGAGAAGTGTCTATTCATTTCTGTTGCCCATTTCTTTCTTTCTTTTTTTCAGAGAGAGAGTCTGAGAGAGGGATAGATAGGGACAGAAAGACAGGAATGGAGAGAGATGAGAAGCATCAGTCATCAGTTTTTTGTTACAACTCCTTAGTTGTTTATTGATTGCTTTCTCATATGTGCCTAGACTGTGGGCCTTCAGCAGACTGAGTAACCCCTTGCTCGAGCCACCGACCTTGGGCTCAAGCTGGTGAGCCTTGCTCAAACCAGATGAGCCTGCGCTCAAGCTGGTGACCTCAGGGTCTCGAACCTGGGTCTTCCACATCCCAGTCCGACGCATATCCACTGTGCCACCGCCTGGTCAGGCTCTTTTGCCCATTTCTTGATTGGATTGTTTATCTTCCTGGTGTTGAGTTTTACAAGTTCTTTATAAATTTTGGTTATTAACCCCTTATCAGACATATTGTCAAATATGTTCTCCCATTGTGTGGTTTGTTCTTTTATTCTGTTCATATTGTCTTTAGCTGTGCAAAAGCTTTTTAGTTTGATATAGTCCCATTTGTTTATCCTGTCTTTTATTTCACTTGCCCATGGAGATAAATCAGCAAATATATTGCTAAGAAAGATGTTGGAGAGCTTACTGCCTATGTTTTCTTCTAAGATGCTTATGGTTTTATGACTTATATGTAAGTCTTTTATCCATTTTGAGTTTATTTTTGTGAATTGTGTAAGTTGGTGGTCTAGTTTCAGTCTTTTGCAGGTAACTGTTCAATTTTCCCAACGCCATTTGTTAAAGAGGCTGTCTTTACTCCATTGTATGCTCTTACTGCCTTTGTCAAATATCAATTGTCCATAAATGTGTAGGTTTATTTCTGGATTCTCTGTTCTGTTCCATTGATCTGTATGCCTGTTTCTATGCCAGTACCAAGCTGTTTTGAGTACAATGGCTTTGTAGTATAACTTGATATCAGGAAGTGGGATACCTCCCTCTTTATTCTTCTTTTTCAAGATTGCTGAGGCTATTCGTGTTCTTTTTTGGTTCCATATAAATTTTTGGAATATCTGTTCTATATCTTTGAAGTATGTTATTGGTATTTTTATTGGTATTGCATTAAATTTATAAATTGCTCTGGGTAATATAGACATTTTAATGATGTTTATTCTTTCTATCCATGAACATGTTATATGGTTCCACTTGTTTGTATCTTCCCTGATTTCTTTTATCAATGTTTTATAATTTTCTGAGTACAAGTCTTTAACCTCCTTGGTTAAATTTACTCCTGGGTACTTTATTTTTGTTGTTGCAATAGTGAAGGGGATTGTTTCCATAATTTCTCTTTCTGATAGTTCATTGTTGGTGTATAAAAATGTGTCTGATTTATGTGTATTAATTTTATATCCTGACACCTTGCTGAATTTATTTATCAGGTCCAATAGTTTTTTGACTGTGACTTTAGGGTTTTCTATATACAGTATCATATCATCTGCAAATAATGATAGTTTTACTTCTTCTTTTACAATTTGGATACCTTTTATTTCTTTTTCTTGTCTGATTGCTGTGGCTAGGACTTCCAGAACTATGTTGAATAAAAGTGGTGAAAGGGGGTACCCCTGCCTTGTTCCTGATCTTATTTATTTATTTATTTATTTAATTTTTCTGAAGCTGGAAATGGGAAGAGACAGTCAGACAGACTCCCACATGCGCCCCATCGGGATCCACCTGGCATGCCCACCAGGGGGTGATGCTCTGCCCACCAGGGGGCGATGCTCTGCCCCTCCGGGGTGTCGCTCTGTTGTGACCAGAGCCACTCTAGCGCCTGGGGCAGAAGCTAAGGAGCCATCCCCAGCGTCTGGGCCATCTTTGCTCCAATGGATCCTCTGCTGCGGGAGGGGAAGAGAGAGACAGAGAGGAAAGAGAGGGGGAGGGGTGGAGAAGCAGATGGGCGCTTTTCCTGTGTGCCTTGGCCGGGAATCGAACCTGGGACTTCTGCACGCCAGGCTGACACTCTACCACTGAGCCAACCTGCCAGGGCTACCTTGTTCCTGATCTTAAGGGCATTACTTTTTTTTTTTTTAAGTGGTTGTAGACTTTTTTTTTTTTTTCTTGTATTTTTCTGAAGCTGGAAACGGGGAGAGACAGTCAGACAGACTCCCGCATGCGCCCGACCGGGATCCACCCGGCACGCCCACCAGGGGCGATGCTCCGCTCACCAGGGAGCGATGCACTGCCCCTCTGGGGGCGTCGCCCTGTTGCGACCAGAGCCACTCCAGCGTCTGGGGCAGAGGCCAAGGAGCCATCCCCAGCGCCCGGCCCATCTTTGCTCCAATGGAGCCTCGGCTGCGGGAGGGGAAGAGAGAGACGGGGGGGGGTGGAGAAGCAAATGGGCGCCTCTCCTATGTGCCCTGGCTGGGAATTGAACCCCGGCCCCT
Source organism: Saccopteryx bilineata (assembly GCF_036850765.1). NCBI lineage: Eukaryota > Metazoa > Chordata > Mammalia > Chiroptera > Emballonuridae > Saccopteryx > Saccopteryx bilineata. Next base: position 344,195,521 of record NC_089491.1, read on the forward strand.
GGCGCGCCAGGCCGACGCTCCACCGCTGAGCCAACTGGCCAGGGTCAAGGGGATTGCTTTTAATTTTTGCCCATTGAGTATGATGTTGGCTGTGGTTTTGTCATAGATGGCCTTTATCATGTTGAGGTATGATCCCTGTATTCCCATTTTGCCGAGAGTTTTGATCATGAATGGGTGCCGGATTTATCAAATACTTTTTCTGCATCTATTGAAATTATCATGTGGTTTTTCTCCTTCCTTTTGTTTATGTTATGAATTACATAGATTGATTTGCAAATATTGTACTAGCCTTGCCTCCCCAGAATAAATCCCATTAGATCATAATGTATGATTTTTTTTTATATATTGCTGTATCTGGTTTGCTAATATTTTGTTAAGGATTTTAACATCTAAATTAATCAGGGATATTGGCCTATAATTTTCTTTCTTTGTGTCGTCTTTGCCTTGAATTTTTTGAAATAGCTTGAGAAGGATAAGAGTTAGTTCTTCTTAGAATATTTGGTAGAATTCACCTGTGAAGCCATCTGGTCCAGAGCTTTTGTTTGTTGGGAGGTTTTTGATAACTGTTTCGATCTCATTTGTTGTAATTGGTCTGTTTAGGTTTTCTGATTCTTCCAGATTGATTTTTGAAAGATTATATGTTTCAAGGAATTTGTCCATTTCACCTAGGTTGTCTAATTTTTTGACATACAGTTCTTTGTAGTATTTTCTTACAATCCTCTTGTATTTCTGTTGTGTCAGTTGTTATTTCTCCACTCTCATTTCTAATTTTATTTATTTGAGTCCTCTCTCTTTTTTTCTTGCTGAGTCTGGTTAAAGGTTCATTGATCTTGTTTACCTTTTCACAGAACCAGCTCTTGGTTTCATTGATCTGCTGTATTATTTTTTTAGCCTCTATGTCATTTATTTCTGCTCTGATCTTTATTATTTCCTTCCTTCTACTTCCTATGGGCTTTACTTGCTGTTCTTTTCCTAGTTCTTTTATATTTATTTATTTATTTATTTATTTTTCTGAAGCTGGAAACAGGGAGAGACAGTCAGACAGACTCCCGCATGTGACCGACCGGGATCCACCCGGCACGCCCACCAGGGGCGATGCTCTGCCTACCAGGGGGCGATGCTCTGCCTCTCCGGGGCGTTGCTCTGCCATGACCAGAGCCACTCTAGCGCCTGGGGCAGAGGCCAAGGAGCCATCCCCAGTGCCCGGGCCATCTTTGCTCCAATGGAGCCTTGGCTGCGGGAGGGGAAGAGAGAGACAGAGAGGAAGGAGGGGGTGTGGAGAAGCAAATGGGCGCTTCTCCTATGTGCCCTGGCCGGGAATCGAACCCGGGTCCCCTGCATGCCAGGCCGATGCTCTACCACTGAGCCAACCGGCCAGTGCCCTAGTTCTTTTAGATGCAGGGTTAAGTTGTTTATTTGAGCTTTTTCTAGCTTCTTAAGGTATGCCTGGAATGCTATGAACTTCCCTCTCAGTACTGCTTTTGCTGTGTCCCATAAATTTTGAGTTGTTGTATGCTCGTTATCATTCATTTCTAGGAATTTTTAAATTTCTTCTTTGATCTCATTGTTAACTCATTCGTTATTTAATAACATGCTATTTAATTTTTAAGTGTTTGAGTATTTTTCAGTTTTTCTGTTGTGGTTGATTTCTAGTTTCATGCCATTGTGATCAGAGAAGATGCTTGATATGATTTCAGTCTTCTTAAATTTGTTGAGACCCCTTTTGTGCCCTACGATGTGGTCTATCCTAGAAAATGTACCATGAGTACTTGAAAAAATGTATATTCTGCTGCTTTAGGGTGAAAGGTTCTAAAGATATCTATTAAATTGAGTTGATCTACTGTGTCCTTTAAGTCTGCTGTTTCTTTGTTAATTTTCTTTCCTGAGGCTCTATCTAATATAATGTTAGTGGGGTATTGAAATCCCCTACTATTATAGTATTGCTATTGATCTCACCCTTTATATCCATCAAAGTCTGCTTTATAGCCTGACCAGGTGGTGGCGCAGTGGATAGAGCATTGGACTGGGATGCAAAGGACCCAGGTTTGAGACCCCAAGGTCACCAGCTTGAGCTCAGGCTCATTGGGTTTGAGCAAGGCTCGCCAGCTTGAGCCCAAGGTTGCTGGCTTGAGCACAACGTCACTCAGTCTGCTGTAGCCCTTCGGTGAAGGCACATATAAGAAATCAATCAATGAACAACTAAGGAACCTTAATGAAGAATTGATGTTTCTCATCTCTCTCCCTTCCTGTCTGTCTGTCCCCATCTGTCCCTCTCTCTCTGCCACAAAAAAAAAAAGAATTTTGCTTTATATATTTAGGTGCTCCTATATTAGGTGCATAGATATTTATAATGGTTATATCTTCCTGTTGGATTGCTCCCTTTATCATTATGTAGTGACCTTCTTTATCTCTTACTATAGCCTTTGTTTTAAAGTCTATTTTGCCAGATATAAGTATTACTACCCCAGCTTTTACTTCATTTCCATTTGCATGAAATATTTTTTTCCAACCTTTTACTTTCTGTCTATGTGTATATTTTGTTTTGAGGTGTGTCTCTTGTAGACAGCATATGTATGGGTCCTGTTTTCTTATCCACACAGCAACCCCATGTCTTTTGATTGGATCATTTAATCCATTTACATTTAAGGTTATTATTGATATGTAGTTGTTTATTGCCATTTTATTCTTTAAATCTACATTCCTCTTTTACTAGATTTTATTCCCCCTTTGTTCTGTTTACAGCAGGCCCCTTAACATTTCTTGCAGCATTGTTTTGGTTGTAATGAATTCCTTGAGTACTTTTTTGTCTGGGAAGCTTTTTATTTCTCCTTCAATTTTAAATGATAGCCATGCTGGATAAAGAAATCTTGGTTGTAGGCTCTTGTTCTGCATTACTTTGAATATTTCTTGCCATTCCTTTCTGGCCTCAAGTGTTTCTGTTGAGAAGTCAGATGTCATCCTTATGGGGGTTCCTCTAAAGGTCATAGACTGCTTTTCTCTTACAGCTTTTAGTATTTTCTTTATCTCTTAGCTTTGGTATTTTAATTATGGTGTGTCTTGATGTAGATTTCTTTGGGTTTCTCTTTAATGGAATTCTCTGTGCTTCTTGAACTAGTGTCACTTTTTCCTGCATCAATTCAGGGAAGTTTTCAGCTACGATTTCTTCAAACAAGGTCTCTCTCCATTGTTATTTTTCTTCTTTTTCAGGAACCCCTATGATGCGGATGTTATTTCTCTTCATGTTGTCACAGAGCTCTCTTAGAATTTCCTCAGAGTTTTTGAGTCTCTCTTCTTTTTGCTGCTCTGCTTCCATGTCTTCATTTATCTTGTCCTCTAACTCGCTGATTCAATCCTCAGCTTCATCCATCCTGTTTTTAATTCCTTCCATTGTGGTCTTCATTTCTGATATTGTATGTCATTTCTGACTAATTCTTTTTTATTATTTTAATGTCCTTTTTTTATACCTATCTCTTTATTTAGGTGCTCATTATGTCGATCCATTGTTGTTTTTAGATCTTTGAGCATCCTAACAATCATTATTTTAAACTCTGCATCTGGTAATTTGGTTATATCTGACTCATTCAAGTCCTTTTTCTGGGGATTTATCTTGATTCATTTTGGTTGCATTTATCTGCCTTCCCATTTTGTCTGTGTATAAGAAGGGTATAGCCACAGAAGTCCAATGGCTGTGGCCTCTGTGTTCCCTAGGTGTGGCTGTCTGCAAGCCTGCCACCCCCTCTGCCACTGCCTCAGGTGTTCGGGTACAGGTGTTGCCGGCACTGGCCTGCTGAGGCAGTTGCTGTGGTTTCTGCCTCTCCTCCACAGGCAGGGCTGTGTTCACATGCCCAGGCTACAAGCCCTGGCTGGCATTGGCCTTTTCCCTGTCCCTGCAGGTGGGGCTGCACTCGTGTGCCAGGCCGCAAGCCCGGGCTCCACAGATTGAGCTCACATCCCCACCAACGGGACTGCGCTTCTGTGTCTCACTGCCACCCGCCCTTCAGCGAGCACTGAGTAGTGTGTGTGTGGGGGGGCGATGCAGCTCAGACCTTAGCAGTCAATACTGTATCCCAGATGTCTCCCTTCTTCTAAGTGACTGTGCTTTGAGTGCCACAGGAGGGCTTCTGTTTGGCTGATGTCCTGTTTCCCTTTGCTGATATTGCTGGTTCCAGGGGAAATATTCACTTTAGATTTGAGGAGTGACTCAGCCCAGGGGTTAGGGTGGCTGTCTCTCAAAGTGTTTCTCTCTGTGCCTCCTAGATTATACTGTCTTCCTGTTACTCCAGTCCTCTCATCTCTCCCCATCTCCCAGAGTCCCGGGTGAGTGGTTGTGAAAGAGGTTTTCTGTGCAGTCCCTTTAAGAAGAATCCTGGGTCTGAGAAATCTGTCTCTCTCACAAACAGTATCCTGGCTTGTTTTGCAGCTAAATACTGTCCGTACGCCTCTTCTAGGCTCTGAGGCTGCAGGCTGGGGCTTCGATCCTGGGGCCTAGGACCCTCCCCTCTCCGCTAAACTCACTTCCTGCCACACGAGTCCCTCTGGGCTGCTGTTTGCTCCCGGGAGCTGGGCAGCCCTCTCTGCATTTCTGCTTTTCCTACCAGTCTTAGTGTGGCTTCTTCAGTGATCCTTGGTTAAAGAATCTTCTTAGTTTAGTCCAAAGTTGGTTTTTCCAGATGATGGTTCTTAAAATTAAGTTGTAATCCACTTTGGTTCTGGGAGGTAGAAGTTGGTATGTCTACCTACTCCATTGCCATCTTGCTGCTCCAAGTAATTGCTCTTTTTTAAAAAAATGACTATGAATAACCTGTTTGGTTTTTAGCAGTCTGGGTCTGGTCATTTGGTGGTTCAATAACCATGCACATTGTTTCATGCAAGCGGAGCTGGAGGTTGTGGTAGGTCTGATAACTACCGTGCCCAAGGGTGTGGGCTCCAGGGCCTGGCCTCCAGGGTCAGAAATGCGACTTCACCACTTGCTAGCTCTGCATCTTGCTGCCTCCTCTGCAAAATGAGGGCGGCAGCGACTCTACATATTCTGTAGGTCGGTTGTGAGCAGAAATAAACTGGTCCTGGCAGAGAGCAGTTTACTAATGAATCAGCAGACCTACGTGAGCATCTTTGGGAGCAACTGTAATAAAGATTTATAGGTTCTTGGCTTTGAACGGATTATATAGGCGCACAACATTTGTTATAACTGCCCCATTAGCTTCGTTTGTCCACTGACTTTTCCCACATAGATCTTCACTAATTCAATCCCAAAGAAAACAAGGGGACAGTGGCACAAGACAAAACTGGAAAAACATGGGGACCTCGTTGTTACCTTGTCAGCTGTGTGGAAAATTGGAAGCTAGTTTAACTTATTGTTTTTGCAAAAGCATCACAATAGAATACAGCAGAAAACATATATAGTAAAAAAACAACAACAACATATTCAAATACCAGTGAAGAGCTTATTAGCACAACAGTCGCTTGCCCGAACCCTATTCCCTCTTCACCTCCTTCATTCTTCTGCCTCTACCTAAAGGCTGATGACCTATGGAGACAAAGAGGAAATTAGGTACCGATACCTTTGTGGGGGCTATGTTTGATGTTTAGTAAAAATTCAGTAGAGAACTTGGGATAAGACAGAACTTTGTTTAACTTCCTTTCCTCCATTTTCTGGGTGAATTTTTGTTTGAATTGTAAATCATTCTCAGAGGATAAACCTCACAATTTTTTTCATCATGATGGGTTTCAGTCAAGCCCAGATTCTTTCTCTTATTAGCTTTGTGACATCAGAAGTTATTTAATATCCCTTAGTGTCCGTTTTCTCATCTGTGACATGGGACTAATAGCCTCTAAATCAGAGAGCTGCTGCAAGATATCGTGACTCACGGAAAATGTCTTGGCCAATGCCTGGGACATGTCCACTGCTCGTGAGGTGTGACATGTCATTACTGTCCTTTCAATTCACAAATACTTCCTGAGCATCTTTTATATGAAAAGCACCTGGCAAAGGGCACGAGTAAAATAAAAGGAAATTGTCCTACAATCAAGGGCAGTCTTGATGGCACTCAAATTCTAAGACATTCCCTAGGCCACTCTGCTCTCAACAAGGCTCAAGGACTGATATTCAAAACAACAAAAATAGGGTTTTAAAGCAAGCTGGAGAAAACCGGCTAGATTTCTACCCCAGTAATCCCTGAGATGAGTCTCTGGTTAGAACTCCACCTCGTCCAAGGGGTGGGGCAGGGTGAGATGAGAAGATGAGAGATCGGGGAATACTGAGCAGTGGGTTAGTTCAGTGGGTGGATGGGTCTACTGCACCCAGTAATCCTGTTCCACAGAATCTCCTGTCACGTCCGTGTACCTTTCAGCATAGCTGCCGTCACTTGACAGGGCCTCGATTCCTTGGCAACCAGAGGAGTCAGTCACTTGTTTTATGCTAAAAACCAGGTTCATTGCCATGGCAGGGGCTGCTACAATGACTTTTACCTCTGGCTGAAACAAAATACTGGGAAATGGAACTAACCAAGGAGACCAAACCCTAACAACTTGGTAACACCATTCTGTGGTTTGGGTTACACCCCAGAATCATTCCAGAGGCAGGAGAAAGGATGTGGGACAGGCTGGGGTCCCGACAGTGCTGTATGGGGGGGCACAATAGCATTCATTCAGTTCTCTTACATGACTACTGAATGCTGCTCTCAAGGTGGTCCACTCAGACTGAGAGGCAGTTTCAAGGTTGCCCACACGAAACTGGACACGCAGGCCATCATCATGGGATCTGGTGAAAGCTTAGGAACACCCTTCCACATGGATAAATGTCATGGTCCACAAACACATTCACCATCATCAAGCAATAATTTTTATCTGCATGTCATGAGTAAGAATACAGACACACAGAAAGGTGAGGTGATGTTCCACAGAATTGAAGGCTCCCTCCCCTATACCAGCCCACCTGTCCTACTGCTAGAAAAGTTATCAAAGCACAAGAAATTCAGAGCCTGTTACAGGCTGGCAGGGGTGAGGGGATGATACCAGATTTTGATGGCAATCCATGGTCTTTAGAACTGAAGGGCTAAAACAGAAGCCTGCAGGACCTCAAGATGCCAAGATAGGAAGTCTTCCACTGGAGGACCAGGATGGGAAGCGGGGCTCGGGGTAAGAGTGGCAGAAGCATCAGAGAAACAATACAAAGACAACACAGAGGGGCACCAGGATGCTCTCCAGAGAAAGCTGGTTTCTTTGTCTTAAGACCTCCACCGCCTTCCCTAGGCAGGGCAGTGGGTGAAGCGTCAGGGGACACTGGGCCAGACACATGGGTGGTGGAGCTAGCAGGGGGCCGTTCCTCACCCCACACCGCTCTCTGCATGGCTTTACTGCTGCTCTGCGTGGACATGAGCCTGCAGGGGGTTTCCCTCCCACAGAGGCAGACCAGCCAGGCTCTCTACCACGTCCTTCCGGATGGGCCAGCCCCAGGCCTTGAAGAACGGAGCCAGATTCCTCTGCACTTTCTCAGAGAACTTCTTTGCCCACAGGTTCATCCTGCCGGCGTTGTCCTTGGGGGTGCTGGAGAGGGCCTGGTACTCGGCAAAGAGCTGGGTGAAGGGCTCCCACCCGAAGGCCTCCTGGAGCTGGGGAGGGGGAGAAGGGGCAGGAGGAAGTGTCAGGTGTGCAAAATCAGCGGCCACATTTCACTTACGGCGATGACTGCCCCTTGACCACCCATTACCGTTGCTCTGTTGCTTGTCCTTGTCTCCCCACCCGACCCCTGCCCAGAAATACGGTCCCACTGGCTCATTCCCCCTCTTGGCCACAAAAACCTAGGCCACCTGAATCTAGCAGCAGATTTCATGAGAACCTAATATCTGAAAGGAGGTAACTACTCAATAAATGACAGTCACTGTTGTTATTATCTTTGATTAGTCTAATACCAAATGCCTCTATGTTCTTCTAGGTATGTGACAGGTGTGAGTCCGAGGGAGACAAGAAGCCCTCATGTCGTACATATTTGGGATGACGGGGGAGAAGAGGGAAACAGAGCTGAGTTTGACAGGAACTGGACAAGATGTTCAGGCAAGTTTGAGCCGCAGGACAGAATCATAGGGGCGGGCACAAAAACCCGGAACAGCAAGGATGCTTATGGCAGGAAGCAGCTTGGTACACTGGACATTAACAATGGAGATGAGGACACTGGGAGATGGAGCCAGAGGTGCCGATGACAGTCTGATGACAGGGTGCTGGTGACACTGCTAACAAGCTCCAACTTTGTCCCGTATGGAAAAGAGAGCACGCGGAGAGTGTTAAACGTGGACTGTGGAGACTGGTTTGGAAGATGGGCTGTCGGGGTCAAGACAAGAGGCTGGAATGATGTAGGAAGCCGCTGGAATAGATGAAGGAGAAGAATGGGGACCCGAGCCAAGGTCACAGCGGGAGGAATGAGGGGGCAGAAGGAGTGGTCGTTTGCCTGTCCTGAGGCCAAGGCTCAGGGTCTGATATGACAAGTGTTTCCATAGCCTCTGCAAAGTGATATTCAGGGCTCCACGGTGAGTGGGGAAGAGGGGACAGCAGAATTAGGGCTTTAACTGTCCATCTCAGTGACCACCCCCTACCATTTCAGGTCTGTGTCTTTGTAGACCCTCGGACTGACTCTATAAGAATACGGAGTTGATATGATGCAAAGTTGTCATCAGAAAATGAGTGAAAGAAAATGATCAAAAAGAGGGGCTCATCATTAACTTCTGATTTTAGGGTCTGGTCTATTTCAGCTTGGTACCTGTAGATACGTTTCCAGAGCTACCCATACGCTCCATTTCTCCAGACGGGCTCCTGTCCCCAAGTGCTCCTGGATTCTCTTCTCTCGGTTTGGAGGGCTCAGAGCAGGGTGGGCCTGCGCCCTGGGGATGCCCAGGACCGTTTCGTGCACATAGACTGACCAGAGGTTGCAGGTGGCCTCGGTGGTGTGCGGGGGGAACTCCCAGCCACACCGCTGCTGGTTGTGGCCCAGCTCGTGGATGGGGCCCCACAGACCTTTGCTTCTCATGTGGGTCTCGCTGATGAGCTCCTCTACTGACTCCAGGTGGCACATGACGGGGTACCCTGAATGCATCCAACCTGGGAACCCAGCAGGAGGAGATGAGGTGGAGGGGGCACCCAAACCCGTCTCCCTTCACCCCCTCCACTGTGCAGCTTTCCCTCACCGTCCGGAACCTCATGGTCACAGGAAAGCAGATGCGTTTCGGACTGGGTCGGAAACTGGAGCCCTTCCCCCTCCCAGCCTCTCACCCTGCAGCCACACCCTCCTCCTCACTCTGGTCCCAAGACTATGGACACACATCACATGCATTCTCGCTCTAATTCAGTGCTTCCTCTGTGTGCCTGCGAGGCTGTGATGTAATTATATCCTGTGTCTGAATTTGAAATCCTCGAGGCTAGAAGAACATCATCTCTGTACTGCAGACGTATACCCTTTAACAGAGAGAAGCGCGTCTTTTTTTTTTTAAGGATAAGAAAACTGAGGTCCAGAGGAGGATTTTCCACGATGGAACCAGCTTTTGTTATTTTTTCTTTAGGTTTCCTTCTTAAATCACTCAGTACTTGACGTAAACCTCTTCACGATCTCTTTTCATTGCCAAAGCGGACTTACACTGGAAGGAAATCTCTCTCTTTTAGCCTCTCCCTGAACCACCCTCCGAGTCATCTGAGAGCTCCTAGTACCATTGTTTTCTGAGATTGTTCCACCACCCCTGTGAACCCTCACCTTGTCGGTGTAAAGGGTTTACCTTCTCATGTGTAAACATATTTGCATCCCATCAAGATCCATATCTTGTATGTCTTTACCTTTGTTGGTACATTTATGCCTTACCCATATTGGACATTAAAAAGAGGCAAAATAGTAACAAGTATCCACTGACGGGAGCCCTTCCTTCCCGCGAGCACGCACCTGCCGAGATCTGCACGTCAGCAACGATCCTCTCAGGCCGGAGGAAGGGGAAGGGCTGGGCCGCCAGCCTGGCGACGGCCCTCATGATCTCATCCCACAGGCGGAGCACGGGCTCGGGGTCCTCCAGGGCCCGGAGGCTTGTGGTTGGCACCGTCAGGATGATGTTGTCCGTTGCCAGCTCTCCCCAGGGAGCTGGGCTGTCATGGATACGGCTCCTCCACTCCTCCAGGGATGTCTTACCTGGAACAAATATGGGGGATCTGTCAGCCACTTCCCCAACTTCCCTTGAGTTGAAACACACAACTTGAATTCCAGGAGGAGGACCCTGAAATAATGAGGTATTGTCATGCGGGTCTCCATGCTATGAAGTGAAGGACAGGCCTCCAGACCCTTCGGACCTACCCTGAAGTCTCTGCAGACAGAGAGTGGTGTTCAGTTTCCCCTGCCTCCACTTCAGCCTCCCTCCTTCTGTCCATCCATCCTCACACTCTCCTCCTTAGCAACCAGCCCCTAGCTACCATGGCATCCTCGGCACCCCCTGTTCCCTTGAGGTTCAGTCTGCTTACCCAGCTTGTAGTACGGGGCAGGTATAGCCCTCTTAATGGTGATGGACACGGGTCCCAGTTTACTGCCTCTGGGCACGATGACATAGAGAAGCCCACCCCAGAGGCAGGGCACAGACTGTGTGGTGCTGTCCATGCAGCACTGGTGAGTCACCACGGGGGCCCGGGACAGCTTCTTGGCCGTGGTCAGGTCATCTGTGTGGCAGCCAATCTGCACCTGGAGAGGTGATGCGACCATGTGCGGGAGGAGCTAAGTCCCGGCGGTGTGTGAGGGGGCTGTGTGTGGTGCTGTGTGGACGAAGGGTATTAGAAAACTCCAGGGGCTCCAAGATGGCGGCCGAGTAGGTGGGAGTTACACAACCCTCCTCTCAGGACCGAACCAGAATTACAACTAGTTATAGAGCAGTCAGCCTGAATGCCTACGTAAACACTAACTGAACAGAAGCCATATGAATAAGGATTTACAGGAAAGTCCCCATGGAGACTGGGAGGAAGGGCGGAGAGGCGAGAAGGGCTGGTCCCACCCCCTTGAGCAGGGGCTGACAGTCCCCAAGGCTATCTCTGCTGCCAAGGTCCCCCTGTAAATTCACAGGCTTAGGTCTGAGTACTGTATCTGAGGCCCCCTGTGACACCTGGCAAGCCTGTAGAACAGGCAGGACACTCCCTTCCCGGGCTGGGTAGCCCTGCCATGTGCTGGGGGAGAGTGCAGCAGCCCTGAGGTTTGGGAATGTGGGCAGCGGGCCTTCGGGCCTCACCTTCAGGCCCATGCTGGCCACACCTTCAGACAGTGAGACTTCTGCAGTTTGTCCGTTTGGGACGTAGAGCCCCGTGCTCACCCAGGACTCGTTGCTGCCTGAGAAAAGCACAGGAAAGCTGAGTTCTTCCCCAGCCAGGAGCCTCTCAGCCCTTCCCACAGGCACAGCCCCTCCCCTGCAGACCTTAACTCATCCGAACTTCTTGCTCTTACCCCTTCTAAACCCGAGCAGAATCCGACGCCCTCTTTCAAAAGTAGCCGAGAGAATGGAGCTGCCTGTTTGGGCTTCCCCAGCCTCCCCAGGTCCTACAGCGCTCCCAGCGCAGCCCTTGCTCCATACCTGGGTTGTTTCCGGGGATGTCCACGGTGATGGGGTGTTCTGAGGGGTCCAGGCTGGAGGGGCAGGCCCTGCAACCCAGCCCCTGAAGCAGCTTGGAGCAGTCCGTCCCAGAGTGTGCCAGCTCTGTGGCCAGGCTGAGCACTGTCGCCTCACAGGAGTCACTGGCCACCGGGTTTTCCCGGCTCACAGCTGGGAGGCCGACCAACCGCAGCATCTTCCTTATGAGTCGGTGCATGGACAGGTACGCAGGGACCCCCGCTGCAGGAATCTGCAGGAAGGCGGCCCCATCGACTCGCAGCCTTGCCAGCCAGCCCTTTTCCAAATTCCCAGCCCCCGGGTGCAGGACAGCCTGGAATTCCGACAGCGCCTTGCGGAAGTGGTAGCTCAGCATCTGGGGCGTGGGGGCGGGGAAACAGCCTGGCTGGAGAGTCCTAGGTAGGATGCTGAGGCCAAAGCCATTGAGGATGACATTACCAGGGAAACCAGCCAACGCCTGACGGCCCGGGTTCTGGGATGCCCACCACCAGGCCTGGCCACCGATCAGCAAGCCGCCTCCCTCAGCCACAAACTCCTGCAGCTGCTGCGCCTGCGTGTCACTGTAAGCCCCACAGCAGTAGACAGTCACACTGTCTGTCAGACGTGGCTCCAGACTGCAGTCCAGGCCGTGCTCCGACAGGAGGGTACACAGGTTTTTTAGACTTGTGTTCACACCCACTTTGCCCGTCCGGCCTCTGGCCAACCAGCGCACAGCATTGAGCAAGACAGGCCCCATCTTGGGAGCACAGAGCATGCCCTCGTGGGCAGCCAGGACCACCCGGCCCTGGCCATAGCGGGCGGCGGCCAGGAAGCAGCCCAGTGAGGCATCTAACCCCAGAGGGAAGGCCAGGGCCCCATGCACCAGCAGCTGCGAGGGGACGCCTCCCGTCTTGATATCCAGCTCTGTGAGCCCTTGCAGGAGCTCGTCCTGGTCCTGTCTGAGGTCCTCTCCACACCTGGAAAGTGACAGGGGGGACAAAAGGGCAACAGTCTGACAATGAACCACTGAAATGAGCTCACTGAATAGAGATCTCTGTGTGGGGACAAAGATGACATAGTTCAGGCCAGTCTCCTCTTTCTTACTGGTAACATTTAGGATTTTAGGAGGTAACACCGTTTACTTTTCTTTATGTCTAAGACATACTTTTTCACCTTCTTAACAATCGATGATATATGATTGTGGAATTGGCATTGTTGGCTCTTTCATGGCCTCCTCAAAGCATTCTTAGCAGATCTGCTTCTGTTCCCTGGGCCGACTTTTCCTCCAGGTGTGGCCGATTCTGTTGTCTTTCCAGACTAAATTTCTGTCTCCCTTATATTTCCCATTCAAAATCATTACAGCATTTGTATGTGGATTTTCTTCACAACGGGCATGGACGGATCCTTTGCGTGTCCTGACGCAGTGTGGGTGAATTCTCTGCGATGCTCTGGGTCCCCCAGGATCAGTCAGATTCTGTACACACGTCCGCCCACCTTCTCCCGTCATACTGAGGTCTGTGTATTGATTGCCTCCTTTCACTTTCTTATCCCCAGAAGTTCAGAGCACTAACTGAATGGCAGAGACCTGCCAGGGCCTACGAAGGTCCTTGCTGGGGACTGGTCCCTCCCCTCACTGGGGACATAAAGCTTAGGTGTCTTCCACCCGACCAATGGTGGAACACACTTGAGGGGTTCGACCCACCCCCGTGCCTGGAAGAGGGAAACTCAGCATCCGTTGGGCCTCCGCCCAATCCTCACGTCATGTTGCTGCTCTTACACTTGAGGGTTGTAGCTTCTTTTTTTTTTTTTTTTTTTTTTTACAGAGACAGAGAGAGAGTCAGAGAGAAGGATAAACAGGGACAGACAGACAGGAATGGAGAGATGAGAAGCATCAATCATTAGTTTTTCGTTGCGTATTGCGACACCTTAGTTGTTCACTGATTGCTTTCTCATATGTGCCTTGACCGGGGGCCTTCAGCAGACCGAGTAACCCCTTGCTCGAGCCACCGACCTTTGGTCCAAGCTGGTGAGCTTTTGCTCAAACCAGATGAGCCCACGCTCAAGCTGGCGACCTCGGGGTCTCGAACCTGGGTCCTTGGCATCCCAGTCCGATGCTCTATCCACTGTGCCACCACCTGGTCAGGCGGGTTGTTGCTTCTTAAGTGTCCACTCATCCACTTTGTTCCTTCTCCTACAGCGTGAGGAAGTGATGACGATTGTTCTTGGATTTGTGGTTTCAAGTTTTTTCTTTCAGTCGCACATCTGGGTGAGGGTGGTGTCGGCAGCTGCTGTGTGCCCAGTTGCACATCAGCTGCCGTCTCTCCCCTGGCCAGTGCTTGGTGGTGTAGGCTTCGGCACCAGAAGCTCCAATTTCAGCTGCTTGCTTGTCATTTTTCACTCGTTCGGTCAGATTTGGTGGAGAGGGTGAGTCCGGGATCTGAGCTTCGTTTCCCACAATCTTCACCTGGAAAGTCTACAATTGTGGATCTTGAATATGAAAACAGGACTGTGCTGCTTACAGGCTGGGAGTCCTTAAACAAAGACCTTGACCTCCAGGGGACTGCAGTGAGAAGCAAATGAGGTAACACAGAATCTTCACGAGATCATAAGCCTAGGCTGCTAGCATTCATTTCCTTCTATATAAGCACCTCCTGTTAGGTTCTGGCCTTGTAGGTAGGTAGGTAGGTAGGTAAGGGTAATAAGCTCTTGACCTAAGATTAATATTTTTTCTGAACTGTTCTTTGGGCATTAAAGTGAAAAGTGCATTTGGATCTGATTTTGCACATAAAAGTAACTGCTGTGCCCTCCCAGGTGTACCAACCAGGTGTGCAGTCAGCTCTTGCCCTTGGAGATAGGATGAGCGAAAGGATTTTCTATTGGCTTGGAGAGCCATCCCTCTCTGGGCAGACAGAGCAACCCTGGACTTCCTGAGCCTTTAGCAGAAACTGGAAGCTAGCAAACCTGCTAGGTCAGTCCAGGAGCCTCTGCCCAAGATCTGTTGGCAGGAAGGTTCACTGAATAACCTCAGAGGGGATGTCCTGTGTGGGAGGCGGGGATAGAACTGCAGGCCTGGGCTCAGTGTAAGGGCCTCCTGGACCTTGGAGCTTCTGCTGCTCTGGGCTGAGGCTGTGGCCTCGGAGATGTAGCTCCCCTGGGAGCACATTCCCTGCGTGAAGCCGTCTGTGGGCTTCACACTAGTATCCTAGGCTACCCTTTCTCTTGTTCAGGCTTTGGATGGGTAGTCATCTAACATGTAGTCACTGATATCTGTTGTGAACAGGTATTTGTTGCTCTGTACACCCATCGGACACCAAGTATAAAGCAGAAGACCTGACAGGCAACGTCACTGTGTTCATGGCGCGCTATATTCTGGTTGGCTAGACAGGCACTTGCAAGTCCACGGGTGGGCGGTCACAGACTGTGACCTTGGCCTTTAGGGAATCCATGGAAACAGTGTGGGAAAGGGAATGGAAGGTTAGTCCTGGTTTCATTGGGGGAGACTCTGCGTAGGGACATATCACTCACCTGACCTGAAGAGGGATCTTGGGCACCTTCTTAGAGACTTTGAACAGGCCTGTGTCCCCGTAGGTGTCGGTGAAGTAGATCCCAGCGACACTGGTCACCCGGTTCCCAGGGAACATGGACAGCACCTTGTCACGACCGTGCTGACTAGCCCAATACCAGGCCTGGCCCCCGATGAGCAAGCCCCCTCCACGTTTCACGAATTGGATCAGCTCTGTTGTCAGGGCTTCGTTGTAGGCATTGATGCAGTAAACCCCCAGCGCTTTTCCCGGTTCTGGCTGAACCTGTGCCTCCACCCTGGAGCCCTGCAGGATGTTAACTAGTGGTTTCAGGGAGGTATGCACGCTAACGGGGGCCCCAGGAGAGGGGCAAAGCCAGTTCACCGCGTTGAGAAGAAACCGAGCCAAGCCGGCATCCTGCAGATAGCCCTCGTGGGACACCACCACCAGGCGGCCTCGGCTGTAGGAGGACGCGGCAATGAGGACCTGGCCCTTGCCGTTCACCATCACGGGGAAGGAGGTCTCTCCGCTAAGAAGCAGTTCACACGGGACAGGGCCTTTCGGGACATCCCAGCTCGTCACTCCATTCATAAGGGCCTCAAAAGCAGCGGCAGGGGTCGTGGCCATGGTCAGTGAATGGCTGCAGAGGAAAGCGAAGACAGCGCGGTCAGAGCAGATGAAGGAAGGTGTGCGCGAGCACCTAGGACTGAGCGCACTCGGTGATGACCATTTCTCAGGTCCCCACTGGGAACCAGTGCTGGGGTGCAGCAAGTAGCAGGACAGAAGGTCCTGTTTTCATGAATCCTGTAGAAGGGGAAGGGCCATAAGTAAGCAGGGAGATGAACCAGTCAATAAAATGCGGCAATGAATAGCGGTTAGGATGAAAAGAAAACATTGCGCTATCTCTGAGAAGGCAAGGGAGGTCTTTCAGTAATCTGGGCAGCGCTAGTTTCACAGGAAAAACCAACACAAAACCCAGGAGATGAGTAATGTGTCCCGGGGACGCTGACGCCAACTCTCGACCCAAGTCTTGACTCTCGGTTTCAAAGAGGTGAGAGAAAAGTGTTTTTGAGAGAAATCACTTTGTCAAAGTCTTGACTCTCGGTTTCAAAGAGGTGAGAGAAAAGTGTTTTGAGAGAAATAGTCAAAACAGTCAGACCCGCGAAACACAGCGAAATAAAAACTTGGCGGCGAGAAGACAGAAACATCCCGATTTAGGGAAGGTTCCCTAGGAGGCGTCTGACACTGGGGGGGCGCACAGTATGCGGGGTGCTTGGCCCACCCGCCACGAGCTCGGATTGAAAACTCACGCTAGTGTTTTCCGGGTCTTTAGCGCTGGTTCCTGCACAGGAACTAATACTGGGATGCATTGGGCGGTCCGAAGGTGGCGGCCGGAGGGGCGGGACAGGGCGGGACCCAGCGGGACGCGCCCTGGAGCCGCCTCCTCGAGGTCCCTCCTGGCCGGTGGCACTTGGGGCGGTGCCGCGGGCCGAGGGGGCGATGCGGGGTGAGCAGTCAGTCTCTCTAGGAGGGTGGACCTCTCGGCCTGTGGGGATCGGGGCCTAAACCGGCTCTCCCACGTCTCGCGAGGGATCCGGGAGTGCGAGAGGGCGCTCTGCAAAGTTGCTGTCACACTGCGTGAGGAACGCAAACGCCAAGTCTCTAGTGAACCAGAGTTGGGCAAATAGTGCCCTAGCAACAACGTAACCTACGGCTGAGGGTGGAATCCGGCCGCCCGGCGTGGAATCGGGCTCACTCCCCTCTGATCTTGGTGTGCGGCGCCCCAAAACTGCCGCTGCCGCGTCACTGCTGCCCCACAGCTCCTTCGTTGAGTGCCTGCCCCCTAGTGGTCAGTACCGGCCATGCAACCTGTGCTGCGGGTGATTCGTGGGCGGTCCAGGGAATTCGGCGAGAGAAGGGGTTCAGGGGTTACACAGAAATCAGGTGCAGTGATACTGCTGCTGGGAAGGAAACGTACCTACCCCGCTGCATCACCAACAGACACGTCCACGCCGGTCTGCAGAATTTACTGCTAATGCTATGGCGTGGCTGCTGCTTGAATTTCACCCATGAGGGGTGGGCAGGTGACAGTCACGGGGGGACAGTACTGGGAGATTTGGCGCGAAGCTGACTATGCACAGTTTTGCACAGCAGATGCATGCTATTTTTACTTCGATGCAGCTTTATTTTGTTTTATTTTTAGGAGGGAAGAGAAGATACAGGAAGGAGCACGAAAGTTAGGTGATTATGGAGAAAGGGTTTCAAGCCCTTTCTGCTAAAGCGCTCTCTGGGGCTGCCATTGGTTTTACACGCACGTCATCACGCTATTCATATCAAGTTATCGGATGTACCTACTTTTAAAGAAAAGGTTCTACTGTCTCTTCATAAGCAGCATTTAAAAGCAGCAGCACTGGCCCTGGCCGGTTGGCTCAGCGGTAGAACGTCGGCCCGGCGTGCGGGGGACCCGGGTTCGATTCCCGGCCAGGGCACATAGGAGAAGCGCCCATCTGCTTCTCCACCCCTCCCCCTCTCCTTCCTCTCTGTCTCTCTCTTCCCCTCCCGCAGCCAGGGCTCCATTGGAGCAAAAGATGGCCCGGGCGCTGGGGATGGCTCCTTGGCCTCTGCCCCAGGCGCTGGAGTGGCTCTGGTCTCGGCAGAGCGACGCCCCGGAGGGGCAGAGCATCGCCCCCTGGTGGGCAGTGCATCGCCCCTGGTGGGCGTGCTGGGTGGATCCCGGTCGGGCGCATGCGGGTGTCTGTCTGTCTCTCCCTGTTTCCAGCTTCAGAAAAAATACAAAAAAAAAAAAAAAAAAAAAGCAGCAGCACTTTCTCCCACAGACACACAGTGGACCCTTCACTCACATCCTCTCTCCTGTTGGGGGGGGGGGCTTGTCAAGACCAGCCTCTTCCCAGACCTGGAGCCCATCCTCTTTATAGAACAGCGTCTCCTCCGAGGTCTTGCTGTCCAGTTCTCTCTCCTTTTTGTTTTCATTTTTATCTCCTGCTGTTTTCCTTCCTGGACTAAGATATGTATTGGTTAAGCTCCCTTCCTTGCCTCTCTGTATAGAACGTGCCGTTTCTTCCCCATGGTTCACGCTGTGCTTTGCCAAGAATGAAGTTCAAACCTCGGCGATGCGGTTTCTGCTTGTACCGCTTCATTTCCTTCCAAGGTCCCCAGGGGACTCCCTTCCAGGTCCATTGCCCCAGCCTTCCCTCTTGCCCCAACGCACACTTCGCAGTGCAGACTCACTCACTTGCGGTCTTTTCTCTTAAAACGAACATAATGCCGTATTTCTCTTTGGAACTTTACCAAAACATACTTTATTTTAAAGCAGTTTTTTTTTCCTTTGGGAATGGGGGTAACCAGAAATTAAGGGCTGATTCTTATTTTAATACATCTTGAAATGCTTCTTGTTATGAGCCAAATTGTGTGTCCCCCTTTTCCCCAAATTCATATGCTGAAGTGCCAATCCTCAGTAACTCAGAATGTAACTGTATTTGGAGAGGTCTTTAAATAGGTGATTAAATTAAAATGAGGCCAATGAGAGGTGGGGCCCTAATCCAATATCACTGGTCTTTTAAAAAATATTATTGAATTTATTGAGGGTGACATTGGTTAGTAAAATTACATGGATTTCAGGTGCACAAATCTATAATTCATCACCTGTGTACTGCATTGTGTTCACCTCCCCAAGTCAAGTCTCCCTCCATCACCATCTACAGTGTTCCTATAATAGGAAGAAACACCCGAGATGCTCATACGCAGAAGAAAAACCGTGTGAGGACAAATCAGAATTGTTCATGTAAATCAGTCTATCTTTGTCAACTAGAAGAAAATCCCTCAGGAATTCTCACTCAGCCAAATGCAGGGGCTCCTTCATGCCTATGCTTTCCAATTATGGTCTAACAGGAAGAATCGCTGGCTTCCTTCAATTATTTTTAGTTATGAGTTAAACTTATGTGCCCCATATATTCTTTCCCTGGAGGCCCTCAAGAATCTAGAAAGGATTAGCCACACTCTAATTTAGGAATAGAAATGGATAAATCCACCTGTGTGCCTTACTGGTGTGAGTCACTGGGGAGGTTGACTAAGCCCCTATTTAAGATGATCCAGAACAGGTGTCTACAGCTGTTTTAAGAATGAGTACTGTGGTGGCCATGAAAAGGGTCCGCTCACATCTCCAAATGCAGAGAGTGGGTTTATAATTGACAGACGGCCCCAGCTGGTGGCTCTGGAATCCTGGGCGCCAATGCCAAGCTGCCCAGGGGCGATTAAGTGTTGTGGGGGTATTAAGATAGGCCCATTCCTGGGAGACATGGGGCTCTTCTTTCTGATGAGCGTCTTTGGCTGGAAGACTCCCCATTGGCTTTGACTAACTGAGACCCGCACTGCAGTGCAAGCCGTTCTCTCCTTTGCTCCCTCCTTCACAAGGTTAAACCGATACCACAGTCTGATGGCTCTCTCCCGGCACATTTGATCTCATCTTGGCTTGTGTGGCTAACACAAGTACTGCTATAATTATATCTCCTAACATCAAAACACTCAAGTTTATTCATTAAAACTGTGTTGTAATAGGAATAAAGAGCAAAACCATTAACTTGAAAATATGTATGCAAGACTCATTCACTGCGTTTTTCATTCTCTCATGTGTGTATGATAACCTTTGTTCAAATTATAGCATGGGCCATCTCTAAGGGCAGGTGCCTGCCTGCCTAAGTAAAGCAATGAAGCTGAAGTTTGCTGCTTCTCTGGGCAGGTGGCCAGCCCTAATTCAGAGTTATAAAAACCTTCATATTAATTTTTTTGATGTAGTATTTTTGAAATTAACGTGGGCCTGCATTTTCTTATTGGTTCATAAGTATGTAGAATCTATATGGTAGGAGCCCACAATAATCCAAGCACAGAGGCTGTCCTGGAACCTATCACTGCCAAATACAGGGAGAAAAATAGCTGAACAAACAGGTTATGATGTTTGGGCAAAGTGGCAAAGAACATACTAAGGAGAATGACAGAAGGATAGAAGTCTTCTGACACCACCTGGTCTCACACGAGACTAAAACTTAGTAAAACTGTCCAATGCGTTGGAGTGCAGGAAAGCTGACAGCTCTGATCTTGAAATGATATTGGAATAAGGACGAATATTGTGTGCCTTCTTGGGAAAGAACACCAGTTGGCAATCTTCACGCATCACCCTATTGTGCATTCATTCACTGAACAAATATTGAAAACCTGCTAGACAGTATAGTGAATCATCAGACCCCTGGTGAGATCAGGGGCAGACCTTGTTTTCTGCGGAACACACCTGCGGAAACGAGGTGAAGTGTGTTTGAAAGGTTGGAGGATATTAAGTGTGGCTAGAACTAGAGAGGAATGGGGAGATACGAGGAGCCTGGATGCGTCAGGGGGACACGTGAGGGCTTTAGAAGCCATTTTAAGGGTTTTGGTTGGACTGCATCTTAGTTGATATGAATGAAGCCACTGAAGGGTTTTTATTTGAGTTTATTAAAAATATTTCAGAGTAATACATGCACAAGGTAAAAAAAATTAAATAGTACAGAGGACTCAAAATGAAAACACAGCTCCCCAGCCCGCCCCTTTTAACCCTAGTCCCATTCCCTAGAGGCAACGCATTTAACCATTTCTAGTTTTAGATCTTCTGTTAACTAACTTCCTAACATTAAATAATATGTTTGAACAATAATTTCTTGGCTTATTAACTTTAGACAATCTTTAATAATACACCATTACAAAAGATAAGGATTTAACTTACACTGTCTCCACCTTTCCTTTGCCAATCCTTCCCCAAATTTTTGACAGATACCATTTTCAACACTTCTGTTGGTTCTATCGCTTTGCACAATACACCAATCCTCCCTTTCTTGTTCCTCTGTATAGACTCTCTTTTCTCATCTCCACTTTAAATATATAGGTAGCCCTACTCTGCCTTCCACTTCTCTTTTCACAGTTAATTCTCAACCTCTTTCTGCTCTCTTTTCCTTAATTATCAAGATCACTTAGATTTCATTTCTGAATAAAAAATTAAGCCTTTCATGTTTTGTCTATAGGCTGATCAGAACACTAAATACCAATAAATATCATCTACGTTATTGTAGCTGTG
Organism: Saccopteryx bilineata; assembly: GCF_036850765.1. Taxonomy (NCBI): domain Eukaryota; kingdom Metazoa; phylum Chordata; class Mammalia; order Chiroptera; family Emballonuridae; genus Saccopteryx; species Saccopteryx bilineata. The sequence continues at coordinate 344,216,751 of NC_089491.1, forward strand.
TAAATACTGTTTAATGAGAGCCAAGGAGAAACTAAGACATGTTCTTCCATGTACATCCAATGTCATACCTGTGCCACTTGCAAAGAAATGTACCTACCGCCAATGTCAAATCAAGTCTTTTCTTACATTCTGATGAGTAATTTTTGTTATTTCATAAATGGACTTAAATTCCTTGACATACTTTTCTTTTCTGTTGATTAAAGAACATATGTTCTTCATATTCTCAAGCACTGAAGCTTCTCAGTGGTACTATCTATGGAATAGAATGCATGTTCTTCCCAGGGAGCCCAAGACTGCACACTCAGCTGAAGTGGGTCTGTCTGCTGGAAAACTGTCACTCTAGTCTAGAGTGAAACATCTAGATTGGACAAGGATCACTCTAGAGTGACACATCCTGGGTGAGGTCCATTGTTTTCTGGATTTTGTTTCTTCTTTCCTGGTTCTCATCCTCATTTTGCAGAACTTACATAATTCCAGGTACTTCTTCAGTAAGGTGCAAAGAAAGCTTTCACCTAATTATAATTGGTGATTTTTTTTTCCTGAAAACTTGCATGTTAGAAAATAACTTTATTTTGACATGACAGCTATGGAATCCTGGGTACAAAATTTTTCATAAAGTATGTGAAGACATTGCTCCATTGGCTTCTAACTTTCAGTGTTGCTGATGAAATATCTGCTGCCGCTCTACTTCTTATCCATTTTTTAGCTGAGCTAATTATGACCTAATCTTATTTTATTTTCTCTGGGCATTTTTCATATCTTTCCTCTATCCTTAATTCCAAAATTTCATAAGATCGAGTCTTGGTGTAGGTTTTATTACAGATTCCTGAATCTGGAGACTTAGTTGTTTCTGTTCTTCAGTCATTTTTTTTCTTCACTTATCCTTTCTGTTTTCTCTTCCAGACACTCCTAATGATGAGATACTGATTGTCTAGGTCTCTTGCCATTCTTCATATTTTTTATTTATTTTTGCTTGATATCTAGGAAGATTCCCTCAACTTTATTTTCTAGCCTGTCTACAGAGCATTTTTGACAATCTTATTCTACTTTCAAAGAGCTCTCCTTCCTCTCAGAGTTCTTCCTTTCTTTGTAGCATCCTGTTTCATTTTAGAACTACACCTCAGACACCTCTGAAGATATAGTATCTTTTAAAGATACTTTTCCATTTTAACTGTTTCCTCCAGAATTTGTTGTAGTTTTCAAATCTCTTTAATTCCAATTGATAATGTTTTCTCCCCCCCCCGTTCTCCCTCCCACCCTCCCCCACCCCTCTAATGCTCAATGTCTAGGAGTTCCTAGTTGACCATTTGTATTTAAGTATCAATATCACTGCTGACTGTTAGAGAGGAGTTGGTGTGGGTTTCCTCTGCCATTGAATGGTTTGGTCTGTTTTTCCAGTAAGCTTCTTCTATGTTCTGGAAACACTTGGTTACTTGAATCTTGAGTGGCATCTCAGCTGTCAGTAGAGAATTAGTTGATAGGCTAGGGGGTCCCTTATTTCCACAAAAAGAGAAATTCCATTCTGGAGCACCAACTCTTGCCTCTCTCCCTGGGCAGTTTATTCAATTCCTTTATGTAGACAACAAGAATAACAACAACAACAACAACAACAACAGCAACAACAGATTTTTCACTGGTACCAATAGTTGACTGCCTGTGTTCTATGCACAAACAATGGGGCAGGATGGGATAGGGTTCAATGTTATAACTGGTATAATTCTTTAATAGTTAGACTTTCCTGGTGCCCATGTCTCTCTGTTGTTCAGATCAGCTTATGTTCTGTCTGAAAGGTACCTTTGCTCTTTCATTTCTTCTCATGCTTCATCCACTTTCACTCTTCTGGAAATGTGTTGAGGTCTTTTTCACTCATAACCAAATGCCTTCGGTTTCCTTTTGTATTTCTTGACTTTAATTTCAGTGGGGCCTGTAGAGGGAGGGGAGGTAAACTTACATGGTTAGTTCATCACCTTAAATTCCAAGTACCACTGGAAGGTTTTAAATAGGAAGCTTTACATTATAAAAACATCCCCGGGACTGTACTGCTAAAAATGGATTAAAGAGGGCAAGACTAGATATAAATATTATTCTAAATGACTGAGGATCTAATTTCTCTTGTGAGAATATGCAATGTCAGGGACTTTAGGGAGTCAGGCACTATACCAAAATAACCCATCATTTAAAACGCAATAAGCTAATAGAATGCCTTCATGATACCCTAGAAGGAATGACCGAAACCTGAATAACCTGAGACCTAAAAAGACCTGGCTGACAGTATAGGGATCATCCCAGCTCTGTCTATTGAAAAGCACTTCAGGAGCCTACCTCAAATTCTTTCTTTGAACTGGAGTTTAGGATAAACAAAGAGACCTTTTATTCTGATAAAATTGGATGAGGGGTAAGCACAAGCAGCTAAAGTGAGGGCAAGTAGGGACAGAAAGGTCCCTCTGTTTTGCTGGTTGGTATCTTTGTTTCCTCATTTATTTGGTTATTTAAAGCACTGTGGTTACTGACACCCACACTGTAATCTGAATGCCCGTGTTCAAATCCCAGCTCTAGCACTTGGTAGCAATGTAGCCATAGGCACTTCACTCGCCCTCCTTCAGCTTATTCCTAAAAAGGGAGTGGCGAGTTTCCATCTCATGAGGTTATGGTGAAGATTAAATGAAACAATCTCTATAAAGGAAACAGTCCAATACTTGGTACATTCTCAACACCCCACTAATTGATAGCAACTATTTTAAAGGTTGAACAGATAGTCAACATCTATGTTTAAAGCACTTGAATAAAAATAGTCATGAAATAAGGGGAAATGATTCTTTGAGCTATGACATAAAAAAAATCCAAAGAAAAACATTATCTCGGTCAAATATTATCATCTATACATCCACCCAATTTCTAATAATAGTGCATTAAAATAACTAAATAAAAATAAGTGAGCTATAAAAACAATCAGCAACTGGCTGAATGTACACAACAGTAATCATAGACCCCCAATTCTAGTTGAAACTACAAAGAAATAGGAGCTTCTGATACAATTAGATGAAAATTTAAGAAAATCTTTGAATGTGTTGCAATTAAATGAAACTCGAGTCAGTTATATCTAGTTCTCTGGTTCCAGAGTAAAGATTTTTCTATCTGTGTGATCTTAATCTGCCCAGCTAGTTAGTAACTCTTGACAGTGTTAGAAATCTGACACTGAGGATATATAAACACCATCACTAAGCCAGATGCCCACTATTTGCTAAAGATAAGCACCCCCGTGGAACTGTTCTGGGTTTTCAAGTGACTTCCATTCTTGATTTTAATCAAAGAAGGAATTCTATATGAACAATGGACTTGAATAAAGAGACCAAACCCTAAGTAGCTTTTAAAACCCTGAGAATTGGCCCTGGCCAGTTGACTCAGCAGTAGAGCATTGGCCCGGCGTGTGGAAGTCCTGGGTTTGATTCCTGGCCAGGGCACATAGAAGTGCCCATCTGCTTCTCCACCCTTCCCCCTCTCCTTTCTCTCTATCTCTCTCTTCCCCTCCCACAGCCAAGTTTCCATTGAAGCAAAGTTGGCCCGGGAGCTGAGGAGGGCTCCATTGCCTTTGCCTCAGGCACTAGAATGGCTCTGGTTGCAACAGAGCAACGCCCCAGATGGGCAAAGCATTGCCCCCTGGTGGGCATGCTGGGTGGATCCCAGTCAGGTGCATGTGGGAGTCTGTCTCTCTGCCTCCCCGCTTCTCACTTCAGAAAAATACAATAAACAAAACAAAACAACAAAAACCCTGAGAATTTAGAGCCCTTCCTTTAGGTCATAAAGAAACCTACCAGACTCCTTCCAGAGGCTAGTGGAGGAAAGCTAGGAAGGCACAGGATTAATTACCCTGTATCTATAAAAGCCACCTGAGAGTGAAGTCTAGCTCTCCAATGATCGTGAGTGAGTTAGATAATGCTAATGGCAGCTGACATATTCTCTGTACCTACTAACCGCCAGCCACTGGTTCTAATCACTTTTAGAGGCACTAAAATTTAATCCTCACTATAATTCTATGAGATAGATCCCACTTTAGAAGTGAGAACATTGAGGCACAGAGAAGTTAAGGAACCTGCCGAGTCATAAAACTAACAAGTGGAAGAACCAGGATTTGGACGCAGGAAGTCAACCGTGAGAGATGCTGATCTTAGCCTGTAGGCTATGGGGGGTGGTCAGCTCATTATCTTTGAACCAGCATAAAATGATGCAGCCCCTCAGACGGCATGTACTGTGTTCACGAACCTTCTCGGAATGACCCATCTGAGTCTTTGTGACAACCCCGTGGGGCAGGAATTTTTATCCTCATCTCATACACAAAGAAATGGGAGTACCGAGAGCTAACCCTAGCTATGGGCTCTGTTTCACTGTTTCACCAGACTGCTGTTCATACTCTTTGAAGACTATCCAGGACACAAAAATATGAGTCCTCTGGGAGCTCATGGTAGATTTGTGTTTCGGTCTATGGTCAGGGTTTTTGGAAAGAAGCTCAGAGAGTCTAGGTAAGAACCCTTCTCTATAGGTGATGGGGCATGGTGGTGAACCAAGGGCTGGCCCAGACACAGAGCCAGGGCCCTCAGAACTGGCCCAGATAACGTCAGGAGGGAGTCTGACAGCTGAGGAACCAGACTCATAAACCGAAGGCCTTGCCCCTGAGAAATTCTGATTCCACTTTCTCACTGTGTTCTTAACCCACTTTCTAGAGCTAGAACTAAATAATAAGATACAGGGGTCATGAGCCCAGTGGACAAGGCTGGAACTCTAAGAGACAGAGATTGAGGAGTGAATCCCCATCTCTGCCTCCCTCCCCAAACCTTTCTACCTGCCACCTCGCTGGGCACTCCTTACATCTGTGTGAGGAGGTACAACTTCATAATATTTTCCTTCCATTCAGGCAGATAGGCCAGGCTGGTCGCCACTTCCTTCTGGATTGGCCACGCCCAGGCCTCAAAGAAGGGAGCCAAGTTCTTCTGCACTTGGTGGGAGAACATCTTCACCCACAGGTTCATTTTGTCAACATTGTCTGTGGGCAAGTTGGTCTGGTTCCGATACTCAGTGAAGAGGCGGATGAATGGCTCCCACCCAAAAGCTTCCTGGAGCTGGGAAGAGAAGGAAGGTTGCAGGATGAGACATCTGGTCTACCACGGGAAGCTCCAGCAAACACCTGATTAGGTGCACTTAGAGCATCGACCACACTAGTCACGTAGCTCTGATGGACCCTCTCTCCTGTGTTACCTGCTGGCTTCATGCCCTACTCTCTCATATTCTAACAAGGGCCTCTTGGCTAGCAGAGCGTGGCACAAGGTGGGCACTCAATCAGTGATGACCGTGGTAATAACTGCAAGGATTGTTATCAGTGTTTACCACCAATATCATTACCCTTATGTCTCACTAGATCTGAAAGTGGTGATAGGGTATTATTGCACAAGGATTTAAAATGGGCTGAAGCAAAAAAAAAATCCTCATATCTTTCATATTTGTAAAAGTGAACCCCAATATTTGGGGAACTCCTAGTCTTATCGTGACATAATCCTCCTTAATTGTAGGCCTTTGTCAATTTGCAAGCTACCAAAATGGCCTCTGGGGCGGGGGAGTGAGTCCGGTAGAAGCAGACTACATAGTTGAGACAAGTCTAATTTTAGGAAAAGGCAGCCGCCCCAAGGCCGTTGGAAATGTCCCCGTAGGCTGGGTTACAGAGCTTTAGGGAGAACTAACGTCCCTAGAAGAACGTCAAGGTTATTGCACACATGAGGAACTTCTGTCCCTGGGGTGAAGTGGCCCCAGTGACGAGGTTCAGGAGAGTCCTCGGCAGTGTCATGGTCATCCTCATGGCCGTGGGAATGAACCCAGAGGAGTGCGAGCAGGTGGAAGGACCAGAATACAGTGTGCTTGGCCAGTGGTGGGTTCCAGAGTTCAAGGTGATGAAACTCTGCACAGGGAGCTGGGGGCTGACCCAGGGATGTGGGGAGGTCTGGGGGCTGGGGCCGAATGATGATTCAAGGCAAAGGCAACCTCCATGTCCACACCAGGGGGGATCAATCTTGGATTGCCTGTAAGATGGAAACTGAGGCACAGCCAAGTTATAATGAGATGGCATACTCATCTGTGGAGAAAGAGCAGGTCCTCTCCCGTAGATGGTGTGTGTCTGGGGGGGGGGGGGGGTGTCTGGGTTTTGATAGCTATTAAATAGCCCAGTTCGGGTTTAACTGCACCTTTCTCAGTACTTTCTATCTATTCTCATACATCTCTTTAGGCTCCGGGGTGTGGGTGGGGCTGAGGCAGTTAACTCCACTTAGAGCAGGGGTCCCCAAACTACAGCCCACGGGCTTCATGTGACCCGCTGAGGCCATTTATCCGGCCCCTGCTGCACTTCCGGAAGGGGCACCACCATCTCATTAGCCAAAAGCAGGCTCATAGTTCCCATTGAAATACTGGTCAGTTTGTTGATTTAAATTTTCTTGTTCTTTATTTTAAAGATTGTATTTGTTCCCGTTTTGGTTTTTTTTTTTTACTTTAAGATATGTGCAGTGTGCATAGGGATTTGTTCATAGTTATTTTTATAGTCCGGCCCTCCAATGGTCTGAGGGACAGTGAACTGGCCCCCTATGTAAAAAGTTTGGGGACCCCTGACTTAGAGTCATGCAAAATGATGCACTGAGAGGCACCTTCTAATAGGACCGTGACAACTGGGCTTTGTCAGGGTCTCCTGAGGCCTAGTGTGGGAGGCAGGTGTAGTGGGGGGTCTCCTGGGCTACAGGTGTGTCACCTGGCGATGCTGCTCTGGCTCCCCCACGGCAGGGGTTTCCCGGGCCCTCCGCTGTTACCCAGTGTACCTGTAAGTATGTTTCCAGTGCTGTCCACGCATTCCAGTTTTTCACGTTGGGACCCTTGCTCAGGTAGATTCTGACTCTCTTCTCCCGGACTGGGGGCCACAGGGCGATGTTGGCACGACCTCGGGGGATGCCCAGGACCGTCTCGTGCACGTACACACACCACAGGTTGCAGGTGGCCTCGGTGGTGTGCGGGGGGAACTCCCACTCCTGCCGCTGCTGGTTGCGGCCCAGCTCGTGGACAGGGCCCCAGAGCCCCTTGGTTCTGATGAGCTTCTCATTGATGAGCTCCTGCACCGACTCCAGATGGCACATGATGGGGTACCCCGCATGCATCCAGCCTGCGACACAGAGCAGGGGGGAGAAGGGGTTAGCACGCTCCCCACACGTCTTCCAAAGTTCTCTGTTTTGTGTCTCCCAAAATACCCAGTAGCCCCGATGACTTCTGAACCCTATATGGCTCAGATGGCCACTCCAAACCCAGACCCCCCAGGCTTTCCTCCTTTTCCTCTCGCCCTGTGGTGACGCCTTCACCCTCACTCTGACCTGAGGCTGTGTGCTCACAGCACGTGATGCAGGTCACACATCGCTGTTCCTGCCACTGTTCAGTTTTTCTCTTTTTCTGAGAGTGCCCTGCCCATGTGAACCTGTGTCATTATACTCTTTTCTCAGCATTAAGGACTCACTGAGGGTGTCCCCCTTCTCATTATTTAGATGTGGAGTTGCTCCCTTTGACATTACTTTATAGGGATCATCTATATAACCCAAGAAAACTGGGGTCCTGAGCAATGCCCATGGTTCCTTAATTTCTATAGATACCCCTTCCCTCAATTTTTTAGACCACTTGGCCCACTGGTAAAAAGCCATCAAAATGTCTTCCTCAGTGTGCTGAGGGTACACACAATGTGTTACTTAACCATTCCATAATTGTTGGAGATTTAGGTAGTTTCCAATTTTTTTGTGAAAGGAAGTCACTGAGTCTATGTTTTTCCAATTACACTTTTGCTCTTTGGTTTAAATAGCAAGGCTTACATCTCATATGTCTTGCTGTAAAAACCTTTTTACCCTGCTGGCCACCCACCGCATGGCTGTTGGAAGAAAAGAAGTCCTTCAGGGGCAGCGTGCGCAAGGGGCTGCTTCGACCAGGGCACCCACCTACTGAGATCTGCACGTCAGCGACAATCCTCTGCGGCAGCCGCAAGGGGAAGGGCTCCGCCCCCAGCCGTGCCACCGCCTGCATCACCTCGTCCCAGAGGCGAAGCAGCGGCTCCGGGTTCTCCAGTGTGCGGAGGTTGGCGGTCGGCACCGTCAGGATGATGTTGTCCGTAGCCAGCTCTCCCCAGGGACCTGGGTTCTCCTGAAGACGCCTCTTCCACTCCTCCTGTGATGTCTCCCCTGCGAAGGGAGGCCAGGGGCTTGAAACGCCCTTTTCCAAACCCCTCATTACAACACGTAACTTGAACCCCAGGAGGAGAACACTAAGGTCATGATCAACCACGTCCCCCTCTCCATCCTTCTTCTGTGACGCCCCCATGGATATGGTTTGGTCTATCTCCTTGGCTCCAAAGCTGAATCTAAGGAGGCTTATCTTCCTCCCATCCTCCAATCCGACTCTCTCTTCCTGCACCAAAGGACCAGTGACCTCCTCACCCCAGCTCTCCCCTCGCCAGGGTTCACGCCACCACTTCCCCTCACCCAGCTTGTAGAATGGGGCGTGCACGGCGCCCTTCACGGTGATGGGCACAGAACCCAGCTTGCTGCTCTGAGGCACGATGATGTAGAGCAGGCCGCCCCAGAGGCAGGTGATCGACTTCGTGGGCTTGTCCAAGCAGCACCGGTTGATAACCAGTGGGCCTCGGAACAACTTGCTGGCCCTGGTCAGGTCGTCAGTGTGGCAGCCAATCTGGACCTGGAGCAGAGAGACCCCCCCCGCCCCGAGTCACATCAGGGCATGTGCAGTGGAAGGTGGGCTGTACGACCCCAGCCTCCCTCCTGTATACGAGCCACATGTGCTAACCCTATGAATCGCATCATTCCTTAGGTGGCATGGACTGAGTCGTGTGTAAATATCCTCCCAGGGGAGTCAGACAGCTCCACTAGGGTGATGCTGAGACACTAGTGTGAGGGGTAACAGGTGTTCCATGGTGGGGACTTTAGTGTTGCTAACGGGATGGAGAGGGTCCAGCCTTTGCTGACTTGAGAGGAGGCCCAGTGGGGCTGATTCAGTTCCTCCTGATCTCCAAGGCCCCCCTTCCTGAACAGATGGAGTGACCCCTGTCTTTGGTGGAGCCCTGGAATTGTTCTCTGGGGTTTATGCTATCAAGTTCCAGGATAGATGCAGACACAGAGTAGGTTCTAACTGTCACAGCGACTCTCGGGAGAGACAGAGCAGTGTGGCAACCTAGTCTGTGTGTGTATGTGCACGTGACAGCTGAGGGGGGGACGGGGCCAACAAGGAGCAGTCTTTGGCGTCTGAGGAAGAAGCCGGAGTCTGGAAGGCCTTGTGCTCCTGAGGGAGAGGCGGATGGGTGGGAAGTGAACTGAGGCTTGCTGAATTCCACTGTGTGCCAGGGGTTCTCCCACAGGGCATCTTTTCAGTCACCTACTCCATGACGTCAGAGGAACACACAGAACTTCAGGGTCAGAAAGTGCTTAGGTTTGAGTCCTGGACTCTGACATATACATATCACGTACAGTTGTCCCTCGCTGTATTATGGTTCACTTTTCACAGTCTCACTGTATTGTGGATTTTTAAATTGTATATATTTAATTTTGTATTGCGGATTTTTTGCTATATCACAGGATTTTGCGATATATAGGTATTTTTATATATTTATTATTTTAATTATTTTTGTGGTAAAATAAGCTGTAGTGCCCTTCTTGGCTGTGCAGTACATTCATCTCCATCATCGTCACCTTCATCATCATCAGTACTGCACGGCTAATTCATCAGCATCTTCATCATTCAAGTTATAGTATATTCACTGGTGAGTACCCACATAGAATTTTATATGTTGTTAAAATTGTGTAAGTTTAAGAGTGTAGAAAGTGTTTAAGAGCATAGGAAGTGTTTATAAGAGTGTGGGAAAGGTTAATAACGGTGTGGGAAAGGTTTATGAGTGTGGGGAGGGCTTATAAAGCTTTAAACTATATATAAATAATAAAATAAATATAAGGTTGCTACTTCGTGGATTTTTGCCTATGGTTCTGGAACCTAACCCCGTGATAGACTAGGGACCACTTGTATATATCTATACATTTTATTCAATCATTTACCTGTTCTGCCCCTTAATTGCAGCATCCTTAAAATGGGGTTAAAAGTACAACCCCCCCCCCCCATATTGCCAATAGGGTTTTTATTCGGATCAAGGAAGACGGATCAAGGAAGACGTCAACTGTGAGAGCAAGAACATTTGGATTCCACGTTTCCCGGGGGACGGGGGTGTGGCCTTACCTTCAGGTCCGCAGAGGCAGAGGCTTCAGGCAGTGAGACCTCTATGATTTGCCGTCCAGGTATGTAGAGCCCGGTGCTCATCCAGCAATATCGGGTGCCTGTCAGAAAGCACAGGGCCGATTTGACCCCTCTCCTCTGTGGTTCTAGCTCCACCCACCATCTCCATGGTCCCATTGCCAGCTCTGCCCATCTTTCCCCCTCCACACTGCCCTAACTCAACTCTTGCAAACCTTACTTAATGCCCCAACCTTCATCTCTTAAAAATGCATAGCAGAGGGTGGAGGTGCATTCTGGAGGTGACCGGGTCCCTGAAGTGAGCTAAGTCATCATACCCCGGTCTCCTGGCTCCCTCAACTCTGAGCTCCCCCCTCCTCATTCCATACCTGGATTGTTGCAGTTGACATCCACGGTGATAGGAGATTCTGAGGGGCGCAGATAGGGGCTGCTGTACATGTCCTCGATTTCTGGGACTAATAGAGAGAGGTCACTTCCAGAGTGGGCCAGCCCCGTGGCCAGGGAGAGCATGGCCCCCCTGCAGCAGTCATTGATAACTGGGTTCTCCCGGGTCGCCACCGGGAGCCGGTACCGACTCAGCAGCTTCCGCAGCAGCCGGTGCACAGACATGTAGGCGGGGATCTCCTCCGCGGGGATCTGCAGGAAGGCCGCGCCGTCTGGCCCCAGCTTCGCCAGCCACCCCTTTTCCACGTTCCCTCGCTTCCTGCCCATTATAACCTGGAACTCGGCCAGGGTGGAGCGGAAGTGATAGGTCCTTATCCCCGCTTTAGGGGTGCGGAAGGGCCCGGGATTGAGGCTTTGGCTGGTGATGCTGATACCAAAGGGGTTGAGAAGGAGGTTTCCTGGGAACCGAGCCAGAGGGGACACTCCGGGGTTCTTGAAGGCCCACCACCAGGCTTGGGCTGCAACAAACAGTCCCCCGCCCTCGGCTACAAACTCCTGCAGCTCCTTGACTCCCACATCACTCACGGGCTCAAAGCAGTAAACACTGGCATCACTGGTCAGGTGGGGCTCGATGCTGGTGTCTATGCCCCCCACTGCAAGCAGGCTGCTCATTGTCCTCAGTTCTGTCTGCACCACGATCTTGCCTCGGCGGCCTGCATCCAGCCAGCGCACCGCATTCAGCAGAAAGGGGCCCAGCTTACTGACGGTGAATAAGACCTTGTGGCCCATAACGACCACCCGGCCCCGGCCATAGCGGGCGGCCGCTATGACACAGCCGTGGTAGGAATCTAACCCCAGCGGAAAGGCCAAAGCCCCATGCACGAGCAGCTGGGACGGGAAACAATCTGAGTTGCTGATGTCCAACTCTGAAATCCCATGCAGTAGCTCGTCTCTGTCCTCGGAGAGATCGTCTTCACAGCTGCAAAGTAGACACGTGTTCTCTTAAAGGAGAGACTCTGCATGGAGCTCTTAGAACAGAGTCTAGCTAGCATCAGCTTTGCTAATATTACCATTGTTAGCTCTTCCAGGAGAGCTGGGAGAACCACGTGGACAGATCTGATATCACTGGGTGTGGGGACTCCTTTAAGGGAAGAGGAGGTGCTGGGGTGGGGGCACTAAGCATTCATTCTGCTCAGCACATTCTCTGTGTATAAATTCTCCAAAGGAAACCCCGAAGAAAGCCTTGCTGGCTTCATCCAACACTGTATGTTAGATATTCTAGATATAAGTGTTAAAAGTGTCCTTTAAGCACTATATAAAGAACTGAATGGGAAATCATATTTTCATCCTTCTAAAGAGTCTTATTTATAAATTTCATGCAATTAAGTTTCTGCAAATAAACTCCTGAACAGCTGAGTGCATGGTGCTATTAGAATCACTATTATCTCAGTGTGGACCAGGGGAACTGACTGGCCTCAACTCTAGTGAGACTCTCCTGTTTCCTGAACCCAAGAGGACTGTCTACACCCAGCCCTCCACCCATTCATTGCCAGCCTACAGGAGTGACGCATATCCATGCCCTGTGGTTTTTCTGAGCACCCGTCTGTTCCTGTTCAAAATGGAGATGGGGGCTGGATACGTAGTGGAATTATTAGGAGATGGGGGCAGAGTGACCTCTATAGGCTTGAGACCCCAGAGCTCGTTATGTCACTTGTATTTGGTAAGATTGTGGCAGCTGAAGGCAATGCTGAAAAACAGTGAATTTTAACTTCTGCATTTAAGTCTAGATCTATTTTTAATTATTTATTTTGTATGGAGTAGGATACATTTTAAGATTCACTTTATTTCCCCCATAAAGGTTTTAGAGCCATCTGTTGAAAAGATACTCTTTTCCACATTGAATTACCGTGGCACCTTTGCCAAAAAATAATTTGAGCATAAAACTGTGGGTCTATTTTTTAACTTTCTAGTCTTTCATACATCTGCATGTGTCTCCTTATGCCAAAACCACAGTGAGTGGTTTGATTACTTTAGCTTTCTAGTAAGTCTTGAAATTAGGTCATGTTAGTTCCTTTCATGGGCATATACTTTTAGAATCAATTCTAACTTTGCTTGGGATTGCATTGAATCTGTATGTCATTTGGAGGAAATTTTACATCTTAAAAATATTGAGTGTTCTGTTCCATCACCATGGTGTATTTCTCCATTTTTTTAGGTTTTATTAAATATTTCTCAATGTTTTGTAGTTTTCAACATAAAGATCTGATAACATGTTTTGTTGAATTTATCCATTACCCTTTTATGATTTTTGGGTCCTGTTTTAATTGATGCCACATTTTTAATTTCAATGATCATTTTTTGGCTGCTCATATATAAAAATATAATTGATTTTTGTATGTTGACCTTATATCCTGCCACCTGGCTCAACTAGATTATGATAGTAGTTTTATAGACTGAAAATCTTTTTTTACATGGATGATCATGCCTTCTACAAATAAACACAGATGCACTTTTTAATTTTTAATCTCTATGCTTTTTTTTACTTGTCTTATTGCAAGATCTTTTGTACAATTTGACTAAAAATGGTGAGAGCATTCTTCCTTTCCTTACTCTTAGTCCTAGGATATTTCACTGTTAAGTCCATTCTTCGCTATCAGTTTTTCAGAGGTGAGTCCTTCCACATTGAAGAAGTTCCTTTATAATTTTAGTTTGCTAAAATTTTATCACAGTGGAGTATTAAAGTTTGTTAAGTGCTTTTTGTGTTTGTGCATGTGTTGAATATTATGGTTTTCTCATTTTTTCTGTTAACATGTGAATTAACTTGATGTTTGAGTGTTAAACCAGCCAGGCATTCCTAAGATAAGCCCACTTGGTTGTGATGTATTATCCTTTTCATGTATTATAATATTCTATTCACAATATTTTTAAAAATAGTCTCTGCATCTATGCTCATGAGGGATACTGTTTTCTTTTTTTGCAAGGTCTTTCTCTGGTTTTGGTCCCAGAAAAATACTGGTTTAATAAATCAAGTTCCAAAAAAATTTTCTTCTCTCCTCTATTTTCTGGAAGACTACACAGAGGGTTAGTATATTTGTTCCTTGAATGTTTGATACAATTCATCAAGGAATTTCTCTGGATTTGGAGGATTTTTGAGGGGGTATATTTTTTACATTAATTTTAAACAAATTTTTTTATTTTAAAATAAAAAATATAAAAGTTTACAATATAGTACAGGAAGTTCCTATATACCCTTCACCTAGTTTCCCTAATATTAACATGTTATATAATCTTAGCACATTTGTCAAAACTAAGAAGCTAACATTGGTAAAATACTATTACCTAAACTCTAACCTTTGTACAAATTTCACCAGTTTTCCCACTAATATTTGTTAGGATTGCATCCCGGTTACTGCACTTCATTTAGTATTAAAGTGTTTTTAATTATAGCTCAACTCATTTGATGTATACTTTCCGTTTCTTCTGGTGTCAGTTTTAGTAGTTTTTGTCTGTCAGGAAATTTGTCCATTTCATCCAAATTTGTTGGCATCAAGTTGTTATAATATTGTCTTACTATCCTTTTAATATCTGTAGGATCTGTATCAATGTTCTTTATTCCATTCCTGAAATTTGTAATTTGCGTTATCGCTCTTGTTGTTATAACCAGAATACCTAGAAATTTATCACTTTTACTCTATTAACTGGCTTTTGATTTTATTGTTTCTCATCTTCCTTATCTTCTTATTCCTTCCACATATTATGGGTTTAATTTTATTTTTTATTTTTTTCTTAGATATTTGATGTGGCAACTTAGACCACTGAATTTAACTTTTTTACTGTTCTAATAAAAAGCATTTAAATTTCTCTCTAAGCACTGCTTTAACTGCATTCCACAAATTTAGACATGCTGCATTTTCATTTTGTATTCAGTTCAAAATATCTTCTAATTTCCTTTGTAGTTTTTTTCTTTGACTTACAGAATATTTGTTTTTTTAAAAACTTACAGATATTTAGGTGTTCCAGATATGCTTATGTTTTTGATTTCTAATTCAATACCATTGTGATCAGGATATACTAAGTATGACTTCAAACCTTTTAATCTTGATGAGACATTTTATGGCATAACATATGGTCTTGCTTCATGAATATTTCATATATACTTATAAAGGACGTGCATTCTGCTGTTGTAACCTTGTTCATCATTTACACATTCAGACATTAAGATTGAATCAACAGATAGGAACAAATGTAAAACCAACCCAGGTAATTTTTGAACACAATACGTAAACTTTCTATGCTCTGTGCAGTATATTTGGAGAATAAAAAGAAGAAGAAAACTACAAAAAAAAAATCTTGACCTTATCTTTGTTTTCTGTTGGTAATAGTATGGAAATAGTGATCACATGTTTATTTTGTGTGCACTGTAGGACAGCAAATGAGAACATATTGAGGTTATTGGAAACCAGTCTTCTCACTATGGGAGAAGGAAGATACAATATGGAGTGGGTGGAGGAGAAGAATTCTGCGGTTTTGGATTAAATTTGAATTATATTTGGTATGGATTTAGAATTAAAATATATACATTTCTTGGCTCTGTCTTCTTAGGGGTCCAGAAGTGATGAGTCCAACAACCATGAGCATATCTGGATGAACTTGGTTTCTAAATACCGTTTACCACTAACAGGAAGGATTCCTCAGAGAAACGGCTGAATCCAGGTTTGGGACAGGAAATGGACAAGGTAAACTTGCCACCTCTCATTGCTTCAGAAGTTAGGTACTAAAAAACTGATGGGGCGTGTCAAAGGACTCAGAAGTCAGCTCAGTGGGGCTTTTACTGGCTTCTAACTCTCAGATCTTTGAAATCATTTTCTTGAAATAAGAAATAGTGCCTGAGATATAGTATCTACTCAACCAATGCTGGCTAAATGAATGTACAAATGAACACACATAGTTAGAACTCTTAAAGAGAAGTCTGCAATTTGGGTTAAAATGAGACAAGGGCCTTTTTATCTGAAAGATAGAGTAGACAAAATATTTTGGTTGATTCTCCTGAAATGTCCCTAAGATTGGTTATCTCATGATATGTTTAATCTGCATCGATAGCTTATCGGTGTCTAGTACCTGTTTCTATTTTTAAGTGTATAAAGGGGGTAAAATGTGGCTATCTGTCATGATGGTGTAGTCTCCATTTGATGGAGGAAGCAGGTAACAATATCAATTAGAATCTCAATACTTAATACAATTCAGACAATGCATGTGATTTGGGAAAAAGCAGCAGCAGGATGGATGCTGGTGATTTTCAC
The DNA here is from genome assembly GCF_036850765.1 of Saccopteryx bilineata. NCBI lineage: Eukaryota > Metazoa > Chordata > Mammalia > Chiroptera > Emballonuridae > Saccopteryx > Saccopteryx bilineata. The sequence continues at coordinate 344,232,749 of NC_089491.1, forward strand.
TGGTTGGAAGCAGTAGTCATGACATCACACGCATCATACCATAGCAGGGAGACAGGATGTCAAATAATGAAAATGTCTCAGGTACTTTGGGCATGTTGCTTAAGTCATTCAGTTCTCACCACCCTGGAAGGTAGTCATTAGTCATTCCACTTTAGAGATGAGGCTTAGAGAGGTTAGCTCAGGCTCAGTGGTTTAGAGCAAGCCCCCAACAGAGCTTGTCAAGTTATTAAAGTCTGCCTTCTCCAAAGTCGGTGCATATTCAAGGGCACATGAGATCTTACTAGAATCCCAAGTCCTGTGGTGGGGCTGCGGGTAGTTTATGACAGTGGACCTGGTGCCTGTCCATATGAAATTCTTAATAAGAAGAAGGTGGGACTGGCTCTGCACATGGAGAGACTGCTCAAGGGAACAGACTACAGGCAGCTTCGGACACAGAGACTAAGTGATCTAACTGTATATCACGACACTTGTGGGAAGGTAGGGCAGTGACTATGAGGCTCATGTCCTGACATCTGGTGGGTATTCTTATCACGCTAAAAGTAGATCACAAGGTTTTACCACTTATAGTTTTATTTTTCTGACCATGCAAGGTAGTAACTCCTTCTGAAAGAATTTGATTCACCTTAATAAGACCTATGGACTCTAATTTTAGAAGGTGGAGAGAATTCCAAGATATTGTTTAGAATTTAATTTGGTAAGAAACTTGCAAATAATGAGATTAAAGGTGAAAGGTTAATTTGCACTCATCTGTACAAAGGAGGGTTTAAAAATAAGTCACAAGACACTTTGGCAGAGTGGCTAAACCCACAGGGGCTTTTAATCGAAACCTCATTCAGCCGGTGATGGAAATCATCTTCTTGAATTCTAACAGAAGCATCTCAGTGTCTTGTGCTGTCTAGCATTTCTAAAGTGCTTGGAAGGTATTTTGTATGACATTACCTATCACAGCAGGAGTGGAGGAAGGGCCAAGCGCTCAACAGTGGGCAGTAGTTAATATTTGCACTTTAGTTTCTTCGGCTTACTTCACTTCAACCAGTAATCTCAGGAAAGTGACTGTTACCACCCTCAATTCATCCACGGGTCAAAAAGTTGCCCACCTAATGTGTGAGTAATGTACCTCCCTATAAAAGCAAAGAGTCAGGAGGTACGATGCAATCTTACCTAGTAAATCACCAATATAGTAACCTGTAATCTCCACTATAGATGCTACACACTTCCTTTATTAAATCAGATGTTTTCTTAAGCATTAGCTTTCAAGTTGATTGCATGTGCATGTGCATGCATACACACACATACATACACGTACACAGATGACCTAACCACCCCCGAGTTGGAATCACTGCGTAGGAGAGATGATTTAGGCATAGCCAAAGGAAAAAAAGGTATGTTTTGGAAGAGAAAAACAACTTTTAAGGCAACTAAGGGGGAATTAGGCTGGTAAGAAATAAAACTATGGCCAAGTCTTACCTTCCTATTCCAAGATCATCGAAGTTTGATCAATTGGATCAATCAGTATGCCTCTGAGCACTGTGCCTCCCCTCATTGCACGTGTGAGAATGGAGCTGTGGGGTGTTCTAGGAGGTCCTTGCCAAGGAGAGGCATGACTCATTCGTTCCTTGACCCTCTAGCAGCCCTGGTATGTCCTATTAACCTACTATAAGAGTTTTTTTTTTTTTTTAATGTTTATTTTATTGATTTTAGAGAGGAAGGGAGAGAAAGATAGGAACATTGATCTGTTCCTGTAGGTGTCCTGACTGGGCATCAAACCAGCAACCTCTGCTTCAGGATGATGCCCTAACCCACTGAGCTATCTGGCCAGGGCTGTGAGAGCTTTAACATGCAATACAGGGTGTGTCCTGGTGCACTTTTCCTACTCCTGAGCCTGCCAGCTTCTAATCACTTTCATCCATTCATCTGCTCATCTATCCAGTCAATGTTTACTGGGCACCGACCAAGAGAGGATACCCTCTCCTAACTCCTAGACTGAGTGTAGACAACCTGTGCCGTCTTTTCTGTTTTCTCTGCTTCTTGCTGCCATCCTAATCCCACCCGGCTGGACATATTAAAACCTTTGCCACGGCTCTCTAGACAGTCGTATAGGGCATCTCACGTCTGTTTTCTTTTTCCTCACATTTCAGTTGCAAGCAGCCTTCTGCTATGAACCTTCCCAGGTTAGCCGTGCAAACTCTGGGAACCCACATGGTTATTTTATTAAGCTAGATGCTGAGTGAAATATGGCCACTAAGAAATTTCTCCCCTCAAAGAGATAAGTAGGCAGCAGCAATGGAGACCCTGCCTCTCCTGTGACTCAGGGTATTCTTACTAGCTGGATGATTTATGGAGAATCCACGTCTGAGTGCCAGGTTCTGTTGTTTAGTCTGGGAGTAACCTGAACACAAGGACAGTGTCTGCTTCTTAACCTGGGACCAGCTCCCTGCTGTGGGAATGCACTCACCTGACTAGGACTGGGATCTTGGGCATCTTCTTAGACACTTTGCAGAAACTCGTGTCTCCCTTGTTGTCGGTGAAGTATATGCCCGCCACGCTGGTCACAAGGTTCCCAGGGAATGTGAACAGAACCCTTTCATCGTCGCCCTGGTTGGCCCAATCCCAGGCCTGGCCTCCGATGAGCAAGCCTCCTCCACGTTTCATAAACTTGATCAACTTCTCAGTCATGGTCTCGTTGTAGGCGTCAATGCAGTAAACCCCCAGGGAGTCTTCCACTTCTGGCTCAAGCTTTGCCTCCAATCCAGAGCCCTCGAGGATTTTGGCCAGGGCTGCCAGGGATGGGTGTACCCCAACTGGAGCCCCAGGGGAAGAACAGAGCCATCCCACTGCATTGAGGAGAAAGGGAGAGAGCTGGGCTTCCACCAAGTAGTCCTCGTGGGGCACCACCACCAGGCGGCCTCGGCCATAGGAGGATGCGGCAATGAGGACCTGGCCCATGTCATTCATCATCACGGGGAAGGAGGCCTCTCCAATGAGAAGCAGTTCAGATGGGACGGCATCTTCAGGGACATCCCAGCTCGTCACTCCATTCATAAGGGCCTCAAAGGCAGCAGAGGGGGTCGCCATGGCTGGATCGGCTTCTGCAGAGAGGAAGGCAAAGGCTAAACTTGGGGAGGAATAAACAAGTCAACAGGCCAAGCGGTTCATTCCTGCACTAGCTGGGAAGTTCTTCCCATTACACAGATGAGACTGACACCATGAAGTGACGCAGGCACTCACCAGGGGTGGCCGTGTGTGCAGTCTAGGAGACCCCGTCACACCCTGTCCTCTTAAACCCTCGGGGTCAAACTAAAAGGACTCAATGCTTTTCAGTCACCCAGGGAAACAAACAGAAGTGAAGAATATGTCCCCAAAGGGAGCTGTTTCAGTATCAAGCCCCAGTACCTGAGAATGTGACCTATTTGCAGATGGTAACAAGTTATAAAATCATGGAAGATTCTTATTTTCACCTCTCCAGGTGGAGGAAGGCGTGTGTGTGTGTGTGTTCACAAAGATCCTCCGCTTCTTTACCATGAGCTCCCTCTTAAGGCCCTTACCTCTTTTCTATTTCCTTTGTCGGAGAACACGCTCATTCACAAGGCAATATGGCCAGGAGATTAAAAGTTCGGCTCCGGAGTTAGGCTTTCTGGGTCTGAATCTCGGTTTTGCTGTTGCTAACTGTGAAATCAGGCACGTCTTCTCAGACTTAGTTTCCGCACTCGTTAAGTAAGGGTAGTAGGATCTACCACGTAAGGATGTCCCGAGGAATAAGGGAATTATACAGGTTAAGTGTCTTTCAATTATTTATTATATTTAGGGGAATTAATCATTTATTATAATGTATATGAGATTATACAGAAATATACACACACATACCAATGTATATTTGCTTATAATTGGGCAAGCATAAACTAAGTATGTGCGTAACAGAATTCTTGTAAACAAAAAAGCCCGATCTAATGCTATTGTAGATTTTACAAATGTTGGATTAAGGATATACTGATTCTGATTTTATAGTTTTCATAATTTTGGAGGCAATACTAATAATAATTAGTATTGTATTGAGTTCCCAAGTATTTCCATTGACCCCTGAAAAAGCCTGTGGCACTTCCCCAGGTCATGTTGGGAAGGCCCCAGTCCCCACGCAAAGAGCATACTCTCTGATCGGCAGCCGTCTCTAAAACTCAAGAAGTATGACATTTATCCTTTTCCCTCCAATGCAGCCCCTCTTAGGTACACTACCTAAGCCTGATGTCCCCGATGGTCAACAAGGGTGACCTCTACCTCAGAGAACTACTGAAAAGCTACAGTCAGCAGCTAATTGGCTAATGAGAGCCTGTCCATTCCCTGCTCTCCTGGTGTCCACAAATAACCAGGGCAGCAAGCCACCCAGAACCACAGTTGTGTCCCTCCCCCCTGCTCCATATCCTGTCAATGTCCTTGTTCTCAATTTCTAGTCACACTGCCATTAACCTAGTTCGGGTCCTCTGTAACTCAGTCCTTGACTGCACTGATCCAGTTTCTCAGTCACTAGTACCTGCGGTCACCAGTATTCTTCTAAAGCCACCCAGAAGAGGACCCCCATTGCCGGACCTCACCATGGCCCACAGGGGGAAATCTGAGCGCTCAGAGCGGGTGTGAGGCCCCCAGGGCTGGCTACTCCTCACTTTCCCAGCCGTACCTCCTGCCACCCAACCTCTCTGTGGCTTCCGGGACACCTGGCATCCCTGACATGCCAGCTTTTCCTTTAGGTTCTCTTCCCATTCTCGTCCCTTCCCACTCCCCACTCCCCATCTTTCTATCCATTGAAATCCTGTCCTCCTGAGAGGAGATATTCATGTGGAAATTCATGTGGTCAATCAGTCTATAAAGATATGCTCAATCTCACTAATCAGGCAAATAAAAATATAACTTTATGTTGCTCATGTTGTCAAAAAAGAAGGCAGTGAAGAAGGAAGAGAGGAAAAGGCAGAGAAGAAGTTGAAGAAGACAAAGGTAGCTAATGATGTCCAGCGTCCAAAGGCTTTAAGGACCATAAGGACTGAGAGCCTAACGACCATGTGACAACGGCAACCACAGATGAGCAATCCCTCCTCTAATAACCGCTCTTACAAATAAAAGCAGCAGTATTAAAGATCCAGGAATGCTTACTGTCACAAAACCAACCTAGAGCCCTGGCCGGTTGGCTCAGCGGTAGAGCGTCGGCCTAGCGTGCGGAGGACCCGGGTTCGATTCCCGGCCAGGGCACATAGGAGAAGTGCCCATTTGCTTCTCCACCCCTCCGCCGCGCCTTCCTCTCTGTCTCTCTCTTCCCCTCCCGCAGCCAAGGCTCCATTGGAGCAAAGATGGCCCGGGCGCTGGGGATGGCTCTGTGGCCTCTGCCCCAGGCGCTAGAGTGGCTCTGGTCGCAACATGGCGACACCCAGGAGGGTCGCAACATGGCGACACCCAGGATGGGCAGAGCATCGCCCCCTGGTGGGCAGAGCGTCGCCCCCTGGTGGGCGTGCCGGGTGGATCCCGGTCGGGCGCATGCGGGAGTCTGTCTGACTGTCTCTCCCTGTTTCTAGCTTCAGAAAAATGCAAAAAAAAAAAAAAAAAAAAAACCAACCTAGAAATGGAGATAGGTAACTGACAGGAAATGCTGCTTGGAACCAGTTTGACTCCTGTAAGTTCAGGATCTCTAACCCAAAGCCACACACATTATCCACATATCCTGCCCCCACAACTCCCTATACTGCAACATATGACCCTGGGGCACAGTCCCCCGCCAGCCCCCCATGCACTCCCCATGTAGAGCTTCCCCTCAGACCCCTTCTCTCTGGGCCTGTGTCGCTGCTGGTGTTGACACTCCAAACACACCGAGAGCAGGGAACTCACACTTCTGTCTCTCTGGTTGTCCTCTGAGCTGGTACAAGGGAGAAGAAATATCTGTGAAATGACCAAGGGAAGGGCAGGTGGCTTGGAGATTTCAAAAGCAGGGGACTTGGGAAAAGAGGAAGGCTTTCCCTGATGGGTCTCCTTCTTGTACCTTTCTCCTGACCCAGACTGACAACTCGAGTGAGCAGGGTCTGGCGGGGGACGTGGCCCCCTTTTTTCTCTGCCAGTCCCCCCCGCCCCCGTTCCTGCACCGGGAGTCTGCAGCGTCAGCCTGAGTATGAACACGGCCTGTGCTGTGCATGTGGCCAGGCCGCCTTTGAGAGGAACAATGTTTGAGCCAAGTATGGTAATCTGCCTCATAGAGTATCACATGCTGTTACAAAGGATGACTTACATCCATTTTGCCTCTACCTAGAAGAATGTCCTAGATCTATTTTAAGTGAAAATTTCAAATCATCATAATATATAGGACAGAAACCCATTTTTGTTGGGACGGTGATGCTGCAGTAGAACTAGTCATTTTAGTAGTAGAGTAGTAGCACTCAGTGACACGACAGTGCTTACCAGGTTCCTGGCGTTATTATAAGTGCTTTACATAAATTATTTAATCCTGACGATAAACCTGTGAGGTATGCATTATCACTGTCCCCATTTTAGAGATGGGCAAAAACACAAAGAAAACAAAAAAAGACAGCCAGAGATTTTGTTACTTGCTTAAGTCACACAGGTAGTCGTGGTAGGTCCAGGAAAGCTAGTCCTGGAGTCCATGTTCCTAAGAAATAGATCAGCCTGTTAAGTACCTGTTTCTTATATATATAAAAAACCTATGAGGCAACATTTCAACAGACTTCCATTAGGAAGGGAAGAGGCCAACGACAGTACTCTCTCTTATTTGCAAGTCTGCATCCTTTGAACTGGTTTCGGTACTAGCGTTACAATTAAAAATAGCATAGGTAATATGAATTCAGTGAACCAAGTAAACATGCATTAAATGATTGAGCCCAGAAATGATTAGATTGATAATTGATCCTATGTCATTCATTCCAAAATGTCTTCCCTCACCTCCCCGTAAGTTGTGCATGTATATGCCCATCATGAAGCCTGATTTTTCTCCTCTGTGGGGGTACCCTGAGCTTTGCAGCTGGGTCTGTTTCTACTTTAACCAGCTATGGGTAACTCTGACACTTGACTCTTCAACCAAATGCCTCCTCTTGTGGCCTGAATCCCTGTTTGCCCTCCAAGCGTGGTGAGCTCAGACGGACACAGTCTGGAGAAATACCTTTGACTTCTCCTCTTAAGTCCTTCACCTTTGGTTCTATTTCTATGGGTCTTGCTTTCTCTCCTGCAGGAACCCAAGCGCCTCTAGAGCAGATGGTACTGCAGGTACAACTGAGAACTCAGGGAGAGAGCCTTACAAATCCCCTACCCCTGCCACAGAGTGACCCCAGGGTATCTAAATAGGGTTTCCCCTAAGAGATGTATATGGGCAGGAAGGCGAGTCATGAGCCTGTGTTGCTTATTGTACCACATCCTGCATTATAATTCGATTTCAAATCCGCAAGATAGGGAGAACGTCTGAGATCAGATCTAGGAGATTGTGGATTTCCTAGGAGAGTCAACAGGAACTCTGTAGATGGATGACTGAATGATGGCCATAAGGTACAGGTGTCAGAGCCACCAAGGATGACCTCTTCAGCAAACAGCTACCCTGGTCCTGAAAATGGTGCATATCAGAGACATCCAATTATATAGGTCTGCTCCTCTTCATGCACTTTTCTTCCACAATCCCTTTCTCTTTTTCCTTACATGTCCAATATCTTTTCCAATGTCCATCAACTTCTCTTAAGCCAGAATTAGGGTGGGTCCAACTTCTTCTTTTGCAGTCTGTCTGAGATAGTCCCTGCTCAATCTTCCTTGTCACTTAAAAATGGTTTAATCCATACATTTAAAAGAATATGTAATGCACGTGGAAGGATACAGATGGTAAATTAATAAAACAATTAAAAAAATTAATCTGATTCCCATATGCCACTGCCCAGCCTTAAAAAAGACAATTGCTGTTATCTTTGAAGGTGTGCTTGTAGCTCTCTGGAATCATTCCCACCCCCATTTCTGTTCCCCACGGTTGATCTTACTGCACTCCCTTCCTAATGGCTGAGCTGCCCTGGTGCTCTGTCTTTCCGCTCACCTCTCTAACAGTGTAACCTCCCGGAACAGTAGAATGGAGGACCATCAGCCCTTGGGTGAGAAAGCCTGCTTTGCTTTTTAAAAAATTCCTGGTGCTGCCTCTTACTAGGTGTCGATCAGGCTGCCTCCGAGGGCGTTCTGTCAAAGGCACACAGCCCGGAGAAGGGACGTCCCACATTCCAGGGACTGTCACTACTAAGTTCTGGGGCGGGATTCCTCTCCCCCCTTTTCCACTGCGGGCTCTCGCCGGGGCCAGACTCTCCTCCCTAGGCCCAGGGCCGATCTACAAAGAGCAAGTCGGTGACGTCAGGGGAGGAGAGGAGGGGGGCTCAGCTAGAGGGTGGAGACAGCTGGGGGAGGAGGGGTGCCGAGGGGAAAGCTGGGGTTGGCAGGGCCTGCTGGCAAGGAGGTTGGGGAGGGACGGGTGGCCTCTCTTCCACACGCTCCAGCCTCCAGGGGACCAGTGCGAGTCGGTGGGGGACCTTGGTCCCAGACACGGTGTGCGCCAAGATTAAAGGGCAGGAGGACAGAAGCAATGCTCCGCCACCAGCCACCTGTGTGACCCTGAGGCAGCCCTGCCTCCTCGCCGGGCCCTGGTATTCTCATCGCCCAGAGCTGCGGATTCCATGCAATTCCTCCAGGGCAGGCCTGCGTGTAACTCGACGACACAAAGCAGGCAAACAGATGTCACATGTCAGGGCCCCCGGGAGGAGCACTGCGGCAGGCGCGACGCGGAGCCCCAGGGCAGAGGACGACCGCTAACAGGACCTCGACACAAGCGGCGAGGGATTATGTCCCGGGTTTGGGCTCCCACAGGTCCCTCCGCGCCCCCCTCTCGGCCTCCGGCACCGCCCTTCCCCAGACCCCCACCGATCCGCCGCCACTTACCCTTCTCCGGCCTGGAGAGAGCCACTCACCTGGTCGCCTTGCAACGTACAAAGGGGCCGCTGGAGGGGCAGGGCTGGACGCCGAGGGGCGCACGGGGCAGCGGGGAAGGGGCTTCCTCGCAAGCCGCGCCGGGGCGAGGAGTGCGGAGGAGACGGAGGGGGAGCAGAGGAGGGGTTCCCGAGCAGTCTCCTCCCCACTTCCTCCCGGGCGGGATCGAGCCCGAGGGGCGGCGCTTGGCAGGGGACAGCGCTTCTTTGTGTCGCCTGCCCAGTCAGCTGGACACTGCGGCGTTGGCCCCCCTCCTGATGGTAGTGGGACCGGCCGTTTATTTGAGACATAAACTTCTCTGACTATTCACTGATAAGAGAAAGGCTGGATAAACTACTGTATAAGATAGATAGATAGATAGATAGATAGAGAGCTTAGATCTCCATTCAGTTAGAGGAATTTGCTTGAAGTATTGCCAAAGGGAAAATAAAAACTGTAGGAATTGTTCAATATGCTTTCTTTTTTTATAATATAAAACAGCCCTGTGTATATTTATATTATGGTAGGTGAAGGGAATGATACATCTCTGTCAATACGATTTAACCAGAGGAATAGAGGAGGGAAACTTTTATATAGCGCTATCTTGTTGGCATTGTTTTATGTTACTTTTGTAAACTAAAAATAAGGATATATTATATTTCAAACAAACAACAGGTAGCTAAGTCCTCTCTAATGATTGTTTGGCAGCTGCTCCTCCCTTCTATGAATTGCAAGTTCCTACTTTGTGTGATGACTTGCCCTGGCTCAGGTGCTACCCGGGGCCTGTGGAATGAGGGTAGTATAGAGGTCAGAAACCCAGGTTGCCATCAGATGGCCAAGATTCAGATCTCAGGGCTACGTTTTGTGGGCTGAGTGACTTTGAGCAAGTTACTTAATTCCTTTATGCCTCAGTTTTATTACCTGTAAAATGGGGAGGATGAACTAAGTACCTATATTACAGATTTATTTTAAGGTTTGTATTAGGTGAGTGAATACTTGTAAAGTTCTTCTATCTCTGTCTAGCAGATAGTAAGACTGTATGATTGTGTAAGTAAAACAAATCTTCAGGTAGGCCTAAGCATCAATACTCCATGCTTCGGGAAAATGTGTATCTTTTAAACCTGATGTGCATTTTAATCTTTTACTTCTAGGGCTTTGGTCCCAACTGAAACCATATTCCTTTCCCAATCTCCCTTTAAACACTGCCCCCCCCACCCCGCACCCCCAATTGACTCCTATGAACAATAATCAATAGCAGAATGCAGTAGGTGAGCTCAATGGCACGGTTTGCAGAGAGGAAACACCAGGAAGAGATATCAAGAGAACCTGAATTCAGGGTCCCTTCAGGGACCACCTGTGTGACAAAAAACAGGTCCCTTGCTATGCGTCCTCAAACACGGAGGGCTGGCAACTAGCTTGCTGTGTCCCTTTCAGGTCTGAAATGCCAAGACTAGTCGCACCAAAAGGTGGAACCCCAAAATACTGAGTTTTATAAAAAATTTTAAATCAAAACGAAAACGCATATATTGCTTACATAAAAATAAATGGTAAAAAACCCCAAAAATATAAATGGGAAAGATAACATCTGATTTACCTCTAAGGAAGAGGAAATGAGATTTGGTGGGGAAAAGGTCTTGTCAGGTTTTGTTTCTTAGAAAGGAAGACACACACACACACACACACACAGGCAGAGCTGAAGCAAAGGTGATAAAATGTCAACCTCTGATACATCTGTGTTATTATTTTCTGCACGTATCCATAGCCTTGAACTATGTCTTCATGAGAAATGTTTTTAAAGGACAGGGATATGTTAGACTCCTGATGGTTAGGTTCCTGGAGGAGAAGACTGGCAGCACGCAGTAATTAAGAGCCAGAGGGGAGGAAAAAAGGCAGAAACCGCAGGCAATCTTCTTTGAAACGCATCTGCCTCCTTCAAGCGGTCTCAGGCCTCAAACCCGACCGCCTCCGCAGCCCCGCGGGCGCCCCTCCCCGGTGCTTCCCCGGCTCTGGGCCCGAACTCCCCCTCTCCCACCCAGGACCACTGGACCGGACCACTGGACTCTGTCGGTGCTGCACCCAGGCCTGCTCCGGGTCCAGAAATCGTCACTGAATAAGACTCACCGGCTGTCCAGCAATTTTACACCGGGCTACTTCGGAGGGGGAAGGGCCTCCTCCTCCGCAGAGATGTGGCGAGGAGAGGGAATAGAGCCTGCAGATTTGAAAACTGGTGTCCACGATACTGGAAGCGGTGTAGGGTAGGTGGTCTGTGGTGCAGAGTGGGGGCGAATGGGGGCCGTCCTGGGAGCCGATTGGCAGCGGCGGCGGCGGGGCGGAGTCTGGCCACCCCCACGCCCCCTGATCACAGAGGCCTTGCTTTGTGTCGGTTTCAGCATCAAGATGCCGCCCCAAATCTAGGATGGAGATTGCACGGCAAGGCGATTTGTTGAAAAATATATCTGTGAGACTATTTTCCAACAAGGGAATGGTGACGAATTATGATTAATTTTTATATAAAATAATGCACAACTATTTGCAAGGATGAGTTAAATCTAAATATTTGGCAGAATTTAGGCTTATATTTAGATTTTAAATAAACACAACCTGGTAGTAAAATGGGGAATTTGCATTTTTGTACAAAAAATCTTTAGAAATATTTTATATAAACATAGAAACCATATGAAAAACATGCATCAAACTATTAGCATCAGTACTTTAGACAGGAAAGAGGAGCTTACTTTTATGTATTTTTCTTCCTACACCTCACTGACTTTTTTATTTTTTAGTGAGAGGAGGGGAGGCAGAGGCAGACTCCTGCATGCGCCCCGCCGGGATCTACTCGGCAAGCCCACTAAGGGGCAATGCTCTGTTCAGTGTGTGTGGGGGGGGCTTCCTCTGTTGCAGCTGGAGCCATTTTTTAGTGCCTGAGGCGGAAGCCATGGAGCCATCCTTAGCGTCTGTGGGGTGGGGGGTAACTCGCTCCAATCAAGCCATGGCTGCAGGAGGGGAGGAGAAGAGAGAGGGAGAGGGATGGAGAAGCAAATGTGTACCCTAACCGGGAATCGAATCTGGGACATACACATGCGAGGCCAACACTCTACTGCTGAGCCAACCAGCCGTGGCTCTCACTGAAGTTTTAATACTACTATTAAATATATTATTTTGTGATAAAGATAGACCAATTTAGTGAACTAAAAATAGTTAAAATATTTTTGTTCAGACAGCTGGTAGTAACCACTCTTTAAATATGATTTCTCCCTCTGGGTGGGTTTCTTGCACTTTGTTTATAGTCCTGACTCATCTGAATCGAGTAAGAGTGAAATTCAGCCCTTGACTTTTGAGCCAGAACCTGGCTTTCTGCCTGACCCGGTCCTGCTTGAACCAGTATCTGCTCATCTAGCCTTGTGAGCACAACTTTAGAACCTGGGGGAAAATCACTGGTCCTTTTTTGTGGTTGGCCCCAAGGCCCTGAACAGGTCTTGTGGTCTCAGTTCATTCTCTTGTTTTCTCACTACCTCACCCATCACCCTCTGGCCTCTGTTCACCGGGGACCTAAGGAGGTATCCCCAGATCAAACGGGCCCTATGAAGAGATCATTAAAAAGCTCTCTCTCAAACACAAAACCGACCACAAAACAGTGTCCAGGCTGGACCCTGTGCGGGAATGTGGATTCCGTGGTAAAGGGGGTAGAGTGCCACATCCTGTAATTATTATACTTTGGGGTTTCATTACAGTTCTCCAACCTGAGTAGGCATAAGCCACGGACTGTGGTTATTTTCTTCCGTTGATTCTCCACTTCACATGACCTGTGAACAGGTGCTCCACAATGTCCACTTGATGGACTGATAGACAAAATAGATGAATGCAGACCAAGGAAGGCAATCCTAGTATCCCTCCTCAAAAAAAGACAAACAGCAGCTTGATGTAGAAAATGGATTAATTACAAATTTCCTGTACTGCACTGTAAGTTTTCTTTTCTTTGTGCTGTTTCCTTTTAACTTTCTCTCCTAAGCCTTTTGTTTCCTTTCTATATCTCCCAAAATTTCAGCAGGTTCTAACCTCTCTGTTTCTGACTTCATGTTACTAACTCAATTTTAAGTCCTATATCCTTCCCTATTGCTAATTCCCCTAGAGTTTCTGGTTTTCTTTCCAGTTTTTGCCCTGAGTAGAGACTGCCATGAAATTTTAACATACTGAAATCACTTTTGAGATAGTAAGTTCTATACATATTCAGCAACATAGGAAGGAATGAATAGTTTATTAAAAATCCATAGGCCCTGGCCAGTTGGCTCAGTGGTAGAGCGTCGGCCTGGCGTGCAGGAGTCATGGGTTCGATTCCCGGCCAAGGCACACAGGAGAAGCGCCCACCTGCTTCTCCACCCCTCCCCCTCTCCTTCCTCTCTGTCTCTCTCTTCCTCTCCCACAGCCAAGGCTTCATTGGAGCAAAGTTGGCCCAGGCGCTGAGGATGGCTCTGTGGCCTCTGCCTCAGGTGCTAGAATGGCTCTGGTTGCAACAGAGCAACGCCCCAGATGGGCAGAGCATCGCCCCCTGGTGGGCATGCTGGGTGGATCCCCGTTGGGTGCATGCGGGAGTCTGTCTGAATGCCTCCTTGTTTCCAACTTCAGAAAAAAATACAAAAAAAAAAAAAAGATCCATACTACAAAATATGCAGTTCTTGAAAAGGATGAGCTCGTCATACCTTGAGGAATGCTTTCAATCTATATTTTCAGTGAAACATTTACAATTCTTTTTTATGTTTAGATTTATCTAGCAGGAAAAATAAGGACATATTTGGTGACTTCAGGAAGTGGGGAGAGTTGACCAGTAACTTTTCCTTTAGGCATTTCATGTTTTTTAAAATGTTAGAAAAATTGTTTGAAAAAAGAAGGGGGGGCTATTCAGTAATACCACTCTTAGATATATAGCTACTAGAAATGCATACACACACCACCAAAAAGCATGTGCAGCAATGTTCAAAGCAGGACCATCCTGGAAGCTACCCAAGTGCCACCTCTCTGCTTTCTCCCCTACAGTAATCTTCAATTACAACATTCTTTAAAATTTTATTTTCAGACCAACAAGTATGGAAGGGTTATTGTAAAATACCTGCTTTGAAAAAATTCTAAAGCATGTGTCTAAAGAAGAAATAAAATGATCTCTGATCATTTGAGATGTGAGACAGAACAATGAGAGACTTTTAATTGTGGCACTGAGAGAACACCTTATTTGTAACAACGCTCCCACTGAAAACAGCAATAAAAGTTAAACAAAATATAGGAAACAATGGAAGACTCTGAAGAGCCAACTAAACAAGCAGGAGTTGAGAAGCTCCAACATTCCCTGTGGCTTTTTCCTTTAGCGTATTTTCTAGTTCACATGCTGGGTAACAGAGGGCAAGTAGAAGTGTGAGTCTTATTGGCTTCAGATTACCAAACCACTGGAACTCAAAGGGCAAAACTTCAGAGAAGAAGAAATCTCAGAAGACATGAATCTAAAATTCTATGTACATATTCCCCTCAAGTCCCTGGCTGACTCCTGAACTATGCATTACAGAGAGATACCTTCCCCACACTCCCCACAAAAATAAATAAATTAATTAATTTAAAAAAAATTTGCAGAAAATGGTAGCTAATATAGTAAAGAACAATTGAGTGGTCATTTCAGTAGCTGCACTGTTTTGGGAATAAAGCAGTGATGGCCAACTACCACCAAAGGAAACAATTCTTATCAACACGCTCTGTTTTCAGTTACGATATGAGAAACTCCATAGCATGTAACTAAGAATGACACTCTAGGAGTAAGGACTACGCTGTTGGATAAAGGAAAAATCTGAAATGGATCAGTTCCAAGAAAGCTTAAAACTAACCTTTGATAGTATAATATGAAATTACTCTGCTAGTACTTTATCTATCCCTCACCCCTGAAAAAGTTATTTAAAAAATAACAACATCAACAAGAACGTTATAATTTTTCATTATGTCTTGCATCTAATAAAAAATTTTAGAGAGAGGCTAAAAATCAGGTAAACTGCCAAGAACTCAGAGAAACAACAGATAATAGAAACAGACTCACAAGTGGTACAGACAGTTGAATTCTTAGGGACTGACTTTATAATAACTGTGAATATGTCCATATATAACAGAAACAAAGATGGAGAATTTCAGGATAGACTTAAAACTCATAAAAGAGTAAAATAGAGACTTTAAAAATAAAAATATAATCATTGAAATCAGGAATTCAATAGTTGGTTTTAATAGCATATTAGACACAAATGACCAGAGAATTGATGAACTGTAAAAAAGTTTAATAGAAAGTATTAACCAATAATACAGGGACGGGAGGATGATGTACAAAGAGATGAAATAATTTAGAAAGAGCGTAATAGAATTATAAGACATGATAAAAAGATATAAATTATATGTGATTAGAGCCCAGAAGAAGAGAGGGAGAATGAAACAGAAGGAATATATTAATAATGACTAAAAATTTCCTGAAAGAGATGAAAAACACCAAAACTCAACTTGAAAAAACTACATTACCTAAGTAGAATAAATACAAAGAAAACTACACTTAGGCACATCATAGTCAAACTGCTAAAAAACAAAGTCAGGAGGAAATTGAAAATCAGCCTGACATAAAGGAAACTTTACATTCAGCAGAACAATAATACAGCTGGTTTTCAAAAGAAATGAGAGAAACCAAAACACAATAGAATTGCTTTAAAAAAAAGAAAAAAGATAAAATCTGCCAACCTAAAATTCTATGCACAGCAAAAATGAAGGCAAAATAAAGACAATTATAGATAAATAGAAGCTGAGAGAATTGTGGATTGGTTGAATTAGTAATGTTAAAATGTCTACACTACCCAAAGCTATCTACAGATTCAGTGCAAACCTTATCAAAACTACAATGACATTTTCCACTGAATAGAAAAAAAAATCCTAAAATTCATGTGGACCTACAAAAGAATTTAAATAGCCTAGGAAAACCTAAGTAAGAAGAATAAAATTTGACCTGACCAGGGGGTGGTGCAGTGGATGGAGCATCAGACTGGGATGCGGAGGACCCAGGTTCGAGACCCTGAGGTCACCAGTTTGAGCGCAGGTTCATCTGGTTTGAGCAAAGCTCACCAGCTTGGACCCAAGGTCGCCGGCTTGAGCAAGGGGTTACTCAGTCTGCTGGAGCCCCACGGTCAAGGCACATATGAGAAAGCATCAATGAACGACTAAAGTGTTACAACAAGAAATTGATGCTTCTCATCTCTCTCCCTTCCTGTCTGTCTGTTCCTATCTATCCCTCTCTCTGACTCTCTGTCTCTGTCAAAAAAGAATAATAAAATTTGATGCATCACAGTGCTGGATTTCAGACAATACTACAAAGTTATAGTAATGAAAACAGCATGGAACTGGCATAAAAACAGACGTATAGACCAATGGAACAGAATAGAGAGCCCAGACCTAAATCCTCACATTTACATTTAGCTGATCCTTAAAAAAGGTGTAAAGACCATATAATGGAGAAAGGATAGTCTCTTCAGTTAATGATGTTGGAATAACTAGATATCCAAGTGCAAAAAAATGAAATCGAACCCTTTCTTCACCATATGAAAATCAACTCAAAATGTATTAATGACTTAAACATTTGACCTGAAACTGTGAAGCAACTAGAAGAAAACATAGGGAAAAGTTCCTTGACATTGGTCTGGGTAATGAAGTGTTTGGACATGACCCCAAAACGCAGGTGGGACTATGTCAAACTAAAAAGCATCTGCTTAGCAAAAGAAACCATCAACAGAGTGAAGGAAAAACCTATGAATGGGAGAAATAGTTTCAAACCATATCTTTATTATATGTGGCTTAAGTGTCTGTTTGTCACCGATAGCTTATTGGTTGCTTGCGTAACTGTACTAGCCAATGGGGTGAAGTTGCCACGGCATTCAAATAGTCCCGTCTTCTGGCATGCCACCTTACAAATTGAGGTTAAAGATTGGAGCAATTATTATGCTGTTAAGAAATCTTAACACCAGAAGGGGTCTTTGCAATGGTACAAGACTAGAGGTTCTCCAATTGAAAAATAATATCATAATAGCTAAGTCTTTGACTGGCTCCTCTAAAGGTGAAATACATGTCATTCCAAGAATTGATTTGGCTCCATCTCAAACAGGGTTGCCGTTTCAATTGAGACGTAGACAATTTCCCATAAAACTTGCCTTTGCTATGACCATCAATAAGTCTCAGGGCCAAATG
Organism: Saccopteryx bilineata; assembly: GCF_036850765.1. Lineage (NCBI taxonomy): Eukaryota > Metazoa > Chordata > Mammalia > Chiroptera > Emballonuridae > Saccopteryx > Saccopteryx bilineata. Next base: position 344,249,960 of record NC_089491.1, read on the forward strand.
CTTAAGCGTGTTGGCATTTTTTTTACCTGAGCCTACATTTGGACACAGTCAACTTTATGTTGCCTGTTCAAGAGTTCGTGAAAGAACGGACGTAAAATTAAAAATTGATGGTCCTCTGCAAGGCAAGCTTAAAAATGATGGAAAGATCTACACAAGAAATGTTGTGTACAAAGAGATCTTTGACATGTGAATTAACATTTTATTATTTAAATCACCTTTATTTATTGAGCTAGCGGTGGCTCTTAAGAAATGTACTGCCAGTGGTTTCCTTCATTGCACTCTACTTTAAGCAATTAAGCAAGTAGGGGGGGGGATTCCGTGGGGCAGTAAGCAAAGGGGCGTCCTCGCCGCCGCCTTCCCTGGGTAATTCAGTTTGAATTAGCAGACACCTTTGCACAAATCATTTTAATTACAATTTATAATATCTAGAACAGCGGTCATTTTGTATGACCACTGGGCTTTCTAGTATCCAATAATGGGTTAATATCCAAAATATATAAGGAGCTCAAATAATCTGACAGCAAGAAAAAAAATAATCTGATTAAAAAATGAGTAAAGGGCTCTGGCCGGTTGGCTCAGTGGTAGAGCGTCGGCCTGGCGTGCAGGAGTCCCGGGTTCAATTCTCAGCCAGGGCACACAGGAGAAGCACCCATCTGCTTCTCCACCCCTCCCCCTCTCCTTCCTCTCTGTCTCTCTCTTCCCCTCCCGCAGCTGGGGCTCCATTGGAGCGGCCCCAGATGGGCGGAGCATCGCCCTCTGGTGGGCATGCAGGTGGATCCGGGTCCAGCGCATGCGGGAGTCTGTCTGACTGCCTCCCTCTTTCCAACTTCAGGAAAAAAAAAATGAGTAAAGGGCCTGAATAACACTTCTCAAAAGAAAACATCCAAACAGCCAATAGACACATGAAAAGGTTGCCAAATCCACTATTCACCAGGGAAATGCAAATTTAAACCAGGAGATATCAAAAAGACAAGCATTTAACAAGTGTTATTGAGGATGTGTAGAAAAGAGAACCCTTGTGCACTGTTGGTGGAAATGTAAATTTAAGTTATTGTAGAAAACAATATATAAAGGAGTTCCTCAAAAAGTTAAAGATAAAACTACGATATTATCCAGCAATGCTACTTCTGGGTATCTATTCAAGTACCTAACAGTAAGTACCTAGCAGTAAGACGTAAGACTTGCACCCCCATGTTCATTGCAGCATTGTTCACAGTAGCCAAGTTAGGGAAACAACCTAAGTGTCTATCAAATGGATGAATGGATAAAGAAGTTGTGATACATATGTACAATGGAATTTAATTAGCTGTAATAAAGAAGGAAATACAGCCATTTGCACAAGATGGATGGAACATGAGGGCATTATGCTAAGTTTCGAGCTAATTTAGACAGAGAAAGGTAAACACTGTATAACTTCAATTATGTGTGGAATCTGAAAGTCAAACTCATAAAAGCAGAGAACTCCATGATGGTTACTAGGAGTTATGGGTTGGGGAAAATGGAGGTATATTGGTCAAAGACTGCAAAGTTTCGGATAAGTAAGATGAGTAGTTGTGAAAATCTAATGTCTAGTACAATAACTATAGTAATAATACTGTATTACTATATTTTGTACTTAAAATTTGCTAGCAGAGTAAATCTCAGTTGTTCTCACCAAAAAAGGGTTAATTGAGCAAGATAAATATGTTAATTAGCTTGATTGTAGTAATCACTATACAATATGTACATATAAAAAATTACATTGTACACTATATATATTATATGTATTTGTCAAGTATATGAGTTAAGTGTGTAATATAACTAGAATACTCCTAAGGCATTCAACCTAAAACACTAGAACATGTAACTTCCAAATAAGAGGAGAAGTAAAATGGGAAAGCAAAAAAAGGAGAAAGAAGGGAGAGGAATGAAAGAGACAGATAAAGCAGAAAAATAAAAAGCATGTAATAAGATGGTAGCAATCAATCTAATTGCATTACTAATTACAATAAGTAAAATGACTTAAAATTATTCAATGACAAGTTATAAACTATCAAGCAATAATTAAAAAAACCCAAGGTTTAAAAAAATAAAGATTTTTTTTTTGTTTGTTTGTTTTTTGTATTTTTCTGAAGCTGGAAATGGGGAGAGACAGTCAAACAGACTCCCGCATGCACCCGACCGGGGTCCACCCGGCACGCCCACCAGGGGGCGACGCTCTGCCCACCAGGGGGCGATGCTCTGCCCCTCCTGGGCGTCACTTTGCTGCGACCAGAGCCACTCTAGCGCCTGGGGCAGAGGCCAAGGAGCCATCCCCAGCGCCCGGGCCATCTTTGCTCCAGTGGAGCCTTGGCTGCGGGAGGGGAAGAGAGAGACAGAGAGGAAGGAGGGGGAGGGGTGGAGAAGCAGATGGGCGCTTCTCCTGTGTGCCCTGGCCGCGAATAGAACCCGGGACCTCTGCACGCCAGGCCGACGCTATACCACTGAGCCAAACGGCCAGGGCCAAAAGATAAGTTTTTCACATATATATTTATAACAGATTTAGAAAGATTTACAGTCAGTCAATGGATGAAAGATAGATAAATGAGGTAAACACCAATCCAGCAAACCTTAATTTGATATCTGAACATATTCAGAATTTAAAACAAAAGGCATGACATATAAAGAAAGCATTCCAGGGCTCGCTTGGGCAGTATATACATTAAAAGAAAATATTCCAATGAGTCAATAAGAAAAAGACAAAGAGCTCAATATGAAAATGAGAAAAATAAAATCTGAATTATCACAGAGAGAAAGCACCATAGCTTATCAATGTATGAAAATATATATGGTCAGCTTCAGAATTTATTAGAGAAATGTTAATCAAAATCACAAGAGAATCCAATTTCATGCCTGCCAGACTGGCTAAAAGGGAAAGTTTATATTGATAATTAATTCCAAGTTAGGACAAGTGTGTAGAGTGATGGGACCTCTCATGTATTGCTGAAGAGGGCACAGACTGGCTTGACATTTTGTAAATAGCTTCGAAATAACCTGATAAAGTTGAACATACACACATCTTATAGCTCAGTAATTCCAGGGAAACTCCTGCCCATGTGAACCAGAAGTCCTGTACAAACATGTTAGAGAACAATATTTGTTAATATCCCAGGCAGTAGGCAGCCTTTAACTGTCCCCCATTAATCCCTGCCTCTGGGTACTCACTCCCTAGTATAACCCCCGCCTCTTGAGTGTGAGCTGAAACTAGTGATTCACTTCTAATGAACAGATGGCAAACCGATGGGACGTCATTCTTGAGATTAGGTTACAGAAGAATCTGGCTTTCCTCTCCTGTCTCTCCCTCCCTCACCCCGCCTCCTCACCCCCCAGCCTTTACTCTTAGGAAGCAAGTTCCTATACAGAGGCCCATATGGCCAAGAACTAATGTGTAAAATAAGATGACCTGAACACAAGCACTATGATACCTGACAGTGGATCTTTAGTATCTTGGTTGAGTCGACTAGGGACAGCACCAGTTCATCACCCTATACAGAACAGCATGCAATTTAAAACTTATGAATTGCTTATTTCTGGAATTTCCTATTTAATATTTTCAGACCATGGTTGTCGATGGATAACTGAAACCGGGGAACCGCACATAAGGGAGGACCACTGTATTGAAATGAAATCAATTGACAAATAGTTTGGAGTATAAAAGGATGGATGGATGGATGGATGGTCAGCTAGACGACAGGTAGTCTGTCCTTTATGTATAGTTAGACCTGCACTTCTTCCAGCAGTTTCCGTGATTGCCCCATTGGTAAACGTTTTTCTCTCCTATACTTAAGGCCTTATCCCTCCATTACAGGTTGAGTCAACTCAGAGGCCAGCTCAGGGGCTGTTTACCTGCTAACTGCATAATTCAGCACTTACCTGAAGGCCAAATGCATTCCAGACTAAACATACCACAGGGTTCCCTGCACCCACTCTCACCACCAGCCCGCCCCCACCTTGCACCTCCCTCCCCCACCCCAGACATTCTCAGGGCCCCAGTACAGCCTTGGGTAGGTGAGGACTTTAACCTTGGGGGAGGGAAGGGTGCGCGCGGACAGGCTATATTCAGATAATTCAAGAACCAGCCCCAGGACGTGAGATAACATCGCCTCCAGGGTTCCTTTGAGCTCATAACACAATGGCGCAAGCGGAGAACAAAAATAAGCAAATGAAATACCACAGCCCTTTTACCCACTCATCTACTGATGGGCACTGGAGCTGCTTCCGAATGTTGGCTGTATAATTTTGTTAATCAGTGTCACCTCCATAAATTCAATACAAAGGGTAAAGTGGTAAAAAGGCAAGATCAATAATCAGGCACAAGAAAATAGTGGGTCATCACCGCCTTCTGACAAGCAAAGGTAAATAACAATGTGGCGAGATGGCACTAGAGACCGAGCTACAGGGAGACAACCGAGAAGGATCCCACGCAAGGAATCCTGCGTGGAGCACGCCTGCCTCCCACCCGTCGGGGACACAGAGAGGTCCCACACTACGTTCCACCCTTCCTGACCCCACAAGCGATTATGCCTCCACGGGCTCGCAGCACATCTCCCCCTCTCCGGGACATCCAAGGCCTCTCCTGGTCCGGAATGATCGCGGACCCCCACTCACCGTTGGCCCCGCTGATCCCTGCAGCGCGAGTTCGGGGGCAGAGAGGACTGGCTAGGAGCGGGCAGCGACAGTTCCCCAGAGCACAGAGCTTCTTAGCCTCAGCAGGGAGGGGATGGGGCTGCGGGCGCGGCCTGGGACGTGGAAAATCGCAGGGAGGATGGACCACGAGGGGTGAGGGGGCGTTCCGAGATCTGATTGGCGGTCACGGCGTTCGGGGCGGAGCCTGGCCGGCTACCTTCGGACCGCAGAGGGTCCGAATTTCTGCAGGAAGATGCAGTCCCAAATCCAGGATGGCAACGCTGGCGCCAGGTACTAGTGCAGCAAGGCTGTTTGTTGAAGAATAAATCCGTGAGACCATTACGAATAAGTCAGAGGTTATAAATAATAATATATTTTTATATAATGCAAAAGGATTGCCAAAGACGAGTTAAAAATCCGTGGGTTACCTAGACATATTTTTAATGAAAAGAATCAAGTTGTATTAAAATGAAGCGTATGATTACATTCTTATAAAAAGAAGATCGTGCATTGCTTCTTTATATAAGGGCAGGGCTAAGAGGGAAGAACTGGCTATTGATACACTATCTTCATAACCACTGAATTGTTTGAAAATATTCCATGTATTGTTTTATGAATTAAGTAAAACAGAAAGGCGTTAAAAATTTCTGCTAACCAAAAAATAGGTGACAGTGGACATGATGGAGAGAAAAGGTTTGGCTGTTAAAAGCCTGGACTTCAAAACCGCTGTGACATCCTTACTTACCAGCTGGGAGCATGACCACAAGCTGAGTGGCTTGAAACATCCCATGTATTATCTTCATCATCACACCTTTCTGTAGGTCGGATGTATAGCCAGTATCTCCCTGGTTGACACCAAGGTGTAAGCAGGGTTATGTCCATTCTGGAGGTTCTAGGGGAGAGCCAGTCACCCTGTCTTTCCCAGGTCCTATGGCATGGGTCGGGAACCTATGGCTCACAAGCCAGATGTGGCTCTTTTGATGACTGCATCTGGCTTGCAGACAAATCTTTAATAAAAAAAATAATAACGTTAAAAATATAAAACATTCTCATGTATTACAATCCATTCATTTCCTACCTCTCATGGTTGTGGGTGGCTGGAGCCAATCACAGCTGTCCTCCGGGACAACACCAAATTTTTATTGGATAATGAGTAACGTACATGGGTCGTTGTATGGCTCTCACAAGATTACATTTTAAAATATGTGGCGTTCATGGCTCTTTCAGCCAAAAAGGTTCCCGACCCCTGTCCTAGAGGCTGCCCATATTCTCTGGCTCGGGGCACCTTGCTCCAACCTAACCAGCTCATCAATCACCAAAGCCCGCGATCCCTTCACGTGGACCTATGCTGCTGTTGTCACATCTCAGTCTCTGCTTCTCCTCGTACATACTTCTGAGCAAGTCTGACCTGTTTATTACCTTTCCGGGTCTAATAGGCCTTCCCCAATTCTAAATCCCACGTCCCCCCTTCTCCTCATTTTCCCTAGGTCGTTCTGTTCATCTTCTGTCTTCTACAGTATTCATATTCATCCCCCAGATAATTGAGTTCTTTACAGGGAGAAAGTGTCGTGGGGTGGACAGCTTATCAACAGAACACTTGTGCTGTCCTCCTATTGCCACTTACAAGTCAGGTGCTCTTCAGAGTTGTTGAAATACGTGAGAGAACATGTGAGAAAGGACATTCTGAACTCTCAGAGGCTGTCAGTACTAAGTTCCCTGTCCACGTGGGCTCCCCTCGCCCCCCTCTCCTCTCCAGGGCCCTCACCCAGGCCAAACTTTGCTTCCCAGTCCAAGAGCCTGTTCACAAAGAGTCTGCCAGTGATGTCAGAGGAGGAGGGACGAGGGGCCTAGGGAGAGAAGAGAGGAACTGAGCAAAACAGCCTGGTCCCCGTTGGCAGGGAATTTGCTGGCTAAAGTCTGTAGTCTGCCTGTATTTGCAGGGTGGAGGAGGTCCACAGTCTGCACTGGCCCTTTCTGCTCCCAGCCCCCAAAACACACACACACACACACACACACACACACACACACACACACACACCACACACATTCAGGAACGCTCATGGAGCAAAACCTAGAGGACTTACCAGCATCTTGGCCTCCTGGATTTTGTACTGAAAGTGCTGGGGTCTTAAGTGGGCCCCTGAAAGTCAAGGTCATGCTCCTATCTGCCTGTGCTAACCCTTTCTGCTGCCTGCATTTCAGTATTCTTGTCTTTTAATAAAGGGGGAGATTGGATGAGATATTTTAGCTCTGAAACTGTGGCCAAATACACAAGAAGAACACCAACTGAGAATGGTGGGCTCTGGGGGTATGTCTGGGAGAGAGTGGGGGTGGGCAGGCATGTGCCCTTGTTCGCTGTCAGTTTCTGGGAAAAGGAGGGCTATGGCAGGAGAGAAATGCAGCTGTCTCGGCAGAGAGAATGAGAAGAAGAAAAGGCTCAATGCCAGGGAACCTGGGTCTTTCAGGAACACTCAGCCTGCAATCCCTAACCCCCCGTATGCCTCCACAGGCTCCTCAGACACCACCCTCAACTGCACAAACATGCTCAGACATTCGCTTTGCCTTTCATGCTCAAAGGATTCGTAGTCAGAAACTACCCCCTTGTGCTTGGGAGGCCGGCTTCTCATTTCTAGAAACCTCTGAAAAATGAACCCCCCTGTCTGTCCTCCAATCTCAGACCAGCCTTTGTGGGTGGTTCTGAGGGATATTAAACTTTGGCAGGTAAGTGAGTGAAGGACAAAGGATTGCAATTTTGAAAGTAAAGGAGATAAACAAGAAAAAGCAGTGATTGTGCCTCTGAACCAAAGAGCTGACCTCGGATCAGTACGAGAGGATTCTTCTTGCTTTTGAACTGGGATGTTGCCCTACCTACAACATGAACTGAACATCAGTTCTTCCTGGGTCGTTAGCTTGTGGTCCTTCAGGCTGGTTTACACCATCAGCTCTCCTGAGTCTCCAGCTCACCCACCCACCTTTGTCGAACCCCCAAACAAACAAACAAACAAACAGAACCCAGCTGGTTGTTCTACCATCAAAACTGGGTTTATTCTGGAATGGTAGAGGAATTATAATTCAGGACATACAAGCTCTGGCAAACCATAAGCAAGTCCAGAGAACAAAGGACTATAGAGAAAAAAGGGGAGTTAGAAGGAGCTATTATAAATAAAACCTCTGTTGGAGGAAACCGGGAGGTGGAAGTGTAGTGGCTTCCCATTGGTTGAGTCATGGCAGTTTCTCATTGACTAGGTCTGTTGCTAGGCAAGGGGGAAAGTCTTCCATTCTGTTGCCGGAGTAGAGAACTAAGCTTCTGCCTGTCAGAGGAATCTGTGAGATGGGTGAGCGGTAAGGCCCCAGAGCTCCCCATTCAGAATTTCTGGACTCCAAGTGAAATAAGAGGAGAAAGAAGGCATGAGACTAAAACGGAAACAGATGACTGCCAAGAAAAGTCTTGCCCCCTTTGGGACCAGGGTCTCTAACTCTAGACATATCCCTCCCTGTGTTTCACATATTCTCAAAGGTCTGCCATTCCAGCCCACATGTACCTTTAAGACTGCTTCACTGCCCGCCCCACTCAGCAACTGTCTGTCCATCTGCACACTCACCCTCGACTCCATATTCCAGAGTCTTCAGAGGGAACAGCTCCCTTGTTTGTGCTCCTGCTCCAGTGAGTTCTCTTTAGGGAAGTGATGAAGAGCTAGATAAACAGTCTGGAGGTTTAAAAGTAGGAAAAGAGAGTGAAGAGGAGAATCATTGTCCATAGAATTCTTCCCTCTGGGCTTCACTGTGGGGCCTGGGGGCCAGAGCTGTGCTGTGGAGTCTGATTCAATAAGATTTATAGATAGAACTTGTGGGGCTCAGATGCTTGGGAAATTTGTAGAGCTGAGTGAAAAAAAGTATAAAACCATTTAACTTTTTTTTTTTTTAGTTAAAATGTCCTTTATTTTCTTTTAAAGGATCAAGTTGTTTCGTAGGTATGGGTGCTGACACAGCTGTCTCACTGACATACTGTCCGACAGTCTGCACAGCGGGAAGGTGCTAGTTTCGACAGGCTTTTGAAAATGATCATCAAGGGGCTGTTGGGTAAAGAAGCATAATGGAGAAAGGATAAGCTTGTTTATCATTGAAATAAGGTAGAAAGTGTAATTTAAAAAGCCAAGCAGCCTTCTAGGAGTGGAAAGAATCAGTCATGGGCTCGGGTTTTCCAGCGCATTAGGAGCGCAGGCCCTCACGAGCCCACAGAGGTTCTCTCTCCCTGTTTCAGGTGGGTGGGGCAAAGGGAAATCATTGCTTTTATGCAAATTAACTATAAGAAAACAAAAACAAAGAACCTACACAAGCCAAATCTGTTCTTTCAATAAGTTTCAAACACCAAGCAAAACAAATTGACTATTATGGGACAGGGGGCAGGCAGTTTAGAAGGGCTGTCCAGAGAGACCACTGGTATCAGGAAACTCCAAAGCAACTTTGCTAATTAATTGTCCGTGTGGTTCACTAAGTTCCATGAATGTGCTCTCCCCTTAGTGCAAACTGGGGGCTCGGCTTAGGGAGGTGGGGTGAAGGAGGGGTGATATCTTTAAATTTCATGGAATGGTTGAAGGCCTCCTTCTGTCTTAACGGAGTCGAAGGATATCTAAAAGAAAAATAAAGAGACAAAGCAAAAATGAAAGCCTAAATTTGTTTTTACTTTCCATTAGAAAGATTAAAAATAAATTTCCCATCATTACAAGGTCCAAGAAAAGTACTCATAACATTTTCCTTTTTAAAATCTCTATTTTTAAAAACAGCTGCAACATGGGTTTAATCTATCAACTAAATCATTCAACAATTTGAAAAAAAAATTTTAATTTTGATATAATGATAGATTCACAGGAAGTTGCAAAAAATAAAAAGCCCAGAGAATTCCTGTGGACCCTTCACTTGGTTTTCCCTGATGATAACATCTTGCACAATTATTGTGTAACATCACAACCAGGGAGGGGACATTGGCACACTCCACAGAGCTAATTCAGATTTCACCAGTTTTATATGCACTCATGTCTGTGTATGTGTGGGTGGTTCTATGCTGCTTTATCACACATGTAGATTTGTGTAAGCACCGTGGAATCAAGACACGGAACAGCTGGATTACCACCAGGCTCTCTCGTCCTATCCCTCTGTAGCCACATGCATGCTAACAACAGGGAATTATCATTTGTGCCCACTTTTACTGAAGTCAACAGGACCTTTCCAGAGGCACCCCCTTTACCAGCCCTCAAGTTCTTGTTCACTTCTCCACTCCCCAGAGCGCCCTCCCCACAGACATCAAAAGAACTCCTGCTGAGATTGCAGGTATCAGCTCACAGGGAGAACTTCCCATGGTGCCCATCATATGGACGTGTAGTTTTTATATCAGGGCTCTTCATTTTCTTTTCTGTAATTGTGTTTCATGCTTAATTTAAGGTCTATTGATCTACTTTCACTGGTTTCTCTTCTTAGGTAAATTAGGGAGCTAAAATGGAACCGGCTAATGTTAAAATAGTGTTTTGAATATTATGTGAAAATGATTTACAAACATTTCAAGGACCCAAACTTTTAGCCAGATCCTTCCTAGAAATGCTATCATGAAAAATTTGCAGAAATCATCGGTTACTAATTCTAATGGCTTTTGAGAATTATTTTTAAATGTCAAGGGACTTCAAACCAGAGATAGAAAAGCCCATAGAAAAAAAGAGTTGCATTCCATTTCTTTCTAAAGGAACTATAAAGTAGATCAAAAGGCCTTCAGGACTGGAAAGAACTAGTCATGGGTGTTATGACTTTTAGGAATGGCATGCTGTTACAAATCTATAGAAGCTTCCCTTTGGGTTTCAGGGACAAAAAGATTGAGGGACTCGAGAGGGAAACATGAAGAATCGCTCCAGAGACTACAGGTAGGTAACCAAATACATCTTTTCATGAGTTCTAAGTGCCTAAGCTAGGAAAATGGACTCTGGCAGGCACAGGACGCTGGCCTTTCGAACTGTCAGAGAGGCGCTCACTGATGGGCAGCTTGGAGCACTTTTCCTGATGACCTGTGGTGACTCATGCTCTCACAGGGCACGGCTCTCATCCCGGTGCAAAACAGGTCATGGCAGGTGAGGTTGGCACCTTGAAATTTCAGGGTTAATCTCTGCAATTATTCTTCAAGTGTCTCCTTTGGGCCAAAGATTTTAAAGAAAAGTCAGATGGACAGACAAAAATAAAAAAGAAACCCATTTCTCCCCTTATTCTATTATGACAAGTAAGCAAAAAAAAAAAAAAAAAAAAAAAAAAAAAAAAAATGGAAAGAAGAAAAAAACCCAGTCATCGTACCACTCTATTATTCACCAAGTTTCCACGTCATCATCCAGTATCATGGTTGCAAGCAAGAGATGCGAACTTTGGCTAATTTAAGCAGAAGACACTTTTATTAAGAAGTACTGAATAGCTCACAGACTCTCTGAAGGTCAGGCTTGGAGTTGACCAGTGTGAGCAAAAACGGTCAGAAGTCACTCTGCAGAGTGGTTGCATGAGGACACACCATGACAGTGTTCCCTGGGCCCAGACCGTGGAGCCGGTGCTGTACACACCCCTGTCACATCGTCATATTGCTGATCCTTGAGATGACTCAACGCCGCCTGCGCCAGCCTTGCCATCTTTCGTTCCGGCAATTCTTCCCTCTTTCCTTCACTAGTCCTTGTACCAAATTCTGGCACAAAAGCCCTTGAGTGACAGAGTGTGGGTCACAAGTCTGTTCCCCTTCTGCAAGGGATGCTAAGCACATTTTAGCCTTTCCCTGTTACAAGGGACCCAACTAATTGTAACCCCCTTTGCATTGTAGGCTACCCAGGACTAGCTTATACATTTGATCTATAATGAAACCAGACTCCTTAGCCTCAACATTTGACTATTTTTGTTCATTTTAGGGAAGTTATTATGCAGGCTTAACAAGTCTGCAAAAAGGCAGACGATAGGGGGCCTGCAGCTGATTGTTAAGAAATTTAGACTACACAGCCAAGATTGTTAGATTGTTCTAAAGATAACCCTAGCTTAAGGAGCCTGTTTTGCTCTGTAATCCCTCTTAGCTAGGTGCCTGTATCCCGCTCTTCTCCCCCTGCCCAAAAATGTGGTCTATGCCTTTGAAAGTGAACTCCTGAGCTTATTTGAGGCTGCATGATTTGAGTGTGTATCGAACTCCATGCAAGCCGCTGGCGATAAACTCCTCAAAAATTTTCTGTAACTCCTCATGTCTCTTTGGGTCTCGCACTTTACAACATCCCAAGCAAGGACTCCCCAAACAGAGAGGGGAGACTTAGATGCTGGGTGGAAAAAAGTCATGAGAGATGCTGCTTACATTTCACATCTCTGGGTAACCCCCGAATCAACGCACTTCCTTCTTCCCACATTAACAACCCTCCCCCCCCCCTTTAGAAAGCCCTCCTCTAACACAGTACACACCTAGAATGCACCAGCAGGCTTCTTGAATAGAGTCAAGGCCTCCTTTCACCTCTAGGACCAGAGTTCCTGGATGAACCCCGAGTAACTCCTTGCTCGAGTCAGTGACCTTGGGTCCAAGCTGGTGAGCTTTTGCTCAAATCAGATGAGCCCGTGCTCAAGCTGGCGACCTCAAGGTCTTGAACCTGGGTCCTCTGCACCCCAGAGTTCCTGGATGAACTCTGATCATTCTCTAGAATGTCAAAATCCTGCCCGGATAGCCTGTAACCTGCAGACTGATGTGAAACATGTTCCACCGTGAACACACCCTATGGAAAATGGTTGGAGAAAGGGGACGAAAGGAGGAAATTAGTCAAAACACAAACACATCCAGGACACATCAAGGAGGAAACTATGTCATCAATGCTACATATCCTTGTCTCACCAGTATTAAAAAAAAAGTATGCTCTGAGATAAACTCTGTTAAAAAATGAAATATTAAGCTACCTTCAGGAGTATAATTTTATTGTCAATTATATTTACTATTAATCTTATGAGTGTATACACACATGCACACATATATGTGTATGCTTCAAATGAGGTTTGAAGAGGTATAGAAATGTCACTTTTCTGTGCTAAGGATTTTGGATGACCATTTTTTTTTAGTAGCTGCTAATAATCCCTTTAAAACTTTTTGTGGATTTGAATTTTAAAATCTGTCATAGGCCTGACCAGGCGGTGGCGCTGTGGATAGAGCATCGGACTGGGATGTGGAGGACCCAGGTTCGAGACCCTGAGGTCACCAGCTTGAGCGTGGGCTCATCTAGTTTGAGCTAAAGCTCACCAGCTTGGACCCAAGGTCGCTGGCTTGAGCAAGGAGTTACTCGGTCTGCTGAAGGCCCACAGTCAAGGCACATATGAGAAAGCAATCAATGAACAACTAAGGTGTCACAATGAAAAACTGATGATCGATGCTTCTCATCTCTCTCCGTTCCTGTTTGTCCCTATCTATCCCTCTCTCTGACTCTCTGTCTCTGTAAATAAATAAATAAATAAATAAGCCATGTTCTTCCTTAAAAAAAAATCTGTCATGGATGTTGTTATTTTTGGAGCTTAGATAGTACCCTGAGATGGACTAGCATGTCCACCATACTTGCGATGCACACAGAAGCCCATTACAATCTTTGCCCATACGGGGCGTGAGATGCGTCTCTCCTGTCTCCAGAAGGAGAAGGAAGGCACATGGAGCCCAAAGAGGAGAGCGGTGTTTACACCAGATTCAGATGCAGCCCAAGTCACAGCTCCCTAGGCTGGGTGATTAAAGGCTAAGGTTTGGTTTGGGCTAAAAGAGAACATTCGAAAGCTGGCGTCTCTGACTTTATGGAGTGACCTAAGGTTATAATGAAGGCATTAGAGGCAGAGGAATGGAGGAGAACAGCCTCCCACTGGGAGAAGAAGGGTAGCGAGGTGGTTCTGCTCTTGTGAACTGGGAATGGCGGAGGCAATTAGCACTGTAGTGCCCAGGGCTCCTAGGGGGCAAGGTCAGCCCCATATTGCCAATGCAGCTGCTGCCAGAGATCATTAGGTCTGTGTGTCAGCTGTTTTCCGAGCTCTTGTCAACACCCTCCCAGTAGTGTCCCTCATGTCCGCAATTAGTCCCTGGTGATTCATGAGCCCTGGAGCCCAAGGAATTGGAGATAAGTATTCTATATGGCCTATCACTTCACCAGAGGGGAGCATTCTTTAGAGTAACGTAACTCGAGAGCAAAGCAGACATTGTATTCTCAGACATGGATTAGCATTTAAGTGGCATCCACAGTGTGTGAGCTCATGGGTTTTGAAGGGGCAGAGGTAGAAATGATTTGACTTGTTAGGGACTTTGGATCAGGGATACTAAATATGACTGGTGACATCTTTTCATCCTAAACATTGTAGCACATGTAATAAGATAATTCTGCTCTGCAGCCATTTTTGGTTTGGATATAAAGTTTTAAACAGGCTTCTCTAAGGTTCAGTACTGACATACAGAGAGGAAGTCACTACCTCAGAAGTATAAAATATGATATTTAGTTAGGTATTATAGTGACTGGCAGGTGGAGGGAATATTAGCATATTACATTTCCTGACAAGAAAAGGTAAATCAGCAATTGCTTTAAAACATCTTGCCTCAATTATTTCCGAAGGGTTTGGTCCCATGATCTTATGGTTTTCCTTTTAATAACGGACAAACTAAGATGTAGGCGATGAGTGGCTCATTCAAAGATCTCCGGCGCTCAGAGGGTGACTGCGGCTAGGATGTAAGGCTCTCAACTCTCATTCCAGGGTCAGTTCCTCTAGAATCGGCTGTAGGAATTCTTACTGTGGAGACTTGCCAGACTGAGGGAATGTTACTGCAGAAGAACATTGTAGTCTCAGCTTACAAGGAATAAGAAATATACAGAAGGTGAGAAGTCACACAACGAGGCCATAAGAACATATGGCACCAAATGTGAATATCAAATCACACAAGTTGGAGAAACTGAGTGTGAAAAAAACTCAATGTGGTGAAGATGCAGGTAACTAAATGAGGCTAGAGGAAGTTAACACGACCCCAAAGAGAAACAATGCATTATTCTTTTAGGATGTCATGTCCGTCTTTGAGATGCCTCCAAAGGGCCCGGGGTCTCTGTTTACACACGTTAGGATGATGCAAATACTCCTGCTTGGGATGGATGCACTCAATGTCTCTATCAACCAACTCCTCAGTCATGAGTCAGAGAGCTTTTTCTCTGCAAGAAAGTGATAGTTGCACGGACAGTTCAACTTCATAAAGGTAAGGCTCTGAGTTTTTCTCACCAGCACGACAGAAACATATCTGCAGCTTGTGGTCTGCTTCTGTATTCCGAACCTGACCTTGTCTTAGGCAAAATAGTTAAGACCCCAGTACAGAAGGTCAAATAGGTTCAAGGCTAAATGGACAGATTTTATTTATTTAAACAACAAAAAAATCCCACAACTGACTATAAATTGAACTTCCTAGTTAGCTGTATGAAGTTATAAAAAATGTGTTGTATTAGGAATATGAAAACATTCTTTTTTGTTTTTGTTTCTCTGTCAGAGAGAGAGGTCATTTTGGTTCTACTTGCTGGAAATATTAATAACTGGATAATGGGAGAAGGAACATGGAGGTTATATTTTAACAATGAGGAGTTAATTTTTGCTATTCATATCTCGTAACAGATTTTCCCTGTAATATCAAGGTCACTTTTTATTCCTCCACCATTTGTAAGGGTTTTGGTTTTCTATTCTTACATGTTTTATTTCCAAGGTTAAAATAAAGTCAAGTATATCATATTTTTAAAATCCCATTTAGAAAAAATTACTCTAAAAATTCACAAATGGGACAATGTCAACATAAAGGAATAAATGAAGATGCTAATTCTATTTTCTTAGCCTACCAGGTATCCAAGAAAGGACTTTATGACTATAGAAAACAGGAATATTTGGATATGAATTCATTAAATTTAAATTATTTTGAAATCAAGGTGGTGAAGTTTAGAAATAAATACACTCTTTGATGAGTTAAAAGTAATTAGCTGTCATATCTGTGAAAAATATTCAAGTATTAGCAGGGCATTATAATAGAATGCTTTACTCTGCAGCACACACATGATAATAAATGCTGTAACTGATAAAAGATAGGTCAGGATTTATAATGAGTTTTGGACACTTTCCTATCCAGAATGTACTTAGTTCTAGAAGCAAGTAGACATCACTAGAAGTGGTTTGTGTAGTTAAGGGGTATGATTAATTTTTTAATTTTAGAATGGTCAGTCTAGTGAAAGAGTATAGGCTGGTTTGAAATTAGTCAAATTCAAAAGGACATTGTTGTACATTATCACAAGGGAGACGATGGGACTTGTGTTAGTATATTAGCAATGTGAATGAAGACTAAAGGAGAGGTGGGAGATGCATAATAAAACACAGAAAGGTGTTTCTGCAGAATGTTATTCTGTGGAATGTTGATGAAGAAGGAGAAATTAAGCATATCTTGAGAGAGGGGCAGAATTTTAGTGTTTTGATAGAAATAAAGAAGTCAGGAGAAAGTACCATTTGTGGAGAGATGAACTGAGTGGATGGTGAGATGTTGAGGAAACATTCATTAAGCTGTTGAAGAAAGCCTCTGGACTTTTGGAGAGAAGCCTAGGAAATGAATGTGGAGTTGAGAGTGAACGATATAGAGGTGATAATTATCCCTGTGGTAGAAACATGTTCTTGAAGGAAAAGCTACAGAAAGAAAAGTACACGTTCTGAGAGCAGAACCTTAGAAAATGCTCACAGTAATGGAGCAAAAGAATTTAAAATAATTATCCAAGATTACAGACAAAGAAAATAAGCCAGAAAAGCATCATAGAGTTGAGAGTTTGAAGGTTAAACAATAATTTAAGAACCAATGTCGAATAAAAATCTGTGAATTTAGTGATTAGAAAGCCACAGTGACCTTCAAGAGTGTAATTTTCCTAGATCAGTGACAGCAGAAACCAGATTCCCCATGGCTTAAAGAATGAATGCTTTGAGGAAATAAACTCAGCAAATGGACACCAATCATTTGAGAATTCTGGATGTAAAAGAAAGAAAGAATTAGAATGCTAATTATGCAACAAAGATTTTTCTCCCCAGTTTGGGTTTGTATGGTTTTTTTTAAATGAAGGAAGAGGAATCAATCAGGGTCAAGACACTGCCAGGTTGGTAGAAAGGGGATAAACAAAGGAATAAGACCTGAATATGGTCAAGAGCTTGAAATGAAAGGTCAACCAATTATCATCACTGAATGATGCATTCCTATCCTATTCAGCCCCTAGGAGCATTGATGACCCTTTCAGTTGGCCAGTATTATCTATATTTTACAGATTAAAAAATATGAAACTCAGAGAGGCTAGGTAGCTTGCTCCAAACCTTAGGGAGCAGAAGAGAATAGATTCAAAGCAAGAAATGTTAGGTCCTGAAGGTGATCTGTGACACTATCACTCATCTGTAGTGAGACAGGGGTTGTAGTAGAAAGACATGCCAGGTGGCTATGAGGAGCAGGGTGAATCACAGCCCGCATGCTGTCCAGGCAACCTGCACGGTGCAGCAGAGGACCAAGTGATGTACTAACAGCCTGCGCTGTGTCTTTTCATTTACTTGAGCATTATGGGCACAAAGCATATAATATTCACCCTCGAAATCACAGCATCTAGCCAAGATAATCTATTTGCCAAATTCACTGAAGACGAAATGTCTACTTCTGATGCAAGAAAAGTGAGCAGATTTGTCTCTCTTTCTCCTTCCTATACTGCAAAGCCTTAGCAGCCGTTTGCATGCGATGTTTTTCACTGAGACCATATGTAAGGGCTAGAGTTGTCAAAGAATAACAAGAGTGAGTCAGAACAAGTAAAGAGAGCAGTAGAAAAATGCAAAGAACACGATAAAGTCATCACTCCCCACCCTCTCATTCTGAAGACTGCAAGACACCAAATTCTCAAAAAGGCTCATATTTCCCTGGAGCTTCAAAAGCATCTAAGCCACCCGTTTCGACGTCAGATGTATTAAAAGGATTTGCTGCCTTTTTGTTTATGTCTGAGATTGTGGAGGGGACATGAGAAGAAAGTGCATCTGTTGCTCTATCTTTCCCCTGCTACGAGCGACACCCGCACTATTGAAGTACCATTAGAAGTAACAGCAGTTCATAAAGTACTTTGCTCATAAGTTGTTTATATTTGAGCTTAAATGTACTTGTAAGTTGTGCAACATGATTCTATTTTGTACGTAAAAGTTTAAATCTTTAATCCAATCCCACATCTGGTAAGTTATAAAGAGAGGATACATATTCAGGTTTTCTAATCCCAGAATGTTCCATGAAACACCAGACTTATTAACAGTACACATCTGACTCTTTCAAATCTTTTTTTTTTTTTTTGTATGTTGGTATACACATATGTGTAGGGTAGTTCTTGAACTTTGAACAATATGTTTCTTCATTGTTGATCACTTCACCATCCATTGTCAACCACCATCATCCCATGCCTTGGAAACTGAGCTTCCAAAAATTGCACTGCATTACCCCTGGGCTTTTACTGATCCCCTGAGACCGCATCATGTTTTTGTGAAGGGGCTAATCTCTCTCTCTCTCTCTCTTAATGGATAATAATAGATATATTACATCTTGAAACAAGTCTATCATCTTGTCCATAAATGACCTGAAATATTTATGACTGGCAGGTCAAATAAAATATTCTTTTAAGAAGTTATTCTTAAGGTTCTTTTTTTTTTTTTTTTTTTTTTTTACAGGTACTGAGAGTCAGAGAGAGGGATAGATAGGGACAGACAGACAGAAACAGAGAGAGATGAGAAGCATCAATCATCAGTTCTTCGTTGGGACTCCTTAGTTGTTCATTGATTGCTTTCTCATATGTGCCTTGACCACAGGCCTTCAGCAGATGGAGTAACCCCTTGCTCAAGCCAGCGACCTTGGATCCAAGCTTGTGAGCTTTGCTCAAGCCAGATAAGCCTACACTCAAGCTGGTGACCTCGGGGTCTCGAATCCAGGTCCTCTGCATCTCAGTCCGACGCTCTATCCACTGCGCCACCACCTGGTCAGGCAAGGTTCTTTAATTCAATAACTTCTGTTATTTCTGACTCTCTCTGCAGATTAATAATCTTCACCTGTTTTAATGGGAACAGATAACAAGACGTGGGTGAGGGAGTTTATTCTCCTCGGCCTGTCCAGTGACTGGGACACTCAGGTCTCTCTCTTTGTCTTGTTCTCCATCACATACATGGTGACAGTCCTGGGGAACTTCTTCATTGTCCTTCTCATCCAACTGGACAGCCGGCTGCACACTCCCATGTATTTCTTTCTCACCAACCTCTCGCTCGTTGACATCTCTTACGCCACAAGCATCGTCCCTCAGATGTTGGTTCATTTTCTTGCAGAAGAAAAAGCAATCTCATTCGTGAACTGTGCAGTGCAGTTGTTCTTCTCCCTGGGGCTGGGTGGGATTGAGTTTGTTCTGCTGGCAGCGATGGCCTATGACCGCTATGTGGCCGTGTGTGACCCCCTGAGGTACTCGGTCATCATGCACGGAGGGCTCTGCACTAAGCTAGCCATCACCGCCTGGGTCAGTGGCTCTGTCAACTCCCTCGTGCAGACTGTCATCACCTTTCAGCTACCCATGTGCTCAAACAAGTTTATTGATCACATATCATGTGAAGCTCTAGCTGTGGTCAGACTAGCCTGTGTGGACACCTCCTCCAATGACATCGCAATCATGGTTTCCAGCATTGTCCTGCTGATGGCACCACTCTGCCTGGTCCTCTTGTCCTACGTCAAGATCATTGCCACCATCCTAGAGATCAAGACGAGCGAGGGAAGAATGAAAGCCTTCTACACCTGTGCCTCTCACCTCACAGTGGTTGTCCTGTGCTATGGCATGGCCATTGTCACTTACATCCAGCCCCGCTCCGGCCCCTCTGTCCTTCGGGAGAAATTGGTCTCTCTCTTTTATGCTATTTTGACACCTATGCTGAACCCCATGATTTACAGTCTTAGGAATAAGGAGGTGAAGGGGGCGTGGTACAAACTATTGGGACGATTATCTGGATTAACGTCAAAACTGGCAACTTGGTGAATCAAGAGCATCACTTAGAGAAAAGCTCTTTGCCAGTGTGTTCTCCCACATAAGACAGACACGACAGGCATCAGCTGCATTGCCCTGGCAACCAGGATGGAGGTGACATAGTGTGCTCTGGTGATGTGGGTAGGAAGCTCAGTGGTTGGGTTGGCGTGTGGAATGAGGAGGTATTTTTATGCCCAAAGACCATGTTCAGAGGAGTTAAGCACTGTTGTAACAGAACTTCCCACACTTAATCTCTGTTCACATGGCCTGAGAGTAATGAAAAAACAAAAACAAAAAACAAAACTACCTATTTGCTGTTTTGATCTGTCACATTGTTTGTCGTCATGGACCTATTCCTGGATCTCCATATGGACCACTGGTTCTCATTCATTTCCATTTTTACAAGGTTGTCGTGCTTCCATTGAGAACAAAACATTTCACATTTTGAACTCACTTAAAAAAAGACTGTGTTGTCTGTAAGCACGTCCAGTAACTGTGTGAGTCACTGTTCCGAGGTGCGTGTCCCTATAAAGGCTGATGAAATGCTTTTGTGTTGGACTTGCTTTTTGCAGACACAGGTGTTTGTCCGAGGGCTGGAGGTGACTCAGCGGGGATCTTCCTAGGAGGTCTGGTTTTACACTGACGGGGATCTTGTGAAGGATGTCTGTACGTGTGGCTCATACTGGCCAAGGGAGTGTACAGACATTTTGAGGGGAGTTTTACTGCATATGGAAGGGGTACCCTTTAAATCATAAAACTAACTCTTAAAAAATCTAACTCTTTCTCCTAGACTTGAGAAACAAAATAAGCACATGAATTTGAGCTAATGTGTAAAGTATTAAAGATGTAGTTCATCTTAGAAAGCTAATGAAAGAACAGATAACTTGAACGTGGATTTGGGGAATTAGGATAGTTCCATCATCTGCACAGGCATCATCTTCTCATCTCTATAGTGAACTCTCTCTTACCCCCCCCCCCAACCCCCAGCACAGGGTCTACTCGATCTTGTCAATCTACTGAGCTGGAACAGTCTGAGAAAAAGCCTGAGTTAAAGAAGGAAAAGAGAGGGAAGAAGTAGCTGTATGAGGGAAAGGGAAGGGGAAAGGGGAAACAGAATGTGACAACAGCTCCTTTTCTCCGTCCCTTGAAGAAGTCTCAGAGCCCGTTCTTCCTGTCATCTCTGCTTTAAGTCAGTTGGTGCACAGTTCTACCATTTGGGAACAAAGTGTCACAGACTTTAACCATTCAAGCAGAGTGGATCATTTAATCTGGAACCCCTGTGGTATTTTCATTTTACTTTAAGATAATCCAATCCTGAAGTTCGCAATATAAGCAAGCATTCTAAAGAAGTCAATGCTAGTGACTTGGGCTGTATTTCTCTTGGTGTTAATTCCAGAAGTTTTGTAGGAGGGTCTCCCTTGTGTCTATAACAGCGAATGGTTCTTGAGACACTACAGTCAGTATGATACTGGTCTTACAATAAGTAGACTGCATAGAGGGATGGGAGAGAATGAAACTGTTAAAAAGCAGTGTTGAGTCACTGAGAGGGTAAACCTGCCTTTGAGGGTGACTGCAGAAGTCTTCCTGTATGACAAGACCAGCAGAAGTCCAGGTGCTGACCAGGAAAGTGAGAACATGTGACCCAGATAATAAGCCACTTGAGCAAAGGATAACCTGTGCAAGATGCCGAGCTGGGGGAGAGGGTGAGGGTTTAATAAAGTCCTCGAGCTGCTCTTGAGGGCAGAGAAGATGCAGGAAGTAGTACGGATGAAGCAGGCAGCTGAGCAATGGTAAGATTACGTAGCGCCAAAATACCTCTTACCTTTAAGAGCCACAGAAATCAGTATTGCAAGAGAGAGGGAGATGGGAAGAGGTAGAAGCGGAGAAAGGGGAGATAAATTGTGATGAAAGGAGACTTCATTTGGGGTGCTGAACACAATACAATTTACAGATGATGTATAATAGAATTGTGCACCTGAAATCTGTATAATTTTATTAACTAATGTCAGTCCAATAAATTCAATAAAAAAATTTTTTTAAGAGGAGCATGGTATGACAAAATTCACACTTTTGAATTATCACCCTGGCAAATGAGTCAGAGGAGGAAAAATTGGAGCCAATGAGACCAGCTCAGAGGCTGTTCCACGGTCACTCATGGGACATTGGAGGAATCTGAACTAACGGAGCAGCGATGGGGAAAGAGAAGTCAAGTCAAATCATGTGATTTAAGAGAGCTCAGGGGAATATTTCATCTTCTCCCAGAATAGAATTCTTCGGTGGACCCCACATCTCCTCTAAGATGTTATGATTCTGTCCGAATGTTCTGAAACTTGTGGAATAAGCCATAAAATTTACCACCATGAACACACCTTATGTTAAACATAGGGGAATAGGATGAAAACCCAAAATGGGTCCAAAATACAAATGTACACCGATACTTCAAGGAGGAAAATGTGTGTAGAATCTGTTTTCTTATTTCTTCTACTGGTTAAAATGCTTGTGACTTTCCTCCCCTACTCCCTGCACTATCCTTTTGCCTTCATCTCACAAAAATCCGTAATTTAAACACATCTACAAGTTCCTTTTAACATATAAGGCAGCATTCTTATCAGTTCTAGGACAGAGGCATAGACATCTTTTGGGAGTAATCCCTTAGCCTACCACAGAACCTATTTAAATCAACCACTGAGTTTTCCCACATAGCCCTAGTAATTTTCAACAACTGTCTCCTTTTCTGCTGTGAGACAAGATTGCAATTCTTTTATTTATTTATTTATTTTTTTACATTTACTGCCTTATAGGGGGAGTTATAGTTCCAAGAAACTCTGAAGAACTTCCATAAACATGTCTTGTGATCTAGGTCTGCTGGAAACATATTCATTCAGTTTTTGTTTGCTTGAAAACATCTTCATTCCTTCTTCATTCTTAATAAGTACTTTCTGTATATATGGAATTGTTTTTTTTTAAATAAATTTTTATTAATGTTAATGAGATGACATTAATAAATCAGGGTACATATATTCAAAGAAAACATGTCTAGGTTATCTTGTCATTAAATTATGTTGCATACCCCTCGCCCAGAGTCAGATTGTCCTCCGTCACCCTCTAATTTTCTCTGTGCCCCTCCCCCTCCCCATAACTCTCTCCCTCCTTCCCTCCTGCATCCTCCCTCCCCCCACCCCTGGTAACCACCACACTTTTGTCCATGTCTTTTAGTCTCGTTTTTATGTTCCACCAATGTATGGAATCATGTAGTTCTTGTTTTTTTCTGATTTATTTATTTCACTCCGTATAATGTTATCAAGATCCCACCATTCCATTTTGCTGTAAATGATCTGATGTCATCATTTCTTATGGCTGAGTAGTATTCCATAGTGTATATGTGCCACATCTTCTTTATCCAGTCTTCTATTGAAGGGCTTTTTGGTTGTTTCCATGTCTTGGCCACTGTGAACAGTGCTGCAATGAACATGGGGCTACATGTGTCTTTACATATCAATGTTTCTGAGGTTTTGGGGTATATACCCAGTAGAGGGATTGCTGGGTCATAAGGTAGTTCTATTTTCAGTTTTTTGAGGAACCACCATACTTTCCTCCATTATGGTTGTACTACTTTACAGTCCCACCAACAGTGGATGAGAGTTCCCTTTTCTCCGCAGCCTCTCCAACATTTGCTATTACCCGTCTTGTTGATAATAGCTAATCTAACAGGGGTGAGGTGGTATCTCATTGTAGTTTTGATTTGCATTTCTCTAATAACTAATGAAGCTGAGAATCTTTTCATATATCTGTTGGCCATTTGTATTTCTTCTTGGGAGAAGTATCTGTTCATGTCCTCTTCCCATTTTTTTATTGGATTGTTTGTTTGTTGTTGAGTTTTATGAGTTCTTTGTAAATTTTGGATATTAGGCCCTTATCTGAGCTGTTGTTTGAAAATAACATTTCCCATTTAGTTGGCTGTCTGTTTATTTTGATATCAGTTTCTCTTGCTGAGCAAAAACTTTTTATTCTGATGTAGTCCCATTCATTTATCTTTGCCTTCACTTCTCTTGCCATTGGAGTCAAGTTCATAAAATGTTGTTTAAAACCCAGGTCCATGAGTTGAGTACCTATGTCTTCTTCTATGTACTTTATTGTTTTAGGTCTTAGATCCATTTTGTATTAATTTTAGTACATGGGGACAAGCTGTAGTCGAGTTTCATTCTTTTGAATGTGGCTTTCCAGTTTTCCCAACACCATTTGTTGAAGAGGCTTTCTTTTCTCCATTGTGTGTTGTTGGCCCCTTTATCAAAGATTATTTGACCATATATATGTGGTTTTATTTCTGGGGTTTCTATTCTGTTCCATTGGTCTGAGTGTCTATTTTTCTGCCAGTACCATGCTGTTTTGATTATCGTGGCCCTATAATATAGTTTAAAGTCAGGTATTGTAATGCCCCCAGCTTCATTCTTTTTCCTTAGGATTGCTTTGGCTATTCGGGTTTTTTTATAGTTCCATATAAATCTGATGATTTTTTGTTCCATTTCTTTAAAAAATGTCATAGGAATTTTGATGGGAATTGCATTAAATTTATATATTGCTTTGGGTAATATGGCCATTTTAATTATATTTATTCTTTCTATCCAAGAACAAGGAATATTTTTCCATCTCATTGTATCTTTTTCTATTTCTCTTAACAATGCCCTGTAGTTTTTGTTATATAGGTCCTTTACATTCTTTCTTATGTTTATTCCTAGGTATTTTTTTGTTGTTGATGTTGCAATCGTGAAGGGGATTATTTTTTTGAGTTTTTTCTAATATTTCATTGTTGGCATATAGAAAGGCTATGGACTTTTGTATGTTAATTTTGTATCCTGCGACCTTACTGTATTGGTTTATTGTTTCTAGTAATCTTTTTGTGGAGTCCTTCGGGTTTTCGATGTATAGGATCATATCATCAGCAAAAAGTGACACCTTTACTTCTTCTTTTCCGATATGGATGCCTTTATTTCTTTGTCTTGTCTGATTGCTCTGGCCAGAACTTCTAGCACCACGTTAAATAAGAGTGGATAGAGTGGACAACACTGTCTTGTTCCTGATTTAAGGTGGAAAGTCCTCAGTTTTATGCCATTTAATATGATGTTGGCTGATGGTTTATCATATATGGCCTTTATCATGTTGAGATATTTTGCTTCTATACCCATTTTGTTGAGAGTCTTAAACATAAAATTGTGTTGTATTTTATCAAAAGCCTTTTCTGCATCTATTGATAAGATCATGTGGTTTTTGTTCTTTGTTTTGTTGATATGGTGTATTACGATAACCGTTTTATGTATGTTGAACCATCCTTGAGATTCTGGGATGAATCCCACTTGATCATGATGTATTATTTTTTTAATATGTTGTTGTATTCGATTTGCCAGTATTTTGTTTAGTATTTTAGCATCTGTATTCATTAGAGATATTGGTCTGTAATTTTCTTTCTTTGTGCCATCCTTGCCAGGTTTTGGTATGAGGGTTATGTTGGCCTCATAAAATGTGTTTGGAAGTATTGCTTCTTCTTCAATTTTTTGGAAGACTTTGAGTAGAATAGGAACCAAGTCTTCTTTGAATGTTTGATAGAATTCATTAGTATAACTGTCTGGGCCTGGACTTTTATTTTTGGGGAGGTTTTTAATAGTTTTTTCTATTTCCTCCCTGCTGATTGGTCTGTTTAGGCTTTCTGCTTCTTCATGACTCAGTCTAGGAAGATTGTATTGTTCTAGGAATTTATCCATTTCTTCTAGATTGTTGTATTTGGTGACATATAGTTTTTCATAGTATTTTACAAAAATTCTTTGTATATCTATAATATCTGTGGTGATTTCTCCTCTTTCATTTTGGATTTTATTTATTTGAGTCCTGTGCCTTTTTTCCTTGGTGAGTCTTGCCAAGGGTTTGTCAATTTTGTTGATCTTTTCAAAGAACCAGCTCCTTGTTTTATTGATTTTTTTCTATAGTTTTTCTGTTTTCTATTTCGTTTATTTCTGCTCTGATTTTTATTATCTCCTTTCTTCGGCTGGCTTTGGGTTGTCTTTTTTCTTCTTTTTCTAGTTCCTTAAGGTGTGAAGTTAAGTGGTCTACTTGGGCTCTCTCTTGTTTCTTCACATACGCCTGAAGTGATATGAACTTTCCTCTTATTACAGCTTTTGCTGCATCCCAGAGATTCTGATATGTCGTATTGTCATTTCATTTGTCTGTATATATCTTTTGATCTCTGCGCTTATTTCTTCTTTGACCCATTCATTTTTTAGAAGTATGTTGTTTAGTTTCCACATTTTTGTGGGTTTTCCCCCTCTTTTTTGCAGTTGAATTCTAGTTTCAAGGCTTTATGATCAGAGAATATGCTTGGTACAATTTCAATTTTTCTAAATTTGCTGATATTGTCTTTGTGGCCCAACATATGGTCAATTCTTGAGAATGTTCCATTTACACTAGAGAAAAATGTATACTCTGTCACTTTGGGATGAAGTGTCCTGTAGATGTCTATCATATCCAGGTGTTCTAGTATTTCGTTTAAGGCCAATATATCTTTATTGATTCTCTGTTTGGATGACCAATCAAGAGCCGTCAGCGGTGTATTGAGGTCTCCAAGTATGATTGCATTTTTGTCAGTTTTTGTTTTAAGGTCAATAAGTAGCTGTCTTATATATTTTGGTGCTCCTTGGTTTGGTGCATATATATTGTTATGTCTTCTTGATTCAGTGTCCCCTTAATCATTATGAAATGACCATTTTTGTCTCTGAGTACTTTTTCTGTCTTGTAGTCAGCATTATTTGATATGAGTATTGCTACACCTGCTGTTTTTGGGGTGTTGTTTGCTTGGAGTATTGTTTTCCAGCCTTTCACTCTGAATTTGTTTTTGTCCTTGTTGCTTAGATGTGTTTCTTGTAGGCAGCATACAGTTGGATTTTCTTTTTTAATCCATTCTGCTACTCTGTGTCTTTTTATTGGTAAGTTTAATCCATTTACATTTAGTGTAATTATTGACACTTGTGGGTTCCCTATTGCCATTTTATAAATTGCTTTTGGTTAGTTTTGTATCTAGTTTGATTCTTCTCTTTTGTTTTTCTATCATTTGTTTTTGTTTGTTTGTATTCCATACTTCTTTCCTCTGTTGCTACCTTTTTTAAGTCAAGTGTTTTTGTGGTGTTTTTTCAAGGGTGGTTACCATTAAGTAACGAAAAGGGTACCTACCATATTCATTGTAGTACCCTATCTTATGAGTATTTCTGTGCTTCATCGTCCTTTGCTACTGTTAATCTCCATCCTCTCCCCCCTTTTTTTCTTTTGTTGTCACAGTATAAATTTGGTTTTATTGTGTTCTTGGTGGAGCTGTTACTTGTGGTTTTGTTTTGTTTTGTTCTTTGAATCTGGTTGGAAAACCCCCTTTAGTATTTCCTGGAGTGGGGGCTTTCTGATGATAAATTCTCTCATCTTTTCTGTATTTGTGAATGTTTTTATATCTCTGTCATACTTGAAGGATAGCTTTGATGGGTATAGTATTCTTGGCTGAAAGTTCCTCTCCTTCAGGGCTTTAAATATTGGGGTCCACTCTCTTCTAGCTTGTAGAATTTCTGCTGAGAAATCTAATAGGCCTTCCTTTATATGTTGTACTCTTCTTTTCCCTGGCTGCCTTGAGAATTTTTTCTTTGTCATTGGTTTGTGTCATCTTCATTATGATGTGCCTTGGAGTGGGTTTGTTGGGGTTAAGAAAACTCGGTGTTCTGTTTGCTTCTTGAATTTGAGGCTTTAGTTCTTTCCACAGGCTTGGGAAGTTCTTGTCTATTATTTGTTTGAGTATATTCTCCATTCCATTTACTTTCTCTTCTCCCTCTGATATACCTATTATTCTTATGTTATTCTTTCTGATGGAGTCAGACAATTCCTGTAGGGCTTTCTCGTTTTTTATTATTTTTGAGTCTCTTTCTTCTTCTCTCTGTTGTGCCTCAAGTTGTTTGTCTTCTATTTCACTAATCCTATCTTGTATCTGGGCTGTTCTATTAGCTAAGCTTGTTACCTCGTTTTTCAGCTCGTGAATTGAGTTTTTCATTTCTGTTTGATTTGTTTTTATAGTTTCAATTTCCTTGGTAATATATTCTTTGTGATCGTTGAGTTGTTTTCTGAGCTCCCTAAATTGCCTTTCTGTGTTTTCTTGTATATCTCTGAGTATTTTTAGGAATTCTATTTTAAATTTTCTGTCATTTAGCTCCAAGGTTTCCAATATGTTAAATCTTTTCTCCATAGGTTTTTCCACATCTATTTGTGTTACCTCTCTATCTTTTGTATCCATAATATTCGATTTCCTTTTTCTTATTGGCATCTGAGGGTGGTCTTATTGATAGCACTAATTAGAATTAATAAAGAATAAAAAGGAAAAAAAAAAAGGAAAAAAAACACCCCACAAAAAAAAACCATAATAATTTATTATTTTCCCCTTTTTTCTTTCTTCTATTCCCCTCCTCTCCCCTCCTTAGGGAAATATCATGATGACCTGTGAATTATATTATGCTAAATGGAACAAAAACTGCCTATAACGAAGGGCCTGATTTGGGGTGAAGAGTTCAAGGGGCAAAAAAGGGAGTAGGGACCTACTAAATGCAAAAAAAAAGGAGAAAATCTTAGACAAGTATAAAATGATTTGCTTGTAAGTGATGGTCGACTAAGAGATATAATGAGAGGGATAAGAGGGAAACAGAAAAAAGGAGGAAAAAAATGATAATTAAAGAAGAAAAAAATAATAAGTAAAAATCTGTTGTATTAAGTGGAGCAAAGACTAAATACAATGGAGACCTTGGGTTGGGAGGAATGCTAATGAGTTAAAAAACAAAGTATAAAGTACCCTGAATGCCACAAAATCAAACAAAAAAACCCAAAAACAAAAGCAAAAAAAAAACCAAAAAAAACACTTGAGTTTCAAATTAAATAATTTGTTCGTGATTGAGGATTGAATGGGAGGAAAAGTAAAAGGAGAAAAGAAGAAATGAATAGAAAGGAAAAAATAAGAAAAAGAGAAAAATGAGGGAAGAAAAAAAGGAAAAGAAAAAAAAAAACAAAAGGGGAGAGAGTGAGAGTTAAGGGTTTTGGCGTGTAACCCTATAGGAGAGTAAGGATGAAGAAAAGAAATAACATGTAACACTCATGGGTAGTGTAGTTCAAGAAAAGGAAAGCATAAGATGGGCAGAGAATAAAAGGACCGAGGTGGAGGAAATAGAAGTAATAATAATAAAGGCAATAAGATAGAAGAAACAAACAACAACAACAACAAAAATAGTAGAACAAGTTATAAAGTCTGTGGATTTTTCTTGATTTTGAGAGGTTAACTTCTTCCTTTTTCTTTTCTCTCCCTCTTCCTGGTCGGTGACTCTGTACCCCAGGCTCTGCCCCTGTGTCACGCTTAGGTAGGGATTTGCAGTTGATGGGATTCTATGGCAATGTCATATAATTGGATTTAGTCTCGTTGGTAGTCAAGGCTTGTTGGCGTTTGCAGGGTCCAACAATGAGAGAGTTTACTTTCCCGGAGTCTCTCTCCTAGTCTCCCCTTCCTGAATTAGCAGCCTGGTGATCCAGCTATGAGGCTGCCACTGCTTCTGCCTGGGGAGTAAGAGGCTCAAAGAGCTAGGAAATCCCCACTCTATCCCCACTTAGTGCAAGGCTCTGGGTAAGGCTCTGGCAGTCAGAGCCTCCAGCGTAATCAGGCAGGGCTGGGAGTCAATGTTGTCAAGGTGACTGTTCAGTGCCTAGCATTCAGTTGGACCACTCAACCCAGGCTTTCCACATTTTGTAGCATGTTTTGGCTGGGAAGAAGAGGCACTAGTCGCTGCTTGCAGTATAGATCTTAATATCTGCCAAGTCCCTCTTGTTAGTGTATATCCCTGAATATGAAGGCTCTGTCAATCAAAAGTTGCCCCCGCCCCTTTAGCAGAGGCACTAAAAAATATCATGCCTCTTGTCTTGGATCGCTGAACTGAGAGAGATCTTATCAATTAGAGCCCTGTGGGTGCACAGATTTCGTGGGTTAAGCTAATTTCAGTGATTGGATCCGCAGCTGTGCTCCAGAAAGTATTTCAAGCTGCCTGCGCGCCCCTCCCCCAACGCTTGATTGTTAGCTTGAATGGCTGGGTGAGGTGCCCCGCCCACAGAGAGAATCTCTGGAGTAGGGAAGATAGCTTTGGCGCCCTTCCCGCTTGCCTTGCCGCTGGCGGCTGGGGTGCACTGGGCACGGGAGAATGGGGCACTCTGGGTGTGCGGGCAAGTGGGGTGCTCTGGGTGTGTGGGCGAGTGGGACGTTCAAGGCATGCAAGCGAATGGGGTGCTCTAGGCACGTCAGTGACTGGGGACTCTCACTCGCAGTGTGTGGGCCGCTGGGGACGCTCGCTGTGCAAGGGAGCTCGCTCTGCTACCGGACCGCGGCACGGGGCACACCGGAGGCTGCTCGCAGAGTGTGGGCGGGCAGTTGCACGAGCGGGTTGACTCACCACAGGCGTACTCCCGCCTCGGCTTGAATGAACGTCCCAGCAATAGTTAGCTTCTTCCACACCCTCAGCTCCCACCCGTCTCTCAGATTCAAGTGATAACAGTCCTTTCGCTTTCAGTGTGTGGAACTCCGGAATTGTTTTTTTTTTAATTGAATTTATTGGGAAGATATTGACTCAAAAGACCATGCCAGTTTCAAGTGTACAACTCAACAAAACATCATCTACACGCTGCATCGTGCATCCATCACCCCAAGCAGTCTCTTTGGTTCCCTATCTCTCTACCTGCATCTTGTTCACCTCTACCTATGCCCTAGTCCCTTTCCCTCCGGTCATCACTGCACTGTTGTCCGTGTCCCCGGGTCACATATACAATCCCTTGATCCTCTGTCATCCAGTTCTCCAAACCCCCACCCCTCTGACAGCTGTCAGTCTGTTCTCTTTATCCATGCCTCTGTTTCTATTTTGTCAGTTCGTTTAGTTCATTAGATGCCACATATAAGTGAGACCACACAGAATTCTTTGTGGACAGCTTTTCCTCTCCTCAAGACTTTAAGGATGTCACTCCCCTGTCTCCCAGCTTGCACAGTTTCTGAGAAGAATTCCACTGTGATTTAGATCTTTGTTCTTCGGTACGTGGTGCGTCTTTTCATCTGAGGCTGCCTTCAAGATTTTTGCTTTATTTTTTATTTATTTATTTTTGACAGAGACAGAGGGGAGGGGACAGATAGGGACAGATGGACAGGAAGGGAGAGAGATGAGAAGATTTTTGCTTTATTTTTGGCTTTTAGATAGTAGTAAGAGTATGGTATGTCTAGTTTTTGTTTGTTATTCTATTTGGTTGAATTTATTTGATGTGTGTTTTCATTTCTTTCACTGTTATCTTTCAACCATTGTCTCCTCAAAGATTCCTTGAACTCCTTTGTCTCCACTTTCTGACCTTTTAATGCATGTTAGATGATTTAATGTTGTTTCACAGCTCTGGAAGGCTCTCTTCTCTTTTTTATCATTATTATTTCTTTCTCTGTGTGCTTGAGTTTTGTTCATTTTTATTGACTTATTTTTATCCTCACTGATTGTTTCTTGGCTTTTTTTTTAGTCTGCTCATAAGTGATATTTATTTTCTGTGCATTTCATGTCTACCATTTCCATTTAATTCCTCCATATAGTTTTCAATTCTTTATTGAAATTCCTCAATTATGAGGCTGCCCATCTTTTCCACTAGATCCTTTAGCTTATTTATGAGATTTATTTTAAACCCCTGTGTGATAGTTTCTATACCTAAGTATATCTGATTCTGGTTCTGTTAATTTCTTTGTTCAGTTCCATAGTGATTTTTCATTTGGATTGAAACCAGGAGGATATTTTGTGTATAGAATAATAGACTCTGATAAGTAGAATTATGACTTGAAATGGGCACTTCTGTTTGTCCTATAGTCTTGTCTGGTGGGAGAGAGTGTGGGAATCAATCAGTCATGGTTTGAGTCTTGTTGCAGCGGCATCCTTGGTGCACTAGCAAATCCCATTGTCTCTGGCACTACTCGTGCCTCTGGAAGGATATTCAGTGGTTGGAGGGATTCCCCAGGGCTGCTGGTCCACCTGTAGTTTTCAGCTCTCCCTGTGGGACTGCATATAAGAGCATATTTTCCTGCATGCTGTCTCTCCCCATGGCCACTTGCTATTCCCTGACCCTCAGTTCCTTCAGTGGAAGGTGAGGGCTTATTCTCTGTTGTCCTGCATCTGTCTCAGGCTTTGGTAGATCCTGTCTCCCTGTGTCTCAGGGCTGAGGCTTTCTTCATGGTCTTGCTGTTCCACAGTGTGAGGAGCTGGATCGTGGTCTGAGCACAGAGGGATTTCCTGACAATGCAAATCCCAGGGCTAGCATGCAGTGTGTTTTTGAAATTCTCTTCCCTCAGCAACAAGTGCCCATCCGTCTCTGCGGGAAACAGGGTTTGCTGTCCTTCCCCAGTGGCCTCAGGCTTTTATCCTATAAGCAGACAGACTGGTGGTGGCAGCGAGCCTCCTATCTCCTGCAGAGGCCGTGGACACTGTCACTAGACCTGCACCATGAAGGCGGCTCCGTCCAGTTTCCCAGCCTTCCCAGACATTCTTGTGAGGGCTTTTAAGTCTGTCAACAAAAGACTGAGAATTGGTGGGAACTTTTCTTTTTGCCACTTGAACTTGACCCATCTGTTAAAGTAATTCTCACGGGCTCGTCTGGTTGCCCTGTTCGTCTTCCATACTCTGGCCCAGGTGAGTAAGGGCTCCCATCCCATCTCTCTCTGGGTGAACTTGGCTTTTCCAAGATTGCATGCCCTGCAGCCTCAACTCATCAAGGAGTTCAAGGATCATTCTCATTTTGTAGATTATTCAACCGTATTTTTTTTAAGGTGGAACCAATGCTATTTCCGACTTTCTATTACCCAAATGGAAGCTAGAACAAGCTCAACTACTTTATTTATTTTTCTTTTAAGTAGACTCTATTTTTTAGAGTGGTTTTTAGATTTATAGCAAAATGAGCAGGAAGTACAGAGAGTTCCTTCCCCTCTTTTACACCATCTTCCCACTATAAACATCCTGCACCAGAGTTATACGTTTTCAATTACTTTTAAAGGTCTGCTTGAACAGACCAATTACCAGTGGAGGATGTGAGGGATACTTTACAGGTAAGTAAAATATAACAATGGCAAGTACTGATTTTTAAGCAAATAAATTTTAAGTCAAACAAACCAGTTATTTGGAAGCAGCATTCCCAAATTATATGCATAGTTTGGAGCAAAGAATATGTTATATTCATGCTCTTATTGCACACCCAAGCCTATCAATATACATCGATAATATATATGTTAGTGTGTCTGTTGCAAATTCTTCTTGCAGGAACTGTTCAATTTGTAGGCTAGCCACTTATGGGATGACCTTTCTGAGCAGAAGAGAGCATTTCCTGTTTGGGTAACAGCAGAAATTGTGGGATGGGTGGGGCTCTCATGGAGGAGAAGCTGGGAAAAACAGACTGTGGTTGACTTTGAAACTCTTCACTCTGAGTTAGTTGAGGTTTGGCATTAAAGTCATTGGAAGCTTTAGATCAAACCTTTGTGAGGTGGGTAATGGTTCAATAGAGTGTTGTAATGGGAGAGTAATAGGACAGTGATCTACAGAATAGATTGTTTTAGTTTGCAAATTTTATTTTTTTAGAAACACCTGAAAGTCTCATAAAAATATTGATTGCTGGGCATTATCTGCCTAGTTTCTGATGGAGTCAATCTGGGTAGAATGAAACTTATTCTTTGAGGGGCGCTTAGGAACAAATGCTAAAATAATAGCAGTCAGTAGTATTAATATTGCAAAGGAAGGATTCGTGTGATGGAGATTTCCAAGTCAGAGTTGATACGACTTGGTGAATGATAGAGGTTGAATGGGAAGAAGGACGTCCCAAAGTACTGAGCAGGAGTAACTGAGGGTGCTCTGGACTTCCTGTTGAAAGCCTGGAGTCTGGGCATTTACCTTTGTCAGCCACAGGTGAGTGGAGAAAACAGTTGTGATGTGAACTTCTGGATACTGTGACTAAATAAAGCCCTCTTGGCTATGGGATTTTTTTCAGCTTTCCTTGGAGAAAATGTACAACTAATTCTGTCAATTTTATGAATTCAGAAAGTAAGGTGAGCTGCGAGGAGCATCTATACTTTTCCTTTCTATTTCCTGGAATATCACAGAACCTTTGTTAGAGTCACTGGGTGCTGCAATATCAGAGGTCATGGGACCATGATGGAATAAATTAGTGGATAAGCAGAAGGTTAATACATTAGATGAGTATAGGATATTGGATAGGCAATTAATGAATATGAGGTAAATGAGGAATCAGCATGTGGATATAGGAATGTTTAAATGGGTTGATGAGCAGGTAAGTGAATGGATGAGTGAGTATTAAGATGGTTATAGACAACTGGGTAAATGAGAGGATGTATATATGGTGATGTTGAAAATTATTGGGTATTTGACTTAGTAGATAAATGAATAAAGTCTTCACTGATAAGGTGTATGAGGTCTAGAGAATATGTCAAAGAAGAGTAATGTGACCACGTTCTGTTGAAATCACATGGAATCTTTTTATAAATATTAAAAATGTGAAGAGCTATGGAAAGTTAATAGTGTGTATTGAGAATTTCAGATCTTCCTTTTCCTTCTCTCTCTCTCTCTCTCTCTCTTTTTTTCCTTTGGAGACTATAAGACTCTATTTTTGTAGATCTTATTTGGAGTCTGAAATCTTGGTCTTTATTGCTATTGTTTCTGGAGCCGAAGTGGTACAGGAGAAATGTGCTCAGATGGCCACCGATGCTCCCAGTGCTCACAGCAGCCCTTTGCTCGTACCTCAGAGGAGTGAAAGCACTCCTGACTCCGGAAGGAGAGGTAAGGGCACCCTGGCGCTGAAGAGGGTAATTGGTTTTTCACCAGGTTTGGAGGCAGGCGCAGTCTCTGCTCACTAGAATAAGGGTATGAGGGCTAAATGTCAGGTTTGGACTCTAGGAGGAGACCTTAAAACCTCAGAAAATGGCTCCTGTGACTTTTTAGATGACCTTAGGTTTCAGTGGATTGTTGCAGTTTGAGGAGGATTAAGAGAATAGCTCACCAAGGGAGAAGAGAGCAGCATAAGAGGATTCGGAGGCGACAAGCATTAGCACTCTGATGCGCACAGCTCCTAGGGGAATCTGTCAGCCCACATTGCTCATTCAGCCACTGCGACACCTTATTAGGGTTATGTTTGAGCCGATTGTGGGGCACCTGCGACCTTGCTCCCAGCAGTGTCCCTCATGAGTCCAACCAGTGAGTTCTTAGCCTAGGAGTCAAGGAGCCTGGGACACTCCATCGCTATGGTCTTTCACTTTGTTGGAGGGGAGCACTCTTTAGAAACCTTTTATACCTGGATTGAAGTAGACACGTGTGTCAGAGGAACGCAGCAAGTCATCCTCTGGCACGTCCTCTGGCCGCCTGCTCACGTAGCAGGGGAGCGAACGATGCAATGACAAGCTGTTTTGTGTCATTTCTTCTTTGGACAGGGAGGTGTTACATTTGCCGTGAACTAGTGGCACTGAGCAAAGATGGCTCATTAACAGATTTGCCAGATTAATAAAAAAATACAGAATAATGATGAGAGTAAACTGGTATTGAAAAATAATAATAACATTTTAAAATTAAAGAAAAAGAAATGTCTCCTTTTTCTGCTGTAGATCTGCTATATATGTAACAACTGCTAACAGGTTTTTTTTTTTTTTTAATGAAATATTTTCTTGAGGTATGAGAATTAAATCTGAATGCCTTCTTTGAGAAAGTAGCTGTTTTGTCATTCTGCCCATGACTGAGGAAAAGCGAGGTGAGGGGCGGTGACAAGGTTGGTGAGAGAGCAGAACAGGAGGGACTTGGGTTTGGGGGAGGAACTTGGAGAAGAGGCTTCAAAAATGGATGTGTCTGAACCATGAAGGAAGAGAGGGACATTGCCTGTACTACCTATTTTTGTTCGTTTGTTTGTCCTTTGTCAGTTAAGAGTGTCAGAGTGTAGACAGTCTTCACCTTTCTGCTCAGAGACCCCGGCCTTGTCCTTCTGGGGTTTGGAAGGATGCAGACAGCTCGGTTTCTGCCTTCCTACTCCCCCTCCCCCATTGGCCTGCCTTCCCCTTATTTGGTACTCTACAAGACAAGGCAAGTTACTAATTGGAAGGGCATGGAGAAAAAAAGAATAAATCAGCTCTACAGAATTTTAAAAGATGTAAACAGTTTCCATTTAATGTTCAAAATCGATGTGATATAGTTCTATGGGAAAAGCACTTCCAGGGCAACGTGAAACACCAGTGGAACTCCATTCCAGCCTGCACCGCCATGAAGTCATGCCTTCTTCTCTGCCGTTCACAGGGAGGGAGCGTCCTTCCTCTCTCGTAGACAGATAGTCAGGTCTATGGCCATACCACCCTGAACGCGCCCGATCTCGTCTGATCTCGGAAGCTAAGCAGGGTCGGGCCTGGTTAGTACTTGGATGGGAGACAGAGAGTCAGATCCTCATACTTTCCTTGTTTTCATTTTGACTCCAATACAAAGGGTTGATTCCTAACAGCAGCGAATGGGGAAGAGATAAATAAAAAGAACAAGATAGTAACACAATCCCCTGCTCACATCGAATGCCACTGAGGCTGAAGAGACCAAAGGTCATCATCCAAAAGAGAATGGTTTAGAAATTAAAAACAAAAATAGGCAGTGGCCCCCTGGATCCCCAAAGTGACCCAACCATTACTAAGCTCTCTGTTTTATTAAAGATTGCGTGCAACATGACTTTGGTCTGAATTTGTGGAGGGGATTTGTCGCTATCTTACCTGCCCCAAGGCAGAATGCATGTCACCACTAATAGTTATCCCCCTGTGATACTGCTACCAGCACAGGTCACAAAGCACTCTCTCCAACATTACCGACATTTGAGCTTAAATATATATACTTGCAGGTTGGGAAATGTTATCCTGTTTCATTTACACAAGGTTGTCACTAAACCAGAGTCACATAGCTACTAAATAAAATCAAGTTTCAAACCTCGGTTCTCCGACTCCAGATCTTTTCACCAGCCAGGCCTTTTCTAAACATTTTCTTTTGTGGTAGCTTTGCCCACTATATCCAGGTGAGTCTAGTTGATATATTTAAGGTGGCTTTTATAGCTTTCCAACCGGGTTTTTCTTCATTGTTTATCAATTTACCTACCATTGTCATGTGCCAGGCTCTCCTCACCTTAAATGGAAGGTAAGCTGGTCAAGCCGGAAGCTCTTAAAGTAGCACTGTGTCATCGCCGGGTTTCAGCTGCATCACCCTGAGGCCACATCGTGTTCTCGTGGAGACGCTGACTTGTGTCTGATGCAGAATAGATACAGTGCATATTGGGATAAACCCTGTGATGATTGCCCATAACCAATCTGAAACATCTGGCCAATGCTGGCCGGTTGAATAAAGTAGGTGTTCATAAAAAGTTATACTTACCATTCTTTAGTTGAACATTTCCTGTTATTTCTGACTCTCTCTGCAGATTAATAATCCTCACCTGTTTTAATGGGAACAGATAACCAGACGTGGGTGAAGGAGTTGATTCTCCTCGGTCTGTCCAGTGACTGGGACACTCAGGTCTCTCTCTTTGTCCTGTTCTTGGTCATGTACCTGGTGACAGTCCTGGGGAACTCCCTCATTGTCCTTCTCATCCGACTGGACAGCCGGCTGCACACTCCCATGTATTTCTTTCTCACCAACCTCTCCCTTGTTGACATCTCTTACGCCACAAGCATCGTCCCTCAGATGTTGGTTCATTTTCTTGCAGAAGAGAAAGTGATTCCATTTGTGAGCTGTGCAGCCCAGTTGTTCTTCTCCCTGGGACTGGGCGGGATTGAGTTTGTTCTGCTGGCAGCGATGGCCTATGACCGCTATGTGGCCGTGTGTGACCCCCTGAGGTACTCGGTCATCATGCACAGAGGGTTTTGCACTAGGCTGGCCATCACCGCCTGGGTCAGTGGCTCTGTCAACTCCCTTGTGCAGACCACCATCACCTTTCAGCTGCCCATATGCTCAAACAAGTTTATTGATCA
The DNA here is from genome assembly GCF_036850765.1 of Saccopteryx bilineata. Classification (NCBI taxonomy): domain Eukaryota; kingdom Metazoa; phylum Chordata; class Mammalia; order Chiroptera; family Emballonuridae; genus Saccopteryx; species Saccopteryx bilineata. The sequence goes on from NC_089491.1 coordinate 344,287,766, forward strand.
CATATCATGTGAACTCCTAGCTGTGGTCAGACTAGCCTGTGTGGACACCTCCTCCAATGACATCGCAATCATGGTTTCCAGCATTGTCCTGCTGATGACACCACTCTGCCTGGTCCTCTTGTCTTATGTCAAGATTATTGCCACCATCCTTAAGATCAGGACGAGTGAGGGAAGAATGAAAGCCTTCTACACCTGTGCCTCTCACCTCACAGTGGTTGTCCTGTGCTATGGCATGGCCATTGTCACTTACATCCAGCCTCGCTCCGGCCCCTCTGTCCTTCAGGAGAAGTTGGTCTCTCTCTTTTATGCCATTTTGACACCTATGCTGAACCCCATGATTTACAGTCTAAGGAATAAGGAGGTGAAGGGGGCGTGGTACAAACTATTGGGATGATTATCTGGATTAACGTCAAAACTGGCAACTTGGTGAATCAAGAGCATCACTTAGAGAAAAGCTCTTTGCCAGTGTGTTCTCCCACATAAGACAGACACGACAGGCATCAGCTGCATTGCCCTGGCAACCAGGATGGTGATGACGTGATGTGTACTGGTGATGTGGATGGGAGGCTGGGTGTGTAGGTGGGAATGTAGAATGTAGAGGCCTTTAATGTCCCAGGAGCATGCTCATTGACATTAAGGATGAACTTCATAACCATCCAATCTCCTTTCGTATGACCTGAAAGTAATTGGGGAAAATAAAACCAAAAATAAATAAATAAATAAATAAAACCCATTTGCTGTTTTAATCTGTCACATTGTTTGTAGTCACGGACCTATTCCTGGATCTCCATATGGACCACTGGTTCTCATTCATCTCCATTCTTTACAAGACTGTCATGCTTCTATTGAGAACAAAACACTTCACATTTTGAACTCACTTAAAAAAATACACATTTGTAGTGTCTGTAAGCACATCCAGTAACTGTGTGAGTCACTGTTCCAAGATGCATGTTGCTATCAAAGCTGGTGAGATGCTTTTGTGCTGGACCTGCTTCATGGGGACACACGTGCTTGTCCAAGGGCTGGAGATGACTCAGTGGGGGAGCCTCCCCGAGGTCTGTCTGCTTTTACACTGACAGGGATCTCCGTGAAGGGTGTTGGTATGTGCGGCTCAGACTGGCCAAGGGAGAGCTATGTGCCAGGCACTGCTTGAGTGTACAGACAGTTTGAGGGGAGTTTTACTGCATATGGTTACCCTTTATATCGTAAAGCTGTCTCATCTCTTGGACATGAAAATGTATGAAAAATCTATTACTTCTTCTACTTTAGAAGCAAATAAGTACATAAAGTATGAAATTATGTATAAATGATAAAATCCATAGTTATCTAAGAAAGGCAAGATACGTCAGCAATAAAAGATGCAATAAAAGATGTGACAACCTGAATGTGGATTTGGGGAATCAGGACAGTTCCATCACCTGTGCAGACGTCACCCTCTCGTCTCCATATTAAACCCTCTCCTCCCCCCACCCCCCTTCACCCCAGCACTTGTAAACGTACGGAGCTGGAATAGTCTGAGAAAAAGCCAAGTTCAATAAGGTAAAGAGGAGGAAGAAATAGCTGTACAAGGGAAAAGGAAGGGGAAAGGGGACAGAATGTGACAGCAGCTCATCCTCTCCCTCCCTTGACCCTTGAAGAAGTCACAAAGCCTGTTCCTCTTGTCATCTGTCCTTTGAGCCAGTTGCTGCGCAGTTCTTCCACTTGGGAACACAGTGTCACAGATTCTCAGCGCTCAATGTTGAAGTTTTATATGAGCCAAAGCCCACTTGACATTTTAATTTTGCCTAAAAATAAACTGAAGTTTTGCAATCTAGGCAGGTATCCCAAAAGATGCCAGTGCTAGGGAGCTATATTTCTCTTGTTGTTAACTGAGAAATATCAGTGGGCTGTCTACTGTGTGTCAGGGACAATGGGCGGTTCTTGAAACGCAGTGTGATACAGTCCTGATGACGACATGGCTTCATAGGGGGGATGCTGGTGAACAATTGAAATGTGGCATTGGGTCCCTGAGAGGGTGAGCCTTCGAGGGTGGTTGCAGAAGTCTTCCTGTGTTAGAGGACTAGAAAAGGTCCAGGTGGCAACCAGGAGAATGAGAACATGTGACCCAGATAACCTGAGCCAAGGATGACCGGTGCAGGGTGCCGAGCGGGGGGAGGGCGTGGGGGCTCAATAACGTCCCCAAGTTGGAAGTTGCTCTTGCAGGGCAGAGAGGACTGGGGAAGTAGTGAGGAGTACGCTGGTGGAGGACAGGGGCCCTGTCTCGGGTCGTTGAGTGCTTATCCCAACAGCAGCGGGAGCCAGTCAAGGTTTCTTTGGCCAGAGCATGCCTTGATAAAATTTACATTTTTTGACTCATTCTTGAAAATGAGTCAGAAGAAGAAAATTTGGAGCCAAGGAGAAGAGCTAGGAGGCTGATCCACAATGACTCATGTGACATTAGAAGAGGAATCTGAACTAAGGAAGTGGCAACGGGGAAAGAAAAAGTCAAGTCAAGTCACGTGATTCAATAGCTACAACAGGAACTTCACCTTCTCCCTGTTTGGAATTCCCGTGTGGAAGAATTCCATTCTTTCCAAAAAGGTCGTGATCCTGTCTAAATGTTCTGTAACTTGTCTGCTGAAAAATTTACCACCATGCACACGCTCTATAGAAAATGGTAGGAGCAAGAGGAGAAAGGGAAGTAGTCAAAACTATAAACATGCACGTAACACTTTTAGGAGGAGACAGAAATGCCTTAGCCTCATCTCTGTGGCTGGTCTGCAGTCACACTGTGACTTTTCTCTGTCTCCCATCCCACGGTCCCTTTGCTGTACCTCAGCAACTTGGCTCGTTTGGGTTTATCTGAAGGCTAAAGTCTCCATTTCTCAGGAAGCAGGAACACTGAGGGTGGGCTTTCTGTTTGTAGAAACCAGTTACTGCAGTCTTACAGTCCCTGTGTCCAATGTCTATCTCTATCTTACAGATGTTTAAATTGTAGGACTTCCTTTTTTCAGTAAGTTAAATTCTCATTATTTACAGTGATAACAGTTGCTGGTGAACAAAGTGAACTAGCAACCGTTAACACTTTAAATATTTCTTCTACTCTTTCTGTCTCAGACTTCTTTCTGAGACTTTCTAATGGCATATATGTTAGAGATTGTTTGACCCTGGACCCTCTTTTCTCTTTTTATTGTTATTATAATTGTTTTTCTCTATGCTTCAGTTTTGCTAATCTCTATCAACTTATCTTCATCCTCGCTGGTTGTTCCTTGGTTCTGCTGAATCTACTCATAAGCCTCCTTCACCTCTGTTACTGTGCTCTTCATGTCTAGAATTTCCATTTGATTCTTCCATGTGCTTGTCAAGTCTCTGCTAGAATTCCTTATGTACGTGTGCAGGACATCCATATTTACGACTGGGTCCTGTAATGTGTGAACGAGAGCTGTCTTCATCCTCTGCGTTGTAGTTCCTATATCCAAGTCATCCTTGATTCTGGTTCTGTTAAGTGCTTGGTCCAGGGACACTATTTTTCCTTTCTTTTCCTCTGATCTTCAATTCTGATTGACACCCAGACATTTCGACTCTGATATAAGCAGCACTGCGCTGGCAGTGGGCACATCTCTGCTGTTTACTCTATAGCATAGAGTGTGTGGAGAGTGGGAATTATGCTAGTCATGGTTTGAGCCGGGTTTGAGTCTTGCTGCAGTGGTATCCTTCGTGCACCAGCAAATCCCATTGTCTCTGTCACTACTTGTGCCTCAGGAGGGATGCTCAATGGTGAGAGGGCTTCCCCAGTGCTGCTGGCCCACCCTTAGTTTTCAGCTCTCCCTGTGAGACTGCATGTCAGAGAGCGTGTCTTCCCGCACGCCGCCTCTCCCCCATGGCCACCTGCTGTTCCCTGATCCTCAATTCCTTCAGTGGAAGGTGAGGGCTTATTCTCTGTTGTCCTGTGTCTGTCTCAGTCTTCGGCAGAGCCTGTCTCCCTGTGTCTCAGAGTCAGGGCTTTCTTCATGGTCTTGCTGTTCCACTCTGTGAGGAGCTGGTTCATGGTCTGAACACGGAGGGGTTTCCTGACAATGCAAATCCCAGGACTAGAATGTGGTGTTTTCTTTTTTTTTTTTTTCTGTTCTCTTCCCTAAGTAATGAGTCCTCATCCATCTCTGAGAGGAATAGGGTTTGATGTCCTTCCCCAGTGGCTTTGGTCTTTGTCCCATAAGGAGACAGACTGGTGGTGGCAGCGAGCCTCCTGCCTCCTGCAGAGGCTGTGGACACTGTCACAAGACCTGCACCATGAAGGGGGCTCCTCCAGTTTCCCAGCCTTCCCCAGACATTCTCATGAGGAGAACTCTTGAGAATAGACACAAACTCATTTATCTTCTGTGGCTCTTAGCAATTGTATACACATAGCACCCAAACTGAGCCTTTAGCCATTTGGTGAAACAGCTTTGACGGGCATGTGTGATGGCACCATATTTCTCCCGTATCCTGGCCCAGGTAAGGCCATGCTGCTCACACCCATGTCTTTCTGGATATATTGGTCTTTTATTAAGATTTCCTTTTAGTTGGATTTTCTGCAACCTCAGCTCGCTGACGTTTTCAAATAGTTATAATGCTATAGATTATCTGATTTTTTGCTTGTTTAAGATGGAGGCAATGTTTTTAACTTTATTACCTAAATGAGTCTAGAAGAAGCTAAATTACTTTTTCTAAGGTCAGTTAACAGACACAGTAAAATGGGTTCACTAGGTGCTCATTTTTAACTAAATATTATAACAGTTAAAATAATACTTTTAGGCTAATGTATTTTAAGTCAAACAAATCACTTTTTTGGAAGTGGCTTATCCAAATTATATGCATAGTGCCTATAACAGAATAATTTGTGGTGCATATGTTTTGTTTTGTTTTTTGTTTTTTTCGCAAACCCAAGCAAATATGTTGGTTATATATATATATATATATATATATATATATATATATATATATTAGTTTTCTATCACAAGTGCTTCTTAAAGGAACTAATTCAACTTGCAGGTAGATACCTATAGGATGACCGTGGGCAGAAGAGAAAGCATTTCCTATTTGGGGAACAGGAATTGTAGGATGGGTGGGGTTCATGTGGTGGAGAAGCTGTGAAAAACTTAGACTGCAGTTGACTTTGCAACTCTCCGCTCTGAGTTAGTTGAGGTTTGGCATGTAAGTCATTACATGCTTGCTAACAAACCCTTGTGTTGTAATGAAAGGCTGGTTGCCAGTGGCTTACAAAATGAATTGTTTTAGCAGCTTTCAAATTTTATTCAACCGGAACAAAGGCTAATTGAAACACAGTTTGCTGGACCCTGTCTGCATAGTTTATGAGGGAGTCAGTCTGGGTAGGGTGAAGCTGATCATGCTTTGAAGGGCACTTAGGAACTAAATGCTAAAGCAGTAGAAGTCAGCAGTATCGATAATGCAAAGGAAGGATCCATGTGAAGGAGATTTCCAAGTCAGAGTTGATATGACTTGGTGAATGGTGGGAGTTGAATGGGAAGAAGGACGTTCCAAGGTGTTGAGCAGGAGTGACTGAAGGTGCTGTGGACTTCCTGTTGAAAACCTGGAGTCTGGGCATTTACCTTTTTCGTCCGCAGGTGAGTGGAGAAAACAGTCGTCATGTGCACTGGATACTGTGACTAAACCCCTCCTAGTCATGGAAGTTTTCCAACTTTCCTCAGAGAAAATAAAAAACCAGTTTTACCAATTCTATGTGAGTTCAGGAATTTAAGTGAGAACTGGGAAACATCTCTCCTTTCTATTTCTGGACTCTCACAGAACCTCTGTCAGAGCCCCTGGGCACTGTAATGTCAGAGGCCATGGCACCAGGATGGAATAGCTTAGTGGGTGAGGAGGATGACATGCTGGGTGAGTATGGAAGATTCAGTGGATAATTAATGGACATCAAGAAATACAGGGGTTATCATGTATGCACATGACTGATGGAATGTACAGGTGGGTGCATGAGCGTATGAATGGTCAGGTGAGAGTATAGAGATGATGACAGACAGTTGGGTAAATGAGTGGATATGTAAATGGTGGTACTCAGAGTTACTAGTATCCTACTTGGGAGATGAATGGATAAATGGATAAATGATTCACTTAAATGATGCATGAGCATAACTATCATATCAGAGAATGATAATGTTATTATTTTCTACCAAAATTACATTGAGTCGATTTACATATATTAAAGATTTGAAGAGGTAGAGAAAGTTAACATTTCTGTGTTGAGAATTTTTTAGATAACCACATCCCCAACCCCCACCCTTTTATGCCCTAAAAATCATAACTTTCTCTTCATCTCCTTTTTGGGACATTATCTGGAGTCTGAAATATTTCCATGCAATTTTATTATGTTAACGACTTGAATAGCACCATGAAAAATGTTCTTACGTGTCCTTCCAACCTTGCTCTGCTCACAGTAGTCCCGCAGTCCGCACATATCTCAGGGACTGAAGCACAATGCTCTTATCTGCAGAAGGAGAGATGAGGGCACCCTAGAGCCTAGGGAGATAATTGTGTGTGTGTATGTGTGCGTGTTTCCACCAGGTACGCATGCATGCCTGGTCACTGCTCACTAGAACAGGCTAACAAGTGCTAAAAGACAGGTTTGGACTATAGGAGAACATCCTAACACCTCAGAAAAATAGCATCTCTAACTTTTTAGTGATCTAAGGCTTCAGCTGTTGGTTGAGGAGGATGGAGAGAATAGACTACCATGGGGAAACATTGGGCAGTATCAAGGCCTTGCCCTTGAAATTGGGAGGTGACAACAATTAGCACTCTGACGCACGGAGCTGCTGGGGGGAGTCTGTCAGCCCACATTGCTCATTCAGCCATTGCTTCATCTCCTTAGGGTTGTGTCTGAGCCAACTGTGGGGCACCTGTGGACTTCTTCCCAGCAGCTTACCTCACTAGTCTGACCAGTGAGTTCTTGGCCTCTGGCCTTTCACTTCGTTGGAGGGCAGCACTCTTACAAAAGCCAACTTACACCTAGACTGAAGTAGACAGGTCCATTTTGTCTGCCACTATTCAATATTAGAGAGTTCTACCAGAGCTGTAATGGAGAGTGGGTTTATCTGGATATTTTAGGGACTCTGGATCAGAGATATGAAGCATAAATGTTGAAATCTTCCCACCCTACATAGTATGGTAGATGTAGTAAAGTTATTCTGCTTTCCTGAAGCTGTAGGGTTAACTACATTTATTTTTCTACAGGGTTCTCAATCTCAAACTTTAGCCCTTTGTCACCTCACATATCTGGTATCAATTGATTTTATAACCTGCGCTTTGTCTTCAGAGGCTCATGGGCAGAGCAAACCAGACACGGCTGAGTGAATTCATTCTCCTGGGCCTATCCAGCTGCTGGGAGACTCAGGTCTTCCTTTTCCTGGTCAGGTAGCTGGTGACCATGCTAGGGAACTTCATTATCATCCTCCTTATCAGACTGGACGGCAGCCTGAACACATCTATGTACTTTTTCCTCAGTGTCCTGTCATTTGTGGGCATCTGGTATACCAACAGCACTGTGCCACAGATGCTCGCTCACTTCCATCGGCCCGGAAGTCCATCCTGTTCCAGAGCTGCGTGCTCCAGCTCCACATGTCCTTGGCCATGGGCAGCACAGAGTTCTTCCTGCTGGGAGCCATGGTCTATGACCACTATGTGGTCATGTACCACCGCTGAACTACACAGTCATCAGGCATGGGGGGCTGTGCCTGGGGCTGGCTGCTGGCTGCTTGCCAGCTGGTTTCATGAACTCCCTGATGCAGACAGTCATCATCTTTCAGCTATCTTTGTGCCGTAACATTATTAATCACTTTGCTTTTGAAACCTTGATGGTGCTGAGGCTGACCTGCATGGACATCTTCAACATGGTCATGGTGGCCGTCTCAGGGTTCCTGGTGATCATGCTTCCCTGCTCCCTGGTCCTGTTCTCCTGTGGCCAGATAGTTGCTGCTCTTCTGCACATTTTCTCTGCTCAGGGATGCAGCAAAGTGTTTGGGACCTGCGCTTCCCACCTCACGGTGGTGTCCATGTGCTTTGGCAAGGCCATCTTCATGTATATGAGACCTGCGGCCGGCTCCTCAGCGGAACAGGAGGAGATGGTCGCCCTGTTCTATGCCGTGGTGACTCCAATGCTGAATCCCTTAATCTACAGCTTGAGGAACGAGGAGATGATGGGTGCCTTAGACTAGTGTTGAGAAAGCTTAGTGAAAAGAGATAGCTTCTACTCCTTTCCAACAGCCCAGAGAACACTTCAAAGCAAGAGTAAATAGTTGACATGTCCTTTCTCCTCAGTTTTGCTGATAAGGTAGATCATGGTGAGCACATTTTTTTTTAAGACTGACTTTCCACTTTAGTCCACATTTTGACTATGTATCATTGCCCTATTATACATATGGCCAAAAAAAAAAAAAATGCCTTCAGTGATTAAATGGAGGTATGTTGGGTAGCCTGTCCTCCTAGAATTCATATTCCTCCTTCCCCTTCCTAGGCCTCCTGCATATTCTCTTAGGAAATGCAATGTGGGCAATGAAGAGTTTCAGACTGAGGACAGCCACACTTCACATCTTGACCCAACCCTTACCAGCAATATGGCTTTGAAAAATGTGCTTAATCTCTCTGACCTCCAGTTTCCTCAGCTATAAAAAATAATAGCCAGTGCATGTTATTATCTTGAAGATTATGGGTCATCCATGTAAGTACCAGGTAGAGTGGTGGCGTGGAGTAGATATTCACTATTGTTAAAAACAGATTTTAGGATGCAATTACAGGAGTAAGCGTTATGCGACTTTTTCTCTATATACAATTATTCAAAATGAACTTTTCTCCCTATTGCTTTGGCTATAGTAGATCACCATAAATCCTAGTAACTCAGTCATAAATACTACTTTTACTGGAAATTTTGAATCCTATCAATTCATGTCGTGAGTAATTGTGCTAAAATTTCTAAATAAAATATCAAAAGCAGAGGTATCTTGAACTTGTAGTTTTTAAAAGAAGAAAATCCAAGTTGCTGCTTTGTTAAAAGCAGTCTTATAGTCACCAGGTAGACCGTAAGCTTTTTGGAGAGCAAGGACTGTTCATTTCGGCGTATTTGTATTTCCAGAGCCTTAGCAATGCTAATAATTCCTGCTGATTGAATAGTTTATTGACTGAAACTTTTTTCCTTCCTTTTTACTAAATTTATTGGGGTGACATTGGTTAACAAAATTTCACAGGTTTCTGGTGTACAGTTCCACAACACATCATCTGTACACTGTATTGTGTGTTCAATGCCCCAAGTCAAGTCTTCTATCATCATTTACCCCCTATACCCTGCCCTATCTGTCCCAAAACTTTCTTCACTATTTTAGGAGTTGCCTCATATATGTTGGCATTTATAATATTAGTAAATAAAACTTTTTAAAAATCACAGGTGCAGAGTTGAGTTAATTGATTAATAGTACTCCTTAATACATGGAACATTAATCAATTGTGGAAGGCCTTTCATTACTTTTTAAAAATTAATTCTCTTTTATCTCATTTTACTCTTATTTCTTCCTTGCTTATGGACAGCTGTTCTAATATGTTTAATGTATATAATTGTATTCAGGTACATTTATGTACTTTTTAAAAGTGCATTATATGGTTAACTACTCATCCTGTGTCTATACTATGTAACACTACATTTTTAAGACCCACACGTATTGCTTGTCGGCTGCTTCTAAGCATTTATAGTAATCCGTGGTGTTCACCGTATTTCAGCTGTCACTCGTTGTTAGGGAACCCAACTCCGCCCTGCCACCACCTCATATGGCCTCACATTGAACATCACAATATATGCACAGATTGTGTATTGTGCTTAGAAAGTTGGTTGGGATGATTGTACTTTTATTAACAATTCTGAACGCTAAAAAATCCCTAAGTACAAACCAGGGCAAGGAAGGTTGTCTTCCTTAAAGTGAAAGGCGAGGTGAAGTTCTGAAAGGTCATGGGGTGGTGGTCGAGTTCTAACATGGAGAGCAGCTCAACAATGAGCAGCATGTGTTTAGGCACTGGCATGGAAAGGTGTGGAGATAGTATCAAGTAAGGTGACCAATCGTCCTTCTTTAGGGAGAACAGTCCTTCTTTTGTAAGTTCCGTCCTCCCTTGAAAAGTATCCTCCTACATGTCCTCCTTTTTGATATCGGAAGACTAATCTGTAAATGTCCGTATTTGATTGATGCAGAGTCAATCCATTGCATGTGATGTGACGTATTTGTATTTGACATGATGATTCGTCAAGAATCAGTACAAGCCCTGGCTAGTTGGCTCAGTGGTAGAACATTGGCCTGGTGTGCTGGAGTCCTGGGTTTGATTCCTGGCCAGGGCACACAGGAGAAGCGCCCATCTGCTTCTCCACCCCTCCCCCTCTCCTTCCTCTCTGTCTCTCTCTTCCCCTCCCTCAGCCAAGGCTCCATTGGAGCAAAGTTGGCCCAGGCGCTGAGGATGGCTCCATGGCCTCTGCCTCAGGCTCTGGAATGGCTCTGGTTGCAACAGAGCAAGGCCCCAGATGAGCAGAGCATCGCCCCCTGGTGGGCATGCCAGGTGGATCCCGGTCGGGCGCATACGGGAGTCTGTCTGACTGCCTCCCCGTTTCCAACTTCAGAAAAATAAAAAAAAAAAAAAAAAAAAAAAGAATCAGTACAGTGTAGCGAGAATTATGAGACACATGCGCTCTGTACGGGAGACCTTGAGAGAGCGTGCAGTATACCCAGCGCACAAATGGCTTTGTGTACTTCTTCCTGAAACATGACATGGCACATACGACATTATAGACTTACGATTATTTCTTTCTCAGTGACTATTCAGTCATAGGTAAATACAATTCACATTTTATTAATTCATTATCTATTTAATAATTTCCAAATATGTATAATTTTATTTACAAGTATTTTCCCAAAATTCGAGTTTTAAAGTGGAAATCCAACCTCAAACCATATCTATTAATAAAACATTTTGATTAAATAGTTGCATAAAACAAACATTTTTTAATTAGAAAATGATAAATACACCTGAATATCACTCCAAATTAGTGGCTTTCTTTGATATTTAGTTTTACTAAATGAGTACTTTTTTCTTACAATTATTAAAAATTAATAGGCATGTAAGCATAATTACAATATAAAATATTACAAATGTTTTTATTATGCATTTATTATATTATAATGTATTATTGTTGCAATGAATAAAATGTTTCTTTTATTTACGATATTGTTTTCTTCCATTTATTTTTGTCCTCTTTTTCATTGTAAAAAAGTTGGTCACCTTATATCAAGAAACATGTATGGTTTGGCAAAGCCATATGTCAACCCAATAAAATAAAAAATAAAGGTCTCCCTGCCCATGCTCAGATTAGACCGTGTCCCACAGAGCATCCCAATGATGGCCTGGCCCCAGGGCTGTTGCTCAGAGGAATGTGGAGATGGGTGGCTTGGAATGAGGACTTGGAGATGTTATCATATATTCATGCTCATAAAGTGGGGTAAAATCCCCACCATTGAAAAGTGGTGCCACGGAAGACCCAGACATACCCCTCCTGAGAAATTAAAGTTTGGCAAGCTTCTTCCCATGCTCCGGGGACCAGGAAATAAAACTTTCACTGGCAACGTTGAAATGTAGGTGAGGGTATTAAGGTGGAGCAGTGACCAGACAGGGGGTGGGAAAATAAAAGAAATTCAATAAACAAAATATAATTGGCCTCTTGAGATGTCATCACGAAAGTTAGAAAAAGTTACCTTACCTGGCAACACTTGCTTCAAATTACCCAGCTCTCCCCACCTTGCACAGGACGGCCTCCTTCACTCTCCAAGGGTGAGTCTGGTAGTTTAATAGCCTTTCTTCAGTGCTTATTTAGGAAGATAAATTACAAAACCAGGTCCTGAATCCATGCCTCCTTCTGTATTCTTCACCCCTAAGAGGATGGCAGTTTGATATAAATGACCTCTAGTTGCAATCTGTCCTAAGAAAAATGTTCTCTCTATCCAAATTAGAACCGTTTATGAGTCTTAGGGTCCCCCACTTGTGATGAGCTTGAGAATGCTAATGAGTAGGGGCCAGATTTGCAGACTTGATCTCTGGCCTTTCATCATCTTTCGGAAACAGGGATGAGATGCCAGGTCTGTGCTGATGGGCCTTTTCTTTGCTGACGTCTGTGGAAAAATAACCTTTTCTCTTCATACGGCTCTTTTCTCTTCATACGGAATTTCTGTTTGGGGAACAAGTTTTTCAAGTAGCATCTTCATCTGAAATGCTTTCCATAGTTGCACATGTGGGGGCTGGGCAGGAATATAACTTAACCTCTCTGGGTCCCAGTGTCCACACCGTGTGCTGAATAGGTCACTCAATAGCCGGTGCATGTTTTTAAAATAGTCTTATATTTTCAAGTTTATTTCCAGTTGCATATTGATACATCACTTTGGTTAATTTATTGTTGCTAGGTAACTGTGTATATTCCTCTGGGAGAAGGATTCCTTATGCCATTCTCTTCATTTTACAGATGTGAAAACTGTGGTAGGATTTTAGAAGAATATGTGCTTTTTCGTAAAGCATCAGTCCAAGGAAAGGGTCTTTCAACGTGAAAATAAAATGTTTGAGTTGCATAGAAATGATCAAAACAGACAAATCTGCTGTTGGCTCACGATCAGTGCAGGAATTCTACTTAAAATAAAATTTCGTGTGGGCTACTCGCCATGACTGGTTCTAGCTTGATGCTCATCCTCCACAAGTACCTTGGGACAAAGGAGAGAAAACAGCCCTTTAATAGCAAAGGGGCTGGGAAGGAGTAGAGCAGGGGAAGGGGAGACCAGGCCTGCAGGAGGCAGATTGACCCTGAAGCCCTGGCTTCTTCTCCAGCTCAAATCTGCTCCACCCTCCCTCCCCCCACTTCCTTTCTGCTCTCTGTGCATTTTTACTGGGTCTTTTTTTCTTCATCTCGTGTCTGAGTAAAGGGATAGGGGCTTGTGATCAGCTCCACGGTGCTCTGACAATGCAGAGATGATGCTGGACGTACTTGCTCCTTGTTACAGAGCAGATCGTAATAAAGGGGCTGAAGAACGGAAATTAAGCTTGTGTGGAAATAATTCAATAATGCCAAATATCTATATATACCTTAGGTGAGGGTTTTTTTTTTTGTTTTTTTTTAATTTTTTTTTTAGGTGAGGGGTTTTGAGTCTTCTTTCGGTGGGAAATTTGGGGTTTTTCAGTAATGTAACTGAGAAAGAAATTTATCCTGAAGATATGTGTTTGGGGGGGTGTTTGTGGGTGTGGGGGGGTTGTCTTCAAAGATCTCACTTTTCAAATTTTCTGAGGATCCATTGATTTCCCTGATAAATATATTTTGATCAAGGTTTCCAGTGTGGGATGGTCAGCAATGGGGGGTGGTCATGTGAGACACCAGACCTGGGAACTTTGGCTAGAACCACCCGCCCACATCCAGGCACGCCAAAAGAAACTTCCCAAGGGCCCTTTGGAAAAAAGCGACCGTCTGCCAGCCAGTGAGATTTCACTACGTCATATTAGCTCGACCACCCTAGAGACCCTTTAAATATCTCCCACGCGGGTCACTCCATGCAACTTCCCTAGCCTCTGTCCCCGGGGCTAGGGAACCTTGTCGGACAGGATGTGCTCTGTACTCAATAATGCCTTTTATTATTTCACACTTCGTGGCTCCAGCCCCTTCCTTCTTCTTGGCAAGGAAAAATACCTTACATCCAGCATGGTAGGACCGAATTCTAGAAAAATGACACTGCCAGGAAGAACTAAACACCACACTCTGGGACTGAATACCAGGATAAATAAAATATCGGAAACCCTGGTGTATAAAATATAAGATAACTAGCAATGTGCAAATTGATTAAATGTTGAGAAAATGGCATTTATTATAAATGTTATTTTCAATTTTTTTTCTTTAATTTTCATTGTTTCAATTTCTTCCCCATTTGATTTTGTTTTTGTTGACTTGGTTTCTTCATTGTACTTTCTTCTTTTAGTCTCCCTCTCTTCCCAACTCACTGTCTCAACTTTTCACTTTGCTGCTTGGATAGCGTGTCAATAACTCCTTATTTACATCTCAGGATCCTCCCCTTTTCTGTCACTTACCCATTATGTATAGCTTTCTCTTTCATATGTTTATTTATCTACCTCCTGTCTACCTATTTAAATTTGGGCTAGTTTTGATTTTTTGAAGCAAGACATTTAGTAAGTATATATTACCATCTGTGAAGGTTTAAAAAATTTTTATTTAAATACTTTTTTATTGATTAATTTTAGAGAGAGAGATTGAGGAAGAGAGAGAGAGAGAGAGAGAGATGTGGATTTGTTGTTCCACTTACTGATTCACTGTATGTGCCCTGACCGGGTATCAAACCTACAACCTTTGTGTATTAGGACATGCTCTAACCAGTTCAGCTACCTGGCCAGGGCTGTTAAGAATTTTTTTTTAACTGAGGTGCAATTCACGTAATATGAAATTGGCCATTTTATAGTGCACAATTCAGAGGCATTTAGTACACTCACAGTGTTGTGTTGGCTTCCTATTTGTGCATATAGAACTAAATAGGTATGAAAAAGAGTCCATGAATAGCTTGGGTATGAGCAAGTATTTCTGTGTGGGACCCAAAGGGACACTATGGAAAGAACCCCTGGCTCTCCTCCCCACTTCTGTAGTGATGTTGCCGTAACTACACGGCTGCTCAACAGGTTACCTTTGCCTTTGATGTGATTGCCAAGTGAACAGAAACATAACCTCTTCCTCAGGTTAGTATGACAGTAATTACTTACACAAACAGTGGAGGGGATATGTGAGCACTATTTATAAATACTCATCATGCAGAGAATGGATTCCACGTTCCTTGTGATCAATAGCTCAGAAGGGAAGAATCTTCCCAACCAGCTAAGACTCATCCCTATCATCCAGGGCCCTATGTCATGCTTTACTTTCTACCTGTTAGGGTCATTCGTTGAGCTAGACAAAAATATTCTTAGGTTCAAGTCTTCTTTTGAAAGTTGATTTTTAAAAATAAGCACTCAATCAATCTTTTTCCAATATAAGACCATTATTGTATCCTTATTGTCCGTACTCAGACCCCTGCATGTTTTTTCTTTGAGGGGGGAGAAGAGACTTCCCGCCAAGGATCTGCTGTAAGCTGCTGTATTCATCATCATAGCAGATACAAAGCAGAAGCATGGTCACCTTCTCAAGTTCATAAAAGAGTCGGCCAGTTAATCACATACCACAAGGAGAGTGTCCTCGATGGGGCGCATGTGCTGTGTTACAGTTCCTCCCTCTCATTGTGGCCATGTGGCTTAAGGGTCCGACTTCAAGTTCACAGGTGAGTGGGAGAGGCCTACTCTGGTCCACCATTGCACCAGAGTGAATGGGATCAAAAGTAGGAACCCAGTCCTCTTGTTATATCTCCTGATTTTTGTGTTAGGTGACTCCGCAGCCCTCAAACAGTGACAGTCGCTTTGCTGCGCATTCACAGGGTTGCGCTATGTATAGGAGCAGCATAACCCATGTCCTCCCCTAGCCACTCACTCCGCCTCTTTCTTTTCATCTGCAAAACGGAGGTAATAAGCCAAAGTTCAGCATGTTGTGATGATACTACATTACATTATACTGTATTATTTTAATAGATACAGAAAGTATTTAATAGAATGCCCAGTACAGAGTAGATGTTCAGCTAACAGTGTTCATATCAACTTGATATAGAAAAAAAGTGCAGTTACGGTTTTAAATTCTTCACTTAACATTCTCCCCACCCCAGGGAATTTTTGCGCATTGGCTTGGTGAGAGCGTTTCAGGAGTTTCTTTGTTTTTCTCCCACCATCTGCCCCAAAGGAATTGACAGGTGCCGAGAAGATTTTCTGCGTTGGAACCTGACCATTCAGTGATTCACAGGGTGAATAAGTTGGGTAAGTCTTGGAAACAACTTTACAAAGAAACAGATTTTGCGTTGACTTGAACACATCACTTTAAAAACATACAGAATCTATTTTGTTTTTTAAAATTGCTTGCCCAAGTCATGTGTCACTTGGAAATACACTTGCCTGACTCCATGGCTGAGCGAAAACAGCACGGCTTTCAGCACAGATACCCTACTTTTGGGCATGTCTTTGGAAACAGGTAGGAAACGCTACTTGTTTTATTGTTGTTTGTTTGATTTTTAAGCACCGACTTTTCTTGAAGTCCCGGTTGTAGAAGTGTAACAGTGTAACTGAATCCACCGTCATCGTCACCTTCCCATTCTAGCCACCTGCGTGCACACACGTACTTGCCGACAGACC
The DNA here is from genome assembly GCF_036850765.1 of Saccopteryx bilineata. Taxonomy (NCBI): domain Eukaryota; kingdom Metazoa; phylum Chordata; class Mammalia; order Chiroptera; family Emballonuridae; genus Saccopteryx; species Saccopteryx bilineata. Next base: position 344,304,086 of record NC_089491.1, read on the forward strand.
TGTAGGAGCTGTGTCATCGCAGCTACGATTTAGCCCTTGGCGGACAGGACTGAAGAAAGGCCCTTTGGAATCAGTCTTACATACCACGTAGGACAAACCACAGTTGTGCCTTTGGAGAACAGGTCATAACAGAAATACTTCTAGAAAACCATTTGACCCCACTGAATTACGTTTTAGGTTTTACTTGTAATTTGCATGGTTGTGTAGCTTATTTAATTAAATCCTAACACAGAGTAAAAGTGTGGATTTCCTCAACATCTGTGTTGTCAGCATATTTTGAAATATGTGAGTGTACGTATCTATAAGCCATCTATAGCCATCAGGTATTTGGTGAGAAGGAGAAAATAAAGGGAAAAGTAAACATGTGGAGAAAATGTAGCTCAATATTTAGATTTAAAATGACACCCTCAAGAAAAAGAATTATAATGAATTTTCCAGGGAACTCCCTTGCCTATCAACATGGACCAGATGACCCCCTCAATCCAAATATCCCGAAAACTGCAAGCGTAGGAAGCCATATGTCAGGAACATAGCAATTGGATGGGGAAGGGGGGATGAGGCTTGCATTTAGATGTATTTTGTGGTGTGTTCTCTTTAGCTATTGGTGGACCCCGAGAAAGTGTTGCAGTGTCTGAAGTACATTAACACAAGGCTCAGAAAGCACTATAAACATTACCCGTCCACATTGTCACCTGGGCTTTCATGGCGAGGACATTTTCCAACCAATATAATGGCAATATTTTCTCTTCCAGGGTAAAATGTTAGCAGAACTAAAAGAAATCAATGTACACAGAGGTAGGACACACACACACACACAAAAATTATTACAAGGAAGGGACTATAAAAAATTAAGACTACATTATTGATTTTCAGCCACGAGCCTAAACCACCTGATAATATTGAATATTCTATTCTAGGAGAATATTATTCTTGATTATAAACTACTTATTTGTCATGAAGATTTTGGATTCATTGTCTTTTCACACAGTGCAGACTCTTACTGACATCTTTAAACATTGGCGTTTCTTTGCCTTCCTTGGAGCTGAGTGTTTTGTTGCAATGAATTCTGCTATGGGTGACTGGAGCTTCCAGGGCAGCCTGGCCATGGATGTGGCATCTGACATTGTTGGGTCATTTCTGTCGTGTGGTGCTCAATTTCAGAAAGCTCTGTTTCTAATAAGTGTCTTGAAATTTTGGACATTATTCAAAACAATGCTAGATTCTGAATATTTTGTGACTAACCATCTGAATCTTGCTATCTTTATAATAGTGAACCACAGTCTTAAGTTCCCTGTAGCACCTCAATGACACCCTCAAGAGGAGTACGATACCTCATAAGGGGTACGATATCAAACAACCATTCTAAAAGTTTGAAGCTGGAAGCTTTCAATAAATGTTACTGCAGTCTGCCAACCACGTATAGTTACAACATGAAGAGTCTAGACGCCATTTGAATAATGGCCTTACATGTATTGTCACAGGATTATCTCCAAGACCTCAGACGCCCCTCTGTATACATTAGTGATGGATCACTCATTTCCTTTTGTAAGTGAGCAACCAGTTCTTTGTTTGGTGGTCAAAGAACTACCACCGCCTATGACACTGAGTTCTATAGTTATGAGCTAATCTTCTGTCCTTCTGTCTTCACTGGTGAGGACACCAGTGTTATATTGTGAGTGAATGAGCTGTCCTTTCCTTAAGAAAACATTGTTATGCAGTAATAACCTGATGTCAATAAACACACCATTAAATTCCTCTTGGAGGGGCATAAGATATGAATTTTAGAAGCTGTGTACACCTTCTTTATGCAGCAGCTGTTTCTTGAAGTAGACTATCTTGGGCTGATCGTGCCTAACTGGGACACTTGTGTGAGATATGTAGAGAGGAGACTTCCCACTCAACACTCTCAAAGTAAAAAGGCAAATTACAGAGGGTCAATTTAAAATGATTTAGTAAAAAAAGGGTAAGAACATTTTTATTGAAAGCATTTAGGATTTCATAGATACAGTCTACCGAAGAGAGGTAAAGTAAGGTTGTGTCAGAGATATTTAGAGAAGAAACCCACTAACAAAAAGTGGTTAAATGGCACCGAACATTATTCAGAATTTTATCTTGCACGGGGACCAAGAACTTTCTCACCAGCAAGTCAAGGATTTTCCCTACAATAACTACGAAACTGAGTAGGATTTTATGTCTAAATACTTTATTCATTTCCTTCTCCAATTTAATAACAGATGTTTGGAAGACATTATGTTCCAATAAATTAAATTCCAAGAATGTAACTTCTTTTTTCTTGACTTCCAGCTGCTCAGCTGGATCCCCTGTGTTCTTCCTCTGGGGAGATGTTCAAGAAGAGTCTGACTGAGATGTCTTAGGAAAACTTGCAGTTCAGATGGGTAGACCCTCCTCCATATGGTCAAAAGCCGCCCTTCCCATCCTGAGTTTGCACAATGTGCTCTGTTGACATCTTTAGTTAGGTCCTCAGAAACTCATGAGCCAGGGAAATAATACTCAGACACTGGTAAGTGAGTTCATTCTGCTGGGGCTGTCCAGGGACTGGGGGACTCAGGTCTCCCTCTTCGTCCTGTTCCTGACCATGTACTTGGTGACCGTTGTGGGGAATTTCCTCATTCTTCTTTTGATCCGACTGGACAGCAGGCTTCATACTCCCATGTACTTCTTCCTTACTGTTTTATCCTTGGTGGACCTTTGTTACGCAAATAGTATTGCCCCACAGCTGCTCGCCCACTTGCTCACAGTCCGGAAGTCCATCCCATTCCACAGTTGCGTGCTCCAGCTCTATGCGTCCCTGGCATTGGGTGGGTCTGAGTTCTTCCTGCTGGGAGCCATGGCCTATGACCGCTATGTGGCTGTGTGCCACCCGCTGCACTACACAGTCATCATGCATGGGGGGTTGTGTCTGGGACTGGCCGCTGGCTGCTTGGTGGCTGGTTTCACGAACTCCCTGATGGAAACAGTCATAACCTTCCGGCTTCCGCTGTGTCACAATACTATTAACCATTTTGTCTGTGAGACCCTCGCTGTGCTGCGCCTAGCCTGCGTGGACATCTCCTTCAACATGGTCATGGTGGCCGTTTCAGGGTTCCTGGTGATCATACTCCCCTGCTCCTTGGTCTTGTTCTCCTATGGCCGGATAGTTGCTGCCATTCTGCACATTCGCTCTGCTCAGGGACGCAGCAAAGCGTTTAGGACCTGTGCCTCTCACCTCACAGTGGTGTCCATGTGCTTTGGGGCTGCCATCTTCACCTATCTGAAGCCACGGTCGGCCTCCTCCATGGAAGAAGAGAAGCTGGTTACTCTCTTCTATGCCGTGGTGGCTCCTATGTTGAACCCTTTGATCTACAGCCTGAGAAATAAGGAAGTTATGGCTGCTCTCCAGAAAGTTTTAGGGAAATGCAGAGACAAAAGATAGAGAATTGTAAGAACTTCTTGTTATCTGTCATCAAAACGAAAGGGAGATCACATAAGTGTAGATGGAATGCCCACATTTACAATGAAGAGACTGTTATGGTCTGATCCTTGCATTTGAATGAAGTGTTCTTCTACCTGATTGGTGATTTCATTCTATAGACAGATACCAGATAATTTATGTCAGTGATCCATGAGAAAGCCTCACCTTAGACCATCTTGCCTCAGTTATCCAGTAGTATTCAGACTTTATCTGACCAGCTTTGGTTTTATTGGTGTATCAATGTCTGAAGGAATGATCTGTGGCTTCACTAAGCAGAGCTGGTTTGTGCAGTGAATAGTAGATGAATTCCACAGATTAGGGCTTCTTCTACCTCATAGAACAGAATGGAGACTGTCCACTTGAAAATACTCCAATTATTTCCTCCAGGATAATCAGAAGTAATTTCTCCAGCTCTTCCTTAAATAATAGCAATTTTTTAAAACTTTCAACACCATCTGTGTCTTAATCTAGAATGTGATATCATATCCTGAAATAAATAACACATGGACACAATATTTGTTCAGACCAGAGTATTGGAATTCATTTGCTTTTGAAGAAACAAATTTACTTATAATGTGCAAAATATCTGTGACTTTACTGTTGTTTTTTTTTTATTCTGTGGTAAAATAGATATAACATAAAAGTTGCCAATTTAGCCATCTTTTAAGGATACAATTCAGTGGCATTAATTGCATTAAAAATGTTATATAGACATCACTGTATCTATTTCCGAAATCATTCATCACCATAGTCTATTATTTAGTTAATTTTCCAAGACCTATTTCCTAGAAACTGGTTACAAAGTCTCCACACCCATTGCATTTTATTTTAACTTAAATGTAGGTATGTCTATTTAGTTCTGCTAATTGTTATTATTGATTTCACATATCACACCAAGATTATTTTGCATTTTGCTCCTCCCATTTATTCCTTTAGTTTACTTTTTCTATCTGTTCATAGACAAAATAAAAAGAAAAAGTTATAAGAAGAAATACTAAATAATACATGTCAATTCTATATCACTGTGAACCTACCTCCAGGTAGCAAAAATGGGTCCAGATGTCATATAATTGAAATCACATAATACGTATCCTGTTCAGATTAGCTTCTTTGCTTTAGTAATGTACATTTATGTTTTCTCCATGTCTTTTCATGGCTCAGTAGCTCATTTATTTTTGGAACTGAATAATACTCCATTATCTGTGTGTATCAGTTTATCCGTTCATCTACCAAAGGAAACCTTGTTTGTTTTTAAGTTTGGGTAATTACAAATAAAGAACTGCCAGGTTTTGTGTGGACATATTTTCAACTCCCTTGGGTGAATACCAAGACACATAATTGCTGGATCATATGGTAAATGTATGTTTAGTTTTATAAAACAAAACAAAACTGTCTTCCAAAGTGTCTGCACCATGTTGCAACACAACCAGCAATAAATGAGAGTTTCTATTGCTCCGTATTTCAGCCACAATTGGTATTGTCAGTGTTCTGAATTTTGGCCATTCTAACAGGTGGGTAGTAGTATCTCACTATTGTTTTAATTTGCATTTCCCTGATGACATATGATGTGAAGCACCTTTTTCTATATTTATTTGCCACCTGTGTATCTTTGGTGAGGTGTTTTGTTAAGGTTTGGGGCCATTTTTAAATCAGATTGTTTTCTTATTGTCAAGTTTTGAGAGTCCTTTGTATATTTTGGATAATAAGTGTTGACCAGATATGTCTTTTGCCAAAACTTTCTTCCAGTGTGTGGCTTATCTTTTTATTCTTCGGAGAGGATTCACCTTTTTTTTTTTTTTAATAATTTTATTTTTTTAATGGGGTGACATCAATAAATCAGTATACATATATTCAAAGATAACAAGTCCAGGTTATCTTGTCGTTCAATTATGTTGCATACCCACCACCCAAAGTCAGATTGTCCTCTGTCACCTTCTATCTTGTTTTCTTTGTGCCCCTCCCCACTCCCAATCCCTCTCCCATTCCTCCCTCCACCCCCGTAACCACCACACTCTTATCAATGTCTCTTAGTTTCACTATTATGTCCCACCTACGTATGGAATAATACAGTTCCTGTTTTTTTCTGATTTACTTATTTCACTTCGTATCATGTTATCAAGATCCCACCATTTTGCTGTAAATGTTCCGATGTCATCATTTCTTATGGCTGAGTAGTATTCCATAGTGTATATGTGCCCCATCTTCTTTATCCAGTCATCTATTGATGGGCTTTTTGGTTGTTTCCATGTCCTGGCCACTGTGAACAATGCTGCTATAAACATGGGGCTGCATGTGTCTTTACGTATCAATGTTTCTGAGTTTTGGGGATATATACCCAGTAGAGGGATTGCTGGGTCATAAGGTAGTTCTATTTTCAGTTTTTTGAGGAACCACCATACTTTCTTCCATAATGGTTGTACTACTTTACATTCCCACCAACAGTGTATGAGGGTTCCTTTTTCTCCACAGCCTCTCCAACATTTGCTATTACCTGACTTGCTAATAACAGCTAATCGAACAGGTATGAGGTGGTATCTCATTGCCGTTTTGATTTGCATTTCTCTAATAGCTAAAGAAGATGAGCATCTTTTCATATATCTGTTGGCCATTTGTATTTCTTCCTGGGAGAAGTGTCTATTCATATCCTCTTCCCATTTTTTTATTGGATTGTTTGTTTGTTTGTTGTTGAGTTTTATGAGTTCTTTGTATATTTTGGATATTAGGCCCTTATCTGAGCTGTTGTTTGAAAAAATCATTTCCCATTTAGTTGGCTTTCTGTTTATTTTGTTATCAGTTTCTCTTGCTGAGCAAAAACTTCTTAGTCTGATGTAGTCCCATTCATTAATTTTTGCCTTCACTTCTCTTGCCTGTGGAGTCAAATTCATAAAATGCTCTTTAAAACCCAGGTCCATGAGTTGAGTACCTATGTCTTCTTCTATGTACTTAATTGTTTCAGGTCTTATGTTTAGATCTTTGATCCATTTTGAGTTAATTTTTGTACAGGAGGAGAGACTGTAGTCCAGTTTCATTCTTTTGCATGTGGCTTTCCAGTTTTCCTAGCACCATTTATTGAAGAGGCTTTCTTTTCTCCATTGTGTGTTGTTGGCCCCTTTATCAAAAATTATTTGACTATAGATATGTGGTTTTATTTCTGGACTTTCTATTCTGTTCCATTGGTCTGAGTGTCTATTTTTCTGCCAATACCATGCTGTTTTGATTGTCGTGGCCCTATAATATAGTTTGAAGTCAGGTATTGTAATGCCCCCAGCTTCGTTCTTTTTCTTTAGGATTGCTTTGGCTATTCGGGTTTTTTTATAGTTCCATATAAATCTGATGATTTTTTGCTCTATTTCTTTAAAAAATGTCATTGGAAGTTTGATGGGAATTGCATTAAATTTGTATATTGCTTTGGGTAATATAGCCATCTTGATTATATTTATTCTTCCTAGCCAAGAATAAGGTATATTCTTCCATCTCATTATATCTTTTTCGATTTCCCTTAACAATGGTTTATAGTTTTCATTATATAAGTCCTTTACATTCTTTGTTATGTTTATTTCTAAGTATTTTATTTTTTTTGTTGCAATCGTGAAGGGGATTATTCTTTTGAGTTCCTTCTCAGTTGTTTCATTGTTGGCATATAGAAAGCTATTGACTTCTGTATGTTAATTTTGTATCCTGCGACCTTACTGTATTGGCTTATTGTTTCTAGTAGTCTTTTTGTGGATTCTTTGGGGTTTTCGATGTATAGGATCATATCATCTGCAAAAAGTGATACCTTTACTTCTTCTTTTCCGATATGGATGCCTTTTATTTCTTTGTCTTGTCTGATTGCTCTGGCTAGAACCTCTAGTACCACATTAAATATGAGTGGAGAGAGTGGACAACCCTGTCTTGTTCCTGATTTAAGGGGGAAAGCCTTCAGTTTAGTGCCATTTAATATGATGTTAGCTGATGGTTTATCATATATGGCCTTTATCATGTTGAGATATTTTCCTTCTATACCCATTTTGTTGAGAGTCTTAAACATAAAATTGTGTTGTATTTTATCGAAAGCTTTTTCTGCGTCTATTGATAAGATCATGTGGTTTTTGTTCTTTGTTTTGTTGATATGGTGTATTACATTAACCGTTTTACATATGTTGAACCATCCTTGAGATTCTGGGATGAATCCCACTTGATCATGATATATTATTTTTTTAATATGTTGTTGTATTCGATTTGCTAGTATTTTGTTTAGTATTTTAGCATCTGTATTCATTAGAGATATTGGGCTGTAGTTTTCTTTTTTTGTGCCATCCTTGCCTGGTTTTGGTATGAGGGTTATGTTGGCCTCATAAAATGTGTTTGGAAGTATTGCTTCTTCTTCAATTTTTTTGGAAGACTTTGAGTAGAATAGGAACCAAGTCTTCTTTGAATGTTTGGTAAAATTCGCTGGTATAGCTGTCAGGGCCTGGACTTTTATTTTTGGGGAGGTTTTTAATGGTTTTTTCTATTTCTTCTCTACTGATAGGTCTGTTTAGGCTTTCTGCTTCTTCATGACTCAGTCTAGGAAGGTTGTATTGTTCTAGGAATTTATCCATTTCTTCTAGGTTGTTGAATTTAGTGGCATAAAGTTTTTCATAGTATTCTACAATAATTCTTTGTATATCTACGGTGTCCGTGGTGATTTCTCCTCTTTCATTTTGGATTTTGTTTATATGAGTTCTTTCTCTTTTTTCCTTGGTAAGTCTTGCCAAGGGTTTGTCAATTTTGTTGATCTTTTCAAAGAACCAGCTCCTTGTTCTATTAATTTTTTCTATAGTTTTTCTGTTCTCTATTTCATTTATTTCTGCTCTGATTTTTATTATCTCCTTTCTTCGGCTGGTTTTGGGTTGTCTTTGTTCTTCTTTTTCTAGTTCCTTAAGGTGGGAAGTTAAGTGGTTCACTTGGGCTCTCTCTTGTTTGTTCATATATGCCTGAGTGATATGAACTTCCCTCTTAACACTGCTTTTGCTGCATCCCATAGATTCTGATATGTCGTATTGTCATTTTCATTAGTCTGTATATATCTTTTGATCTCTGCACTTATTTCTTCTTTGACCCATTCATTTTTTAAAAGTATGTTGTTTAGTTTCCACATTTTTGTGGGATTTTTTTCCTCTTTTTTGCAGTTGAATTCTAGTTTCAAGGCTTTGTGATCAGAAAATATGCTTGGTACAACTTCAATTTTTCTGAATTTGCTGATGTTGTTTTTGTGGCCCAACGTATGGTCAATTCTTGAGAATGATCCATGTACACTGGAGAAAAATGTATACTCAGTCACTTTGCGATGAAATGTCCTGTAGATGTCTATCATATCCAGGTGCTCTAGTGTTTTGTTTAAGGCCACTATGTCTTTGTTGATTCTCTGTTTGGATGACCGATCTAGAGCCGTCAGCGGTGTATTGAGGTCTCCAAGTATGATTGTATTTTTGTCAGTTTTTGTTTTAAGATCAATAAGTAGCTGTCTTATATATTTTGGTGCTCCTTGGTTTGGTGCATATATATTAAGAATTGTTATGTCTTCTTGCTTCAGTGTCCCCTTAGCCATTATGAAATGGCCATTTTTGTCTCTGAGTACTTTTCCTGTCTTGTAGTCAGCATTATCCGATATGAGTATTGCTACACCTGCTTTTTTTTTGGATGTTATTTGCTTGGAGTATTGTTTTCCAGCCTTTCACTTTGAATTTGTTTTTATCCTTGTTACTTAGATGAGTTTCCTGTAGGCAGCATACAGTTGGATTTTCTTTTTTAATCCATTCTGCTACTCTGTGCCTTTTTATTGGTGAGTTTAATCTGTTTACATTTAGTGTAATTATTGATACTTGTGAGTTCCCTATTGCCATTTTATATTTTGCTTTCTGTTAGTTTTGTGTCTTGTTTGATCCTTCTCTTTCGTTTTTTCTATCTTTTGTTTTTATTTGGTTGTATTCCATACATCTTTCCTCTGTTGCTATCTTTTTTATCTCATGTGCTTCTGTGGTGGTTTTTTCAATGGTGGTTACCTTTGAGTAATGAAAAGGGTCCCTACCCTGTTCATTGTAGCGAACTATTTTGTGAGTACTTTTGCACTCCATCGTCCTTTGCTACTGTTAATCTCCATCTTCTCCCCCTCTTTCTTTTTGTTGTTGTCACAGTTTAAATTTGGTTTTATTGTGTTCTTCTTGGAGCTTTTACTTGTGGCTCTGTTTTTTTTTGTTCTTTGTATCTGATTGGAGAACCCCCTTTAGTAATTCCTGGAGGGAGTGGGGGTTTTCTGATGATAAATTCCCTCATCTTTTCTGTATCTGTGAATGTTTTTATTTCTCCTTCGTATTTGAAGGATAGCTTTGATGGGTATAGTATTCGTGGCTGAAAGTTCCTCTCTTTCAGGACTTTAAATATTGGGTCCATTCTCTTCTAGCTTGTAGAGTTTCTGCTGAGAAATCCGATGATAATCTAATGGGCCTTCCTTTATATGTTGTATTCTTCTTTTCCCTGGCTGCCTTGAGAATTTTTTTTTTTTTTTGCTGTTGGTTTGTGTCAATTTCATTATGATATGCCTTGGAGTAGGTTTGTTGGGGTTAAGAAAACTTGGAGTTCTGTTTGCTTCTTGAACTTGAGGCTTTAGTTCTTTCCACAGGCTTGGAAAGTTCTCATCTATTATTTGTTTGAGTATGTTCTCCATTCCATTTTCTCTCTCTTCTCCCTCTGATATACCTATTATTCTTATGTTATTCTTTTTGATGGAGTCAGATAATTCTTGTAGGGCTATCTCATTTTTTTTAATTTTTGAGTCTCTTTCTTCTTCTCTCTGTTGTGTCTCAAGTTGCTTGTCTTCTATTTCACTAATCCTTTCTTCTATCTGTCCTGTTCTATTAGCTAAGCTTGTTACCTCATTTTTCAGCTCGTGAATTGAGTTTTTCATCTCTGTTTGATTTGTTTTTATAGTTTCAATTTCCTTGGACATATATTCTTTGTGTTCATTGAGTTGTTTTCTGAGCTCCCTAAATTGCCTTTCTGTGTTTTCTTGTATATCTCGGAGGATTTTTAGGATTTCTATCTTGAATTCTCTGTCATTTAGCTCCAAGGTTTCCAATATATTAAATTTTTTCTTCGTAGATTTTTCCTCATCTAGCTGTGTTACCTCTCTTTCTTTTGTATCCATGATATTCGATTTTCTCTTCCTTAATGGCATCTGAGGGTGGTTTTGTTGATAGTATTAATGAAATTTAATAAAGAATAAAAAGTTAAAAAAATAAAAAAAAATAAAAAATCGAAAAGAGTTGTTTTTTAAAAAAAATTAATAATGAAATAAAGAAAAATAAAATAAAATAAAAATTAAAAAAAGGAAATTATTCCCCCCCTCCTTTTTTTCCTCTCCTCTTCTCTCCCCTCTTTCTTGAGAAAATCTTGTGGTGGACTGTGAATTATAACAAACAATGCCTTTGATGGAGTGCCTGAATTGGGGAAAAGTAATAAAGGGGCAAAAAAAAAAAATAGAAAAAAAGAAAAAAGAAAAAAAAAGAGCGTATGGACCCACAAAAAGCAAATAAGGAAAAAATTTGGGTCAAGAATAAAATGATTTGCTTTTAGGTGTTGGTTGTCTAAGAGTTATGATGAGAGGAATAAGAGGAAAACGAAAAATGGGGGGACAAATTAAAAAATTACTATTGTATTTAGTGGAACAAGAACTAGATAATATGGAGAGCCAGGGATGGGAGCACTGCTAGTGAGTTAAAAGGTAAAGTAAAAACCCCCCAAAATGCCACAAACATAAGTTTGAGTCCCAGATAAGATAATTTGTTTGTTATTGAGGTTTGAATGAGAGGAGATGTAAAGGAGAAAGGAAGAAACTAATGTAGAGGGAGAAAAGAAAGAGAGAGAGAGAAAAAAAGAGGGAACCACTAAAAGAAGAAAAAAGAAAGGAGAGAGAGAGAGAGAGAGTTAAGGGTTTTGGAGTGCAACCCTCATAGAGAGAAAGGAAGAGAAGAGAAAAGATAATGGGAGATGTAACACTTATGGGTAGTGTAGTTCAAGGAGAGGAGAGAGTAAGACCGGTAGAGAGTTAATCGGCCAAATTGGAGGAGGAAAAAAAAGTATCAAGAATGAAGATAAGAGAAACAAACGAACAAATATAATAAAATGGGATAGGTTATAAAGTCTGCAGATTATTCTTGATTTTGAGAGGTTATCTTCTTGCTTTTTCTTTTCTCTCCCTCTTCCTGGTCGGTGACTCTGTACCCCGGGTTCTGCCCCTTTGGCATGCTCAGGTAGAGGTTTGCAGTTGATAAGTCTCTATGGCAATGTCATGTATTGTGCTTTAGTCTCGTTGGCAGTCGAAGCTCATTAGCATTTATAGGCTCCGACAGTGAGAGAGTCCGTGTTCCTGGAGCCTTTCTCCTAGTCTTTCCTTCCTCAATTAGTAGCCTGATAATCCAGCTATGGGGTTGTTGCTGCCTCTGCCTGGATAGTAAGAGGCTCAAAGAGCTGGCAACTCCCCACTCTATTTCCACTCAGCACAGGGCTCTGGGTAAGGCTCAGTCAGTCAGAGCTGCTAGCATAATCAGGCGGGCTTTCCGCCCACTCAAAGACCTCTGGCTCTGCCACTCTGTCCGGTAACACAAGCGGGCGCCCACTTCCAGGGCGCTTGGAGGAAACTCTCACTCACTGTCTGCGACCAGGATATCCGGCCAGCAGTCTCACGCTCTGAGTGAAACCCCCAACCGCAGGGAAAAGTTGCAGCGTTGGAATTGAGTCTCGCTCCGTCCCCGTGAGCGACTTTTGCAAGGCGCTGGGGCGGCCCGAGATTCCGCTTTGGCCCACACAAAGGCCCCTGACTCTGCCCCTCTGTGCTATAACACGGGCGCGCACTGCCGAGGCACTCGGAGGAATCGCTCACTCCTTATCTGCGCGCGCAAACCAGGATATGAGGCCGGCCGCGTTTCCCTCTGAGTGAAACACCCTCCAGCAAGGAAAATCTCCACTGTTGGAATTAGTTCTCACTCCCTCCCGTGCGTGGCTTTCCCAGGGCGCTGGGGCTGCTCAGAGACTCTGCCCTCGGCCCACAGAAAGGCCTCTGACCCTGTCTCTCCGTGGGGCAACACGGGCACCCACTCTCGGGGCCTAGGAAGAAATTCTCGCCCACTAACTGCGCACCGACCAGGAGACCGGGTAAAATGGCCGCTCCGCTTGTCTTTCTTTGTTTGGGTTTGGCTCGAGTGTTAGCTTGTATTGCCCGGGTTGCCACAGGATCAGATTTTCCTCGGCTTGGATCTCTGTGCCACAGCCTGGTTCGGCCGTTCGTGTCGCAGTCTGAATCTATTCACCCCCTTTGCCCGCCTCAGTTTCTATATTCACAGTTACCAGAGAAAGCTTCCCTGTTTAGGTTAGTGAGGAAGGCGGGGCATTTCTTACTCCCTATTTCCTTTGGGGTTTGGTTATATATTTAGCCAATTTTTCACTCAATCATACCTTTGGGTGTATTGCGAAGCATCTGGAAGCTCCAAGTATAGGTTTTTCTGTTTCTGGTTGAAGATCTTGTTGAGTTTTGGGGGAGATTTATCGGTATCACTTCCTACCCTGCCATTACTCTGACGTCATCTCAGGATTCACCTTTTAATGGTGACCAGTGCATAGTTACATATGCAAAAACTCAATAAAATTATTACCCATTCATCCTTTAAAAGACTTTCACAATTATAACAAAAAATGTGAAAATGACTTCAGGCAATCAAAAAATGGCTTAAACTAAAGGCCCAGGGGTGTGAAAATTAAGTTGTGATAGGCAAGGCAACAAGCTAAAACCCCCAGAGTATTAAAATTTAGCTTTTTAAAACTTAATTTAAAGCTTTTATGCTTTAAAGTTTTATGTGTTGAGGGCAAAGAAATAAAAGCCAGAGTAATAAGTACAAAATAAAGCTGCCACTCCTACAGGATATGAGGACTTGGACACAGCTCAGTCGCGAAAGAGGTTTTAATTAGATCTAATTAATCACTTTTTCCCCTTAAAAGACTATCCCACGCAATTTTGTCATGCCTCACAACCCTGTTTACTGAGGCTGGCAGGAAGTCCGCACTATATGAGTTGTCTTGCATCATGTGGATTTTTTTTTTTTTAAATCTCAATTTGACCTACACATCTTACCCAAATGCCAACCTCCTGTAATACCACAATCACTCGTAGTCATCACGGGAAACTCACTCTCCGTTTCCAGGAAAAGGTTTTATATTCTGAGTGTCTTCCTTGAATGCATCTTCTGTTTCTTCTCTCCTTGAACCTGGCTGTTCACTGAGCACTCGGGTTCCCCTCAGCCTCCCAGGCACAGCGCCTTTGCCTCCCCCAGCTCCTCCTAACACTGTAGAAAGGTGACGAGGGCCCCTTTCCTGATCCTCTGCCCATCCCAGATCATTGCTCTTGACTCTTCTCTAAGCAGCCCCAGCATCTGTGAAGCACCTGCTATCAAACTACAGCACCATCTCCCCTCTTTCTTTCCTCATTGGCCATCCGCGCTCTTCACTATACACAGTGTGACTCATTCTGCCCGCCCACATGGGAATTCCTTCATCCATGCCGATCCGCTGGGCATCTGGCCTCTCAGGTAGTGGGCTTCCGTCTCCTTCCAATGCCTTTGACCTCTGACCCGCTCTCGGTCACCCATTGCTGGGATTATTCCCCAGACCATTCTGTTGCCAAAACTTGTGCTGCCTCTGACATCTCCATCTCAAGTTCCCCACTCAGACCCTGGCTCCGATTCCTATCTTTCCAACACTTTCTCACCCCACCATGACCTCTGTTAGGTGAGCCCTAACACATTTTCTCCTCCATTGCCACCCCTGTCCCCACACCTTGTCTTGTGACCCTTCTTTCCCAGCATGGGTCCCATGCTGCTTCCTTCCGTGACCGCTGTGGTCATCCAAGGGTGCATGTGCAGTTAGTGCTCTGCTCCTGCGTCCAGAGGTAGATCTGCTATCAGGCTAATAAACTGAAGCGTTGGGGCCCTTACTTGTCCACATGGGGACTAGTAACATACGAAAGTGACATCCTACTCAGCACTAAAAACAAACTCCCCTTATGATTGAAAAACCTGGACATAACACAACAACAGACAGAAGCCACCAGCCAAGGGACCCCAGGACCTGAGGGACAACAGTGAGTTTCCAGAGTTTCCTGATCCCCTCCGCCAAGTACCTTGGACAGAGATCCAAAAAATTCTCCAACCAAAAACAGGTTCAGACAAAAACACCTCCAAGAAAAGCCGCTAGAGCTGCATGCTAGGATAAGATTGAGTCAGTATGTCACGGACGGTAGTCAATTTGTATCTACTGAACATCTCCAAACGATCTGGGATTAATCGTATGAAACTTGGACCCCAGACATTTTGTATGAAGGATCCCAGTTGTGGTAGTCCACAGAACCCTCTCACCATTGCTGGGCGTTCCCCATCTTTGGAGAAGTGTGCTCCCCCTTTCCAGGTGCTCCCACCCCCCTACACACTGCCAGGACAGCAGGTGACCAGATGTGGTTGATGCAACTGTTGTCTGGTGGACACCCTGTCATTTACATATCCACTAGTGACGGCCACATTGCAATATCATTAAAGTCCATGTTGGGAAATTGTGAAGCATATCAAATCATACATGTCGGAGTTTTTCCAGGATTTTGAGATAAATTCAGGCCAGAGATGGGAAAGAATTGCCTTATTTTTATTTGCAAATAAAGGTTTTCAGACTTCCGTCCTAGCAGAGAAATGTAGGAAAGGCTGCTTAATTGCCATCGATAAGGGTGACAGATGGAATTGTTTATAACTGCTAGTGTCTCCGTGGACGGTTTGTGTCGCTACAGTGACTCTGACAGCTTTTCTCTCCGTGAGGGCTGCTTCAGAGCCCAGCAGATTATAGAGAGCAATGTTCAGTCAACTAGAGTTTTGTCCCAGACATCAAACATTGACCAAGTCGCTCCCAAGGGCAGTTGACAAAGTAATGATGATCCCATTGCATGATAAATTTATTTAGCCCACGGTGATGCCACACGCATTTATAACAGAAAGTTTAATTTAAAAATGTGGCCCTGGCTGGTTGGCTCAGTGGTAGAGAGTCGGCCTGGCGTGCGGAAGTCCTGGGTTCGATTCCTGGCCAGGGCACACAGGAGAAGCGCCCATCTGCTTTTCCACCCCTCCCCTTCTCCTTCCTCTCTGTCTCTCTCTTCCCCTCCCTCAGCCAAGGCTCCATTGGAGTAAAAGTTTGCCTGGGCACTGAGGATGGCTCTGTGGCCTCTGCCCCAGGCGCTAGAGTGGCTCTGGTTGCGACAGAGCAACGCCCTGGATGGGCAGAGCATCGCCCCCTGGTGGGTGTGCCAGGTGGATCCCGGTCGGGCGCATGCGGGAGTCTGTCTGACTGCCTCCCAGTTTCCAGCTTCAGAAAAATACAAAAAAAAAAAATGTATTAAAGTGTAGCAATATAAGTCTACTTTGGGTATTAATAGCTCCCTCGGAGAACTGATATGACCTTCCTGTTTCAAGTAAGCTGAAGATTGTATAATAATGAACAATCTGTAAATAGCTTTAAAAGTAATAATCTCTTCCTCTTCATGTTCCAACGGAGAATAAATTCAAATGTGGTTCTTTTCAAAGTGTGTGGCCATAAATAGATTTTTTTCTCCCTGTGGAACTACTATTATATAAAAGAAATAAGACTGTCACAACACGCAAATAGAAATTTTTCATGGCTCCCACAAGAGACCCAAACAGGCATCATCAAAGTCCTTTCCTCTTGGGTCTTTGCAGAGACGTAGGACAAGTCTAGATATCATATAAAGCCCTCAGAATGCAGAGATCTTCACAGCGTGAGATGCCCAAGCCCACACTGCAGCTTCTCCAGGACGGTGATGGGTACTGCGGCCCCAGGGGGCTCGGAGAGTCAGCCTGTGCCACATCAGGCACCAGTGTGGTCCTGGAGCCCAGGACTCACCTGCCGTCCAGTCCTGCTGTCAGTTAAGAAGCAGCTGGGTAACCTGTGCCCATTCACCACTTCTAGGTTTAGAGAGTGGGTTCCTCACATCTGTTCAATACCCAAGTCTTTCTTTGCAACTTCTCCCTACAGTAGCGTCAGTGAAGAATTTCTTTACACGTTCTTCCCCAACAGAGGCTGCTGAGCTGAGGTAAGTGTCCCCTTCCAGAGCATCTCCAGCTGTGCGGGCAGCTCTGTGGCCCCATGGCGGCGCTTAAATCCTCACTCCTCCTGTTACCACACATCTTTCTCCTCCCCAACCTCGGTTCCCAGTAATCGATTGATATTCTCATCTTCTGAGCTTGTAGCACAACCAGGTATGTATTGAGCAGAGGGGACACTCTCCCCCTACTACTTTGCTGCTGGATCTGAAATATGTGCCCCAGGTTCTGATCCCAACCGCGGCTGCTCCCACACCACACCCACACCTCGCAGCATGGTCATGGCAGGCGGCTGCGGCTTCCTGCTAAATCATTCGCGATTGTGCTTACAAAACACGGCTGCTGTCTTGGCAGGGACGAAGGTTATGTTTCCTCAAATTTAAATTACTCAAAACCTACACTTCTTCATTTGTGCAGAAGCACAGGGTGAAATGTGAGGATGTTAAAATCTGCTGGAAAACATTCAGTCATTGCTTACTGTCTACCCTAGAGGGTAATTCTTAAGTGCCTTGATATTCCATACAGAAGTCTCCACGATGTAGCCCATGACACTATTTATATTCTCTCTGTGTGTGTGTTATGCTCACTCTCTCGGTCCCTTTCTGCTCTTCCTTTCGTTCCCACTTTGCCTACTCTCAGCAATGGGGCTATCATGAGCTGCCTCCTGAAGGTGCCCGACTGTTCGTGCCTCTGCGCCTTCGTCCTCTCCTTCACGTGTCCACCCTGCCCTGCCCTCTCACCTCAGTGCCGTGCTTCTCTCTTCTGATACATTTACCCAGCATTTCGGCTTTGTTTGTCTGATTGAATATATATATATATATTTGTTTGTCTGATTGAATGTATATATATATATATCTGTATTATGTAT
The DNA here is from genome assembly GCF_036850765.1 of Saccopteryx bilineata. Classification (NCBI taxonomy): domain Eukaryota; kingdom Metazoa; phylum Chordata; class Mammalia; order Chiroptera; family Emballonuridae; genus Saccopteryx; species Saccopteryx bilineata. The sequence goes on from NC_089491.1 coordinate 344,321,595, forward strand.
ATAAATATTTGGGCATATAGAGATATAACTTGGGCTTATTTATAATATGATAGTATGCACCTCTAATGAAATTTCAGTAGGATTATTATAAGGTATTTTCTAAAATAGTCAAAATTTTTAAGTGCATAAAAGAGGTGGTGAGCCCCAAATCTGGTATTGCTTGTGTTTCTGGGACAGCCTGGTAGTTATGGGCGTGCTCTGGGTCACACAGACCTCGGCTCTGCTGGCCTTCCAATTTTGTCACTCTCTAACTTATAGTGTCACTTTCAGCCACAGTGTCTTCCATGAGGCTAGAATAACACTACCTCATTAGTGGTGTACTGTGGATTTAACGGGATTCTGTGTGAAGAGTGCTTAGCAAACCCCATGGCACCTAGCAAGTAATCAATACATCGTTGTTAGAGAATTTTCTGGACTGATTGCTTAAGCTTCTTGTTAGAACTAATCAAGCCATAACCACCCCTCCCAAGATTCTTGCTTGTTGCCATATCCTCAACTGTGAGTAAAACACCTGTAAACATCTCAAGTTTCCCCATCCTAGTAAATGACATCACACCCATGTCATAAGCACAGGCATGATGTCTTTCTTTCCTTCACCCCCAGATTCAATCCATCAATTCCTGTTAAAGCTTTCTCTGAAATATAACTCCATCCACTTTTCTTAAACCGCTGCAGTAGTCAAGGTTACTGTCACCTTCTCTGCTCAGCCTCCAACTGGTCCCATGACCTCCCACTCCTGTTTCCATGGAGTCCTCTGTGAGGACAGAGCAAACCTTTCCAGAGCATGAATCACACCGCGCCCCATACAGCTTCAATGTTGCCTGGCTTCTGGTCGTATTAAAACACTGTCCAGATTCCTGACAGTGGGATCCCATGGGGCCTCACACACCCTGCCCCCCACCCCCGCGCTGTCCCTCTGGGTCCACTCCAGCTCAGTGCAGCGCAGCCCAGCAGTGGTGGGCTGTCTCCCGACTCAGCTCGTTGCAGGGCCGGGACCCTGGAATCTTTCACTGCCACAATGCCACCTCCTCATCACTCTAGTTTCATTTTCTGTTTTACACCTTTCATTGAAAATATCTCAAATTTTATTATGCATTTCTATCTTTCTTTGCTTATTTAAAAAAAAATCTTTACCAGCAACTCTTCCCAACCACCTGCAAGACTGCAAGATCCGTATTTCTTTTGTTCACTGCTCTGCTTGGCTCATAGCACTGCTCTGCTTGGCTCATAGCATGTACTCTCCTCCCTCTTATTAGCCCACACCTACCTTGTTAGTGCCCTCTGATGGGCTAAGTGTCCTTTTCACACTGGTTGTCATTTATAGTTCTTATAAAATTTCATTTACATTATTTCACTTGTGTTTTTGACCCACAATGACATAAGCTGCATGAATATTAATATCACCATTTACAGAAGAGGAGGTTGAGTTTCAGAGAGGGTCGTATTTCCAGGTCATGCTGGGTAGAGTTTATTCTCATCTTATTACTTATTAATTATTATACTATTTTCCATATGAACAACTGTAAGCCTACGTTGGCTTCACCCTGTATTGTTATTGCCAAGGGGCAGACATGGTCCAGATCTTTCATACTGAAAAGCATCTCCCCTTGTTGCAAATATGAATGCAGAAGTAATTAAAGTGATAGCGAGGGAGGGATAAATGAGCTGTGAGGAGGACCGTCCAGAGCGCTGGGTAGGTGATGGGCGAAGAAAGCCAAGTGTATTCTTTGGGACTGGCAATGGCAACATGCACATGGAGGTTCGATGCTGTTAAATCTGGGGGTGGTTATGAAGGACAGTGTAGGGTATTAGAGCATGGTCTTTTGCCTTCGACTTGCATGTGATTCCTTCCCTGCTCACAGTGGTAACTTGGTAAGTTACTTAATACCTACCTCTCAATGACTCACTGTCTTCATCACTAAAATGGGTATAATGTATATAAAGAGGCTATGTGAGATCAAGTGACATTATGTATATAACATACCCAGTATGTGGTCTAACTTATATTTTTACTGAGTGATTTGTTATGACCATTGCTGGACCGTGACATCTGACTAAGTGACTTTACCCGCCCCCCCAGGAGAGCTAAGCCCGGCATCTCCAGTATGGAAGTGGGGAACCAGACACGCATCACCTCATTCATTCTGGTGGGGTTCCCCGGGAGCTGGGGCATGCGTGCAGCAGCGTTCATCATGTTTCTGGGGGCCTATGTTTTAACAGTGGCTGAAAACATGACCATCATCCTGTTGGTGCAGCAGAACCAGCTGCTGCACAAGCCGATGTACTTCTTTCTGGCCCACCTGTCCTTCTTGGAGACCTGGTACATCTTGGTGACTGTGCCCAAGTTGCTGTTCAGTTTTTGGTCTGCGAGCAACAGCATCTCCTTCACTCACTGCATGATACAGCTTTACTTCTTCATTGCGCTCATGTGCACTGAATGCGTGCTCCTGGCGGCCATGGCCTATGACCGGTACGTGGCCATCTGCCGCCCACTGCACTACCCCACTGTGATGAGCCACGGGCTCTGCTGCCACCTGGCTCTTGCATCCTGGGCCATTGGCTTTGGAATCTCCTTGGTGAAGATCTACTTCATCTCTCGCCTCTGCTTCTGTGGCCCCAATGTCATCAATCACTTCTTCTGCGACATCTCTCCGTTGCTTAACCTCTCCTGCACAGACATGTCCGTAGCTGAGCTGGTGGACTTTGTCCTGGCACTGGTCATCTTCCTCTCCCCCCTCTCGGTCACGGTCCTGTCTTATGGATGCATTCTGGCCACCGTTCTGCGCATGCCCACGGGAAAGCAGAAAGCCTTCTCCACTTGCGCCTCCCACCTCGTGGTGGTCACCGTCTTCTACTCAGCCACTATCTTCATGTATGCTCGGCCCCGAGCCATCCATGCTTTTGACACAAACAAAGTTATCTCCATCTTCTATGCCGTTGTCACCCCTGCTCTCAACCCTTTCATTTATTGCCTAAGGAACCGGGAGGTCAAGGAGGCTCTGAAGAAAGTGATCCATCACTAGGCCATCTGCTCTGACTAGTTCATGACACATGATTAGGAAGAAAGACATGCTTTGATTTGCTGTCTGCCCTTCTGTCCTCTGTCCTTTACCCATTCATGCCTCAGCTGGATAGTACCCATGTTACTAGGACCGCACCACGTCCACATCAACCACAGGCTTGGTTGTGTCCTGGTGTCTGCGTCTGTGCACGGGGCTGTGCTCTATGGGAATGGCCCTTGTGTAGAAAGTTCTCTTTGGCTGGAAGTCAGTTCTAAACTGAGTTAGGTGGAGAGAGATGGCAGTGTGTGAGTTGGCTGTTTGGGACTCTAGCATGCATTCAGTAAGGCCTTCGAGGCCACCAGACGGATGATGGTAGCTTCCTGACCTTCCAGCTTCCCGACTGAGACAGAAGTAGCAGCTTCCCCAAAACGGCCACTCTGGGTGTTGAGCTGGGAGTTGGTCTTGGTGATCAAGGACATAGACTGCTCCTCTAGGTCTTCCACCACTTTCTATTGGCACGTAGCTCCCCGTATTAAACACCTTCCTGCTCCTAGTTGCGGTAGTGCGACTGCATCTGTACGTGAAGTGTACCTTATACAGCGCTGTTCTGGCTTCTGACGTGAGCAACCCATGCTGTTGCTCTGGACCGGCTTCCACCCTTCCCTTCCAGACGTCACGTGTGTTTGTTTGTATCCTCTAGGGTGAGCATTCAGAGAATAGAATCATCAGCCAGATTATCTGCCGAATAAAACTTGCCCTCATCAGCCGTCTTTCCTTCTGAATTCAAAGTTCTCACTCCTCTTCATTTCTCTTCTACTTCACTCTCTCACCTCACACGTCAAATACAAGCAATGACGGAAGTTTGGGATTTGACAGGTTTTCATTCTATGTCATGGTCACCCTTGTTTATCGGACACCCTACTTGCGTGCACTAGTCCTTTCCGATCAGGGTGCCCACACGCCCACAGCCGAGTTCACAGGAATGCCCCCTGTCTCCTGGTTCAGGTTTTGCCAGTGGCCAGGGAGCTATATGTTGAGCTGTATTTCATATAGCATGTTGTTGTCAGTGTGAATTTACATCTTTAATCAAAGAAGTTCATAAAATAAAATAAAAATGGTAATTACACATACAGTATATTTTTTGAGTGGCCACCTTAACCAATTTATGGCAACCAATATTTATTGAGTATTTAGTATATATTAAGCATCATTTTAAGTGGTAGGGATACAATAATAACAAAACAGAAAAATTCGTCACTCTCACTGGTGGTAACAGAGAGCAGAGAATATATCTGTACATACATAATACATAATTCATACATATATATCATACATGCCTAATATAATGGGTTGAATGGTGACTCTCAAAAGATTATGTCTACGTCCTCAACTGGGAACTTGTGCTTGTGAACTTATTTGAAAAGAGGGTCTTTGAAATGTGATAGCCATCTAGGATTACCTGGGTGGGCATTAATATCCAATAACAAGTTCCTTATAAAGGAAAGAAGGAGGCAGGGAGAAGATGTTATAATTTTGCAGTCTTGTTAGAGAAATTGCACCAAAGTTGACGTGGCTTATTGGGCTGTTAAAAATGTTGTTATCTTATATCAACCCTCCTTTCCTGACTGACTACATAAACTTCTGCTCCTGAATGCTATCAGAACTGTCTGTTCTGTTTTCCTGCTGTTTCTCTTTTTAGCAGGTTAAATAAATATTGGCACATGTTCATTATTTATTTGTCAGAGACTAGATGTGGGGCAGTGGGCAGGGCGGGGCAGGGCAGGTGTTGGATTAGCAGCACGGTGATGGCCTGCTATTGGGGTGGATGCTTACAGATGGGTGTCTGACAAAGCCCGGGTGATGGGAGGGAGCTGGTCATGACAAGCACAGTGCAGGGACCGAAGGCACAGGACTTGGGGCTGTGGGCCCTCGGGAAGACTTAACCTTTCTCTGCCTCTATTTCCTCGCATGTAAAATGAGGCTGATAAATCTACCTCTCCCACTGCATTGTTTTGAGGATTAAATAAGTAAGTACAGGTAAACTGCTTAGATTATTGCTCAGAATAGAGTAAGTGTTCAATAAAGTATATTTTATATTTATTTGGGGCAGAAATTTTATAAGCAGAACAGATAGCGTAGAAGTTTATGGTGAGAACTAGGGTAGCGTGTCCATGACACGGACTGCCGATGCTGGGGGAACAGTACAACTGTCATAACTCCAAGTTAGACATTTATACGAAGAAAACATGTACATGTGAAGTACCTACAGGGGTGCTCATTGCAATGTTGTTTATAACAGGACAACTGAACAAATAAAATTCCAGCATGTTAAAAAAAATAGAGTTGGGCGGATTATAATATGGCATGTCCTTATGACGGCAAATGTTGTAGCTAGAAAAAATAACCCATGGGAAGTGGCTCCGAAGGTAGTGCCAAGGTGGAAAAGTGGTTTACTAATAAATGATTCCAAAAATGACATGCAGTGCAATCCTGTAAAGAATACCTGCATGTATAGCATACGTGTACTCCCATGAAAAGAGAAAGAAGAGGGAGCATTGATAAGGTTGGAGATGCAGAGAGGAGAGTAGACAGGTCAGATATTAATCAAGTGGAGGTTACTAGTCCAACAGAGCTTGAGAGAACCTAGGCGGGTGCCTCCTGAACCTGCTTGCTCTCAACATTTTACCAAGGGTCTTAGATCAAGGCAGAATAGCAATGGCTGATTACGTGTAGACAGAAAGGTTTTCCTTTTGTTCACTGTCAGATGCTTCTGAGGTCCAGAAGTGTCTATGGATTGGCCCAGCTATGACCTCACAAGTACACACATGGGGAAATGTGCTCTATCGAAATATGAAATTTAGGTAGTTTCAAGTTCCTGATACACGACAGAGTATGCCCGAAGGCTGGCCATGGTTGATTTGATCTGAAATATTATGAAGCATCCCACCGCATGGCAAAGCTTCCGGGTCAGAGCGACTGCCATCCCACCTTGCCTTATGCTACCAGGGTTGTCATGATAACAACAGGGTTCAGAACCCAGAGCTGGCCTAAGCAGCTGTTACAGCTCTACATAAAACACATCAAACATGTCAAGTGTTTTGCCAAGACACAGAGATATTCCCACGGTGTGCTAACACCATGCGGTCAATAACAATCAAATAAGAAAAACAGTTGGCAGGTACAGATACAAGTGTAAGGGTCTAGGGGTGGATGGATTGCCTGTGTTCTGTATTCCCCTCTTTCGCCATCCTTTTCACTTACCTCTTGTCTTTTGTTTAATAAATGCTATATTGCTGTTTCTAAGTTAAAACAATCTCTCCCTGAATTAAGATGCTAATGTAGCCCTGGATGGTTGGCTCAGCGGTAGTGTTTGATTCCTGGGTTTGATTTCCAGTCAGGGCACACAGGAGAAGTACCCATCTGCTTCTCTACCCTTACCCCTCTCCTTCCTCTCTGTCTCTCTCTTCCCCTCCCGCAGTCAAAGCTCCATTGGAGCAAAGTTGGCCCGGGCGCTGAGGATGGCTCCATGGCCTCCACCTCAGGCGCTAGAATGGCTCCGGCCACAACAGAGCAACACCCCAGATGGGCAGAGCATTGCACCCTGGTGGGCATGCCAGGTGGTGGATCCCAGTTGGGCACATGCAGGAGTCTGTCTGACTGCCTCCCAGCTTCTAACTTTGGAAAAATACAAAAAAAAAAAAAAAAAGAGAGAGAGAGATGCTAATGTGCTCCTGTCTGCTCATCTCTATGACAATTGAGTGTTTCTCCCTACTAGCTATAAAGACAGGGTCCTTCGCTGGGTTCTGGTGCTCTGTGATGAGCTTACCTGGGCTTCCCCAACGCAGAGGCTGATCCCCCACCAGCATTGGATGTTCTCAATCTCCTTGTCATTTCTGAAATGCAACATGGCCTCCCCTGTCTTGTTGAGATGATTTCCTGCGCTTACAACATTCCTCCACCTTCAGCTACATGATTAGGTGTGGGGTTTTTCTTTTTTCACTTTATTTTTCATTTTTCTAATTCAATTTAGGCATCACCTCCTCCAGGACACTGACCCACCAGGGCCTCCTGCCCCTGACAGAAGCACAGTCTGGGGTCCTGCACTCTCTTCTGTGAGCTCAGGGGAATGGGAATCTTGTCCAAGTCATCTTTGTGCCCCTAGAGCTTGTCACATCACTAACATTGTTAATCTAAGCAGAACCGAATTATGGAAGAGTTGGTGCTCTTGAGAGGGACAAAGAAATTTCCTGTGGCCGCGCAGGTATTTCTCCAAAACTATTCTAAATGTCTTGAAAAGGTTTCTTAGGAACCTTTTCTTAGGAGCAGAATCCAAAAGACCTACACAATTCTGTAGCTACAATATTACTAACAGATCTGACATCTCCCAGCTATGAATTACTTGCTTTAGATGGTGCTGCGATCATAACACTTACCCAACAGACACAGTAGTTCTTTGAATCATTGTGTAGCATACTGCAAAAATGAGAACACGAACCTGCTGCTGTTACTGAGAAGAAAAAATCACACCATATTTATTGAAAGAGAAGCTGTAGAGTCAGTTGCTAAAACTCAAGATGTTCAGAATTAATGATTTTTAATTCCCTCATAATACACAAAACCAAAGTCGATGGCGATTTCCTCCAATTGTCAGTGAGTTATTATCTGTGTTCTCGGTCACCTGACCTCCACTTCAGTCTGTTCTTCACTCATGTCCTTGATGCCTTAAGTCCTCCATTGTCACCCTTATTCATCTCCAAGCCACCGTAACCTCCACTTGAATGTACTGTCATATCCATCCAACCAGCAGCCCTATTTCCTTCCTTGTATTCTCATCAAATAGTCACACCACCAGCAGTCCCTTAAAAACAAAACAACAGCCCTGTAGGGTGTAACTGACATGTAAAAGCTGTACATATTTAACGTATACAACTCAGTGAAAAGACACCCATGAAACCATCACCACCATACAGGTCATAGGCATAGCTATTCCCTGAAACATTTCTTCCAGACTCTCTTTATTATTATTTTTATTCATTATTGTTGTTTTTGTAATTAGAGCACTTAACATACAGTCTCTTGCCATAGAAAATTTCAAGTATACAATGCAGTATTGTTAGTTATAGGCGCTATGCTGTGTAATAGATCTCCTGAACTTATTTTAGTGTTTGTATTACTGAAAGTTTGTGCACTTGGGCCATCGATTCTTCATTTCTCCCTTCCTCCAGCCCGTCAATCACTGCCGTACTCTCTGCTACTAAGTGTTTGACTCTTTCCGGTTCTGTCAGTAAGTGAGATCATACCATCTTTCTGTGAGCAGACACAACTTTTACAAACACAGCTCTGATTTGGAAACTGCGTGGGAAGGCTTCGATTTTGTCCCGTTATCTACTGAATAAAGTCCAAAGACCTTGGTTTGATGTACAGTGTCCTCCACCGCCTGAGTCAACTTGCTTTCCTTTTTATGTGACACAACAAATGGAACCCATAATTCAAGATTCATCTAAAATACCCCAGTGTTCATGAAGACTAACGCCAATTTCTGCAGCTGAAGTAATATCTGTACCCTCTGAATGTTCCCATTTTTCTCTTGTATCATGGTTTTAAAAACTATGTGTGTCTCATTTTCTTATAAAAGCATCTGTGTAAAATTTGTCTTTTGTTGTCTCAAACACCATCATGTTTTCATGTGCAGAGCAGGCACTGAGTAAATATTTGTCAATAAGGTATTTTGGATTGGTTTTATAAACATTACTCCAAATACAGTGGGGTTTTTTTTTGGGGGGGGATACTCATTAAGTTATTTTTTTACCAAAAAATCCCTCTGGTTAACATGTAGAAAAATATATGCGTCTCTATGTTTTATTTCATAAATTATAACTGTTGTACATAACAGGCATTTCTGATTATTTTTACAATTCATAAAAAGTCAATTTTCTCAAGTAGTGTTTGTTTGGTGTTGCTACCATCTAGTGGGAAGTATGAGTAATGTTTCAACAGTTAAATTGGCATTGGAGACCTAGTCTGAGGCAGACCTTGAAGACATTCGGGTCTCACACTCTTCATTATACAAATTAATAAACTGAGATTTTGATAATTTAAGGAGTCTCTTAATGTCTGCATAAAACAGAGAATCTATTATATGAAATAAACTGTTATATGGTTCATAAATTCACATCATTTACCACGGACATGGGGACATAAGACATGGATATGTAAAAGGTACAATGAATTATTCAAATTATTTAATATGAGTAAAACTGCTTGGTAAAATATACAGACAAAAACCTCTATAAAATTTATAAGATTAAAAAAATGTGCTGAATTCAGTGAATTAAATAATGAAGATTTTAGAAGAGGTAGAGTCTATGTTGAATCCTGAAAACTGGGTAGGAGTTGGACAGCTAGACAAGCAAGGGACCTTTAACACAACGGAAAGGATACAACAAGGACATGTTTAGGTGACAATAGCCAGTACAATGGGATGACATAAGAGTGCACGCTGCTTTAAGTGAAATGAAGCCTGGTACAAATGAAATGTTAAAAAGTGCTTGAAACCAATTCGTCATGAGAAGGTAAATAATGAACCATAAACTTGAATCATTAAATTGAGTCACTACGGTGAATGTACTCCAAGGTAGTATCTTTGAGCTTGTAATTTATTTTAAATAATAGTGGTTAGATTAAAAACCATAAATATGTATGTAGGAAAAAGACAAATACTCCAATATTATAGGATTGAGCTCTTGTTGCTTAGAGGATAATACATTGGTTTTGAAAGTGTATTTCAGATCATGTGAAGGAAGGTGAAGGTGGTGGGCATTAGAAAATTGTGTAAGACGATTCAAAGTGGCCCTGATGACAAGGCACTGACGTCAAAAGACATAGATCAAGAGTTAGAATAAAAGTGTGGCATCGCCCTGGCCAAAGAGCTTGGTTGATTAGAAGATTGTCCCAGAGGTTGCTGGTGTGATCCCCGATCAGGGCACATACAGGAACGGATGGATATTCGTGTCTCTGTGTCTCTCTCTAAAATCAATAAAATAAACATTAAAAAAAAACCTGTGGCATAAAATCAAGTTAAAAAGTATTATGCCAAAATAACTCAATATTATTAAATATTATATGTGATTTAAATAAATGTAATTAAATGAATAAATTAAATAGAAACATAAAAAGAAAGGAGAATATACTGAGGCTGTTTGCTTTTTATTAGTATTTATTGGGGTTTTTGTCCTCACTGTTTCCTATATGTTTACATTTCTCACATTTCTACAACATGTTACTTTTGTGATATGAAAAACAAAACAATACAGTATAGTCTCTTTGCATTTTATTTTTTAGAAACATTTGTGCATTTATATGGTTTAAAATTCAAGAGTATATAGTGAAAATGTTTTCATTGCTTCTCTTTGGAGATGGATTTGGGTGCCAGGCAGACATAATTGTATGAAGTGAGAAACATATATTGTGTTATTATTTTTCCGGTACATTTTGTGGTTCCAGTACCTTTATTGTATAATCCATTTTTTTGTGTCACTGATTTGAGATACATTTTCATCACAAATAAAATTTCAATACACATTTGTTTATTTAGAGTCTTTTTATTCTGATCCCTGACATATCTCTCTAGTTGTGCATCAGTAATTCACTGTTTAATTAAGAAAATTTTGTGGAATTAGAAAATACAAAAAGGTTGGTCTTCCTTGCGACTTTTTTTTTTTTTTTTAAATAGATTTTCCTGGTCGTTCATGCTTTTGACTTTTTCTGTGTGCTTTTAGCATTAGCCTTGCTAATTAAAAAATAAATTCTGTTGCTACTTTGGGATTGCTTTATATTTACTGAATTCCTTAGGTGAATTGGATTACTTACAATGCTCAGTCTTCCTATTCAAGAACATGATACATTTTCCATTTGGTCAAAGGAGTGTTTTGAAGTTTCCTTCACAGAATGTTTACACATGGTGTTAAAATTTTAAGACACTGTAGAATTTCATTGTTCTTATTTTACTAGGATTTTCTATTTTTTTGAACTGTGTTTAGGAAATAGTATCTGTATTAGTTCTACTTTTTGAAATTAGTATTTTTTGTGACTTGATATATGGCCCCTTTCTCTCTCTCTCTCTCTATCTCTCTCTTTATTCTCTTTCTTTTCTCTCTCTCTCTCTCTTTTTTTTTTTTGGTGGGTGTTCTACCATTTGAAAGAAGGTTCATTGTCTGCTTTCAGGATTCAGAGTGAGTGAAATATTAATTATATCTACTTTATTACTTACATTATTTTTAGTCTTCTACATCTTAAACTTTTTTCAATGACCTGATATGGCTGAGCAGGGTGATTAATGTCCTCCACAGCTTCTGTTCTTCCTTGTCATAGATCCTTAAGAAGCTTGTAGTTTGGGCATTATGAAAGTTGACCTTATTGCATTTGAAGTCACATAGTTATAACTACTATATCGTCTGTGTTAATTTTGTTTCTTGGTGTTACTGGTGCCCTTATATGATTGATTCTTGCTTTCTTAGGTCTACATCATACCTTGTCTGACATTAAGGTTACAATCCATGCTTTACTGTTGTTTGTGTAGTTACCCTGTTTGTTTGCTGTCTCCCACATTTTCTTTCTAGATGTACTGGATCTCTCTGTTTTAGCTACAGTTCTTGTGAACAGCATGGAATTGAGCTTTGTTTTTTGATTCGCTCTCTAAGTTATTTTCATAAGTGAATTTAAGTCTATGTACCTAAACTATTGGTGTGACTATGATGTTTGGTCTGGCTTCTATCATCTGATTTTATGTTAAGCTTGGTAGATTGGTAACATTAAAAAACTACGTTGTATATTTTATATTTTGTGCACATTTCTTTATTTTTTGATTAACTTTATTGGGGTGACATTGGTTAATAAGATTATATAGCTTTCAAGTGTATGTTCCTATGATACATCGTCTATATGTGGCATTGTCTGCCTACCACCCAAAGTCTAATCATCTTTCGTTACCATATATTTGACCCCCTTTACTACCTACTCCCTTACCCACTTCCCTTCGGTAACTACTCTGCTGTTGTCTGTGTCTATGAGTCTCTGTTTGTTTTTCTGGTTTGTTTGCCTGTTGCTTTCAGTTTCATATCTCACATATGAGGAAAATCATATGGTTCTTAATGTTTCCTGTCTGACGTATTCCATTGTATTTATGTACCACGTCTCCCGTGTGGTTTTAGAATTATGGTTTCATTCTGAAGGCTATGTTTTATATCTATAATTTTGTATAACATTCTTAATCTTCTATTTCTTTATATTGAATTTAATCACCTGTACTTGGCAGGTAATTTATGGGCAATAATGAAATTTGTGTACTCTTTATCCTTTTTTTCTCTCTTCCCCCACTCAACTTTTATTTTTCTTATTATCATTCTTGGCAGTTAATCTCATCAGTTAAATGTACATGTATCTCTTTTACTTGATTTTTCATATTTAAGTGAAGCACATTTGATTCTACATATTAAAGATGAGAAATTCAGTAGTACCCACTCTCCCATCTATTTCTGTCAACTTTTTGTTATCAATACTTGTTTCTACGTTGTCAGAGGATGTTTTAAGCATTTGAATTCTGTTTACCACCTTAATCCTTGTATTTTTTATTCCTCATATTCTTACAACTAAAAAGATCCAATGCTTACTGCCAATTCTTTTGCCATAGATTTTTAGAATTAATATCCTTTGATTTTCTTTTGTTTTCTATACTATTTGTGCTGTGCACTTGTACAAGCATTTGGCTGGGTATAAAACTTGATTGATACTTTCTTTTCTAAAGGACTGTGTAGGCATTCTTTACATGCTTCAGTATTGAAAATCACTATGGAAATCTATATGTTCAGACTGATTCTTTTTGCTCTAAGTAGCTTTTTATTTTTTCCAGCTACCCTTGATGGTCAACCTTTTTATAAAAACTGCTCACTTTTGCAGTACTGGTCAACCTGGTCCCTACCACCCACTAGTGGGCGGTTCAGCTTTCATGGTGGGCCAATCGCAGTGCCCACCATGAAAGCTGGAACACCCACTAGTGGGCGGTAGAGACCAGGTTGACCAGCACTGCAAAAGTGGGCAGTTTTTATAAAAAGGTTGACCATCAAGGAGCTAACCATATAATTTGTCTTTTTTTTTTTCTAATGATATTAGTAGTATATATTCTTATATGATCATTTTGGGTCAGTTTACTAGGGCCATAGTTTGCTTTTTTAATCTCTAGACTTATGTGTTTTTTTTACTTCAGGAAAATTTTCTTGAATTATATTTTAACATATTTGTATTCTATGATTTATATATTTTTAGAAATGAATGCATTAGCTCTCATTTGTCTACCATACCTTTTATTTTAATGCTATTTCATTTTAATTCTCTATTTCAACTTGACTATGCTTGCTTTTATCATTTACATGCTCTATATTCCTTAGTGTGTTTCCACCAGTGTCTACTCTCTTTTCCCCATTCCAATTTCAATTTCATTTCTGGAGGATTTTTACATAGTTTTCCATTTCTGTTTTAAGCTTTGTATTTTCATATTTCACCTCCTTCATCTACAATGTATCTTTCCTAAAGTTTTGATTCCCTGCAAAGTCTTGATTCTTTGCAGTCTTCTTATTTTGTAGAGAAAAGAGCTTCATTATTATTTTTTATATAAATTTATGGAGAAATGTTTGGCTACCCTTTACACATGTCATGTGGGAAAATATTTTTTGTGAGTGTTTGTTCTCTGCCATTAAGTTTTCTAGGAAAGATGGCAGCTTACCTAAATGTGTGAACATGCAGTGAAAGAGCTCAACCCATTGATAAGGTGCTTGGAGCTTCAGTCTCCGAGGAGGGTGTCTCTGCATACCACTTAAACATTAACTATAGGGCCTCATGCTGAGCAAGCAGGACTTTTTCCCACAAGGCCAAGTGTCTCTGTGGTCTCTTGAGCCTGCTGAGAGTGCTCCTGATGTAATTAATAGTGGCCAAGTTTTAATGAACTCCACAAGGAGATCTTTTTTCCTGACACTTACTGTTTAAATTCTGAAATAGTTTCTGTTCCTTTGAGATCAATTAAAAACTTTAAAAATTTTTGTCAAGATGCCTGAGGCAACTTTCCAGCTGTGTCTTTTTAATGAGTTCTCTAAGTGGCTTCCACTTCCTAAGGTTCTTTGATGAAATAACTGAAGTTACAGGAGCTCTCAGGAGTGGGAGAGAGGGCGAGAATCCCGAGAAACCCAAAGGTGATTCCCGTGGGCTGACTAGGAGATATACATGCTTTTCAGTTTACAGTCGCTCTAGGGTCATTCACAGCCATGGAGGGAGGGAGGGAGGGAGGCAGAAAGGGAGAGGACTCCAAAAGGATTGACTATCTGATAGGTTGAGGCTCTTCTGGTTAGTTTCATGTCTGAATACAGATTTTGAGCCTCTTGGCTATGTCCTGTCACCTAGGAGCTAAAGCAGTGACCAGATCTGCAGTGAGGAGCATCAATACTCTTTCTCCACCCCCTCCCCAGACTCAGGCTGCCTCGGGTCCTTAATGAACTTGATGGCTACGGCAGGTGATCCCTTCACCCTAGCAAATCAGCATACAGTGTATATACAATATGTGCTTATTCATACACGAACCAGATTGGACATTTAATTGTAGCAATTAATCAATTCACAATGTAAAATATTTAAATCAAATACTTTTGCATGAGTAAGTTTGGGTTCATGAAACTAAATAATGGAATAGACTGAAGTGGCCAATTCTTTTGAGTTTCTTGGCCTCGTGTTTACATTGGTTGTCATGCTCACCATCTACCAAACATGCCAAAGGAACAGTGTTGGGATTAAAGTGAATGGAAGAATAGCCTGGGATGGATTTGAGTTGTTATAGACATGATATTGATACGATCTCTCTGATGGAATTTAATAGAATTTCCTTTATGACTTAAAGGTAAATAATTCCCTATTTCTCAAATTTCTTTTGGGGGAAAAAAAAGCCAGCAAACTACTAATAAGTCAAGAGATTTTCCTGAATATGCTACAAAAAATTAGATAAGTTTAATTCAATTCACATTAGAAAGAGAGAATTCTTAGAGTGAAGAAATAATTGATGGAAATATACAATAAGGGGTCTATTAGCACCAGGAAAATGTACCAGGCATGTTCATCTCTTCTCCCTTCCCAGAAACCATTGAAATGGCAATGAACAAAAGGCATAACTCACAGAAGCAAAGACAATGGCAGAGGAGATGTCAGCAAATGAGAGAAATGGAAGCTTGCTTTCATTGGAAAGCACAGGGAGGAATGATAACTACCTTATGAGAAAAAAGCTACTCCAACTAATGAGCATGCTGAAGGGGAAAAACACAGGAGGTAAGACAGGTCACCTCCAAGAGTCCCTGAGGGGCTCCAGACTTGAGGACACTGGCAACAGTGGGGGGGGGGGGTTGAGAAAGGGTGAAAATGAGAGAAAAGTCTACTGTTACAGTGGTTGGCTCTCTTGCCTCCTGACTCCTGCTCCTCCCCTGCACAGCTAGTCAAAGCTCATCCTGCGCAAGAGTGGGGAGGCTCATTCTACGGAGAAACTGAAGATAAAAGCTCTAAATGTTGAGATCCAGACAAAGCAGAAACCAGTGGGGCCTGGTTCTGAACATGGAGGAATTAAGTTGGGGTGTTGTTCAGGCGAGAGTGGAGCGGGGCATGCCAAATCTCAACCCCCTGGGTGGCTCTCTGCCTCATCCCACCCCGGCCCTCACCCCCAGATGGAGCAGCTAGTCATCTGAATCGTTCATGGCGGTACTGCCTGTCTCTCCGCCCCTCGCTCAGACACTGCTACTTTCAGACAGCGGGGCAGTGTGTTCTCAGTGGCCACATGGATGTGAGAGAACGAAGGCTGCTACTTCCTTTCCTCCTTATGCTTAGGACATAATCCTGAGCCCTCTGAAAAATGATCAGGATAACCCCAAAAGTGTTGGATAGGTGCATGGCACATTAATCTCACCAACGTGGGGTTTTGCAAGGATTTTTATCAAAGGTTTATTGCCCAGAGCACTCTGTCTGGGTCGGTGAAGAACCATTTCCAACTAAGGCAATGGGGGGAAGGCTTTCTAAGGGAAGACTTCCTGTCCCAAAGGAAGTGAACCGCAGGAAGGATGATGAGCCTGAGGCTGCCTGCCTGACTCCACGTGGCAGCCATGAACTCCACTTCCCGAGAATCAGTTACCTTCTACTCTTTTTAATTGTAACACCTCCGTTTGTATTACGTATGGTGTATGGGTATTGATGAGGTCATGGTATCATATAAGGGATTTTTTTTTTCTGTGTAAATCATCAAGTATAAGAAGAAACTATGGGACTCTGAGCCTTGCTTTAGAGAATTTTACAGTGGACAAATAGGTATCATCAAACCAGTGTTTAATCTGAAAACGCTCAGAATTTCACACTGTGAATCCACGTTTACAACCCTTACAGGTGGGCCTTCGGGCCTGGTTCGCTCCGGTGATGTCTTCCACAACTCTAAGCCCCACTGCTCTCACACAACCGGTCCACTCCTGCCTTCGTTCACACAGCTGCCGACTGCTTCTTGCAGAGGCTGAGTCCCCATTTTTTTTATTTAGATGTAACAAGCCTAGTAGTTTCTGTTCATCAATTGTCTGTATAACTCTATATTTTATCCGTGTACTCTTTTGATGTATAGAAGTAGTTTGAAACTCATTGTTTCCTTGTGGTAAGTGCCCGAGATGCTGCCGCAGGACCTGAGACACTGATGAATGGTGCTATTTTGGACTTTCAACACATTCCTTGGCGAGGTAGCTCTGACGGAGTTATTTTTTATTTCCATGTTCTAAGAAGGTGTTGGTACTCTGTTTCCCTGAATGTTGTTCTCTGGACTGGATTGACTTGTTTTCCTTGCGTCTTCAGTGTGGCTTTCTTCTTCAGCATTGTAGGTTGAGTAGATGCTACCAGAGAGAGTTTAGGAGACCATGTCTCCTCGGCTGGCACTCATGGACCCACAGTCACTGTAATTTACTTACCAAATCTTGTCCTTTTGGTAGCCTCGCCTGCCTAGCCTAGAGAAAGAAAAGCAGTAATTGGACAGGCATTTTTAGGTGTCTCTTTTGGTTCTTTTTGTTGGAAAAATTTGGGTGTGTGGGGGGGGGACTCTTTTTTTTAATAAATGCCCTCTAAAAATATCCAAAAAAAACTGGCATTTGAGTAGGAATAGGAAAATGACACCTTTCCCAAAAATTAGGTCAGAAAATAGTATCTTTTTAAAATTAAAACAAAAGCAAGGCAGAACACTTTTTTGGTGGTTTTGATAAGCAAGGTGTAAATTTTATGTTTTTGTCCTTGCTCCCAATGGAATGGATAATAAACAAACAAACAAACAAGCAAGAATCAGAAATACCATCTACTCATGGAATGTTGTTGCGTTAGCCAGTCTGAAAGCCCTCCTTAATTTTTATATAACTGTCTTTTAGCTCGTCCTTCGGCAGCGCAGGCTGTTCTGCACTGCCCTGCTTCCGACTGCTCAGCATCGACGATGCATGCACTGCACTCTGCTTCCCGTCCTGCTCCCCGCGGACCTGAGTCTCTCACACATCCCCCTCTCCCGCCTTTGTTAGACTAGGTCTATCCACGGTGTAAATAGAGCAAGAACAGTATCGTGCATCTGTGGCATTTCCGTAGGGTTGCAGTTGTGTGCTGCTGAAAACGCAGGCTTTTGTAACCGTGTGATCTTTACTGATGTACTCATGACAAGTACCCAATGTATTTTAGCAGCGTTTATTCAATAAATATACAAGCGGTAAGGTAAATAAAATATCTAAAAAAACCAAACAAACAAGAAACCCATGGGTAATGGGGATGAGATGGCTCGTGGCCGGGAGGCTTTGGGAATGTTTAAGATCCTGTATGTGGGACAGTTCCGCAGCACTAATCATTAATTCATGTGGATTGCACCGCCATCTCAACCTAAGAAACTGGCAGAAAAACTTGCTTCCAACTCCAAGTTCTTGGAGCTGCTCCTCAGTCTTCTTTTGACTTGTCCCCATTCTAGTTATAAAAACGGGGCCCCTCTTAGTCTCTAGATCAATGATAAATCACCCGTATTTGATTGATATGCAAGTATTTCAGTTTTTTAAATGTATCATACAGGTTGTCATTGAGATCAGGAAGAGTATATTTACACTGTTACTTTCACAACTACGACATGTTCAGGGTGTGAAGTCGTGCAACAACTTCAAAAAATAAAACCACAAAACAATGCTGAGATTCATGGCTGCTCCTCACACTAGTCCACAGGTAACAGCATGAGACTTCTTCATATGGATGTTAGCTCGTGCCTGGCTGTATTCAGTAAGGAACATCAATATGTAATTTTAAGAAGTTCAATATTAAATTTTCAGAAAAGATCTATTCTTTAGCTAACAAGGTTATTAAAGCTCCATCTAGAAGCTATTTGTCAAGAAAGAGGGAAGGACAAATTTAGAATTAGATTTCTCCGAAAATGAAGAACTAGACTATCTGACAGAGGAGGAGTTGTGGCGTTGATAGGGCTGCTACCGAAGGGCATTATTTCACGTTTTTACCTTCTGGAGGTGGGTAGGCAGGGGACATGTGAGGCATGTGCTCCCTGACTGAGTCAGTGCAGGAGCTGAAACATCTGAGACAGCTAAAAAGCTTTTGTGTTGTTTCGATTTAATTTTTGCTATTTGCTACCTCAAATACACTGCATCACATGCTTCATTCCAATGATCCCTGGAAACAATGGACATCCAGGAGAGAGGAGAGAGTGCTGAGAGGGAAGAGCCCAAGAGAACATCCAGGCGAGGGGGAAACAAAGGGGACAAGGTAAAAGGAAGAAAGGGAGGGGAGAAGGAAGAAGGCAAGGAAAGAGGGATGGAGGGAGGGAGGGTGGAGAAAATAATGGGGGAAAAGGGAGTGAAAAGGAGATCAGGAGAAAAAAAAGAAAACATCGGGAACGGTAGACGTTAGGCAAGGGAAACTACCTGAGTGGTTCACGAGTCACACAAGCTTTAATGACAATGACAATCCACAAGCAAACACAGGGGGAAAATCTGCATTCTAAGGCCATAAAAATATAGTATTCTCTATAAGAATGTCTATTTCACCAAAAGCATAAAGAAAATGACTAATATGTCATGCCCTTAATTTTTAAAAAATGAGTTACTATGAGATAACGCTAATCACCATTTATGTGTTGACTTATTTAGGCAACAAATTAATCAAGCACCTGCTATGAGAAGCCACTGGGATTTTGGTACAATGAAACATGACATTGTCCCTGCCCTTAAGGATGTTCTTCTCATAGAGGAGATAAACAAAGAAGTAATGAAAAGGCTTAAGAATTGTAGTTTGTGACAGGTGAGTGTTCCGAGGACATGGTGACAACTATAATTAAAGCGAGAATGTACTCCTGGCATAGGGACCAGTGAGTGCAAAATCCTCGAGTCTGGAAAGAGTTGACCTTTGTGTGGCTTGGTCTAGGTCGACTGTGGCTTTTTAATTTTATTATTATTATTATTTGTATTTTTCTGAAGTTAGAAGTGGGAAGGCAGTCAAACAAACTCCTACATGCTTCTGACTGGGATCCACCCAGCATGCCCACTGGGGGCGATGCTCTGCCCATCTGGGGCATTGCTTCTTTGCAACCGGAGCCATTCTAACATCTGAGGCGGAGGCTATGGAGCCATCCTCAGTGCCCAGGCCAACTTTGCTCCAATGGAGCCTTGGCTGTGGGAGGGGAAGAGAGAGATAGAGAGGAAGGAGAGGGAGAAGGGTGGAGAAGCAGATGGGTGCTTTTCCTGTGTTCCCTGACCAGGAATCAAACCCAGGACTTCCACATGCTGGGCCGATGCTCTACTGCTGAGCCAACTGGCCAGGGCCTCAACGTGGCTTTTATACATTGATCACAAGGAAGAAAACCAGAAATGTGGCTTGTGAGGGAGGAGGGGCCAGATCACTCTTTCTGCCAAAGCCTTCGAAGGGAATTTGAGTTTTGTCTTATTCATCAAGAGGCTGGAGATTTTTAATCAAGATATTAAATCTTGGTTAAAAGATATCGAATATGCTTTGCATTTTAAAGGGACGATTGTCACCTATGCAGAGAATGGCATGTGTGGTGGCTGGAATGGGAGCAGGAAGCCAAGTGCCTTTACATTAGGATAGTGGATTTTGTCCTCCCGACTAAAAGCCTCACAGAAGTGAAGGAGGATCCAGATCAAGTATTTTAATTTAACTAATTCATACTATTAAGGAAAAAAGAATAACACCATCTACTTCCAACACTCCATATAAAAATCTCAGGTACAACATGGAAAGGTCTCAGCATCTTTCACACCAAAGTATGGGAAGGTTGATAGAAATGTCTTTCTTATCTACCGATTCCCAATTTAGAATTACCTAAGGAGAAAAGGAGAAAGAAATTAATGCCAATTTTTGGAGTCATTATCTCACAAGGAGGATGCTCTGCCTGCTCCAAGCTCGACTCTCCCATATGGGCCGAAACAGACCCAGGAGCCCAGCACCATCCAAATACTTAGGGGGTGTGATGTGCACTGCGGCCCCAGGAGCACGTCTGTTCTTATTACTATGTGAGTTTCGTGTGTGTGGACCCAGCTGGGTATTAAGTCAGTAATATCAGTTCCTCCTTTTCTTCTGAACATCCATCCCCAGGGCCCAGAGCAATGGAGACAGAAAGACAAACAACGTCTGGTTCTCCTGGTAGCGATGGTGCCTGCATCTTTCGCATCTTCATCCCGTCTCCCTCAGAGACCCTCAGGAGCAATCTAGAAGGGCGTGGGTGGAAGTGACTTCTCTATAAAACGTGCACAGCTGGTGCTCACGGTGAGCAGGCCCCAGTCCCTGCAGCAGCCTGAGGCAGCCGAGAGAGCAGGGACGGCTCCCGTACCTGCCCAGTCTGTCTTTCTGAGACTGTTGGAGGGAACAAGATCCTCGGCTCTGACCTGCAAAGTCTCTCCTCACTCCTGTGCGATTTCCTCCAGCTCTAATATCTCTGAGATAAGGCGGGGCTGGTGCCACAGTGAGTAAAGGGCCTTTTGCCAAGTGTGGTGACTTAGAAGTAGAGGACGGTAGAGGTCCGGAAATCAGCACACTGAATGGGAGCTTCAGGGTCAGCTGCTGGGCAGGCAGCTTTCTGGGCTTAAGACAGGACAGAATGTGCAGATCTGGGTTATGAGCTGCCCATCGAGAATGAGCTTGTATATCATGAATTGTTATGTCCGAGGGGTACATTTCTCTGGAACATCCTAGGTTTTCCCTTCCCATTACTCCTCAGGACATGTAGTTGATGGAATGGCAGCCAGACAAAATGAAAGATTAAATTCTGGATATGCACTTTGGATGTTATTCCTAATGTAACATCTTCCATCCATCCATCCATCCATCCATCCATCCATCCATCCATCCAACAGATGTACTGGGCACTATTTAGATGCAGGGGGCCCCAGAAACAGGGGAGAACTTGGGGAGGGGTAGGAGGGGTAATGTTATATCATTAACTCTTTACATAGATAACCACTTGCCCTGACCCTGTACCGTAAATGACTTCTATGAATGCTGACCAGATTGGTGATGTCGCCCTGCTTGTGCCCAGAGGGAGACAGCCAGATCTTCCTGCATAGCGTTTAGGGAGTGAAAGACTTACTGCCGACATTTACCAGAGCCTGAAACCTGGTGAACTCAGAGGACAACAGACCTCTTTGAAACTGCACCTGTAAATCTCATTCCCTAGCTCCCTCATTCATACATTTACTCTGTGCTCATTTATTGAGCACCTACAGTGTGCAAGGTACTCGGCACACGTTATATAATAAGAGCAAATCAAGTGACAGACAGTGACTACAAAATTTGAAAACTAAATAAATTAGAAAATAAACCTACATGAGAATATGGCTCGGGGCCTTTCTCAAAACTAAAATGATTAGTCATTCTGGAAAACAGTATTTTTTTTCCTGTGGCTGTTATCATGATGGTGAATTTGTGGGTCTTGCAATGAACGTTACTAGTATTCCGTAGAAATGACACTGTGCACGCTTACATGAGTTATGCAAACAGGTTGTATTTCTGCGTTAGTATGGATGAAGGGAATCTGACAAGACAATTGCAAAGGATTGCTGGCTGAGTTAACACACAGTGTACCCATAACCCCCTCTTTCTGTTTCATGCTAATCCGGAGCTGCCTCTGCTCAGCCCACAGCACCCTGCAGGGAGCCACACAGGCACTGTCACCAGGGCATGATGGAAAATCAGACGTGGGTCACAGAGTTCATTCTCCTGGGGTTCCCGCTACACCCAGAGATGCAGAGGCTGCTCTTTGGGCTCTTCTCCCTGTTCTATGCCCTCACCCTGCTTGGCAACGGGCTCATTCTCGGGCTCATCTGGCTGGACTCCCGGCTGCACACCCCCATGTACTGCTTCCTGGCCCACCTGGCTGTCATTGACATGTCCTATGCTTCCAACAATGTCCCCAAAATGCTGGAAAACCTTCTGAACAAGAAGAAAACAATCCCCTTTGTCCCGTGCATAATGCAGACATTTTTATACATGGCCTTTGCTCACACTGAGTGTCTCATCTTGGTAGTAATGTCCTATGATCGGTACGTAGCCATCTGCCACCCCCTCCGTTACTCTGTCATCATGAGCTGGAGAGCATGCACTGTCCTGGCTGTCACTTCCTGGGCATGTGGCTCCCTCCTGGCTCTGGTCCATGTGGTCCTCATCCTGAGGCTGCCGTTCTGTGGGCCTCATGAAATCAACCACTTCTTCTGCGAGCTCCTGTCTGTGCTCAGGCTGGCCTGTGCCGACACCAGGCTCAACCAGGTCGTCATCTTGGCTGCTTCTGTGTTTATCTTATTGGGGCCCCTGTGCCTGGTGCTGGTGTCCTACACACTCATTCTCCTTGCTATCCTGAGGATCCAGTCCAAGGAGGGTCGCAGGAAGGCCTTCTCCACCTGCTCCTCCCACCTCTGCGTGGTCGGGCTCTTCTTTGGCAGCGCTATCGTCATGTACATGACCCCCAAGTCCCACCATCCCGAGGAGCAGCAGAAGATCCTGTCCCTGTTCTACAGCCTGTTCAACCCCATGCTGAACCCACTGATCTACAGCCTCAGGAACACAGAGGTCAAGGGCGCCCTGAAGAGAGGAAATTGGAAACAGAGAGTGATGTGAGGGGTACCAGGGAGGGTCTTGAAGATGGAAGATTTGTTCTCTTTGAGATTTGGGGGAATGGTAATGTGAATACTCAAAAATCCCATGTCTTAGATTTCTCATATGAAGAATACATATTAATTAGATTCTGTCCTTAACGTGGGATACTGAGAGTGACAGAGAGCACAGGCCCTGAGACAAGAGTCATGTCCTGGGGAGGGACAGGGGCGGAGCCATGGACTCCTGTAGCCCGTTCCCAGCTCTATCTAAGACCGGTTTCTATTCTGTGAGGATTTGTTCTCTCTGATCTCCTCTTACATTCCTCTGTAATTTCCATAGCCCTCATTGCTGTATGTGTATGCTAACAATCCCACAATATATACTGCTGCAAGAGGGCACTTCTAACAAGACAGAATGGTCATTTTGGATAAGCAGTCCCCTACAGGGAAATGCAGGAAGGACTAGGGGTAGAGCCAACTCTCTGCTCTGGAAGGCAACGTCAAAATTATACCATTTGGTCTGAAAAAGCACCTGTATCTGAGGCTAATGAATCTATTTATGTGAAAAAGTAAAGTTTAATTATATGAATTTTTTACTCTGAAGGAGAGAAATATCATACTCTTTGTTTCATTCCATTCTGCACCGTTTTATTAGAAAGTGTTTGTGCCTAGAATAAGTGAGTCAGTTACTAGGTGGTGGTGCCTTTCGCAGAGTTCAGGTGACAGAGCTGAATGTAGGTGACTATGGCCCATGAGGATGATGATTACATAAACTATTTTAAAAGTAAGAACATGTTGTGAAAGTGAGAAAGCACCACAGGAGGCCAACAGCTTGACAGAACATTGCTGGACCCACATTGAGAACCAGTAACACAACAAGGCCTCATAAAGACTTGTAGGAACCTCAACAAAATTGCAAAGAACACCTGCTCCAGAGGTTATAAATCACTCCTTCTAGACCCAAGCGGTCGGAACTATACGTAAGAGGAATTTATTTTAACATAAGATCATGACCTACTTGGCCAGCACATTGTGGTCACAGTGATTTCTTTATCACAGTCATTATGGAGTCTTTGGGAGTCTTTTCCTCCCTACTCTTCTAGTGTTATGAGCCATTCAAGTATTGACAGTATATTATCTGCTTTCTCTAGATCTATTTTTTTACACCTGAATTTTCTCATGTACCATTATCACTTCATGTCTTTCTTCTCCCATGAAATTAGGAAGCAAAAGGGAAACTTTTCCCTTCTAACCTTCCATTTTTATCTCAGTTCTCAGAAAGCCTCACTGCTCACTCTTCTACTCATTGACTGTTCTAATTATTAGCATATTTGGGCAAAACATTTTGTCTCTGGCCATTCTTATCGCCACAGAATCAAGACATTTCCTGCCCCAGAAATCCACAAACCTTGCTTTACCCCCTGCCCCGCCCCTATATACAAACAATTTGAATAAAGCAATAAATATTGGCTCTAAGTGTAATCAAAAGCGCTATGGAATTATATTGAGTGTCCTGTTTTAAAGGTGCAAAGAAAAAAATTGGGCGATATTTTAAATTACAAAATGGCCTTTTAACTATACCTAGAAAAATTATTATTTTCTCTAAAATATGCTTACCTTATGTTGAGGGTAAACCCCTAAAAAGGAAGAGGCAGAGGAAAATATAGGATAATCTCTCACACACAAAATGTAAGCCATAGGTTTGAATTTAGAATACTTCTACAAGGGCCCATTAGAAAAATTAGAGGTATTCACTCTTATTATGTCAGTTCAAAACACTTGAGGAAGAATGGGCCTAAAAGACCAAGCTTCTGCCAAGGTAACTGCGCAGGTGAATTATAAATAGATCATTGCTAGCAGGTCTTAGATGTGGACTTTTATTTTTTGGATTGAATAAAAAAAATTTTTTTTTAAACACAACAAAACTATATTTTGTTAATAAATTGCAGGAAATGTCTGAGTATATGAAAGATTTCTATTAACTGCTTTAATATTTGAGTTTTAAAATTCTACTAAGAAAATTATATTTTGCTCTTATGACTTCTTTTTATATGTATTCTTTTAACCTGTGTCCCAGTTCTCAAAGAGCCAGGAACGGGAAGAAGGATGCATTTCCCTTATGTTGAGGGTTCTGCTGGGTGTTTCCCAAACATTATCCTATTCCCACTTCACCAATGACAACTCTGCTAAGTGGACATTATTTTCCTCCTTTCACAGATAAGGAAACAAAGCTTCAGAGTGGTTTAGTAATTCGGCCTACATCACACAGCCAGGAATAGGACTTAGCTGGGAGTTTAACACAATCACACTGTTTCTAAACCTACACTGCTTCTTAGCTTTCTTCCCCCAAATGTCACAAATTTTTGCTCATTACGGGTTATTATTGGCATCCACATAACAGAGCAGACTGGTGGCGGAGGGGAGATAAAAAAGAGTTTATATTATTCCGGTCATAGCATTAAAACCAGAAAGAACACCTCTGCTATCCAGCCCGTCATTGGAGAGTCATTGCTACCCTTGATAAGAGTAGAAACCCTCACCTTCCTGGCTTGATCGTGCCCAGTAATAACCCCTTTTCCATGCCTCCCTGCAAAATTCCCGTTGCCCCATAGGGAAAGGGGGCAGCCTAAGACGCCATGCTATTCTTGCTGTCTGCTGTTACCCGTGATTCCGGCCTTTTGCCCATCATCACATTTACCCATTAGTCTTCTCCTGCATGAGGAATGCTCTGTCAGGAGCTCCCCTGCTTCTTCTGCCTGTAGACCCGGGATGGACCTACCTCACCCCTGCTCTAGGCTGATGGGCTGAAGGAGAACAGGAACCCAGTGCACATCAAATGGAGGTGCTGGGTATTTTGAATTCTCATTCTTACTGAGCCGCAGCATCTAAACATAAGTTAGCCTCCCCAGTCCGCGGTTTTATCTTAGGTCAGATGTGAAGAACAATGCTTTCACTAGGTACCTACCTCACGTAACTGCTATCAATGTTAAAGGAACATGGGGAAAGTGTGTAATTACAAGTGTGTCTAAACAGGGATGGTGCTGGGGCCTGCATCTGTAATGTGGTGTGGTGTAGCCAGGAGAGCCCCTGGTGGGCTGATAAAAGGTGGAAACAGGCTGTCTCTTGACATACATTTGTGCTCCGTGGCGGTGGCTCTTGCAAGTAGATTTTCCATGTCCAGGTGGGCCGTAGCTGCGCTGATGGCAAGTGTGAACACGAGCGCCTCCAATGGAGGGAATAGTGTCGCACACTCCCATCCCTGTACTGCAGTACCACCTGTACTGCATGCAGACAGGTGGGCTCCAGGTGATCGGACATAAATAAAGTGGGACCAGCATGCTCTGCGGTAACATCAGCAAGGAGCTTCTGACGTCTCCCGGGGCACGAGACAGGTGCGTGTGCAAGTCCAGCATGAGCGGAGAGAGGTCAAAGGGCAAGGGGCGGAGCCTCAACAGCTGGTCTTCAACAGCTGCCCAACGGCCCTGGGCTTCCAGTACCCGCGACCTCTGCGGTAGTGGCAGGTGTTTAGCCCCTGGTGGCCCACAGTGCGGGCTTGGCCCACCTGCTGCGGGGTGCTCCCCTGCGTCTGGTCCCGGGAGACAGAGCCCTGGCCTGACCCAGCGCTGCCCCCACACCGCCACGTCCCTCCCTGCCAGGTAGGTTCTTTATTCACGTCTTTAAAAAAAAAACCAACAACTTGGAATTCCTGATGCCAACTTCAACCATCATCAGGGAGGCTCTGTCTTCCCATCACAAAGAGTCCTCAAACTCATTACCCAAGATACCCCAGTCCTTTTTTCAAAGATCGGAGAAATGTAGGAAAAATAAAATTATGGCTCAAGGAACCCAGAATCAGAGGAAATGAAATAGAAAAGTATGAAAGGGCATTTTTTTTTCTTCAAAACTGTAGAGAAAACCCCCCTCCCCTTCCCTCATAAATCCAGAATTGTAAAGGAGGTCAATTTCCTTTTCAGGAAGAGAAGAAAACACTAGTAGTTACAGTCCTCGGGGAAACTTGACCTTTTCCCCCCCTTGACTCAGAATCTCTGGAAATGAGAGCGTGGAGATTGTTTTCTGGAGAGAGTTACCTTTCCCTCTGGCACTGCACTGAAACCCTCCACACAGGATTTAACAAGTCCCCTCGGGAGACCTTGCCCTGTTTCTGACTCCTTCACCTGTTCCCCCTCACTTCCGTAGGCCTTGCTACCTGGTCTTACTTTATAATTTATAAGTTGTATTCCTTGTGGTGACTTAATGGAAAACAATCTATAGGATACATGTTCCAGTCAGTTGTCACTTAAAACTCAGCCAACAATAGAGAGGATGGGAAAATATATAGATTCCATCTATCCTGCTTACCACTTACTCTGTTTGGAGGGTTAGTAAGTGGGGAAATGTTGGAGTTCTCGAAGCCATAATAAATCCACGACATGGTAATTGTAATGTATGCGGGAGTCCCAGAAATCATGCCAGTACTTCTGAATTGACGATTGTGGACCCCACAGTGAGTGAAGGAACCATCAGCATCGCAGTCCTGTCATAAGCATCCCTCTGGAGAAGACCAGAGAGAAGCCCCTTGAGAGCCCCTTTTCCCTGGAGGGAAGCTGATGGCAGTGTGCCTGATGGATCTTTGTCCCCTCCCCTGCACCAGACACTCGGAAGTGTCCTGAGACACTTCCTATAAGTCTGTGCTAAGTTTCTTATATCATCCAGTCTTTTTTTTCACTATGCCATTTCAGATAGGCTATAATGCAAAATCACAAGGCAAAGTGGAATTGTAACTATCTGTCAATGCCAGATGTCTGCTATTTATAGACCTTCCTAATAGGATAATTTAAAAGTTTTTGTCCCTTTTAGATATACCTAATACGAATCTTATACTTTGATGCATTTAGTGTTGAATTTCTTGTTTAAATTATAAGCAAATAACTGTTTGACAGATTTGCTTGAAAATCTTCCAGTTGTTCCATAAAATTAAGTCATGTTTTTATGAACTAATAGACCTAGTTGACCACAAAATGAGTTTATGACAGAAGAGCATTCTGAAGGTTTTATTTTTGAAAGGGAACTTCCATTTGGTGAGTTACTTAAATATGAAAATGATTATCTTTTGAGTCCTTTCAACAGCCTTGTCATTCCAAACAGGTTATATCAATATATACCAGCAGGCAGGAATTGTCTTGTAAATCCTCAGCCAAGACATGTGGCAAGACATTGAACATGTGTAGTAAATATCTGTGGGTTTTATGTTTCAGG
Source organism: Saccopteryx bilineata (assembly GCF_036850765.1). Classification (NCBI taxonomy): domain Eukaryota; kingdom Metazoa; phylum Chordata; class Mammalia; order Chiroptera; family Emballonuridae; genus Saccopteryx; species Saccopteryx bilineata. Next base: position 344,350,030 of record NC_089491.1, read on the forward strand.
CGTTAGCTGCCTGCAGATAGGAGGGAGATGAGATGGCACTAGTTGGTTCTTCTCGTTTAGTTTATTGTGTGCCTTCATCACAGGACATTTTAGAAATAGCATTGCTGTCTTCTTTGGCCCCAGATGTTGCAAGAAAGTTGAAATGAAAATGGCTAACTCTTTTTTATGCATTTAGGGCCAATGAATCCTGTAGTTGGAAGAGACCTCAGTGTTCTTGTTCATCATCGTAACATGGGAATCCCATCTTGAATAAATGGTTCATCAAAGTCTGATTGAAAATATCCACCGACGTAAAGTTCAGTCCTAATAAAACAACCATTTTTTCTTCAAGGAGGTGATTTCAATTGTTATGAAGTTATTTTTTGGACTAAGATAAAATCATGTCCAATATTTTTACTGTGAATTCCAATTCCTCCTTTGAAGCAGGGTAAAACCTTCACACTTTTGCTTATAAAACCTTGCAAATATTAACTTATCAGAAAATTTGAATGGTGAACTAATAGAAACTCAATTATGAATTATGAATTTTTCTTAAATTCTTATTTTAGTGAAATTCAGGTGAATTCTGGAATGAAAGGATATACAGTTAGATGGGCAAGTAATAGTTTAATAGTTACAAGTCAAACTGCAGAACGCCCACTCTGTGGTAGAAGTACTTTTTAAAAATTGATAAGCCACAAAAAATTAAAGATTCATGGTAAATAATATTTTTATATTGGAGTTAAGCTATAAAATATGTTGAAGGTTCTGTAAATATGATTATATAATTAGAGCTTTATCTATCACCTTGGCTATTGATCAATATTTTTTTAAACCCCACGCTATGACCTATCAGGAAGTCATTCAACTAGCATTTTTACTAGTGAAATAGAGTAGAAAATAATATAGAAAATACCAAGAACCTTGCCCACTTGCACATAATGATTCAAATGCACATGTTTATATATTTGTAATTATTTTTCTAACTCTAACATATACCTTTATGATTATACAAACAGATATAGACTATAAATATTCATATAGTGGACAAAAGGGTGATGATGACATCTGATCATGAAATACACTATCACAATAGACCATATGTGGGTTCAAAAATCAGAGTCAAAGTCCTTTCTCTTGAATCTAGCTAAAGCAGTGGCAGTCTGCCTGCCATTTTCTCAACTTAATTCAAGACCGTGCTCCAGTGAAAGTTACAAGGCTAACAAATGTTTCGCATACTATATCTTTGTGAGGTCTCGTTAGAAGGCTCTCTGACCTGCTCCTCACCTTGCCTGTCCTCATGTATAGATGGAGATGGAAGGGTACAGAATGCGTTCACGTGGATGACTGTGCATGGCGATGCGCGACACCTGTGGCAAGCCTCTGATGCAGCCGGACTGACCCAGGAGAGTCCCGGCTAGGAAGACAGAGCGTTGACATACTTTGAACTGTGGTGAAAGTTGGTTTGGAAATAAAAGTAAGATTTACTGAATATGTAATAGAATACTATCATGTCATTCCATGATAGTATTATCACAGTGACAAAAATTTCCTTCTGTGTCATTTGCACTACGTATTTTTCACATAGTAAGTGACTAGCGGGACAGCAGTACCATTGAAGATGTTTTCTGAGGAAAGAAACAACGACGTGCAGACCCACCATGTTAAGCCCTTCCCTCAGGCTCGGGTTTGCTGAGCTCCCCTGTCTCTTCCCCAGGGACATGGGGGGAAACCAGACTTCTGTCACAGAGTTCCTGCTGCTGGGATTTCCCCGTGGCCCAGGGGTGCAGAGGCTCCTCTTTGGGCTCTTCTCCCTGTTCTGTGCCCTCACCTTGCTGGGCAACGGGCTCATCCTGGGGCTCCTCTGGTAGGACTCCCAGCTGCTCACCCCCATGTACTGCTTCCTCACCCACCTGGCCACCGTGGACATGGCCTATGCCTGCACCATGGTGCCCCAGATGCTGGCCAACTTCCTGAGTCCAGCCAGGCCCGTCTCCTTTGCGGGCTGCATGGCACAGACCTTTCTCTTCTTGACTTTTGCTCACACTGAGTGTTTCCTCCTGGTGGTGATGTCCTATGACCAGTACATGGCCATCTGCCACCCCATCTGGTATTCTGCCATCATGAGCTGGAGAATTTATATCACACTGGCAGTGACTTCCTGAGCTTTAGGAGTCTTCATGGCCCTAGTACATCTCTCGTTACTCTTACCATTGCCCTTCTGTGGACCTCAGAGAGTGAATCACTTTTTCTGTGAAATTACAGCTGTTCTCAGACTTGCCTGTGCCAACACTCACACGAATGAGATTATGATTTTGGCTGGGGCAGTGTTGGTGCTGGCGGGACCGTTCTCCTTAATTGTGATGTCCTGCGTTCACATTCTGCGTGCCGTCCTAAAGATCCAGTCGGGGGAAAGGTTCCAGAAGGCCTTCTCCACCTGCTCGTCTCACCTCTGAGGGGTTGAGATCTTCTATGGCATGGTCATTATCATGTATTTGAGGCCCCAACATGGGAGCCCCAAGGAGCAGAATAAGTATCTCCTGTTTCACAACCTTTTCAACCCCATGCTTAATCCCTGATCTACAGTCTGAGAAGCAGAGAAGTCAGTGCTGCTCTGAAGAGGATGTTTGGAAAGGAGAGAATTTCATGAGAGCCTCATAGAATAATAAAGTGACTGAGTGAAGAGGGACCGGAAGTCATCCCCTCCAGCACCTGCGCAGGATGCACAGACCACTCTAGGGCATCCCGTTCATCCTCCTGGAGTTCTCCTAGGACCATCTGACGAGAGAGCCCCCTCTGCATTCCTCCCGCCATCAGTGCTGCCCCGGGAATTGCAACTCTCTTCTCATAGCTGCACAGTGCCCACGTGGTTAATATGGTTACATGAAATACTCCCAATAAGAGAAAATAAATTTGTGTATTCCATAATCAGGACTTGCGGACAAAATTTTATAGAATAAAGTAAGGTACTGGCAGAATATTTAAATAGTATAGGAGTTAAGAGATGTTGATTACATAGCAGTTATTTAAATATTTTAAATTGAGCAACTGTCATCTTCAAAAATAGGCCTCCATTTAAAATATTTGATTATAATTTCTGTGATAGGGAGTAATGTTTTCTAAGGCATCATCAACTTAAATTAACAGCCATGACTTCAAGGGAAAGAGAATTAAGGATGTAACTGGCGGAGCTAACAAGAAGAAGAAAACCCCAAAGGACATCATGCTAAAAATACACAGACATGCAGGAACTTTCTCTGTCGCTGTTTTCCTCTGCTTCTGGGGTGCAGATGGAGCTCCATAGATGGTGGAGACAAGGGCAAGGGGGCAGAATGGAGGTCACTGAGAGTCCTTGGATGAATGATACATATTCTCTCGTTGGTTTGGTCACTTGTCTCCCAGGGAAAATGACCAATACTTAGAACATTCTGGCAAATAGGAATAGATTATATACTTGTTGTGATGACTATTTGGCCAATAATGCTAGAGTTATAAATTATCAGTAATAATTTGCTTTTTAAAGTGAGAGATTTTAGGTCAATTAAATAATCATTTGCTTTTTTCCTTTTTTTAATTCTTTTTTCTTTTTTTTGTGTGTCTTCTTTTTATTTTTGTGAATAATCATTTTAACCAAACACAGAACTCCCAACTCTTAATTATGAAGTGATAGGACACAGTTAAGAAGCAGTGGAAAGGGTATGTAAAGAGATTTTTTTCTTAATTTTATACTAAATTACACTCCTGAATAAACTGTATCAAAGGAAAATATTTAACTATTAAAATAATTTGGGGTTTTTTTGTGAGAAGTGTTTTTAAAGATGAAAATACATGGACTTCTTTCTTACAAAGCATCCCTTTTGTAAGGAAGTCTGTTTTGTAGACATTACTTCATGACCAAAAAAAGGGTTAAAAACCCATGATTTTGAATTCAGATAAAGCTGGGGTTTTTTTACAAAGTTTTGCCAGTTTCTAGATGTATAAACTTTTATAATATAGTACTTAAATTCTTTGGAATTTATTATGTATAAAATGAATTCACTAATACTAACATCATAGGTTTGTGTGAAGAGGAGATACTATGCAAAATGCTTAGCAGAATTCCTGAGTTATAATAAAAGCTCAATAAATGGTAATTACTAATATTATCTTCTACATACATTTATCACTTTTAATGAACTAGGACTGTGACATAAATTAGACAATGTAAAATGAGACTTGCTACTACACTTGGTGAAAGCAGCAATATTACAAAATACAGCATATTATGTGGTACAAAAATGCCAAGATTTCAAGTAATTTATGAAGTAAATGATTCATGGAGTCTTTCCTTTGCAATCTCAGTTCTCTAAAGAAATAATGTTTAAAAGTATATGGATAACTATGATTTAAAATTGCAAAAATTTATATGTATGTGTATACACTCAAAATGTGCATTCTTTTTGTTTTTATGTTTTTCACTCATTACTATGTGAGATTCATCAGGGAGTTACATGTAGCTCTATTTGATTAAGTTTCATTGTTTCATAGCATTACATTGTATAAGTCTATCACAACTTGTCTATTATATTTCTGGTTGTTTACAATTTTGGCTATTATAATAATTAGTCCATGAATGTTACTATACACATATTTTAGGAAACATGCAATTATTTCTGTTGAGCATGAACTTGGGAAATACTGGGTTATGAATGCCTCCTGCACTTGGATCTTCTTTGGCTTAAATGTGTGATAGGCTCATGATATCATTATTATCATTTACTCATCACTTACAATATTCCTCGCACTGAGCTAGGTATTGGTAAGACAGTGATGAGCCAAATACAGTTGACCCTTGAACGACACAGGTTTGAACTTCATAGTCCACTTTCACGTGGATTTTTTTCAATAAATACTGTAAATGTATTTTCTCTTCCTTATGATTTTCCTAATAACATTTTAATTTTGCTCACTTTATTGTAAGAGTACAGTATATGATACATATATGAAATACATGTTAATTGACTGTATGTTATTGGTAAGCCTTCTGGTCAACATTAGGCTATTAGTAATTAAGTTTTTAGGAAGTCAAATTTATACATGTATTTTAGAATACAAAGGGATCGGTGTTCCTGACCCCTGCATTGTTCAAGGGTCAACTGTATATGAAATTTCTACTTAGGTGGATGTACAGTCTAATAAGAGAGATTGGCATTACTCTGATAATTGTATACATAAATATATTACTGGGTTACAAATCTGTTTTGTTGTTGTTGTTCTAAACAGTTGAATCAAGAGTAAGGAACTTACTTATTCTCTTATCATTAGCTTAATATTTTTGGTTAGTAGCACTAAGAGGTTCAGGAGTGGAGGAAATGAAACTACATATGTGTTTTAGGACGACATGAATTTTTAAGTGTTTCTGTAGAAGTTCTCTCAGTCTTGCCCAGTCTAAAGAGCCTCCTTCTCCTGTCACCTCATCCTGGTCCATGTCAGTCTCTCCTGGGAGACTTGTTCTGTCCTTGGTGAGGGCTGGCTGTCACCTGCGGAGATTTGACCTCTCTGGAAGTATTCAAGGACCTGTCTTGTCTTAGATCCTGGAGCATGGGGCTGTGGAAAGTGTGTATTTCATCTTGATCTCAGGCCTGTTTGGACCCCCTTGAAGATCTCAGGTACCAGGATATTTCATTGGCTCCATAGTGATTCCCTGGAAAGCTGTAGCCCTTTTTCTCCAATACTTGCATCCACCACCACCATCTGGGGGCACTGGAATCATCTGAGTTCTTTCCGGAGAATATGGAGAGCTGCCTCAGATTTGTCTATGTAGACCTCTCAGTTCTTCAGCACTCGTCCCTTCTTGCTTCCCTGCCTGCCTGTACTTTGGTCTCTGCCCAGAGACACTAAAGCGGGATGTGGAGAAACACTTGTAGTCTCACCAGATCTGACAGCCCCCCTCCCCCGTCCTTTCAAATGACAGCAGGAAAGCCAGGTATGAGCGCATCTGAGCACTGGCCTTTCTTACCTGTCTTCCTTTCCCCTTCTACTTATTGGGACCAAGGTAACAGAACTCTTACCTTCCCCAAATGGCAGAGGATGCCCTTATATCTTAGACTGAGCTCTCTCTACCACTTGCTTTTGGCAACTTCAGTGGTTTCATTAATTTGGGTTCTCCCAAAATAAAACCCAATGTAAAAGCTATGTACCAACATTTAATTATAAATGAGGAAAAGAGGAGTGAGTCAAAAGATTAGGGAGAGCAAGTTCAAGGGTGACTTACTGATGCTGGTCCTGTGAGGTGTTCAACCTCATGGGATTATCTTATGAGAGGTCTTTAAGACAGTGCATCCAGGAAGAGTTAAAGTGAAGAACTTTATTCTTTTATCAAGGAGATGGTATTAAGAACCTCGTCTTTTACAGTTAAAGAAGGACTCTGAAGTAGAATAAGTACTTCAGTTATATAGTGGGTATTTGTATGTGAACCAGTGTTGCCCCAATAAATTAAAATAGCATGAAGCATGTGAACCAAATTATATAAAAATATTTATCATATGTTAATACTTTTCTCATGATATTTATCTAAGATCACAGAGATATGTGAGATTCCACTAAACAAATGTGTGGGTCATATACTTGTATTTTTTCGAATTGTTTAACTCATTTTCATATTGGGAAAATACTCCTTTTGCACAAAAAAAGGAAACATCAGAACACTTTCCTAGAATACCATGTGATTACATTTTTGTTAAATTAGCCATCCATCTGTCCTATTAGCCTTGACTCTCTCTATATATTTATCCAGAAATCTCTGGGATATTGAGCCATTAATCATAATGGTTATTGCAGGGTGCTCTAATCAGCAGTGGCAACTAGTCTGACAAGGAAACTCTTTAGTGGGCCAACATTCTCTCACCTGACTTTTTTAAGCTGAAATAGTGTATCAATTTAATGTTTACAGCTGCAAGTAATAAGGGTGGTGTTAATTAATTGCCCTGCTTTTTTCTGGGTTTGGATTCTTTGTGCTTCTTGCTAAGGTTTTCTGTACCTTTCAACCCCCCTTGGTCATCTGAGATAATATATTTCTCAGATTTCCATTCTGCTTTGTCTGGACTGGCTACTTCCTAGCACTTCCATCTGCCTTTATCCTGTATTGGACTCCTTAGTTCATGAATATCAAGTCTTCCTCTTTCTTGGTCTATGCTTTGTTTTGGTGGAGCACATCCTGCAGTAGCATTGAGCAGTTAAAAAAAGGTGTACCATGACAAGTTATGATGCAGTCGTGAACACTTCTAATATCTCATCATTGCTTATGTTATTTTGTTCTCAACAAATATTCCATTGAAATTCAGCTATCCCATTGAAATTCTCTGTGCTAAGTAGACTTAAAAAAAGCTAAGAAAATTCAATCCCTGTGAAGGAGGAATTTCTGTCTCAGAAATGGCAAAATATTAAAACAATATTTAGGTGCAGCTATAGGTATTATATCTAATTTGATCTGCAAATATTTTTGTCCCTAACTTGACCTTCATTTAATAAATGTCCATCATTAATGATGGAGCCAAGTGTGCTTTGTAATATTTATTCTTACTAAAACATAAACTATTAATTAATATAAATATTAATAACACTTTTAAGGGTAAATGTTTTTGCTTTGGCATTTCAAAGATTAGAAGCAAAAAAACAGAGATGATGGTTGTGACACCTCTTTGTATTCACCATAAGCTGTGTTAAATGCCATCTTTTTGTCTTCATTAAAAGAAATAAGAGGCAATTATGGATATCTGAATGAAAAGTCACCAACTTATCATCCTTAGCTCTATCTGGATATTGATAACTGAAATTTATTATTCTGTAGTAATCTTGTTTTGCTTGTAAAATATAAGACAAATGAACAATATAAGAATATTAAAAGCATGCGGAGGACCCGGGTTCGATTCCCGGCCAGGGCACACAGGAGAAGCGCCCATTTGCTTCTCCACCCCTCCGCCGCGCTTTCCTCTCTGTCTCTCTCTTCCCCTCCCACAGCCAAGGCTCCATTGGAGCAAAGATGCCCGGGCACTGGGGATGGCTCCTTGGCCGCTGCCCCAGGTGCTAGAGTGGCTCTGGTCGCAACATGGCGACGCCCAGGATGGGCAGAGCATCGCCCCCTGGTGGGCAGAGCGTCGCCCCATGGTGGGCGTGCCGGGTGGATCCCGGTCCGGCGCATGCGGGAGTCTGTCTGACTGTCTCTCCCTGTTTCCAGCTTCAGAAAAATGAAAAAAAAAAAAAAAAAGAATATTAAAAGCAATCAAAACTACTTAAGCACAACTTTGAAGGGTGTTATAAAAGTGCAGTTAGTCCACCAGCGAGGGGAGTCCAGCTTCAGCCCTGACAACAAGGGCTCTGTAAGCGCTTTGAAGAACAGCTATTACGTCTGAAGTCAAACGGGTGATACAAGGATAACGGGGACACGAAGCAGGAACGAGACCTTCAGGAGTGGGAGCTCTGGGTGCAGGGCTTGAATGAAGCAGAGAGTGCCTGTGGGAGAATGAGGAGCTAAGTGGAGTGAGGTTCCATTGCACACATTATTGTAAGAGAAGAACCCCAAATTGCCTCCTCTTAAGTATATTTTTTTCTGTTCTCCAATAGATTAGATATAGTACTCCTATTTTGAAGTGATCCATCACAGTTCAAAAAGTAAGATTCTTTAGAGAACTCACTAAGATATACATAGTAAGTTAGAACAGGAAGGACTTTATGATCATTGAGCATTATCAGAGACAGAAAGAGAGGGAGAGAGAGATTTTCATTCTTCATTTTAATTCTTGGCTTGCTTTAACCCAGGATGAAGGAATAAAAACGTGGCTCAGAAATCTGGAGATGTTTGAAATGGAGAAAGAAAATTAAGAGAGAGATCTACACAGCCCACTCAGAAATAAGAGTGAGGAATGTGCAGTGTTGCTCGGCAATCCCATTTTCTCTGTTGGGAGATACCGGCTTCTCTAGAATGATGCCTTAACAGGGTCCACGAGGCCCCAGCCACAGGAGGCCAGGAATTCGCAGCCTCTCCTGGGCGATTAAACAGGAGGAACTGGAGAGTGGAGCAATTTTAAGATGGATAAAATAAGTATTTAGGATAATTAATTTATGAAATGAGTTTATATTTTTATTGTGTATGCCAAGGCTTGCATACTTTAGAGACATCCTGGCCTCCTGCAATGCCAGGCGCGCACGTGCACACACACACACACACACACACACACACACATTCCCTTGGGACACTGAAAGAGCAAAATGAATAGACATGGGAAATGCATGCATTGCTTCCCCCCAATGGGAGAGGAGCATAGCCTTCCAATGTCTTTGGTGAGAATGTGAGTGGATGTAATTCCACAGGGTCTGTCCCCAAATCATTATTTGTATCTGTAGAGGGAGATGGTTCAGGTAAAGACAGAAAAAGTCTTTGCCTGCAAAAGCGAGTCTCTCCTATAGTTCTGAGATGAGAGCTGTATATCTGGGCTTCACCTCCCAGTGAGTCCCTGGGAGAGAGGAGGAGCAGCCCCATCCTCTTCTCTGTGAGGTTTCCTCGAATTCTGGGGCCATGTTTGGAAAGCAGAAGACAGATTGTGTCAGTGTAAGTAAGGAATGCTCATTACCCTCGAGGAGGGGTCTGCAGTGGGGAATGAGGAAGGGGGAGGGAATGGAAACACTGGCCCCAAGCATTGGTGGTCCTAAGGCGATCTTCATAATTGGGGTCCTGAGGGGATCTCTGGGGACCATGGCCTATCTCCATAGTGTGGCCACGAAACCTCTGACCCTCCTGGATCCTTCTTACCGTCCTCATGGGGCAGCTCTTGACTTTGTCATGACTGTGTCAGAGAGGAGCGTTAGCTAACCACCTATGTGGGCTGTGATCTGGCTAGTGGGTGACTGCAGGGGCCCCGTGTCCAGAAGCCTCTTCCTACAGTGAGAACCCTGCAGTCAGAGACAAGCAGTTCGCTTGCCTCGAGACCGACCTTCCTTCCCACCCTGCTGCCTGCTTGTCCCTGCAGATTCATGGGAACAGTGTCGGGCCAAACAGGACCCACTTCTCACTTGTCCAGGAGAGAGATGGTATTCTGCTAAAGGTAAAACCCAGCATCTGGGCAGAAAGATTCTCTTTTTGGTCCTTATTTTAGCAGAGGAATATTAAATATGTAACATGTTTCCTTATGATTATTGAGCCCAGAAGTTACTCTCCAATGTTGGTTTTTTAAATCCCTAATAATATATCTCTAAACACTTATTACGTGTCTTATGTCAGTTAATTCATTTTATCCTCTCAACCCTCTTATGAGGTATGGTCTATAACCCACCCCTGTTTGCAGATGGAGAAACTGAAGAACAGAAAGGTACAGAGAGGTCACAAAGCTAGGGTATAGCAAAGCTGGGTTTGAATGAAGCAGTAGTGCTCAGAACCTATGTTTGTTTTTTAAACTCTGGTGCCCGTTAGGATGAATCTGAGTGGCAAAGTCACTGTTGCTGAGGGCCCAGGGTCCTCTCCACCCCGTGCTCAGCGCCGGCCCCTCCCGTCAACACCCCCCACCCCAGCAGCTCCTGAGGTCTCCTGGGACTCATGTTCTTGGAGAGACATTCAGTCTTTCCAGCTGCCTGTGTTTCCTGTGTCCTTACGAGCTCTAAAGACATGCAGACAGGACCTTTTCTGAAGCCATTATCAAATTTTTTATCATTACTTTGTTCCTGACTTTTGTGATGACAGAATGTGCTGCTTATTTAAGAGGAGCCTTAACAATTTACAAAATGTCCATGTCCCTGGGAGTATTTAGGAAGTAAAAATTCTCTGAGCTCCATGATTCAGCTTCATCCAGTGGGACCTGTGAACACAATGTTTGGTGTGTCGACGAAGTGCCAGGTTCCATTCCGTCATTAAATTTATAATGTCTAGAAAATGAGGCAGTTCCCCATTTTATATATCTGCTAAACGGAATTTTAATATAAATCCTTTAACGGTGCTCTGCTTGCATGAATTTAAAAATAAATCAATTTATAAGAAGTCCAAAGTATACCTCTCGGCTCCAACACAATCAGTTTAATAGTATTTGAGTGACTGGACTGACCATGATTTGATGGTGTTTCCTGGGAACTCCAGGGAAGCGTCACCGGAACTTAGTCTAAGATAACTGCTTCCTTTTAAGAGAAACACCACACGCATGTAGACAAGTGCACACGAGAAAGCAAATGTCTCTCAAATTGCAGTTTCATGGCACTCTGCTCAATTGTGTCTGCTAGTAAGCACACTGGTCAACCTCAGGAATGTAAGTACAGGGAATTCTCACAGGCAAACTTTGGGACGCGTCACTGGAGGGAACGTGGGGAAGAGGAGCCTGTCATGAACTTGGGGTGCACAATGGCCACAAGGAAGCAGGCTGATTGTAAGTGACTTTTTCTAAGACACTGACAGATTCTTGGACTGGATGGTAGCTAAACTTCCTGTGACACCTGATTCTGCATTGACAGGTGCTGGATTTATTTATTTCATCATGCTTTTGGCTTTCTACTTGAAATACCCAGAAAGTACATTTCCAATGAGAAAATTAAAGGCGTTAAATGTGCTTCCTGAATGACAAAGGTCATTCCTCTGACTTGTGCCACATTGGAACTCAGCCTTGCCTGGCTCTCCTTTACGTTTGGGTGGATGTCACAGTAATTCTCAACCTGACTTAAATCCTTTTTTTTTATTTTAGCTGATAGAAAAATTTTTTCTTTTTCTCTATCAGTACAGTTCAGAAAAAAAGTCTCTATTAAGAATGATGATGTTGGATTTTCAATTTCCACTTTCCTGTCAAAGGCTGTTTTTAATGATTCAGTGACTTAATTTTCCCATTCAAAGCTCTAAGAAAAGCTGCTCAGATTTTGACATTCCTCTTAAAATTTGGGAGGATTACTTTCAAAGTGAGCAGGTGTTATATGTAGCTTTAGTTCTATATTACATTGTGAATTTTTCCTAAATGGAAGTGTCTTGTTTTTTTCTATGATAATGCATAAAGTGTATTAAAAAGTAACAAGTAAGCAAGTAATTTATACAAAAGATAAATCCTTGCCTTATCCTACTTTCCAGATATAATCAGTGTAAACAGTGTCATGTTTAATATATAAAGTTTTCCTAGATATATGTAAACAGGCACAAAAGACATTATATAAATATGTTTATATTATAAAATATAAATAGATCATATTGTACAGACATGCTTTGACTTTCTATAGAAAATTTACTTAACAGTATAAAGATATCCTTTTTGGGCCCTGGCCGGTTGGCTCAGTGGTAGAGTGTCGGCCTGGCGTGCAGAGGTCCTGGGTTTGATTCCCGGCCAGGGCACACAGGAGAAGCGCCCATCTGCCTCTCCACCCCTCCCCCTCTCCTTCCTCTCTGTCTCTCTCTTCCCCTCCCGCAGCAGGGCTCCATTGGAGCAAAGATGGCCCGGGCGCTGGGGATGGCTCTTTGGCCTCTGCCCCAGGCGCTAGAGTGGCTCTGGTTGCGACAGAGCGATGCCCCAGAGGGGCAGAGCATCGCCCCCTGGTGGGCAGAGCATCGCCCCCTGGTGGGCATGCCGGATGGATCCTGGTTGGGCGCATGCGGGGGTCTATTGGACTGTCTCTCCCCGTTTCCAGCTTCAGGAAAAAAAAAAAAAAAGATATCCTTTTTGTTCCAATATTGTTCTTTATAATGGCCTCATCTTGTTCTGTGTTATTAAAAGGAGCCAAATATATATATATATTTGTATTTTTCTGAAGTTGGAAATGGGGAGGCAGTCAGACAGACTCTCACATGTGCCTGACCGGGATCCACCTGGCATGCCCAACAGGGGGCAATGCTCTGCCCATCTGGGGCGTTGCTCTGTTGCAACCAGAGCCATTCTAGCACCTGAGGCAGAGGCCACAGAGCCATCCTCAGCGCCCGGGCCAACTTTGCTCCAGTGGAGCCTTGGCTGTGGGAGGGGAAGAGAGAGACAGAGAGGAAGGAGAGGGGGAGGGGTGGAGAAGCAGATGGGCATTTCTCCTGTGTGCCCTGGCCGGGAATTGAACCCGGGACTCCCACATGCCAGGCCAACGCTCTACCACTGAGCCAACTGGCCAGGGCCAGGAGCCAAATATTTTTATTCATCTCCAACTTATAAACTTGTATGTCAGTTCCAATTTTTAAAGGATATAACCAGGATTGCAATGAATATTTATAACCTTGGTCATTGTGGTTCGGGTCCATTAAATGTCTTCCTGTTCCCAGACTCACCGCATGCTTCCTGCCTGGGACTGTGCCTTTACTGATCCCTGTGTGGGGCATGGCCAGTCTGCCTGGAGGCAGGGGACTCCCCTTTGTCCTTTAGGTTCCACTCATGTGTCTCCTCTTTGGAGCAACATTTCCTAACAACCCCACCTAAAGGAGCCCCCTTCCAACCAAGTCACTTTCTATCATTTTGGCTTGTTTATTTCCTTCATAGCATTCGTCACTCTTAGCAAATGTTTTGTTGATTTGTTAACTGCTGATATTTTAGGGGTAACAATTAACTATGACTCCCCTCACTTCCAGTCTGAACAAGTAAATTGAGAAATAGACACAAGGAATCAAGTAAAGATTAAAAAGACATATTTTACTAATGATGCTTATTGGTGGGAAAACATGGTTTGTATCTTTGACAAAATTTCTTTCCAAATCACAACCTTCAGCTCACTGCCACCCCCAAACAGGACAGAACATGTTCCTGATGGCCTTGCCCGGCGGAATAGAGGTGCACATGACCAAACAGGAGAGCAGAAAGGGGCATTCTCACTTTGTTTTCCTGTTTCACAATCATATAAGCTAGAGGACAGAGAGGGCAGGAGTACCCCACAGTGTTTCCCTGCGGGGTGGAGAAGTTTCTCCCCCAAACGCAGAGGCTTCGACCACAAACGTACCTCCCTGCTTCCTCATTCTCTGCTCCCCTTCGGAGTTTGTCGCCCTCACGCACTGCTGCCCTCAGAGCTCAGAGCAGAGGCTGCGACCAGCGATGCACTCAAGGACTCCCGTGGAATTGTTGAAACAGGTTTAAATTGTATGATATCATTCACATACCGAATTCACATAAGTTATAACTGATAACACTTGGTGTTAATGACATTGGGAAAGAGGCATAGTTCTCACACTGTCGGGGGAGAAATTGGTACAAGTTTTTGCAGAGAAGCTGGTGGTAGGTATCAAAATCTCAGTGTCTGTATCCTTAGCATCTGTACTTTGACTTTAAAAAGACTTCCTAAGTAAACAGCCATGACTACAATACAAAAACTTCAATTGGCCTGACAGGCGGTGGCGCAGTGGATAGAGCATCGAACTGGGATGCGGAGGACCCAGGTTTGAGACCCCGAGGTCGCCAGCTTGAGCACAGGCTCATCTGGTTTGAGCAAAAACTCACCAGCTTGGACCCAAGGTCGCTGGTTTGAGCAAGGGGTTAGTCGGTTTGCTGAAGGCCCGTGGTCAAGGCACATATGAGAAAGCAATCAATTAACAACTAAGGTGTTGCAATGTGCAACAAGAAACTGATTGATGCTTCTCATCTCTCCATCCCTGTCTATCCCTCTCTCTGACTCTGTAAAAAACAAAACAATAGGTCCTGGCCGGTTGGCTCAGTGGTAGAGCATCGGCCTGGCGTGCAGAAGTCCCGGGTTCGATTCCCGGCCAGGGCACACAGGAGAGGCACCCATCTGCTTCTCCACCCCTTCCCCTCTCCTTCCTCTCTGTCTCTCTCTTCCCCTCCCACAGCGAGGCTCCATTGGAGCAAAGATGGCCCGGGCGCTGGGGATGGCTCCTTGGCCTCTGCCCCAGGCGCTGGAGTGGCTCTGGTCATGACAGAGCGATGCCCCGGAGGGGCAGAGCATCGCCCCCTCGTGGGCAGAGCGTCGCCCCCTGGTAGGCGTGCCAGGTGGATCCCAGTCAGGTGCATGCGGGAGTCTGTCTGACTGTCTATCCCTGTTTCCAGCTTCAGAAAAATACAAACAAAACAAAACAAAACAAAAACTTCAATTGGAAAGAATAATTTCAATGCAATTAAACATAAGAGAAATAAGAATCAACGATTTCTTTTCTTTTTTTTACAGAGACAGAGAGAGAGTCAGAGAGAGGGATAGACAGGGACAGACAGACAGGAACGGAGAGATGAGAAGCATCAATCATTAGTTTTTGGTTGCACATTGCAATACCTTAGTTGTTCATTGATTGCTTTCTCATATGTATGTGCCTTGACTGCGGGCCTTCAGCAGACCAAGTAACCCATTGCTCGAGCCAGCGACCTTGGGTCCAAGGTCTTTTGCTCAAGCCAGATGAGCCCGCGCTCAAGCTGGCGACCTTGGAGTCTTGAACCTGGGTCCTCGGCATCCCAGTCCGACGCTCTATCCACTGTGCCACTGCCTGGTCAGGAGAGAATCAACGATTTCTAACACTAAGAAGTTAAATTGTGATAATAGAATATTGTACTAATTGTAAATAATATCTGTAAGATATTTTAATATATAAAAATGTTCATTATATTAAATGAAAATAGTCTGTATAGAATAATCTTAGTTTTAAAATATGAATCTGATGATCTAATGCTTTCTAAACGAAAACATAGAAGTTATTTTAAAAATATTCTGTTGGATTTGAAACTTTAACCTAATTTAAAAAAAAAAGTAGTTCAGGCTGTTTCTGGAAAAAAATTTGAAGAAAACGGGAAGGGAGAGCCCCAGTCACTGGTTTCTCAGGGTAACGATGCCACCCAGCCCTCCCATGGCCCTTTTTCCCACTGCTCCTGGACAGACCCGGGCACTGCCCAGGAGGGGCCCCAGAAAGAACTAACCAAGTGCTGCTCTGACTGACCCCACTCCCTGTCACTCACGTGCTCAGAATCCATCAAAACAGTGGTAGGCGGCCAGCATGGTAACAGGTAATGAGGAAGGTCTGCAGGGGGTTTGATGGCAGTGACAATGGCCAAAGCTAGGAAGATACTGTGACCACAGAGGATCCTGTCACGCCAGAAAATGGGATGAGCTCTGAGATTTCTCTTTGTATTAAGTTATAAACAGGAAAAGAGAAACTGTCCAAACAAAATGCAATGACAAACAGCTAGTGCTTGACTTACGACCATGATTGGTTCCGACAGACCGGTTGTAACATGATTTGGTCAAAAGCTGAGTAGGCTATATGTACAGTACTGTGAAATGATGTTATAAAAATCTTTAAGTCATATTTTATCATAATTTTCTTTCATTATTGTTATATATCATAATTTTCTTTGTTCATTTTATGCCATTTGTATCATCTCTACACTATTTTGTTTCTTATTTTTACATTCGTCAGGTTTAAGTAAAACACTGCATTACCAGTACAACTGGTTTAATATTTGCAAAGACAATTTCCTCTTGGTAGACATCTTGGGAGGAGTTTGATGAAAAATATCCAAGACACAAAACACAAATTGCTTTACCGAGTCTGGGATAACAGTTGAAATGGTACACACGGAGATGGTAGTGCTGCCAGAAGCTGGTCCGCACTGTCGTACACCCAGCTGGGCAACGCTTGCGCTGCCAGACGCGGAGCAGTCGTGGCTAGCGATTGTGGTCATAAAGTCGAATGGTTGTAAGTTGCATAGGTCGTAAGTTGATCAATATTTGTACAGCCGTCGTCTTTAGTTGTACCCACTGTTCGTGTTCCTCCATCTTCCCCTTTCGCTGTTCACACTTGAAATGGCCGCAGAAATGTCATCACATTGAATGGAATTTAGGATATGCACGTGCTCCCTGCATGGAGTTGGAGTCCTTCTTCACTCACGCCTACGTTCAGTGTCCAGTGGTGATGAGGAAGTAAACAACTCTCAACAGAAAACTACAAGCACTGCACGTGGGAGACAGAAACCAGAGACGCTTCCAGGAAATGCTAGTCAGCTGTTGGAAGGATGGGCTTCCAGAGTTTGGAAGACATTACAAAATGGGAAGTTATGTAGAAGGGATTTCAAATCTGAAATAAGTGGGTAGAAAACCATGTGAGAAAGTCGGTGGGAAGTCAGCAACATATAAAGAACGGAGGAGCCTAATCCCTTCATATCTTGGACCAAGAAAGCAAGCAAGCCTCGGAGATAAAATTACCTCCTACTGCGATGTTTGGTCAGGATCACGTCTCCTCTTCCTGCGTTAATAATCAGACTCATCCCTTGAAGGGAAGCCAGAATCCCTGCATTCTCCAAAATAACATATGTATACAAGTATGTGCATCCTATCAGGTGCAGTATATAATTATCACATGACCTTATATTTTATTATCCATTATGGATACTCATGTATGCTATTATCCCATTGATACAAGGGGAATTCTTTTTCTGATTTATACGAGTATACACAGTTTTTTACAATATATCTAAAGAATAAATGCTAGCTAATCCATTCATTTCTAAATGCTTACACTGTCACATTTGGGAAATATGTTGTATCTTGATTGCCTTACAGCTGTGACCTTCCTGTCCTGGTCGTGTACCTGTCTCTCTCTGCTGCAGGAGCATGGAGGACAACCAGACATGCATCATCGAAGTCACCTTGCTGGGATTCCAGGTTGAGCCTACACTGGAGGGTTTCCTCATTGGGCTTTTATCTCTCTTCTACACCCTCACCCTTCTGTGGAATGGAGTTATCCTGGGCCTTGTCTGCCTAGATAATAGACTACACACCCCCATGTACTTCTTCCTCACCTACCTGGCCGTCATTGACATGTCGTATGCTTCCAACAATGTCCCCAAGATGCTGACAAACCTAGTGAAGCAGGATAGAACCATCTCCTTTGTCCAGTGCATTATGCAGACTTACTTGTATCTGACCTTTGCTCACAATGAGTGTCTCATCTTGGTAGTAATGTCCTGTAATCGGTACGTGGCCATCTGCCACCCCCTCCGTTACTCTGTCATCATGAGCTGGAGAGCGTGCACTGTCCTGGCTGTCACTTCCTGGGCATGTGGCTCCCTCCTGGCTCTGGTCCATGTGGTCCTCATCCTGAGGCTGCCATTCTGTGGGCCTCATGAAATCAACCACTTCTTCTGCGAGCTCCTGTCTGTGCTCAGGCTGGCCTGTGCCGACACCAGGCTCAACCAGGTCGTCATCTTGGCTGCTTCTGTGTTTATCTTACTGGGGCCCCTGTGCCTGGTGCTGGTGTCCTACACACTCATTCTCCTCGCCATCCTGAGGATCCAGTCCAAGGAGGGCCGCAGGAAGGCCTTCTCCACCTGCTCCTCCCACCTCTGCGTGGTCGGGCTCTTCTTTGGCAGCGCTATCGTCATGTACATGACTCCCAAGTCCCACCATCCCGAAGAGCAGCAGAAGATCCTATCTCTGTTCTACAACCTGTTCAACCCCATGCTGAACCCGCTGATCTACAGCCTCAGGAACAGAGGTAGAGGGCGCCCTGTGGTGAGCACTGTGCCAGGAGAGGTCACCTTGAGGGACATCAGAGAGCAACATGGGCGTAAGGGCTTGCTCTCTGTGAAATATGATAGGTAGCATATTTTGCCTCGTGTTATAATATATGTCATATTACTTTGTGTAAAGTATGCTTAAATGACCTGAAACCACATAGATTTTTATAAATAAAATAAATGAATAATTTTATGACCTTAGATAGGCAAAGATGCTCGGAGATCATCCAAAAAAACATCAGACATAAAATTTGCAAACTTGATGTTGGACCATTTAAAAATGAATCTTTCTGCTCATCAAAGTCACTATTAAGAAAAAAGAAATGCGAGCCACAGGACCAAGGGGAAGGTCTAGACCCCCGCAGCAAACACCCAGTGATGGGGGTGTAGAGAAGCAGGTTGGAAGTCTCCTAAGAGACAGGTCTTTACCGTGTGGACTGTTGGTGCGGGAGAAGTCCACAGCTGGGAATACTCTGATACTCAGAGCCTGGGCGTCTTACACTTAATCTCATTTTATATCTATCTGGCCTCTTCTTCCTAGACTATAAAGTGCTGTAGCATAGTATTGCTATTGTTTTTTTTCTTCTCTTGGTTCTCGTCAGTTTGAAAGTCCATGGACCCATTTCTGACCTTCATGCCATGGCACACACATTTCATCTCCGTTTCTGCCAATTCCCTGGCAGTAAAACATTCCCGACAAGTTGCTCTGCAATCTGATTAGAAATATCTTTTTGTGAAGTGATGTCAGAGAAATGGTGCCGTGAGGGGTGCTCCCAATATCTCCCCCTGAAATTTCAACAAATTCAACAACTAAAGACAAAGAAACAATCTCAGAAGCATCTGAAATATACACACATCAGCCAAAGGTATGTTTGGGCGAAAAGGTGACTGAATATATATTCCACTCTGAAGGAAATAAGATGGAGAATGGAGTATTCCGCTTTCCTCACTGATCTGAGGAAGGGCCACTTTCACTTGAGACTGAGAGAAAGGGAGGATTTGGGGCGAGGGAAGAAGCTGGGCTAGGGCGGATGATTAAGCAGAGGAGAGAGCGTGCCTGCTTGGCTTGAGATCACAGACTTGGGGCTAGTGTGGGCGGTAGACTCCCACAGAGGTTGCCAGAGCAGAGCAGGTTGCTCTTGGAGGACGAAGTGGCTTTGGGCTTTGTGCACTCCCGGTCAGCAATTGTGGCCAGTGTATGAGTGGCTCCATCTGGTGCCTCTGGTGAGGGTGCGTGTGTTTGCGGGCAGAGGGGCTAGGCCCAAGATCATCCATTTCTCTCAATCCCAAGTGAAAGTGGCCCTTCCTCAGATCAGTGAGGAAAGTGGAATACTCCATTCTCCATCTTATTTCCTTCAGAGTGGAATATATATTCAGTCACCTTTTCGCCCAAACATACCTTTGGCTGATGTGTGTATATTTCAGATGCTTCTGAGATTGTTTCTCTGTCTTTAGTTGTTGAACCAAGATCATCAGCAGTGGACTTCTGCGTAGGCTGTAGCCAGTGTTTCTGTGTGGTCCCAGCTCCCTGACCAATAGTATGGGAAGTGCACAAGGGTCAGGATCCCTAGGCCTGGACCTGTCCAGGCGGGGTGCCTGTGCGAGCTGATACAGGTTACAAAGCACATTCCTGCGAGCATACCTCTGATTGTACTGCAAAAGTCATGGGGACTGGGCGTGCACATAACTGCTGCAGGCACAAGGGAGAAAAACCTGTGGAGATTAGAGTCGCTGCATGCTAAGGCATACTAGACATGCCCAGGGGTCCTTAGAAAGGCGCCTGATCAGCAATTGGCTCCCTGCCCTGCTTTTGCTGGCAGCTCTGGTTGGCACAGCCTAACCCAGAACTGTGCTTTGAGTGGTGCTGGAGGAAGGACTTGGCAACTCTTAGAGCCTGTTGCTCTGCAAGCAGTGGCTGGGGCAACTTCACAGCTAAGTCCCTAGACTGCTAGCACAGGAGGGAGAGATGTGGGGAGAGGCACCTGGAAAACTAAAGGACTCTCCCATTGTCAGAGCCTGCAAACCCTAACAAGCCCCGTCTACCAATGGGACTGAGGTCCAGCCTATGTCATTGCCATAACAACACAATAGCAAATATCCAATCAAGAGCTTCACAGGGGCAAAAACCTGTAGTATAGTGCCACCTGCTGAAAAGAAAAGGAAAAAAAAAGAAGCAGCTACCTCTCAAAACCAGGGAAAAAATTACATTTTTTTATAACGTTTTTTCATTTTTTTCTTGTCTTTTTTTTTGTTTTCACTTTGGTCATTTTATCTTCTTTCTGTTGTATTCTTTCCTTTTCCTTTTGAACTTCATTGTCCATAGGTATTACATGTTTCATTCTTTTTTTCTTATGAGGGTTACCTTTCAAAAACCTTAACTTATTTTTTTCTCATTTTCTTTTTCTCTCATTTGATTGTCATTTATCAACAAATATTTTAATCTGGATTTATATTTTTATTTGTGGTATTTTATGTGCTTTTTATTCTTTTTTAATTTATTTATTAAATTTAATGCAGTGACATTGATAAATCAGGGTACATATGTTGAGAGAAAACATCTCTAGATTATTTTGACATTTGATTGTGCTGTATACCCCTCCCTCAAAGTTAAATTGTCTTCTGTCACCTTCTATCTGGTTTTCTTTGTGCCCCTCCCCTCCCCCAACCCTTCTCTCCTTCTTCACCCCCTCCCCTCATCCCCCACCCCTGTTGCCATCACATTCTTGTTCATGTCTCTGAGTCTCATTTTTATGTCCCTTCTATGTATAGATTCATATAGTTCTTAGTTTTTTTTCTGATTTACTTATTTCACTTCGTATAATGTTATCAAGGTCCATCCATGTTATTGTAAATGATCCAATGTCATCGTTTCTTATGGCTGAGTAGTATTCCATAGTATATATGTACCAAAGCTTTTTAATCCACTCGTCCTCTGACGGACACTTGGGCTGTTTCCAGATCTTCACTATTGTGAACAATGCTGCTGCAAACATGCGGGTGCATTTCTCCTTTTGGAGCCGTTCTATGGTGTCCTTGGAGTATATTCCTAAAAGTGGGATAGCTGGGTCAAAAGGCAGTTCGATTTTCAGTTTTTTGAGGAATCTCCATACTGTTTTCCACAGTGGCTGCACCAGTCTGCATTCCCACCAGCAGTGCAGGAGGGTTCCCTTTTCTCCACATCCTCGCCAGCACTTATTCTGTGTTGTTTTGTTGATGAGTGCCATTCTGACTGGTGTGAGGTGATATCTCATTGTGGTTTTAATTAGCATTTCTCTAATGATTAGTGGTGTTGAGCATTTTTTCATATGCCTATTGGCCATCTGTATGTCCTCTTTGGAGAAGTGTCTATTCATCTCTTTTGCCCATTTTTGGATTGGATTGTTTGTCTTCCTGGTGTTGAGCTTTACAAGTTCTTTATAAATTTTGGTTATTAACCCCTTATCAGACGTATTGTCAAATATGTTCTCCCATTGTGTAGTTTGTCTTTTTATTCTGTTCTTGTTGTCTTTAGCTGTGCAAAGCTTTTTAGTTTGATATAGTCCCATTTGTTTATCCTGTCTTTTATTTCATTTCCCCGTGGAGATAAATCAGCAAATATATTGCTCCGAGAGATGTCGGATAGCTTACTGCCTATGTTTTCTTCTAAGATGCTTATGGTTTCACGGCCTACATTTAAGTCTTTTATCCATTTTGAGTTTATTTTTGTGAGTGGTGTAAGCTGGTGATCTAGTTTCATTTTTTTGCAGGTAGCTCTCCAATTTTCCCAACACCATTTGTTAAAGAGGCTGTCTTTACTCCATTGTATTTCCTTACCTCCTTTGTCAAATATCAGTTGTCCATAGAACTGTGGGTTTATTTCTGGGTTCTCTGTTCTGTTCCATTGATCTATATGCCTGTTCTTATGCCAGTACCAGGCTGTTTTGAGTACAACGGCCTTGTAGTATAACTTGATATCAGGAAGTGTGATACCTCCCACTTTATTCTTCTTTTTTAAGATTGCTGAGGCTATTCGTGTTCTCTTTTGGTTCCATATAAATTTTTGGAATATGTGGTCTATATCTTTGAAGTATGTCATTGGTATTTTAATTGGTATTGCATTGAATTTATAGATTGCTTTGGGTAATATAGACATTTTAATGATGTTTATTCTTCCTAACCATGAGCACGGTATATGCTTCCACTTGTTTGTATCTTCCCTGATTTCTTTTATCAATGCTTTGTAATTTTCCGAGTACAAGTATTGAGTCTCCTTGGTTAAGTTTATTCCTAGGTACTTTATTTTTTTGGTTGTAATTGTGAAGGGGATTGTTTCCTTAATTTCTTTTTCTGACTGTTCATTGTTGGTGTATAAAAATGCCTCTGATTTCTGAGTATTGATTTTATATCCTGCCACTTTGCTGAATTCATTTATCAGGTCCAGTAGCTTTTTGACTGAGACTTTAGGGTTTTCTATATATACAATATCATATCATCTGCAAATAATGATAGTTTTACTTCTTCTTTTCCAACTTGAATGCCTTTTATTTCTTCTTCTTGTCTGATTGCTGTTGCTAGGACTTCCAGGACCATGTTAAATAAGAGTGGTGAAAGGGGGCACCCCTGCCTTGTTCCTGATCTTAAGGGTATTGCTTTTAATTTTTTCCTATTGAGTATGATGTTGGCTGTGGGTTTCTCATAGATGGCTTTTATCATGTTGAGGTATGTTCCCTGTATTCCCACTTTGCTGAGAGTTTTGATCATGAATGGGTGCTGGATTTTATCAAATGCTTTTTCTGCATCTATTGAAATTATCATATGGTTTTTCTCCTTCTTTTTGCTTATATGATGAATCACATTGATTGATTTACGAATATTGTACCAGCCTTGCCTCCCCAGAATAAATCCCACTTGATCATGGTGTATGATTTTTTCCATATATTGTTGGATCTGGTGTGCTAATATTTTGTTGAGGATTTTAGCATCTATATTCATCAGAGATATTGGCCTATAATTTTCTTTCTTTGTGTTGTCTTTGCCTGGTTTTGGAATCAGAATTATGCTCGCCTCTTAAAAGATGCTTAGAAGTCTTCCTTCCTCTTGAATTTTTTGAAATAGTTTCAGAAGGATAGGAGTTAGTTCTTCTTTGAATATTTGGTAGAATTCCGTTGTGAAGCCATCGGGCCCCGGACTTTTCTTTGTTGGGAGTTTTTTGATAACTGTTTCGATCTCCTTTGTTGTAATCGGTCTGTTTAGGTTTTCTGATTCTTCCAGATTGATTTTTGGAAGATTGTATGTTTCAAGGAATTTGTCCATTTCATCTAGGTTGTCTAGTTTTTTGGCATACAGTTCTTCATAGTATTTTCTTATAATATTTTGTATTTCTGTTGTGTCAGTTGTTATTTCTCCTCTCTCATTTCTAATTTTATTTATTTGAGTCCTCTCTTTTTCTTGGTGAGTCTAGTTAAAGGTTCATCAATCTTGTTTACCTTTTCAAAGAACCAGCTCCTAGTTTCATTGATCCTCTGTATTGTTTCTTTAGCCTCTATGTCATTTATTTCTGCTCTGATCTTTATTATTTTCTTCCTTCTACTACATTTGGGCTTTACTTGCTGTTCTTTTTCTAATTCTTTTAGATGCAGGGTTAAGTTGTTTATTTGAGCTTTTTCTAGCTTCTGAAAGTGTGCCTGTAGTGCTATGAACTTCCCTCTCAGCACTGCTTTCTCTGTGTCCCATAAATTTTGAGTTGTTGTATGCTTATTGTCATTTGTTTCTAGGAATTTTTTTATTTCTTCTTTGATCTCATTCTTAATCCATTCATTATTTAACAACCTGCTATTTAGTTTTCATGTGTTTGAGAAGTTTTGAGCTTTTCTGTTGTGATTCATTTCTAGTTTCATGCCATTGTGATCAGAGAAAGTGCTTGATATGATTTCAGTCTTCTTAAATTTGCTGAGAGCACTTTTGTGCCCTAACATGTGGTCTATCCTAGAGAATGTACCATGAGCACTTGAAAAGAATGTATATTCTGCTGCTTTAGGGTGAAAGGTTCTGAAGATATCTATTAAATCGAGTTGATCTAGTGTTTCCAATAAGTCTGCTGTTTCTTTGTTAATTTTCTTTCTTGAGGATCTATCTAGTGATGTTAGTGGGGTATTGAAATTCCCTACTATTATAGTATTGCTGTTGATCTCGCCCTTTAAATCCATCAAAGTCTGCTTTATATATTTGGGTGCTCCTATATTAGGTGCATAGATATTTATAATAGTTATATCTTCCTGTTGGATTACTCCCTTTATCATTATGTAGTGGCCTTCTTTATCTCTTACTATATCCTTTGTTTTAAAGTCCAGTTTGTCTGATATAAGTATTGCTACCCCAGCTTTTTTTTCATTTCTGTTTGCATGAAATGTTTTTTTTCCATCCTTTTACCTTCAATCTATGTGTGTCTTTTGTTCTAAGGTGTGTCTCTTGTAGACAACATATGTATGGGTCCTGTTTTCTTATCCACGCAGAAACCCTATGTCTTTTGATTGGATCATTTAATCCATTTACATTTAAGGTTATTATTGATATGTAGTTGTTTATTGCCATTTTCTTCTTTAAAGGTGTATTCCTTTTTTGCTATATTCTTTTCCCACTTTGATCTGTTTACAACAGGCCCCTTAACGTTTCCTGCAGCATTGGTTTGGTTGTAATGAATTCCTTGAGTTGTTTTTTGTCTGGGAAGCTTTTTATTTCTCCTTCGATTTTAAACGATAGCCTTGCTGGATAAAGTAGTCTTGGTTGTAGGTTCTTGTTCTGCATTACTTTGAATATTTCTTGCCATTTCCTTCTGGCCTCAAGTGTTTCTGTTGAGAAGTCAGATGTCATCCTTATGGGGGCTCCTTTGTAGGTGCTAACTTTTTTTTCTCTTGCAGCTTTTAATATTTTCTCTTTAGCGCTTAGCTTTGGTATTTTAATTATGATGTGTCTTGGTGTAGGTTTCTTTGGGTTTCTCTTTAATGGAGTCCTCTGTGCTTCTTGGACTTGTGAGAGTTTCTCTTGCATTAATTTAGGGAAGTTTTCAGCTATGATATGATTGAACAAAGTCTCTATCCCTTGTTCTTTTTCTTCTTCTTCAGGAACCCCTATGATGCGGATGTTATTTCTCTTCATGTTGTCACAGAGCACTCTAAGAGTTTCCTCTGACTTTTTGAGTCTCTTTTCTCTTTTCTTCTCTGCTTTCATGCCTTCATTCCAGTTGTCCTCTAACTCGCTGATTCGATCCTCTGCTCTATCTATCCTGTTTTTAATTCCTTCCATTGTGGTCTTTATTTCTGATATTGTATTTGTCATCTCCGACTGATTCTTTTTTATACTTGCTATTTCTTTATTTAGGTTTTCATAATGACCATCCATTGCTGTTCTAAGATCCCTAAGCATCTTTACAATCATTATTTTGAACTCCGCATCTGGAAGTTTGATTATTTCCATATCACTCAGTTCATCTCTTGAAGGTATCTCTTGTGGTTTCATTTGGATTGCACTCCTTTGTCTTCTCATCATCTGTTTTTGGGAGTTTTATTTTTAGAGTTGGTTGAGTCTAGACTTGGTGTTGTCTGCCTCCAGTTTTCAGTTGTGTTATTTCTAGGTCTTCTTGGGTTGGTATCAGCTGTTATCTGTAATCCACTTTCAGATTTGGGCAGCTTTGAAGTCTTGATTTGTTTGTTTTCTTAACAGGTGATAGTCTTGCTTACTGATCTCAGCAGGGGGGCTTCCTTGAAACTGTATCCAGGAATGCGATGGGTGTAACCTGAGACTCTGAAGGCCTCTTTAGCCAGCTAATCTCACTGGGGGCAGGGTGTTTTCTCAGCTTCAGTAGGGGGAGGTGTATCTCAGATCTCCATGGAGACCTGAGTTACTGCCCCTCCTCCCCACTTCTTGTTTTCAGCTGTGTCTTGTTGCGCTGATTGGAGCTGGATAGATGTCCAGAGATCTCTGATCTGGAAGCACTTCAGCTCTGTTTTGTGAAAGGTTCAGTCCCTCCCCCAGTTATGGCCGCCTCCAGCACAGATGAGTCAGCTTTTTTAGTTCGTTTCCTGCATTCCTTAGCCCCTCACAGTCTGTCCTTCTCCCTGTCCTTTCCACTTGGGAGATAAGCTGGTCTTTTCAACACACCTCGCTCCCTGGTTGCCAGGCAAGTGGCTGTGAGCAGTAGTTTCTGCTCTTTTCCCTCTGCGAGATCCTCTCTGGGCTCTCAGTCTCACCCCCCCCCCTCCATTCCTGTAAGCAGAGGAAGTTCAGGCGCTCCCTACCAGGATTGTTGTGGCTTCTTTGCTCCTTGGTTTTTGAGAGCTGTTCTTGCAAGTTCAGAGTTGGTTTTTCATGCTGATTTTTCCTAAATTGATTTGTATTCCAGTTTGGTGGTGAGAGCTGGGCGTCTGTGCGTCCGCCTACTCCGCTGCCATCTTTTTTTCTTTTACTTCATTTTTTATCTCTGTCATTTTCCCCTCAGTTCTGGCTCCCTGTTCTATGTAGTTTTGTTTCACTTATCATAATAAATTTTATTTTTTTACTGTATTTTTTCAATTTTTATTTTAGTTTTAAAAATCATTTCTTATTAGTGTTATTAACAATACCACTCTCAAATGCCATTAAGGAAAAGGAAATGAAATATCATGGATACAAAAGACAGAGATGTAGCTCAGATAGATGATAAAAAATCTCTAGAAAAAAACTGCAATTGCTTGGAAACCTTAGAGTTAAATGACAGAGAATTAAAAATTGAAGTCCTAAAAATACTCAGGGAAATACAAGAAAGCACGGAAAGGCAATTTAGAAAGCTCAAAAAACAATTCAATGAACAGAAAGAATACCTCACCAAGGAAATTGAAACTATGAAAAGGAATCAAACAGAGGTGAAAAACTCAATACATGAACTGAAAAATGATGTAACAAGCTTCTGTAGCTAACAGAACAGGCCAGATAGAGGAGAGAATTAGTGACATAGGAGACAAGCAACTAGAGACACTACAGAGAGAAGAGGAGAGAGACTCACAAATAAAAAAAAAAAACCCAAAAATATGAGAAAGCCCTACAGGAATTGTCTGACTCCATCAGAAAGAGCAACATAAGAATAATGGTTATATCAGAAGGAGAAGAGAGAGAAAACAGAATGGAGAACATATTCAAACAAATAATAGATGAAAACTTCCCAATCCTGTGGGAAGAATTAGAGCCTCAAATCCAAGAAGCAAACAGAACACCGAGTTACCTTCACCCAAACAGACCTATTCCAAGACACATCATAGTGAAATGATCACAAACCAATGACAAAGAAAAAATCTTCAAGGCAGCCAGGGAAAAGAAGAATTCAACATATAAAGGAAGGCCCATTAAGTTATAATCATATTTCTCAGCAGAAACTCTACAAGCCAGAGTGGACCCCAATATTTAAAGTACTGAAAGAGAGGAACTTCCAGCCAAAAATGCTATATTCATCAAAACTATCCTTCAAATACAAAGGGGAAATAAAAACTTTCACAGATATAGAAAAGATGAGGGAATTTATCACCAGAAAACCCCCACTTCAAGAAATACTAAAGGGGGTTATCCAACCAGATACAAAGAACAAAACGAAACAAAATTACAAGTAAAAAAACTCTAACAAGATCACAATAAAAACAAGATTAATCTGTGACAACAAAAACAAAAAAGGGGAGAGGACTAAAATTAACAGTAGCAAAGGAAGTTGGAGTGCAGAAGCACTCATGAGATAATGTACTACAAAGAATATGATTTATATCCTTTTTATTAATGGTAACCACCCCTGAAAAAACCACTACAGAAATACATGGCTTAAAAAAGGAGAAACAGAGGAAAGAGGTATAGAATACAACCAAACAAAAACAAATGACAGAAAAACAAAAGAGAAGACCCAAACAAGATACAGAGCTATCAGAAATTAATATATAGCCTGACCAGGCAATGGCACAGTGGATAGAGTGTTGGACTGGGATGCAGAGGACCCAGATTCGAGACCCCGAGGTTGCCAGCTTGAGCGCGGGCTCATCTGGTTTGAGCAAAGCTTACCAGCTTGGACCCAAGGTTGCTGGCTTGAGCAAGGGGTTACTCAGTCTCCTGTAGCCCCATAGTCAAGGCACATATGAGAAAGCAAGCAATGAACAACTAAGGTGTCACAATGAAAAACTAATGATGATGCTTCTCATCTCTCTCTGTTCCTGTCTGTCTGTCCCTATCCCTCTCTCTGACTTTCTCTCTGTCCCTGTAAAAAAAATAAATAAACCAACTTAAAAATATATATAAAATGGCAATAGGAAACCCTCAAGTGTCAATAATTACACTAAATGTAAATAGATTGAACTCATCAATAAAAAGATGCAGAGTAGCAGAATGGATCAAAAAAGAAAATCCAACTGTATGCTGCATTCAAGAAACACATCTAAGCTACAAGGATAAAAACAAATTCAAAGTGAAAGGTTGGAAAATGATTCTCCAAGCAAATAACATCCAAAGAAAAAGCAGGTGTAGCCATACTCATATCTAACAATGCTGACTACAAGAGATCAAAGGTAATCAGAGACAAAAATGGTCATTTCTTAATGATAAAGGGGAATAAGAAGGAAATAAGATTCAAAATCATTGAATCAAGAAGATATAAAACTTCTTAATATATATGCACCAAACCAAGGAGCACCAAAGTATATAAGACATCTACTAACTGATCTAAAAATAAAAACCAACAAAAATACAATTATACTTGGAGACCTCAATACACCGCTGATGGCTTTAGATTGTTCATCCAAACAGAAAATCAATAAAGAAATATGGACCTTAAATGAAACACTAGAACAATTGGATATGATAGACATTTACAGGACATTTCACCCCAAATCACCAGTGTATACATTTTTCTTCAGTGTACATGGAACATTCTCAAGAATTGACTATATGTTGGGCCACAAAACTAACACCAACAAATTCAGAAAGATTGAAATTATACCAAGCATATTCTCTGACCGTAAAACTTTGAAACTAGAATTCAACTGCAAAAAAGAAGTAAGAAAACCCACAAAACATGGAAATTAAACAATATACTTCTAAAATAATGAATGGGTCAAAGAAGAAATAAAAGCAGAGATCAAAAGATACATATAGACAAATGAAATGACAATATGACATACCAGAATCTTTAGGGTGCGGCAAAAGCAGAAATAAGGGGGAAGTTTATATCACTATAGTCTTATATGAACAAACAAGAGAGAGCCCAAATAAACAACTTAACATCACATCTTAAGGAACTAGAAAAAGGACAACAGCAACCCAAAACCAGCAAAGAAAGGAAATAATAAAAATCAGAGCAGAAATAAATGAAATAGAGAATAGAAAAACTATAGAAAAATCAATAAAACAAGGAGCTGGTTCTTTGAAAAGGTCAACAAAATTGACAAACCTTTGGCAAGATTCATTAAGGAAAAAAGAGAAAGGACTCATATACACAAAATCCAAAATGAAAGAGGAGAAATTACCACAGATATGTTAGATATACAAAGAATTATCATAGAACACTATGAAAAACTATATGCCACCAAATTTAAAATCTAGAAGAAATGGATAAATTCCTAGAGCAATACAATCTTCCTAGACTGAATCATGAAGAAATAGATAGACTAAACAGACCCATAAGCAGGGAGGAAATAGAAACAACTATCAAAAACCTCCCAAAAAATAAAAGTCCAGGGCCAGACGGCTAAGTGAATTCTATCAAACATTCAAAGAAGACTTGGTTTCTATTCTACTCGAAGTCTTCCAAAAAATTGAAGAAGAAGCAATACTTCCAAACACATTTTATGAGGCCAATATAACCCTCATACCAAAACCTGGCAAGGACAACACAAAGAAAAAAAACTACAGATCAATATCTCTAATGAATACAGATGCTAAAATCCTAAACAAAATACTAGCAAATCGAATACAACACATTAAAAAAGTAATTCATCATGATCAAGTGGATTCATCCCGGAATCACAAGGTTGGTTCAACATACGTAAAACAGTTATTGTAATTTACTATATCAACAAAACAAAGAACAAAAACCATATGATCCTATCAATAGATGTAGAAAGGCATTTGATAAAATACAACATCATTTTATGTTTAAAACACTCAACAAAATGGGTGTAGAAGGAAAATATCTCAACATAATAAAGGCCATTTATGACAAACCATCAGCTAACATTATATTAAATGACCTAAAACTGAGGAATTTTCCTCTAACATCAGGAACAAAACAAAGTTTTTTACTCTCTCCACTCTTATTCAACATAGTGCTAGAAGTTCTAGCCAGAGCAATCAGACAAGACAAAGAAATAAAAGGCATTCATATTGGAAAGAAGAAGTAAAGGTTTCACTTTTTGAAGATGATATGATCCTGTACATTGAAAGGCCCAAAGACTCCACAAATAGACTATTAGAAACAATAAACCAATATAGTAAGGTCGCAGGATGCAAAATTAATATACAGAAATCTATTGCCTTCCTATATGCCAACAATGAAATATCAGAAAACGAACTTAAAAATATTAATCCCTTTTACGGTTGCAACAACAACAAAAAAATCCAGGAATAAACATAACAAAGAATGTAAAGGACCTATATAATGAAAACTACAAAAAGCATTGTTAGGGGAAATCAAAAAAGATACAATGAAATGGAAAAATATATATTTCTTGTTCTTGGATAGGAAGAATAAACATAGTCGAAATGACCATGTTGCCCAAAGCAATATACAAATTTAATGCAATTCCCATCAAAGTTTCAATGTCATTTTTTAAAGAAAAGGAACAAAAAATCATCAGATTTATATAGAACTATAAAAAACCCCGAATAGTCAAAGTAATCCTAAGGAAAAAGAACAAAGCTGGGGTATTACAATACCTGACTTCAAGTTATATTATAGAGCCACGATAATCAAAACAGCATGGTATTGGCAGAAAAATAGACACTCAGACCAATGGAACAGAATAGAGAGCCCAGAAATAAAACCACATATATATGGTCAAATCATCTTTGATAAAGGAGCCAAAAACACACAATGGAGAAAAGAAATCCTCTTCAATAAATGGTGCTGGGAAAACTGGAGAGCCACATGCAAAAGAATGAAACTCAACTACAGTTTGTCCCCTTGCACCAAAATTAATGGACCTTGATTTTAAAGAGCATTTTATGAATTTGACTCCAAAGGCAAAGGAAGTAAAGGCAAAGATAAATGAATGGGTCTACATCAGACTAAGAAGCTTTTGCATAGCAAAAGAAACTGACAACAAAACAAACAGCCAACTGAATGGGAGATATTTTCAAACAACAGTATAGATAAGGACCTAATATCCAAAATATACAAAGAACTCACAAAACTCAACAACAAACAAGCAAACAATCCAAGAAAAAATGGGAAGAGGACTTGAATAGACACTTGTCCCAGGAAGAAATACAAATGGCCAACAGATATATGAAAAGATGCTCATCTTCACCAGCTATTAGAGAAATTCAAATCAAAACTACAATGAGATACCTCCTCACACCTGTTACATTAGCTATTATCAACAAGACAGGTAATAGCAAGTGTTGGAGAGGCTATGGAGAAAAAGGAACCCTCATTCACTGTTGGTGGGAATGTAAAGTAGTACAACCATTATGGAAGAAAGTACAGTGGTTCCTCAAAAAATTAAGAATAGAACTACCATATGAACCAGCAATCCTTTTATTGAGTATATACCCCCAAAACTCAGAAACATTGATACATAAAGACAGATGCTGTCCCATGTTCATTGCAGCATTGTTCACAGTCGCCAAGACATGGAAACAGCTGAAATGACCTTCAATAGATGATTGGATAAAGAAGATGTGGTATATATATATATATATACTACTCAGCCATAAGTAGTATATATGTGGTATAAGAAATGATGACATCGGATCATTTACAACAACATGGATGGACCTTGTAACATTATACTTAGTGAAATAAGTAAATCAGAACAAACTAAGAACAGTATAATTCCATACATAGGTGGGACACAAAATTGAGACTCATGGACATGGACAAGAGTGTGGTGGTTACCGGGGGAGGGGAACAGAGGAGAGGGAGGAAGTGGGTGAGGAGAGGGGCATTAAGAAAACCAAATAGAAGGTGACAGAGGACAGTTTGACTTTGGGTGATGGGTATACAACATAATCAGATGTCAAAATGACCTGGAGATGTTTTCTCTGAGTCTATGTACTCTAACTAATCAATGTTACTCCGTTAAAATTGTCTAAATAAAATTTAAAAAAAGAAATATCTTTTGCCCATTTCTTGCAAGAAGGTTTGGATATTTCTGGCTTCCATTTGTCTTATTCATAATATCTATTAGGCCCTTGCTGGTTGGCTCAGTGGTAGAGTGTCACCTGGTATATGGATATCCTGGGTTCAATTCCCAGTCAGAGCACAAAGGAGAAGTGACCATCTGCTTCTCACTCCACCTCCTCTCGCTTCTCTCTCTCTCTTCCCTTCCTGCAGTCATGGCTCAGTTGGAGAAAGTGGGCCATTGGCACTGAGGATGGCTCCTTGGCCTCCACCTCAGGTGCTAAAATAGTATTGATGCTGAGCAACAAAGCAATGGCCCCAGATGAGCAGAACATGGCCCCCTAGTGGGCATGCCAGGTGGATCCGGGTCGGGTTGCACGCGGGAGTTTGTCTCTCTGCCTCCCTGCTTCTCACTTAAGAAAAGAATCTACATATTATAAAAGAAATAAAATGAAATAATTTGTAAAGGAAAGAACAGTTGGCAATTGTAAACTTCAAGCCCCTGAAATAATGAATCCCTGGTCTCTGAAAGTAAAATGAAATGAAAATAGGTAACTTTTTATAATTTTTACTTGTAAACCCTGACAAACTAGATAATATCTTTAAATCACAAAGGATTTTCAAACCCTGATGAACTAAGTAATATCTTCAAATCCTAAAGCAAATTTCTAAAATATACTGCTTATAACAAAAAAGTAGAAAAAAAAGGTTTTCTGTCACCAAATTGTATTTGTTAGAGGTTAAAACACGAGTGGGGGTTTTCAGTGCAGCTGCAGGAGGAGGGGAGGTGGGAGAGGTCCGCCACGCAGGCAGGGCAGGGCCGCAGGGCCTGTGGGCACTCCTCACGGGGCAGCAAAGCCCAGGCTCTGAACATGTTTGAAGGTCATCCAGATGAACGTTTCCAAAGGCTGTGAGGTAACCACAGCTGCATGGCACAGGAGGCACCAAGCTGGGCATCCTGTAGGCAGCTGCAGATGAATACTATTGTGGTCCTGAGCCACGGGATTTAAAAATCCTTCAATTCCCCAAGTGTGGGCCACAACAGTTTGGGGAGGAAAAATGAAAACTTGGTTAAGAAGACAGATGAATAGAAGCAAATGGTGAAAATTAATCTTCTTATTGACTTTGATAATCTTATCTCACAATAAATTATGTGAGAAAAGAACATTAATGGGGAATTCTTCTCTGGTATGACAATGTGACAAGCTCTGTGGATGTGCTCCCCAGTGAAACTGGTGAACATTGTTTTAAACAACCAGTGAGTATCTGGAAGTGGCCCTCAGAGCATATAGTAAACGAAGAAACATTTATTCAGGAAAATCTACTAAAATTCAGTAAGAAGAGCGGGAGTCTGTGATATCGGAACCAAGATCATCTGCCTCCCTCATGGACAAGGAAGTTACAGACACAGGCAGCCAAGATCACAGGGTACCTACCCTGTCTCTCTAACTTCCCTTCAGAAGACTGTCTCCCAGGAGCCCAGGGTATCAGCATTCTTCATCCCTCCCCTGAGCTACCTACTGCTCAAGCTGATTTCTGGGTGACTGATTCAGAGAAGTGGGGGGTCCCTTCTTCTGCCCAGCCCCCACTCATGGGACAGAGACTTTTTTTGGTGGTGGTTCCACACCAGAAAAGGCTGGTCAAGAAGATCTGAGGCGAGTGTCCCCCACCCCGACTCCCTATTTAGAGTCCAGTTCCTACAATGGAGATACCACCCAGGGAGAAGTAGGCTATGGTCCCCACCTAACATAGAACAGAGACTCAGAGACTTTGGAGGTAAAAGTAGACCCGCCATCAAGTCTCTGGGAATCACTTCTATCGGGAGCTGACTTCACTTGCAACAGATGGGAGAAATTCAAGCCTAAGGGTGCTCTCAAAAACAGCCAGAAGTTAAGGTGAAAGACATTTGGGAAGAAATTGATAGATTCATTGGGGAGGTAGGCATGTCATCCTATGATTGGGGGTTTGATAGAGAATGGGAAGGGGAAGTCTCAACATTTGTTCCCTTAAATGGGAGGAGATAAGGCATGGAAGATTTGCTTACATACCTTCGTGAGTGTGTGCTCATACTCAACTTGAGCAGGGCCCTGGGAGAGTTCCTGCTCACAGATACCTGCACTTTTAGGGACGTATCTGAGGAAGAGGGTCGGGGTGGACACTGGTACCCCTGTGCAGTTTTTCCTCACACTGCCTCAGTTTTCTCTTACCGCCTTATATGGTTGCCCCAGAAATAGAGATGAGCCCTAAGCATGAGACTATAGTAACACCTTTCAACATTTGTGCCAGAATTCTAAAGGCTGTTGGGATGCCTGTGTTTTCACCCCCTCTGGCAAAATTGGGGTTGACAGTGAATGCCACTGTAGCCCCTAGTGGCTGAGATGGCCACCAGTTGGGTACCTGTGTGACCCCTCCCTATAAGGATGCGGTTGGACAGAAAGATGCTTGCTAAACTGGTGTTGTGGCCCCTGATGTGCAGCAGCACAGGGACTGGACCTAAGAGCCTAAGAGCTGCTCTCAAAGTGGAGAGCTGAGTTAAATCCAGTGCTAAGTGGAGAGGAGGGGAGGAGTAGCTGGGAGGGAACAAATGGAAGCAGGGGTCTCACGTCACCCCGGTGCCTCGAGAAGGCTCACGGCTGCTGTGTGGTACCGTCTCTCAGCGCAGTGACGCCAGATGTGCAGTGTGCCCACACCAGCCTTGCTTTTGGAACCGGGCCAGACCACATGGACGCACACAACCCTGAGTGGCATTGCGCTGGGAAACATTGTGATCAGATGAACTGATGATAAACTGGGTCAATTGGTGGCGACTGAATGGAGTTCTGGGAAGGCAGCAGTGACATTTGACTCCTGTTTTTTAGGTCACTTCTACTACGCAAGCTCTCTTCTGGGAAGGGACTTCCAGGAACCTCTCTCCACATGGCCATTGGAGCCAATGTGCCTCGCAATCCTCAGCTGACTGATCCCTGTGTTACTAAACTGTGATGATTAAAAGCTCAGCAAGGCCCCTGGTGTAATGGACAGAATGCACCAGCTGCGTTTCCTGGACACCATGGTGCGCTGCGCACAGGTACATACTGATCTTTGTCGGAGGAAAGTGCAGAAATAGGCCTAGCTGTGTAACTGCATACAATAAAAACTAGTTTTAGTACAAGCCTTTAAACTGAGCTAGATTGACTAGCTCTGTCCCCAACTGACCTGTAGCCCAGAAATAAGTGAATCATGTCTAATTATAGTAAAACCTGTCCACAATAATAATCTGGTATATGGACAAGGGCCTGTTGGAAAGGTATAGTAGATACCTTTGTAAATTCTTACAGATTTGTTCTGTAATAAAACTGAATGTACCGTGACCACACGATGGAATGTTGGCACTGGTGTTAAAATCCACCTACTTTATGTAGGTAAGTCATAAATGAAAATACTTACCCTGCTGCTCAGAAGTGTTGGGAGACTGAGTTACAGCCTCCTCAGAATGTAATAGCAATGGACATGGCAGCCAGAGAAAGAACTGGACCAGGCTAACCACCTGCTCATTTCTGTGTCAAATGGTTCTGCACAAGTTATTACAGGGTAGGAATAACACGGCTCAAGGGGGAACAAGTACTAATCAAATTAGTACAGAAATATAAAAACGTATGCCATGGCTTTATGGGATACAGCTGTTTCTTCGAGTCTATCCCTGTGCCACACTTGTTCCTCCGAATGTTAGGCACTCAAAAGCAAATGTTAGGAGATCCATGCTGTTGTTGAATTTATTATGTTAAATAAGCTATTACTTTATCTGATACCCTGATACTAGCCTAAAGGCTGAGAAAAGGCATATCTCCTTCAGATTTAAACCCCTTCAGAGACCTGTCTGTAGAAACAGTACAATACTAATCTCCACTGCCTGTTGTCTAGTCTTTGTCTTCTAAGGGCAGTCACACCCAATATTAGCTTTCCTCCAGAAAGAAAATTCAGAGAGATTGTTTTCTTTCCCCCAGAGGGAGAAGATATCTAGGTAGGATATCTTATGATCATTCTGGGAGTTTGAACTCTCAGTAGAAACTGAGTGTTTTTCATTCACCTGATTCTAAAAGAAAAGCTATGCTCCTGGGTTTCTCTGAAGAACCTTCAGCAAGACAGACCCTCCGCATCTGAGACTTAAACCTTTGGAAGCTGCTAAAGGACCAGGATGCTACGCCCATTTAGAGGTACGTCTCCCACCTCTGTGGGGTGTATTCTAGGTCACAGTAGCTACTTGTGAGAAAACCCAGTGCTAGCATCTCCTTACGCAGAGGCTGGTTTGTGTTGTGAGGTAGTGTTCAGTGCAGGAGTCGATGTAGGACAGGCCAGCAGCAGAAACCGCTGTGGCTGTGTGGACAGAATGGCATTCTTGGGTGATCTTTACTCCTGACTGATACTATGCATTGCAGGTAGACATAGTAGGCACCTGGATTTCTTCCTTTCCATCTTAAGGAGCTTCTGCCTACTATGCTGTAGGCAGGACCTTGACCCTCCTCAGCATCTCTCTCAAAATCACCACCTAGGGTACTTGCGTGGTGGTGCCCAGCGCCAGCCCTGTGTCTCAGTGCAGGGCTGCATAGCCAGATGTCTCTAAGTATGGCTCTGAAATGGCCAGATTAATGACATTGCATGGTACCTAGCTGAAATGATAAAAAGTGATGTCCAGGAAACGTTCTCTCAATGGAAAAGAGTATTCTAGTAAGAGTTACAGTAAACTGTGTCTTTGCCAAAACAGTGAAAGGTGTAAGTTTGCCATACAGTTATTTCCGTCCCTGACCATCCCAGGTTACCAACTTCCTGTGATGGTGATCAGGTTGGAAATCACAGTGTTTTATATAGA
This sequence comes from Saccopteryx bilineata, assembly GCF_036850765.1. Lineage (NCBI taxonomy): Eukaryota > Metazoa > Chordata > Mammalia > Chiroptera > Emballonuridae > Saccopteryx > Saccopteryx bilineata. The sequence continues at coordinate 344,387,591 of NC_089491.1, forward strand.
CATCTTTCCTATCATGAAACAGGACAGAGTGAGTGCCAGAACTCCTGAGAAGAGCTGGAGAAGCAAAATGAAGCTCCATAGACCTGGACACACGCTGAGTGACAGGATTGCCCAGGTGACGAACTGCCCAGACTGAGCATGCAGACCTTTTATTTGAGCTGCTATTGTTTGATTTACTCTGTTGGGAAGGTGAAATGTTAGACCTCCTACCATATTTTCTTCTCTATTCCAGTACTGTGTCTGCTTAAAAGTTTTCATCTAGCTTCAATTCTATTTCTATGTTGTTTGCTTTTTTAAACAAAATAATAGCAATAGTAATGAAAATTTAAAAAATTATAAATCTAAAACAAAATGGTAAATCTATTTACTCAGATACAAAAAAAGTTAATAAAAATTGTTCGTACCGAATAGAAAATTGATGATTTAACCTTCAACAATATTATTATATGTTATGTTGTTTCAGACATTACTTATTATGTCTGTATCTAAGTAGAATTTTGAATACTGATCTTGCTCTCTCTCATTTTATGTAATATAGTAATATTCTTTAACTGTAGCAAAAATTAATGTCACAAACTTAATGTATATTTACATAGGTCCTTCCCAAATCTGCTCATAAATTTTTTTATTTTTATTGATTTTAATTTGTTGTGTTTACATAGTTACAAGTGTTCCCCCAAATATATATCCCTCCCCCCTTGTTCTCCTTGATACCCCCTTTGCCTCCTCCCCCCACCACCTTTCCCCCTTTCCTCCATGATTTACTATCCTGCTCTCTATCTCTCTGTGTTATGTTTATACACAGTGTGTCCGTAAAGTCATGGTGCACTTTTGACCGGTCACAGGAAAGCAACAAAAGATGATAGAAATGTGAAATCTGCACCAAATAAAAGGAAAAATCTCCCAGTTTCATACCTATTCAGTGCAGTTTGATGTGGGCTCACGCACAGATTTTTTAGGGCTCCTTAGGTAGCTATCCCATATAGCCTCTACAGACTCGTCACTGACTGATGACCTACCAGAACGGGGTTTCTCCACCAAACTGCTGGTTTCCATCAACTGCTTATCCCACCGAGTAATGTTATTCCTTTGTGGTGGTGCTTCGTTATAAATGCGCCGAAATTCACGTTGCACTTTGGTCACAGATTCGAATTTAGCGAGCCACAGAACACACTGAACTTTCCTCTGTACCATCTGCATCTCGACTGGCATGGCCGCGGGCTGCTCCGCTCCGCCGTCTACATGGTGTTACGTCATCATCTGCACATGCGCACATGCTGCCACATCATCCTGCAGAAACTGGGAGAGTTTTCTTTTTATTTGGTGCAGATTCACATTTCTACCGTCTTTTGTTGCTTTCCTGTGACCGGTCAAAAGTGCACCATGGATAAGATGACGTCAGAGTAATGGAGGGATAGGAAGCGATACCAATAAATCTCCCCCAAAACTCAACAAGATCTTCAACCAGAAACAGAAAAACCTATCCTTGGAGCCTCCAGATGCTTCGCAATACACTCAAAGGTATGGTCGAGTGAAAAATTGGCTAAATATATAACCAAACCCCGAAGGAAATAGGGAGTAAGAAATGCTCCGCCTTCCTCACTAACCTAAACAGGGCAGCTTTCTCTGGTAACTGTGAATATAGAAACTGAGGCGGGCAAAGGGGGTGAATAGATCCAGGCTGCGGCACAAACGGCCAAACCAGGCTGTGGCACGGAGATCCAAGCCGAGGAAAAACTGATCCTGTGGCAACCCGGGCAATACAAGCTAACACTCGTGCCAAACCCAAACAAAGAAAGACAAGCAGGGCAGCCATTTTACCCGTTCTCCAGGTCTGTGTGCAGTTAGTGGACGAGAGATTTCTTCCTAAGCCCCGGAAGTGGGTGCCCGTGTTACCCCACAGAGAGGCAGAGTCAGAGGCCTTTCTGTGGGCCGAAAGCAGAATCTCTGGGCAGCCCCAGCGCCCTGGGAAAGCCGCGCACGGGAGGGAGCGAGAACTAATTTCAACGGTGGAAATTTTCCGTGCTGGTGGGGGTTTCACTCAGAGGGAAACACGGCTGGCCTCATATCCTGGTCTGCGCGCGCAGATAGTGAATGAGAGATTCCTCCGAGTGCCTCGGCAGTGCGCGCCCGTGTTATAGCACAGAGGGGCAGAGTCAGGGGCCTTTGTGTGGGCCAAAGCGGAATCTCGGGCCACCCCAGTGCCTTGCAAAAGTCGTGCACGGGGACGGAGCGAGACTCAATTCCAACGCTGCAACTTTTCCATGCGGTTGGGGGTTTCACTCAGAGCGTGAGACTGCTGGCCGGATATCCTGGTCTGCGCACGCAGATAGTGAATGAGCATTTCCTCCAAGCGCCCCAGAAGTGGGCACCCGCCTGTGTTACCAGACAGAGTGGCAGAGCCAGAGGTCTTTGAGTGGGTAGAAAGCCCGCCTGATTATGCTAGCAGCTCTGACTGACTGAGCCTTACCCAGAGCCCTGTGCTGAGTGGAAATAGAGTGGGGAGTTGCCAGCTCTTTGAGCCTCTTACTATCCAGGCAGAGGCAGCAGCAACCCCATAGCTGGATTATCAGGCTACTAATTGAGGAAGGAAAGACTAGGAGAAAGGCTCCAGGAACACGGACTCTCTCACTGTCGGAGCCTATAAATGCTAATGAGCCTCGACTACCAACGAGACTAAAGCACAATACATGACATTGCCATAGAGACTTATCAACTGCAAACCTCTACCTGAGAGTGCCAAAGAGGCAGAACCCAGGGTATAGAGTCACCAACCAGGAAGAGGGAGAGAAAAGAAAAAGCAAGAAGATAACCTCTCAAAATCAAGAATAATCTGCAGACTTTATAACCTATCCCATTTTATTATATTTGTTCGTTTGTTTCTCTTATCTTCATTCTTGATACTTTTTTTCCTCCTTCAATTTGGCCGATTAACTCTCTGCCGGTCTTACTCTCTCATCTCCTTGAACTACACTACCCATAAGTGTTACATCTCCCATCATCTTTTCTCTCCTTTTCCTTTCTCTCTATGAGGGTTGCACTCCAAAACCCTTAACTCTCTCTCTCTCTCTGTCTCCTTTCTTTTTTCTTCTTTTAGTGGTTCCCTCTTTTTTTCTCTCTCTCTCTTTCTTTTCTCCCTCTATATTAGTTTCTTCCTTTCTCCTTTAAATCTCCTCTCATTCAAACCTCAATAACAAACAAATTATCTTATCTGGGACTCAAACTTATGTTTGTGGCATTTTGGGGGGTTTTTACTTCACCTTTTTAACTCACTAGCAGTGCTCCCATCCCTGGCTCTCCATTTTATCTAGTTCTTGTTCCACTAAATATAATAGTAATTTTTTAATTTGTCCCCCCATTTTTCTGTTTTCCTCTTATTCCTCTCATCATAACACTTAGACAACCAACACCTAAAAGAAAATCATTTTATTCTTGACCCAAATTTTTTCCTTATTTGCTTTTTGTGGGTCCATACCCTCTTTTTTTTTTCTTTTTTCTTTTTTTTTTTGTCCCTTTATTACTTTTCCCCAATTCAGGCCCTCCATCACAGGCATTGTTTGTTATAATTCACAGTTCACCACAAGATTTTCTCAAGAAAGAGGGGAGAGGAGAGGAGAGGAAAAAAGGAGGGGGGAAATAATTTCCTTTTTAAAAAATTTTTATTTTATTTTATTTTTCTTTATTTCATTATTAATTTTTTTAAAAAAAACAACTCTTTTTGATTTTTTATTTTTTTATTATCTTTTTTATTTTTTTAACTTTTTATTCTTTATTAAATCTCATTAATACTATCAACAAAACCACCCTCAGATGCCATTAAGGAAGAGAAAATCGAATATCATGGATACAAAAGAAAGAGAGGTAACACAGCTAGATGAGGAAAAATCTACGGAGAAAAAATTTAATATATTGGAAACCTTGGAGCTAAATGACAGAGAATTCAAGATAGAAATCCTAAAAATCCTCCAAGATATACAAGAAAACACAGAAAGGCAATTTAGGGAGCTCAGAAAACAACTCAATGAACACAAAGAATATATGTCCAAGGAAATTGAAACTATAAAAACAAATCAAACAGAGATGAAAAACTCAATTCACGAGCTGAAAAACGAGGTAACAAGCTTAGCTAATAGAACAGGTCAGATAGAAGAGAAGATTAGTGAAATAGAAGACAAGCAACTTGAGGCACAACAGAGAGAAGAAGAAAGAGACTCAAAAATTAAAAAAAAAATGAGATAGCCCTACAAGAATTATCTGACTCCATCAAAAAGAATAACATAAGAATAATAGGTATATCAGAGGGAGAAGAGAGAGAAAATGGAATGGAGAACATACTCAAACAAATAATAGATGAGAACTTCCCAAGCCTGTGGAAAGAACTAAAGCCTCAAGTTCAAGAAGCAAACAGAACTCCAAGTTTTCTTAACCCCAACAAACCTACTCCAAGGCATATCATAATGAAATTGACACAAACCAACAGCAAAGAAAAAATTCTCAAGGCAGCCAGGGAAAAGAAGAATACAACATATACAGGAAGGCCCATTAGATTATCATCAGATTTCTCAACAGAAACTCTACAAGCTAGAAGAGAGTGGACCCCAATATTTAAAGTCCTGAAAGAGAGGAACTTTCAGCCACGAATACTATACCCATCAAAGCTATCCTTCAAATATGAAGGAGAAATAAAAACATTCACAGATACAGAAAAGATGAGGGAATTTATCATCAGAAAACCCCCACTCCAGGAATTACTAAAGGGGGTTCTCCAATCAGATACAAAGAACAAAAAAAAAAACAGAGCCACAAGTAAAAGCTCCAAGAAGAACACAATAAAACCAAATTTAAACTGTGACAACAAAAGAAAGAGGAGGAGAAGATGGAGATTAACAGTAGCAAAGGACGATGGAATGCAAAAGTACTCACAAATTAGTTCGCTACAATAAACAGGGAAGGAACCCTTTTCATTACTCAAAGGTAACCACCATTGAAAAAACCACTACAGAAGCACATGAGATAAAAAAAGATAGCAACAGAGGAAAGATGTATGGAATACAACCAAACAAAAACAAAAGATAGAAAAACAAAGAGAAGGATCAAACAAGACACAAAACTAACAGAAAGCCAGATATAAAATGGCAATAGGGAACTCACAAGTATCAATAATTACACTAAATGTAAACAGATTAAACTCACCAATAAAAAGGCACAGAGTAGCAGAATGGATTAAAAAAGAAAATCCAACTGTATGCTGCCTACAGGAAACTCATCTAAGTAACAAGGATAAAAACAAATTCAAAGTGAAAGGCTGGAAAACAATACTCCAAGCAAATAACATCCAAAAAAAAGCAGGTGTAGCAATACTCATATCGGATAATGCTGACTACAAGACAGGAAAAGTACTCAGAGACAAAAATGGCCATTTCATAATGACTAAGGGGACACTGAATCAAGAAGACATAACAATTCTTAATATATATGCACCAAACCAAGGAGCACCAAAATATATAAGACAGCTACTTATTGATCTTAAAACAAAAACTGACAAAAATACAATCATACTTGGAGACCTCAATACACCGCTGACGGCTCTAGATCGGTCATCCAAACAGAGAATCAACAAAGACATAGTGGCCTTAAACAAAACACTAGAGCACCTGGATATGATAGACATCTACAGGACATTTCATCCCAAAGTGACAGAGTATACATTTTTCTCCAGTGTACATGGATCATTCTCAAGAATTGACCATATGTTGGGCCACAAAAACAACATCAGCAAATTCAGAAAAATTGAAGTTGTACCAAGCATATTTTCTGATCATAAAGCCTTGAAACTAGAATTCAACTGCAAAAAAGAGGAAAAAATCCCACAAAAATGTGGAAACTAAACAACATACTTTTAAAAAATGAATGGGTCAAAGAAGAAATAAGTGCAGAGATCAAAAGATATATACAGACTAATGAAAATAACAATACGACATATCAGAATTATGGGATGCAGCAAAAGCAGTGATAAGAGGGAAGTTCATATCACTTCAGGCATATATGAACAAACAAGAGAGAGCCCAAGTGAACCACTTAACTTCACACCTTAAGGAACTAGAAAAAGAAGAACAAAGAAAACCCAAAACCAGCCGAAGAAAGGAGATAATAAAAATCAGAGCAGAAATAAATGAAATAGAGAACAGAAAAACTATAGAAAAAATTAATAGAACAAGAAGCTGGTTCTTTGAAAAGATCAACAAAATTGACAAACCCTTGGCAAGACTTACCAAGGAAAAAAGAGAAAGAACTCATATAAACAAAATCCAAAATGAAAGAGGAGAAATCACCACAGACACCGTAGATATACAAAGAATTATTGTAGAATACTATGAAAAACTTTATGCCACTAAATTCAACAACCTAGAAGAAATGGATAAATTCCTAGAACAATACAACCTTCCTAGACTGAGTCAAGAAGAAGCAGAAAGCTTAAACAGACCTATCAGTAGAGAAGAAATAGAAAAAACCATTAAAAACCTCCCCAAAAATAAAAGTCCAGGCACTGACGGCTATACCAGCGAATTTTACCAAACATTCAAAGAAGACTTGGTTCCTAGTCTACTCAAAGTCTTCCAAAAAATTGAAGAAGAAGCAATACTTCCAAACACATTTTATGAGGCCAACATAACCCTCATACCAAAACCAGGCAAGGATGGCACAAAAAAAGAAAACTACAGACCAATATCTCTAATGAATACAGATGCTAAAATACTAAACAAAATACTAGCAAATTGAATACAACAACGTATTAAAAAAATAATACATCATGATCAAGTGGGATTCATCCCAGAATCTCAAGAATGGTTCAACATACATAAAACGGTTAACATAATACACCATATCAACAAAACAAAGAACAAAAACCACACGATCTTATCAATAGACGCAGAAAAGGCTTTCGATAAAATACAACACAATTTTATGTTTAAGACTCTCAACAAAATGGGTATAGAAGGAAAATATCTCAACATGATAAAGGCCATATATGATAAACCATCAGCTAACATCATATTAAATGGCACTAAACTGAAGGCTTTCCCCCTTAAATCAGAAACAAGACAGGGTTGTCCACTCTCTCCACTCTTATTTAATGTGGTACTAGAGGTTCTAGCCAGAGCAATCAGACAAGACAAAGAAATAAAAGGCATCCATATCGGAAAAGAAGAAGTAAAGGTATCACTTTTTGCAGATGATATGATCCTATACATCGAAAACCCCAAAGAATCCACAAAAAGACTACTAGAGACAATAAGCCAATACAGTAAGGTCGCAGGATACAAAATTAACATACAGAAGTCAATAGCCTTTCTATATGCCAACAATGAAACAATTGAGAACGAACTCAAAAGAATAATCCCCTTTACGATTGCAACAAATAAAATAAAATACCTAGGAATAAACATAACAAAGAATGTAAAGGACTTATATAATGAAAACTATAAACCATTGTTAAGGGAAATTGAAAAAGATATAATGAGATGGAAGAATATACCTTGTTCTTGGCTAGGAAGAATAAATATAATCAAGATGGCTATATTACCCAAAGCAATATACAAATTTTATGCAATTCCCATCAAACTTCCAATGACGTTTTTTAAAGAAATAGAGCAAAAAATCATCAGATTTATATGGAACTATAAAAAACCCCGAATAGCCAAACCAATCCTAAAGAAAAAGAATGAAGGTGGGGGCATTACAATACCTGACTTCAAACTATATTATAGGGCCACGACAATCAAAACAGCATGGTATTGGCAGAAAAATAGACACTCAGACCAATGGAACAGAATAGAAAGTCCAGAAATAAAACCACATATATATAGTCAAATAATTTTTGATAAAGGGGCCAACAACACACAATGGAGGAAAGAAAGCCTCTTCAATAAATGGTGCTGGGAAAACTGGAAAGCCACATGCAAAAGAATGAAACTGGACTACAGTCTCTCCCTCTGTGCAAAAATTAACTCAAAATGGATCAAAGATCTAAACATAAGACCTGAAACAATTAAGTACATAGAAGAAGACATAGGTACTCAACTCATGGACCTGGGTTTTATTTATTTATTTATTTATTTATTTATTTATTTATTTATTTAATAAATTTTTATTAATGTTAATGGGATGACATTTATATTTCAGGGTACATATATTCAAAGAAAACATGTCTAGGTTATCTTGTCATTAAATTATGTTGCATACCCCTCACCCAGAGTCAGATTGTCCTCCGTCACCCTCTGTCTAGTTTTCTCTGTGCCCCTCCCCCTCCCCCTAACTCTCTCCCTCCCTCCCTCCTGCATCCTCCCTCCCCCCACCCCTGGTAACCACCACTCTCTTGTCCATGTCTCTTAGTCTCGTTTTTATATTCCACCAATGTATGGAATCATGTAGTTCTTGTTTTTTTCTGATTTACTTATTTCACTCCGTATGATGTTATCAAGATCCCACCAGTTTGCTGTAAATGATCTGATGTCATCATTTCTTATGGCTGAGTAGTATTCCATAGTGTATATGTGCCACATCTTCTTTATCCAGTCTTCTATTGAAGGGCTTTTTGGTTGTTTCCATGTCTTGGCCACTGTGAACAGTGCTGCAGTGAACATAGGGCTACATGTGTCTTTACGTATCAATGATTCTGAGGTTTTGGGGTATATACCCAGTAGAGGAATTGCTGGGTCATAAGGTAGTTCTATTTGCAGTTTTTTGAGGAACCACCATACTTTCCTCCATAATGGTTGTACTACTTTACATTCCCACCAACAGTGTATGAGGGTTCCTTTTTCTCCGCAGCTTCTCCAACATTTGCTATTACCCGTCTTGTTGATAATAGCTAATCTAACAGGGGTGAGGTGGTATCTCATTGTAGTTTTGATTTGCATTTCTCTAATAACTAATGAAGCTGAGCATCTTTTCATATATCTGTTGGCCATTTGTATTTCTTCCTGGGAGAAGTGTCTGTTCATGATGGACCTGGGTTTTAAAGAGCATTTTATGAATTTGACTCCACAGGCAAGAGAAGTGAAGGCAAAAATTAATGAATGGGACATCAGACTAAGAAGTTTTTGCTCAGCAAGAGAAACTGATAACAAAATAAACAGAAAGCCAACTAAATGGGAAATGATATTTTCAAACAACAGCTCAGATAAGGGCCTAATATCCAAAATATACAAAGAACTCATAAAACTCAACAACAAACAAACAAACAGTACAATAAAAAAATGGGAAGAGGATATGAACAGACACTTCTCCCAGGAAAAAATACAAATGGCCAACAGATATATGAAAAGATGCTCATCTTCTTTAGCTATTAGAGAAATGCAAATCAAAACGGCAATGAGATACCACCTCACACCTGTTCGATTAGCTATTATTAGCAAGACAGGCAATAGCAAATGTTGGAGAGGCTGTGGAGAAAAAGGAACCCTCATCCACTGTTGGTGGGAATGTAAAGTAGTACAACCATTATGGAAGAAAGTATGGTGGTTCCTCAAAAAACTGAAAATAGAACTACCTTATGACCCAGCAATCCCTCTACTGGGTATATACCCCAAAAACTCAGAAACATTGATATGTAAAGACACATGCAGCCCCATGTTTATTGCAGCATTGTTCACAGTGGCCAGGACATGGAAACAACCAAAAAGCCCGTCAATAGATGACTGGATAAAGAAGATGTGGCATATATACACTATGGAATACTACTCAGCCATAAGAAATGATGACATCGGATCATTTACAGCAAAATGGTGGGATCTTGATAACATGATACGAAGCGAAATAAGTAAATCAGAAAAAACCAGGAACTGTATTATTCCATACGTAGGTGGGACATAAAAGTGAAACTAAGAGACATTGATAAGAGTGTGGTGGTTACGGGAGGGAGGGGGGAAAGGGCGAGGGAAAGGGGGAGGGGAGGGGGAGGGGCACAAAGAAAACTAGATAGAAGGTGACAGAGGACAATCTGACTTTGGGTGGTGGGTATGCAACATAATTGAACGGCAAGATAACCTGGACTTGTTATCTTTGAATATATGTATCCTGATTTATTGATGTCACCCCATTAAAAAAATAAAATTATTAAAAAAAAAAAGTGCACCATGACTTTACAGACACACTGCCTTTCACTTATGTCTTTCCTTTCTTTGATCCTCTCCTCTCTTTCCCTTTCCCTCTGGCCTCTTTGAACCTTTCTTTGCCTCTCTTCCATTCCTCAGTTCTCATTGTTCATTGGATTCCTCATATGAGTGAAGTCATATGATATTTTTCTTTGTCTGTCTGGCTTATTTGACTTAGCATAATAGACTCCAGGTCCATCCGTGTTGCCACAAAGGGTAAGATTTCCTTCTTTTTCACGGCCGCATAGTATCCCATTGTGTATATATAGCACAGCTTTTTGATCCACTTGTCTACTGATGGACGTTTGGGCTGTTTCCAGATCTTGGCTATTGTAAACAATGCTGCAATAAACATGGGGGTGCATTTCTTCTTTTGAATCAGTGATTTGTTATTCTTAGGATATATTCCTAAAAATGGGATAGCTGGGTCAAAAGGTAGTTCTATTTTTAATTGTTTGAGGAATCTCCATATTGTTTTCCACAGTGGCTGCACCAGTCTGCATTCCCACCAGCAGTACAGGAGGGTTCCCTTTTCTCTGCACCCTCACCAGCACTTCTTATGTGTTGTTTTGTTGATGAGCGCCATTCTGACAGGTGTGAGGTGGTATCTCATTGTGGTTTTAATTTGCATTTCTCTAATGATTAGTGATGTTGAACATTTTTTAATCTGTCCATGTATGTCCTCTTTGGAGAAGTGTCTATTCAGTTCTTTTGCCCAATTTTTTATTGCATTGTTTACTTTCCTAGTTTTGAGTTTTACAAGTTCTTTGTAGATTTTGGTTATTAACCCCTTATCAGATGTGTTGGCTAATATGTTCTCCCATTGTGTAGGTTGTCTTTTTATTTTGTTCATGTCTTTTGTTGTGCAAAAGCTTTTAACTTTGATATAGTTCCATTTGTTCATCCTGTCCTTAATTTCACTTGCCCGTGGAGTTAAATTAGCAAATATATTGCTGCGAGAGATGTCAGAGTGCTTACTGCCTATGTTTCTTCCAAGATGATCATGGTTTCACGACTTACATTCAAGTTTTTTATTCATTTTGAGTTTATTTTTGTGAATGGTGTAAGTTGGTGGCCTAGTTTAATTTTTTTGCATGTATTTGTCCAATTTTCTCATCACCATTTGTTGAAGAGACTGTCTTTACTCCATTGTATGCACTTACCACCTTTGTCGAATATCAGTTAACCATAAAGGTGTGGGTTTATTTCTGGGTTCTATGTTCTGTTCCATTGATCTGTATGCCTGTTCGTATGCCAGTACCAAGCTGTTTTGAGTAGTATGGCCTTGTAGTATAACTTGATATCAGGAAGTGTGATACCCCCTGCTTTATTTTTCTTTTTCAAGATTTCTGAGGCTATTCATGCTATTTTTTGGTTCTATATAAATTTTTGGAATATCTGTTCTATATCTTTGAAGTATGACATTGGTATTTTAATAGGAATTGCATTGAATTTATAGATTACTTCGGGTAGTATAGACATTTTAATGATGTTTATTCTTCCTATTCATGAACACGGTATGTGCTTCCAGTTGTTTGTATCTTCCTTGATTTCTTTTATCAATGGTTTATAATTTTCCGAGTACAAGTCTTTAACCTCCTTGGTTAAATATCCTCCTAGATATTTTATTTTTGTTGTTGTTGTTGTAATAGTGAAGGGGATTGTTTCCTTAGAGAGTTCATTGTTGGTGTATATAAATGCCACTGATTTCTAAATATTGATTTTATAACTTGCCACCTTGCTGAATTTATTTATCAGGTCCAGTAGTTTTTTGACTGAGACTTTAGGGTTTTCTATGTACAGTATCATGTCATCAGCAAATAATGAAAGTTTTACTTTTTCTTTTCCAATTTGGATGCCTTTTATTTCTTCTTCTTGTCTGATTGCTGTGGCTAGGACTTCCAGAACTATGTTGAATAAGAGTGGTGAAAGGGAGCACCCTGCCTTGTTCCTGTTCTTAAGGGAATGGCTTTTAATTTTCGCCCACTGAGTATGATGTTGGCTGTGAGTATGTCATAGATGGCCTTTATCATGTTGAGGTATGTTCCCTGTATTCCCACTTTGCTGAGAGTTTTGATCATAAATTGGTGCTAGATTTTATCAAATGTTTTTTTCTGCAACTATTGATATTATCATGTGGTTTTTGTCCTTTCTTTTGTTTATGTAATGAATCACGTTGATTGATTTGCGAATATTGTACCAGGCTTGCCTCCCCAGAATAAATCCCACTTGAATCATGATGTATGATTTTTTTTCATGTATTGCTGGATCTGATTTGCTATTATTTTGTCATCAGGGATATTGGCCTATATTTTTCTTTCTTTGTAATGTCTTTCCCTGGTTTTGGAGTGAGGATTATGTTCGCTTTATAAAAGGAGTTTGGAAGTTTTCCTTTCTCTTCAATTTTTTGAAATAGTTTGAGAAGGATAGTAGTTAGTTCTTCTTTGAATATTTGGTAAAATTCGCCTGTGAGAACGTTTGTTTGTTGGGAGTTTTTGATAACAGGTTCAATCTCTTTTGGTGCAATTGATCTGTTTAGGTTTTCTGATTCTTCCATATTGATTTTTGAATCATTATATTTTTCAAGGAATTTATCCATTTCATCGAGGTTGTCCCATTTTGGGGCATACAGTTCTTCATAGTATTTTCTTACAATCCTTTGAATTTCTGCTGTGTCAGTTGTTACTTCTTTTCTCTCGTTTCTAATTTTATTTATTTGAGCCCTCGCTCTTTTTCTTTGTGAGTCTGGCTAAAGGTTCATCAATTTTGTTTACCTTTTCAAAGAACCAGCTCTTGGTTTCATTGATCTGTATTTTTTTTTTGCCTCCATGTCATTTATTTCCACTCTGATCATTATTATTTCTTTACTTCTACTTGCTCTTTTTTTACTTCTTTTAGGTGCAAGGTTAAGAGTTGTTAATTTGAGTTTTTTCTTGCTTCCTAAGGTATATGCCTATACTGCCATAAACTTCCTTCTCAGGACTGCTTTTGCTGTGTCCCATAAATTTTGAGTTGTATGTTCATTTTCATTTGTTTCATGGAATTCTTTTATTTCTTCATTTATCTCATTGTTAAACCATTCATTATTTAATAGCATGCTATTCAGTCTCCAAGTGTTTGAATGTTCTTAAGTTTTTCTACTGTAGTTGATTTCTAGTTTCATGCCATTTTGGTCAGAGAAGGTGCTTGATATTGTTTCAATCTTCTTAAATTTATTAAGACTTGTTTTGTGTCCTAACCTGTGGTCTATCCTAGAGCATGTACTGTGAGCACTTGAAAAGAATGTATATTCTGCTGCTTTGCGGTGAGCGATTCTAAAGATTTCTATTCAATCCAGTTGATCTAGTGTGTCGTTTAAGGCCTCTGTTTCTTTGTTAATTTTTTTGTCTGGAGGTTCTATCCACTGATGTTAGTGGGATATTAAAATCTCCTACTATTATAGTATTGCTGTTGATCTCACCCTTTTTGTCCATCAAAATCTGTTTTATATATTTAAGTGCTCCTATATTAGGTACATATTTATTTATAAGTTATATCTTCCTGTTGTAATGCTCTTTTTATCACTCTGTAGTGATCTTCTTTATCTCTTACTATAGCCTTTGTTTTAAAGTTTATTTTGTCAGATATTAGTATTGCTACCCCAGCTTTCTTTTTCTTTCTGTTTGCATGAAATATTTTTTTCCATCCCTTTACTCTCAGTCTGTGTGTATCTTTTGTTCTGAGGTGGCTCTCTTGTAGACAGCATATGTACAGGTCCTATTTTCTTATCCATGCAGCTACCCTATGTCTTTTGATTGGAGTATTTAATCTATTTACATTTAAGGTATTATTGATATGTAGTTGTTTATTGCTGTTTTATTCTTTAGACCTATAATCCTCTTTTTCTCAATTTATTTTTTCCTTTGCTTTTTCTACAGCAAGTCCTTTAACATTTCCCTGCAGTACTAGTTTGGTTGTAATGAATTCATTGAATTTTTTTTTCTTTGTCTGGGAAGCTTTTTATTTCTCCTTCAATTTTAAATGATAATCTTGCTGGATAAAGAAGTCTTGATTGTAGGCTCTTGTTTTGCATCACTTTAAATATTTCATGCCATTTCCTTCTGGCCTCAACTGTTTCTGTTGAAAAGTCGAATGTCATCCTTATGGGGGCACCTCTGTAGGTAATTGACTTCTTTTCTCTTGCTGCTTTTAGTATTTTCTCTTTATCTCTTAACTTTGATATTTTAATTATGATGTGTCTTGATGTAGGCCTCATTGAGTTTCTCTTTATCGGGACTCTCTGTGCTTCTTGAACATGTGTGACTTTTTCCCTCATCAATTTAGGAAAGTTTTAAGCTATGATTTCTTCAAACAGGTTCTCTATCCCTTGTTCTTTCTCTTCTCTTTCAGGAACCCCTATGATGCAGATGCTATTTCTCTTCATATTGTCACAGAGTTCTCTTATAGTTTCTTCAGACTTTTTGAGCCTCTTTTGTTTTTGCTGCTCTATTTATGTGTTTTTATTTATCTTATCCTCTAATTTGCTGATTTGATCCTCTGCTTTATCCAGCCTGCTGTTGATTCCTTCTAGTGTAGTCTTTATTTCTGATATTGTAATTGCCATTTCTGACTGATTCTTTTTTATGATTGCAGGGTCCTTTTTGATGCCTGCAATTTCTTTATTAGGTGCTCATTATATTCATCCATTGTAGCTCTGAGATCCTTAAGCATCCTAACAGTCATTGTTTTAAACTCTGCATCCAGTAATTTGGTTATTTCCATCTCATTCAGTTCTTTTTCTGGGGATTTTTCTTGTTGATTTATATGGTTTACATTCTTCTGTCTTCCCATTCTTTCTGTGTGTGGTTTGCAAACTTGTTAGAGTTGAGGGTCTGAGGTTGGTTTATGGAATGCGGCTTCTCCTCCAGGACTTTATTCCTCAGCCTCTGCTTGTTGCTTGGATTTTAATTTCCTTAACTAGTAGAGCTGCTTAAAAGTCTTAATTTTCCTGCCCTTTGCTTGCTGAGTCCATCAGGGAGCTTCTATGTTTCCTGATCCCAGCAGGGGGCTTTTCTATTTAGGAAGGGGGAAGTGGGCATATATTGGGGTTTTTTTTGTTTTTTTTTCCTTTGGCCCCAGTTGAAACTGTATCCAAGAATGCAGTGGATGTGATCTCTGAGAACCTGAAGGTGTGGTCTGCCCAGTGCCTCTCTGGGGACAGGGTGCATGCTCAGTATGAAGGGGGAGGTTTAGCTCAGGTCTCCCCAGAAAACTGAGGCACTGCCCCTCCCTTTTACTTCCTCCTCTCTGAACAACCTCTAGTACTGATTGGAGCTGGAGAGCTTTTTGGAGGTGGGTCAACTGGTTCCATGCTATGCTTGTGCAGGATGGAGGGAGTGACCCCTCCCCCAGCTATGGCTACCTCAGCACTGGAGAATGACTCAGGTCAGTTTAGGTTTTCTTCTCCCCATCACCATTTGTTTCCCCATGTCTTGATCTCCCCAATCTCCCCTGTCCTCTCAGCCTTTATCACCCCTGGAGCCCCAGGCAAGTGACTGTGAGTGATATTTTCTGTGCTGGCCTTTAAAACTGCATTTTCTTTTGCCAGCCACTTCCCACAGACAGAACTCTTGCTCTTCTCCCCACTCAATGCTGTCAGGCTGTCTCCTCCAGTTCTTGGGTTTCTAGCCTGGGGCTCCATTCCTGGGACTGAGGACCCTTGTCTCTCAGGGTCTCTCTCCTTGCAATGAGAGCCCTTCTGGACCCTCAGCCTCAGCCTCCCCTCACTCCTGGGAGTGGAAGAGCCCCCACTGTGCCCCTGCACTCCCTACCAGGCTTGGTGTGGATTCTTCTGTGCTCCTTGGTTTTTGAGTCCTGTTCTTTTAGTCCAAAGTTGGTTTTTCACGATTATTGTTCTTAAATTAATTTGAAATCCAGTTTGGTCATGGGAGGTGGCAGTTTGTGCGTCTGCCTACTCTGCTGCCATCTTGGAATCTCCTGCACTCATATTTTTGAAAGTGAAAAAACTATGATTATATCTCTGGTTTACTTTCCAGTGATAAAATCCTACCTGTGAACTTTTCTAATGAAATAAAAACCATGTCTTCATCTATAGAAACTGGCAAATAGAAGATGCTTAGCAAATGCAGTTTTTGAACTAAAAATGACGTCTACGGCCATACCACCCTGAACGCACCCGATCTCGTCTGAACTAAAAATGACAGTCATCTATTTCACAAACATTTCCTGCATGCCTATTTCATCTAGAACTATACTAATTATTAGGAAACATAAAGATGTACAAGATATCACCCATCCCTAAGAGTTAATTATTTGTTTTTGTTTTTTTTGTTTGTTTTGTTTTTCTTTTTCCTTTTTTTTTTTTTATTATTCATTTTAGAGAGGAGGGGGAGAGACAGAGAGAGAGAGGTAGAGAGAGAGACAGAGAGAGAGAAGGGGGGAGGAGCTGGAAGCATCAACTCCCATATGTGCCTTGACCAGGCAAGCCCAGGGTTTCGAACCGGCGACCTCAGCATTTCCAGGTCGACGCTTTATCCACTGCGCCACCACAGGTCAGGCAAGAGTTAATTATTTGGTGAGAGGGAATCTTAGTTCAGATAAATGAGATTTGTTCTAAAGTTTTTCTTTTACCTTTGATATTATCTTGAAGCTTATCCATATCTTCATAGTGAAGCTATAACTATTTTACCTATTGTTATCAGCCAAGCCTATACATTAGGGTCCTGAAGAGCCTCCCCACAAAATCTATTTAACTCCCAAGAGTCGAAAAGACATTCTTTATAGGCATCTGACAACCGGCCTTTTGGTGGGGCCTGAAGAAGATCCAGGGCGGCCACCTGCCTCTGTACAGTAACTGGCTGTAAACGGCAGTGTGACGGTGCAGATGAGGAGGTGAGGCTGCCCTGCACACTGTTCAGGTTAGGATGGACAGTTTGTAACCACACTAGTGCTTTTGAATGACCCATTTGCATTTCTCAGTTCGGTGTATGCAGCCCGAGAATGTACATTAACCCATGCCTGGCAGCCTCCAAAGGGATAGACAGTAATTCTCTGCAGTTTTAAAATTACTGAATTCATCCTACACTCATAAGCAGCAAGAAAGTGTAAATTAAAATGATATCCATTATCATAAGAGATTAAACTCATAATTATCTGGGAATGCATTGTCTGCTCTGTTGAATCCTTGCTGTAAGGCACATGTGATACAATGGCATTATATTTACATGGCATGTCTAAGTGATATGGTGTTTATTGTATTAAAGTAGTGTTTAACTAGTAATTCCTGCATAGGTAGAGACCTTTCCCTTCTGTTAATATACCACAAAGAATCATAATTACAAATGCCATACACCTAGAAAACAAAGGCCCTCTCAAACCCTAAACTGGAATTGAGAAGAAAACACTAGGTTAGACATTGTGTGACAAATCTGTATCTCCTGTTCTTAATAACATAGTTGTAAAGATGTCTAGGAGGGAAATCTGCATGGTGGCGTTAGGATCTTTTTTTCACTGGAACCATATGGAACCTGGGGAAGGTGTGAGACACACAAATTAATGCCACATAAAATTGTGTCAGTTCCTTTAAAGTAGAGGGTAGATAGCTCAGGGAGCAGGCAGAATAAGAGTAGGAGGGAATTTCATCCTGGTAACCAAATAGCTTTATGGAGTATTATTTTTCATTTAATACTTTTCGTCTTTTTTCAAGCTGAGGTAGGAACAAACCACAGGAAGTTGATGACGCAGGTTTTCACCAGAGCATCAAAAGAGACCCAGTGCCCCTTCGGCAGCCCGCATGTAGGAGCAGCCACGAAAGCGGGGCAGCCACAGAGGAAAAGTAAATTCAGGATCATGAAGTGATGACTGTTAAGCTAGACACCCTTCCCACTGGATGGTTTCTGACCAAGCTGTCTTCACACATCTGGGGTTTTGCTTGTTCAATTTTTAGATGACTAGAGATAGAGAGCTGGGTAAACATAGATACATGAGTTGTGACTGATTGGACTGAGCACTTTGAAATCTCACTGTTTACTATAAAGTTTCATGAAAAAGTAAATTATATATATATGTGATATTTAATCACAGAAACATGGCATAAACCTAATAAGATAATAAATAAATTACTTATATTCAAGGGAATAGTGTGCAGCTATTCAAATCATGTTGTGTAGAAATATTTGGACATGGACAATAGTTTGATATTTTTCTTAATGAAAGACAGATTAACTAGCAACATGGTTTGATATATATATCATTTTATATGATGTATATAAAATATGAAAATAAATGTACAGTCAAAAGGTATAACTATGTACAAATTATGAACAATAATAACTTTTGGTATTTTTTTAGGGTATTACCTCTAGTCTTAAATAGAGTTTCATAATGTTTTCTAAAAAGCTTTTGAAACTTGATGTCAAACACTCATACAAGGTAAGAAGCACCTTATTCACACAATGAATCACACTTAAAATTTTAATCTCTATAAAGTTAAAATGTTGAATAGTCTATAATTTTCTAAATAGGAATAAAATGAGAATAATATGAATTTGTTAGTTAATAAGGTGTTAGTTACAGATATGTATTTTTCCAAAAGAAAACCCTGCTAACTAATATTAAGACCATTTTCTTCAGTGCTCCTGTTAATTGAGTGGAATAGATTTGACTATAGAAGGGAAGTCAGTTAAGCAGTTTTTAATTTTCAAAAATATAAGAATCTGTTATCCCAGTAATAATTAGTATTCCTTATCAAATTATATGCTTGCTCTTTTAAAGAGGACATCATAAATATGACAAAAATCAGGTTAAAAGTATAAGTCATTAAAATCCGGGTATTGATTTATAAACATGATTCTTCACTGAAGTAACTAGACCTTTCTGGAGAAATGGCTGTGTCTGTGACTGAAGTGAGGAATGTATAAGGAAGGTATGCAGCATGGCATCAGAAGGAAGGAAGGACTAAAAAATGATGGAAGGGCAAACTTTGAGGGTTTATATTTGGAATAATTACATGTGAATAAATGATAACACATAATTATAATCCTCTGATAAAAAATTCATGATTTTATACTGATAGAAAGATGATAGATAAATATCCATAAAGATATATAGATGATTGATAGATAGGGAGATGATAGAGCCTTTTCTCATATGGAAATTGATGACCATTAAAAGATAACAATGGTGGAGTAAGAACACCACGTTTTTCAATAATCATTACTAATAATTGAGTCAGGCAAGATAATCAACAGATACTGAGATTAGTGGCTGGAAGACTTTATGAGGAACAGAATATTATATAGTAATTTTATTGGATGCTCTAGAGATTACATTAGGAAAAAAGATAATGATTTTATATGGAGCTACTTGGGAGGAGCCATTTCACCAAGTGATTTAACTGAGTGTCACCAATGATGGAACACATTAACATCATGCACCCCTTCTTGGAATACCTGGGATGATGCTTACTGTTCAGCAGAAAGTGAATAATCTGAATAAAAAATATGAAAAATGAGGAATTCATACAATCTCAATTTGGGGAACATTCTACTAAAGAACTTGTCTATACACTTCCAAAATTCATTGGTCATGAATGGCAAAGACAGACTGAGTAACCATTTTGGGTGAAAGGACACTCAAGATAAATGACATTAAATATAATATGTAATCTTGGCTTGGGTCCTGGATTAGGGGAGTAGAGAGAAATATTGTAGATTAAAGAATCACATCAATATTAAATATTTTGGTTAGATTAGTGAATGTCTTTGTTCTTAATGAAAAAAAATGAGGAATTTAGGAGTAAACAGGCATCTTGTCTATACTTTAATCTCAAGTGGTTCAGAAAAAAGTAATACTTATATAAATACAAAGAAAAAGAATGAAAAGGCAGATATGAAAGAAATATTAGAATTTGTTCATTCTGGGTATATGAATATATTGGGGTTATTTGCAGACCCTTTTCTGTAACTTTACTTTTTTTTTTTTGTATTTTTCTGAAGCTGGAAACGGGGAGAGACAATCAGACAGACTCCCTCATGCGCCCGACCGGGATCCACCCGGCACGCCCACCAGGAGCGATGCTCTGCCCACCAGGGGGCGATGCTCTGCCCCTCCGGGGCGTCGCTCTGCCGCGACCAGAGCCACTCTAGCGCCTGGGGCAGAGGCCAAGGAGCCATCCCCAGCGCCCGGGCCATCTTTGCTTCAATGGAGCCTTGGCTGCGGGAGGGGAAGAGAGAGACAGAGAGGAAGGGGGGTGGAGAAGCAAATGGGCGCTTCTCCTATGTGCCCTGGCCGGGAATCGAACCCGGGTCCCCTGCACGCCAGGCCGACGCTCTACCGCTGAGCCAACTGGCCAGGGCCACATTTATTTCATATTAAAAGTTAATAACCGGTAAACAATTTGGGAGAGGAAAACCTTATGAATTGGCATAAGGAGGCAACCTCTCTCGGAGCCTATTTAGAGATAAGAAATTCCAATTTTTATTGATTCTCCAGCTCTGACCTTTTATTGCACTTCAGTCCTTGAGCAGCTGTCCTTAAGGAATGGGGGGAAACCAGTCATGGGTCACAGAATTCACCCTGGTGGGACTGCAGCTCAGTGTAGATGGAAGTATGCCTCTTCTGGATCTTCTCCCTGTTCTATATCTTCAGTCTGTTGGTAAATGGCATGATCTTTGCACTCATCTGTCTGGACCATAGACTACACACCCCATGTACTTCTTCCTCTCACACCTGGCCATCATTGACGTGCCCTATACTTCCAACAATGTCCCCAAGATTCTGGCAAACTTAGTGAAGCAGAATAGAACTATCTCCTTTGTCTCTTGCATCATGCAGAAATTTGTATATTTGGGTCTTGCTGCTACAGAGTGCCTGATTTTGGTGGCAGTGTCTTATGATAGGTTTGAGGCCATCTGCCACCCACTCCAGTATACTGTCATCATGAGGTAGAGAGCATGTATGGTTCTGATTGTCACTCTTGGTCCTGTGGATTTTTCCTGGCCATGGTTCATGTGATTCTTCTTCTAAGGCTGCTCTTCTGTGGGCCCTAGGAAGTGAACTACCTCTTCTGTGAGATCCTGTCAGTCCTCCGGCTAGCCTGTGTTGACACATGGATCAACAAAGTGGTCATCTTTGCTGCTTCAGTGTTTGTCTTAGTTACACCTCTCAGCTTAATGCTAGTTTCTTACATATGCATCCGAGTCTGGGCCATCCTAAATATCCAGTCAAAGGAGGGGCGCAAGAAGGCCATCTCCACCTGCTCTTCCCACCTCTGCGTGGTTGGACTCTTCTTTGACATAGCCATGGTGGTTTATAAGGTCCCAGAATCCAAGCAAAAAGAGGAGAAAGAGAAAATACTGTCCCTGTCCCAGTCTCTTTAACCCAGTGCTGAACTGCCTCATCTACAGCCTCAGGAATGCCCAGGTGAAGGGTGCCTTGTGTAAAGCACTGCATCTGAAGTCCATGTGAAGGGTGCATGGACATTCAAGTGGGAATTGCCTTTTCAAATATGTGGTTTGGTGAAAGAAAAAACTCAGAAACTTTCCCAATTGGAAATTTGATATAAAAATAGTAATTGTTCAAATTCTAGCTCTGAAAATAGGGTAAGATTCTACAGAAGAGCATATCTTCTAAAGTTGAAATAGGACAACTAAATTTCAGAATATTTAGTCTTTCTTTAAAAAATAAGTGAATTCTCTTTATTTTTTAAAGCCAGGAATATTATATGGAGAAGAAACTAAATATAAAAAAATTATATCAATACACTTCTCTGGCTTATGTATTTAGATATATGTGACTTCTTATCACCTTGTGGTAGCTAGAAACAGTACAGTAAAACTAATATCATAGAGACAAGTAGGAAATAGTGTGCAGCTGTTCAAAGCATGTTGCATAGAAATATTTTGACATGGTAGATAGTTCCTGATGTGTTTCTCAATGAAAGAAATAAACTAGCAACACTGTTTGATATATACATATATCAAACAATATATATATATATATATTTAAATTCCTGATATATATAGAAATAAATGTACAGTAAGAGTATGTATCTATATACACAAATTATTAACAAGGATCACTTGTGGGTTGTTTTCTAGGATATTGCCTCTTTAGTCTTTTAAATAGTTTCAGTGGGTTCTAAGATGGAGGAGGAATAAGTGGAAGTTACATTCACTTCCTTCCAGGATCAAATCTGAATTACAACTAACTTATAGAATAATCATCCTGAATAACCATCTGAAGACTCGCTGCACAGAAGCCTTACAACTAAGAATACACAGAAGAAGCCACATCTAGACGGGTAGGAAGTGCGGAGACGCAAGAAAAGGGCTGGCCCTGCACCCATGTGTGCAGGTTGAGATTCTGGAGAAATACCTTAGCTGCTAAAGTCCTGCCTGAAGAGTGAGGTGTCTCCACCCAATGTTGATGTACCCTGCTGGGAAGAGGGGCCCACATAACACCTGGTTGTGAAAATCAGTGGGGATTTCATCTACAGGTTGAGAAGGGAGGCTGCTAGAAACCCAGGTGCTCTCTTAAAGGGCCAGCACACAAAATCTTATTTATGGGCAGCTCAGAACAGACAAGTCACAGAGAGTGATTGTGCAGTTTTGTGGAAAAGGGCTGAAGGGGCGGCAGCCACTATCCCAGTGCTGAGTCCCTCTCCTACGCCGCCCACAAATGCCATCATTACTGGTTCAAGCACTCTCCTCTGTATGGCATCAGCCTGGAGAGATGCACTAGCCCCACTCTCCTGACTCCTTGCGGACCTGCCCTGCCAAACTTGCACCTTGCCAAGGAATCAGCTAGTTCAGTCTTTCTTGGAAGGCTCTCGGGAGGTGCAGACGTGGCCAGGGGCTGTCAGAGATGCACAGGGAGATGCTGAACAGAGTGGCTTCAGTGCAACGCTGCTTTCCCTGCACGTTCAGCCAGTGCCACTCCACCCTGCAGCATCAGTCTGGGTAGACGCACTAGCCCCACCTCTGACTTCCTGAGTCCTGGACCTGCCAAGCTCCCACCCTGCTAAGGAGTCTCCTTGCTGTGGCTAGCCTGGAACTGTTTTAGGTACTTTTTAAGGGTCTCTTGAGGAGATCTTGGCAGACTTGGGGAGTGTTGGAGACACAGGGAGACACTGAAGTTGTGTGGCTTTCTGGCAAGGGCCACTTTTCCAACCATGCACCTCAGTTGCTGGCTCCATTCTTGTGCTGAGCCCTCCCTCCACACAGCCAAGTTTTATCCTGATGAACTCTACTGGCCTCATCCTCATGACTCCCTGAGACCATGTTACACACAAAGGTCTGCAGGCCCCAGGTAGGTCGTAGCTGCCTTTGGTGTATCTGAGAGATTTGCTGAGTGGCCTTAGACTGAGCACTGACACTAAGTTTGAATCTGTATGAACCTGGTGAATACCACTCAACCCTCGCTGGTGACTCAGTGAGAACCTGCCTCTCTCAACTCACATACCACCAGAGACTCTTTCAGTAGCTAAGCCTAACAGGCAGTCAGAAGCGGAGCTGGAACTCAGGGTGCCTTAGGCCTTTTGATGATCTTCCCAGGCTCAGTACTGGTAGAAGCTGGCCTCAGTAAGCAGCTTGGCCTCTCCCATGCACACCAAGGCCCAGCAGAGGCAGCCACCAACTGTGGATCATTTTATAGCTTTTAATAGGTAGCCTAGGGATGACATCAGAGAAATGGCACCGTAAGGAGTGATACCAATAAATCTCCCAAAAATTCAACAAGATCTTCAACCAGAGACAGAAAAATATATCTTTAGAGCCTCCAGAAGTTCCACACTAAACGTGAAGGTATGATTGAATGAAAAATTGACTGAATATATAACCAACCCCAAAGGAAATAAGGAGGAAGAAACACTCCGCCTTCCTCACTAACCTAAATAAGGGCTGCTTTCACTGGGAACTGAAAGTATAGGAACTAAGGTGGGCTTAGGGTGTGAATAGAACCAGACTGCGGCACAAACGTCTGAACCAGGCTGTGGCATGAACATCCAAGCTGAGGAAAAACTGCGCTTGTGGCAACCCAGTCAACACAAGCTAACGCTCGCGCCAAACCCAGACAAAGAAAGGCACTTGGGACAGCCATCTGCCCCGATCTTCTGGTTGGCACACGCAGATAGTGGGCGAGAGATTCCTCCTAGAGCCCCGTGAGTGGGCGCCTGTGTTACCGGACAGAGGGGCAGAGTCAGAGGCCTTTGTGTGGGCTGAATCCAGAGTCTCAGGGTTGCCCCTGTGCCCTGAAAAGCAGCACGTAGAGAGTGAGCGGAAGGGAAATTCCCTACACTCAAACTTTTCAGTGCTGGCGGGGCGCCTCACTCGGAGTGAGAGGCAGCCGGCCTGATATCCTGGTCGGCAAGCACAGATAGTGGGCGAGAGATTCCTCCAAGCGCCCCGGAAGTGGGTGCCCATGTTCCCGGACAGAGGGGCAGAGTCAGAGGCCTTTCTGTGGGCCGAAACCAGAATCTTGAGGTCGCCCCTGCACCCCGAAAAGCAGTGCACGGGGAGTGAGTAGGAGCGAAATTTCCTACGCTGGAACTATTCAGTGTGGGTGGGGCGCCTCACCGGGAGTGAGAGGTGGCTGGCCGGATATCCTGGTCGGCGAGCGCAGATAGTGGGCGAGAGATTCCCCCGGGAGTGGGCACCCATGTTCCCAGACAGAGGGGCAGAGTCAGAGGTCTTTGTGTGGGCTGAAGCCCCGCCTGATTATGCTAGGGGCTCTGACTGATTGAGCCTTACCCAGGGCACTGCGCTGAGTGGGAATAGAGTGGGGATTTGCCAGCTCTTTGAGCTTCTTACTCTCCAGGCAGAGGCAGCAGCAATGCTATAACTGGATCATCAGGCTACTAATTCAGGAAGGAAAGACTAGGAGAGAGGCTCCAGGAATACGGACTCTCTCATTGGCGGAGCCTACAAATGCTAATGAGCCTCGACTGCCAATGAGACTGAAGCCCAATATATGACATCACCATAGAGACTTATCAACAGCAAATCTCTACCTAAGTGTGCCACAGGGGCAGAACCCAGGGTAGAGACTCACCGACCAGGAAGAGGGAGAGAAAAGAAAAAGCAAGAAGGTAACCTCTCAAAAATCAAGAATAATCCACAGACTTTATAACCTATCCCATTTTATTATATTTGTTTGTTTGTTTCTCTTATCTTCTTGTCTTGATTATTTCCTTCCTCTTCCAATTTGGTTGTTTAATTCTCTGCTGGTCTTACTCTCTCCTCTCCTTGAACTACACTACCCATAAGTGTTACATTTCCCATTATCTTTTCTTTCTTCTTCCTTTCTCTCTATGAAGGTTGCACTCATAAACCCTTAACTCTCTCTCTCTCTCCTTTTATTTTTTCTTCTTTTTGTGTTTTCGTCTTTCTTTTTTTTATTCTCCCTCTATATTAGTTTCTTCTTTTCTCCTTTACTTTTCCTCTTATTCAATCCTCAATCATGAACAAATTACTTTATCTGGGACTCAAATTTTTCTTTGTGGCACTTTGGGTTTTTTTTACTTCGCTTTTTAAACTCACTAGCAGTGCTCCCAACCCTGGCTCTCCATTTTATCTACTTCTTGCTCCACTAAATACAATAGTAATTTTTTAGTTTTTCCCCCTTTTTTCTGTTTCCCTCTTATTCCTTTCATCATATCTCTTAGTCAACCATCACGTAAAAACAAATCATTTTATTCTTGACCCAAATTTTTTCCTTTTTTGCATTTTGTGGGTGTATACCCCCTTTTTTGCCCCTTTATCACTTCTCCCCAACTCAGACCCTCCATTATAGGCAGTTTTTGTTCTATTTAGCACAATATAATTCACAGTTCACCACAAGATTTTTTCAAGGAGAGGAGAGGAGAGGAGAGAAAAAAAAGGGGGGGGCAATAATAATGTTTTTATTTATTCTTTTTTATTTTTACTTTTTAAACTTTTTATTCTTTATTAATTCTCATTAATACTATCAACAAAACCACCCTCAGATGCCATTAAGGAAAAAGAAATCGAATATTATGGATACAAAAGACAGAGAGGTAGCACAGATAGATGAGGAAAAATTTATGGAGAAAAAATTTAATATATTGGAAACCTTGGAGCTAAATTACAGTGAATTTAAAATAGAAATCTGAAAAATACTCAGAGATATACAAAAAAAAAAACACAGAAAGGCAATTGAGGGAGCTCAGAAAAACAAGTAAATGAACACAAAGAATATATTACCAAGGAAATTAAAACTATAAAAACAAATCAAACAGAGATGAAAAACTCAATTCACAAGCTGAAAAACGAGGTAACAAGCTTAGCTAATAGAACAGGCCAGACAGAAGGTAGGATTAGTGAAATAGAAGACAAGCAACTTGAGGCACAACAGAGAGAAGAAGAAAGAGACTCAAAAATTTTAAAAAATGAGAAAGCCCTACAGGAATTGTCTGACTCCATCCGAAAGAATAACATAAGAATAATAGGTATATCAGAGGGAGAAGAGAGAGAAAATGGAATGGAGAACATATTCAAACAAATAATAGATGAGAACTTCCCAAGCCTGTGGAAAGAACTAAAGCCTCAAGTTCAAGAAGCAAACAGAACTCTGAGTTTTCTTAACCCCAACAAACCTACTTCAAGGCACATCATAATGAAATTGGCACAAACCAACAACAAAAAATTCTCAAGGCAGCTAGGGAAAAGAAGACTACAACATATAAAGAAAGGCCCATTAGATTATCATCAGATTTCTCAACAGAAGCTCTACAAGCTAGAAGAGAGTGGACCCCAATATTTAAAGTCCTGAAAGAGAGGAACTTTCAGCCATGAATACTATACCCATCAAAGCTATCCTTCAAATACAAAGGAGAAATAAAAACATTCACAGATACAGAAAAGATGAGGGAATTTATCATCAGAAAACCCCCACTCCAGGAATTACTAAAGGGGGTTTTCCAACCAGATACAAAGAAAAAAAAAACAAAACCACAAGTAAAAGCTCCATCAAGAACACAATAAAACCAAATTTAAACTGTGACAACAAAAAAAGAGGGGGAGAGGATGGAGATTAACAGTAGCAAAGGATGATGGAATGCAAAAGCACTCACAAGATAGTGCACTATAATGAACAGGGTAGGAACCCTTTTCATTACTTAATGGTAACCACCATTGAAAAAAACCACCACAGAAGCACATGATTTAAAAAAGATAGCAACAGAGGAAAGAGGTATGGAATACAATCAAACAAAAACAGAAAATGGAAAAACAAAAAAGAAGAATCAAACACACAAAACTAACAGAAAGCAATGTATAAAATGGCAATAGGGAACTCACAAGTGTCAATAATTACACTAAATGTAAATGGATTAAACTCACCAATAAAAAGGCACAGAGTAGCAGAATGGATTAAAAAAGAAAATCCAACTGTGTGCTAACTACAAGAAGATCATCTAAGCAAGAAGGATAAAAACAAATTCAAAGTGAAAGGCTAGAAAACAATACTCCAAGCAAATAACATCTAAAAAAAAGCAGGCATAGCAATACTTATATCTGATAATGCTGACTACAAGACAGCAAATGTACTCAGAGAAAAAAACAGTCATTTCATAATGATTAAGGGGACGCTGAATCAAGAAGACATAACAATTCTTAATATATATGCACCAAACCAAGGAGCACCAAAATATATAAGACAGCTACTTATTGACCTTAAAACAAAAACTGACAAAAATACAATCATACTTGGGACCTCAATACACCACTGACAGCTCTAGATCGGTCATCCAAACAGAGAATCAATAAAGATATATTGGCCTTAAACAAAACACTAGAGCACCTGGATATGATAGACATCTACAGGACATTTCATCCCAAAGTGACAGAGTATACATTTTTCTCTAGTGTATATGGATCATTCTCAAGAATAGACCATATGTTGGGCCACAAAAACAACATCAGCAAATTCAGAAAAATCAAAGTTGTACCAAGCATATTTTCTGATCATAAAGCCTTAAAACTAGAATTCAACTGCAAAAAAGAGGGAAAAACCCCCACAAAAATGTGGAAACTAAACAATATACTTTTAAAAAATGAATGGGTCAAAGAAGAAATAAGCACAGAGATCAAAAGATATATTCAGACAAATGAAAATGACAATATGACATATCAGAATCTATGGTATGCAGCAAAAGCAGTGATAAGAGGGAAGTTCATATCACTTCAGGCCTGTATGAACAAACAAGAGAGAGCCCAAGTGAACCACTTAACTTCACACCTTAAGGAACTGAAAAAAGAAGAACAAAAACAACCCAAAACCAGCCAAAGAAAGGAGATAATAAAAATCAGAGCAGAAATAAATAAAATAGAGAACAGAAAAACTATAGAAAAAATTAATAGAACAAGGAGCTGGTTCTTTGAAAAGATCAACAAAATTGACAAACCCTTGGCAAGACTTACCAAGGAAAAAAGAGAAAGAACTCATATAAACAAAATCCAAAATGAAAGAGGAGAAATCACCACGGACCGTAGATATACAAAGAATTATTGTAGAATACTATGAAAAACTTTATGCCACTAAATTCAACAACCTAGAAGAAATGGATAAATTCCTAGAACAATACAACCTTCCTAGACTGAGTCAAGAAGAAGCAGAAAGCCTAAATAGACCAATTAGTAGGGAAGAAATAGAAAAAAACTATTAAAACTTCCCCAAAAATAAGAGTCTAGGTCCAGACGGTTATACTAGTGAATTCTATCAAACATTCAAAGAAGACTTGGTTCCTATTCTACTGAAAGTCTTCCAAAAAATTGAAGAAGAAGCAATACCTCCAAACATATTTTATGAGGCCACCATAACCCTGATACCGAAACCGGGCAAGGACAGCACAAAAAAAGAAAACTACAAACCAATATCTCTAATGAATACAGATGCTAAAATACTAAACAAAATACTAGCAAATCGAATACAACAACATATTAAAAAAATAATACATCATGATCAAGTGGGATTCATCCCAGAATCTCAAGGATGGTTCAACATACATAAAATGGTCAATGTAACACACCATATCAACAAAACAAAAAACAAAAACCAGATGATCTTATTAATAGATGCAGAAAAGACATTCAATAAAATACAACACAATTTTATGTTTAAGATTCTCAACAAAATGGGTATAGAAAAAAAAATCTCAACATGATAAAAGCCATATATGATAAACCATCAGCTAACATCATATTAAATGGCACTAAACTGAAGGCTTTCCCCCTTAAATCAGGAACAAGACAGGGTTGTCCACTCTCTCCACTCTTATTTAATGTGGTGCTAGAAGTTCTAGCCAGAGCAATCAGACAAGACAAAGAAATAAAATGCATCCATATTGGAAAAGAAGAAGTAAAGGTATCACTTTTTGCAGATGATACGATCCTATACATCGAAAACCCCAAAGAATCTACAAAAAGACTACTAGAAACAATAAGCCAATACAGTTAGGTTGCAGGATACAAAATTAACATACAAAAGTCTATAGATCTTTATATATGCTAACAATTAAACATTTGAGAATGAACTCAAAAAAATAATCCCCTTCACGATTGCAACAACAACAAAAAATACCTAGGAATAAACATAACAAAGAATGTAAAGGACTTATATAATGAAAACTACAAACCATTGTTAAGGGAAATCGAAAAAGATACAATGAGATGGAAGAATATTCCTTGTTCGTGGATAGAAAGAATAAATATAATCAAGATGGCCATATTACCCAAAGCAATATACAAATTTAATGCAATTCCCATCAAAATTCCAATGACACTTTTTAAAGATATGGAACAAAAAATCATCAGATTTATATGGAACTATAAAAAACCCCAAATAGCCAAAGCAATCCTAAAGAAAAAGAACGAAGCTGGGGGCATTACAATACCTGACTTCAAACTATATTATAGAGCCACGACAATCAAAACAGCATGGTATTGGCAGAAAAATAGACACTCAGACCAATGGAACAGAATAGAAAGTTCAGAAATAAAACCACATATATATGATCAAATAATTTTTGATAAAGGGGCCAAGAACACACAATGGAGAAAAGAAAGCCTCTTTAACAAATGGTGCTGGAAAAACTGGAAAGCCACATGCAAAAGAATGAAACTCGACTACAGTTTGTCCCCTTATACAAAAATTAATTCAAAATGGATCAAAGACCTAAATATAAGACCTGAAACAATAAGTATATAGAAGAAGACATAGGTTCTAAACTCATGGACATTGGTTTTAAAAAGCATTTTATGAATTTGACTCCAAAGGCAAGGAAGTGAAGGCAAAAATAAATGAATGGGACTACATCAGACTAAGAAGTTTTTGCTCAGCAAGAGAAACTGACAACAAAATAAACAGACAGCCAACTAAATGGGAAATGATATTTTCAAACAACTGCTCAGATAAGGGCCTAATATCCAAAATATACAAAGAACTCATAAAACTCAACAACAAACAAACAAACAATCCAATAAAAAAATGGGAAGAGGACATGAACAGACACTTCTCTCAGGAAGAAATAAAAATGGCCAACAGATATATGAAAAGATGCTCATCTCCATTAGTTATTAGAGAAATGCAAATCAAAACTGCAATGAGATACCACCTCACACCTGTTAAGATTAGCTATTATTAACAAGACAGGTAATAGCAAATGTTAGAGAGGCTGTGGAGAAAGAGGAACCCTCATTCACTGTTGGTGGGAATGTAAAGTAGTACAACCATTATGGAAGAAAGTATGGTCGTTCCTCAAAAAACTGAAAATAGAACTACCTTTTGACCGAGTAATCCCTCTACTGGGTATATATCCCCAAAACTCAGAAACATTGATATGTAAAGACACATGCAGCCCCATGTTCATTGCAGCATTGTTCACAGTGGCCAAGACATGGAAACAACCAAAAAGCCCTTCAATAGAAGACTGGATAAAGAAGATGTGGCACATATACACTATGGAATACTACTCAGCTATAAGAAATGATGACATTGGATCATTTACAACAAAATGGTGGGATCTTGATAACATTATACGAAGTGAAATAAGTAAATCAGAGAAAACCAAGAACTGCATTATTCCATACGTAGATGGGACATAAAAATAAGACTAAGAGACATTAATAAGAGTGTGGTGGTTATGGGGGGGGAGTAAAAGGGGAAGGGGGAGGGGCACAAAGAAAACTAGATAGAAGGTGATGGAGGACAATCTGACTTTGGGTGATGGGTATGCAACATAATTGATTGACAAGATAACCTGGACATGTTTTCTTTGAACATATGTACCCTGATTTATTGATGTCACCCTAGTAAAATTAATTTAAAAAGAAATTAAAGACCAAAAAAAAAATAAGTAACCTAGATCCAGTCACAGGAGTGTCTGACATTGAGGTGCATTGGAGTCCCTCCAAAGAGGGCCCAGAACCAGCACACCCAGTGGATGGCTTTAGACCACATCAGAGCATGACTCAATAATCTCCACAAGTGACACACTCAAAGGGAGATCTCAGCAGACACCAGACCCCACTGGGGTAAATTCTGCTTTGCAAAATCAGCCCCTGCATAGCAGCTCAAACACTGTGCTTGAGCTAAGTCCTCATAGTCAGTCAGCCTGACTGTCACCCCACCCATAGATGGGCCAACAGCAATCAAGACTCAACTGTACCATGAGGGCTCACATAACCCACATAAGGGACATTCCTGGAGCACCAGGCTCAGATAATCAGAGAGATTGTGCCACTGAGCCCAACTAGACACTACATAATGCCACTGTACGAAGGCTGGGAGAGATAGCAGACCTACCTAATGTATAACAAAAAATACAGAGGAGCAGCCAAAATGGGCAGATAAACATGCCTCAAATGAAAGAACAGGAGAAACTCACAGAAAAGGAACTAAATGGAGGCAAGCAGTCTTCCTGATACAGAGTTCAAAACAATGGTTATAAGGATGCTCAAGGAACTTAGGGAAAGAGTGGATGAACTCAGTGAGAACTTAAAGAGATAGTAAGCATAAAATAGGACATAGACACCATAAAAAAGAACCAAAAATTCAGAATACAGCATCTGAGGTTAAGAATACACTGAAAGAAATCAACAGCAGATAAGATGAAGAAGAAGTTTGAATCAGCGATTTGGGAGACAAGGTAGCATTAAAAAAAAGCAATCAGAGCAACAGGCAGAAAAAAAGAATTAAATAAAATGAGGATAGTTTAAGGGACCTCTGGGACAACATCAAGCATAACAACATCACAGGGGTACTAGAAAGAGAGAGAAAGGTATTCAGAAACTGTTTGATGAAATAATGACTGAAAACTTCCCTAACCCAGTGAATAAAAAAAGACAAGTTCAGGAAGCACAGAGAGTCCCAAAGAAGATGAACCCACAAAGGCCCACACCAAGACACATCATAGTTAAAATGGCAAAGGTTAAAGACAAAGAATCTTAAGAGAAGCAAGAGGAAGATAGTTACCTACAAGAGAGCTCCTATAAGACTGTCAGCTGATTCCTCAACAGAAACACTTCAGGCCAGAAGGAATTGGCAGGAAATATTCACAGTGATGAAAAGCAAGGTCCTACAATCAACCAGCCAGGGCAAGGACCTGACTTTTTCTTAGTGTTCAAGTTTACCCTGAAGCAGGAAGAGCCTGTCCCAAACCCAGTTAACACTGACCTTCCAGTCTCCAAACCCATGGACTTTGACCTCTTCAGTCCTCCAAGGCTGGGCCAGAGACGGACCACCATGAGCTCAGGAGCATACTGGACAACGGTCACCCCCAATCCATATGCTCCTCCTTATAGACGGGACTGCTGAGAGGGACAGTGACTTGCCCAGAGTCATTAAAGTCTTCTTCAGTTTGGAGTCTGGCAGGGGAACTTGGAGAGGGTGTGACGGCAGCTCAGCAGAGGAGGCTGCACCTGTGACCATCCCATCCTCCCATGAGTTCCAGCTCGCCCCCCTCCTCATCCGGGCACCTGCAGCCTGGGATATATTTGGACACACAAGGTGGGGACTCTGGGTCGCAGAGCCAACCGCGTCTCCCCTGCAAGGGGTTGTGGCCAGCATGGCCTCGGCCTTGACATGAGCCAGGGAGCCTGCCACACTCCTCAAGAGAGGGGGCTCCAGGACAGCTCCCGGCCCCTCGGAACCAGCAGTCCCGGGACGGTACGGGGAATGTGGCTTCACAATCCGAGAGGACCCATGTAGGGGAGCCACCACCCCGTGGCCCGCCTTTCCCACTGTCCAAGCACTAATGTTGGGACCGAGAGGTGAGGGGACAGGGCGGGCAGAAACCAGTATCTGCAAGGCACCTCCTCTGCTCCGGTCATCCAACCCATGTCAGCCTGTCCTCTGTCTCCCACGCGTCCTGGGGACCCACACCGAGGCAGCGCCAGGTGCAGGCAGGGAAGGGCCGTCTGGAGTGACTGCATCCACCTGTCACCTTCCTCCCCCACATGCAGGTACATCATCATCCTGTTCCCTCCCACCAGGGACTCACCGGGGGCTTTGGCTGGAGCCCAACAGGACAGCGAAGGTGGGTGGGTCAGCAGGCGGACAAGCACGGGCTTAATGGGCACAAAGGTCCTGGGTTCAAGGTTTGGGTTCTAGCACCTTCCCCCCACCCAGCCTGCACCCACTGACCCCTGAGTGGGTGTGGAAGGTGGCTCATTGAACTGCGCTGTTTGCTCAGGGCCTCTGGCCTGGCCTTGGGCCAACAGCAGGAACAGGAGCCTCACTTCCCGTAGATTTGAGGGTGACCCTCCTCCCCCGCCCACAGAGACAGCCCACCTGCATCTAAGCTCTCTTGTCCCCGTGCTTCCCCCTCTCTCCGTCCCTCCCCCTCTCTCCCCTTGCTGCTTGCGCCAGCCCTCTGTGTCAGCGAAAGGGACATGTAGGACAGAATGACTCAGGAGCTAGAGAGTGACCCCACCCCTGGGACTCTGAGTGTGCAGACACGTGGGCCCCAGGCCATCGGGTCGCTGGCTCGCCCAGGGGCTCTGCGTCGGCCAGAGCCTCTGTTTCTGCCCCAAGTGAGGGGGAAATAACTGATCTTCACGGTGGCCTCAGCTCGCACGGGTCCCTACTGTGTTGTGGGACCACGATGGGCTCTGTCGTTCTTCATGGCTGTGATTGCAGGCCTGTCCCCTCCCTGGAACTCGGTGTGCCTGCGGGGGTGTGCTGGGGCAGAGAGATGGTGGCTCCATCACCAGGGGGTGGGTCTGAACCTGGCCTCGGTCACTGAATGGCTGCCTGGCCCTGGGAGAGTTATTTTGCTTTGATCTTTGCTTTCCCAATTGGAGAAATGCAGCTGATACACGTGCCTCACGGTGTGACACAGGCCGGCCGGGGCCCACTTAGTCCAGGGCCTGGCAGGCAGGCAGGCAGGGGCGAGCGGGTAGGTGAGCGCCGCCCCCACGGGAGGTTGGGAGGTTGCCCAAGAGGGTCCTTGTGATTCTCGGGCGTCCTTACCCTAACCCAGCTCCTTGTTGTTCATCTGAGACTCGCGCGGAGTGGGACGTGTGTACTGTGCTTGACCACCCACCACAGTATGTCAGGCCCGGAAGGATCTCCAGGTCCAGAGTGGGGGCGGCAAACCCTGTCGGGGGCTACAGCTCCCCTTCGTGCCCCAGCCCAGGAGCTCGGGATGGATTTTACATCTTTAAAGGGCTGTAAGAGCCTGACCTGTGGTGGCGCAGTGGATAAAGTGTTGACCTGGAAATGCTGAGGTCGCCGGTTTGAAACCCTGGGCTTACCTGGTCAAGGCACATATGGGAGTTGATGCTTCCTGCTCCTCCCCCCTTCTCTCTCTGTCTCTCTCTGTCTCTCTTCCCTCTCTCTCTCTCTCCCCATCTCTCTCTCTCCTTTCTAAAAAAAATGAATAAATAAAATAAAAATAAAGGGCTGTAAGAGAAGAAGAGGAATGGGATGGGGACCATATGCCCTGGCTTGCAAAGCTGGAGATACTCACCTGCCTCCACTGTGACCCCTGACAGAAAACGTCTGGGGACCTCTGCTGGTGTGGGGACAAGGATTTCAATACTGTGCCCCTGTTCTGGGCCAGGAGAGAGATTAAAGGGCAAGAGTCAGAAAAGCCAGGTCCCCAGTAGGGGAGGCTCAGAAAAGGGGGGGAGGGGCTGAAGGAAAGGCCCCGTAGAAAGGTGGGCTCACTCATTTGAGGGGACCTCCACCTCCAAAAGCCTGCCTGACCCCTCCCTTCTCCCTCACTGCCTTGAGCCTCTCAGCTTCACTTGACCTGTCCAGACCTTTCTATAAAAGGTCAGCAGGTGGCCCAAAGTCCAAGGGAGACCTCTGCAGTCTCTTTGAAGGCCTCTCCTCCCTGGACCGGCCCGGGGGGCAGGGAGAGAGATGGGGTGAAGGAGTTTATGCAAGGCCCAGGTGGCAGGCAGGTCTGCTGGCCTGTCTCTTTAAATCTCAGGTGATTTGGGAGGAGGAGGGAGGGTGTCTGCCCAGATCCCAGGAGCTCCTGCCAGGGAAGCCCAGTGAGGCAGCCCAGGCTCTGCCAAGTGAAACAAACTCGAAGCCTTCTGCAACCTGGAGGGTGCCTGCCCGAGACCCCGGGGGCCCGGGCGGTAGGCAATGGGCCCCCTCCAGGGAGACGGCAGGCCGGCCCTTGGGGAAGCTGATGTGGCGCCCAGGCTGAGTCCAGTCGGGCTCTGGTGTCCGCCTCAGCCCCACAAGGAGCCCGCCCTGCACGACATGGGGCTGGCGCTCCCCAAGAGGACGAGGCTCCTGCTCAGCCTGAGGAGGAAGCTCTGTAGCTGGTTCCAGAGACAGGAGTCCTGGGCTCAGAGCCGAGGTGAGCAGAACCTGCTGCAGCAGAAGAGGTAATTCTGCACCTGCTGCACCCCCCCGCCGTGTGCCCCATCCTGCCGGCCTCAGTCACCCTCCATCTTTGTTTAGGCTGCTGCTTATCATTGCTCCCAGGTGAGGGCTGAGGTGTGGTTCCTGGGTCCAAGGGATGGATGGAAACTTGGGTCCCTCCGCTGACTAACTTTTTAGGTAAGTCGGTGGAGTCGTCAGTAGAGGGCATGCTGCAGCTGGGTGGTGTGTTCTCAGAGTTAAGTGGCGCCATGGGCAATGGGAGTAGTTTTCCCTGGATGGAGGAACATGATTGCCTTTGGGTGGGTATAGGTGTCCATAGCCTTGGTGTCCGTGGGCAGGGTTGAAGTTTGCAGAGATGTGCTCTCTATTGGAGCACAAGTGTCTGCAGAACCCATAAGGTGTAGTCTGGTGCTAACAGGAGTCCTGGGGGGAAGTTCTTGTCTTCTGCTGACCGTCAGAAGTCCCTAATGTGGGCTGAGGGGTGGTTTGGGGGCCAGTGCAATGGGTTGGTGGTCCTGCAATGCAGGTGACTGGTAGAGAGGACCTTGGGGTGCCTCTGCTCCACACTGCATTGGAACTGGGAAGGGGGCAGGGACCTCATTCTGAAGCCTGGAGAAGATCTGAGTAAAACAGCCTAGAAAGGGGGAGTAGTGTCCATGTCAATGACATCAGGGTCTAAAGTAGGCTGAGAAGTCAAACCTGCCGATGCTGTGGCTGTGATAGTAGAGAGGTCGCCATGTTGGCGATGAGTGGAGCAGGGAAACAGGCACTGGTAGAAGGGCCTGGAAGAGGGGTGGCTGTGAGAATGGAGGGGAGCATCGACACCCATCGGTGTTGAGGGTTCATTTTCCGGGAGGTCCGCTGGAAGGAGGAGGCTGAGGTCCTGGGTGGTATGGGGCGGTCAGAAATAGGAGATGCATTATAAAGAAATAAACAAGGCCGGTGTTCTCATAAAGCGGAATCCCCCAAATACGATTAGAATTAAGAGACCCTGTGGGAGCAGCAGAAGCAGAGTGAGGGGCTGTGTCTCTTGTTTCCTGATGAATATTTGGTGTCAGATAAGGTGAAGTGACCAATGGGTCAGCCACATTAGCAGTAGCAGCAGGGACCTGCCCAGTGTGAATGGCCAAGCACAGGTGTCTATGATTAAAGGACCAGGTGAAGAGCAGGAAGGGACAGGCTGAGCGGCTCTGCAGTCAGCCAATGATCTCTGTTTTATCCTCCAGGATCTTTTCACTCTGCCCTTCAGTGTTTGTCCATAGCAAGGGGTGGCAGCTCAGGAGGGGGAAGCTCACCTACTGCCCACAGCAGAGGGGACAGCTCACCTACTGCCCACAGCAGAGGGACAGCTTGGGGGGGGCAGCTCACCTACTGCCCACAGCAGAGGGACAGCTTGGGGGGACAGCTCACCTACTGCCCACAGCAGAGGGACAGCTTGGGGGGACAGCTCACCTACTGCCCACAGCAGAGGGGACAGCTTAGGGGGGCAGCTCACCTACTGCCCACAGCAGAGGGACAGCTTAGGGGGGCAGCTCACCTACTGCCCACAGCAGAGGGACAGCTTAGGGGGGGGACAGCTCACCTACTGCCCACAGCAGAGGGGACAGCTTGGGGGGGCAGCTCACCTACTGCCCACAGCAGAGGGACAGCTTAGGGGGGGGACAGCTCACCTACTGCCCACAGCAGAGGGGACAGCTTGGGGGGACAGCTCACCTACTGCCCACAGCAGAGGGGACAGCTTAGGGGGGGGACAGCTCACCTACTGCCCACAGCAGAGGGGACAGCTTGGGGGGACAGCTCACCTACTGCCCACAGCAGAGGGGACAGCTTAGGGGGGGGACAGCTCACCTACTGCCCACAGCAGAGGGGACAGCTCACCTACTGCCCACAGCAGAGGGGACAGCTCACCTACTGCCCACAGCAGAGGGGACAGCTCACCTACTGCCCACAGCAGAGGGACAGCTCACCTACTGCCCACAGCAGAGGGACAGCTTGGGGGGGCAGCTCACCTACTGCCCACAGCAGAGGGACAGCTTAGGGGGGGGGGACAGCTCACCTACTGCCCACAGCAGAGGGGACAGCTCGCCTACTGCCCACAGCAGAGGGGACAGCTTGGGGGGGGGACAGCTCACCTACTGCCCACAGCAGAGGGGACAGCTCGCCTACTGCCCACAGCAGAGGGGACAGCTTAGGGGGGGGACAGCTCACCTACTGCCCACAGCAGAGGGGACAGCTCACCTACTGCCCACAGCAGAGGGGACAGCTTAGGGGGGGACAGCTCACCTACTGCCCACAGCAGAGGGGACAGCTCACCTACTGCCCACAGCAGAGGGACAGCTTAGGGGGGGGACAGCTCACCTACTTCCCACAGCAGAGGGGACAGCTTAGGGGGACAGCTCACCTACTGCCCACAGCAGAGGGGACAGCTCACCTACTGCCCACAGCAGAGGGGACAGCTTAGGGGGACAGCTCACCTACTGCCCAGAGCAGAGGGGACAGCTTAGGGGGCAACTCACCTACTGCCCACAGCAGAGGGGACAGCTCACCTACTGCCCACAGCAGGGGTGGCAGGGTAGCGAACATGGTGTGGGCATTTGCGTTTGCAAGGCTTCCTGTTCTTCCCCAGCATCCGTGAGCCTGTCATGCTGGGCGGGTGGCCTGCATCCACTGCTTTCTTTGTGGGTTTGATGGGTCTTAGGCAGCGGGAGCAGCACAGGGCAGGACAGAGGGTGGCTCTGCATCTGAATCAGGCTTCAGAGGAGGCAGGGCCTCTCTGTAGGTCTGTGTGGGCTTGTGATCACCTGGCCTTCCGGAGAGGAGCCCACGGGAGACATCTGGGCATTCCCACTTAAGTTGTCTTGTTGTGGGTGCTTGTGATTGAAGTCCAGAGGCCCAGGACTATACTTGCCGGACGTGGGGACTCCATTGGTCTCCAGGGGCTTAGATCTGGGGAGCAGGCCCCCACTGCTGTGAGGACTGTGCCGACTGTCCTGCCCATCAGCCTGTTGTGATCCTCTGGGTTCTTTGGGGTATCTCTTGGGCCTTCCCCTCCATCTGCTTTGGGGGATGGTACTGGATGGTCCTGGCTTCACAGCCTTGACTCGGGTGGTGAACCAGGAGAGAAGATCTGCACCTGGAGGGGGTGTGGGTGGCTCTTGGCAGTCCAGGCATCATGGAAATACATGCAGACCATGCAGGGTTCTTCAGAGAGTCCTGGCTTACCAGAGGGAACCCCGGCCTGTGGGAGAGGGGACCCCACCTGGACTGATGTAAAGGCCACATGGCGAAGGTGCCTTGTCCAGGGGGAAGAGCCTGTGACCGGGGCAGGGGCAGGGGCAGGGGCAGTGACGTGGTTCTGGCTAGCCAAGGCCTCATCACAGTTGACAGAGAAATCACCCAGTAACGGCCACCAGGTGAGGGTGGGGTGGGTGGCCTGAGAGCAAATGGCGCATTGAAAGCCAGCCTAGCCAAACAGGCGAGAAGGGAGCAGGACTCTACTTCCCTGAGCCCCAGCGCGCTCTGCGACCTGCAGTCAGGGTCTCCCGCCTCCCTGCGCACCCCACCAAGCAAGGTGCCAAGCTCAGTGCACAATGGGAGGCCAAAGGGCAAGGGGCGGGGCCTCAACTGGGGGCCAGTGGCTCCAGCAGTGGGTGGCAGGTATTTCTACCTCATGTCCCACGATGCAGGGGCTTTTCAGACTGCAGAGCCCCATCCCCAGAGCTCGCCCTCTTGGGCAACGCTTCCTGGGGTTCCGGATGCTGGGACCCACTTGGAGCCCGCACTGGAAAACCAGATCCCTGGAGTGTGGCCCACCTCCTGCGGGCACCTCCCCTGCGTCCCGTGAGGCCTGGCTCAGGTGCCCTTTCTCCATGGCCACCAGTGTCACCAGCCAGGTGTGAAGATGTCTGCACAGCAGACACAGAGCCCTGACCTGACTGGGTGCTGCACCCACCCTGCTACGTCCCTCCCTGACAGGTAGGTTCTTTCTTCACATCTTTTTAATTTTTTTTTTTATTGAGCTTATTGGTGTGACATTGGTTAATCCAATTATATAGGTTTCAAATGTACAGTTCTATAATTCATCCTTTATATATTGCATTATGAGTTCACCAGCCCAGGTCAAGTCTCCTTCTGTCCCCAACTACCTCTCTTTACTCTGTACATCCTGCCACCCCCTTTACCTCCGGTAACCACCACACTCTTGTCTGTACCTGAGGGTCTTCTTTTTTTTTTTTTCTCTTTTTGCTTAATTCCTTCACTTTTTCCACCAAGCCCTAAACCCCTCCCCCCAGACAGCTGTCAGTCTGTCCTCTGTTTCTATGAGCCTGTTTCTATTTTGTTTGTTAGTTTATTCTGCACATTAGATTCTATGTGTACGTGAGATCCTGTGATGTTTGTCTTTCTCTGACTGTTTTATTTCACCTAGAGTAACACTCTTCCGATCCATCCATGCTGTCATAAAACGTAAGATTCTCTTCTTTTTTACAGCCGAGTGGCATTCCATTGGGCAAATGTACCGCAGTGTTTTATCCATTCATCTACTGATGGGCACTTGAACTGCTTCCAGACCTTGGCTATTGTAAATCACACTGCAATGAACATAGGGTTCCATCTAGTCTTTCAAATTAGTGTTGCAGGATTCTTAGGATACATTCCCAGAAGTGGAATCTCTGGGTCAAAAGACAGTTACATTTTTAATTTTTTGAGGAAACTTCATACTGCTTTCCACAGTTGCTGCACTAATCTGCATTCCCACCAGCAGTAGACAGGGCCTCTCTTTACTCCACACCCTCGCGAGCACTTGTTTGTGTATTTATTGATGACAGCCATTCTGACAGGTATGAGCTGACATCTCACTGTAGCTTTGATTTGTATTTCTCTGTTGATTAGTGATGTTGTACATCACTAATATTGGCCATCTGTGTGTCCTCGCAATGGAATTAGGGTAGAAGTTAATACCAGAGAGATAGCTTGGAAATCCCCAAATATTTGAAGATTAAACAACACTTCCAGATAACATATGAGTCTTAAGAGAAATTTAAAAATATTTTGAACTCAAGAGAGAGGAGGGTTCTATTGAGCACATTAGTTATGACAAATACTTCTCGTTACTACTATAGTAAACCTCAGTTGAAATATAGTTCTATCTTCAGTTGAAATGAGGATTTAAAAATAGCTTTCATTTTAGGAATGCTGCCTGACTCATGCCCACAACGTTAGAAAATAGTTTGTTCGTTACATCTTAAATTTTTCTTTTTGAAACAGATTCCATCTACTACTGACAGGTTTGCTCCTGTGTAAAGAAATTATTTCAATTCTAGGTATTTAATTTGAAACCATAGAGTTACCAGATAATTTATTAGTCATCAAACAACTTGCCAATTTTTAAATGGCTAACTTGCACCTACAGGTAATATATATATCATTTATAGCATAAAACGATGTATGAACGTTCCATTTGGAACTGGAATAGTATATTTAATTTGTTTTTAGTGTCATGTTTCTGTCAGTCTTTTGGAAAATTTAACCCATTTGAATTCAGGTAAGATGTTTTCAGTAGTGTTGTAGAATGAAATATGGGGGGAGAGATAGAAGAGTCTTTCAAAATCAATGCTTAAACATTTTAGAAATTCTTCAACTACTTTTAAAACTTCAGACAATCTGTTCTTTTTTGCTGTAGAAAGTAAGTTCTTATTGGATGTGATTATGGTAGGCAAGGCTTAAGCAAGCCACAAACTCCAGATCTAGTCCAGGGTTGTCCAAAAGTTCCATATTTAGGCATTCACTCATTCATATGTGTTCATTAATTCATTTGTTCACTCTAGAAACATTTGCTAAGTGTCAGAATTACAGAACTGGGCACATGAAGAGAGCATTGTTCTCCAGTCCCGTCAA
Source organism: Saccopteryx bilineata (assembly GCF_036850765.1). Taxonomy (NCBI): domain Eukaryota; kingdom Metazoa; phylum Chordata; class Mammalia; order Chiroptera; family Emballonuridae; genus Saccopteryx; species Saccopteryx bilineata. The sequence goes on from NC_089491.1 coordinate 344,429,503, forward strand.
AGAAATCAGAATTTCAGACCATGTGGCGATGATTCTTAAAGAACCTTAATGTACTCTGGGCCTGTCCCTCTCTTGTCTCTCCTTTTCGGTTTCAAGGACATTCATATTTTGGAAGTAAAGTTTCTTTTCCCTTTACGTGATCATTTTAGGAGTTACACAAGCAAACAAAAGAAGGCTTAAGAGATTAAGCTTTTTATAAGATATGGATTCAAGCACAGTTTTCACAACGAAATGTTTTTGTATGCTTTGTAGGTTTTTTAAATAAATTTAAAATGTTGTTCTAGCACATTAAACTTTCCTATATTCCTGAAAAAGAGTAATTCTTGCCATGTGTTAGGAGTCCATAGTATAGTAGTCGGATTCATTTGCTATTTTGGCAAGGTATTGATTTATTGATAGCACAAAAAAATGTCATTTGTTGCTTCTAGAGAAGGATCTAGTAAGAACAGGGATCTCAAACTCGTTGCCATGCGGCCCACCCACCAATTTTGTGCAGCCCGCAGACTAATCAAACTTCGTGGATTAATCTGCGGGCCAGTCTGCGGGCCGAACAAAATTGGTGGGCGGGCTGCATGCGTTCCGTGGGCCGCGAGTTTGAGACCTCTGAGTAAGAATGTCCTTCAATATCCCAGACAGCTGCTCAGACAAGCTTGTTTGGGTTGTAATTGAACAAAGTTGTCTCTGCCCAGGGCCTGGCCCTCACTTTTTAGACCCAGCTTTGGAAATTTTGCTTAGTTGACACATTTCTCAAATGGTTTATACTATCCAAACTCAAATGAGACCCATGACTAACCTTGAATGGAATTACTTATTATAAAAAATTGGCACCTGACCTGTGGTGGCGCAGTGGATAAAACGTCAACCTGGAAATGCTGAGGTCGCCAGTTCGAAACCCTGGGCTTGCCTGTTCAAGGCACATATGGGAGTTGATGCTTCCAGCTCCTCCCCCACTTCTCTCTCTCTGTCTCTCCCTCTCCTCTCTAAAATGAATAAATAAAAAAAAAAGAAAAATAAAAAAAAAATTGGCAAGAACTTTGCTGATCAGCACATGCCCTCTTTGTCAAAATAGCTGCACGGGAAGGCAAATCAATACCTCATGGCAGATTGGAGAGAACATGGGGTCAGAGCAGCCTGGGTGAACTGGAGGTCTCAGCAAGGGTTATTGATCACTGATCACTCCAGCCGTCTGCACTGTATACAGGCTTGCCAGGCAGACAGCACTCTGATGCTGGTAGACTAGACTCCACTCTGACACACAGGGGTCACCGCCGTCTTTATCCCTCAGCCTTTCTCTAGACAAGTACCCCACATAGCTCTTCCATGTGTGTTCATGTCTCTCAGAGAGGGCAGTGGTCATCGGCTTCCCAAAGGCGTGCTGAGTTGCTGAGCCTGTGACTCTGGACAGCCAGGACCGTCTGGTGTCTGGTGGGAAGCCGTGTTGGGGTGTTGCCCTTGAAAACTCTGGCAAGAGGGTGGAGACAATTATGGGCAGCAGCTACTGGAAATGATATGGGTGGCCACGTGTATGTGGTGGCTGGTTCACTTGCTGCCCGAGACTGGCACCTGAAGCATCCCGGGCATGTGGACCAGAGATTGCCAACCACTGACCTCTAAGATTGCTATTTACTGTTTGCTGTAAGTGCAGACTGTAATATCGTTGTTAAATGTGGGTTGTCGAGAACAAATAAAAGGAGATTCAGAATGCCAGCCCACTGAGTGAAAACGGGACTGTTTTCCCAACCAGCTGGGAGTGTCTTATGCTCCTTGCTTTCCTGACCAACATTGAACAGCAGTTTCATTTTGATCTTTTTTTTTTTAACCTGTGTTTCTCTGTTTGTTTGCTTTTAATTTTTGAAATCATGTTGGGCCAAAAGAGGAGACGGGTCCTCGATCGCAGGAGGATGTAGTCAAGAGAGTGCAGACCCAGAGGCCAGTCCCCCACAAGCTCATGTGTGATCTTAGAAAAGCTGCTGAACTCCTCTGGCCTTCAGTTTCCTCCTCTGTAAGATGGAAAGCTGGACTAGACAATCTTGAAGGCTATTCCTTATTTTCTAATTTTCTGTCTGTTAGTTTCCTGACTTTTCATTGAAATTTGGATTTTTACTTTTTCAAAGAAATGTGGAATAAGTTTCATGCAGAGAAGATTGAAATGGACTCACAGATAATTGACTGTCTTAGGCCTTGAACGGAGTAGGACATGAAGAGTGACTGCTGAATTAATAAATAAGCTGGCTATTTTAGTAGGAGGTAGGAATCGTAGAAGCTGGCTGAAACCTCAGGTGAAATGCCCACCTAAGAAAAATGAGTTTTATTGGCTTTATTGAATCTTATTAAGGTAAATATCACTGAGAAAGAAAGGTTCTAGCACCAGGAATAAACTAAAGTGTCTAAATCCATGCCTCTATTGCTCACATTGTAAATAATAATTTTACTATCAACTCTTTACCGAATGCTTAAAGGGCAGGCATTGTGCTAAGATACCTACCTGCATTATTATCTAAGTTCCACAACAATTCTGTGAGTTTAGTACCTTTATTATACTCATTGGAAAAACAGAAAGGGAACAGAGGCACAGAGGTGGTAAGAACCTTCCTGTGATGACAAGCAAGTGTGAGACCCAACCTGGGCTGGCGTCCAGGTCGGCGGACTCCAGGGGCCACACCCATAGCCACTAAGCACACTGCAGTCTCTTCTGTCGTGGTTAATCAAGGCTCAAGAAGTTCAACTGGAAGAGTCTGAAAATTCATTCTAAGGAAAAGATAAAAATAAATACAGTCAACTGAGTTCTTAGGATACATGGTTGGGCAAAAGTAGGTTTATAGTTGTTCATGTGGAAAAAGACATACAGGTTATGATTATCACAGTAGCTTTGTTAGCTCAAAAGAGTGTCACCGTGACATAATACACTAGGTCCAGTCTCGTAAGGGCCCAAATTACTGGCCTTCAGTATACTACTACTTCTGGTAGTCTTTGGAAGTCAGTAAATGATTCTGCATTTCTGCGACCCTGCTTGCAGGGCCCACTGCCCCCCGAGGAGCTTGAATTCAAACCTATTTTGCCTACCCTTGTATGTAAATATGTGTGTGTGTAATATATAAACCAGTTTTTTTTAATTGGCCAAACCAGTTTTATTTTTAATTGGGAAGGAAGCAGAGACAAAATGAACATGCACAGTAAGACAAGTGAAAACTACTAAAAAAATATGAGAGATGTACAGCCCTCTGGGAATTAGAGAAATGAATTTTAAAGCATAAGATAGCATTTTTTTTTTGCCCAAATGGACAAAAGTGAAAATATGGATACTTTCTAGTATTGCTGAGCATGTGGGCTAATAGATATTCCCAATAGCCTTCGTGGAAATATGTTAATTTGGTGGTTCTTTGGGAATATATCTTGAAAAATTAAAATTTGCACACCCTTTGATGTAGCAATTTGAATTCTAGGAACATAGCCTACAGACAAATTCACATATATGTGGGGAAAATATATACACAATATATATTTTAAATTGAAGCATTATTTGTAATAACAACGCTTTATTTTACCTAATACCCTCCAATAGTCAGGTTGTTAAATAAAACATAAATTTACAATATGGAACATTATGGAACTACTAATATAATCAAGTGTTATTTCTATAAGGTCCAGAGAAGATTCTCCTAAAATAAGTGAGAAAAAGAAGTTAATATCAATACAGGAGTTTATCATTCAATTTTATGTGAAACACAATCCAAATAAAGTTTCAGGATTCCTTCTTTAGGCCCCACCGTGCTAGAGACATTCTGAATTGCTGTTGTCCCCCAGATGACGTCCTGAGGGACCCAGCCCCTGTCTGTGCTGAACCATCATACCTCTCCCAGGGGGAATCCTGTAGACCTGGGTTCAGGTATGCCACAATCAGTTGTGTTGGGGACTGAAAAATCAACAGGGTTTTTAGAGTTATTTCTGGGGGACAGAGGTGCTGGGAACTGGCTGCTGCCCAACCCCCCACCTCACTTATTCTGTGAAGGTGTAAAAGGCTAAGCCCTTCCCCACACCTCCATGTATTTGCTCATCCTACCCCCCTGCCCCCCATGTTCCCTGGAGAGACTGGAGACAAGTTTCTTCTTTGTGTAAAGTTGATTATGTTTAAGTATTGGTGGGGTTTCTTTTGCACTTGGTGGAATTCTTGAATTGCCTTGGAAACTGTAATCAGAAAAGTCATTATTTGCTAATTTCCACTTTGCCCTATAAAATAAAGGAGGATGGGGTTTCCAGGGGCTGGCTGGCTGTTTTCTGCTAGGGCAATGTTTTCCGCTAGCAGTAAATGCAGGGCCCTCCCGAACCCATCTTTTATGTCTTTAATTCTTTAAGTCTATTTTCTTTAATTCCGGACCATTCCCACTCGGGACCTGAATACACTTGCCATGTCTGGCCCGTGGCAAGTGGCGCCTGAAACAGGGACTCGAGAAAGAGAATACAAACAAAAGAAGGAAGGCGACGGAACTCTCCCCAGGTGCACACAAGTAAGTAAGTTTTTGAAAAGCAAAGCTTGAAAGCAGAGCTTTGGGGGAAAGTATAATCAGGAATAAGAAATTATGGGGACAGTTAGGGTCAAAAGTGAGGGACCTTTTTCTTTTTGTACGAATTTTTGTTTTGTTTTGTTTTATTTTGTTTGCATTTTTCTGAAGCTGGAAACAGGGAGAGACAGCCAGACAGACTCCCGCATGCGCCCAACTGGGATCCACCCGACACGCCCACCATGGGGTGATGCTCTGCCCACCAGGGGGCGACGCTCCGCCCATCCTGGGCGTCGCCATGCTGCGACCAGAGCCACTCCAGCGCCTGAGGCAGAGGCCACAGAGCCATCCCCAGCGCCCGGGCCATCCCTGCTCCAATGGAGCCTCAGCTGTGGGAGGGGAAGAGAGAGACAGAGAGGAAAGCGCGGCAGAGGGGTGGAAAAGCAAATGGGTGCCTCTCCCGTGTGCCCTGGCCAGGAATCGCACGCTAGGCTGATGCTCTACTGCTGAGCCAACCAGCCAGGGCCTGTACAAATGTTTTTATTTGAGGAGAAAATGTTGTTTAATCAGGGGGAGCTAGAGATGGAGGAATGTAATTATGTGAAAACCCTGGAGTCTGAGGATGACTCGGGAGATAAAGATTTCACGGCTGTGGCCGTTTTAACCTTTGAGCCTCTGCAGCCCCCTGCTTTTCATCCGGTTGCCCCCAAGGTCTTTGTCTCAGACCCTTGGAGATCCCGCTCCAACAAGCTTTGGATCAGTCTCGAGATACAGGGGCCAAAACGGAGGAATTCAGCAAAATTAGGCAAGGCACAGACGAACGATTTCAAGAGTTTGTTTCACGGCTGATTCAGGCAGTTGAAAGAATAGTGGCAAAGAAGTTTATATCAGATTGTGTGCTGATCTTGGGCCTTCCTATATGCATGGTCTTGCTTTTGCCACAGCCCTTAAGGCGAGGCTCCAAGGATATTTTGATAAAAGGCAGGACAAATGAAAAAAGGAAGGTTGGGAAAATATTTTTGCCCATGGATCTTGTTTCCAAGGTGGGGGTTCAGGGCATTTTGCTAGAAACTGCCTTGCTTCCCCTAAATATCATCCTTGGCCTCCTTTTCAAGCCCAGCTGGATCCTAAGGATCCAGACCTCTGCCCACACTGTGGAAAAGGGAAACATTGAGCGAATAATTGTAAATCTAAATATAATGCCGAAAGACAGGTGATTTGGAGAGGCCGCATGGCCATAGCGGCAGCAGCTGGGTTAGGCCCCCACAGGTGGCAGCTGCTGCCAAGGGGCAAAGGATTCGAGGAGGCAGACAAGAAAGCCTTTCTCCCCCTGATCAACTAAGTCTGCTGCTTGGCTGGGGTTGAGGTGGAGAAAAATCTTGGCATAATCAATCTGGGCTGCCAGCTGTAGCAGCTATTAGAATTTGAGAATGAATAGAAAACTTAGGTATTAGGAAATTTGCAGCTTTTTCTTGTTATTGTCTAATATTCTTTAATGTTTTAGCTACAATCCTCTGAACTATCACTTTGTTTCTTTCCTATTCTTTTTTTGGAAATTAGTGTGGGGGATGCCTGTTTGGGTGTGGCCATGCAAAATTTTCATGCGGCCACTTCAAGATTTTTCTCGAGAGAATTTTGTTTGGTCTCATCGTCCTTTTGTCCCTCTCAAAAAAAGCCCTGACTAACATCAAGCAGGCAACCTTCTAATATAGTTGTACTCTGAAATCCTGGGTTTCTCTCTGATTTGTCTAGTTCATCTGATTCTTGTTTGTGTTTAGTCTTTGTTTAATGTTGTCTAAAATGTTATTTTTTAAGGCCTGAATTAAGTTCTTGCATGCAAAAAATTGGAAATGCTGGCTCTAATATTGAAAAAATAAAGTTTTATCTCTACATTTTTTTAAATTGGAACATGTACAGAGTGCTCATTTAAATTTAAATAGAATGAAATGTGGATCCTAAAGACTTGCTAATTTGGCCAGGCTGCTCCAAGCTGCTCCAGGCTGCAAGCCGGAAGGCTTGGAGCAGGGTGGATTTGCTTAACAAAATGTAAAAAAAAAAATTTCTTTACAGTGGGAAGATAACGAAAGTCATACTGGATTTTTCCAGCCTTAATATATTCTCTAAATTGCCTGTTGGGGTAGAAATGTTTTGAAAAGTATGGGAATGTTACTTGGAAAAGCATTTACTATATTTTGTTATAATTAACCTGGGGGCAGGTATTTCCTTATAATCCTATATAATCCTATTATAAAGTGTGCCCACCAAACACTTAAAGGTCAATTATAAATAATAATAAATGGGGGAGTCATATCCCGGAACTCCTGCAAACTTCTTTATCATGCTTTTTACTTAAAAATTTTTTTTGAATGCTGATGTACAGGGCCATTATGCAGCCAAGGTACTCTGGAATCCTACAAGAGAAGCCAAACCTCTTTCTCCTGCAAACTTCTACCCTCCTTCATTTGATCCAGGTAATAACGCTGTTCTGTTTTTCCAATCAGCCCCAGATATATGGAAAAAGTTTATATAGGTGGAGGAGGACCCTCAAATCCCTCAGCGAGATCTTCTGAGCATGGCTTTTAAAGTCTATAATGAGCGAGAGAAACAGGAAAAGGCAGACAGAGCCCAAAAAGAGATCAGGCAAAATACCAGCTCTTGGCATATGCCCTTAAAGGCTCCAATACCCCTAATGGGCCTCATAAGCCTCCATTAGGGCCCTGCTTCAAGAGTGGAAAGAAAGGTCATTCGGCTAAAGCCTGACTGGCTTCTCAGCCTCTGCCAGGGCCATGCCTTTGCTGTGAATAAAGGGACACTGGAAGGTAGGCTGCCCCCTCGCTCCTCCAAGGGAAGGTTCAGTCTCTTCCAGCCTTACCCCAGCCACCTGTGACCTAACCTTGCCCAGTCTGCTGGGACTTGCCACTGAAGGCTAAAGGTGCCCAGGGCTGTCGGCCCCATTTCATGTCACCGTGGACGAGCCTAGGGTAACTGTCCAAATAGCAGGTAAGCCGATCTCATTTCTTACAGACACGAGGGCCACTTACTCTGCCTTGTCTGAATATTTGAGTTCTGCTCATTCCTCGAAGATCTCTGTTGAGGGTGTTGATAGTCTTATTTTCCTCCCCATTTGTCATGGATCCACTGCCTTATTTAATATATAGTATCTCCTTACACACTTTTTTCTCCTCCTGTCTCAATGCCCCATGCCTATTTTGGGCTGGGACCTACTCCTAATTTAGAGCTTCTCTCTCTCTCCTTTTTACCCACGTCTGTTATGAATTTACCTCTACTACCCAGCATAATGTATCCCAAGGTTCTCCTCATCACCCCACGGCCGCAAAACTCCAGGGAAAGGCCCCATGGTTTCATTTCTCCAGGTTAAAGAGAACAGAAGCTCCATCTCCATACATGCTGCAGATGGCTCTTCCAGTTTACCTGAATCATTGCCAGCTAGAAGCAGTGGTCATTGGGACTTGGACTCTAGTTGCAAAGTGTGGAAATATGACAATTCCAGTGCCTTGTGGACTTTTCCTGAATGTGTGTGACTCCTGCTCCTTGGGACAGTTCTCAGACTGAAATGGGATTGGGTTGCATCTACAAATAATGTGGAGCAGTGATGGTGTCAACACGGACTTGGTGAAATTACATTATCATGTTAAGGACATTCAAAACTGCAAAGATTTTATTTTAGATCCTTCTGTGTTAGCTAAGACTTTGCTAGATAATATAATAGGCTTTAATCACTTCATTGTATTAAGACACTTGTTTTGGTATCTGCTAGCATTGGCTATTTTAATGTTGTTGTTTATTTTATATTTTTCCAGTCTGCCTCCAAATCAGAACATGGGAAATCGGATGAGTATAAATTACAGCACACGAATGGAAGTTTAAAAAATATAAAAATGGGATATGTTGGGGACTAAAAAATCAACAGGGCTTTTTAAATTATTTCTGGGGGACACCTGCCAAGAGGTGCTGGGAACTGGCTGCTGCCCAACCCCCCACCTCACTTGTTCTGTGAAGGTGTAAAAGGCTAAGCCCTTCCCCACACCTCCATGTATTTGCTCATCCTACCCCCCCCCCATATTCCCTGGAGAGACTGGAGACAAGCTTCTTCTTTGTGTAAAGTTGATATGTTTAAGTATTGGTGGGGTTTTTTTTGCACTTGGTGGAATTCTTGAATTGCCTTGGAAACTGTAATCAGAAAAGTCATTATTTGTTAATTTCCACTTTGCCCTATAAAATAAAGGAGGATGGGGTTTCCAGGGGCTGGCTGGCTGTTTTCTGCTAGGGCAATGTTTTCCGCTAGCAGTAAATGCAGGGCCCTCCCGAACCCATCTTTTATGTCTTTAATTCTTTAAGTCTATTTTCTTTAATTCTGTACTGTTCCCGCTCAGGACCTGAATATACTCATTACGGCTGGCCTGCAGCAAGTTGTATCCTTGTTTTGCTTCCATATTCATAAAATGTTGATGAGATAACACCCACTCTGTCTGTTCAAAGGACGTTTTGTGCACTTCAAATAAAAAGTATATCTATGTCAACACTTTCCAAGTTGAAATGCAGTACTGAGCGCGACTCTTCATCCTAGACCACAGAGATTCACAATTCTCTTCAGTCACCTTCATCTCCTCCCCTCCCCCACTTTCTCTGTGCATTATTTACCTGACTCCATGTAAAAAAGATAGAGGACTTTGAAGTGTGCTCTCTTGTACAAGAAAGATACCAGGGAACAGCCAAGGCAGAGTGTCTGAACAAATGATAAAACCAGGCAAAAGGGTTTGTTTTTGGTTAACCAAATTAGGCAGGTATGTGATACTTTCTTCTCCAAAAGTAGGCTGTGATGGAGATTGGACAGCTGATGCTTTAGAAGGTGGGAAGAATAGAAAAAGTGGCATTTTCAGCTACTCACAGTTATAGCTCCATGCTGTTTGCATTGGACTTGAAGAGCAGAGGTAATGACTGAGGTTAGAAGAGAGTCAAAATATTAGTGACTGATTTCTTCTGGTGTGCAGAAGGCATTCAGCGCTCCATGCCTGGGTTGCTTGATCTTTCTGTGTCAGTCACTGTGGCACAAAGTGTTAGCATGTATGCAGTGGCATCTTTCTGTGGCCGGTAGCAACGCTCCTGACAGAGTAAAATGACCTTTTTTAAAGCCAGTGCCTGGTCAGTGTGATTTTGGAGGTACCTTGGCTTACAATGATCTCTCCCTCCCACCTTCAGATGCTCAGAATTTCTTTAGCAAGACAATCTTTTGTTTCACAATCAGAGATAGACTTAACATGCAGATGCACATGTTTATGCTAGATTGTAAATAGCAGCTGCTAGGGGACCTGTTTTGATAAGTGTTAGAGTCCTAGATACCTAAAGAGGGCAGGGAGTGAGGGGGCCCAAGATGCCCCCAGCCAACTTCACCTGTTTTAATCCTGTGACCACCCCAGGATTTTTAGCTTCCTTTAATGCCTCTGAAACCTGCTAGGAGACTAGATAATGGCAGAAACAATACAAATATACACCAAGTTCCCCTAATGGGAATGTGTCCATGTCATGCAATGAAATGGCATGCAATTATCAACAAACAAACAAACACGTCTAATATGGTCGTTCTCCATATCTTGTATAGAAAAACCTTGAAGCTACATTGAGGAAAGCAAGTGTCATAGAGGAGGAAGAATAATGTCTGGGAGGTGAGACCCATAGGTGCAAAACATAATTCCGGAGGGATAGAAACGGAGGGTAGAGGCTGGGGGGGTGAGGTGATGGACAAGCAGGAAAATAACCAGACCTGAGGCTTAGGTAATTTGGGCGCTTCTCTCAGAGAAAAGATGTGGATGTATGCCTGAAGAAACTAGCTCAGGCCTAGGCAGGGCCCCTGGTCAGGGTTCTGCAGCTCCGAGTCCTGCTTCAGGGAGGCAGGGGTGGGAGAGGGTGAAGGGATACTTTAGAAAGCTGCCAGGGAGCCCTGGCCGGTTGGCTCAGTGGTAGAGTGTCGGCCTGGCGTGCAGAAGTCCTGGGTTCGATTCCTGGCCAGGGCACACAAGAGAAGCGCCCATCTGCTTCTCCACCCCTCCCCCTCTCCTTCCTCTCTGTCTCTCTCTTCCCCTCCCACAGTGAGGCTCCATTGGAGCAAAGATGGCCCGGGCGCTGGGGATGGCTCCTTGGCCTCTGGCCCAGGCGCTAGAGTGGCTCTGGTCGCAATAGAGCGACGCCCCAGAGGGGCAGAGCATCGCCCCCTGGTGGGCAGAGCATGGCCCCCTGGTGGGCGTGCCGGGTGGATCCCGGTCGGGCGCATGCGGGAGTCTGTCTGACTGTCTCTCTCCGTTTCCAGCTTCAGAAAAATACAAAAATACAAAAAAAAAAGAAAGCTGCCAGGAATGTGAGCCCTCTCACCTCTTCAGAAAATGAAATAAAAAAGATCAGTATGTTTGCCAAGGTAGCTTTGTAGAAAGAGAATTCACCAAATGATCAAGCCTTGTGAAAAATTTATGTTTATATAACCAAATCTATAACCAAGTTGTGTAAACCATAATAGTAACTACACTGATAGGTCATATTTCACCTGTCAGATTGGAAAAGATTAAAAAGTTTTAAAAACATAATTAGTGAGAGCATGGCACGTAATACATTGCTGTGATTTGGTACAAAATGACCTTCGTGGAAGATAGTTCCCATGTTCCCCACAATTACAAATGCGCATACCATGTGACCTGGCAGTTTCACCTGCAGGGATGTGTCCTCCAGGTAGGCTGGCATGTGTGCAAAGCAGCAGTGGCAAAGGCTATTCATTGCAGCCTTGTTTGTACCACCACACTATTGGAAACCTCAATAGGAGACCGCTTAACTAAATTACGGTATACCATTCAATACAGTACAGCACTGATACTATGGAGCAATCTTCATCTACATGTTGAAGTGAAAAACGCAAGCTTCAGTATATACTGCAGGCTGTGGTGGGTGTGATGTGTTTCCTATAAGCACAGGATATTTTTGGAAGCATTTTGCAAATAGCTAGTACTATTGGGGTGCCCAAGAAAGAGAACCAGATAGGGGAAAGTGCACACTTTTGTGCTTTTACATTTTGACACATGTCCATAGATAATGTTTTCAGAATATGATTTCTGAAAATGTTGAAACAGATTGTTTTTAATTCTGCAAAACTTATGGTAACCTTACACTCTCAGGAAGCTAAAGCTCGGGACTGTCCAGAGGGCGGCCTGTTCAAGCCCCAGACCTTCACAGAGAGAGCACATCCACATTTCACAGGGCACTGCCCCCTCCACTGGAGGGTAGAGCGTTTAAAAGTCTCATTGGTTGTTTAGTGATTCAGTGAATTTATGATTCCAAGTGAAGCATTTCCTAGGAGTTGTTTTAATGGGATCCCTCCCCTCATTTTCTAGGAAATGGTTCTGTAAATTTCTGGGAGCTGTGAATTCATCTCTGAGATGTACCCCATTACGGTGCTCTGTTCCTGATGATTAAAGGACCTCTTTTGCCCAGCTCCTCTGCGAGAGACAGAAAAAAAGACAAAGCCTGTGGTACCCAGTATCTCTCTCTTTATTATCCTCTGTTTTCACTGGAGACTTAGGAGTTAACTCTGCTCAATTCAAAGAAGACATATCCCTTTAGACATGATTGAAACCCAAACCTGAATCAGGCCCCAGAAGTCATCTGGAAACGGGCTGAGCCAGAGAGGGGCATGCTGGACGCTTGGATAATGGAGAAGTTGTAGTCACTGTGGTGACCCTGTCGGTGTGGGGCGGTGGGCTGAGCTCCGGTGCTGGAAACCTTATTGAACGGGCAGAGGCCAAGGAGCGCGGAGGCCAGGATGTGGGAACAGTGGTTGTTTGTGACTATCAAAGTGAACAGAAATTATGATGAGGGTGATGCAGGAGACAATGCCCGGGGGAAGAGTGGTCAAGGCTATTTCAATTACTGTGTCCAGTAAAGAAACGCTGCATATTTGTTCATCTTGATTTTTAAGGAAGAGGGAAGGCAAGATTCTGAAAGTGGCTGTGAGAAGCAAGGAAGCTGCCTACTCCCCTCTAAGCCCTCTGGCAGGGGCCTGTGGGGCAGAAAGGCCTGCCATTTGACAGGTCCCTAAGGAAGGGCCACGTTTCGGGGAGAGCGAGGAGGTAAAATTTATTGTCAGGGCTGCGGCTGATGATATTTATCAGCTGCAGTCGATATGATACCCTGGATTCGTGGGAGGATTTGAGAAGTGAGCACAGATGGGAGTGGTGGGAGAGAATTGGGCTTCTCATGGTCACTGTCCCAAGCAAGACTCATGGGCATTTTGGGTCAGTCTAATCAGTCTGTCAGTTTGAGGCGATGAGTCTTGTGCTGGGGTAGAGTCTTGCCACAGCACACAAAACTTGGGCGCCCCCTTTTCAATCCTGACATGTTTTTTTAACTTCCACTAAAAATGCTATCACGAGATGGGGAGAATATCGAATCCTAAGTGTGTGAGATTACTCTGATAATAAGAAAGCTGACCCTGATTAGGGCCCCCTGCTGGCTCCGCTGTCAGAGATTCAAAAGGTGTGAGGAACCTTTTGTTACTCACAGATTGTATGTTGCGAGAATTACATATTTAGCATTAAGAATGCGTTTCAAGATTGATTTAAAAAAAAAAAAAAGACTCGTATTTTCAGAGCAAAAAGGCTGGGACCAAAACCATTTATTTCCACAAGATGGTGCTGTGACTTCTGCCAAGCAGGGAAACTCCCATCTCCTTTAGGAGCCAGAGATCTAAGATCAAGTTTTGATTGGGGACCCAATCTGGGTGTGTTGGGTGAGTCCCTCAGAGAAGGACCCTGAGCCAAAATGCTCTGGAGGAGGTTGATTTGGGCAGAAAAGGCGAAGGTTGTCCCAGGTGACGATGCCTGCCGGCACCCTCACACACGTGCAGGGGGATGTCTCCAGGCTTTATGCTCGCCTTTCAGCCTCTCCTTTTCCAGAGGCTGCTCTCAGCAGTGTCAGACTTGTGTCAGGAATGGAGCCCGGACACTAAGGAGCAGCACAGAGTGCCCGCTGTCATGGAAACGGAGCTCCCACGCCCACCCACTCTTTCCACCCGGGGGCAGCCCAAGATTCAGCTCTTCAGTGAAGCCTCTCTGACGAGTCTGGCCCATATCACCTCTCTCTGCATTACCATCTCCACCTCTCTCTGGGCTTATCAGAGATGGCTTTGGCACAGTGGGTTGCCATTTCCATCTGGCTTTTCCAAGTTCTTTTGGGATGGAGTCTGTGTTGTAATTGCCTTTATATATCCCACAGCAAGGAGCATCTTCCCCTGGGTTTATGCATATTAATGAGAGCAGGAATGCAGGCAAGCTAAATGCTCAATAACCTTAGTTTGGAGCCTGGCTAAGTAGGAGGACGCCACCCCAGGTGGCCACTCCCTAGAGCTAGGACTGTGATCTTTTAAGTCACATCTCTAAAAGGACTTCAGTGTCTTCAGTGTCCCTGCCTTGAGGGGGCCATGAGGCAAGAATATTTGTATCAGAAGGGAAACAGAAAGATATTTCTACTGATGTGAATGTTGTCTCCCTCTCTCTGCAGCTTTATTCTTGTCTCCATTCTTATGTTTTTCATTCTTTGGCGATCAAAACTGTGACACAGCCACTGAAACTGGTCACTCCTCCTATATTTTGTCACCAGGATCTCTCTGCTCCCATAGGGAGACAAGGGCAGGTGACTGGGAGCTTAGGGCCATGGTGACCCCGGGACCTTCAGGGCCCGCTGTTAGGACAAAGATAGGAAGCTTCCGCGCAGCTGGCGGAACTGGGACTCCTGCTGGAAGAAGAGTAGGTGAGACCGAGGAAAGTGGGGACAGTCACTGAGGACTTAAACAGCTGGGACAAGACACTTCCAGAAATAAGCATCAGGAACTTGAAATGAGGGATAAAACCAGGGACTTTCTATTGAAGAGAAAGACAGTGTTTGACCAATTAGGGAAGAACTAAGAGTCTGACCTGGGCAGCGTGTGGTCAGGCAAGCAGTCATGAGGGGGCTTGTAGGACATGCATGCTACTGTGTTTGGACTTTATACTTCCAGATATGTGGCTCCTCTAAAGGAATGTTTGTTCCATCTTATTTAGGTGTAATTGACGAAAATAGTATATATCTACAGTGTACAACTTGGTATTTTGATACATATACATGTGAAGTGATCACAAGTGAGCTAATTAACATATCCATCTGTCACATAGTTTCTGTTGTTTCTTCTCTGCCACACCTGCGCCCCCTGGCGGGGAGCCCACACTGTCCCCTCCCATGACCAGTGACCAGAAAGTGCTCAGGCTCCTGGTTTGTATCTCCCCTTTCCCCTGTTGGTGCACCTTCCTCTGCCCTCCTCTCTGCCAGGTTAAGTCACAGAGTACTTTTTAAAGACAAGTCAATCCAAACTTCATTGCATCCTTTGCGTTTCTTTTTCCCTCCTTTCTGCTACTGCTGCACTTTGTGTGCCTCTCAACATGACACCATTCACTGCGGTCACTAGTTGCTTCCTGTGTTCCTCCTCTGTTCCTTGGGGGCAGAGTCTTGGTCTTCAGATACCTTGTTTTTAAAAATGCATATTGAGGAAATGAATAAAAGACAGTGAACAAGACAATATTTGCACCTTGAACAGCTCTTCATTTAGGCAGTTGACGATGTGCAGAGGATGAGAAACGGGAAGAGATGTGGATGAGAATGGAACTGGACAGCTAAGAGCCGGAACGGCCACGTCAGGGTGGACATGAAGGAGAAAGATGGAGAGACTGTGGTCAGCCGGGTTGAGAAAAGAACTGAATTCAGGGTCAGTGCAGTAGGTCCAAAGGGGAGTTGTAGGATCGGGAAAAGCGGAGTCCGAGAGGCTGGAGCCGTTTGCAGAGAACCAGCACTGGACCCGCTGCAAGTCTGTGTTGACCAGGTGGGAGACCCCGCCGGCGGTCGGTAACGTGGGCCGGCGTCTCCAGGGGGATATGTGGTCAGGACGGTGGCAGCCCCGGGGACAACTCTGATCAGTTCCTGCCTGGGAAAAAAGGTCACTGTAATTCCTTTATCAAAATATTTGGCTAGGGTGACAGGCCTGATTAAGAAGCCCAGACACTAAGAGCAAGTCTCAAGAAATGGCAAAGAAAAAGGAGAGAGAATCCTAGTTTGCAAAGTGAAGGGAGGAGGAGCCGGGAGAGCTGGACTGGTCCCCACCACGTGCAGCCCTTCCTGACAGGGAACCACCTTGGCGGTGCGCAGTGACTTTCCCCCTACCCTGGGAAGTGTCAGGTCAAGTCTGCCGGTGCATAACTCCCCGGATTAAGCCAGAGGGCATGGAATCAAGGGTGGTGACTTAAAAACAAAAGTGCTGATAGGTTGGGGCTGGCAGAACTGCAGGAGGCAAGTCTGTGAGACTTGAGAGAAGAAACAGGAACGGGGAGCCCGGGAAGCCAGCGCGGAACAGGAAGGAGAGCCAGGCAGGCTGGGAATGCCATGGGGCACCTGCGGCCACAGGGCCACTCCCCGCAGGCAGCATGGAAGAGCAGAGGTCAGCAGTTTCTGCCCCGGGATCAGGAGTTCAGACCGTGGCTTACCCGCACCTGCACGAAGCCCACTCTCCAGTCTAAAAATAGACAAATCCAGCTTTATTTAAGTGTAGTTAGTATGCAATGTTAATCTCAGGTGGACAGGATAGTGATCGGTGCTTTTATATCTGACAGTGTGATCACCGCACTGACTATAACCTGTCACTGTGCAAACTTACCACAGTATTTTTCACTCATCCTCACCCTCTACCCCTCCCCTGGAACAGCCATCCCTTCAGTCTCTGTTCTGTGAGAGGCATCATCACCCTAACAGGAGCTCTGATAACACACAGAGGAAAGACAGGGCAAATGCTGTTGTAGAGATGCTCATTCCTAGGCCCTAAGAGAGGGCCTCCTAGGGGGAAGGGAAGGGGAGAGGGGCGAGGGGAGAGGGGCGAGACTGGGCTGGGGCACACCCTTCCCCATACAGGAAGTCGCAGGGAAATATTAGGAAGAGAAGTGAACATCCAGGAAGGTGCGCTTACAGACCCAGAAAGTGACATTCAGAGACACAGGTAAGCCTACCACAGGGAGAGTGGCCCGGTCCAGGCTTGGGCTCAGGCTCGGGCTGGGGCTCAGGAGGAGACTTGAAGACACACAGCGGGGCAGGAGACACACAAGCAGATTTCAGAGACATGCAAAGGCACAGGAGGGGCCCTCCTCTCTCCCCTTTTGGTCGCCCTTTCTCTGGTCACTGCTGCGGGCTGCTGTCCCCTGCCCCAGCGCCCGCCGGGCTCCCTGGCCGCCTCTTCCCAGCTGTGACGCCGCGGAGCTGCTTTGACACCAATGGGGCCGCCGCGGACAGACCCTGCCCCTCCCCCAGGAAGGTGTGTCCCTAGTTCCCTCACCTGAAACTTCCTAGGAGAACCAGATCCCTCCCTCCTGGCGGGGCGGGGAGGGGCCGGCGCTGCGCGGGTGAGGCGGCCGCGGTAGCCAGGGCCTGTGCTGGGGACGGCCGGCCGGCGCCTGGGACCCCAGGGACTCCTGTGCCGGGACAGCATGTGACACTGCCCAGGTAGGCGCCCCCCTCCTGCGCCGCTCCGGGCTCGGGGCTGCGGGCTGCAGGCGGGCAGCTGGAGGCCCGGCAGAGGTAAGGGAGGGCTGGCCAAGATAGGGAAGTAGGCCTTTACCCTGGGGCCAGCCCCAGCCAAGTCCCCCCCCCCCCCCCCCCCCCCCCGCGCAGGCTCCGGAAATGGGGGGCTGGGCAGATGGGCAGAGTTTGGGGCGTGTGACTGAGTATCCTGGTCAGGAAGAGGAGGAAATGCTGTTGCTTGGAGAGTTCGCTTCCGGCCCGGACCCCGCCTTGGAAATGGGCACCCTGCCCCCAGATATTCCCAGGCCAGAAAGAGGGCTCTTCAGAGTCTGGGTCCTGGGAAGAGCTAACCCCGTTGGTGCGGGACACTGAGATTCTCTTTGTGGCTGTATCCCCAACTGTAGATGTTGTACTGTCTCCTTTTACTTAGCTAGGCCTGGGCCTTCCTTCACTTACCTGCCTGTGGCTCCCACTTACCTCTCTGCCCTGCTAGCCTGGGTGCTTTCCCCTGTAAAATGACTCCTTCCCTGTCCCCCTTCCCAGGGTCCCCATACCTGGGGAGACTTCCAAAGCTTCAGGTCAGTGGCAACATTGCCTTGTGAACAGTGGGGAGGTGGGAAGGGAGCTGTTCCGAGTTGGATGGGGTGGGGGGGGGGGGCAGCCCTGAGCATCATTTCCAGTTGCCTTCCCACGAGACTGTCCTCAGAGAGCTGGTCCTGGGGCTACTGGATTTTTGTATCTCAGTCCCTTCTCCTCTTCCTGGATCTTGGATTTTCCAAGAAGTGAACTCTGGCCAGGACGCTTGTCAGATTGAGGGGGAGGGGTGTGTCAAACAAGGGAGAGAGAGTGGCTTTCTCTTCTAGATCCCCCCCCCCCCCCCCGCTCCCCCTCCCGACTTTCTAGGTCCTGGTCCTTGGCCTACCACGGAATCCCAGCTCCTGGCTAGACAACTCCCACGGTGGCCTCTTTCTCAGACTTCCTGTTTTACCTGCACCGTGTGGAGAAGCTACTGGCCTGGTTCCTAGGAAAATGGGGGTCATTTGTTAACCAGTCTGAAACTGAAGCCCTGTCTACTGAGGGGGCTCTTGTGGGGTGGGGCTGGGAGAAGGGAGGATGTGGGTGTCAATTCTGAGTGAGACTGGCAGGAAGAACGTGTGTCATTATCCTGGAAGGGAAGAGAGAGAGGTCAGGAGGTGTGCAAAGGAAGAACTCTCACCAGAAGGATGTAGTGATTCTAAACATAGCCGAGAGTCTCCACGTATCAATGGTCCTTAGGGTGCCTGGCTGCCTACAGTGTGGTCTGTCTGAGGTTGTCTGTGGCCACATCAAACTCGGTGTATGTGGGATAGACAAGAAGATCTCATCTGTGGGATAGACAAAGTGTCTGGGTGGTTAATCACTGTGGTGTGGACAAGAGTGGGTCATTCACAGGGTCATGGGTTGAGCAAGAACTGCATTACTCAAGTGTCAGTGGTATAGATCAGACAGGTGGCTTATAGCATCTGGTGTCGACGGGGGTAAGCCACCCACCGTGTCTGTGGAGTGAACAGGAGCTGTGGCCATAAATAGTGTCTGCAAGGTGGGCAAGAACAAGATCACCCTTAGGGGCTGTGCTAAGGACACAGCGAGGCCACTCACACATCATCTGTGTGGGTGGTAGGGGGCCCACAGTGGGCTGTGGGGCACCTGTCAGCTCTGCCACAGAGCTGTTCTTTGTGAGCCCATTTGGTCCACAGGGCAGTGGGTGGCGGGGCATTTTCAGACGTCAGGAGCTAGAGAGATGTGTAGTACACCTTTCACTGGGATGGTGAGGCTTTCCTAGTATGGAGAGAACAGAGGTCTTGACGGTTACTGGTCTCATTTTTTACATCAAAATGAGAACATATCTTCTGATTGGGGGGTGTTTCCCTAAAATAAGCAGCAGCATTGTAATCTCAAGTATTTCAGTGATTTGTGGTATAGATCAGAATATTTTAAGCCGACACTGCCAGAAAACCCTGGAAGCATGCACCCCGGAATCACACACAGCAGTCAGCACAGGCTCAGTGGGGTGGAGGTGGGGGTGGGAAAGGGCTGCCTCTGAGTACAGGGTTACCTCTGCAGACTAGAGACCTGACTGCAGTAGGATTGTAGTAGGACAAGATCAAGTCCAGGGGATGGTGGCCGAGCCAGTGAGCACCCCATTTCCAGATGGATAAGGACCGTGTTAGAAGTGCTGTCCACAGGGTTGTAGGAGGCAGATGTGCATTGTATCACTAGAATGGAACCGAAGATGGCCGTGTAGCGCAGGGGTTGGGAACCTTTTTGGCTGAGAGAGCCATGAATGCCACATATTTTAAAATGTAATTCCCTGAGAGCCATACAACGACCCGTGTACGTTACGCATTATCCAATAAAAATTTGGTGTTGTCCCAGAAGACAGCTGTGATTGGCTCCAGCCACCCACAACCATGAACATGAGCAGTAGGAAATGAATGGATTGTAATACATGAGAATGTTTTATATTTTTAACGTTATTATTATTTACTAAAGATTTGTCTGTGAGCCAGATGCAGCCATCAAAAGAGCCACATCTGGCTCGTGAGCCATAGGTTCCCAACCCCTGCTGTAGCACATGGCATGTACAGAGATAGCCTAAATATAGCAGAAACACGTTTCAATATTTAGAGACTGCTTGTCTTGAGGACATGGCAGAGTATATGGGTGTAGGGCCAGGACAATGCAGATGTGGGTGAGCCAGGACTACAGGGTTAGTTACACTGTCTCCTTAGGCAGGCGGGAGTGTTGAGGGCATGTATTATTTCATGTGTGGCGGACAGAACAGGATCATGTCAGAGTCTCATCCATCGTGATTACAGTATTTTGTTTTTAGGGCTAGATATAGGCAGCAAATCTTGTGCTGTGTACACAAACTGGAAAGGGATATAAAAGCCCTCTACACAAGTTTGTTTATGTTAGCCTCAGTGGCTCTTTGCCCCATATAGATGGTATCTGTGCCAGGAACTTGTCACATACTTATCACCTCAGCAGGGTGGCCAGGGACCTGCTTGTTTGGTTATGTCAGTCTCTATTGTGTAGAAACTGCAGGGGTGGGTGATTGTGTTTGTGTGTGCGTACACGTGTGCACGCACGTGTATGTGGATGAGTGCTCATGCACTCACGTGCCCGTATGCAATATCTCAGCAGGACAGCAGGCCTTTTGGGTGGTGGGCATCTACTTTAAGCCTAGATGAGAGGAGGATGATACAGCTATGGGTCCCTCTGCTCCAGGCTCGTGACCTTCCAGATCTGTCACAGCTGGACTTCTGCGCGCTTATCATTGACGCGTCAGAAGACCTTGGTTTGAGTTCATCTGCACCATCGCTTAGGAAATCTGATCAAGTGACTAGATTATCTGACCTTCAGACCCCTTACCTGTTACTTAAAGTGTTTTGTCTGTCTCTAAAGATCCTTCCAGTTCATGGGCCCTGTATTTCTCTTACACTTTCCCTCTCCAGTCAAAAATAATTGCAATCCTTAACATTTCTATGACCCTTATATTTAACAATGCATTTTAAAGACTATCTTAATTTTCATTAGAATTCCTTGCAAAGGAACTGTTTTAACTCTTTATAAAGATAAGAAAATGGGTGTTTAAATAAAATGAGTCCCTAAATTGTTTTAAAATGAGCAAGATACAAAAAAAGGCAGAACTAGAAATTGAACAACACGCTTTTAACTCTGCATTCTTCCTTCCTTCCTCCCTTCCTCCCTTCATGCCATAAATCTTTGTGGGGGGGCCAACTCAGCTTCAGGCAGAGGGGACTGAGCAGTTCACATTGTCGTGTTTGCGCCATCATGAAAGGTATAGTCTAGTCCCGAAAATAGACATTAAGTGTGTAATTACAAGGGCCGTGAGTGTGAGTGCAGGAACGGCTTCTCCCGGGCGGGGGGAGGGGGTTTTAGGTGGAGGAGCAGCCCACAGGCAGTCCTCCTGGACCGGACCGAGGGGGGTGAGCAGAAGGGACCGGAGGCCAGCAGGGGGCTGGGTGCCGCGCTGACAGGTGCCAGGCTGTTAGGCCAGCGTGAGGGGCACAAACCCAGGCTGACTGTTTGGGCTTCCTCTCAGTGGCAGTTAGAGGCTGCTGACGAATGAGAACTAGAAGTGGGCTCTGAAGACTCACTCAGGTGCTGGGCAGAGAATGCCCTGGACAGGGGCAGGGAAGCCGCGTGAGGCCAGGCTGTGCCCGGGGCCAGTGCTAAGAGGGGGCAGCGGCCTGCACCAGGGTCGGGCGGTGGATTGGGAGGGAAGGGCGCAGACCTGAGGGTGTTGAGAAGGTGTGGTCAGTAGGACTTGGTGACAAGATTAGACATGGGGGGATGTGGGCCAGGAGAGAAACAAGAACTGATTCTGTAATTGAAAAGTATTTATCGAGCCCAGACTATGGGCCAGCTGTGGAGCCACGTATAGACACTGGAGCAGGACACCTGCAGTGCCTTGATCTTGTCCAGTTTACCACCTGTTGTTGGAGACAGGTGATGACTCCGAATACACACATCATTATAGAATTATAATTGTGCAAGTGCGACAGAGGGGAAAGGAAGTGAAGCACAGCAGGTACCTGCTGCAGAGAGAGGTGACGGAACCTGGTGCGAGGACCGGGGGCCCCGGTAAACTGTGTTCTCACAAGTAAGAAGAGAGTGTTTCTCATGTTGGTAGAGCCAAATTCTGACCAGAACCTCCAAAATAAGCTTCCATAGTCTGGTGGGAGTTAGCACGTGGAGACTGTAGGGGAGGCGGGCGGGGTGGGAGGCTGTGAGGACAGCAGGCCCGGGTCCTCCTCCTACAGGTTAGAGAGACGGGGGGGGGGGGGGGGACCACTTAGGTGCCGGTGGCGTGGCTCTGACGGAGGTGTCTCACGGTCCTGAGGGGGCGGCTGATGAAGGTGGTGCTGAGGGACGGGGAGAGACAGCCAGAGCTGAGAGCAGTGGAAACAGTCCTCCTCTGTGGGGTTCTCAGGAGTTGGCACAGTGTTGGCTGGAAGTGTGGAGAGGTCATGGGAGGAGTCCACAAGGCTGCTGGGAGACGGGAGAGTGAGGGGATGAGGGGGACACAGCCTGAGTGACCATCCTGAACCAGGGGACCTGTGTGTCTGCCGTGGCTCCGATCTACTAGGTCATTCTCCTTTAGGACAGCTGCCCCTGTAATTGGGGAGAGAGTGGTTCATTAGTCACAGGCTGTGCTAGATGCTGCAGAAGAGAAAGTAGGTACTGTCCTGACCCCGTGTAGAGGCGGTGACTGCAATGTCCCTCAGAGACGGGCTGTGATGACTGGACCTGTATATCCCTGTTGGCAGATGAGGATGAAGAGCCCTCACGCACGCCTCCCTGGGCTGTCAGGCCAGGGGTGTGTCACCTGCTGTGTCTGGGAGTTATATGGGACTCAGTCACTCTGGTGTCCAGAGAGTAGACAGGGCTCTCCTGTATGATGTAACACCATCTGAGGTAATGTCACAGGATGCGGGGTCCTCTGACAGCGAGGCTTTAACTGAATCACTTATTATCTGTCTCCCCCACACAACCTCTGGCTCCGTAAGGACATTGTCTCGTTCACTCTGGAACATCCCGCCCTGTGGTCTCAAAGAAATGGCCCGTTCTTGTTCTTCATGACCCGCCCCTCTGACAGGTGAAAGCAGGACAGGCGATAACAGCTTGGTCTTCTGTTCCTCCTTAGGGGTCAGCCCGATGGAGGCTGCGGAGCCCCAGCATGGAGCACCAGCCCTCGCCCCCACTGTGGCAGAATTCAGTGCTCTCCCCGACGCGCTCATGAGAAGCAGCCAGACCCCCGCCGCGGGGCCCGGAGGTCAGGAAGGCCGGGGCCCGTCCTGTCCGTGGGCAGAGGCACGTGGGCTCTTGGAGGCCCCCAAGAGAGATGTCAGAGATGTGAATGGCTGTGCCGCTGAGAGGATGGCCTCCTCCCCCAAGGATGCCCCTGTGGACGTGGTGACTGACCGGGAAGCCCTGGTGGCCAAGGCCCGGGACAATCTGGAGTACCAGGAGGCACTGCCCCACGGCCTGGTAGAAGGACAGGCAAGGACACTCACTCCCCCAGAGCTCGGGGCCTGCCCCGCCCAGGAAGAACACCTGGAGATGGTCCTAGCATCCAGTGAACTGAGCAGCAGGTCGGAGCTGAAATTCAGGCTGGAACCCCCTCCTTTGGCGCTGGGGACTAGACATGCAGGCAAGAAAGGGGACGCTTGTCCAGGTGCCTCTGCTCAGGCCTCGCATTCACCATTCCAGGAGGAGCACCCTGTGGAGCCCAGCCCACTGCAGCACGCTGGGGGCGGGACCTCCAGGCAGGGGGAGGAGCTGCAGGGAGGAGGAGGGAGAGAAGGGCTCCTGTGTCCCCAGGAGGACCAGGGGCTGGAGGGGCAGGGACAGGAGGAAGTGGGATTCGGGGAAGGGGGTTCTCTGGGGGACACTGTGTGTTCCTATGGGTTTCTAGGGGAGCAAGAACAGATGGGGGAGCAGGTCAATGGTACGAAGGGAGGACAGAGGCAAAAACAGGAGCAGGTGCAAGATGATGGGAGTGTGACCCATGCAAAACAAGGAGACAGTGGGGGGCTTTGTGGGGAATCCACAGGTCTGCACTGTGATGAGCAGGGGAGGACGACTCAGGGCCAGGAAGACCTCCAGTGTGCAGCCAGGAGGCCAGAGGAAGGCAGGGCGGGTGCTGGGTGCCAGAGCTCAGTGGGGAAAGCCGTGAATGGGACTTGGAGGCAGAAGCATCAGGGTCAACCAGAGAAACTGAGGCCAGAGGAGGAGGAGGAGGAGGCAGAACACAGGGACGGGGCCACGCTGGGGAGAATGGGACAAGAGGGGGACAGAGAAGAGGGGGAGGGGCATGGTGGCCCTCCTGTCCTGGCTCTGCTCTCCCCCGAGGTCTCCGCTCCCTCTGACTTGTGTCCAGAGGCCTGTCATGCCGAAAGCAGGGTTCCGGGGACCCAGACCGAGCTCAGGGGTGCGGAGCTGTCTGCCGTAGCTCCGACTCCTACACCGGAGCATACAGGACATTCCCGTCAGCCCCTTTCTTTGCCTAGCTCCCTTCCCGCTGGGGGGCCAACTGACCAAGAAGCAGCTCAGGACAGCCAGCAGGAGGGACCTGAGCTGGGGGCAGGGGCAGCATCCTGCCCGGGGACTGAGGCGGCCTGTGCCAGCTCATTGGAGGCTTCTCCGAGGACAGCAGATTCAGCGGCTTCCGCTCCTGCGGAAGCCTCGCCCAGCCCAGCTGCCACTTCCACCAGCACCCCGATCTCCAGCGCCCCGACCGCCAGCGCCCCGACCGCCAGCGCCCCGATTGCCAGCGCCCCGACCGCCAGCGCCCCCATCGCCATCCCCCGGAGACGGGCCTCTCTTGCTGCGTGCTCCCCAGAGACCGCCAGGGCCCCTTTCTCCCCCGCCAGCCCGTGTCCCTGCCAGGCTTCCGATAGCCTGCCTGCCGCCCGCCACAGCTTCCCCTCTGCAGCGCCCACCCTGCACCCGGGCGGCTCCCCCGGGGCCGGCCCTCAGGACCCCCTCGCCACTGTCCCGGGGGCCTCCCAGCACCTGCGGAGCAACTCCTTTCCGGGCTCTGGAAGGACACAGCTGGCTCCGGACCTGGAGGGAATGTCCCTTTCCTTCTCTCATCTGGAGCTGCCCCAGAGGCCCCCCAAGCCGGCCATCTATGGCTCCGTAATCCCAAGAAGGGACAGGAAAGGCAGTAGGGACTGCAGCGTTATTCCAGAATCATCTAGCTCCTGGTCTGCTCTGGGCCAAGACTCTGGAGAAGGCCCCTCCCGCCCAGACAGGCCCAGCAGCGCCCCCCGGAACTCAGCCTTTGCCCCAGAGTCTCCTGCCTGTGGCTTTTCGCCCCCCCTGGTCGTCGCAGAGATGAGGCCCTACGAACCTCCACCGCCCGCTCCCCCGGAGAAGAGGCATGGCCACCCCTCCGCGGTGGAGACAGATGGCCACCACAGTGCCGCGGTCCCCACACCGAGGCAGCGTAACTACCCTCCTCCAGTGGCCCGAAGTTCGGGGCTACACGGACCCCCCAAAGGCCCACTTCCTGAAGTTCCTGACCCCTTAGTGGCGAGGCGGTACCGACCTCTGCCCTCCACCCCAGACAGTCCGCACCGTGCTCAGACCTCCTCCCTGAGGCCGAGATACAACAAGCCGTTACCCCCAACCCCTGATTTGCTCCAGCCCCACCATTCCTCTGTTCCTGACAACAGTGCACGCACCTACAGGCCTCTACCCCCTGTCCCCATCCCAGAGCCTGTCACTGAGCCACCCCCGTTGCCCCCGAAGTCCAGGGCGAGGAACAAGAGCATTCAGGGAGCTCTCGTGAATTCAGGGGGTCAAGCCAGGCCACGGCCCCTTGGTCAAGAGTGGACGGTCTCCACTGCCCCCTCTGCTGGGCGAACCTCCTGGCCCCCCGCCACAGGCAGATCGGCAGACTCTTTGGCTTCTACCAGCAGGAGCAAGAGTGTCGTGTCCCCGGGCATGGCTTTCAGCAACATGATGAGCTTCCTGAGCCCCTCTTCCCCAACTGCCTCCTGGCCTCTGGGGCTCCAGGGACCCACCCCTGAACCAGGGCTGGCAGAAGAGCCAGAGGTCCCTGCCAGAGGGTCTCTGAGAAGAACAGCCCCTCAGGAAGAAGCCAATGGGCCGAGCAGGGCAGCCCTTGGCCAAGCAGGGCAGCCTGAGAAGCCCAGCCACCCCCACCTGGAGAAGGCTTCCAGCTGGCCCCACAGGCGGGAGCCGGGGAGGCCGCTGCAGGGCAGCGGAGGGCCGGTGGCCTCCAGCGATGGCGCCAACAGGCCCAAGGGCTGGCAGCGGCAGGGCCTGCGCAGACCCTCCATCCTGCCCGAGGGCTCTGCAGGTGAGCCTGGCTCCACTGCCACATCCCCAGCCCCACACAGGGCCTCTCCGGGCTCCCTGGGGCTCTCCCTTCCCCTACTCCTCCCCCTCCCTTTCGTCTGCCTCCCGGCCATGGACTTCTTTTGTTGTGTATCTTTTCTTCCCAAAGTTGTTCTGGATACCCTGCCCCCCTCACCGCCCACTTTCCGCTTTCCCACACCTGCTTGATGTCCCCCTCATCTTAGGGGAGACATCCCCTGCTTGCCCAGTTTACGTTCTGACATGAGGGGTATGTCCGGACCTGGCAGTGGTGTCCTCACGTGCTCTCCACTTGGCATCCTCTGCCGCAGAGTCCCGGCTGAGCCTGCGGTCCCCTCCCCCTGCTGCATCTCCCACTCCAGCCCTCACTGTCTTCTGAGACCTGTGTTCCTTCATCCCTTTCCATTCTCAGATGCACGAGGTCCAGTCATAGAAAAGTCCCCCAGCCCTTCAGACGCCATCGTGTTCCGGTGAGTCACCCTCTCTCCCAACGGGCACCCCTGTGCTCTCTTTCCTTAGGATTCTGAGATTTTTATTAGTTGACAAGGGTTCTTGGAACCCTGTCTCTTCCAGGGGGAAGGAGGGGAAGAGACAAGACACCAGGATTCCAGGGTATGGAGACCTTTGATCTACTTGGTCTTGTTGTCTGAGTCCTAACTTTCTGTCCTTCAAGGCCCTTTGTCCGTGAACTAACCGCCCTGTAAAAGTTCAATATGATATTCAAAAAAGCTCTAACCCACCTGAAAGTGGGTCAGGCTATACAACTTGTCTCTCGAAGGGACTTGTTCCTGATATCCCAGCCCATGTCCCAGAGGTTAGAGACCCCTCCACCTACAGTCCCCTCGGGCTTCTCTGTGTCTAACGGCCAGCAAGCACCCCGAGCTCGTCTGTGCTCCACAGGGAGAAGAAGCCAAAGGAGGTGATGGGCGGCTTTTCAAGGCGCTGCTCAAAGCTCATCAACTCCTGTGAGTATCTTGAAACAGCGATCGATGCACAAGGGTGTTGTGCCCAAGACTGGAGAGGGGATCGTGCTGTCAGCCGTGGGCGGGGGGCCCACGGGAAGAGAATGCTGCCAGGGGGGCTGCAGCACCTGGGGGCTTGTCCATCCCTGTGCCTGATTCCCCCCGTGTCCCTGACTCTGTCCGTCCGCCACGCTCCACCTCACAGCCCAGCTGCTCTACCAGGAGTACAGCGATGTGGTTCTGAACAAGGAGATCCAGAGCCAGCAGCGGCCGGACAGCCTGGCAGAGGCCCCCGGGCCCGCCTCCCCCCGGCAGCCCCGGAAGGCCCTGGCGTCCACGGAGTCCTACCTGCAGCGCGTCTCCATGGCCTCCCGCAGCTCCCTGTGGCAGGAGATCCCAGTGGTCCGCAACAGCACCGTGCTGCTGTCCATGACCCACGAGGACCAGAAGCTGCAAGAGGTGCTACGGGGCAGGGCGGGGGTCGAGGGGGTGGAGGGGGAAGCAAAGACCCCTGTGCTCACATCCTATCTCCTCGCCGCGCCACTACCACCACCACCGGCACACACTCATGCATGCCACGGCCATCGGTCATCTCCACGCTGGTAGACTTGAATGGCTCTCTAAAGGCCACCACTGTGCTGTCTCTCCTCCTCCTCATGCCATGGGCCGTTGACTCCCGCCTGTGTGTGGTTCAGACTCCGACAGAATGGCCACGCCTCTGAGTCTGTTGGGAGAAGTGTGGCATTAATCCCATCACTCCTGCTTCGGGCTATACTGAAATTTCCCTTCTTGACCAGGGCTTCAAGCTCCACTAAAGATTTCCTCGTCAACCAGGGCGCACCAGAGGCTTTTTGTTAGATCCCTTGAAGACTGAGTGCCCCCTGTACCTGTCCTGTGGCCCACTGGATGCACAGAGGTTTTAGAATGACCATCAGTCTCTGTTTGGTCCTCTGTTCCAATAGCAAGACAGTGGTAGAGACTGTTTTTCTCATGTGAAGTGATTACGCTTGATAGGTTTTACGTGAAGAGTTTCTCTGATAATCTGAAATATGGAAGACATAAGAATGTTTCAAAAATGTTTAGGACTTAAATTTCAAGTCAAGCCTGGGTGTCCATCCTGGCTTCACCATTTATCAGCCGTGTAACCTTTGGCAAGTGGTATAACTTTACTCAGTCTCAGTTTCCTCATATAAAACTTGAGGGTAGTGGATACCTACCTTTCAGGTTTGCCATGCAGTTTAAATAAAGTAACGCATATCTAGCTTTTAACACAGAGTGTGGTACATAATTTGATACATATTAGTGCCATACTCTCCCCTTTCAGAGTTGGGAAGCAGAAAAACTTTGACCAGAAGGACTTACAGATAAATAATGTTTTTACCAAGTTAAACTGAAGCGGGTATAAATTTTAGGATTTTTGAAGTTCTGATTTGGGACCCTGTTCTGACTTCAGCTTTCATAAAATAGCACTTCTGGGGTCTGCAAATGCTTCACTGACTCCATTCCTTCTGACTGTCACAACGTCTCTGTGAGTTGGGGTCACTATCCCAGCACAAAAATATAAGAAAACAGGTTCAGAGAAGTGAAATGAGCCACCCAAGGTTGTGTAGTCAGAATGTCAGAATGTTAGAGCCAAGATGCAGGTGAACTTCTGTGTCCTCCAGCACTGGGCATCCATTAAACCACAGCCACCCCATCTCATTCTCAAAAGTCCTGCTTCCTTCCATTTCTCCTCAAACCTCAAGTCACTGTCACCCCCTAAATGTCTTCCTCTCTCAAAGTTCCCTGGCCCAGGAAGTGACTCCGGCATTCACCCAGTTACCGAACCCAGAAACGGAGGCACTTGCTGTGATCCTTCACGGTGTCCCTCCTGAATGGTCCTGCATCTGGCTCCTGTCTCCTGTCCCGGTCCCCCTCCAGACGGCTATCCTGTCCCCTGTCCCTGGTCCCTCTCCAAATGGCCATCCTGGCCTTCGTCTCTCACCTGGAGCTATTAGGACAGTTCTCTGACATGGCCGCCTTGCCCCTTCCACTCTTTTCTCCACTCTGTGCTTAGAAAGGTATTTATGATCACATTATCCCCTAAAGCCCACAGTCTTAACCCCAGGCCGGGTTACCTTGTCACCCCTCCTGCAGACCTCCCCTCTCTGACTCTCCGGCTTCCTCTCCCGCCACTGCTTTAGAACACGGTTCCAAATTGTTCGGTATAAGTTTCCTGAAAGCATCTTCTTCTCTTACACCTTGGGGTAATCCTCTTGGGGGATTTGCCCTGGTTCCCCCCTAGGCTTCGGTGCTCTGTTCCCCTTCCCTCAGTCAACATCAGGGTCTGGTGTGACGGCAAACAACAGAAGGGCCTGTCTTGTTCACGGTTCAATCCCTAAAACCTACACTAGGGACTCATAAAAGGTTTTTCATTAACCTTTGTCCTTCCCAACCTCCTAGGCCAAGTTTGAGCTGATTGTGTCAGAGGCCTCCTACCTGCGCAGCCTGAACATAGCCGTGGACCACTTCCAACACTCGGCCCAGCTCCGGGCCATCCTCTCCAACCAGGACCAGCAGTGGCTCTTCTCCCGTTTACAGGACGTGCGTGACGTCAGCGCCACGTAAGCGCCCTCCGCCCCCAGCGCCGCCCACGCCCCTCGCCGTCTTTAGCCTAAGCTTCCGCTGGTGTTTCCCCGCTCAGAACCCCTCTCACGGCCCCGTGATTCCCACTGGCCTCAGAGGAGCGGAGAAAAGGCGAGGACAGGCTGGCGGGTGGGTAGGTCCGTGGGTGGATGAAGATCCGCCCGGGTTGAAGGTTGGGATGTTCTGTGGGCGTGCGAGGCGTTGGAGGTGGGATTGGGAAGCCTGAACGACTAGAAAACCAGAACATATTTTTAACAAGGGGCAAGAAATGGAACATTAGGACCAGAGATTTAGATCAGGGGACAACTTGGAGCGGCCTCAGAGAGAACTCGAGTGCCTAGCAAAGGGCACAGAGCCAAGGACAGTCCGCGGGGGCTGTTGACGAACAGATGTCGCAAGCTCAAGGCGCAGCAGGCCAGCCGCTGCTCACCTGACGTGCACAGGCCTCACGGGACTTGTCTGCCTCGGCGCAGGTTCCTTTCAGACCTGGAGGAGAACTTCGAGAACAACATCTTCACCTTCCACGTGTGTGATGTGGTTCTGAACCATGCCTCCAACTTCCGCCGGGTCTACCTGCCCTATGTCACCAACCAGACCTACCAGGAACGCACCTTCCAAAACCTGCTGTGAGACCTGAGCCCAGTTCCGTCCCCACGTGGCCCGGTAGTGACCTTGCACCCAGAGCCCCGCCCCCAGCCCGAGTGCTGTCGCTGGAGCATGGACTCTTGTGCCTGCTCTGTGGTCTGGAGCCCCACCCCACCCTGCCTGTCCGAGGTCCTCGGCCGTCACAGCCGGGCCCCATGTACGTGGGTCCTGCTGTTCCCTCCTGACCCAGACGCTCCGCTGAGTGTCCACTCCGCAGCTTCCCAGTGTCCCCGTCCTCCCCGCCCCTCCTGACCCGGGTCACTTTGTGCACAGGAACGCCAACAGCAGCTTCCGGGAGGTCTTGGAGAAGCTGGAGAGCCACCCCGTGTGCCAGCGCCTGTCCCTCAAGTCCTTCCTGATCCTGCCATTCCAGCGCATCACCCGCCTCAAGCTGCTGCTCCAGGTACAGACGCCAGGGGGGCCTCGCCCCTCGGCTCAAGGGGTGACTCCGGGGAGCCCGAAGGCAAAGGACTGGCCCTTCTCCGGCCACTGCCCCACACTCCGTGGACGATATGAGCAGTCTCCCCACGGCCCATGCCCTTCTTTCTCAGGGTGAATTCACAACTAAAATTCTGTCCCTGAGCTTCTGCGTTAGCCACCCTGCCCCTCTTTCTGCTTTCCCCCCTCCTCCATGGGCCGCTGTCTCCTGCTTGTTCTGTAGAACATTCTGAAGAGAACACAGCCTGGCTCTGCCGAGGAAGCGGAGGCCACAAAGGCGCACCACGCCCTGGAGGAGGTAGGTGGGCCCCCACCCCCATTCCCCTTCACAGTGAAGTCTTCCCCCGCCCCGTCCGCGACCACTGCTGATGGGGTGGCCCGGCCCCTCGCTGCGCCACCAGGCCACCCTGCACACCCAGCCGCCTGCCCCACCCCGGGGACACACACACCCGGGCACCGTGCTCACTCTCACAGTCTCCAGATCTGAGCTCACTTCCTCTGCCCAGGAATGCTGGTCATTTCATGCCAAGTGCACCAGGGTCCTTGAACTTCAACTCACGGCTGCCTTTACGCAGTTCAGGCGGCTGTCGCTACTACTGATTTTCAGGTTTCTTGCAGGGGACCCAAAGGGCACAGCCTCTAATGCAGTCTGTTCCTCTTCCTCGCCCAGCTGATCCGAGACTGCAACGACAACGTGCAGAGCATGCGCCGCACGGAGGAGCTCATCTACCTGAGCCAGAAGATCGAGTTTGAGTGCAAAGTGAGTCCTCAGCACAGCCGCGGGCCTCCTGCTAGCACCCTCTGGCTCACGCTGACCTCAGTTCCGCATGCCTCAGTTCCGTCCTGTTTCTGGGGTGCCTGCTCCCTACCTCGCTGTCCGTGGTACCTTGCTAAGAGAAAAAGTGGAGATGCAGAGCTGCGCGTCTCGCCTTTGGTGGCGGAGTAGGAGGACGCAAACCCGCACACGTATTTGTTCCTGTGTGCGTAAGAAACTCCAGGAGGATGCCTGAGAAATGGCGGACAGAATGACCTGAGGGCACAGAGTGGGTTTGGGAGCTGGGCAGATGAGAGAGAACTTATCAATGGAAGCCTTTATAAAGATACATTTCTGGTGCTTCAACCAATCAATATCTCTCTCTTTTTTTTTTTCAATCAATATCTTTTTATCTCCATCTAGTGTAACCAAAGCGATATAAAACTGAACCCAAATCTAGGGCCAAATCTCCCGTCCAAATGCAGGTGTGCAGTACACCGGACAGTCCACATTTAAGTTCCAAGTCAGAACAGATACCATTCTTATCTCCCTGCGAGAGGGAGTGCCCCTTAGCCACATATTGATCATAGTTTCCACCTGGATTCCTTTACCCAAATCCCAGCTCCAAGCGGATTCTACCTGTTTTTCCTGAATCTCATTCCCACCCCTGATTCCAGCTGCTCCTCTGTCTGTGGTCACAATGAAGGAAAGAACTTCTTCATTGTCAGAACTGCCCAAATCTTCCAGCTTCTCAGACACACGGAGGCGGGTCCCTGCCATCTTCTGTCACACGCCCCAAAGGGCTTTCCCGTGTCTTCTCCAGTGCGGGTGTCCTGAGCTTTCTCACAGGGTCGCTCTTCTGGGCGGGATCACAGGCACCTTCTGGACATGGCCCCCAGTGGACAGCGGTAGCTGAAGGGTTTTAGAGAAGCGGTCTAAGGGGATGGGTGTGAGCCAGAGGGCAGACGGGGAGAGAGGACTGTCGAGGACTCACGAGGAATGGCCCGGTGAGAGGAGGGGGGCTGGGCGCAGCCTCGCGCTGTGCTGTCCCGTCATGACACGGCGTCCCTGTCCCTCCCGCCCTGCAGATATTCCCGCTCATTTCCCAGTCACGCTGGCTGGTGAAGAGCGGAGAGCTGACGGCGCTGGACTTCAACGTCTCCCCGGGGCTGCGCAGGAAGCTGACCTCCCGTCCCGTCCACCTGCACCTCTTCAACGACTGCCTGCTGCTGTCCCGGCCCCGAGAGTCAGTGCCTGCCCTGGGGCGGGGGGGTGACGAGCACAGACGGGGACAAAGAGGGACAGCGAGGGGTCCTGTTCCTAGAAGACCCTTTTCAATGACCTGATCAATGGTGTCCAGGTTGTGGCATAGAGGAGAGAAAGAAAGATCTAAAGAAAAAAAGGGGGTCCTACCAAATTGTTACAGGATCACAAGGCACAAGACCTGTGCCACGTTACAGACACGGAGCAAACTGCAGCAATCAGCTATTGCGTCGCAGACGGTCAGTCTAGTCTCTGGTTTCTCTGGGCGGGGCTCAGCCTGCCAGCCCAGCCGTACGTAGCCAGTCCCAGATCCTAACTCTCGGGTCCTCAGGGCCTTAGAGAATTTATGTTGGTTCTGTCTCTGCAACTCTTTAAAGTGGTGAGGTATCCCTGAGACTCGATCGGTGGCTTGCCCAGCTACTGACAAGTCCCTGGGGCTCTGGAACTCCATCTCAAGAGTAGGTTGACACCATCTTATGGTTTTTATGAGAATTTTCAGGCTCCACATGCTGAGGGCAGGGATTTGGGATCCAAAGACATGAGGCTGATGAAGTGTGACCCCTCTGGAATGTGGTTGACAAGCCCGTGTTCTGCAGGGGGAGCCGCTTCCTGGTGTTTGACCATGCCCCCTTCTCCTCCATCCGCGGGGAGAAGTGTGAGATGAAGCTGCACGGAGCTCACAAAAACCTCTTCCGGCTCTTCCTGCTGCACAACACGCAGGGCACCCAGGCCGAGTTCCTCTTCAGCACGGAGACGCAGTGAGCTGGGGCTGGGCAGAGGAATGGTGGAGGGGCCAGGCAGCCCGGGGCGGGGGTAGGGAGGCACAGCCAGAAACAGCCATGGCACTAGTTGGCCCATTCTGGACCCAGGAGCATCTGTAGAGAAACCCAAACTCCTAGAGCTAATAAGCACCTGCAGGAGATTGGGGTGGGAGAGGTGCGAGGCCACCACCGAGGCGGCTAGTGCCTGTCGTGTTCCCTTTAGTGGAAAAGGACAAGGTTCTGAGATACCATAAAGGAGATGGACCGGTGTGGATGGAGTCACTAAGGAATTGGATTACAGACGTCTAGGAATGAATGAATGCCCAAGTGTGCCAGCCAGAAACTCCTCATGCCCAAGGCTGGCGGGCACGCGTGTGAATAAGACAGGTCCTGGGTGCCTTTGGCTTTCCTTACTCCCACCTTCCAGCCCAGTCCTGTGGTGAGCAGAACTCCATAGCACTGAGGACTTTGATTTGTTCACCTTTTAAATAATCATCAAAAAATACATTTACACTACGTACAGTTTGGAGAATTAAAAAAAATAATACCTATAAAATCTCGTACACAAGAGCCGATGATAATGAACAGCTATAAGACTGCACCTGTTATGGATGTTGCAAATGGTGTAGGAAATCTTTAGAAAGCTTGACATCATACCTAATAGTCTGAGGGTCCTCGTGCTTCAGACGCTCTCAGTTTTGTCCCTTGGAAGACATCTCAGGGTGGGATCAGTAATGCTTGCATTCACCTACGAAAGGAAGGGCCTGGTGCAGGGGTCTGTGTGCAGAATGTCACCTGCACTGAGCAGCCAGCTGCAGCCTCCTGTTCTTCGACTGGTGCTGTGGGCAGCGCCCTCCAGCAGTGACAGGGCAGCTCTCTGTGACTCCGGTGTGCTTGGAAGCCGAGGCTAAGATAATGCACAGACCTTTAGATAATTACAAAATTAGACCTGGATGATATTACACAAGAAAAATTAGGAGATGTGCCTCCCTAATCTAATTATAATTACAGAGTGATTTGCATCTCTGAGACGTGTAATAGAAGGGAGATGGGCAGAGGAGTGTCGGGAATTATGCAAAGTGACAGAGAGAACCTAAACTGAGATGAGCATTTTGCTCAGTACAATTCTCAAATGGAAAATCTCCCTGTTTGTTATTGACAGTTGACTTTATTCCTCCCACCCCTGAGATGCCACTCACAGGATAAATGTGGGAAGAGAAGGGAAAAGTGAAGGCTGACAAGACACATTAATGTACAGCTCAAGACCCCGTCTTGTCCCATTTCCAACCAGAGTCCCCTTGACTTTTGTCGTAGATACCACTGAACTAGACAACAAACTTTTCCCACCGTCCTGTTCACGCCCCATCATTGTCCCTTGTCCTGTCCCCCGCCCCAGAGCTGTAGTGACCCTGCTTTCTCTTCTCAGGAGTGAAAAGCTACGCTGGATCTCGGCCTTGGCCATGCCGAGGGAGGAACTGGACCTGCTGGAGTGTTGTGGTGAGTGAGGGTCTCAGAGGAAGAGAAAAATGGCGGGGCCAGAAGTCTCCTTCCGAGGCAGGAGATTAGAGGGCTGGGCGGTGACTCTGGGAGGCTTCCATTTACTGCTCTTGCGCAGAATCCCAGGGCGGAAGACTGGCTACTGGAGGCTAACCACCTGAGATGCATCAGCTGGAAACTGCCCGTCACCATGGCGATGCCTAGCCCACCCCCACTCCATGCAGTCCCTACCTGGGGCGATAGTTTGCTTTTTTTGAATATTTGTCCCCTTAAGCCTACCCTACTGGGTTTTTGTTTGTTTTTTGCCTGGATGTTACCTGGCTGAAGGTCTCAGGGAAACAGAGAGAAAGTAGGGCTGGAGAGGGAGTCATGGGACAAGAGCCACACAATCGTTTTGTGCTAAGCACACCCCTCCTGTGTAGGCTGACCTGAGACCACTGCCCGCCCCAGGCTTCCCGGTGCTCACTGGGGGCCGTGCACCCGCGCTTGCGCAAACACACACACACACACACACACACACACACACACACACACACATACACGGACTATAAATGTGTCTGTGCACTCTGAGGCTGCTTAGTCCTGAGCTTCAGAACTGCAGGAGGTTCTTCGAGAAGTTTCTTGGTCAGCCCAGGCTGGCAGGAGAGGAAACCGAAGCCAGAGGGCAGGAAGTGCCCCAGGGGTTCCCTCACAGAGTGAGTCACAGGCTCGGATCTAACAGTCTAGCTGCAGACCCGGATACAGCCATGAAATAGCTAGGTAAGGGGAAAGTGGTTCAGCCCGACTGCCGGCTGGTTCGAAGGCGTGCAGAATCCGCTGAGGACTGCAGTGGGGGAGGCTGTGGAGGGCGGGCCGGGCTGGAGAGTCTATGTGATGTGTCACTAAAGGGGCTCACAGTGTATTTCTCAGTCCCTCTTCCCCGGAGAAAGAGGGTTTTGGTTTATTTCAGTTCTGGTATTTCTGTTTCCCTGTCAACCGTTTCATTCCCTGGTAGAAGATGAAGACTTCCCCAGTGGTCTCTATCATCTGTAACTCTCAAAAGCCCAGCCTTTCTCGGGCCCCAGTCCTCCCAGCGTCCCCTGTCCCCTGCCGTTCCTTCCTCGTGTCCCCCACTGGCCTCTCCTGACCCTCCTCACACTCTGCTCGCCCACAGACTCCCCACAGGTGCAGTGCCTCCGCGCCTACAAACCCCGAGAGAATGATGAGCTGGCTCTGGAGAAGGCGGACGTGGTGATGGTGACCCAACAGAGCAGCGACGGTGAGAGGGGGACTCCGAAGGGGGCTGGCTGGCCCTGGAGGTGGGACGCCGTGACAGAGTAACACAAGCTGGGTGGCACAGAGCAACGGAAGCGTATTCTCTCGTGGCTTTGGAGGTCTGAAGTCCAAAATCACAGTGTTGGCTGGGCGTGCTCCCCTAAAGCCTCTGGGAAGGTCTCTCCTCGCCTCTCCCGGTGGCTGTCACTCTGGGTGTTCCTGTGGCCCGTGGCAGCGACACTCTGTCTCTCCCTCTGTCCTGCTCCTGGAGGTGTGTGTCCAAACTTCCCCCTTTCTATAAAGATACCAGTTTTGGTGGATTAATGGCCCACTTAAGTATGACCTCATCCTAACTTGACTAATGATATCTGCATCAACCCTATTCCCAAATAATGTCTCATTCTGAGGTACTTGGGGTTAGGACTTCAACATGTCTTTGGAGGACCACAAATCAACCCACGAGAGTAGAGGACACTAAGGAGTAGGCAGCTATAGACCTGGCCAGGCAGATCAGCCCAGGGGAATGCCCCGGGAAGTCGGGGGTCCCTGCCCTGGGGGTCTCCAGGCCTTCAGCGTTGTGATTCAGAAGTATCTCCGGGAAGGAGGTTCAGGGGAATGATTGTGAGCGGTTTCTGGATAATTCTCCCCCCCTCCCATTCCCGCAGGCTGGCTGGAGGGCGTGAGGCTCTCTGATGGGGAGCGCGGCTGGTTCCCTGTGCAGCAGGTGGAGTTCATCTCCAACCCAGAGGTTCGTGCGCGGAACCTGAAGGAGGCCCAGCGGGTCAAGACAGCCAGACTGCAGCTGGTGGAGCAGCAGGCCTAGCTCGTCTCTGGAGGAGCTCCACTGAGCTTGCTGCAGACCAGGTGTTCTCAGAGAGGGCTGGCCCTGCAGCCCGGTGACGGAGACCTTCAGTGGCCCGAGAGCTGGACCTTCTGCGAGCCCAAGGACAGAATGCAGCTCCCAGGCGCTAGTCCCGAGCTCCTCTGCTGTGCTTTGTGTGTGGTCGGGACTTTGAGGGACTCTGTGCTGGACTCAGGAAACCTTTTCTTGTAGGAAAAGGGGCCGATGGGGTCGACACCAAGGGACTTGACATCCCCCCTATAGTGCTTAAGCGTTCTCTGCTTCCGGAGCACAGGGTCAGAGCGGACCTGAGTTCCCTTCGTGGCCATTTGTTAAACAGAATCTGACTCCGTCCCCTGGAGGAAGATGTCTAAGGGGTTTAACGTGTCAGACGGGAGGGCCAACTGGTGACCTCTAGGGGATCTTCCAAGCCTAACGATCTTCTATCGTTCTTGGTATGAGGCCGGTGCATGCATCTCTGGGATCTGCTGGTGGGAATGTGAGGGTAATGCTCTCTCACGCTAATAAACTTGGCACTGTTCCGAGTGTCTTCTCCTGAGTCCTGAGCCCTGGATGAGGGTCGGAACATGGAGTCCTATAAGGCTCTCAGGCTGTTTGATTTTGGTGTCATGAAAGACCAAGATGGCACCCAGGGGATGAGGTCTGTCACCTCCTGCTTTATGACTCTCGAGAATTTAGGCAGTTTCTCAGCTTGTTATGGCCTGAAAGGTTGTATGAAACATTAGAAGGAACTGATGGGTAATGAACTTTCTCTTTTACTGGACCTTAAGTTATAGCTATTTGGGTGGATTTGGAAATCCTACTCAGACCATTGGCCATTTTATATTTCGACTTGAGTTATTGTGAAGGTATCTTCCCATCTGTTTCATCCTGTTTGTGGAAAGTAGTACAGTTAATGGAAAGAGTCTTGGAGTCCAAGTCAAGAGACGTACAGTTTGGTCACCACACCCAGTGATTTAGCCTGACCAGGTCTCATTTCCTTAAACCTAAAATTCAAGGTTGGACCAAGTCACCTCCAAAGTCCTATCCAACTCCACAGTGTATGATCATCTCTGATCAGATCACCTTTCTCAGTTGAAGAGCATCATTTTTACATTGTTTTTTCTCCTGTGAAGCGCTCGCACAGAAATAGTATATAGCCATCTTTTCAGCTGGGTCATTCTAGTTCTTTCCAGGAAAGCCCACGTCCCTGCCTCCTCTCTAGGAGGCTCAGAGATGAGACCATACTGCTGTGTTGTACAGAGGTAAGACTGATTCTGCACTCACCCAATACCCAGCTAACGGTGACCTGACGTGACATGATGGTGTCACTCTTGATAACACATTTTGTTTTCAATTCATCCAAAAATGTAAGCAGCTTAATTTTTAGAGATGCTGTTGCTATTGTAATTAAGATAGGGCTAATATTAATTTATCCTAAACAGGTTGATACTACTAAACAATCTAACATGGGATGGTTTTAGAAAAATCGGCTGAGTTTTACTTATTTCCATAAAGCCAGCTTTTAAATAATATATGGCATATTAATATATAGAGAGATTATATGTAAACTAACTTTTTAACTAACTAACTAAC
This sequence comes from Saccopteryx bilineata, assembly GCF_036850765.1. Taxonomy (NCBI): domain Eukaryota; kingdom Metazoa; phylum Chordata; class Mammalia; order Chiroptera; family Emballonuridae; genus Saccopteryx; species Saccopteryx bilineata. The sequence goes on from NC_089491.1 coordinate 344,468,145, forward strand.
AGCAATAACCATAATTATCATCCAAATTATTCGTTCAAACCAGTATTTGAATCCTGGCCATATGACTCAAACACAGCCACATCCAACCTTATATTTCTTAGGCAGATTTTCCCAGAGACGTAAAATATTAACTTCCAAATGATACATATGCAAATAATTTTTTTAGTTGAATGACTGCTTCATTGCTTGAAGTGGCTAAGGCTATCTGAGCAGCCTTGAAGCTGACTTCTGCAAGACTAGAACTGTCTTTAGGTGTTTAATATGTATTTGTGGAATTGAGTTAGTCTCACTTAATCTGTGATATTGAAAGACAATAGGCTTCTACCTGTCTTTAGGTCCTTGGTTTTAAAGACCAAACAAACAAACAAACAAATGAATTTACACATGAGTAATCTTTCCTCGGTTGAATTACTGTTCTTTGGGTTTCACAAAATTGGGTCCACTTGTCCCTTTCTCTAGCAAGATTTCCAGAATTGGACTCAATGTATTCTTCAATTCTTTTTTGAAAAATTTTATTTAGAAAAGTAAATTTAATGGGATGACATTGATCAATAAGAGTACATAGGTCCCAGGTAAATATTTCTATAGCCTCTGAACTATTCCTCAATTCCGATTGGCATCAGTGTCTTAGAAACAGCAGTTCCTTACGAGAGAATGTGAAAATACCTGTTAACCAATGCTTCTTGAGTGGAACTGCCTCTGAGGCATTGGCAAGTATACAGGGTTTCGTTGGTTTTTTAAACAAAACGGTGCGCAGGGGTAGTGTCTTCAGGAGGCACAACGGTCCTGTGGGCAGCCCCTCTCCGCCCCGTAACCTGCGGGAGGCTGAAGTCGGACAGGCGTCCGCCCAACGCTTTCATTTGTGCACTTGACCTCCTTGAGTTCCCGTCACCGTCACCGTTGCCTCCTCACACCACCGAGAAAGCTGCTCCTTACAGTTCATTTCACCATCAACTTTTCACTGAAGTTAACCAGGATCTTACGATTTTTACAGGGCACAACCTGCTCTGTTGTGGTCATTTATAATTTCAATAAGATCAGCCAACATGTTTGTATCTGGAAGGCTCATGGGTTAAGATGCCTTTATTTCCCTTAATTTCAACCTTTTTTTTTTTTTTTTTTTTTTTTTTTGGTCTCTTAAACAACTTCTATATCCATAATACAAATAAAGTGGATTTTGGTTCTATGATGACTGACCGTTCTATAATTGGCCTGTGGGATAGAAGTTGTTTAAAAGTCTTTGAACAGCTAAGGGAATCCCAGTCACTGGCCCCTTCTTTCACACGCAGGGTTGTCCTCCAACATAAACCCAGTTTCCTTCTGGATCCCGTGCTGCCCTGCTCATAATAGCCTGTGTGCCGCTCAGTACCCTGTGAAGCTGCCCTTATCATGACCTCGTTAATGAGACCGAATTGGAGAGCCAGGACTTTGGTAGAGTGGCCCTTGATGGACACTATTTGCTGCCTACCTGCACCGTCGCAGAGTGGAGACTGGTGCATGTCCGCCCGTGGTGGTCAGTCCTACACATAACTGTCTTGGTGCTGGGGTTTGGCTCCACCACGGACACAGTTCATCGACGCTAGGGCAGCCATTGCTACAAACACATGACTCAGGAGTTGCCGCCTGTCGTTCAGGGTGATCTTCTGCCTCTGGAATCAGGTGTGCAGAGGGGTCAAAGGTTACATGTCCACGAGCCAAAGAAAAACAATGTACCGGGAACGTTCCCTCTTAGTTTTCAACCCACTTCTTCCCACCCGCCCATTTTAAATTGCGGCTGGGGGGTAGAAATCTCTGCTGCCTGTTCCCCGGGAGGCACTTGGGCGAAGCGCCCACTCAACCTGCAGGGTCCCCGGAACAGCAAAGCAAAGCAGGGGCTTCGGCCACCAGGAAAACACAGGGCGTGCGGGTGAGTGGATGGGTGTGTACTGTCCCTGGTGGTGGTGAGCCAGGCATGTGCCTAGGACAGGAGCTGGGCTGGGGAGGGAGCTCCCAGGGAGTGACTGCTGATCCAGCTGCTTGCCGAGTGAGTCACCGGCCGAGGGCAGAGCCCGCTCCAGGGAGGGGCCCAGTCTAGCCCACAGAGTCCTCCAGGAGCCCCAATGAGCAGGTAAATATTTTCCTGGCCGTTGTCTGAGCATTTCAGAGAAGCAATTAGCTCTGAACAATACAGATGGGAACTCAGTAGAGTGGGAGTCGGGTCAGTTTCCTGCACTGGGTGAGATGGACCACAGACCAAGGGGTTCCTGAGCGCCAGGGGGAGGTCCAGACTCTTCTGGAAAGGGGGGCTGAGGCTGACAGACCATGGGGTGCTGTGGTCAAGTCCTCCAGTCCGGCCAGGAGGGCGTTCACTGTCACTGGAGCAGACAGTCTTGGGGAGGAACGGGAAATGCGGAAGGCAGAGAAAGGTCGGATCCTTGGCTGGGACACATCCAGCCGGCTCTAGAGTGTTTTCTTATGAAGACCAGCTTTGGCGGGGGTTCACCCCGTTGGAGGAGACAGAACCCTAAAGAGCCTCACTTGTCACAGTGGCACCTGGAGAGGGGAGGTGGTTTGTGACCTGCCACAGAGCCAGCTGGTGACAAACTAGGCCAGCACAGTCTGGTGTGCAGCTCTAGGATTGAAGTGGGCGATCTGCTGAGTTTGTGCTCACCGCGCAAGTTCTGAAGGAGACTTGCTATACATTGTACAGGCTGAGTCAACACAGTGTGGACAGGCAGGCTATTTTGGGGAAAGTGGGAGGAGCAGGTGGTGAGACTTGTGGAATTGTTAATGAGCAGGCTTTGGTGACAGCTCTGAGTTTGGCCAGGCCACCCCTGGAAACAAAGGTAAGGTGTGGTTTGGCCTCAGAGAACTGGAAGTTTCAGGAGCATGTGTGTTGTATGCACGTGCATATGTGTGTCTGTGCAGGTGCGTGTGTGTACGCACTTGTACACATGTGAAGAGGTGACTGCTCAGCTTTGGGGGTGGACAGGACTAGGGCATCTTTAACTAGAAGACAGAATTTATGTAGAGAGACCGGCATAAAACAACACAGGCATTTGCAAATAAAAGGGGGGAAGTGGGGCAGAGGAAGGAGAAACTTTCCAGTTGAAATAAAGGAAAATAGATGTATAAAATATTCTGAAGAGAACTTCGACAGCAGTCATCTACGTTGGTTCTGGGGACAAGTGTTGGCTCACTGGTTAGGAAAAGATGCTCCATTTCACGAATTCAGATAAATTGTTATGGACAGTAACAGAAAAGTCAAACCACAATGAATGGGCAAGCCATAATAAAGCGGGCAGGCGGGGAGCCTTGGAAGCGGCGAAAGCTTGTTATTGATGGCTCAGAGGGGCTGTCTCCCAGCTGGCTGCAGGGGTGAGGTGGGGCCAGGAGCCGGGACGGCCCACCACACAGGGTTCCGTGGAAGGGTGCAAGTGCGCAGGAAAGGACCGAGGAATCCCGCGGGTGGGAATTCTATCCCCAGATAATAAACTGTGGCGGGAGGAAGGTACCTGAGGCAGCCAGACCAGTGATGGGATGGAGAAGCAGATCAAGTGGGAAGCTGCTGAGGCTGATACCAGCTCCAAGACCCCTGTCTTCTGTAAGTCCTGCTCCCAGATGCCTGGGCTCTGACACCTGGAGTCACTCGGACATCCTCTCCTCCCCACCCACAGTCACAGTTGTTCTGCCGACTTCAAGTGGCCCCTCTGTCCCCCTCCCACTACTCAGTCCCCCTCCATGGCTTACTCCCAGGCCCGTGGACCTCCCCACGGCCCACCCACTGCCTTCCTTTCCCCTGCAGTCTCTCTGGAGGCCTGTGCTGTAACCATCCCGGATTTGACTGTCTCCTCGTTACCCCACCACCACCACCACCACCACCAGGTAGCAAGTCTGAGAGGAGGGTGGGCAAGTTCCCGTGCAACTCAGCTGCCACGGGGTAGCCTGTATTTTACCTGGCAAACCAAGCTACGATCCACACATCCTCCATGTCCTTGAATCTGATGTTAGTGGCTCTAGGACTTTGGAAGAATTAGCTTGGGCTTCCTTATTGCAAACTGGCAAATTTTCAACCGGTGTGCCACAAGAGTTTTTAAAACATGCACTACCTGTTTAGTCAGGAGCATGGATGACCTCTTTTCCCTTAGGTTGTCAAATAAAAATTTACAACAGCAAACACAACAACAGCCGTCTGATGTGAATGAATTGAAATTATACCTTTTTTTTTGTCAGATCGGCAAAAAAATATTTTTGGTGTGCCATAGAATTTTAGTAATTAGTGTATATGAGTGCCGTGGGATGAGAAGGTTGAAGATCACTGTTGTAATCCACCAGAATGGTTTGCGCCGTGAAGCCTGCGCTAGGTCGCCATCTAGCGGAGGCAGTGGAACTGTGAACGCTTACACTAGAAGGGGGACAGTTCTTTCTGGAGTCTGCAATGGCTTCTGCCCTGGTCAGCCATAGAACCCAGAGATACACCGGGGAGAGGGCGATGACATCAAGAGGATGTGTGTTTTCCAATCATCATGTTTATTTTCCAATAAACATTTGGGGGTCCGGAATGGCATGCCCCTATGCACAGTGGGCGCTGTGGGACTATCAGTTGTGCGGGGTGCCAAACAGAAGAGCATCTCTTCCTGGTGCTCCTACCCCTTGTTCCAACACCCTCACCCCCACACAAAAAAATAAATTGTGGTGCACAATACTAGAAACTTACGCTAAAATACCCTTGGGCTACTCTTGTGACCCTATGCCTATAGGGCCCGAATTCCAGAGAGAAGCAGGCTCGGCTCTGCCCAGGTTACACTGCGATTGAGAACAGAGCATGGTATTTAAGGGCAGCACTGAAGGCCAGGCCCCAGGTGCCCAGCACCTCCTCCTGCGGGGGCCACGGCCCAGGGAGGATGCCGCACACCACGCTGTCATGCCCAGGACAGACTCCGCCTGGGACACCCAGCCCCACAGCCAGCCACTGGTCGGCTGAGTGGGAGGCAGTGAGGGAAATGGAGGTCTGAACTGGCGGCAGTGAGAGGACACAATTGGAGAGAGAGCCCCTAGAGCAGGCCAGTTCACTGCCTGCCATAAGCACGCTGACTCGTTTGTCCAGCGAGGAAAGGAAACAACAAAAACAGCATGCAGCAGCCCCACTGCCGTCCACTTTCCTCAGGGGAGGGGAGAGAGGGGAGGAGGAGGGCAGCCCCTCCCTTCTCAGAACAGTGTCTGGCAAGATGAGGGGCCACACCGAATGTCACACTCCCCTTACAGTCCCCGTCTTTCCCAGCGCACCCAGCACTCTCGCACCAAGCGGCCTCTCTTAGGCCGTGGCCCCAGGACCAGCGCCATGGCCGTTTGTGTCCTCTCCTCGGGCCTCCGCAGATGCAGTGGGCTGCTCCTTGGGGGCCTGGACAAGGGGGGGCCTCACCCCTGGTCTGGCCCCGCCAGGCAACCAGCTGGGCCCCGGAGAAGGCTGCCTGCTGGTTGCCTGGGCACAGGGAGCTGGAAACAGCTCGGGGAAGTAGCTGTCCCCTCCCGAGGGGTGCCCCAGAGCCAGAGGGCAGAAGGGACCGGTGAAGGGCAGTTCTGGCAAGCAGGGGTCGTTCCAGGGGACTGTACCTGCAGGGTCAGAGAGCACAGGGAAGATTAGGCCAGACGCGGGATATCAGCCACAGCTGAACACGTTCCCAGACAGCCTGCTGCCACAGTAACACAGGACCCCATCCAGGTATAGGTGACATCCTAGCACCTGGAGCTCCCTTCAGGACCCTGCATGGCCCTGAGTCAAGGTTCTGTGGCCTGGTGACGGTGACATGAAGTGGCTCAGGTCACATACCCTCTCACTCAGGCAGCAAGGAGACGGGGAACCAAGCAGACACGTCTCCCTTCCCCTTTACTAGAACTTAGTCACATAAGACGGCTGCCTCTGGGTTTCCAGAGGTCCCAGCAGCCCGTCAGAATACCCCTAGAACTCGCCATCGAGCCTGTGCCAAGTGCGTCACTCCTAAGGCTCCTAAACCTCCACCCGGTGCTTCGACAATGGGAAATCGGGCTCCCGATTCAGTGCCCGGGACGCCGAGCCCCGGGAGAGTTGGACACTGCTGGGCAGGTCTGGGGACTTCAGTTTTCCTGTCCCCCAAGCTCTCGCTGACTCTCAACCCTACTCAGAGACACTTGAGGGGAAAGAGCTTTAGAAAGACCCCCAGGGGCGGGGAAAATGGCTCCCTCGTGCCATGCCCCGCCGCCCCTCTGTAACGAGGCTCTCCGCCCCTTCTCCCCTTCCCGTCACTCAGGGCAGCTTCTCCTCCAGCAGACTCACCCAGAGCCCCCACGGGCGCAGGCGGCTGCGGCAGGACCTGCCCGGTGGGGGGCGCGGGGAAGCAGCCCCGTGAAGGGCCCCCATTGGGGCCGTAAGGCAGGGAAAAGAATGTGTCTTCAGGGAGCGGTGGCAGCAGCGGCAGGGAGCTGGGCGTGGGGAAGGGGTGCAAGTAGGGAAACTGAGGCTGGGGGTGCTGGAAAAGCTGGTTCTGTGGACCCTGGGAGGCCTGGAACAGCCCTGGCTGGGTGCTTGGTTGGTAATCCTGGACTTCCAGCTCTTCCAAGTACGAGCAGTTGGGGGGCGGTGTGACGCTGTGGGGACAGGGGTGTGTTGTGTGAGGGTGGGGGGCTCCTCATTCCTGCCACATAGTGGGAGAGTGTGCTGCTCTCACCTTTTGCCCCACCTCCAAGACCCCAGACTCCTCCTCTTCCTGCTCCCAGCTCCGCCCCAATTCCTGCTCTGCTGCTGCTGCTGCTGCTGCGACATCCCAGCCGCTCCCCACCCCATACCTGCTTGTCCTTTTATCCTTCTTCACGGTTCCCCTTCCCTGCCCCTCTGAGCCAACCCTTTGCCCTCCCAAGCTCCTAACCCTGCTCCCAATAGCTCAAGTGACCAACGGTCCCCATTAGGTTCTGTACCTGGTTTCCCAGGCCCCACAGGGGCCGTCCTTGTGGCCACAGTCACAGCCCAGAGGATCCAACAGCAGGGGCATCAGCTGGGGGGTGTAGGCAGGGCCAAGGGGGGAGAGGAGGCTGGCTCTTTGAACAGGTGGGGGGCTGAACAGTGGTGGGGTCACTGCCACCCTTGGAGCCCCCTTACTCTGTTGGGTGGGGGCCAGAGTCTGGTCAGATGTCAGAAGCACAGGGGGTTCTAAGGACAGAAGTCAGAGAGAGGTTGTCATGGTAAGAAAATGGGAGGCAGATTTGGGACGGGTGGGTGGTCGATGTGTGTGACGCTCAGGTCCCCTTGGACAAGTCCTGCTGGACCCACAGCAGGGTGCTTTGGCCCACACCATGTCTATCATGAAAGACCCGCTGTCTTTGCTGTCTCCCTCAGAAGGTGGCTAGCTCACCTGGAAGGGTGTCTAGAGGGCGCTCCTGAGGGAGGGGACCAGGCTCTGGGTCCATGGGCACAGTGGGGGGCAGCTCGGCTGTGGAGCTGGAAGCAGACAGAAGGAAGGTTGTAGTATGAGTGGTCCCAACACTGGCCTCAGTGCCAGGAAAGGGACACTTGAGTGCCAAACTCTGCCTCGGTCCAAGGGCCTGGCCACTCCCCCACCCCATATAGCCCAAACCCCTCTAAATATTAGCCAGCAGCTCTGGCCTCATGCTCAGCCTTTGGGCACTTTCTCCTTCTAGCCCCCAGGATGCCAGCTTGGCCTTCACAGTCACCTGCACAGTCCGCTGGCCGGGGCGGGGCCTGCGGGGGCGGGGCCTGCGGGGGCGGGGCCCGCCGGGCTGTCCTTGCTCTCCTTCTCATTCAGTTTCTCCACTTTTCGCCACTTTGCTCGGCGATTTTGGAACCACACCTGTAGGGAGAGACACTTCAAGAGCCTGAGAAAGGGGCAGAGACCAAGACTCAGATCCTGCCAGTCACATGATGAGCTAGCTGCACGATGTTGGGAAGTCGCTCCCAGAAAAAGTCCATTGCCACAGGCCCTGCCATGGAAGATGCCTGCTTCCGACAGAGTGGCTGTATAAAAGCTCCCCCCTCCCCACACTCCATGGCTGTTGCGATGTGTGAACGGGCAAGAACACAGCCCCAGCGAGCTCTGACTTGGGCACTGACTCAGCAGGTGCTGAGCAGGGGCCCTGCTCTCAGAGGTCCAGTCGGGGGGTGCTCCTCCACCCCTGGTGCACTGGCCAGCCCCCTTTACCATGATGCGCTGCGGGGTGACCCCCACTGTCTGGGCAATCTCTCTGCGCTTGTCACTGTCAGGGTAGTGGTCCTCTCGGAATAGCTTTTCCAGCTCCTCCAGCTGATCTGGAAGGAGGAGACACTCAAGTAAGACACACACCAGGGATGTGGTAGGAAAGGAAAAGATGGATGCCTTCCAGGTGGGACTGCAGTCCCTAGCCCAGGGGTCTTCCCACAGATTTGCAACCAAGTTCCCCCCTGGGCGGGGGCCTTCGCTCAGTGGGCAGGAACCCTGTGGTGTTTGCTGTCCTGACCTTTTTTTTTTTTTTTTTTTTTTTTTTTTTTTTTTTTTTATAGAGACAACGAGAGTCAGAGAGAGGGATAGATAGGGACAGACAGACAGGAACAAAGAGAGATGAGAAGCATCAATCATTACTTTTTCCTTGAGACACCTTAGTTGTTTATTGATTGCTTTCTCATATGTACCTTGACCTTCAGCAGACTGAGTAACCCCTTGCTTGAGCCAGCGACCTTGGGTCCAAGCTGGTGAGCTTTTGCTCAAACCAGATGAGCCCGCACTCAAGCTGGCGACCTCGGGGTCTTGAACCTGGGTCCTCCACATCCTAGCCCAACGCTCTATCCACTGCGCCACTGCCTGGTCAGGCCTGTCCTGACCTTTCTAACCTTTTTCCCATTTCACTTTCTGAGGAGGCAGCCTGCAGCCCTGCAGGAGGTCACAGGAGGGTCCAGGACAAGGTGATGGGCCACCTGGCTACTAACCGCCCTCCAGTCTCTGATTCCCAGAGATGACACCAGATCTCTTAGGTCTCCTCTTACCTTCAGGGACTTACCTGAGCGGTAGAGGGTTCGAGTCTTTTTCCGAACTTGGCAAGTCACCTCTAGGGGTCTCTTCCGGTCTGTGTTTCTGCTGTCCTTGGCCAATGTGCTGAGGAGGTTGGCCAGGTGGCAGGGCCCCCGGCCTGACCCGCATGGCCCCGTGTTGTTTGTGGTAGGGGCGGATTTGGAGGCACCAGGACTCGACGCTGAGGCTGGGCCTGTGGCAATGGACTTTTTCTGCTTACTGGAGCCCGGCGAGGAAGGCCTCTTCCCTGCCTTGACCTCTCTCCTGGGGAGGGGACAGCCTTCTCCCTGAGGCTGGGGTTTGTCTTTGTGGAGAGCCTCCGAGCCAGGGGGCTGGCTGGGGTGCCCAGTGTCAGGCCCTGTGGGTTCTCCAGGGGCCTCAGATGAGTGCTTCTTTCCAGAGACAGCACAGGACGGGGGTGGGTCCCCACTCGGGGCATCCTGGGTGTGGGGGGCTGCACTCTGCGAAGGTTCTTCCTTCTTTAACCCAGCAGCTGGGGGCTTGCCTCCACCTTCCTGGCCTGTGGGGAGCCAGCACCCACTGAGCTTAGCACAGGGGTGGGGGTGGGGTCTAAACCAGGAGGTTTGCTGCTTCCTGCCCTGTGGCTGGTTTCCTGTTTGAGCCTAAGCTTTGGTCTGTCGGTTTATAGAACGAGCAGGAACTCCGGGCTGCCCATTATGAGGGTCGAGTTTGATAACCCCACTGCTCTGAAGAATGTGTGCAAATCTAAGGGGGCCTCGGCTCAAGTGCATAGACAGAGGGCAATCCTAATTTGGGGGTATACCCACTTCCCGTGAGCTCCCTGCTCTTTTTCCAGCACCCAGAATGGGAGTTGGAAGGGCTGGTGTCCGGGTGTTTCTAGGGACAGATGTTGGGGCTGGGCAGATGGGGGAGAGAGAGACACTGAATTCTGCTTTCTTCTCAGATGGGATTCTGTTCCTGCCACAGACACAGACATTATGGCTGAGAGTGGGGACAGGGCAGGATTGGAGGGCCTCCGGGAGCCCCCGCAAGGATGTCTAAGGAGCCCACAGGCCCGACCACCCTCCCCTTCCACAGAACTACTCTGCCCCTGCCATCCCTTCTCAGGTCCCTACGTACCCCTGCTCCTTCCCTGGGCGGAACCTCAGGCAGGGGCCTGGGCCTGGGCCCAACTGCCCTCCTTATACAAGGCAGGAAGGGCGACTCAGCTGACTCCAAAAGCCCCTCTCAGACTATCAGCCTGCCTGTCTGTCTTGGAGCTATGGCTGGCTCATCTGGTGCTCACCACGGCCAGGCACTGTGCTAAGCACATTTCAAAGACTAGAACCATATACAATCTCTGTGAGGAAGGCGCTGCCCACATCTCCTTCTAACATATACAGAAACGCCCGCCAGAATGTGGAGTAATTTGCCCAAGATCAAAGGGCAAAGTACTCCAAATCCCTACACGAAGTCCCTCCCAGGGCCACCAATCCCGCCCCTGGCCACCTCCCACTTACTCAGAACCCCGGAATCCTTAGCTCCAGGAGCTGCCTCATTTTTCCAATTAAATCGGAGTGTTTTTACAATAGATACTAACTAATGCCTAAGCACTATTGTTATTTTAATGAAATTGAGTGAGATATATAATGTCTTAAGAAATAACCCCCTCACAGTGTGTGTAGTAAGATGGGCCATCGTGGGCTAAAGGACTTTGTCAAATTGTGTCCTTGGGTGTAGAAGGGGCCTGACCTGCAGGGGACGGATGCTGGCAGAGAGTGAACAGGCCTCTAGGAGGTGAACCGGCCAGGTTGGTGGCACGGCAAAGGTGCGGCAGGTCAGTTTTACAGCATTTTAGGAAGCCGGTAACTTAGCAAACCTGATACATAGTAAGTGCTTAATAAACGCGACGTATCAGAGTGACACACCCTTGTAACAAAGAGGACCAGGGTCCCGGTACTCCAGCCCTGCGCCTGTGGGGACGTGGACCCGGTGGAGGCTGGTGCACTATGGGGGCCTCTCTGGCACCGCAGCCCATCCCCTTGACCTGCCCAGGCTCGAGCCTCCTCCAGGAACTGGTGTGGCCAGAGCCCTCCAGCCCAACCCCCCTCCGTGCCCCGGGCTCACCCTGAGGGTCCTGGCAGGGCTCCTGGGTGGCTTCCATGGTCTGGACTCCAAGGCGAGGCCGCCAGCTGCCTGCACAAGTGAGGCCTAATGAAGCCTGGCCGGTGGACAGGTGTGGGGAGCCGGGCCTGCGCCCCGGGACCTGCGGCGGGAGAGGCCGACGTGGATGGTGAGCCGGGCAGCTGCGCGGCTGCGCGGCTGCAGGCCGCGGCGGGCGGGGCACAGTGCCCGCGGGCCGCCCACGCTGCCCAGGCGCCAGGTGCTGCCCAGCCAGGTGCGGGCTCGTGCGCTGCGCCTCCCCTCGTGCATTTAGCGCGCCACGCGGAGGCGGGTCATAACGGGCTGACCGGAGTAGGCCAAGTTGGTTGCGCTGACTTTCCAACGGTTGGAGGGGGCAGGCCTGGGTCACCGACACCCAGACAGACTTGAAAGTGAACTTGGCCATGGCTTAAAGCTTGGGCACGGAGAGGCCTTCCCCATGCACTGTGGAAGGTGGCTTCGGGAGCCACTGAGCAGGGGCGCCCCCAAACGGGGCTTGTGTGGCTCCAGTTTCCCCGAGGCTCAGGATTAACGAGCCCCCAAGACCCTCAGCGCAGGTAGCTGACCTCGGGTGACGAAGACCAAGCAGAACGCACCCAGGCGACAAGGTAAGCCCGGCGTGGTGGCCAGCAGACTTCTTCGGTGGGGCGCGTGGTTACTCCCAGGTAAAGCACCAGGTAGTCGGGTATTGTCCTGTGACATGACAGTTTTATTCTTTGAGAATGAAGGGGCGTCTCCTAAGGGAGACCTCTCAGGGGTGATCTTTATGGAATGTTTCTTGCCTTCTTTATAAATTAACTTTAGATTTAAAATTCTGATTGCCTTTGGTGCCGCCTGCCCTTGAGTGGGAGGTGCTGTCCAGCTGGAAACAGGTGCTCCAGCAGGCGGGGCAGGAGCGAGGTCAGCTGTTTTGCTTTTAGCATTTCAAAGAGTCTGGACACCACGTGTTTCGTTGCTGTAATCACCTGCTGGTACCTTTTCCTGTGCCTTAAATTCCTTGGAGGGGTTCCGCCTGCACGTGTGTGGACTTTGGACAGCGTTATGAGAATTTTTGTGCTTTCCAAAACAAAACGTATAAACGGATTAACTTTGTGACATTATAATCCAAACCTCAGGCATCTGATGTTTCATTCTGACCCCTGTAATATCCTGTGGTTTAGGAATGGGGCCCCGTGTCTCAGCTGGAAGGGAAGTGTTCTAGGCCATGTGAGCAAGGAGTGGCTTAGAACTTTCTGTGTGAAAAATCAGGACCGTTTGGTGGTGACATAGTTGTCAATGGAGCACAACCGTCCGCTTGCTAAACATGTAGAGGGCACCTGCGGCATGCCAGGCACTGTGCCTCAGTCATGCCCTTGCCTGAAGAAGGTTCCTGGTGGAGAGGAGGTTAGGACAACAGCACAAGTACATGGACTGTGTGAATTCAATGTATTGGTGCTGAGTTGGAACTACACATAGGTCATAAGGAGCCCTGGGGAGCAGGAACCCCAGCTGGGCTAGGATTAGGGACCGGGGGAACAGGAGAGTTCTTTTGGAAAGGATGAGTATGAGTGGAGGGTTCAAAAGACAGCCAGGTTCAAGGCCAGCCCTGCTTAAAACCCTTTCCTGGCCCCTGCCTGGGGTAGGAGCCTTCCAATGTCCGGTCCTCCTCCCTGAAGGGAGAAGCAGGAAGCTCACCTGCTTCCCGTGCCCAAGTGGTCCAGTGTTATTGTCTCTTTTGACCTAGCATTTCTCAACAAGTGTTCCTAATCCCCCCCACCCCCACCCGGGAATAACATTTCTTAGGGAATTTGTTAAAAATGTGGCTCCCAGGCCCCCTCCCCAGAAACTGTAATTGGTAGGCCCAGAAAAGGTCCCAGAAGTGGCCAATATAATGAGCTCCTCAGGTGTTGCTTATTAACGTTAATTAACGTGAGAGCTGAGACATGCTGGGAGGAGGGGGAGGGAGGTGGGGGGCCTGTATTGGGAAAGAGATTGCCTTGTGCCCCTGACTGTTGGCCCTGAACCGGGCAATTGAACTTCTTAGCTTATCCTGTCGTTATTTGACTAAAAATAATTCTTTCCTGCCATCATTTACGTTGTATTCCCTTCCTCTGCGTGGTTGTCCTCTGCCTGGGGGAGGCCAGGGAGGCAGTGAAGCCACCATGAGGCCGGACAGCACCCTCACACCAAACCTTGAAAAACACAGGGCCTTATTGTATCAAACGTCCACTCGGGGGCTTAGGAATTGAAGACGTTGGCGTTTTCAAACACAAACAATTGCATGTGTTGGTCTTGGGCTGTGACATTCAACAATTCAAGTTGTCTTTCTCTTAACATTCTTGGGTGGCTGTTGTGTGGCTTTTTCTTTTTTTTTTTTAATGAATGGTATAGTTTTGTTTGTTCAGATACATGAAAATTTGATTTAATGGCTACAAGTGAATTTGGCTTGGGAGAATGTCTTGCTGTGCTTTGTTGGAAAGGGGTTGTGTTTTTGAAATCTGCTCTTAAAGCTTCGACAGGTCACCCTCGGGAAGTTGGGGTGGAAGCCTGCTGTTTATGGGAGGTGATATTTTAGGGATACTTGGGAACGTGTATGTCTGTCTTGTGGGGTGGCATTTCCTCTTGACTCTCTTCAGTCAAGTTCATATGCTCTACCTTGTTTAGAGAGGAGGGTGTTTCTATTTTTACCCTTTTGCTTTCTTAGTTTTTAGAGCCATACTGCACACCATGGTAAGCCCCTCTAAGCAAATTTCCTCTCGTGGATATGAGAATAACAGTGCAAAAAGAAACCTGTCCGATGCTACTGCTGAATAAAGCCAATCGTTGTTTTCAGTCTATGCAGAGTGGACCCTATACTTAGCTGAAGGACATGAAATAAGCATTCTTTGTCCTTCCTCCCTCTCTTTCCACAATGAGACACATTACCAGAAGAGGGTGGCTGACTGAGAAAAATTTCAAAGCAGAAACACACGGTAATTTATTCTTGTCCTACATGCCACGCCCAGGTGTGGGTGTTAGCAGGTCATTGGATTTGCCTGGGACCGGAGAGGCAAGAATCTGGTTGTAAAAGTCGGGCAGCAATCTGACTGGGCCCTGGGTAGGGAAGTCACAGTCACCGCACAGGGGAGGTGAGGGCCCTAGAAACAGCCAGCAGGTGAGGCTGAGGGAAGCCTGAGGCAGTCACATGTGCAGGGACCAGGACATCCTGAGCCTGAAGGAGCAAATGGCTACATGATCAGATTGAAAACACTGGGGACCGGATCCTGAGGACAAAGCTGATGGTACAAGTGACCAGGAGAGTCCTTGGGAGCTGTCCACGTTTCTGCCCCGGGGCTTCCTTTGGAAGTCCTGGCAGATGCTGGTTTCAGGTTGGATGGTGAAGGGCGTTGGGAACACCGGCTGCTGTGGAAGCCGCCTTGGCAGAGAGAACGCAGGCCGTGGCATGAATTAGCCTAACTACTTCTAATCCCCGTGTCCCCAAACACGCAGGGCTTTCTGCTTCTAACAAGGACGGGGACCATGTTTAAAGCACAGTTGCTGCTGCTGTTGGTTTTCATCAGACTAGTGATAATCAATCAGTCACCTTTGCTTGTGTTTTCTGATATAGAAAATACCTTTCCCCCTCTCAACGCACCTGTGTTTGGGAGGGAGCCTTTCTTTTCTCTGGTCTGTGCTGATGATCGGGGGGCACTCGGGACCCTGCACAACCTGCCCCCACCTTCCCCGGACGTCCTCCATGGCTCCGTCCTCTGCCCGCCTCTGCAGCCTCCGCAGAGCCCTTTGTTTGACCTTCCAGTCTCTCCCAGGCTCCTGGGGTGCCCGGGCTTCCCCTGCCTCCGGGCCACGGATCTGCCTGTTTTATCTGCATGGAGCATCATCCCCTCCCCTTTTTTCTGTGCCCAAGTCTCACTCATGTGTCAGAGCCTGATCCCAACAGTCCCTCTCCCCTGGGGCCTCTCTTAGCCTTCCACAGCGCAGTGCGTGGCTCCCTCCCGTGTCCTTCCCCCACACTGTGCCTATGCTGCCCCCCCATATACAGGCTGCGAGGATCGGAGTGCCCGTCCTCCACAGTGTGAGGGGCTCACAGATGTTCTCACGTGTGTGCGCTTCCTCCTTGCCTTACAAACATCAGCTCACCACAGACTGAGGACAAGCCTGGGTGGTTTCATCGGCCCCATATTGTTGGGGAACCTGGCATCATGAGTTTCCGCACTTTGACGGAGGTCACACGGCTGGGAGGTGGCACACCCAAGATCCGAACCCAGTTAGTCTGGTTCCCGCCCTTCCTCGTAACCACGAGGCGGTACTGTTGATTGGGTTTATATTTGTGTCACAATCCTCCAGTACGTGGCATCTTGATTTGCATGTGGGAAATCGATAGGTGTTCATGGACCAGAAGTCAGTCACCAGAACCAGGAGTTAGGGAGCTGGGCAGCGAGGGGGCGGTGGCTGCAGCCACACCAGATGGAACCAGCCACGGGACTGTTCTGCGGCTGGGTTGGTGGTCACATGAGTCTGCGCTCGGGAGAAAGTTGCATAGAACTATATGTAGACAGGTGCAATATAAGAACAGATTCAACTGCATTTGGATCTACTGTTGTCTCAAAATAAAAAACAAACAAACAAAAAAAGTCAATCCCCGTGTTCTGACTACAAGTTCTCCTAGACTTGCCTAATTTAATTCATTCATCTCTCTCTCTCTCTCTATATATATATGATAGTAGAATTACTAACCTTTCGTTGATAGTTATTTAAAAACATTAAGATTTAAATTGTATCTGTTCCTTTCACAGGCCTATAGCTAGGCAAGCAGAGAACTGTGTATCTATTTCTTTTCAGAGTGAAACAATAGCCATGTGTGTTGTGATAGGAATGTGAATGTATTAGGAAATCACTGGTAAAATACAGAATGATTAGAAAAGGAAAAAAATGAAACACAGTTTCCCCTCAAACAACAGCATGGGCTCTGAGCAGCGGGTGCGCTCCCTCCCAGTGGCTTTGCCGTTCCTGCGGTCCGTGCGTGACTGTCATGCTCCCTGTGTAACTGAGGATCTCCCCTCCAACGCCTGTGGGAAGCACAGGTGTTCATTAGTTCAGTCTTCAGAATGTGTTGAGTTGCAGTGCAGTATTTATTCTCCACCTGTTGGAGGAGATTTTAAGCTCTACATTTTTTAAAATTCAAAAGCAAATTTGAAATAGAGCTTCCCTTTTTTATTTTTCTGTATGGACTTTTGTGTTTCTCTCTTTTTTTTTGTCCTTTGCCATTGGTGATTGTAAAACATTGACCAGATCAGTGTGAAAGCTAGGGGTAGCCACGTTCATGGTGCAGGAATAGACTGGCAGCCAGACCAGCAGGTGGACAAGCCAAAGTGTTACATGAAGAAAGAGTCTGGAACTCTGTGGTCATAAACTTGACCGGCCAGCAAGACCGCCTTAGTGAGAGTCAGAAGAACTCCACAACAAAGTGTCCTTTCCTCCCGGTGTCCTGTGGCTACACCTCTGGCGGGCCTTGTCAGACTTCTGTGGTGTTGACGTCAGGGTCATGGCTCCCGGAGAGGGTTCTGCCAGGAGACCTCGGCGTCTCGGCAGGAAGAGAGCTCCATGCTTTCAGGACACGCGTGTGTGTCCTCCTGGGCTCTGAAGCCTCCCTTGTCCCCCAAGACCCGGGTACCCACCAGGTCTGGTGAGCAATGTGAAAGGTGGGTCATCTCTGCTCTTCTGAGGCCCCAGATGTTTAGGTCCACAAACATTAGGATGGCAATTCGAGGTCTTTGACATTGAAGAGGACCTGCCTTTGTCTTTAATTGTCTCCTTTTGCTTTTTATCAGTCCTGGGCAAGGTCATTGGTTTGTGGGTTAGAAGCTAGGAGCGACGTCCTCCACTTGGCGGAGGGACTGTGGAGTAGTCAGCATGGGTTTGGGGAGGCGGAGAGATGAATGAAAGCGGGTCGCATTGATTCCCCAAGAAATCACGGGGCCGGTCAAACCTGTCCTCCGGTGTGCTGGCAAGAACCGGGTAGGTTGCTCGACCTGGTCTTCGGTTTGCGGAAGGCTTCCGAGGGCCTCCCTCTCACCAGCAGGATTGCTGCATGTGTGATTAAACTGGTGCAGGGGACTGCGGCTTTGCCTGGGCCACCTGGCGCAGCCAGGCTGTCACCAGAGCCGTCCCAAAGAGAGGGGACGAAAGAGGGGAGGGAAGCCGTAGTTGGGAGCAGAGATGTGCTAGGCATTATTAGGTGCATCTCATTTCTAATCTGACATCAGAATTTTTTGGCTTTTCGGTTGATTTGGGCTCCTGAGCGAGGGCAGGCCCTGGTGGCCTCTCTGACCAAACTGACCCCCCACTCCTAAGCTTGTGTCACCGGCAGCCCAGCCTGGTGCCGTCCGCCCAGCTGGAATCACCCTTGAGTCCTGTCGGGGCTGGCGTCCTGTCTTTAGTGACGGACACAAAGGCCTGTGGGCCGCATGTCAGGGGAGCCGGCTTTGTCATCCACTCTGACCATCTCTGCCTTTTGTCGAGGGTGTTGAGGCCATTTATATGTAATGTGATTATGGATATAGGTCTGTTTATTTTAATCTGTCATCTTGGCATTTGTTCTTTATTCATCACATCTGCTCATGGTTCCTTTCTCTTGTCATGCCTTATTTTTGAGTAACTGAATATTTTTTGCAATTCAATTTCACGCCATTTGTTATTATGCTTATTGTTATCATGTTTATTACTGTAACATTGATTTATAATATCTGCTGACTTTTTTTTTTTAGTAGTTCCTTTAGGACTTACAGGCTACATGTTTAACTTGTCACAGTCCACCTCCAGGTGACATTATACTGCTTCACTAAAATAGAACAACCTTACAACAGCGTATTTCTGTGTCTCCTCTCCTGATCTTTATGGTATTTTTATTGCACATTTTACTTCTATGTATGTTATAAACACCATGATTCATTGTTGTTATTTTTTGCTTTCAGCCATTAGCTTTTAAAAATATTTTTTAAGTAAGAAAGTTACAGTATTTTATGTTTACTTATGTATATACCACTTCCAGTGTTCATTACTGCCTGAGCCAAGCAGGTGTGGTCCTTTCTGGGATCTCAGCTTTAAGACAGCTCCTAGCCGACAGCTCTTCTCTCTGTCTCACTCTTAGTTGCTGGCATTCCGTGACTGCTTTCTGTGCGAAGCGGCCCAGGAACAGCGATTGCTTGAAAGCCAGCACCCTAGGGAGCCATGTTTCCTAATATCCCCCCAATGGCCTGGGACCTGTGCCATCAGGATAATGTATATTGGAGATTCAAGATATTTGTAATACATTAAAATTTTTTAATTTGTTATATAAATAGTACACATTAGAAACATACTCAAAAAGAAAATGACAAATAGAAAATGTTTGTATACATCAAGCAGAGGGATAAAATCCTTATGAAGAACCTTGGCAGAGCTCTGGCCAGTTGGCTCAGTGGTAGAGCGTCAGCCCAGCGTGTGGAAGTCCCAGGTTCGATTCCTGGCCTGGGCACACAGGAGAAGCGCCCATCTGCTTCTCTACCCTTCCCCCTCTCCTTTCTCTCTTTTTCTCTCTTCCTCTCCGGCAGCCAAGGCTCCACTGGAGCAAAGTTAGCCCAGGCACTGAGGATGGCTCCACGGCCTCCGCTTCAGGCACTAGAATGGCTCTGATTGCAGCAGAGCAACGCCCCGGATGGGCAGAGCATCCCCGCCTAGTGGGCATACTGGGTGGATCCCAGTTCAGCACATGCAGAAGTCTGTCTCTCTGCCTCCCTGCTTCTTACTTTGGAAAAATACAAAAACAAAACAAAACAAACAAAAAAACACCTCTGGTGGAGAAATGAGAACATTGCAATGAAATGTAAGGTTCTGGACTGTTGCCGAACGCTGAGAATTTAGGAAAAATACAACATTTATCCAGAGGGGGAAGGGAGGCCAGGTATATCCCACAAGAAAACCTAAATCCACCAGAGCTTGAAGGGAACACCAAAACAAACCCAAGTTTATTTACTTGCCAGGAAAGAGAACTCACACTACTGAAGAGATTCATTGGCTCCTTAGCTGGGGGCACGGTGGGGACCCAGGGCCTTCACTGTGGGGACGGGGGCTTCAGGTGGTCATGCTGAGTGAGGATGGAGAACATCCTTTCCAGATGGTCCAGGCTGAGTCCGTAAGTCTGCGCGGTCTGTCCCCCAAGGGTCTGACAGATAAGATTACTCAAAAGCCTAAGTTCTTTGTTAGATTGGGTTGGATAATGGTTTGCTGACATTTTATGGTGGTTACACAACTTCCCCTGGTTGGAAATGATTTTGCAAAAAGTCAGCATTCAGCGCTGCTGTGTCCTGGGCTTGTGGAGCTGGGAGCGGGACGTTTCCCTTTCACAAAAATGATAACGTAATATATCCCACGTAGAACTTTGGGGAGGCACCCCCCTGCTTTAGCCCGGAGAAGGGTACAACGTGGGCTCTGTGTTGGTGGGGGAAATTAACGTTTCAAATCCAAGACGCACAGCCGGGAAACTTGACCAAATGCTGAAAAAGGAACTTGGGCTTTGGCGTAGGGACGTCTTCGTTTTTCAATTTTGCCATCAGTTAGCTTAATAACTTTATGTCTCACTGTGTGTGTGTGTGTGTGTGTGTGTGTGTGTGTAGAGCAGAGAGCTATTACAACACTCGCTTATCAGTTAATGCAGAGACTAAATGAGATCCCGCATGGAAACCAACTCCCGCCGTGGCCACCTGCTCCTACCCAGCGACCAGTGAGTCGTTGGTAGCTGTCCCCCCACCAGCTCCGGCCAGTGCCCCCTTACATGTGAGGCCTCAGCTGTCCCCTCCTCATCCCTAGCATGGCCCTCCCGTGCTCACCCCTGTATGTGCTTTCTTTTCTCTCTTCTCCAACAGTAATTTGTGGGTCCTAATTAAAATACTCATTAAATACCGTTTGCAGGTTCAACACTAACCTTTCGTCATAGTCTCCATTAATAAGATCACATTCTAACTTCAGCATGGTGCTTCTTCCTGTGAGACGCTGAGTGATTAGTGTTGGGAACTGGGCTGTCCATGGTAAAGGAGAGTGGTCAATGGGGACAGCGGGTCACTCGCATCTTCTGTGCCTAGAACCAGCGCCAGATCCCCCTTCGTCCCCCACCCCGAATACAGCTCACACGTGGCCTGTCACATAAACCTAACGAAGCTCACGCAGAAGAAGACCTTTGACACAGATCAGAATACCTCAGAATACTTGGAACTCACTGAGCAGGGCACGCGGCCTGTCATTCTTCCTGGTCACAGGATTAAACAGTCGTCAAGGTGTGGGGATTCCAGGAGACGGAGAAATCAGTGGGATTATAAACTAACAAATGCCCCAGTTCCCGAGAACAAGGTGGAGTGCCGGCCACCTTGCTGTATTACTGAGACTCAGATTACTGGCCCTAAAGCCTCAGGGGACCCGTTAACCTTTCTTGCCAGAAAATTCTCTTACCACATTTAGTTTGAAGCGTTTGGTAATGCGATTAGAAGGATTTTTCTAGACCAAAGTGTATGGTAGGTAGTGACTTGCAAAACAACACTGCAGCTACTGTAACTTCTCTAGGTCCTAAATGTTGACTGTTTGTACGTAAGAGGCCACCCGTGAATGATGTGGACAGCGTGACCCTACTCAAGGGGGGAAGTGAGATAGCAGAGTGGCCAGGACAGGTTGAATAGCATCAGCGAGGCTGGAAAAAAAAACCCTGACGTCTCAGTGCTTTGAAACCACAAGGCTTAGTGGTCACTCATGCGACGTGTCCAGCGCTGGTCAGAAGAGCATCCTGCTCCATATACTCGGGGACCCCTGGTGACCATCTGGTTGACCCATCATCTGTAGAGCACATGGTGTTCCTCAGACCTCCCAGCAGGAGGAGAGAGGGCCGCTCAGTGGCCTGAGCTTAGAATTGACCCCGTCCCTTCTCATAGGTCATGAGCCCGAACTAGCCACATGGCCCCGATTAGCTGCAGGGGCACTGGGAATACTGGGGAGCAGGACTGTCCCGGCCCGAGCCTTCTCTTCTGGTCACCGAAGACCCGCTAGCTTTGTAACCTGTCTCCCCATCGCTAGGATGACAACTGCTCATAGGCATCTCTGTGGTGGTGACATCAGGCAGCCAGAGGGACATTCCTTTTTACTTTCTATCTCCCTTGAGATTTGGCTGTGTTTCCCGGGAGGAGGCCGTGGGTGACTGCTCTCTGGAGATACGGTGTTAGCGACGTGGGAAGGCCCGGGACTGACCAGTCAGAATGGTGCTGGCGGCAGGCCTGGCCGGAGTCCTGGTCATCCTGAACAGTAGCTCTTGGGGCTTCTGCCCCCCCCCCCCAGCAGGCCTCCCCTAAGGCACCTGCACAGTCACGTCGGGTTGGTGATTGGTGACCTTCGGGCCCTGCACCAGGGATGTCCTGCAAACTGGCATGTTGAGCGGGGCCTACGGCGAACTTTCATTCCCTCGTTTGGGTGCATTATTATGATCACGCCCTTAGCATTTCCTGTAGACATCTTCCTTTTCAGACTTAATGGTGTGCTCAGAGGTTTGTTTTGTACGAGGAGCTGTTCACATAAAGTCGTTCAGAGGTTCTTTGTACGCTTCCTGACATAAATTCTCTTTCCTTCCTCTCTGTCCGGTCTGAGCGGGTTAGAATAGAGAGGCTGCCTCTCTCCACACTGACAGCTGTTTTCTTTTCATATTAAGATGATTGTACAATTTCCTTTTGTCTTACACTTTATATACCGATATGGTTTTTATGTCTTTCTCATCTTGAAATTTTTTTTGTACGTCTGAACTTAAAAGGGGGGAGGGGGACTCAACGTCTTGGACTCTTGGCACTCTGAGTTAAAGGACGGTTTTGCAGTAAATCATTCGAGGCCAAAAGATGAGAAAGCACCATTTGTTCCGGAGTGTTCTGCGTCATAAGTGTGACCTTGGACTTCAAGAATGCTAACCACGGAAGGAGACACGTGCGGGTACGTGGTCTCCGTTCCTGACCTTGAGCGGGAACAGCGCTGTCCTAGGTCGGCAGCCTGTAGCCACCAGGGCAGTGTCTCTGGTCCTCAGTCTTTACGTCTGAGCTTCTGCTTCCTGGTCAGATCCAGGGACTAGCAGTCTCTCCCTCCCTCCCTTCCTCCCTTCCTCCCTCCCTCCCTTCCTCCCTTCCTCCCTCCCTTCCTCCCTCCCTTCCTCCTCTCTCCCTCCCTTCCTCCCTTCCTCCCTCCCTCCCTCCCTCCTTATCTCCTTCCTTCTCTCCCTTCTTCCTTCTCTCCTTCCCTTTCTCTTTCCCTCCCTCCCTCTCCCTCCCCCTCCCCTCCCTCCTTCTCTCCCTCCTTCTCTCCCTTCTTCTCACCCTCCCTTTCTCCCTCCCTCCCTCTCTCTCCCTCCCTCCCTCTCTCTCCCACCCTACCTCTCCCTTCCTCCCTCTCCTTTCCTCCCATCCTCTCTCTCTCTCTCTCTCTCTCTCTTTCCCTTCCTCTCTCTAAAAATCAATCAAAAAACTCTTTTTAAAGAACAAATAGTGAGAGAAGAAATTGAACCAGTGTGTAGGGACTGAACACTGGGGACAGAGAAAGGGAACAGACATTCATGCAGTCTCTGCCTGTGGAAGACAGTGTGCAAGGGAACAGTGAAGCAGGCGGAGCTCAGACACAGTCTCGCTGGGAAGCGGTGGCTCAGGGCGCCCAGAGGAAGGCTGGTCCTGAGCACCATGCAGCCTGCCTGTGCTGACACCGTGGTAGCGTTGATGTCCAGGCCCTTCTGGCCAAGGGGCAAGACAATAGCCCATCTAGCTGACACGGTAGAGCATCCTAAACGGAAAAGCTGCCGTGAGACAGTCTTCCTTGTGGCTTGGCTTTGTCAGTGGTAACATGTCATATCTGGGTTTGGAAGGACCCATCAGATACTATTATCATCTGCACTGTTGATATTGAACGTCTTCCAGAGACTGCCATTTCCATGAGCCAGACCCAAGCGAATGGACAGGCATGTCCATATGCAATTTGGTCTTACAGCTACTGACTGGTCATTGATCAGGGCAGTGATAGTGACACATTATATTTCAGTAAGTCTTGACTGCCACCTGGTGGAGAAAATTCTCCCCACAGGTATATTTTAATATTGAACAGATGAGATAGATGCGCATGTGCCCATAATCAATTGTATGTTTGGATGCCTGGAAAACTATTCTGAAATAGTTTGGTTGCTTAGGGGAATTCAAGACTTACATGAATATAACTGTGTCTGTGGTGTGTATGGAGAGTTCAGGGTGTGTATGTGGACCGACTTTGCTCAAAGTGTATTTGATGAACACTTTCAGTAGTGAGTTTTTTTCATGCTCACTGAACTGCTGGGAGTGAATTTTTTTTTCAAAAAATGAAATTAGTTACAGTTACAGTTTTATTAACTTAAAATCATGTTTGTTTAATAACCAATTTATGTAAACAAGAAGAACATACATTTGCCTATTTTTAATGTTGCCTTACACATTTTTAAAATAAATTGTGCTCTGGATAGTCAGGAGGCACGAGGACAGCATGAACGCTCGCACTCCTCAGAGGGTTCACGAATTCCTGTGTCCTCGAGTTCCTTCCAGCTCTGAGGTTGTGCACAGCTATACACAACCCTGGAACACAATGTTTGTGTTACTTAATTTTATTTTAAAAAATCCTAAGGTGAGAAAAATGTCTCCATTTATCTTTATTTTTCAGTTACAGTTGACATTCAATATTGTAATACTTTCAGGTGTACAGCACAGTGGCCAGACAATGATATAAAATTTATAAAGTGATCCCCCCCTTCAATCATTCCGGCACCCGCCTGGTCCCCTCCTGGCACCATAGATTGCTATTGCGGTAGTTTGGACCCTACTCCCTAGGCTATCCTTGGCATTTCTGTGGCAATTTTGTGACTACCAATTTGTACCACTTAATCCCCTCACCTTTTTAATCTACCCACCCACCCCTCCAGTCTGGCCTCTGTCTCTGAGTCTGTTTCTGTTTTATTTATTTTGTTCTTTAGATTCCACATATAAGTATCATACGGCATTTGTCTTTCTGTCTGACTTACATCACTTAGCCTAATATCCTCCAGGTCCATCCATGTTGCAAATGGTAAGTTTCCCCCTTTGTTATGGCCAGTTAGTATTCCATTGTGTATATGTGTACCACTGCTTTTTATTCACTCGTCTACTGGTGGGCACTTGGGTGCTTCCATACCTTTGCCGTTGTAAATAACGCTGCAATGGACATCAGGGTGTATGTCTTTTTGAATTGGTGTTTTGGATTTCTGCAGGTATGTACCCAGAAGTGGAATTGCTGGGTCATAGGTAGTTCTGTGTTTAATGTCTTGAGGAACCTCCATTCTGTTTTCCACAGTGGCTGCTCCAATTTGAAATCCAACCAACAGTGCAGGAGGGTTCCCTTTTCTGCACATCCTCACCAGCACTTGTTGTGTGTTGCTTTATTGATGATAACCATCATGACAGGTGTGAGGTGATACCTCACTATGGTTTTAATGTGCATCTCTCTAATGATTAGTCATGTTGGGCATTTTTTCATGTGTCTGTTGGCCATCTGTATGTCCTCTGTGAAGAAGTGTCTATTCTGGTCCTCTGCCCATTTTTCAATTGCATGATGTTTTTAGTGTTGTGTTATCTCTTTATAAATTTTGGATAATAACCTCTTATTGGATATATCAATTGTAAATTTTTCTGCCATTTATCTTTTCTTTTTGGGGGGTATTTTTCCAAAGTGAGAAGTGAGGGGCAGGCAGACAGACTTCCACATGTGCCCGACCGGGATCCACCCAGCATGCCCACAAGGGGGCGATGCTCAGCCCATCTGGGACGTTGCTCCACTGTAATTGGAGCCATTCTAGTGCCTAGGGCAGAGGCCATGGAGCAGTCTTCAGTGCCCAGGCCAACTTTGCTCCAATGGAGCCTTGGCTGTAGGAGGGGAAGAGGGGGGGGGAAGGGTAGAGAAGCAGATGGGTGCTTCTCCTGTGTGCCCTGGCTGGGAATTGAACCTGGAACTTCCAGACACCGGGCCAAGACTGTACCACTGAGCCAACCGGCCAGGGCCTGCCATTTATCTTTCCATTTTGTTGATAGTTTCCTTTGCTGTGCAAAAATATTTTAGTTTGATATAGTCCCATTTGTTTATTTTGCCATATTGCTAAGAGAAATGTCAAAAAATTACTATGTTTTCTTCTAGAAGTTTTATGGTTTCAAGTCTTACATTTAAGCTTTAATGCATTTTGAGTGTATTCTTTTGTATGGTGTAAGAAAATGATCTTTTTTGTTGTTGCTTGTATCCGTCCAGTTTTATCAAAACCATTTATTGAATAGACTATCTTTACCCCATTGTATGTTCTTGCCTCCCTTGTCAAATATTAATTGATCATAAAAGCATGGGCTTTATTTCTGGGGTCCTGTATTCCATTCCACTGATCTATGTGGCTGTTTTTATGCCAGTACCATGCTGTTTTTATTACTATAGCCTTATAGTGTAGTTTGATATCAGGTGGTGTGATTATACCTCTGACTTTGTTGCTCTTTCTCAAGATTGCTGTGGCTATTTAGGGTCTTTTTTGGTTCCATATAAATTTTTGAATTTTTTTGTTCTAGTTCTGTGAAAGATGCCATCAGTATTATAATAGGGATAGACTGCTTCTATAGATTGCTTTGGGTAATACAGACATTTTAATGATATTAATTATTCCTATGCACAAACGTGGGTATTTGTTATTATTTATTTGTTTCTTCCTCATTGTCTTTCTTCAGTGTCTTATAATTTACCACATACATGTCTCTTACCTCCTTGGTTAAATTCATTCCTAGGTTTTTTTTTTGTTGTTGTTGTTGTTTCTTTTTTATGAAATTATAAATGGGATTGGTTTCTTAATTTCTTTTTCTAATAATTTATTATTGGTGTATAAAAATGCAACCAGTTTCTGAACATTGATTGTGTCTGCTGCTACTTTGTCAGCTCTCGTAGTTTTTGGTGGACTCTTGGGGTATCTGGAGAACAGTGTTGAGGCCGGAAATGTTCGGGTCCTCTGCCAGCTGGCGCGAGAATAGAATCCTGTCTGTTCCTGCCCATAAAGGTAAAATGCAAATGAGGGCAAGGTCAGTTTTCATGAAAGGAGTTTTATGAAAGATTGTTTTCTGCTAGATTGTCCTGAGTTTGATGTCTTCCTTACCAATGTCTACGAGGACCACACATGCCAAGGGAAAGTGATCTATTTGCCTTTGGGTTCTGAAACCATCTAGGATACAAGAAAGACACCTTGATGTTGTAGAAGGGTTGATATAATATATTGGCTCAAATGGATACCCCTTACCAGATTCCCATGCCCCCTTTAACCAGGCCGCTGGCTGCTTGGTCCAGAAGAGTCTGCTCACCTAACACCATGCCCACCTGTCTCCCCCAGGGTCAAAGCCGGGTTCCCTGAGTCTAGGCAAGCTGAGCATGGGCACCCATGCTGTACCCTCCCTGGGAGAGGCCGAGGCGGACCTCAGTGGAGTCCTGGGTTTGGGCTTCCCCAGTGGCTTTGTGGCAAGCCCAGTGACAAGTCTAGTGGACATGCAAGGGGAAGGGGCCGGGTCAGGGGCCAAGGAGGAGCTGTGGGAAGGCCGCGAGCGAGCAGATGGAGATCAGAGAGCTGGAAGATGTCAGCGTGGCCGGAGACGGGGAGCAGCTGGGGAAGGGAGGCGGGGACAGATGACCCAGGGCGTTGCAGGAGGACCTCAGACCCTCGTGCGGGTGCCATGGTGAGCCACGTGCAGAAGTTGAACAGTCAGGTTTGCGGTTGAAGAAGGTCATTCTCACTGCAGTGTTAGAGGTGTGATTGGAGGGGACAAAGCTGGAGAAAGGGAGACAAGTGAGGGGAGGGGATGGAGGCCGATGTGGCTGGTGGCCTGCGCTGGCGGCAGTTGACAGGCAGTCAGGTGACCAGAGGTCCAGCTCTGGCTCTGTGTCTGACTCTGGGTGAGTTCTCTGAGCCTGCTGGTGCTCCATTTTCTCACCTGTGTGTTAGAGTCAACACTACCTAATTCCTCGTCCTATTTTGAAGTTACATAAGAATCATATGAATACACTTGCTAAATAATGGATGCTCCCGTCCTGGAATGCTCTTTTCGTGTGCAGGGTGTGAGGACGGTGTGGTCTTCCACGATTGCAGCTGTCACGCCAGTTATGTGTGGCCACCAGCAAGTCCTTACTAGAGTGTGTCCTGGCTTTTCCCACACTGAGTAACACAGGTGGCTTCCCGGGACAGACGGAGGCTTAGTGAACACCATCTGCACTGGGTACAGGACGGAGCCGGAGCTGTGTTGGTAATAGGAGCGTCAGCACCCAGCGGCTGGCCGGCCACGTGGGGCGGGGGTGGTGGGGGACGAGCCAGCCGGGATGCCCACTGTGCGCTGCTGCTGTGCGTGCGGGACCACAGCCCCTGAGCACGGTCACGGCCGGCCCTGGAGGGACGGGGAGTTTGCCCAGTGCAAACGAGGGACGAGTTTGAACTGCAGTTTGAACTTAATCATTGGGGTGAGGTTATCTCATATAGTTGACTCATTTAGCAAACTATTTTCAAAGGATGCTAATTAAAATTTGCCCGGGGTTATCAGTCTGCTGCCGGAACTGCAGGAAAAATGGGCAAGGAAAGGTTTAGGGTCGGCTGATCGTTGAATAAACCTGATGGCCGCGAGGGGAAGTTGTTTTTGTTTTGTTTTGTTTTGTTTTTCTTTTACAGAGACAGAGTCAGAGAGAGGGATAGATAGGGACAGACAGACAGGAATGGAGAGATGAGAAGCGTCAATCAGTTTCTCGTTGTAACATCTTAGTTTTTCATTGATTGCTTTCTCATATGTGCCTTGACCGCAGGCCTTTGGCAGACTGAGAGACCCCTTGCTTGAGCCAGCGACCTTGGGTCCAACTGGTGAGTTTTTTGCTCAAACCAGATGAGCCTGCGCTCAAGCTGGTGACCTCAGGGTCTCAAACCTGGGTCCTCCACATCCCAGTCCAATGTTCTATCCACTGCGCCACCGCCTGGTCAGGCTTTTTTTTTCTTTTTTTGAGGGGAAGTTTTTTAACGGGCACATTTCGTTCAGAACATGCTCTTTTATTTTGGAAGGGAGTTGTTGAAAGATTTGAATGACAGTGTCTTCTGCCAGTTATTTTGTGTGCTGTTATTAATATTTAGTGTCGCCAGGGAAAATTCTTTTTTACCTGCTGCGCTGTGGGACCTTGGGGTCCTGACTGTTGTGTCCTGAGCATGTGGGATGGCACAGGGCCTGGAGTCCCCCTGCTCGGTGACAGTGTCTGTCTCTGCGTCATTAGGATCTGACGGTGTGGCTGGGGCACTTCCTGTGCTCTGCGCGGTGGCTGACAGCATGCTCCTCAATGCATTCCCACTTTCTTCTGAATATTCTAGAAATTACTTGTCCCCAGGGACTCTGAGTAACAATCAGACCATAAACTCCAAGGAGACAGCCACCGCACAGGTTTTATTGCGTGCCCCATTCCCGGTGCCTGGCACGCGATGAATTCTCCATAAGCAGGTGTCGAATGCAGGTGTTCACGATGTGCCCGGGGGGCTTGGGCTACAGCAGTGAATAAGACATAAGGCCTGTGGAAGACAACTTGACTTTGGGTGAGGGGTATGCAACATAACCAAATGTCAAAATAACCTGGAGATGTTTTCTCTGAACATATGTACCCTGATTTATCAATGTCACCCCATTAAATTAATAATAATAATAAAAAAAGACATAAGGCCTACCCTTGTGGGGAGTGCATTCTAACGGGAGGAAGAGAGAGGACATGACAAATAAGTAAATTCTAGGATATGCTAGCAGGTGATAAAGACTTTGAAAAAAATTAAAGTGAAGCATGGGGGATTGTGAGTGCTGGGGATGAGGTGGAGTGGAGTGGACTAGTTGGGTCCGTTTATTAACTAGTATCCTCTAGGCCGGCCTCGTTGGGAAGGTGCGAGTTGAGCAATGAGTTGGAAATGGCTGGAACGCCAGCCTGCTGGCTCTCTGGGGCAGGGGGCGCGCTCCAGGCAGAGAGGACAGCCCAGCAAGGGCCCCGAGGCAGAGAGGACAGCCCAGCAAGGGCCCCGAGGCAGAGAGGACAGCCCAGCAAAGGCCCCGAGGCAGAGAGGACAGCCCAGCAAGGTTCCTGGGGCAGCAGTGTGGCTGGGTGTCTGTGAAGTTCGGGCAGAGTGAGCAATCGGAGGGTATACAGTGAGGGAGAGGTAACGGGCGCGCTCCAGGCAGAGAGGACAGCCCTGCAAGGGCCCTGGGGCAGAGAGGACAGCCCAGCAAGGGCCCTGGGGCAGCAGTGTGGCTGGGTGTGTCTGTGAAGTTCGGGCAGAGTGAGCAATCGGAGGGTATACAGTGAGGGAGAGGTAACGGGCGCGCTCCAGGCAGAGAGGACAGCCCAGCAAGGGCCCTGGGGCAGCAGCGTGGCTGGGGGTGTCTGTGAAGTTCGGGCAGAGTGAGCAATCGGAGGGTATACAGTGAGGGAGAGCTAACGGGCGCGCTCCAGGCAGAGAGGACAGCCCAGCCAGGGCCCCGGGGCAGCAGTGTGGCTGGGGGTGTCTGTGAAGTTCGGGCAGAGTGAGCAATCGGAGGGTATACAGTGAGGGAGAGGTAACGGGCAGGGGGGGTGCATGGGCCAGATCACCTGGACGTTTGGGTCCATGTTAGGACTTGGGATTTTTGCTCGAAGCACTGTGGGGTTTCGGTATGGTGGGAGATGGTGGTCATGCTGGGAACAGTTGGGGAAGAACTATGGACCATTGGGGGGTGATTGTGATGCTTCTGATGAGAGACAACAGTGGCTTGGACCAGGGGGACAATGGCAGCGGTGCTGAGAAGTGGTCAGATCCTAAATATGCCTTGAAAGTACAGCCAGACATCGAGAGAGAGGAGACAAGGGAGTCAGGGCTTTGGGCTTGCAGAGCTGGAACAGGGGGCCTCCCGTCGTTGAGCTGGGAAGGCAGCGGACGGAGCAGGCTTTGGGGAGAGCAGCTCAGCATCAGTGGTGGACATGCTAGGTGAGAAGAGTCCATCAGCGGACAGGTGGATACGTGAGTTTCCATGAAGACGTCTGAGGCTGTCGAGACCAGGAAGAGCGTGAGTGGCCACAGGGAAAGAGGAAAGAGCGAGGACAGAGATAGGAGCTGTCCTCCATGGAAAGGTTGGAGGAAAAGCAGAGGAACTTGTAAAGAATGGAGGCAAGGAGTGACTGGTGAGGTTGGAGAAAAACGCGAGTGTGAGGCCCTCAACCAGGGGAGGAACGTGCTCATTGTGTTAAATATTCCGGTGGCTCAAGTCCGATGAGGACCGAGGCGTCATCACTAGCTCTCACAATGTGGGTGCCACTGGTACCGGGAGACGGTAGCTTGGTGGGGTGCTGGCACCCAGGCACCACCGAGTGGGTTTGAGAGAGAAGTGGGAGGAGGTGAATTGGAAACGTGCATTTATTTGAAAAATTTATGAAGAAGTCACTGCAAAGGAGAACAGAGAAATGAGAGGGTAGCTGTTTGAAGTGGGGTCAATAGAAGAATTGGTGTATTTAGGAAACTGTCTTTCTCTCTTACCAGCGAGAGCGGTCCAGTCTGTTCATTGTCTTGATTGTTCCCTTTGCCGTGCAGGCACTGTTTTTGCTGGATATAGTCCCTTTGTTTATTTTTCTTTTTGCTTCCCTTGCCTGATGAGACATGCCCAAAAATATATTACCAAGAGCAATGTCAAAGAGTTTACTGCCTATATTGCCTTCTAGGAGTTTTATGATTTCAGGTCTTACATTTAAGTTTTTGTCCATGTTGAGTCAATTCTTGTATATGGTGTAAGAATGTGGTCTCGTTTGATTGTTTTACATGCATTTGCCCAATTTTCCCAACACCATTTATTGAAAAGACGGTCTTCAACCCCATTATATATTCTTGCCTCCTTTGTCATTTTAATTATGCTGTGTCTTTGCATGGGTCTCTTTGGTTTCGTCTTCTTTGGGACCCTTTGCACTTCCTGGACTTGTAGGTCTATTTCCTTTGCCCGGTTTGCAATGTTTTCCATCATCATTTCCTCAAATAGGTTTTCAATCCCTGCTCGCGTTCTCTTCTCTTTCTGGTCTCCCTAGGTCAGGGGTCCCCAAACTATGGCCCCGCGGGCCGCATGCGGCCCCCGCCGCACTTCTGGAAGGGGCACCTCTTTCATTGGTGGTCAGTGAGAGGAGCATAGTTCCCATTGAAATACTGGTCAGTTTGTTGATTTAAATTTACTTGTTCTTTATTTTAAATATTGTATTTGTTCCCGTTTTGTTTTTTTACTTTAAAATAAGGTATGTGCAGTGTGCATAGGGATTTGGTCATAGTTTTTTTTTTATAGTCCGGCCCTTCAACGGTCTGAGGGACAGTGAACTGGCCCCCTGTGTAAAAAGTTTGGGGACCCCTGCCCTAGGTTGTGAATGTTGGTATGCTTGATGCTGTCCCAGAGGCCCCTTAAACTAGCCACGTTTTTGCTTTTGTTTTTGTTTGTGTTTTTGCGGCTCCTATTGGGTGGTTTTTGTTACCTTGCCAGATGGCTGCTTCAGTCCTCTGCTTCATCTAATCTGATGTTGATTTCCTTTAATATTCTTCATTTCAGTGATTGCAGTCTTCATTTCTGACTGGTTCTTATTCTGTTTTGTTTTGTTTTGTCTCTGTTTATGTTTCCTATTTCCCTGATGAAGTTCTCACTGAATTCATCTATTCTTCCCCTGAGTTCATTGAGCATCCTTATAACCAGTTTTGAATTCTGCATCTGGTAGATTGCTTGTCTCCATTTCGTTTAGTTCCTTTTCTGGAGTTTTGTCCTGTTCTTTCATTTGAGCCATGTTTGTCCCCTTACTTTGGGATGCCTCCTAACATGTTTCTATGTGTTAGGTAGATCAGCTACATCTCCAGGTCTTGGCAGAGTGGCCTCATGTAATAGGTGTCCCCTGGGCCCAGCGGTGCATCCCCGGTCACCTGAACCAGGTGCTCCAGGGGTGTCCCCTGTGTGGGTTGTGTGTGCCCTCCTGTTGTAGTTGATCCCTGAGTGCTGTTGGCACGTTGGTTAGTGGGACTGACCCTCCACTGACTGGCCGGGAGGACTGGCCATGACTATAGCAGATGAGCTGCTGTGTGGAGACTGACCGCATGGAGTGG
This sequence comes from Saccopteryx bilineata, assembly GCF_036850765.1. Classification (NCBI taxonomy): domain Eukaryota; kingdom Metazoa; phylum Chordata; class Mammalia; order Chiroptera; family Emballonuridae; genus Saccopteryx; species Saccopteryx bilineata. Next base: position 344,500,470 of record NC_089491.1, read on the forward strand.
GGTTTGCTCCATTGGGGCCCTGGTGCCTGTGGGCCCACCCTTTTGTGGACCTAACCAGGTGTGCTCTGGTGTGCCGTGCCTGGCCCAGGGCCACAGAGGAGCCTGTGGTTGGCTGCTGCCTGTGTGGGCTTGTGGCTGTTTAGCAAGAGGCACACTGAGACCAGCCACTGCTTTTTTGGGAGCTGTGGACCTTTGAGAGGTTGTAGGAGAGTTCACCTGTGTGGGAACGCCATTGGAAGAGGTTCAGGCCTGCCAGCACTTCCGTCCCTGGGAGAGAGAACTGCCTCAGTCCCTGCAGCTGTTGCACTGAAGTGAGTCAGTTTAGTTCCTCCCTAGATGTCCCTGGTGCTTTTAAAACTGCTGCACCTCACCACAGCTCAGAGTGAGTCTGTGTGCGGGCTCTTTAAGAGCTGCAGACCTGTGTCTCAGTCAGCCGCAATCCCCGCTGGCTTTCACAGCCAGACGTCATGGGGACCCCTCTTTCTGGCACTGGTACCCTGGGCTGGGAAGCTTGATGGGGGGATGGGACCCCTTGCTCCTCAAGGTAGGGGGCTCTCAAGCTGAAATATCCCTCTTGTTTCTTTGTTTTTTGTGTGTATTTTTCTGAAGTGAGAAGCAGGGAGGCAGAGAGACTCCCGCATGCACCCGACCGGGATCCACCCGGCACGCCCACCAGGGGGCGATGCTCTGCCCATCTGGGGGTTTCTCTATTGCAACCAGAGCCACTCTAGCGCCTGAGGCGGAGGCCATGGAGCCGTCCTCAGCGCCCAGGCCAACTTTGCTCCAATGGAGCCTTGGCTGCAGGAGGGGAAGAGAGAGACAGAGAGGAAGGAGAGGGGGAAGGGTAGAGAAGCAGATGGGCGCTTCTCCTGTGTGCCCTTGCTGGGAATCGAACCCAGGACTTCAACATGCCAGGCCGACGCTCTACCACTGAGCCAACAGGCCCGGGCCCCTCCTCTTAACTCTTACTTTAGGAGTGGGACGTGCCTGTTTCATGTCTCCACCCCTCCTACCTGTCTCCACGTGGCTTCTTTGTATCCTTCGTCATGGGACTTCTCTTTAGCTCATCTTTAGGTGGTTGTCTATGATGATTTTTCTGGAATTTAGTTGCAATTTTGACCTGGTTATGGGAGGAGGTGAGCGCAGCATTACATACTTGGTGATCTTGATTGGAAGTCTGGAGTCAGGACAGATTTGTCAATAGTGTTTGTTAACTGAATACATGATTGAATGATAAGCTGAAATTTTATGAAAAGTGAAAAAAAAATGTGTTTTGGAATAATTAAATTACTGTTGTCTCTTAGTGCCTGAAACTGTACAGAGCGGATCAGACAGTGGGCTCTCCGTGCTGGTGGGCGTCCTGTGTGTGCCTGTCAGTCTTGTTACCATCTCTGTCCATCTGTCCTCCTGGGCCTGTCTATGCACTCCCATTAACTAGTACTTTTGAGGCTGTACCTGCCTCGGTGTGTCTGTTTGGGCCTGTTGGCCTCAATGTCTTTGTCATGTTAGAAAATGATTTTATTAAAATGTGATGATTTATTATTTTTCTTAGATATAGGAATTTAAAATATTTTAATTTGAATGATAGAATTATATTCCAAAAAAATAAACTTGTATATGCTGATTACTGTCTTAAAAGTCTAGAAAACAGGCCCTGGCCGGTAGGCTCAGTGGTAGAGCGTCAGCCTGGTGTGAGGGGGACCCGGGTTCGATTCCCGGCCAGGGCACACAGGAGAAGCGCCAATTTGCTTCTCCACCCCTCCCCCTCTCCTTCCTCTCTGTCTCTCTCTTCCCCTCCCGCAGCCGGGGCTCCATTGGAGCAAAGATGGCCCGGGTGCTGGGGATGGCTCCTTGGCCTCTGCCCCAGGCACTAGAGTGGCTCTGGTCGCAACAGAGCGATGCCCCGGAGGGGCAGAGCATCGCCCCCTGGTGGGCGTGCCGGGTGGATCCCGGTCGGGTGCATGTGGGAGTCTGTCTGACTGTCTATCCCCGTTTCCAGCTTCAGAAAAATACAAAAAAAAAAAAAAAATCTAGAAAACAGACAGAAGTAGATATAAGAAATAAATGACCTCAGATTTATTATTCACAAGTAACCATGGTAAAAATGTAAATACATTCTCTTCCACTGTTGTCTGATAATTACATAATGGTGATCAAACTGTTCATATGTGCTGTTGTTTTTTGCCCTTAACCTGATGTTATTTTTCACAAACGTCTTTTTTTTAAAGGGTGTGCAGAAGTCCACCTTCTGCTATGTGAATGTGAATGGCTCTTAGTATCTGAAGGTGATGCTCACATGCTTTCCAGTTCACTCAGTGTGTTTATTTTCTTTATTGGGGTAACATTGGTTATTAACATTATATAAGTCCCAGGGGTACAACATGATGATTCACTGTCTGTCTACACGACAGTCTGTGCACCACCAAATGTCTGGTTCCCATCTGTTGCCATATCTACAGCTCACAAAAATTAGGGGATATTTCAAACTGAATATGAAACTATAAAGTATCCCCTAATTTTTGTGAGCACTATAACTGTCCCCCTTAACTCATTCTCCCCTCCCCCCCCTTACTGTCTGGTAACCACCATCCTGCTGTCTGTGTCTATGAGTTTGGTGAGTGAAACTGCACATTTTTTTCTTTTCTGTTGTTCTTTTCTGTCTGACTTATTTCAGTTAGCATAATACCTTTCATGTTGTTACAAAAGGCAATATTTTGTCTTTTTTATGGCTGAGCAGTATTCCATGGTGTGCATCTTTGGCCATTCATTCATCATATTCTGGTCATGGGCAATAATACTGCAAGGAAGGGGGAGTGAACTCACTGTCACCATGAAGCAGCAGCGCCTGGGACTCTGGTGCTCTCCTCACTGTCACCATGAAGCAGCAGTGCTCCTCACTGTCCCCATGAAGCAGCAGGGCTCCTCACTGTCACCAGGAAGCAGCAGTGCTCCTCACTGTTCCCATGAAGCAGCAGTGCTCCTCACTGTCACCATGGAGCAGCAGTGCTCCTCACTGTCCCCATGAAGCAGCAGTGCTCCTCACTGTCACCATGAAGCAGCAGGGCTCCTCACTGTCCCCATGAAGCAGCAGTGCTCCTCACTGTCACCATGAAGCAGCAGGGCTCCTCACTGTCCCCATGAAGCAGCAGTGCTCCTCACTGTCCCCATGAAGCAGCAGGGCTCCTCACTGTCCCCATGAAGCAGCAGGGCTCCTCACTGTCCCCATGAAGCAGCAGTGCTCCTCACTGTCCCCATGAAGCAGCAGGGCTCCTCACTGTCCCCATGAAGCAGCAGTGCTCCTCACTGTCACCATGAAGCATCAGGGCTCCTCACTGTCCCCATGAAGCAGCAGGGCTCCTCACTGTCCCCATGAAGCAGCAGGGCTCCTCACTGTCCCCATGAAGCAGCAGTGCTCCTCACTGTCACCATGAAGCAGCAGGGCTCCTCACTGTCCCCATGAAGCAGCAGGGCTCCTCACTGTCCCCATGAAGCAGCAGTGCTCCTCACTGTCCCCATGGAGCAGCAGGGCTCCTCACTGTCCCCATGGAGCAGCAGTGCTCCTCACTGTCCCCATGAAGCAGCAGTGCTCCTCACTGTCACCATGGAGCAGCAGTGCTCCTCACTGTCCCCATGAAGCAGCAGTGCTCCTCACTGTCACCATGAAGCAGCAGGGCTCCTCACTGTCCCCATGAAGCAGCAGTGCTCCTCACTGTCCCCATGAAGCAGCAGGGCTCCTCACTGTCCCCATGAAGCAGCAGCGCTCCTCACTGTCCCCATGAAGCAGCAGCGCTCCTCACTGTCCCCATGGAGCAGCAGCGCTCCTCACTGTCCCCATGAAGCAGCAGCGCTCCTCACTGTCCCCATGAAGCAGCAGTGTCTGGGACTCTGGCGCTCTCCTCACTGTCACCATGAAGCAGCAGCGTCTGGGACTCTGGCGCTCTCCTCACTGTCACCATGAAGCTGCAGCGCCTGGGACTCTGGCGCTCTCCTCACTGTCCCCATGAAGCAGCAGCGCCTGGGACTCTGGCGCTCTCCTCACTGTCACCATGAAGCAGCAGCGCCTGGGACTCTGGCGCTCTCCTCACTGTCACCATGAAGCAGCAGCGTCTGGGACTCTGGCGCTCTCCTCACTGTCCCCATGAAGCAGCAGCGCCTGGGACTCTGGCGCTCTCCTCACTGTCACCATGAAACAGCAGCGCCTGGGACTCCGGCGCTCTCCTCACTGTCACCATGAAACAGCAGCGCCTGGGACTCTGGCGCTCTCCTCACTGTCACCATGAAACAGCAGCGTCTGGGACTCTGGCGCTCTCCTCACTGTCACCATGAAGCAGCAGCGCCTGGGACTCTGGTGCTCTCCTCACTGTCACCATGAAGCAGCAGCGCCTGGGACTCTGGCGCTCTCCTCACTGTCCCCATGAAGCAGCAGCGCCTGGGACTCCGGTGCTCTCCTCACTGTCCCCATGAAGCAGCAGCGCCTGGGACTCTGGCGCTGTCCTCACTGTCACCATGAAGCTGCAGCGTCTGGGACTCTGGCGCTCTCCTCACTGTCACCATGAAGCTGCAGCGCCTGGGACTCTGGCGCTCTCCTCACTGTCCTCATGAAACAGCAGCGCCTGGGACTCTGGCGCTCTCCTCACTGTCACCATGAAACAGCAGCGCCTGGGACTCTGGTGTTCTCCTTGAACCGAGCAAGCTCAGGTTCCTCTCTGTCCGTCGTCCTTCCTTTCATCGCGTCCTTAACTAGGTCGCTCACTTTCCCAGCCACAACTCTTCAGCCCAGAAACCTGACGAGCAGGTGCAACCGCAGGACATTGTCAGTGGGGCCGTAAGAATACAGTTGCAAATAATGCGAAGTGAAGCTCGCCTCTGATGACTGTAGCTAAGCGGCACAAATCTCAAAAGCAGCATATACATATCTTCTCCCTCAGACTTTGTAGAGGGAGACAGTTTGGCTTTCCTGGGGCCATCATTCAGCATAGGGTCTTTCAGATTAACGTAGAGGCCAGCTCCCACAAAGGTCTGTCCGACCCTGGGTTGAACCCCAGGGAGCTCGCCATGTCGACAGGGAGTGAGTCCGTCCTGTGGCTTTTGGATGGCGGCACGATAGGCGATTCTTTTCCGCACGTAGATGCAGTGTGGCTCCCACAGTCTACACAAGCACCTGGCACGTGGGATGTTTTGAGAAGGCTAGAATATGAATGATTGGAAAATTCAGTGACTCAGAGCTTCTCTAACTCCTGTGTCTTTGTAGTTAACCCATCTGTCCTATCTTGTTTGATCTAATATTAGTTACTCGTTTTTTGTACTTGGGAAGTTCAGCTCTTAAAAATTACTAGCCTAGCCAAGAGAAAGGTTAAGCCTAGGGCAGCTCATGGATAGCGACTTCTTCTTGAAAATGGGAATGAGTAACTCATTGCCATGTGACTGACACCTGTATGTGTATTTCTATGGCTACACAATTACTAGCAACTTCTCATCTAGAGGAGAGATTATTAAATGATATGGCTATCTACTTCTTAAAATTTAGGGCAAATTGTTCTTTTTGTGGACAATTGACTTTCTTCCTAAAAAAGACAAAAACAAAAAACCCCCTCCTACCTGCATTTAGTTTTAAAAAGACTATATTGGCTTCTTCATGATTTAATCTGACGTATTTTTCTCACGAAACGCCTTGTTCGGTGCTGCTGGGCACAGATTTCGAGCTGACCATGTTGCTCTGTCCTCACAATGGTACTGAATGAAAATTTGGATGGAAAGGTCAGCTTTAAAATATGCATAATAAATTCACCGACTAAGGGCCACCCTAAAAACTTTCTGCACCATTTCTCCTCGTCTCATTATTCATGTCGGCTGTCCCTGAATTTTAAAAAGTACCAATGAAAGGGCGGAATGTGCACACCACTGGGTCCAGGAAAATTTTTTTTTCATGAATAAGGAATGAAAAGTAGAGTGAAAAAGATTCCTTAAGTGAGTGAAGTTGACAGAGTAGAGAGTGAAGGACAGTATTTCCTGTAGCACAAGAAAGGGAAACCTCTAGGCTATTCTAAGAAAGCCCTGACCCTTTGTCCTTCATATATTTGGTCCCACAGCTGTTGAACCGAAAGCCTATTTTTTTTTTTTTGTATTTTTCTGAAGTTGGAAACGAGGAGGCAGGCAGACAGACTCCCGCATGCGCCCGACCGGGATCCACCTGGCATGCCCACCAGGGGGTGATGGTCTGCCCATCTGGGGCATCGCTCTGTTGTGACCAGAGCCACTCTAGCGCCTGAGGCAGAGGCCATAGAGCCATTCCCAGTGCCCGGGCCAACTTTGCTCCAATGAGCCTCGGCTGCGGGAGGGGAACAGAGAGACAGGGAGGAAGGAGAGGGGGAGGGGTGGAGAAGCAGATGGGTGCTTCTCCTGTGTGCCCTGGCCGGGAATCAAACCTGGGACTTCTGCATGCCAGGCCGACGCTCTACCACTGAGCCAACTGGCCAGGGCCCCAAAAGCCTATTTTTGAGGCTATTATTTTTCAAATGTTATAACCGATAATATTCAAATTACTGAGGTTGTCCAGCAGGGTGTGGCGGGCCCTAAGTGTGGGAATTTCCATAAGGGACAGATGTGTTGAATATCTTACTATTACACAGAAAGCTACCTTATGCATTCGACAGATACTTGCTGAGGATTTGTGTTAATAAAAGTAATAGGAAGATAAGTTTTTTGGAGATGAGAGGTTATTCCCCCCCCTCAATAAAATACTAGAGATGTTCACTGAAACCCTGTGTACTCTTATTAATCACTGTCCTTCCCATTAGATTTAATTTCAGAATAAATTAAAAATACTAACTCTGTGACATCAATGATTTTTTAAAAAGCTAGGTAACAGTGCTTATTATAGAGGGTACTGCATCGAATGGACCGATGACAGGTTCCATGTGGGGAATTCAGTGGGAGACAGCGTACCGTTTGTGGTTTATGGTTTTAGATTCCTCAAGCTAACTTCATAAATGTTAAAGGTTTAATTTGTGGAACAAGTAGATTAAATACAAATAAATAAATTATCAGAATTGAATGCCATTGTTTCAACGTATTCAAAATTAACACATTCTTGTCTATAGACTACTTCAACTTAACAACAGCCAAGGTCATGCCTTGAACCCCCAAAGCTGGAAACCACTCCAGCCACAGGCTTTCTGGCTCTGAAAACGTCTTTGTTAACTTCCTCCTGTCCAGTCAAGCATGCCCTTTGCATTTATTTTGACCGTGATTCTTTTAGTTCAGTCCATACCCATCTTCCAAACGTCTGTCATTCCTTGCCTCATGGCTTTTGCTTACCTTGTCTATCCATTTCAAGCCACCTCAGAGTTCCTTGGCCTCTTGATTTGCCTTTAGTTGTGACGAGCCATGTGTTGCCTTAGATGAGGTCTGGGAGCCCAGCCTCGGTCCTGGGCTCCTTCTTCAGCGAGCAAGTGTCTGCAACCAAGACTGTTCAGTCTAGAATTGAGCCCTTGTCTTGAGGACTGAGGAACCTACTGGAGGGAAACCTCAGCATGTCTTCTTAAATCCTGAATGATCAGGAGTCAGGGAGGGACAGGACTGGTTGTCAGAGACTAGGGAAGCCACGCACTGTACGCCTGGGGCCCGGGTTTGCGTGTGGGGCTCAGTGACTGCACCCATGTACCACACGGAGACTTTCTGCACACCTGCTGCACGAGGAAGGCCCCCTCATGGACAGAGGATGTAGCAGATATGCAGAGACACCAAGTCCACACCCCCAGGAGGGTTATAGTCTAGCAGAGACTTGATCATGTTAAGCAACTCAACACGAAAGTGAATTATGCCGTTCAGACGGGACTTGGCTCACTTCCTGCAGAATTTTATACTCAGTTTCCTGTGTCCGTTGTCCAAAAATATAACTATTACATATTTGCTAGTCTTTAAAAGAAATACATATTTGAGGTATAATTTTTAATCTTTTATCAACTCCTTTCACGGTTAGTGAAAAAGGCGTTTCAACATTTGGGCTAACACAGTGTTGTATGTCTTCGCTTCTTGGGTGCTCAGGGGACAGCTGTCTTTATTAGAAATTTCTTATTAACTGTGGGTGATGGCAGAGGGCTCTGTTTATGTTTTGCAAGTCATCTGCAGGGATGGCGTTAGTTTTTGTTTGGCCATAGATACAGTGTGTCCGTAAAGTCATGGTGCACTTTTGACTGGTCACAGGAAAGCAACAAAACACAATAGAAATGTGAAATCTGCACCAAATAAAAGGAAAACTCTCCCAGTTTCATACCTATTTAGTACAGTTCGATGTGGGCTCACACACAGATTTTTTAGGGCTCCTTAGGTAGCTATCCCATATAGCCTCTACAGACTCATCACTGACTGATGGCCTACCAGAACGGGTTTCTCCACCAAACTGCGGGTTTCCTTCAACTGCTTATCCCACCGAGTAATGTTATTCATATGTGGTGGCGCTTCGTTATAAATGTGCTGATATTCATATTGCACTTTGGTCACGGATTCGAATTTAGCGAGCCACAGAACGAACACGCTGAACTTTCCTCTGTACCGTCTACATCTCGACTGGCATGGCCGTGGGCTGCTCCGCTGTATACACGGTGTTACGTCATCATCTGCACAGGCGCACATGCTGCCACATCATCCTACAGAAACTGGTAGGGTTTTCCTTTTATTTGGTGCAGATTTCACATTTCTATCGTCTTTTGTTGCTTTCCTGTGACCGGTCAAAAGTGCACCATGACTTTACGGACACTGTATAAGCGTCGCTTGCAGTGGTCAGAGAGAAGCCACAGGAACCGAGTCCTTGGACCTGTTTACTCATCCATCACCTGTGAAGGATGTCGGGCTACGACCTCTTCCCCGGTTGGGTCGTAGCTGCTCCATGAGCAGAGGTGAGATCGCACGTGAGCTCCGAGCCTCCAGAGTGCCAAGCCCGTGGGCAGTAATTGATCCTGGCTGCCTGGAAAACGCTTGAGATGGGGCTCATCAAAAAAGGAAACTATGAGCCTGACCAGGCGGTGGCGCAGTGGATAGAGCATTGAACTGGGATGCAGAGGGCCGAGGTTCGAGACCCCAAGGTTGTCAGCTTGAGCACGGGCTCATCTGGTTTGAGGGAAAGAAAAAAGCTCACCAGCTTGAGCCCAAGGTCACTGGCTTGAGAGCAAGGGGTTATTCTGTCTGCTGTAGCCCCACAGTCAAGGCACATATGAGAAACAACTAAGGTGTCACAATGAAAAACTGATGATTGATGCTTCTCATCTCTCCATTCCTGTCTGTACCTATCTATCCCTCTCTCTCACACTTTCTGTCTCTGTAAAAAAAAAAAAAAAAAAGTAAACTATGAGAAGTGAAATCTGCTGTGGGCAGGGAAGGGCTTGCTTGGATAGCCAAGGAATTTTCCATTTCCTGTGTATTAACTCCTTGGCAATGGCTTGCCCATGTGCTTCAATTTTAATCTCCCCCAGGGATAAGGATCATTTATTTCATTCTGAACAGGACGCCATAGATGTAGCCATTCCCAGTGAGGTTACATTGATATTATTATTCCCCAATAGGATTACACTTAGCCCACTGTCACTGGTAGGTTAGTCCTCTTGACAAACATATAAAATGCAAACTATTACTATTAAGTGCTAATGATAATGTGGTAAATTATACTCAGATGGTCCTAAATCTAGGAAAGAAGTATATGCTCAAGGCAGAATTTTTGCATATGCCTACACATTTTTTAAAAAAGTCTTTATGCATTTTTAACTTGGTTGTATTTTTTTCAGTATAGAATAGATGTCTTGGTATTTTTCAATTTAGAATAAAATATTAAGAGTACTCTGTGTGTGTGTGTGTGTGTGTGTGTGTGTGTGCGCGCGCATAGACTAGGTCACAAGACAAAATGTATTCCTGGTGAGTCACTGTGAATATAGTTCGAAAGTCACCATTCAGACACGCCCCGTTTATAATTACAGCGGTGGGGAGAGAAGGACCGTTTCTTCCTGCTGACTGAGTTGGCACAGGTCACCAGTCATTCACATCCAATCTGTGTGCTGCTTTATTTTGTTCGTTCAGGTAAGTCTTTGGAAGTCTTGAATGTGAGCAGGAGTCGTAAGCCAGGTGTGTTAACGAATGCATTGCACGTGTTAGGTCACATGAACGTGGGGGTGCACGTGTGTTTGTGTGCCAGTGTTGTGGGGTTTTTCGGGTAGAGGCCCAGTAGTAATGCTCGAGCAGCTAGCTTTATGGAGGCCCAGGCTGTCCCGGCCACCTCCTACTTGCTGAGTGACTTTCTGTATTGCATGAAATGGCCCTAGTTCCCATCCCAAGAGAAAACTGCTCATTGACTGCTTAGCAAAAACTAAGGAATGAAGGGGTGGGCAAAAGTAGGCTCACAGTTATATGTAAACAGATGCAGTAATAACAATACTAGGATGAACCCTGTTTCGTGAACTCACAGCTGTAAACCTACTTTTGCCCCTCCCTGTTACTCTGCCCCGCCTACACTGGGGCGTGGTCTGCTCCCAGGTCCTGTGACGCCCACAGCGCGGCCCATTGCAGACAGTCCCAGCTTCCCAGGAGAAGAGGGGCCAGAGCATGCGGCCCATTGCAGACAGTCCCAGCTTCCCAGGAGAAGAGGGGCCAGAGCATGCGGTCACTAACTGGAGAGTTAGGTAGCCCGGTCTTATGTTGGGGTGACCACTAGATTTATCAAAGCTGCCACTCTGGCCGTGTGAAGAAGAAAGGTTGAAGTCAGAGGGCCACCGGGTAGCTTTTGCAGCAGGGCCCAGCTTCCAGTTTCTCTTGGGGCCACCGGCGGGAGGTCAGGACCCGGACTGAACAGAAGCGCATGCAGAGCGGTGGCCCGAGGGTGGGGGAGGCTCCGCTCTGGGGGAGGGTGGGGGAGGGTGGGGTGCACCCAGGAACTCACCATCTGCAGACTCCGAGCGTTAGTATTGAAATAATAATGTATGCTGACTTAAAAAATTTTAATTTATTGTTGACATGGTTGCAAGTGTCCCACTCAAAATAACCCCCTTTCCACGCTGCGTTGTGCCCCCCATGCCCCACGTGAACTCTTTTCACCCCCAGTTCCCACCTTTTATCCCCCCCCACTGTTACACTGTTATCTGTCTGTCATGTATCTATATAATTTGGCTAATCCCTTCACCTTCTTTGACACCGTCCCCTCTCCCCTCTCCCGACAGCTGTCCCTCTGTTCCTGTTTGTTTCGTTCCTCAGTTTACCGTGTTCCTTAGATTCCACACATCAGTGAGAGCATGTGATGTGTGTCTTTCTCTGCCTGGCTTATTTCACTTCGCACGATCATCTCCAGGTCAGGGATGCTCCTTTAACGGTGTGGCTAGGTGGCAGAGAATGGCGCAGCGGGAGTTTTAGGAAGGGAAAGGGGTCAGACACCTCATTCCTCAGCAGCCTGGCAGGAGCGGGAAAGGTGCCCTGTGTGTAAGAGGAAGCCTCCTGTGGGCACCAGAGAAACGGGGCGGGGTCATTGCTCCCCCCCCCTCCCCCCGCCTGTCAGTGCTAAAGTTCAGCGACCATATTCCTTTTTGCTAAGCACCCGTTTACTAACACTGGTAAGATTTTCAGAGCGACTAGCACATGCATTCTTTTGTAGTAAAATTTTAAAACAATGGCCATATTTCTTTTATATGTTGTGAATAGTAGTGAATACATAGCAATTGAGCCTCGACTTGTAAATGAATGAGGTGGAAAGTAACAACAGGTGCCAGGAATGCCCTGCACTCGACCCCCCAGGTCTCTTCTTTCTAGTTTTGGTGGGTGCAGGTGGTGCAGGTGGGGTTGGAGTCTTAGGAAAGCTCTTCCGTGGGAGGTTCTGAGCTGAGTGAGCCGGAGAGGGCCCGGAGCCGCCGACCTGTCTGGGCTGTCTGCATGGGTCTGTGCTGAGCGTGCGTGGGCAGGACCGCCGGGCTGCGCCCGTGCTGAGAAGACGCAGAACGGCCTAGATTTGGGTCTAGGTGAGTGAAGTATTGTTGTTGTTAATCACCCTTTGAGCAAATATCTTTTTAAATGTAGAAACACTGCTGAGAGATTGCTGATCATGAAATATAGGTAAACATTATTTTCTTAAACACAGACCGCAGATATGCACATTAACTAAATATGTTTATTTAGCGTCTGGATTTCAATCTCATATATATTTGCATAAATAATTAAAATAATCTCTAGTGATTAACCGTCACAGCCGCACGCTGGTTCACCAGGTGCCCTCTGTTGCCCACGCTGTCGTAGCACCGGGAAGAGAGGAGTGCTGGCCCTCCACACAGCCACACGGGGGCGTGGGTGGGGACCCGGAGGGCAGGATCACCCTGCTTCCTGGTCCATATAGCAGCACAGGTTTGGGAAATGGGACAGAACAGGGCGAAAAGCTAGAAGAGAGGCTCATGAAAGAAACATGACTGTATTTCAGTGCCCGCTGGTTTCGCTGCAGTTACCCTGTGTGCTGTCTGCCGGTGACTGTCAGCACCTAGAATCTGAGTGTGGGGCGCGGCCGGGCACCCTCCCCTGGCCCTCCGTCTCCCAGGTGCACGGCCGGATGGGCTGGGCATGGGCTCAGACCCTCTCCTCGGCGCTGGTGCCCACTTATGCCCCGGCTGCCGAGCTCACGTCCGTTAGCTGAGGGAGCGCGGTGCCCACGCACGTACTGCTCAGCCTGAGGAATGGCGGGCGCGGCTCTGTGTTGACACCTGTTTCCCGGGGACCATGGTTCCAGGTTTGGCTGTAACTACGGGAGGGCAGCCCTGATGGGTCCCTCCACCAGGAAGCTGTGTCAGGAGGGCTTTATGAACTGTCACTGATCTTTTGTGCCATTTCTCTGTTCACCCAGGGCTGCCATGATGGCCCGTTTTCAAATGTGATAATTAGGTCAATCCTCATTTTTAGGAGATAAGATCAAAGACGGCACCCCAAAGTAAAGGGGTGCCGCTCTGACATCTGAGTCTGGGCAGAAGCGCTGTTCTGTGTCACAGAGGACGTGACCCTCACAGACGCTCAGCGGCAGCCCGGGGTGCCCACAGGGAGGCTGTGCGGGACGGGCTGCGGAGCTGGGGCCGTGCCCTCAGAGCCGTCTCGGCCTCAGAGCGAAAGCAGATTTCCAGGACGAACGGAATGATTAGTAACATAAGGATAATCAGTACTGAAGGGGGCCGTGGAATGATCCACATTAGTTTCCAACTGAATGGAATAGCACTTAATTAAAAAAAAAATCAATTTCCCCCCTTGCTCTAAAAACGGAGGTCCGTCATTTCCGTTACCAGTGTCACCTAAACATGAACATCTTTACAGCGAGTGGGCTCTCCGGGAGGCCTAGACTCCTGCAGACCAGGCGAGCTGTTCTTACTGAGCAACGAGCCGTTGGCAGATGAGGCGAGTCAGAGGCACACCGAGAATGCCGGGCCTGAGTCAGTGTTTGATGGCCATGGTCCAGAGGAGCGGGTGGTCCGTTTCCACGGTCACAACGCCAGAGCCGTCGTAGGTGTTGGAAGTGCTGACCAGGGTTCCGAAACTGAGCGCCTGGTTTGCTGGAAGGAAAGGAGAAGACGTGGTGAGAGCCAGCCTGGTCCAGTGCCAGCGACTGTCCGCCGTCACCAGGAAGTAACGAGGCACGTGCTTGGATACAAGACATAAGATGTGGGGCAGGGGGAATATCTGATACGGGATTTTAAAACAGAAAGTTTTTATAACTTGCTATGCTCACTCTTCCTGGAGCTGGCCATTGGATATGTGCTGTTCTCATACAAAATTTCATTACATTTCCTTTTTCTTTGCCAATTGGAAAACCAAAACCCATTTCTGTAATGTGCTACTTAATTCCTCGCCTGGTGCAATTTTAATTTTTCTTGATGATTGAGAACATTTTACATCAGTTATTAAACTCCAGAGTGATACTTTTAGTTTCCAGTATAAATGGTATCAGGCAGAAAACGAATTGCTTCGAGAAAGCATAAGGTTTTCATCATTTTTTTTGGTCTCCTCATAAATTAAGAAAAGCCAAAACGGACAAAGCTTAATTTTCTGTAAAATTAATAGGGACTCGAAGGTCAGGGCAGACTTCCCAAAATGCAACCCCGAGCAAAGCACTTCTGCTCAGCCGTAACGCGAGGGTGAGAGACGAGGTGGTCCTTTAAACTGCTTAATTATCCCAGTACAGGCTTTGGAGTTGTTATATAATGAGAATTTACATATTCATAAATTATGTATAGATACACATCTATAGTCACATGTTCTAACACAGGGGTAGTCAAACTTTTTATAAAAACCGCCCACTTTTGCAGAGCTGGTCAACCTGGTCCCTCCCGCAGAGGAGGTTGACCAGGTTGACCAGGAGAGACCAGGTTGACCAGCTCTGCAAAAGTGGGCGGTTTTTATAAAAAGGTTTGCCATCACCGGTCTATAAATACTGTTATCAAACAAGTGCTGTGGAGTCTCGTGTAGTCCCCTCCCCGCCAGTCAGACGCCCCTTCCCTTCAGAAGGTTAGCTGTGAAGTTCCACCGCCTATGATTAGGTTGCAATATGCTCGCTTCCCACTAGAGGGAGCCTAGTCTCTTTCTGAGGTCGTCTTTGACAAGCCAATTTTAACATTCAGAAACTTTTATTACAGGATAATGTATATAATTAGTATTACCAGTTCACACAGTTTACTTATCAGAACTCACAGTATTAGTTTTTCAGTCACCACCTTTACTAACATAAGTACGGAGTGATAAAGTAAGACTACAGAGGGGTAGAGTGAACCTCACGTGGCTGTTACCCTAACGTGATTTGGGGCATGAAGCTCTGACCTCGTCGGTGATCTGGAACTTTCCCGACGTGAAGTGTCTACGTGTATTAATATGCACGTCCGTTTATACACGCAGACACTTGACATGGAGGGTGGGTGGGGTGACGGGTGTGGGGGATGCACTGCACCGCCACCTGGGAGTGTGTTAGGCGGCCCTCCTGCCGTCCAGGCCCCGGGGTGGGGGTGGGGGTGGCAGCCTGAACGTGTCACACCCTTTGTTCACGAAGGCCCGGCGGGCGCTTCCATGGGCCCACCAGCTGGAAAGTGGACACTCCAGAGAAGAGCTGGGTGTGCTCACCCCACCTGAACTTGACACAATGCATTTTTAAGATTCTGGACACCAATTAGGTTAAAATCCTAGTTTTTACCTGGGCTCAAAGGATTGTTGTTTTCTGGTTAGTCTAGTTCAGAGGTCTCAAACTCGCGGCCCACGGGCCGCATGCGAACAATTTTGTGCGGCCCGCAGACTAATCCACGAACTACAGTTTCTGGTCGTTTTGTGACACTGAAAAGTGTTGCGTAACGGTTGCCTTTTGTAGACCTAGAGCGGCCCGCTGAACAGCTGTGATCTTGCTCTGCGGCCCACAAGCTGAGTTGAGTTTGAGACCCCTGGTCTAGTTACAGATTTGTTCATTTTATTTATCTTTGCAAAGAACCAGCTCTTCATCCGTAGCTCTTCTCTGCGAATTTGATCATTTTTCTTCTACTAACTCTGGGCTTGGTTAGCTCTCTTTTCTCTGGTTCCACAGGTGTCAGATTGTTTATCTGAGATCGTTGCCATATTTTTGAAGGAGAACTGCTTTTGCTGCATGATTTAAGTTTTGGTGTGCTGTATATCCAATTTCATTTGTCTCAGAATACCTTCATATTTCCCTTTTAGTTTCTCCTTTGGTCCACTGATTGCTCAGGAGAGTGTGGTTTAACTTCCATGGATTCACAAATTATTTTTTCTTCTGTTACTGATTTCTAGTTCCATACCAGTGTGGTCAGAAAGTTGGTTTTCTTCAATTTGCTGAGACACGTCTGTGGCATCACTAATGTATGGTCTATCCTGGGAAACACTCCATGTGCTGTCCTGTTCTCAGCCGGAGGGTGGGGTGAGCACACAGCTGTCCACTTGGGCTCCTGGTCAGATGGGTGTAGCCTGGCTTAACAGGAGGGGGGCTGGGAATCACCTTCCTGGCTTGGCCGGTGCCACAAGCAGCACCCAGGCCAGCCGGGCTCCTCGTTTGGGGACCTGAATCAGGCAGGATGGACACTGAATTCCTGGCCGCACAGCCACCAGCTTTGCTCTGCAGACAAGGAAAGGCATGTGTCCTCTGGACGTAGGTTTGTTGGGTGCTCTGTACTCTGCATGGGAAGGCTGTGAGTCAGTGTCCCTGCCCAGGTGTGGCAGCTGTGCCAGCTCCAAGGCCGCGGGGCTCCTCGGGTCCGAGGAAGGTGGGATCAGGTACCAAGTTCTCCGGCCACACTGTACCTGGCTCTGCACATGGCCAGGGCAGCTGGCTGGGCTCCGTGCCCGGGGGCCACCATCCTAGGGGTACAGGATGGGCCATGCAGATTCCAGGGGGCTCTGGGCAGGGGGAGTTGAGGGGCTTATACAACAGCAGCGGGGCTGTGAATCATCTTCCTTCCCTGATAGGGGCCACAGAACAGGCCCCGAGCTCCCTGGCTCAATGAAAGCACCGTCCTGAAGCGGCTTCCCAGGTAGGAGCCCAGCCGGGCTTCCAGGGGCCGGGCCAGGCCTGCAGGCCACAGCAGGTGGGAGAGCTTCCCTGGCCCCAAGGAGCAGTCCAGCTGCTCCAAGGCTGCCAGGGCTCAGAGCTTGAAGTCTCAAATCAGACAGACGTGTGCCCTGCCAAGTCCCCTGGTCGGACCAGGCTCCATCTGTGCTCTGCAGCTGAGCAAGGCCACTGGCTGGGATTTTACCTGAGCAGCATGGCAACTATTGTAGAAACTCAGTTTGCCGAGGTCCAAGTGCTGGCTGCTGCCAGCCCCACTTCTAAGTCACAATCCAACCCCCCAGTCAAGCGGCACAGGTTCCTCAACAGGGGAGACCCGAGTGGGCCTCCAAGAAGTGACCACAGTGCTGAGGAGCCAGATGTCCACCTGGGGGTCTATGACCGACCCCTGGAGAGACCACACTCCTCCTGGTGAGATGTTCAGCCGTGAGGTTGGGGCGCGGCCTTGGCTCTGACCCTCCCAGCGCGGTCTTTCTCGGTCTGGGTGTGTGTGGGGGGTCAGCTTTGCCCTCGTGTTCTAGGACTCTCACAAGTGTCTTCCACGGGTGATGGCAACGTGTCGTGTGCAGGGGTTGGTCAGGAATGACCTGTGTCACTCCCTTACACACGACCTCATTTCTGCCCCACAGGACCTGGCCACAGCATTGGCTGGCTGAACCTCCGTTCACTATTTAGGACATTTAGAGTCACTTTTTCCTTCTTCATCCGCAGAGCACACAGTAGAGCAACCACAGTTGTTCTGAGACAGTCACTCACGCAGATCAAGGTCACAGCTACCCTGTAAAACGGCGGGTAAGCAACCACCAGGGTGTGTCAACATGACCTGGAATTGCTCTGAATGTGAAAACGCCTCATCTCCTGCTCAAAGCCACCGGCATCGACTGTTTTCAGGACAGCTGTGGTCCAGCAACAGGAATACTGACCAGTGAGGATGGGTTAAGTGCCTGTTCCAGCGACGTTTAGTGAGTTATATTAGGGGACGCAGAGGCCTAGCCTGGCTGCTGGGTTTTCATGTTGTAGAGAAATAGAACTTAAAAATATGGGAAACATGAACAGATTGTTACAATTTTCATCCATTATCTCAACTGGTTTTCTTTCCCAAAGGTAAGGATGAGAATGAGGCACTTAATATTCTATAGCTTCCCATGATGACCTCCTGTCAGCCTCCTTCCTGCGTGGGCGCTGAAGGCTGCAGAGCAGAAGCTGGAGGGCAGGGAGAGTCAGTCACGCAGCTCTGTCGGGTGAGGCCGGGGCCCCGCCTGCCTTCCCCACGGGCCAGTGTCGTGGTCTGGGGGCTGCAGGCCACAGTGTAAGGGGGTGGGTGGGGACTTCTGCTGTCCTCAAGCGGGGGAAGTGAAAGTGGGGATCACGCGTTCCCCCCACACCTGGAGACTGTTCTGCTAGGGCCCTTTTACAGAGGACGCATCTGTCAAAGATGTAAACGCCAGCATGGCAAGGTTAGTAAATCAGACCTCGGTTCAGGCCGTGACTCCGCCGCTCACTAGCTCTGTGCAATCAGCAGGGAAGCTTTCTGGCTCTGTTTGTTCGTACGTAAAACATGGACAGTGATGTCCACTGTACAGAGAAGCTGCGGGGAACACAGTCCAAGTCCTAGCACTGTGAGTGTTCAGGAAATCTCCATCCCAGCTACTCACTTCTCTGATTCTGTCAGTAAAGCAGATCACTCGGTCTCATCACTCAGTCTCAGCCTGGTAACTCTGGGCTAGGGCTAGGGCTGTGGGACTGCTGACCACTGCTTCCCAGTGGGGGGGCAGGCGTGTCACATTCCTGTGTCAGCTGGTGGTGGAGGCTATGCTCCGGGCGGGACACTAGGGACACAAACACCTGTCTCTGCCTTTAGGGTCTCTCCTTTGTAGTAAAAGAGGAAGATGTATACACATGGTCAAGCCCAGCTGACAGGACAGAAGTGCAAGGCAGAGCTGATGTTGGTGGGGACAGGATGGGGTGTGTATTCAGTGATGCTGTGGGTGAGGCACCAACATCTGCAGGAGCCCCGCCTCCTTGCTGCCTGTAAAGCCAAAAGCCACGGCCACTATCACAGCCGCCTGTCCCGTGCAGGTTTGCATTGGATTCGGACAGACAGTAATACAATGGAGCCAAAAACTGGTGGGCCATCAGCTTTAATCCTAGCTTGCACCTGGTGGGCAAGTAAAAACACACACTGGACTCCAAAACCCACTCATTCATTGCTCACAAAGCTACTGACTTATCCGAGTTTCCTAGAACAAAGTTTCTACCTCACCAGCCTTATTCACCTCTGTTTCCCATCTCCTCTCTGCACAAACTGTCTTCTCCCTCAGCGCTCCACCATCTTGGCTCTCCTCCACGTGGTCTTTCTCTGCTCTCCTACAGCATGGGCTCCTCCTAGAACGTAATCACTCTTCTCCTAGAACAACGTGATCTCTCTTCCTTTTAAAACCTTTTGGCGCGAAAGCCCTCCCCCAACACACACTAATATAATCACGCCCATCCCAAGCAAGAAAGGCAACTACTATCACCTGGGCGACGGGCTTCCACGTGGGCAGCACCATCTTTAACAAAGTAAGCATAATATATTTTATCTGCCCAACACTGCCAAGAACCTAGGTGGATGATGGTTATTTGGTCACAATAAGCAAGTGCTCAAGGTGAGGCAGGCTTTGATCTGCAAGTTACAGGTGAGGGAAAGGAAGCTCAGGAGGTTAATAAATGGGCTGTGTCAGCAACAGAGGTTGCTGGACACGTGCGGCCAGGGAGGTGAGGACAGTTCTCTAAGGGGCTCTGGAAAGAGAACTGAAGCTGGTCTGGTTCCTGGAGGAGGAGAACTGTCCCAGCCTGCCGCACCAGGGGACTTGGCTGGCTTAGTGAGAGTGGGACATCCCCTCTCAGACCTAAATGACAATGCTACTGAGCCTATTGTGATGAGTCTCCAGGGTCCCTAGCAGCAGGCAGGGTTGGGAATGAGCTTCCCTGCCCTGGAGGAGTGGCCCAGCCCAGTCCAAGGCCCCCAAGGCTCACAGGTTGGGCTCTGATATTGAGTTGTCTAAGTTCTTTTTTTTTTTTTTTTTTTTTTATATATGAGAAGCATTAATCATCAGCTTTTTGTTGGGGCACTTTAATTGTTCATTGATTGCTTTCTCCTATGTGCCTTGATCGGGGGGCTACAGCAGACTGAGTGACCCCTAGCTCAAGCCAGAGACCCTGGGTCCAAGCTGGTGAGCTTTTTTTTTTTTCTCAAACCAGATGAGCCCACACTCAAGCTGTTGACATCAGGGTTTTGAACCTGGGTCCTCCGCATCCCAGTCTGACGCTCTATCCACTGCACCTCCGCCTGGTCAGGCTTTAAGTTCTTTATATTAAGGTGACCAACTTTTTTTTTTTTTTTTTTAAAGACTTTATTCATTTTAGACAGGAGAGAGAGAAAGAGAGAGAGAGAGAGAGAGAGAGAGAGAGAGAAAGAGAGAAGGGAGAAGCAGGAAGCATCAACTCCCATATGTGCCTTGACCAGGCAAGCCCAGGGTTTTGAACCGGCAACCTCAGCATTCCAGGTCTACACTTTATCCACTGTGCCACCACAAGTCAGGCGTGACCAACTTTTTTACAATGAAAAGGACAAAAATAAATTGAAGAAAACAGTATCATAAATAAAAGGACATTTTATTCACTGCAACAATAATATACTATAATATGATAAATGCATAATAAAAACATTTGTAATATTTTATATTGTAATTATGCTTACATGCCTATTAATTTTTAATAATAATTATAAAAAAGTACTCATTTAGATACAAATACATCACACGCATCGATGGAATACGGACATTTACAGATTAGTCTTCCAATATCAAAAAGGAGGACATGTAGGAGGACACTTTTTGAGGGAGGACAGAACTTACAAAAGAAGGACTGTTCTTCCCTAAAGGAGAAGGATTGGTCGGTCACCTTATTTATATACAGTGTGTCCATAAAGTCATGGTGCAGTTTTGACCGGTCACAGGAAAGCAACAAAAGATGATAGAAATGTGAAATCTGCACCAAATAAAAGGAAAACCCTCCCAGTTTCATACCTATTCAGTGCAGTTCGATGTGGGCTCACGCACAGATTTTTTAGGGCTCCTTAGGTAGCTATCCTGTATAGCCTCTACAGACTCGTCACTGACTGATGGCCTACCAGAACGGGGTTTCTCCACCAAACTGCCAGTTTCCTTCAACTGCTTATCCCACCGAGTAATGTTATTCCTATGTGGTGGTGCTTCGTTATAAATGCGCCGATATTCACGTTGCATTTGGTCACGGATTCAAATTTAGCGAGCCACAGAACACACTGAACTTTCCTCTGTACCATCCACATCTCGACTGGCATGGCTGTGGGCTGCTCCGCTGTATACACGGTGTTACGTCATCATCTGCGCGTGCGCACATGCTGCCACATCATCCTACAGAAACTGGGAGGGTTTTCCTTTTGGTGCAGATTTCACATTTCTATCGTCTTTTGTTGCTTTCCTGTGACCGGTCAAAAGTGCACCATGACTTTATGGACACACTGTATTTTGGATATTATGTTCAAATCTTTTAATCTATTTTTAGTTGATTTTTGGTTTGGTATAAGAATAACTTGTCTTGTTTCATTCTTTTGCATGTGGCTGTTTGCTTTTCCCAGCACAATTCATTGCTGACGGTCCTTTCTCCTTTCTTAAAAGTTGAACACGTATGTGTGGGCTTATTTCTGGGTTCTCTATTGGTTTCCATTGATCTGTGGGTCTTTTTCAAACGCCAGTGCCATGATGTTTGATTCCTATAGCTTTGTAATGTAGTTTGAAACCAGGAAGGTGATGCCTCCAGCTTTGTTCTTTCTCAAGATTGCTTTGTCTGCTTTGGAGGTCTTTGTGGTTCCGTACACGTCTGTAAAAAATGCCATTGAACTCGGGCAGGAATTGCAGTGAATCTATAGACTGCTCTGGGTAGGATGGACCTTTTATCAGTGTTAATTTTTCTAGTCTGTGTGCATAAAATACCTTTCTATTTACTGTGTCATCTTCAACTACAGTTTTCAGTGTAGAGAGCTTTCACCTCCTTGGTTAAATTTATTCCTAGATTTTTATTTTATGCCATTGTAAATGAGACTTTTCTTAAATTTTCTTTCTGGTAGTTTGTTATTGTATATAAAACTACAGATTTTTGTATATTGATTTTTGTATTCTGAATTTTTACTGAATTCGCTTATTATCTCTAACAGGTTTTTCTTATGGAGTCTTTAGCATTTTCTTATATATAGGGTGGACAAAAGTGGGTTTCTAGTTCTAAGTACAAGAAACAGTTTATTTTTGTATTATTATTTGTATACAAGTATAAACCTACTTTTGCCCATCCCTGTATAATTATCACATCATCTGCAAGTAGTGATAATTTTACTTTGCCCTTCCTGATTTCTGTACCTTTACCCCCCCCCCCATTTTGCTTAATTGTCTGGCTAGCACTTCTAATACTAGTTAAATATAAAATGGGGCTCCTCTGCCCCATTTTATAGTGTAGAAATCAAAACCTTTAATTCAATATACAAACAAGAAAGTCTTTGATACAAAGTCACTTGACCTACTATTTTATTCATTAATCTAATCTAAAATATGATTTTGACATGCCACCAATATAGAAATTGTGGAGATATTTCACATTCCTGTGTCATACTGCATCCTCAAAGCTGGATGTGCAGTATATGGGCAGCACCCCTCCCATTTTAAGTCTCAGTTGTGGCTCTGTGTCACCTGGTCAGTGCTGACCAGGGTACTGAAGCAGGAGCCACACTCATATCTCAACTACCTATTATATTTGAAATGACTATTAAAGCTACTGATTTCATTTCTCCTGCAAACATGTAGAGTCTTAGGTCATCATATTAAATCTTTTTAAGATACTTAGCATATACTCAGCAGTGAGAAAGACCAAGTCCTCTGCTCTTCAAGCTGAAGGCTCAAATATGTAGTAGAACCACAGAAAAGGAACTGAAATGCAAAACCTAAGCAAACCCAACCGAAAATGACCAATAGCAAACACAGCATTCTTTAAGAAATACCACGAGTAGACTCCTAACCGGACCCACAGAAAATAAGCTTCTAATTATACTTGTTCCAAGTCATCACCTCTCCTTCCCACTTCTCTAGAGCCTGCATCTGATAGTGTCATTCCCATGTGACACAGTAATTGACAGACCTCCCTGTCCTGTGCCCCAGACATCTAGCTGCTCAGCCCTCCTAGGTAACCAACTGTTCATTTATGTTTTTGTAAGAGATCCAAAACTGCCTGTATGGCCAGTAGCCGTAGCCATTATCACAGCCTCCTGGACCATGCAGGTTCGCATTTGATTCAGGTAGACGGTAATGAAACAACGGATCCAAGAACTGGTGAGCCATTAGCTTTAATCCTAGCTCGTACCTGGCGGGCGAGAAATACACACAGTGGGAAAACACTTCTCTTTCCATTCAGGGCTCCCAAAGCCACTGACTTATCCGAGTTTCCTAGAATCAAAGGTTTCTATCTCACCAGCCTTATTCATTTCTGTTCCCCATCTCCTTCTCTCTGCACAAACTCTGCACAAACTGGCTTCTCCTTCAGCACTCTGCCCTCTTGGCTGCCTCTCCTCTCCTCCACATGGCCTTTTCCTGCCCTGCTCCAGCATGGGCTCCTCTGCCCCATTTTATAGTGTAGAAATCAAAACCTTTAATCCAATATACAAACAAGGAAGTCTGATACAAAGTCACTTATCTGAGGCATAATGGGATTCCTCATGAGAATGCATCCCCCCATGCAACAGTCAAGGGTGTGGGAAAAGCTTAGTTTTAAAACTAAGCCTTAGGCTAGGGGTCCCCAAACTGCGGCCTGCGGGCCACATGCGGCCCCCTGAGGCCATTTATCCGGCCCCCACCGCACTTCCAGAAGAGGCACCTCTTTCATTGGTGGTCAGTGAGAGGAGCATAGTTCCCATTGAAATACTGGTCAGTTTGTTGATTTAAATTTACTTATTCTTTATTTTCAATATTGTATCTGTTCCCATTTTATTTTTTTACTTTAAAATAAGATATGTGCAGTGTGCATAGGGATTTGTTCATAGTTTTTTTATAGTCCGGCCCTCCAACGGTCTGAGGGACAGTGAACTGGCCCCTTGTGTAAAAAGTTTGGGGACCCCTGCCTTAGGTTATAACGGTGATGGACAATCTTTTGAGCTTGGTGTGTCAAAATTCACCGAAAAACTGAGCATAACTCGGGTGGTGTGTCACTTTGAGAAAAAACCCATAATTTCATGATATTTATAGTTTAAATAGCAAAAATGTATAATTGTAATATATAATTATTTAATAATCCAAAAACTATTTAACTTACCTGCTTAGTGACTTCTTTGTTCATCTGTCAGTTGGTTTCTTTTGTTGGTCTTAATATTATTTAACTTGTGTGGGGTTCCAAAGGTGGTAAAACAGTACCTTAGACTGTCCACAAACCTGTAAATTTTTATGCTTGCTCCAAATGCATTTCGTCGTGACCTGCTTTCTTTTCCCATTTCCCCTTAACTGATACACAATGACAATATTTCATTTTAGAAATAGCTGACATCTTATATGAATATTCTAATGAGTCTGAAAATATTAGCTATTCTTAAAAGGAAGTCACTTTATTTCACAATTAATAGATTTCCGCCCTGCTCTAGTTATGATAACCCCTGTTTTAGTATTCCGGCCATAGATCCTTTCTGATGACAGCCTGAACTTCCTTTGTATTAACTATTTGCAGGCGAAGTTGATATTACATTATCCTGGCCTCAAATTTATGCCTTTCTACCTACCATTTACTGTATTCCTGGCGAGTGCTGGCTTGTGTGTTCTATCTGTCCTGACGTTAACTGGTCAGATGTCTTTTTCTTCCGATCAGGATGTGGCCTGGTCTAACTCAGCACAGGATCTGTAGTCTGAAAGGGACTGTGCTATCTGGTGCGGAGGTTTGACACAGATACGAGTTCAGGCTGCTGCCTGAACCAACCAGGGTGCTGGGCTCAGGGCTCTGTCCACTTGGCAGTAATGCCCCTCCCACTGGAAGGTGACCCCAGAGAACTCACTAGGTCTTTAGGGCTTCAGAAAACATCATGCAAGAGCTACTGACCTATTATCCAACCCCTTTATTTCACACTGGTAAAACGATTCAGGATATCTTACTGACCTAAGAGCTCACAGTGCCAGGATCCGGGTCTTCAGCCTCCCTGCCCAGTGCACCCTCTGCTCTCGCGGAGTTAAACTGTGCGATTGGGTCAAAGTGAAATGACATCCTGATTATTTAAATTGCTGGGTATGTGGGTGTGTTACCTGAGAGTTTCTAAAGCTTAGCCCCACAAAAGAAGGAAGGGATCCCTGTGGTTGGACCGGTGCTATGGGCGTCAGGCCAGCAGAAAACCTGGTTCCGAGGACTTCCACCCTCGTCTCTGGGGAAGCATGGGCTACGGAGCATGGGCTCAGGCATGGGGCATGCACTGAGGCACGGGTTGCTGAGCTCTTACTTAGAAAACGCACCACGTAACTCCACTGAGAAAACACGACTTGTAGGAGGCTTGTCAGGCTGGTCAGTGCTTAGTTAAGTAGTGTTAACAGTCCAGATGGGACAAGAAAATGACTCAACAGGATTAGCAGCTAGACATGGTTCAATACTTGGCTTTTACTAAAAACAATTTGCTATATCTCTAGAAAATACAGATAAAAATTAAGGTGACATTCGGCTAATAGGAGTTCGCTTTTATGTGGGTAGATTATTTCATGGTATGCAAGATTTAAATCGCAGAGCTTTTTTTTTTTTGTAGTTCTAGGGGAAATTATATTGTTACAGAAGATAAAAAATAAATTTGTTTGTAATGAATGGCTGTATTTGCAACCATTAATCAGAATGAAAATGAATGCTTTTAAAATATCTACATCAGTTAAAGCCAAGTCAGGTGAGCACAAAATTTTTATGTAGAAAACAATATTACTTTGGAGTCTTGGGAGGGAAGGATGGATAATGGCAATTTTATGCTGAAAAATAAAATCACTCCTTCAAAATTGAGTCACATGGTTTGTACAAGCTCAAGTTGTATCAAAGCTGCAGGGTAAGAAGTCCTATTTGATAGAGACAAATCTACAACTCGAGCCTGTTTGGTAAACGGTCATTACTAAAATGAGACTGTTTAAAAATGTGCTAAATCACAACAGGTATGTACATGTAGAAATAGCTTGTGAATACGTTTTTATATTAGTAATTAAGAAACAAACAACCCATGTATTCCCTGCAAGCGCCTAGGCTCGGAGGGCTGTGCCTGACGCAGCTCTAATCGGCCCTTACGGTACCCTGTTGACGAGCAGGGTCTAAGCAAGCTCCTCACTTTGATCCAGTCAGTGGTGTGTGGAGCATCCTAACTCACCTTCCTGGCGGTTGCACTATGACTTGTCACTTTCCGACTGTTTCTCTTTATGACATTTTTCAATATGTGATCTGGAGCAGCATCCCTGTCCCCTTCTTCTTCCTGGCATGTCCCTACAATCTGGGCAAACGCAAGTGCTGGTGCTGGGCTCCCCTGGGCCTCAGGGACGGACACTTGCCAGTCCTCTGCTGCCCTGTGAGTGCTAGCAGAGCGCTCACTGCAGGGACGATGGACACAGCTATGCCGTCTCTCCTACATTCACTACTAGAGCTCGCTGAGGGGGACCCCAGACTGTCTTCTACTTGGGCACTTGTGACCGCCTCATGGGTGTGGAGTAGCATTTGTCTCTGACCTTGGCCTTGGGGCAGCTTCACTTGTGACTAGTGGCCAGAAAGCCTCTGCGTCTCATTCTGTTAATGCTAGTGTCCCCCTTGGCACCCACTACCGGGCACAGCAGTGACACCTGTCTCCTCTGCCTTAAAGGGGCAGTTCCTACAGAATACACCTCGGGGCCGGGGGCCAGCTGTTGTCGGCATCTATCTGACCGGTGACCTCTCTCTATCCTGGCCTTCATTCCCCAGAAGCCTTATCCTTCCACATAAAGCGAAGGCTACAAACGACCCGGTCCAGGCCCTGCTTCCCGCCCAGGGATGCAGCACCAGTGCGGCTGACTATCTGCCCTCCTGTTAACAGAGGTGTGTAGAGTTCTACCCGGGAGCAGGGATGTACCCCCCACAGGTGGGGGCACGGTCTTAGGCGTCTGCTCACACGCTGCCTGTGGCAGGGCCCTGGAGCGCCTTCTCCCTGGTCCCTCCTGGGCAT
The DNA here is from genome assembly GCF_036850765.1 of Saccopteryx bilineata. Taxonomy (NCBI): domain Eukaryota; kingdom Metazoa; phylum Chordata; class Mammalia; order Chiroptera; family Emballonuridae; genus Saccopteryx; species Saccopteryx bilineata. The sequence goes on from NC_089491.1 coordinate 344,527,280, forward strand.
GCCGCCTGCGAGGGTGCCTGGCCTCTTCTTACTGCAGGATGTAGAGTGCGTCAGCGTGCCAAATAAACGTCATGCAGTCTGTCTACTAAACCTGCCGCTTCAGGAGGACTTTTTTCTCTGTGTTGCCCTAACAGCCTAAATTTTTAAATCAAAAAGGAATGTAGCTTCATGTCTTCTACCCATTTTTAAATTATTTTATGTTATTGAGTTGTGAGTTCATTATATATTTTGGATACCAATCCCTTTTGGTAAGGTATATAAATGTCACATCATTGTACACTTGAAGCGATAATCAAAGTTTTTGAATAAAAAAATAATGAGCTAATTTTCAAATTTTGCCACAAATGCAGACTGGTTTAAAAACAGTAGTTAGTCCTATATGGCTCTGATAATGCGCAGTGTGGCAATGGTGGTGTTTTAGGATTGGTGCAGCTTATGTTTGTGATTTTATATGTCATTAAAAAAACACCTGGAAAACCAAAGTGAAAAGCTATCTTTTTTTTTTTCTGGAAAAAAAGGTTCCTATATTCATAATATTGAACATGATTATATCACTAACAGCCTCAGGGATATAAGCCCACGACCCTCAGTGGAGAGGTTCAGGGAGCCACCAAGTTAGTAGACTGGCGCCCCCTGTAGGCGAACATTCAAGTTTTAACAGCGCGGCTGACTGCACACAGTTAACCTCAGACACAACCTACGCTTGTGGAAAACTGCAAAAGACGCACTCTGGTATGCGATTTAGGTTGCTGGTTTCTAAAATGCTAAGAACTACTTTCTCTTTTGATATAGCCCAAACCCAGTGTACAAGGGATTTATACAACTTCAGAATGGTTACGAGGCCATTGTAGGAAATACAGAAATAGCAGACTGTCTTCTCATCTTAAGTCCCACCGTATAGCTAATTACGACATTGGAATTTGATAGTGAAATTTAATAGGAACAGCAAAAAATGCACCTCCAAGACCCATCTCTTTTCTTTTTTTTTTTTTTTTTTTTTTTTTTTTCATTTTTCTGAAGCTGGAAACAGGGAGAGACAGTCAGACAGACTCCCGCATGCGCCCGACCGGGATCCACCCGGCACGCCCACCAGGGGCGACGCTCTGCCCATCCTGGGCGTCGCCATGTTGCGACCAGAGCCACTGTAGCGCCTGGGGCAGAGGCCACAGAGCCATCCCCAGCGCCCGGGCCATCTTTGCTCCAATGGAGCCTTGGCTGCGGGAGGGGAAGAAAGAGACAGGGAGGAAAGTGCGGCGGAGGGGTGGAGAAGCAAATGGGCGCTTCTCCTGTGTGCCCTGGCCGGGAATCGAACCCGGGTCCTCCGCACGCTAGGCCGACGCTCTACCGCTGAGCCAACCGGCCAGGGCCCATCTCTTTTCTTACAGACTACGGTAAACTGTTAGGTCCATTTAATTGCCATTTTAGAGTGCTTGAAATCTCTGTCCCTTTGTATATCCTTGAAATTTTAAAGTATTTTGTAAAAATTATGAAGAGTGCCAGATTACTGCAATCTACAGACACTCCTGTGCCAGGGGTAGAGGAGGATGTTGTGTCATTTGAAAAAATACTCTTAAAATTGCAGTTTTGTTCATCTCTTTATCAGTGCAAAATTTACTGTGATAGTTCAGATATTAAGGGTGGTCTTTTTATATTATTTTTTAATTGAATTTAATAGGACGACACTGGTCAGCATAATTATACAGGTTTCAGGCGCCCAATTCTGGATCTTTCTGTGTCTATTAGGAAGAGTTAGGAATTTAAAATGGGGAGGAGACCTGGGAGAGGCAGGCACTCAGTGAGGAGGCTGGGAGGCGCTGCCCTGTGCACCCTCCACAGACCGGCCACGCCCTGCGGGTCAGGAGGCCAATCTGATCACATGCAGGCTGAGCTCGTGCGGGGAGCACGGCTCAGGGCGCGGCACATTTGGAGGCCTGGTGTTGTGAACAAAGAACTTTATGAAAATGGAGTGAGGACGGGTATTTGACGATTTTGCTCAGGGCTGTTCTCAATTAGTAGAGTACAGTCTGCCAACTCAAGAAGCTCCAATAAGAACAAGAAATCCCCAAAGCTGCCTCCCTAATTGTTTATGTTATACAAAAGTATTAATATTAAAAGTGTGATTTCCACAATTTGCTCCCTAGTCTGCATCATGTAAGCCCACGAGAGAGCAGGTTTGTTTTGCTCTCCGATACACCTGTAGACTTAGCATAGGGCCCGCATACGCAGTGGACCGACTATAAATATTTACTGCATGAATAAATGAATACCTGACTAAGGCAACCAGCATAAAAGACTGAGAATGACTGGTATTCATGAAAAAATACCGGACCTGCAAGTGGCGTCTGCTCCGCCACCAGGCGTGTCTGGGTGCCGGGCCATTCCCGGAGGGGCCGACAGAGCCACATGCCCCTGCTCCTGCGCACCGGTTCTCCCTGAGCTCGCAAATCCAGGGGCTCTGTACTGACCTCCGAGAAGACCCTTTTCTCAGCACTCAGCGTTTCCTCAACTGGCAGTAACTGACTGAACCGAGCCACCAGCTGCTCCGGCACTTACTGAACTCTGCTTGGAGGTCATCGCACCCAGGTGCGCCCTCCTCTCTGGACTGCCGCTTCCCGTGTGGTCCCTCCCACCTGTTCCCTTCCCCTCTGAGATCAACTCTGGATCGCCTCCTTTTGATCTGTAAAGTGCACATGCATGGACAGAACTTGGAGCAATGTTAGTGCGTTTCTGATAAACTGGGGTTTGGTTTGGCCTTTCATTCTAGCATGGCGTCAGTGGGGGATTCATGACCCTTCCGGGCTGGTATGGAGGTGTCTCTCTCACTCGATGCAGAAAGCACTTTCTCTGTGGCTCAGTGCTTTTACTGCTAGAGGAGACATCCATTAAAATTTCCCATCAGGCAGCAAGGAGAAGAGAGATTGATTATGTGAACAGAGGCACGGTAAAGGTTTATCATGTCATCAATCAATGGTGACACACCCTTGTTTCTCTTATCAGGGACACTGCCCACACATATCCTTATAGAACAAGGGGATTTCTGCAACAGTAACAATAATTTTAAAAGTTTTCCTACTCCAATAGACCATTAATCATAACATTTATCATACCTTATGGTCATACACTCATAAGTTTAAATTCTCCTTAGCCTAAACAGCCAGTATGAATAACAGGTATTCATAATAGCTCTGGGGAGTAATTAATGGAGTGTTTGAGTCAATGTCCTGCATTATTTGAATGTCATGATTGTAGATTTGAAAAGAAAATTTTTAACATGCCTGACATGATGTCCAGAAAGGACATAGGGTTGGGAGCCCAGTCACAGAAGGCTGTGAGAGCCCAAGGCAAGTTCCTTACTATGTTTGGCTGAAAGGTGACATCTGTGCTCCAGTGCCCTGCTCTGAGAGGGCTGGCCTGACACTCCACGTCCCCAGCCTGGGTTTCCTTGTCCCAGGTCCACAATAATATGATGTGGTATTTGAAAAAATCCTGCCCATCTGGTAGAGCCGAAACTTCCATTTTAATTCCTGAAGTGTATTCCTATGACTTTCCTTCCCTCCGCTCCGTAACTGGCTGTTTCTTGGGTCTCTTGACTCTCAGGTTCCACATTCTTCTAACTGGAGGACTAATATATTCTAAATAGAAGGTCACTGTAAGTTGGACAATAATAAAGTGTTGAAATAGAAAGACTGAATACACAGGCGGCCAGCGGCCAGACCCCCTGTGAAAAGGGGATGCTAGCCTGCAGGCACCTGCTCCGGAGTCCAGCTCTCACAAAGCCGGCGGCACTGGCTCCTGAGACACAGCATAAGCAGCAACCCAGAATTTCCCACAGCGTCTTTTGATAAGCAGTGCCACCAACCTCAACAAATTCCCACGGCATTGTAAAATGAGCAGTTTAGCTGCCAGTTCCAAAATAAATCATTTCACTTACGTGAAGGGAGAGACAGTCCTAGGCACCTGGTCCAGAGTTCGCCTCCGTTCTCTCTGTGCCCGAGTGACTCAAGTACCTGACAGTCACCCCAGCGAAACCTTTCCAAGTCCAAGACCCGAATCATTCCCGTTATCTGTCATCTCTAGCGGAGCACCCACAGTTCCCTGTGGTCCCTTCTACTAAAGGACACTAGAATGTCCACTAGTAGGATCTGTTAATTTAGAAATGTGCTCTACATCCCACAGAATGGACACACTGAATCGGCACTTCAGACTTCCTGTATGACTGCCTCCCTACGAGGCTCGGGACTGCTGCTATTGTTGGTACATATTTAACGAGTTATGCACTCAGCTAAGGAAACGGTTCACTGTAGCGACCTGTGAAGGATAACGGGACCTCGCCGACAATCCGATCGCGAGAGGGAAGACATACTCCTCCTCTTAACACGGAGCAAATTGGGAGCCCTGTTACATAGCTGGGCTCAGGTCCAGGAGGTGTCTTCTTTATCCTGGGTTTCTCTTATGCAAACGGTATTTTGGAAGGGCTGGAAAATAACAAAGATCACCTATAATCTTATTACTCTAATTACATATATTTTCCCACTTTCAGTCTACATGCACATGATTTTTGTTCTGCAAAGTTCAGTCATAGCATGTGCAATTTTTTAAATCAGGTTTTTAAATTTATTTTCCACATGAAAAATTGTTTCTCAATCAGCTCGTCTCTTCATCATGAAAGAGCAGTCATTTCAAGAGGGCCAGGAGGGGAATTATTTTAATCTACTAAGATGTTTATAAACATAGTATTCTCTCCTTGTGGGGATATTCTGGGATCTCAGCAGAGATCCCATGTTCCTGCTGGGATGCTTAGAGCTTTTCAGGTATCAGGGAGACACCTGCATATTACATTTATCATTCATTTAATCTGTCCCGTGACTGTGGTTATCTGACCTTTTCACTTCTAACTACGTCTTCTGTGCTCCTGATTTTGCTGATGCATTATCTAGTGGTTTCTTGCTCTCTAGTTTTAAGTAACCAGTTTTTTGACTCCTTAACAATGTTATTTATTTCTCCTTTGATCATTTTTATTTCCTTCATTTGAATTCCTTAAATATACTGTATTACTTCATTTATAGCTTCTTGAGTTAAAACTTTTTTTTAGAATGCAAGTATTAAAATCTATATATTCTCTTAAGCAAACTTTACTGTATCCAATGATATGCAGTTTTAAAAAAATTACAGTGCATAAATATTTCCTTTGATTCAAGAGTTGCTTAAGAGTAACTTTTTACTCGTAGAATGTTATCATGAATTTATGTATTGTAATTTTTAATTTTATTGCACTGGCTCAGAATGTGGAATATATTATTTCTATTTCAGGAAAGAAACTGCATTTCTTGGTCACTTAATTGTCACTTCTGTAAAATTCCAAGGTGATTTTAAGGATGTGTCTGTTATATAATTTTAGTCTTACTCATATACAGGTGGCTCTTTGAATGGCATGGGGGTTAGGGGTGCTGCCCACCCTGCATAGTCGAAAATCTGCATACAATTTTTTTTATTGATTTTTTTAAAGAGAGGAAGGGAGAGAGCAGGAGAAAGACAGGAACAATCTGTTTCTCTATGTGCCCTGACTGGGGATCGAACTAGCAACCTCTGTGCTTTGGGACGATGCTCTAACCAACAGAGCTATCCAGGGCCTGCATATAATTTTTTACTTCCTCCTAACTTAACTAATTATAGTGTTTGTATTTCATATGTATATACACACAAAACCATATATGTCTATATGTTTATATATACTTCTTACAAAAATTAGGGGATATTTCAAAAATGAATATGAAGTGATAAAATATCCCCAAATTTTTGTGAGCAATATATATAGTTATGTATTATGTAAACCTTACTAATTGTAATTCAGATTTTTCCCATCTTTTTGTTTGTGTCCTTGATCTGTCGTGGGTTGACAGAGGTTAATTACAGCTTATAACCACCATAGTGTTTCTGTCTGTCTACTTTTTTAACTTCCATGTAATTTGTTTCATGGATTATGGTACGATAACATTGGAGCCTACACTTACACCCTCATTGTTCCCTTCAGTGTTAGAAATGCCTGTTTCATATCTGCTGACTTAGTGAATCTTGAACCCAGCTTGGTCTAATAAAAATCTCAACAATGGCTTTCTTCTGGTGAGTGCTTCTTCGTTTACCTTTACCTTTTTAGGTCACTTTGCTTTTTAATGGATGTCTCACAGCAAAGAGATTTTCTTTTTTACCTCATCTTTAAAAAAAAATTGAAACTAGTTTACTTTTATGTATGGTTTTGTTTTTGGTCTAAAGTTAGGAGTCACACAACCTACCTCCTTACACACACACACACGTCTTTCCATCCTCTAGGCCAGCGGTTCTCAACCTGTGGGTCATGACCCCGCCGGGGTCGCGACCCACAGGTTGAGAACCACTGCTCTAGACTGTATGCTTCTGACTAGCTCATGTTTGTTAATTTCTGAACCCTTTACGATCCTTGGAGCAGTGTGTAAGGACTGGATCAAAAATATATTTGTTAACTGGCACTGAAATGTCGGAAGGAGGGAATGCCCAGGGGTAAAGTTTGGAAAGTAGTCAAGAGTCCACAAGTGACAAATTTGGGACACAAGCGTCTGCCACTGCATCCGTCAGCCCTGTGCACCTGCTGTGTCTGTACGGGGCAGTGACTAAGGGGGAGGCATGCTTCAGGCCAAGGAGAAATGACGCGCTGTCCCCCTCCTCGGCCACCTGGCCGTTAGGAGACTTGAAGTGCCCCACTTGCTTCTCCCCGATTGCTGTGACAGCTGACCACAGCAATACAGGGACGATTCTGACAGATCTGCAGTTCAGTGGGACAAGGTGGACGCACAGGCCTGAGAGTGGGCTGCATCGGAGCCGCTCTGCTCTTTCCTCCTTGTTTCACGACAGCCTCTCCTCACCTCGGCGGCCTTCCCGAACCCCTTCACTGGCTTCTCAGTGAGCCAGTCTCCCGACTGCCCTTGGTAGACATTTCTGAATTCTTTAAAGCAAGCTTTGCAAGCACCAGTCTGCCGTCACCGGATGGTATTCCTGGATGAGGTTCAAGTAGAAAGAGTGTTTAAAAGAAGTAAAAGTGACTATTGGGGTCTGTTGGTGCACCTGCCCCGCCCACAGTGTGAGCATCGCCTTCAGAATCCAGAAACAGGCGGGGACATGGGCAGAAAATGCTGGTAGGTTTCTTTTGTAGGAAAAATGATTATCTTTTTAAAAATAGGCATGGACACTTAGAAGCAACATACTATGTGTTGGCCAAATAAGTTTGTAAATGGATATATATGTTTGCTCACTTATAGTTTGCATTGTGTGTGGGGACAGACTGTAAGCAGGCCTGGTCGTTATAGCCTAAGGCTTAGTTTTAAAACTAAGCTTTTCCCCACACCCTTGACGGATCGCATGATATAGGGTGGTGCACTCTCATGAGGAATCCCATTATGCCTCAGATAAGTGACTTTGTATCAGAGACTTCCTTGTTTGTATATTGGATTAAAGGTTTGGATTTCTACACTATAAAGTGGAGGCATACGGGGAGCTCGCTCTCTCTAGGTTCCTGAGATTAGCATTAGAGAGAAGAGCAGAGAAAGGCCACGTGGAGGAAGCCAGGAGAAGCAGCCAAGATGGTGGAGTGCTGAGGGAGAAGCCAGGTTATGCAGGGAGAAGGAAGGAGATGGGGAACAGAGGTGAATAAGTCTGGTAAGCTAGAAACTTTTGATTCTAGGAAACTCAGATAAGACAGTAGCTTTGTGAGCACTGAATGTGAGTGGGTTTTGGAGCCCAGTGTGTGTTTTTACTTGCCTGCCGGGTGCAAGCTAGGATTAAAGATGATGGCCCACCAGTTTTTGGCTCCGTTGTTTCTTTACCGTCTGTCTGAATCCAATGCGAACCTGCATGGACCAGGTGGCTGTGATGGGGGCTGTGTATACTGGCTTTACAGTCTCACTTGTCACGGTTTTCACAGTCTGACAGAATTGACATTTTGATTTGAGAGACAAGAGACAGCACCTCTCTGCCTCCCCAGTCTCGACTTTATGTTTAAAATTAAAAGGGGAGAAAGCAGATAAGCTAAAAATAGTGTAAGTAGACATCTGATAAAGAGTCATATCTTAGAGTAAAAATGGGTGATTTAAAAGACCCATCAGGTTATTAGGCTCTTTATGTCAAAAGGCTCGGTTTCCTCCTCCCCGTCTCTCTGACGTGTGTGACACACAGGGAGCCATCACAGTGGTTCAAGTCAGTCGGGCTTTGCCAGGCGCTCCTGGTTTGCAGAATCATCACTTTTCTACTTTGTCCTACATCCAGAGCAACTCTGTAGGGTTCTCCTTACGTTATTCACAATGCTTTCTGAACACACATGCTCTCATTCTCGGGTGCCAGCTCTCACGTGGGGCAGAATATAAACCTCGAAGTTTATAGATTTGGGTCATAGTGAATCTTATGCTGAACAGTTGTCTGGTGGCGACTTATATAAACCCTGTGAATTCCATCAGAGTCTAAGTTAGGGGACGGATTCAGGATGAAGCAGCTCGAGTGACCCAGTGAATGCTGTGAGTGGTAGGAACTATGCTTGTTGGCCAGATAAAATGTATTATGCTCACTTTGTTAAAGATGGCACTGCCCACGTGGAGGCCATTGCCCAGGTGATATTAATGTGTGTTGGGGGCAGGCTGTGGGCAGGCAGAATCCTTGTAGCCTGGGGCTTGGTTTTGCGATTAAGCCTTTCCCACCCATTTTGATGTGGGGTGGTACAATCCAATCATGCCTCAGAGAAGTGACTTTGTATTAGAGACTTCCCTATTTTGTATACTGGATTAAAGGTTTGGATTTCTACACTGTAAAATAGGGGCAGAATAGGAGCTTGTTCTCTTGGTTCCTGAGATTAGCATGAGAGAGCAGAGCAGAGAGCAGAAAGAGGCCATGTGGCCAGGAGAAGCAGCCAAGATGGTGGAGTGTTGAGTGAGAAGTCATTTAGTGCAGAGTTTGTGCAGGGAGAAGGAAGGAGATGGGGAACAGAGGTGAATAAGTCTGGTGAGCTAGAAACCTTTGATTCTAGGAAACTCAGATAAGTCAGTAGCTTTGTGAGCACTGACTGTGAGTGGGTTTTGGAGCCCAGTGTGTGTTTTTACTTGCCCGCCAGGTGCAAGCTAGGATTAAAGATGTTGGACCATCAGTTTTTGGCTCTGTTGTTTCTTTACCAACTGTCCGGGTCCAATGCAAACCTGCATGGGCCAGGCTGCTGTGATGGTGGCCGTGGCTTCTGGCTTTACAATGCTGAATACTTTTCTAAGTTCAAGTGAACAAATGCGCAGTCACCTCTCACATCTTTTGTTACAGTTCAGGTCCACAGGTCTGGGGCATTTTGAGAGAGAGAGAGAATAAAAACAGGCTAGGCAAAAAGTGCTTCTAATTCAGATATTCACATTTTTCTTCATCCAGAACAATAGAACCAGGTGTGTAGCTGGGGATGCCACCCTGCCCCTGAGAATGGAGATGACCTCTCCTGGTCTCCCTTTCCCGAATGTGTCCGTGAGATAAGGCGCTGGGTAAACAGACGGTAAACAGACAACAGATGTGTGCAGAGGTTTTACATCAGCTCAAAGGGATGTTCCTTAAAGAAACAGCTGATGCTTTTGCTTCTTGGCATCTATGTTGCTACCTATAGCATGAACAGTATGGCACTGGCTGCCACCTGTGACCACGAGGATGAATCCCACCCACCTACCCCCGCGCAGATCAGTGAGGCAGAAGGGGCCAGTGCTCAGGACAGCTGTGTAAGTGGAGCCACCAGATCCTGTCTTGATGAGGGTAGGAACTAATTTTATACCCCAAATCAGCCTTAAGATTTATTATGATATTTAAAAATGAATTAAGTTTGCTAGGTAATCCCTCAACTATTTTTTTTTAATTTTTATTTTTTATTTTATTTATTCATTTTTAGAGAGGAGAGAGAGGGAGAGAGAGACAGAGAAGGGGGGAGGAGCTGGAAGCAACAACTCCCATATGTGCCTTGACCAGGCAAGCCCAGGGTTTTGAACCGGCGACCTCAGCATTTCCAGGTTGACGCTTTATCCACTGCGCCACCACAGGTCAGGCCAATCCCTCAACTATTGAATGATGTTCCTCTCACACACGGTGAGATTCAGAATGAGAGCCATGCTTTTCTGTACCTCACTGATGTACCCCACCCTTCCTGTCCACTCGACACCCATGTTCTCGGGAAGGTAGACTCGTCCCTGCTCTGCCGGAACCCTCGTAGCCACACACCAATCCCTCACACCTCAGAAGAGGAAGCTACGCTTTATAAAAAATACAATGATTTTCAATAATTCAACGCATCTCGATGCAGCAGAGCTCCAACATGCGGGCGCGTGGTGACCTGTGGTTTTTCTACATAACGGCGGCCAGAGTTATTTCTTGTAAAATGTAACTCAGATATGTTTTGCTTTGCCCAAAACCCTCTCAATTCAACTCCATCCCAACAAGTAAAAAGCTGAACTGAAAAAGCAAGGATTCTTCTTTGATCCGTAAGAGCAGTGAGGTCAGAGGTCAAACAGCTGCCCCTAACACTGGAGAGCCCAGCAGGTGACTGCGGAGTCCCCTTGCTGGGGCTGAAACCTCCACGGAACCATGAAGACAGGACATCTGAACTGACACTGATGAGCCGTTGGTGGCTTAGTGTGGACAAGTCTGAGAGATTAAAAACTATGGGGGGGGGGTTCCAGTGATGGGGCCCCCATACTTTTGTGAGCTTTACTTCAGACCCCACCCCCACTTCTGGCACAGTGCATGGGAAAAGGAACTGTTCTGAAATACACCAGAAACTATTCTTCCCAACAAAGCCTGCCTTGCAGAGGAGCGGCCCACCCAGAGCCTGACCAGCGGGGGGAAGGGAAACACCCAGGGGCAGCCCACCCGAGCCGTCCTTTCACACAGTGTGTGTGTGTGGGGGGGGTCTTACAAGCATGAGCAAGGTGCCCAGTCCACAAGCACAGGCCCCCTGAGAGGCTGAGACTGGTCACAGGACAGCAGGAGCTGCCCCACACGCCACCGCATTGCTCAAGGCTGACTCTCAGCAGCTCCATTCACCTAGGGATCATGCGCAGTTGGCAAGAAAAACACTACAAGCTATATTAAAAAGCAGAACAAACAAACAAACAAAAAACTGAAGGGGCAGAGCAAGCATCAAAACTAGACTCAGATATGGTAGGGATGCAGGAATTTAAACAGCTATGATTAATATGCTAATCATTCTAATGGATCAAATAGCTTGCATGACAGGTAGAAACTGGAAAAAGATGAAAATTCTAAGAAAACCAAAAGAAATGCTGGAAATAACAGAGATCACAGCAGAAACGAGGAACGCCGTCAACAGACTCCTCGGAGGACAGGATGTCGCTGAAGAAAGACTCAGAGAGCAAGGATGTATCATGGAAACACTTCCAAACAGGGCAGCAAAGAGAAAAAGGACTGGAAAAACCCCCGAACAGAATAGTCAAGAATCAAGGGACAACTGAAAAGGTATAACAAACATACAGTGGGAACCCCAGGAGAAGAAAGAGAGAAAGGAACAGAAGAATACTGTATTTGAAACAGTAACTGGAAATTTCCCCCAAATGAATGTCAGATGCCAAACCACAGACCTGGGAAGCTCAGAGAACACCACCAAGCAGGATAAATGCCAAAAAAATTACAGACATACCGTTTTCAAATTACAGAAAATAAAAGAAGCCAGAGGAAAAACTGAAAACTTCCTGTCATACCCACCACAAAGCCCACATCTTTAGAACCCCTTGAAGTCCACACAAGGGCTGGATGGTGGGTAAGATGCCACCTACTTCCAGACAGAGAAGCATTGCACATTTCCTCAGGATTCTTACCACACTCTTCCTAAACCACTAAAAAGAGAAATGTCCAGACCTAAGAAAAATGATGCAGTCCAGTGTTTAAGGGGTAAGGACAATCCGTGCATTTGTTACCAGTGCTCTGTTAATATTGTCTTCTTTCACGACCCTCTGTTTGAACAGGAGTACACAGATCCTCAAATAACACTGTTGTTTTGGTTGGTGTCATCTGGTTATAATGTTGATTACATGCCTTAGGAGCTTACCTCTCGTTTATATCACATAGCCTGTGGTAAACTGGTTTTCTTATACATCATTTCACTTTAAGCCACAGAATGAATTGACTACTATAGTTCATTTCACTTATTTATTTGTGAGTATTTGGACTTTCACTCAAATTGAAATTCTATTTTAATAAGCAGGTGTTAGTCAATATTTAAAAAATAAACACCACCAAAAGATAAAAAACTTGTAGAAATTAAGAGTCCATACAGTTCCAAGTTTTTGTCCCTGAACCTATCTGAAATAATTAGTATTAAGTCAATATGTTATGAATGTAAAGTGCTTTGCATTGATTATGTTTTTTGAATTTTGCAACATTCCCGCCTGGGTAGAATCATTTGCTTTCTGTCTGAAGCACCTGTAGTCTGACTCTCGGCATGGTTTCAATTTCTTCCTCTATTTTGACATTTTATTTTAGAGGACTTGTACACTCCGCCATATACTCTGTGGAACAAAGGTGATGATAGGAAAGGAAGAAGAAGAGGAAGAAGACTCGCACATCAGAAAACTGGGAACCGCACAGTTCTGCAAGACCACACACTCTGACTACGCGGGTGATGTGAGTAGAACGTTCTCCTATCCAGGCTCCAACATGCTGCCCCCCTAGTCCCAGGACCTTCCTTTTCCTGCCCAGAATCATGAGCTCCTGACCACCAGAAACCAGCAGAGAACAGCTGGATATGTGGCCGGCCCACTGTGAGCCTTCTGTCATAAATCAGCTGCTCAACATTGTAAATTCCAAGTAATTTTTATCAGTTCATATTTGTCTTCTTGACAACCTCACTTCAGTGAGACTTTCCTGGGAAGGGCGAACATTCAGAAAGATGGGCCAGACAGACAAGAGGACGTTTCCTGGGCTCAGAGGCCAAAGAGATCCTGCCTGGCTGTGCACGAACTCCGGGTGCCTGGGGAGCCTTACTCATTTCCTCCTCGCGTTTGTTTTTCCACTCTACTGTATAGGTCGCTCATCCCTTTGCCTCAGAGAGTCAAATATACTCAACATGACCACTATTTGTCTCCCCCTCACACACAGCCAGCCACCCATCCCCCTTTGGAGAGATCACCATTTTACCGGAGCAGCATTAGATAACCTATTTAACGTTTCAAACACTAGGAAATGCAGTTGCACTAAAATATTTTTGTAGAACCGTAGGCCCTACGATAAACCCCAAATCCCGAGGTGCGGGCTGCGCCCCCCCCCCCCCACCAAGCCTGCTGAGAAATCAGCAGTGCAGCACTTACTGGGGCTCTGACCCCTCCCCCCACTGAGGGGGATCCTCCTCAGGCCTTCATCCTGGAGGTGGCCACAACCGATCGGACACGGGAAGCAACGAAGGGGTAAGATGGACACTGCCCCCATCGTCCTGGGTTATGGCCCTCCAGCACCCACCAGCAGGCAGCACATGTGGGGCCACATTCTGGACTGATCAATCCCCCAGCTACAGGCTCCATTTCCAGGAGGCCAGCGGCTATTGCCAAGGGGGTGTACCACGCATCATCCATAGTTCATCACTGTAATTACCATGTGCACCCACTGATCTCATCACAGCCTGCAGTGGCCACCACTCACGGACAGCCCAACCAGCTTAGGATAGGCAGCAAACCGCAGCCACCCACAAATGCTCCCGCGCCATCAAATACATAGTTCATGTTTCACTGAAATGAACAGCATGTACCCCTCTCCCCCACGTCACTCGCTGAAGCGGGGTGGGGAGACTACGGGGCGGTGGTGAATAGAGGTAACCACACCCCATTTCTGCACAGTGGGAAGGAACCCATCTCTGAAGAGCTGGTCCCGGGGTTGCGGTTGGAAGCACGTCCTCGTGTCCAGAGCATCGTCATGTCACCACGCTGTGCCGGTGTCCACAGCGCGCCAGCCCCTTCCTCTCCGCCTGTGTTTGCCTCTCTCCCTCCCAGCCTTCCTCTGTAGTTTCTGTCACAATCAACCTTTGAATTTCTATAGATTCACTACCTGTGATGTCGTTTTGGGGACACTGATCAACAACAATAAAACTAAGAATAGTCACTGATGAAGAGTAACGACCTTTCTTTGTTCCTGTCTCTGGAAGTCTGTCACATAGCTCCTGTCTGGGGGGGGGGGGGGTGTATATTCTGAGTCAGAATCATACGTCCCTGGTCACACATACTGTTCTTATCTTGTTATGTCATTAACGAGCCTATATACTACTCTCTTCTGCACATGACGTAATTTCAGGACCTTAGACTTTCAAACTTCTGTTATAAATAACACAACTTATTTCAGGTTGAAAGGAACTATGTAAATAATACAGCGCCTAGGTGATAGCAAGATGATTCTCTGCTGAGGAAGAAAATCCCCGTGGGGCTCACACGGCACACTGCTCTGTCAGGTCCAAGGGCCGGGGAGGCGTGCGGATGGCTGGGGCACACGGGCCCCGGCCGCCAGTGCGGCCCTGCTGATGGACTGTGTTAAGGTATCTGGAACCTTTGTAGGGAATGACGTTCCACTGAGCCCTTGCACCCTGAGCTGTGAGACCTTCCCAGAGCCCGGCAGCAGTTTCTCCTTACATGTGTTTCTTACTGCGTGTCTTCTGGAACACGTGACAGAATTTTACCACACACTGTGTTTGCCATGTATGTACAGGGTCATGCCTCTTCCAAGGGAAGCCAGTGTTCCTGAGTCATCTCTAAATACTGTGTGAGGTTGACTTATGGAAAAGAATGGTACTTAAATTAATGGTTCTTAGAAGTTGGATTTTTAATTATCTCGGAGGGAAGGACAATCTTATTTCTTAAATATTTAGAAATTGGATACTTTCAGATTTCTGGGAAACTAACGAAACGGTGTGTCAAAGCCAATTAGGGTAGAGCTGCAGTCTACATATAAGGCCCAACTTGAACGGATTAAACATTTAATCATGTTTTTGAACTTTAAAATGCTTTGAACAGAGATATATTATGATACTAAAACCAATTTAAACATATCCTAAGTAATAAAACTTAGGTGAATACATCCATCAGCAGTTAAGCAAGATTATCCAAGAGTAATGGGATTCCTGACACATCAAATCTATAAATATATATAACTATAGATACATCATCTCTTAGAGGGAACGTACAAATGAAGTATGTGGAGAAACTTGAAGAAATACCCTTGTGCACGTATTCTGAGATGGGACATTAGAGTGACTTATTCATGAGTGTTCCGTAATAGATTAGTAAGCACGCGGCAGGATAGTTTGGGGAAGTAATGAAGGCAAAGCACTGTGAGCTTTCTCCCCAGCCTTCTCTTCTAGGAAATAAATGAGGGGAGAGTTTTTCAGTTCAGGACTCTACCTCTTCCCGCGCAGTCTCATTACCGTGCCTTCCCGCACCTCTGCAGAGTGCTTGTTCTTCTGTGCGCCCACCCAGCCCTCTGCCTGCCTCCAGGTTGTCTGGGGACAGGCCTGGGGTCTGTTCATTTGCGTGCAAAGCCCAGCAGCAGTGCCCGGCATGAGGTAGGTGCCCACCACAAGGAAGGCGTGCATGAGACAGACAAGGGGAGAGAGGGAAGGACCGCATGGCGGGCTGGTTGGCACAGTCCGCTGATGGTGCCCCTGAGCTACCTGGGCACTCCATCAACATGCCCTCATTCTTCCCCAAGCTATCTGACCCCACACTCGCCATCTAGCACTGACTGAGGGCCTCTGGGCTGCTGGCCCAGGTGTCTGTCTGCAGGGACGCTCGCGAGCAGATGAGGACATGAAATAGAACACAGCACATGAGTTCCCGACACAGGAGCAGGGGCACAGCGAGACAGGTTTATGCGGGAGGCGGACGGCGGGCTCAGGGCGGAGGCAGGGGTCTGCTGGCAGTTTCTGGAGCTAAAGCACACAGAGCGTAGCCCGGAGCTGCAAAGCACGGCAGTGAAGCCGCGGGGGCCGGGCCAGGAAGGAGCTGCTCCCTGAGCACAGACTTCATCCCACGCGTGCACGGCCTGGGCACCCAGCGGACATGGGAAGGGGAGGGATGTGGTCCAGCGCACTCCGGCAGGTGTGGAAAGCACACATTTGAAGGGGTAGAACTGAAGGCCGGGAGAACCATTAGCAGGCGGATGAGCAAGGAGCGACTCATCTGGGGCCAGAGTTCTAGAACTGGAAATGGGGAGGACTCCAGGACTGTTTTGGAGGTATAATGAGCACTCCCTCATGAACCCCTCAGCCGGTCCCTCTTGCTCTCCGAGGCTCCCCCTGCCAACCCCTGGATCTGATCATCCCCATGCCCTGTGCACCCACTGTCCCCCACCCATCACCTCACACTAGTTTCCCTCCTTCCCAGAATTCCCTTCCTCAGTCCTCTCACAGCGAGTCCTTTCTCATTCTCCAAGTCTCACCTCCCCCACGGGGCCTGCCATGGAAACCTTATGTGACTTTCCTTGGTTACTCTGTTTGTAATTTGCTAATTTCCTCCATACAACTGATCACAGTGTCCAATTACCTTACTGGGTTATTGTAACTGTATTTCATCTGTCTACTCTCATCACCCCCCATCCCCAAATGGGTCATGGGAGCCTTGGTGGTACATGGGCACACCTTATATATATTAAGAGAGAAAAAAGAAAAAGATACTTGGAATAAATGCCTTGATTTATTTATAATAAATGCCTTGATCTTATAGTGCTTGATTTATTTATAATAAATGCCTTGATCTTATAGTGCTAACGGTTTATAGTACTTTGCCATCCATGCTCTATCTCACTGCATTTTCAAAACAGGAAGTCAGGAAGAGCAGGTATTGGCACCCCCACGTTAAAGCAAGACCCTCGGATTTGGGGTCAGTAATGATGGCCTTCTGCATCTGGTCCTCTTAGGGGCACTGCATTGCAACAGGTACTCACGCAGAGCAATTACATTGAGTAGTGGCTTTTGTGCATATATATATATATATATATATATATATATATATATATATATGAATGATTGGATAGGATACCTAGAAGGTTAACAAGCCAGAACGTGCACCTGAGAATTCCAAGTTCCACGTTCAGCCCAAAGTGCTCCTGCTCAGTTGTAAATATATCATTCATTCATTCCACTGCACATAAGAGCTGAAGGAAAGAAGGTAACTCAAATAAAGACACTGTCTCAAGATAAGACCAGAAATAAAGATGACTGAAAACGTGTAACTGGCTCAGGAGAGACTGATGTGCTCCAGAAGCATTTGTCTACCTACCTGTAAGCCTATTACCGCACACAGAAATGTTTTACCTCTTACATGGTTAATCTGCAAGTCTGCTCGTCTCAAAGTCAGAGCCTTTCCCATTTGTTTCAAAAAAGAAGATGGTGGATAATTAACTTCGATGCTACACAGTTAACTACTTTTATATGCTATAGCATATAAATACACTGTATAACCTTTTAGCATGCAAATTAACACATGCATTTCTTACATAAAACTAAAAGTCTGTCTTATAAAAGTTTAGGTATTTCTCCCTTTGCTTCCTTTTAAATGTTTTTAACAACACTTTTATCCTACTTTGCGAACTATATATAAAAATCTCTAAATAGTTTGCACGTATTAAGGGAGTGTTTGTTTATGTATGTCTAGATCCCTCTATTCTAAACTTCTATGAAAGGTAGTGCTCTGCACCATAAGGCAATAACAGAGCAATTCAATTTTTCTATATTTTCCTTATGACAAGGACATGCACCCTTGCAGAAGCAACTTCCTCTCAGTAAACATTTGAGGATGGGGTCTGAAAGGGGTGACTTTTCATTTGGGTTCAATTTAATTTCAACCTCTTTTATGCCAGAAGGTGTAAAAGAAAGGGAGGAGTATTATATTTTCTTCATTTCTAGAGCTCTTAAAAAAGAAAAAGATACTTGGAATAAATGCCTTGATCTTATAGTGCTAACGGTTTATAGTACTTTGCCATCCATGATCTATCTCACTGCATTTTCAAAACAGGAAGTCAGGAAGAGCAGGTATTGACACCCCCACGTTAAAGCAAGACCCTCGGATTTGGGGTCAGTAATGCTGGCCTTCTGCATCTGGTCCTCTTAGGGGCACTGCGTTGCAACAGGTACTCACGCAGAGCAATTACGTTGAGTAGTGGCTTTTGTGCATGTGTTACTCTAGGTTCTTGAGAAAAAGTGGTAAATAAAAGAAACACCTCTCTCTCCTGGTAATTACATTCTGGCAAGGATGGACAGATAGCAGCAGAAAACATAATAAGTAAATAAATCATGAATCTAATATTAAGTCCAATGCAATCTATTCCAAGGAACCAGGAAGTTAAATACCCCATCCTATAAATATCAAATGGCTTTTTGAAACAAATAGGCTCTCCAGTTAATGTAATAAAAAGCAAAATGAAACAACACTCTATTACAGGCGTCCCCAAACTTTTTACACAGGGGGCCAGTTCACTGTCCCTCAGACTGTTGGAGGGCCGGACTATAAAAAAAACTATGACCAAATCCCTATGCACACTGCACATATCTTATTTTAAAGTAAAAAAACAAAACGAGAACAAATACAATATTTAAAATAAAGAACAAGTAAATTTAAATCAACAAACTGACCAGTATTTCAATGGGAACTATGCTCCTCTCACTGACCACCAATGAAAGAAGTGCTCCTTCTGGAAGTGCGGTGGGGGCTGGATAAATGGCCTCAGGGGGCCACATGCGGCCCGCGGGCCATAGTTTGGGGACCCCTGCTCTATTAGTTAGGAGTCTAGCTAATACAGCTATAAGTATGATGAGATCATGTTTCAAACATTCAACCATTTTAAAAAAATGTAACAGTCCTACTGTATGTACACAGCTAACTTCAAAGCCATCCACCTCAAACTCCCCATGGCTGTTAAGTGACCTGCACAAGTGAGTCTGCAGTACTCAGTCTCTTCTGTAGATGGTGCTGCGGGTCCAGCAATGAGCCTTTGCTCGTTAGTCTCGTGGTCACTGCCAGGCACAAACTCAGTTACCACGCTGGACACTATGAAAACCACATTCACTCCGAAAGCAGAAATCACTCTGCAGTGGCAGGACACGGTTCTAATTTATAATTTAATTAAATCTTTCCTTATAAAGCAGTGGATCCCCACAAAGGCTGAACTGCTGAAATCATTCCGTTCAACCTGCTGTATCTGTTTTGGTGTGCTGCCAGGGGCAGTATACAGTCTGTTCTTGAAGTGGCCATGTGATTCATTGATTAGCTGATACATAATAAACCACTCTTGTGGGTTCTGAGACTCACTCCACCGAAAGAATGCTTTTTTATGGAGTTGGAATTTTACTTCTGAACCCAGGTAGTTAAGTAATTTTCTGCAGAAAGGTAGAGTTCATGTCTGCTGAAGGTAAAGGACAAAGGGTTAAAGGCAGGGCATCGTACAGCAGTCGGGCTGCAGGGCTGCGGCGGGGAGCCTGCCATATTGGTGGGACCAAGAAACGGCTGCATGCCAGCTCAGGTATTTAAGAGAAAGGTCAAGCCTTCCAGTCCTGAAACCCAGTCTTTTCTTTTACTTCATGGTGATAGAATGATTGATTAACCTTTTAGCAGGAGTCCCTACTGGCTCATGTAACCATAGAAGAGAGATGAAACAGTTCAAACTATGTCATAGGTTCTGACTACTCCTTTTGCCCATATGCTTGCATTACACTTTTATTTTCTGGGCTCAAGTGCTAAGCTAGAAAACAAGTCAGCTGATCAGATATTCAACAACGTGAGACATGCACCCACTTCCTTATGGGTGAGCCCTGAGACGTTCAGGGGGCATGGACAAGTCCGGCAGTTAATCATGGCTGTGCAAGGGTCGAGATCAAGTTCCCGAATCAAGGAAATTCCCTCTCCAGTGAGACTGATAAGCAGACACAGCTCCCTGCAGCCCTCAGCCCTTGGCCATCTGTGCTCGGTACTGAAGGTGACGCCTTGCTGAGCTCTGGGGGTGATACCAGGTCAGCTATGCCATCAGAGCTGGGGCCTCTCTCATGCCCTCTGAGCTGGCGGGGAGAGCCGAGTTGCCCTGCGGTCCCTTCCTTGGAGCTGGTGTCACTGATGCTGCCTGCCTGTCTGGCCAGATGAACCACTGTGAGAGAAACGGAGGAATACCGCAGAGACAGAACTGGAGACCCAGTAGCTGTGAGCGTGCTAGAATGATGGGAAAACAGAATGACAATCTGGACAGAGAAAGAAAGGCTCCATCCATCCTGATCCCCAGTTCCTCCAGCGAACTGCAGGGATTTTAGTTTTCAATTATCTGGGAGATGAGGTATTGAAAGGAGCCCAGTGAGAACCCCAGGGCTCCCAGAACCATGACAGGCAACAGTCTGGGTCAGGAAACCAACAACTGGGCTGTCAGAACGGCGACATGGCTCTCCTCCCCTCTCCCAGGCTCCCGTGCGCGGTGGGTGGTTTTAAAGAGTTTCCCAAATGTGATATAAGGTCGGTGTATTATTTGACAATAATTTCAGTTACTCTAACATCACACGTGGCATATTTTAATTTTAAAAAATTAACTTTTTAGTGGTTTTTTGATTCAACACTAATTAGTCTGTGCATTCACAGTCAGCAAGCAGTTCCTAAACGGGGGAGCTAACCAGAAGAGAAGTCTGCCCTCCAGCCCCAGGGGCACGGCAGGCTCCTGACACAAATAAACTCAAGCGCTATCAGTTATTTTTTCCCTCCATTTGGGTCTCTCCCAGGTCAAGTATTTGTTATCATGCTTCCAAGTATTCCATTAATCCATGGAGTAACAAAATCCTCAGAAAAAAGAAAATTTATCTATAGTATATATAAACCTACATAGAAAAAAAATTATAATGAATGTGAAAAGGAACAAAAGGAATAAATCACAGTATAAATTTTCATCTGTAAATTAAAAAGGAACCACCTTAATAGGACAGTATAGTGAACTTATTGGAACTAAATAATGGCGACTAAAAAAATCACAACACTGGTGGTGGGGCAGAGGAAAGTATGGGTCTGTGGGGGAGGTGGTGTTACCCACTGCACAGCATTTGTTTTCTGTAATGAAAATCTCTTGATGGCTTATAACCTACTACAAGTTGTTTCTGGGAAAACACACGAGTATGTTTCCTCCCAATGAAAGCGTAACTGGCAGTCACAGAAAAGACTAAGCTACTTGCCCAAATAACGCTTTAGTAATAAGCATGCAAATCAGTCTTATCTTTCTCTCTCTCTGTCTCTCTTTTTCTGATCCCCCCATCCTCATGTGTCCGTGTATGTATATATAAGCGGGTGCGTGCATGCTGGGGCAGAGTCCCTCCCGGGATACAAGTCATTTGCTCTGTTACAGTCATAGCGAAGGTGTTCTTTTTATATGATGTGCCCTCTAGCTAAAAGCAGCAGCATGAGCTACTAGAGAAATAGAGCTCCATACAAGGAATAGGTTTTTAATCCCAACTGCTACCAATTGACATAAATAGAGGTTCCCTTCTATAGAATCTTCCCACGTTCAGTCCTATGTTCTATTATCCAAGACAGTGTTTTTCCAAACTTGATACTTTATTGCTTTTCACATCTCAAATAAGGTATTAAGCTAGGTGTCCTAAACATAAGTATGATAAATAGGACCACCTAGGCTATTTTTAAGGACCCATTTGAGCACCCTTAGGGAATGCCAGGTTTTGCAGTATAAAATGAGTGAATAAAGGAAATGTCACTTAAAATGGAGTCATGAAGCCTGGGAGTGGGGGGCTCTCCTACACTCTGCAGGCTCCTTGCAGCTACCACCAACAGGAAGGGGGAAGGCAAGAATTACTTTGACAAGAGAACATTTTTCACGATGGAATTTCACCTCCCCGCTGTTAGCAGATGAAGAAAGGTGGCTCCCTGCCCCAGTGACGGCGCAGGCCCCCCGCACGCAGCCAACAAGAAACCCACAATCTCCGACTCCTCGTCTCCAGTGAACTTCTGATCACAACCCTCCCCAGTTTCCTCCTCAAACCTAACAAAAGCTGACCTTCTCTTTGTCACTTCGGACTTGTCCATGGTTTGCCAATAGCTTGCTTGTCCCAAACTGCAATTCTGTGCTTTTCCTGAATCAACTCTTTACACTGATAAAACAACTGGCCATTTTATTTTTGAGGCTGGCAGAGACAAAGAAGAGTGGTGTAATGATTCAGCACCACTAACTGGTCCCATTACAGGAACACTTAGAATGGCTTCATTGTAGCGGTCCCTCCCGTCACATACAGCCACCGCACATGGGCCAGGTGGGCAAAGGCACCCACAGGCAGGGCAGCTCGGCTTTGGATGCAGCCTTTCTTAACCTCGACTGCCCAGCACACACCTGGAAAGTTTAACAACAAAACAAAAACAGCGTTGGGGCCACACCTGCGACCAGTTAACCAGACCCTCCATGTGAGGGACGAGAAGTACAGGCGTCCATTTCATAGCTCCCAGCTGATCCCAGTGTCCAGCCAGGGGTGATGCTGCATTTGTTCCCAAAACAGTTCCAGAGGTAGCCCAGAAGGTATCAGACAAACCCTGGCCTGTAGGCTAATGTATTAGAAAGCCGGAAGGCAACTAATTCTCTGCAAAACTGTCTTCAAGTATTACTGACGAATCTCTCTCCACAGCAGCCCTGTGAATGGGGACCCTGGAGAAGGTTGACACTTACTTTAGGGAGGAAGCCGCATATGAGTGGTTAAGGATAGGGTTGCAGGTGGGGGTCATGACCCTCCTCCCTTCAGTGGACAAAGGGACACTGACAAACTGGATGTTCCAGGTCACTACCCCCTGGGCATCCGGGTGACTAACCCGGGTGTGGAAGGTCCCCTAGCTTATTTATGGTTCATCTTACATAAATCGCTGAAAGCTACATTTTCCCTTAACGACTACCAACCCCCACCCTTGAATCCCCTATTTAACCCTACCTGTTAGAGAACGGGCCACTGACCTCGCCTTAGGAGTCAGCCTGGCACATGACTCTCTAATAAACTTTTCTTAACCTGAACTCAGGTGTCTTCCTTTGGCTGACCTATAGTTAACACATGGGCTTTGGATATAGGGTGACCAGAGAACTAGCTTGGCTTAAAGGCTTGGTGACCCTTGGCAACAAAGTTAGGATCTCTCTACCTCAGTTTCCCCACCTGTAAAATGGCCCTTGATGCTGTTGGATTATGAAACAACTCACAGAAAGCACCCAAAACAGTTTCTGACCCATAAGGAAACACTCAGTATTCACTTAAATATTATTTCTTGTAGGAAAACATAAAGCAAAGGCCAGCATTAAAGTCAGAAATATATGTACAATGGTATGAAATGATTTCAGTGACTCTAATACAAACTATGTAATAACTCACTATATGCAACAGAGTCTGTATTATACTGACTTCAAACAAAAGGGTTGCTTATCTACCTTTGTTGTGTAAGGTACTAGGTAAAATTTTGGTTGAGCAAAGAGTTCTGTAATTTAAAAAAGTGTTTAAAAATCTTTGTGTTAACATAATCTTTATTGTACAGATTTAGAACACATTAGGAATATTTGGGGACAATGACATGTTCTTTTCTGAGGCCTCTCTGATTATGTTAATTAGATGGATGCCTACTACGCATGCAGCTCAGGTTCTATGGCCAAGTTGTTGGGTTTCAGGTGGTTTACAGAGCATTTTGCTCGGTCCTGTACTTGGGAGACTGTGCTGACAGGGATAATGATGCTGATAAGAGTGTTCCTGGTCACATACTTGAATTGAATTAAAACTGCTGAGGACATGATAGGCCCTGGCTAGCTCAATGCTAACAAGGTCCCGAGTCTTCAGAACATTCATAAGATTTTCATATTCAGGGAAAACAGTGCTGATGTAAATACCCTATTTCAGCTGTCCATCATGATCTCAATGAAGATGGAAGTATAATTTATTATTATTATTACATCGGCTGGTGATTGGAAACACATTACCAATGTACAAATTAGAGGTTCTAATTCTAAAGTAATTATCAGCCAATTTCAGAGTTAACATGATTAAAATTATGAATACATTAGCTGATTCACCCTCACAAATAAAATTTTGATTAAATAATACTACATGCCAATATTTAAGACATTCAAATTTCTTAAAGGCTTTTTAGTATGAAAACTCTGATAACATTTCCCCTAATATATGCAGAGCTTGGGAGAGGGAATGAATGATTGATAGGTTTTTCCTTATAAACCTTATTAAAGGTCCTGATTTGGTTGGTCTCCAACTGTGTAAGCTCAGAATCAGGAATTCTGGTTTTGATTACGGCTCGTGTGCACTAGATTAGAAAAACATCTCCCAGGGCTACTGAAAAAACTAGTTAATTGCTAGACATTGCAGAGATAGAACGAGATTTCACACAAAGGTCCTCAAGATTCTGCTTTTCAATTTAATATAAGACACATGCTCTTAAAGAAGCATCAGGGAAAGTTAGTACCTACCTTAAGCACATATTAAAATATATTCACAATCCATAAGTAGTATCTGAATTCTGGTAAGTACAGTTGTCCCATTGAGAGCAGCAGGGAGCTGAAAACAGTTGAGTGTGAGCATAGTTGTGAGTAGGTAACTAATTTTCTAATGTCTAAAGAACTGCATTTGTGGTACATCTGCTCATTTAAATTGCATCTCTCTGTTTGAAACAAAAGAGTCTGAGGTCATTTGGTTGGGCCAGAGAAGTGGGACAGAAAACGTCCAGAAATAGAGGTTTGTTACATTGCAAAAGGAGAAGAGACACTTGCAATTCACTGTTTCTTTCTGGAATGAAAACAAGTGATTGTACAAGTCATTTGCCTGAAGAAGAGACTCCTTTCATAAACGGACTTGAAAGCTGAATTTGGAGTTTTAAGTATCAGTGGTACATACTGATAAAGACTCTATAACATACCTAATGTAGACATCGTTTTCCAAAAATGTCACTCAATAGATCTTTCATCTTTAGAATGAGTGAGAAATGCTTCTTTACAATGTTTATTATGATATAAGGTTCAAGTTTCATTTACAAACTGTTTTTTAGAAAGGAAAAAAATCTATTCACTGTCTTTCCCTATCCAACCCATGCAATGATTCTAGAGCCATCTTTTGTAAACACACAGAGGTGATCACCTCTCTCTGCTGTTTGCAATCTCTCCCCACACCTAGAGTATAAATCCAGACATCTGCTTAGGACACACAGAGCCATACACTCACATTCTTATCCTGCCTGGGTTTCTAACAGTGCCTCCTCACCTTCCACCGCCCCTACCCATCCTTCAGCCATATAAATACCTTCCGACCTATTGTGACACATTCTTGCAAGTGCGGAGCCATCTTCCTGGAATATGCTACTCTTTTTTTTTTTTTTTTTTTTTTTTTTGTATTTTTCTGAAGCTAGAAATGGGGAGAGACAGTCAGACAGACTCCTGCATGCGCCCGACTGGGATCCACCCGGCACACCCACCAGGGGGCGATGCTCTGCCCCTCCGGGGCGTCGCTCTGTTGCGACCAGAGCCACTCTAGCGCCTGGGGCAGAGGCCAAGGAGCCATCCCCAGCGCCCAGACCATCTTTGCTCCAATGGAGCCTCGGCTGCGGGAGGGGAAGAGAGAGACAAAGAGGAAGGAGAGGGGGAGGGGTGGAGAAGCAGATGGGCACTTCTCCTGTGTGCCCTGGCCGGGAATCGAGAACCCGGGACTTCTGCACGCCAGGCTGACGCTCTACCACTGAGCCAACCGGCCAGGGCGCTACTGTTTCTTTTTATAGTTGCTCCAAAAGACTTCTCTTCAAAGATTATTTGTAATTGTAACACATCATAGCTTCCCAAGGGAACAAATTAGCATACAAATAATGAGTCTTTGGCATCAAAGAAAATATTCAACTACATGGATAATGCTCTTGTGCATGTATTACCAATTATCTAAACCCTGTGCGGGAATGTTTTTCCAAAGTTAAAAAATAAACAACAAAAGACTTTTCTGATGCCATCCTATTCAGAGCCTAAAGGCAAAACAGAAATTACTGTTTTGCCTTTAGTAATAACAGACACTCCCAAAAATACATGGATAATAGTTAACAGACTTAGAATATATTTACTATTATTCCATGCGCAGCAAGTCAAGTCGATGTATTTCATATCCCCGCTCTCCTGGTTTTATGCTTCTTGGCAGTTCTTTTCATTATTTCTCCCCAATCCTTTTCCAAGCTCCATTTATTCCAAGCTCGGGTCCCCACAGCCCAGCTCTGGTCCTGCAGACTCATTCTCCTTCAAGGCTGTGACGTCAAATGGAACGCTGCCCTAATAGTCAGTGTGCGCAGGACTCATAGTGATTTCCTTACCCCTCCCTCTCCTTCCAGAATGCAGGGAGGACCGAGCCTCAAATATTACAGTCCATAAGTTGCAGTTTGCTTCTCTTTTTACTTATTCAGTTACATAACCACAAAAGTTATTTTTGAGTATACAGAGCCATAAAATACCACAATTTCCATATCAGTGGTTCCCATAATGAAAATTAAAAGATCTGATGGACTGGCAATAATTGAACAATAATTCTAATATTCTAAATATAAACCTACGGTCTACCCTTGAGTAGATTGGTTCTTAGAACTTAAACTACTGGGTCACCCAGAGTCAGAGAGGTTGAGAAAATCTTCACATGCATGTTAAGGGGAAGGGTGGCGAGTTTCAAACTTTTAAGGAGTTTCTGCAAAGTGATGTCAGCCCCTCCAAAGCTCTTTTCCAACAACTTAATCACAATCACTTTCCACTCCCTCCAGGATCCAGCTCTCCTTTGATAAAGCTACTATCCACTTTCCCAAATCAATGAAACCCATCTGTTCTCTGACTGGAATTTCCTGTTTTATAATCTAAATCACTTTAAAACAATTTAAAGAGGCCAAAGGTCCCGAGGTTTGTTCTAACCCAAGGTGCAAGGCCCAGAGCCAGGCAGTGCCCATACTTCAGATTGCACACACTAAGGGGATGTTCAGCAACACTTCCACGTAGCCCCCCACTCAGGAGACTTGTTTAATAATTTAAATGGATTAATTTGTTTTCTGCAGTTTGCTCTGTAAGAGCTTAAGTGATCATTTGCTGTTGCTTATTTCAGGATTCTGTGCCCTTGTTCTCTGAGTTGCCAACTTATAGCTTGACATTCCAGGTGTATTTATGCTCCCAAAGGATTTTAAATTACCCATTAGGATATCCAATTTCCTATATATAAGTCTCAGCAGTGATTTTTCCACTGTTAACTTTTTCTTAATTCACAGCTGAATTTCTGGTACTATATTTATTATGGGTTCCACAACAGCTAATATTTTTAAATGTCATCAATATTAGAATCACAGAGAGTCACATGACATGGGCCACTCTTAGATTCTGTTATACCTGACATTTGGGGTAACCATAAAGTCACCGCCATGATAGTATCCACTACTTACTGTACTCGGAGCCAAGCCCTGGGTACACACTATTCATTTCATTCTTTCAACAGTCTTACGACATGATGATTGCTTTCTCTATCATTATTTGAGTTTTAGAGACAAGAAAACGTAGGCTTAGAGAAGTGAATCACAAGGTCACAAATCAAAGTAGTGGAACCAGTATTTAAATGCATTGCCATGTTCCTTTGTACCTTTATGCCGACTCCTTAATGTCTAAGGCGTACGACTGTGTTTCAGAGGTTATAGGAATGATTAGAACCCAGTTTTTGCCTCCATAGGATTTAGAATCTAAGGGGTTTAAGGTAGGGAAAGAGACCTAAGACAACTATACAAATGTTAAAATCTAAGATTATGGATGCCTTAAAGTGACACTAGCAAATGCTTTGAAGATTCAGAGAAATGAGAGATCCCATCTAGTAAGGGAGGATAGTTCTTCAAAGGGGAAGACTTGCTTTGATGATGTTGGGCAAATAAGTTTGTAAAATTTGTGTTTTTTGAGTTTGCTCACTTTTATTGTTAAAAATGGCACTGGTCTGTGAAATTGCTAATTACCTTCCTGTTTAGGGAGGGCCATTGTTATGCTAGTGTTGCTGGAGGAGGGGTTTTCACACTAAAAAGTTTTAAGGAGAGAGAAGGAGGAGAAAGAAGGAGGAGAAGGAAGGAGGAGAAGGAAGGAGGAAGCCATTTTTGGAGAGTGCGAGAAGGAAGGAAGCCAAGATGGCAGGGTGCTGAATGAGAAGCCAGTTTGTGCAGAGAGAAGAAAGTGTGCAGATGGTGAGCAGAGGTGACTGAGCTGGTGGGGGCCTTTGATTCTAGGAAAAACCAGAATCCTGGTCATGGAACCGGAGAATATATGAGTGGGTTTTGGAGCCCTGTGTGTTTTTACGTGCCGGCCGGTGTGAGGCTAGAATAAAGGAATGGCCCAGTTTTTGGCTCCACTGTTTCTTTACTGTCTGTCCGAATCTAATGGGAACCTGCATGTGAATGGCCACGATAGCTGCGACTACTGGCTATACAGATGAAGCCTAGGAAATGGGGTGGGACTCAGAAATGAGCTGTGGATTTCGGGGCATCACAAATGGCCCACCAGGGTGCTGGGCATGGGCTGCAAATGACAGTTGAGAGCCGGCCCTCCTGTGGCGGATCCACAGATATGAGAGGTTCCTGGATTCGGGACAGGGCAGAGCTGGACCATGGTAGTGAACAGGGTCCCTTTAAGACTTCTGTTTGGAGGGGTTTCCAAAGCACATCTGTTGGGAAAATAAGTTGGTGAAATATGATTTTTATGTTTGCTTGCTTATAGTTTGCATTGAGGGCTGGGCAGCGCCAGGTATCTGTGATCTGTGACATTGCAAATTACCTTCCTGCTTGAGAAGGGCCATTGTTTTGCTAATGTTTGCTGGAGGAGAGGTTTTTGTACCAGAAAGTTTTGAAAAGGAGAGAAGAAGGAGAAAAGGCAGAGAGAGAGAAGCCATGTTTTGCAGACAGAATGCAGGGTGCTGAGGAAGAAGCCATGTTGGCAGAGAAGGGAGAAGGAGTGCAGATGGGGAACCAGAGCTGAGGGGCTTTTGTGAGCTCCGCTGAGACTGGTGGGGCCTTTGATTCTAGGAGAAACCAGAGAAGATTCTCCTGGTTGTGGAACTCAAGAATGTGTCAGGGCTTTGTGAACCCTGGGTGAAAGGGAAGTGTTTTCCCTGTGTGTTGCTCGTCGGCTGGTGTGAGACTTTAATAAAAGAATGGCCCACCATTTTTTGGCTCCACTGTTTCTTTACCGTCTGTCCAAATCTAATGGGAACCTGCATGTGCATGCCCATGATGGCTGCAACTACTGGCCATACAACATCTTAGCCAGTCAGGCTGCTAAAAAGAAAGGGCTCCTTCGACAAAAGCCACATTGAGATTCACCTTGCGTATTGTCTGGTCCCAATCTGGGTGTCGCCTCTTCCACATCCCGCGTGTCTTTGGTAAACGCAGTCTCCTGGGCGGGCACGGGGACCACCTCCACCTACAGCTTCTGCTCTGCTCAAGGGTCCACTGTCCTGGTTCTCCCTGGGAGAACTGCCCAACCCAGTCATCGCTGTCGGTGACACGGTTGGACTGAGGGTCCTGATGATCAGGCTTGGCCTTCCCCCTGATCTGATCCGGGCGCTCGCCATCAGAGCCGGTCCCATAGGGTCTGTAGTCAGCAGTACCTGCTCTGTGCTGGCTCTGGGCGTGGCCACACGTAATGACCAAGGGGCAGCTCAGACCTGGGCAGTGAGTGTCCCTGCTGTCCTGAGCTTCACTTCTTTCACGGGGAAGACTACAATGAGCTAATAAAATGATATCAAACTGTGATGGCTGACGGAAGAAAGTAAAACAAAGCAACCTGCTACAGTGTCTTGTTGGGAGGGGCGGGGAGGGGTCCTAACTTAGTTCTGCTTTTGGGAAAAGGTTTCTGTGAAGAAGCAACTCTAAGCTGAGACTTAGATCATACAAGGTGGGGCGTCCACAAGGAGTTGTGAGGCGAGGGAAGAGCAGATACAAAAAACCCTGGGCAGAAACCAACAGGGCAGTGTGACTCATGACAGGTGTGACAGGGATAGTGGTCCCAGTGGCTGCAGAGCTAGGAGGACGCAGTCCGGGAGCAGGCAACAGGAAGTAAAGACACTCAGGTGTTCCAAACGAGGGGGAGGGTGAGGACATACCCTGGGAACACCAGGAGTGAGGACCATATCTGATGGGGGATAGCATGGGGGTTGGGTCTCCAGGGCCCTTCACAGGCATTCAGGAGCAGAGGACAAAACGGCACAGTTTTGCTACTGAGAGTAAAGAGGAGAGGCTAGTGCTCACGCAGCGCCTCCTGCAGGCAGGTGAGCGTGCATGTGCCCATTGTGCGGCCCAGGCAGGCCGTCGGGACAAGGAGGCCAGCTCCTCTGTCCTAACTCGCTATGTCCCACAGCCACACACCGGACTTTTCCCTCTGCAGTGATAGATCTTTGTAGAAGGAGCGAATTTATTTAATTCACGTGGTAATTAGCATGTACCATGGAAGGCAGTATAGGAAAAATAGAACTTCATCCTTTGTTATGGAATAGCAGCCTTTGGTGGGATGCAGGCTGATTAAAAACACCACAGGTTTCAATCTGTATTTTTCTGAACTGTATGTCAGATTTACATAGCCACCGATAGACTGCAAGCAAACATTTTAAATGGTTAAAATCAAAGTTGTCTATCAGTTGTGGCTGTTAAAAAAAAATCAGAAAGCCTTTTTACTTTGATAGGCCCATTTTCTAAGACACACATACACACACCGAAGGGGAAAAAAAAAACAGATTCAGGGAAAGGTAGTTGAGAGAGGCAAGTTGTTAATTTGCAATTAAGTGAGGTCTAGAAAACAGATGCACGAAAAAGGCTGGTGTGACTCCCCCAAAGTGACACCTTGCGATTAAACTGACAAGACAGCATTGAACTGCCAGGAGACAGCGACAG
The DNA here is from genome assembly GCF_036850765.1 of Saccopteryx bilineata. Classification (NCBI taxonomy): domain Eukaryota; kingdom Metazoa; phylum Chordata; class Mammalia; order Chiroptera; family Emballonuridae; genus Saccopteryx; species Saccopteryx bilineata. Next base: position 344,558,224 of record NC_089491.1, read on the forward strand.
GGCGGATGAATTGTTACCAGAGAGTATCCTGCTGACTTCTCCTCTGTCTGGGTGTAAATGAGGAGTAACAGTCCCTTCCCAGACCTGGTCCCACTGTGAATTTCTGAAGAGTGAGACCCTTCAGCAGGAGCCTGTACACTGCTATGGGGACACTGACATCCCCCTCCGCTGCCCAAAGCCACTTTCAAACACTGACCGCGGCACATGACATCTACAAGAGAGGTCTGCACAGCAACGCAGGCCGTCTGTCCCTGACACGGCTCCCAAACAGAAGTGCCCTGGCTCTGGTCCTGTCACTGGCTCTCACGGGGACGCTCCATGGCCACTGCACAGGGAAATGGAGAACAGAGGCGTCCGCTCCTGGCATCTATGCTCTGGTGCCACCATTTCTCTGCAGCTTCAGCCGCCATAGCTTCCAAACCGAAGGACCTGCGACATCACCTACCGACCCTCTCTCAACTGAAGAGGCCTCTGCCTGATGTCCCAGAACCATATAATTCAGACCTTTCAGAGTCGGAACCTAACCCGACTGTCATTGTTCCTGCACATTATTAGTGGAAGTAAATAGCCATGTACATTGTTTTTTTGTTTGTTTGTTTTTTGCAACATTTCAAGGGAATCTCAAGGTACGAATTACATAGAGAGAAGGTAAGTTGCGTGGTGTCCATGAATCTCCAGAGAATTACTGTGTCAGGGGCTTAAAGGATTGATTTGTCCCCCTGTGGCTGCTTTGTAACCTCTACCCTCTCTTGCTAGTTCAAATCTCCTCCCCTCTCCAGAAGAGGAAAGGCTGCTTACTGCGTGGTCTTGTGATGCACCCCATTAGCGGGACAACTTACTTCCTATGTAATCTGGGCCCTGAATTTTCCTTGAATGATAGCCAAAAAAAAAAAAAAAAAAGAAGCAACTATTTCTTTACTACCACCTTTATCTGAGACAGAGAGCTCTGCTTAAAAGCCCTGTTATGTGGCTGCTTCTCTTTCAGTCCACATCCTGGGCATTTCGCCAGTTTGAGCTCTCCTTTTCACTTAAGCCTGGTGCTCTCCAAATGCCTCAGCTTTTCCAGCCTGGGTCCGAGCAGCGTATAGGACGAGGGGCAGCTCTCTGCTCAGACAGATGCACGCACTCTCAACGCCATGCCCCCCACTCCCATTAGCCCCAGTCCTTCTTTGTCCTGAACCTTTACATTCACAAATCCTGTTGTAACCATCCATCTTCCTCTGTGAGAGGTAAATAAATTTGTATTTCTTGAACCCTACGAGAACCTTGAGAATGCTAACGAATGCCAACATTCGGTTTATAATCAGCCCGGCAATCAGATACCACGGTGGGCAGAGACGACACAACCCGTGCACCCCAGACCCCTGTGTGCCAGCCATGGTCTGCGGCTGGCAGAGTGGGAAGCAGTGTCTCAGCCGACTTAGAGCAGGGCTGTCATTGCCCAGGTGCCAACTCCCTGTCCCCTTTGTCTCTAACCCTGCCTACACTCAGGACAAGGTCTACGTTCGTTAGGGTAAGGAGTGTGGGGGAGGTTACTTCACCACGTTCCCAGCTTTCACAAATGCATGCCTAAATGACCAGGGGTAGAGGCTTCTACATGCAGGGAGGACTGGGTTAGAAAAAGGAACCTGGACAATTCATATTAACACACAGTGTCTCAGTTTCCTCATCTATAAATTGGAAATAATAATACTTCCTCGGTATCTACGAATGCACTGATGCTACCCACGCCTGAATGAGAATGAGCGTGGAGAAAAGGTAGGTGGGGCTACATGAAAGCGGTGTTCAAAATACAAGGTATGGCCTGACCAGTGGTGGCACAGTGGATAAAGCGTCGACCTGGAAATGCTGAGGTCGCCGGTTTGAAACCCTGGGCTTGCCTGGTCAAGGCACATATGGGAGTTGATGCTTCCAGCTCCTTCCCCCTTCTCTCTCTCTGTCTCTCTCTCTCTGCCTCTTTCTCTCCTCTCTAAAAATGAATAAATAAAAAAAAAATTTTTTTTAAAAAAAAACAAAACAAAATACAAGGTATGATTATGGGGGCCCCGTGGAAAATTATAAATATACTCACTAAGCTGTTCCCATGGTAAAAGTCTATTCGCCTGCACCCCGATTCTTTGTCTATAATCCATACAATGATTGAGGGCACTGCTTTCTGGTCTCAGTTTGTTAGCTGGACGGCTGCACAGAGCTCGTATCTGACTCGACACAGGAGTGGGACCTGGGGGAGGGGAGACAGACAGGCTCGGCAGCTCACACAGAAGCCGTTATCCTCTGTCTGCCTGTCCACAGAAATACGAGGGGACTGGCTCACTCGAACACCTTGGGAGGCAAACCTGAGTTATAACAGTGTTGCCAAGCGTGGGCCAATGAAGGATCGGTCTGCTCACGGTTTCCCATTCATCATATTCCCTCCAAATGCACGTTAATTGGTTTCACATTTAAATGCCCAGATTCAACTATAACAAATGCATGTTGGCAGGTTGTTGGGGGTTTTCTAGAAACAAAGCATGACGATGGCCTGTAGTAAATTACTGTTGGTTCCCGTGCTCTCAGCGGGATCGCAGAGGGCGAGAACTGAAGGGAAGAAAAGTCATTCACGTCTGCCTCGGAGCCCACAGCAAGAGAACGGAGCCGGGGCTGCGCTGATGAAACACGTACTTCTACACTTTTGTAGTAGGCTCTGTCTTTAGTCTGAAGCATCTGAAAATATAGTATGTATTTAAAAAAAAAAGAGTATTTAAAAATCCTTCAGGATAACATAATCCAAAAATTACCTGTTCCTCTTTGTACTTTCTCTCCAGAAAAGAGACCATCTGCTGCTTATCAACTTCCTCCCCTCGGCTTTGCCTTCTTCACAAAAGCGGGGGCCTGGAGCTTCCGTGCCTGTCACTCTCGGCAATGGCTCCTCAGTGCTCATGCTCAGAACTAAGCCCAAGTGTCAGCTGATAACCCCAGAAGGAATCTATATACACAGCAAGAAAACCCAAACCTGTGACAAATGGGCGCACAAACACAGGCACAACTGTGGCCAGTGTCTGTGTGTGCGGAAGGGCTGGTGGTGGCATAGAGCGACCCGGGACTTGGATGGGATATGTGGTCAGTGAATCAACTACTACATATTTGACTGGTCTTTAAGGACTTCTGGAACCTGAGATTCTAATAATATGTGGCTATAAAAGCAATGTAAGTTTCTGCCCTTTATTTCTTCACCATTTTAATCTCACATCTGATTTTTGCCTGTTATTGATAGAAATCTTCTCAGTTTCTCACATGAGTGCAGCTGCAAAGGCTAGAGAAGAGAAGAGATATGAACAGGCGAGGAAAAAAGGAGTGTGTCTAACAAGAGACTAGTTACAATGCACAGTTAAATGGAGCGTTAGCTCTGGCCTGTGCAAACCCTCTGATTTCCTCCATGGTTCCCAGGGATCAGACCAGACACTTGTGAGGAGGGGAGAGAGACAGACTCCTGCATGTGCCCCAACTGAGATCCACCTGGCAACCCCCGTCTAGAGCCAATGCTCAAACCCATAGAGCCACTGGCTGTGGGAGGTGGTGAGAGAAAGAGAGAGAGAGAGGGGAGGAGGAGGAGGGGGAGAGAAGCAGATGGTCACTTCTCCTGTGTGCCCTGGCTGGGCATCAAACCTGGGACATCTGCACACCAGGCCAATGCTCTATCCACTGAGCAAACCAGCCAGGGCTACAGTATCTTTAAGGAGAAAACTTTTAAATTATTTAAAGCAATGAAAAGTTCAAAGTAAATAGAGATGAACTATAAACTCTGTTAACAGAAATATGTACAATTTCATACAGAAATTTTCTTTCTCAATTGTTCTATTCTTCCCAAGTTACTCTGTAAATTAAACATAATTCCAATAAAAGTTACAACGGAATTGTGTATGATACTTGTCAAACAATGCTAACATTCATGAAGAGAAAAAAGCCAAAAACAGCCATGAAAATTATGAAGAATAAGAATAAGAATAAGGATAAGAATAAGAATAAGAATAAGAATAAGAATAAGAATAAGGATAAGAATAAGAATAAGAAAAGGGGACTTATCGGAGCACCCTTCCACATCTGTCACAACGCTGTGGTGCCCAGGGCAGTGTGACGTTAGCACGGGAGGAATGTATGCAGGGAACAGACCAGAGGCTCAGGGAGCAGACCCACGACGAGGACAGCTCTTGCCATGCTGCAAGTCCCCGGAGGAAGGATGAGGAACGAGGCTGGGAAGGAAGGAAGTCTTCCGGCTCTCAGCAAGGAAGACTACATTGCATCTCTTAACTCATGTCATTCACAAAAATCAACTGCAAGGGAAAGAAGAGACCTAAAATTAAAACATTAAACTATGAGAACATCTCTATGACCATGGAGATAGAAGAGGGCCTAAGACACAAAAACTACGAATCTTAAAAGGAAAAGATTAATAAATTTGACTACCTTTAATTCACCAAAAGTGTGAGTTCCTTTCGTAACTCTGTGATATGAAAATGCCATACATGAACGGAACGAGCAGAGCACAACCAGGAAGATGACAATGAGGGTCTGAGGAACTTCTGAGAACAAGGATGGAATAAACCAAATCAGCCCCATGGCTAACGGGCAAAACGAAAAGCAGTGACCCAGACAAGGAAACCGCACAGGGATCGGCTACGGCTGAGCCCAGAGCGAAACGTCACCGGCACTGAGCAGAGCACAGAGAGGTCAAACCTGACATCACCAAGACGGGGTGAGGACAGAGCACGGGGACTCCTGTGCACACCTGGGGCGCACCCTGACACAGCCGCCCCCGGGGCAGTGGGGCCTCTCCTCAAGGTGAGGGCGTACCGTCCAGACGCAGCCCCTGTATTGACCGCCGCGCACAGCCAGAGACGCTCTCGAACCAGACGGGTCACTGCGAGGCCACAGCACACTGCTGTGAGATAAGACCTTGTAGCACAGGCAGCGGCAGTACTTGTGGAGAGCCGCGTCTGGGGATGGATACGCAGGCATCTATCACACTTTTTTAAGAAGGCAGAGCATGATGGGAGGTACTGCAGATTGAAACCGGTACATCAGATGGCTCTGCAAACGTGCGGCGTCCTACTGAGAACAGGTGCAGACCGGAAGAGCTGACCTCAAGCCTGGGGACCACCGAGGGACATTCCGGCACACTGCCTTACAAGGCCCGGCTGGCTGTCCTGGACCTGGAGAGCAGCAGCTGCTAACGGAGTCACCGCATGCCCACTCCCCCACCCCCGCAGGCCCAGCCCTAGCGGCCACTCTGGAGGTGTCGCTGACACAGCGACACTGAGCACAGGCTCTGCCCTCAGACAATGACACTGAGTGAGCAGGTGCTCCTCCAGGTAAAATCTGCCTACTTCTCTTCCAGTCACCATAATGTCATGTCACAGTTACTGTCACTTTTTAATGAGCTATCACCTATCAGAAGACCCCATTAATTAGCACTCTTACCACAGATAATTAATGAAACTGTTGTTTTGAATACTCCATGAAGTTGCTATGCACTTACTTTCATAAACTAGTACAGAAAAAAAATAAAGGACTTGTATCTGGAACATATATAGGAACCTGATGACTCAACCTAAGAGAAACAATGTGACTAAAATATGGACAAAAGTCTGCATAGATGTGACTCCAAAGAAAATGCACAAAAGGCCTGTAAACATATAAAAAATTATTCAACGTCAATGAGTTGCCAGGAAAAATCAAGTCAGAACCACAATGAGGTAACCCTTCCTGCCCACTGCGAAGTGGACTGAAAAGTGGGGACAGGTGTGGTGAGGCTGTGGAGAAACCGGAACCTCGCACATCGCTGGTGGGGACGCACAACAATGCAGCCACTTGGGAGAACAGTCCGGCAGCCCCATGGGCGGTTACACGGAGACTTACCTTCTGAGCCAGCATCTCCACTCCCAGGTGCGCAGCCAAGAAGCTAAGATCAATGTGAAAAAGAAAGGCCACCTCGCTTTGTGCAAGGGCCTATACTCACTCAGGTTCCACTTCAGGCCCGTCGTGGTCACCTGGCTGCAAGGCTGTCCCACAGGAATGAGGCCACACCAGTCGCCTTCCAGTCCAGTGTCCACGTGCAGTCTGTGCTTCCCCTGGAGTAGAGAAGGCATGCTCAATGAGACAGGAAGAGCAGGGGAGGGGCATCAATGGGCACCAGAGACCTGCTGCGAGGCGGGTCTAAAGTTCAGCCTTCATGTCAATCCTAACGGTAGTGACCCTGCTTCCTGCTCCCACAGACATATAGGAGACGCCATGGGGGGGGGGGGGTAAGAGGAAACAGTATCTGCCCTAAGGAACTACAACATTTCCTGCATTCTGTTATAAAAAGTTGCTTTACCATGCTTTCCAGGTTTTCCCATTTACGAGAAAATTAACGTTCAATGTAATGCTCAATTGAAGCCACAATGTTAGCTTTTTAGATAGAATACTTGGAAGCTCCTTGTCTACAAAGTAATGACTTTCCTCTTCTGTCCTATTCATTAAATGTGGGGTACACGGTCCTCATAGATGCACAAGCCCTCATGAGAAAAATGCAAGGTACGTGTGCATTCGGTCATAGAATAAAAGTGTTTTCCATCACCCATATATCCCAGAAGGAATAAGTTCCAATGGATATTCCTTTTTAATAAAATAATGTTTTAAAGAACCTGTGAAATGTATAGAGACTGGATGTGTCTATAACTTTGTTCAGACAGCCACAGAACCCGGGAAAGCTGTTGCTGCTATTAACGCATAACATACAGCTACTGGGCTCCCCCGCAAGTGAGAAGCTCAGAGGGGCGGGGGCAGACAGACTCCCATATGCGCCCGACCCGACCGGGATCCACCTGGCATGCCCACCAGGGGGTGATGCTCTGCCCATCTGGGCCGTTGCTCTGCTGCAACCAGAGCCATTCTAGCGCCTGAGGCAGAGGCCACAGAGCCATTCTAGCGCCTGAGGCAGAGGCCACAGAGCCATCCTCAGTGCCCAGGCCAACTTTGCTCCAGTGGAGCCTTGGCTGTGGGAGGGAAAGAGAAATAAAGAGGAAGGAGAGGGGGAAGGGTGGAGAAGCAGATGGGTACTTCTCCTGTGTGCCCTGGCTGGGAATCAAACCTGGGACTTCCACATGCTGGGCCAACGCTCTACCACTGAGCCAACCAGCCAGGGCTGGCTACTGGGCTTTTTATATAAATAAATACGCATACACTTGTATATATCACATTTGAATTTTTAGAAACGTTAGCTGTGCTGTCAACTTTGGAAAAATCCCAGTTGTACAGTGTTGGGTTGGCTTTGTACAGAAATTAACCATATGGATGTAGAGTCAACATAATTTTTCCATCTGTATAGGGGTAACACACTGTATTAAATATGTAAGGTCTTAATCAACATGGGTTTGATTACAGAAACTAACACAGTTTTCTCTAAATTAAAAAAATATATAATTATGACTTATTACCAGACTAAGGTACTAAGTCTCCTTTTATAGTCATTTTACTTTTATTCCAATGATGACTTTTGTATTTCCTGTTATAAGCTTCGAAGCGCTTTATTTTGCTATATGTAAGGTCTCGACATATGAATAAGTTCTCTTCGTCTTAATAAAAGGATTGATGATATTAGGAAACTAATTCTTCAGGTTTTATATTGGTCCTTGAAGTTTAATTAAAGTTCATTTGGGTCTTCTGTACCTCTATAATTCACACACACGAGGTATGTTTTGAACATTTGGTCAGAGGGCACAAACTCGATTCAAAGGCCTTAAATATACTCAAATGCAAAGGCAATTTTTAAAAGAAAACCTAAAACACATTTTGAACTTGGTGTTCGTTGGGAGAAAAGCTAGGCAACAGGTGGACAGATCCCAAGCAGCAATGGGTGAGACGTGTCAGGTGTGCATGGAGAACCATGGAGGACTGGAGACACAAGGCAGCGTGAGAACTTCTGCTCTGCTCGGTTTCCTGTAAACCTGAAACGGCTCTACAAAGAAAGCCTATCACTTTTAAAAAAGGCTCTCAACAAGCAGCTCTCTGTTTCCCACCAGTACAGTGGGACCGCAGAGACGTGATGGTGGGTTTAACACCTGTGCTGGCCAGACAACAGGTGCAAAGAGGAACACGTGGCTGCCCCTCAGTAGCCATTACAAAAAAAAATGATTTCTTCTTCTTGAAAAACAGGGTGGTATTATTGTTTTTTGTTTAAGCTGCCTTAATTTCTTGGTATAGAATTTTTCCCTAGACTGATTTACACTGAATAGCTTGCCACATGAATTTGGGTTTGGTTGTCTGCCCACTCCCTTCTATTACAGAAAGAATTCTCTCTGAAGCTGCAGATGCTAAATATAATGGCAATTATTATCCGTAGATGCCAAAAATAATATATACTCTAACAAGTTCTGAGGGTGCTAACAAGGAGAGAATGATGGAGGATTGAAGGAATCATTTCTCAGCTCGTGGCTCTTAAGTCCTTAAGATTCTGCAACTTGTATGGGATAACGGATACCGCAGAGGACGCAGAGGAAGCGCCGGTGGGCACGGAAGTGTTCCTGTCCTGGGGGAGGAGGACTGATAGGGAGGCTCTGCCGCACAGAGAGCCCTGCTGTGTGTTCACTGCCTTTGCCATTATTTTAAGATGCAACACACCTTGACATTTCTTCTTTTTGTACAGAGACAGAGAGAGAGTCAGAGAGAGGGATAGATAGGGACAGACAGACAGGAACGGAGAGAGATGAGAAGCATCAATCATCAGTTTTTCGTTGCGACACCTTAGTTGTTCATTGATTGCTTTCTCATATGTGCCTTAACCTTGGGGCTGCAGCAGACTGAGTAACCCCTTGCTCAAGCCAGCGACCTTGGGTCCAAGCTGGTGAGCTTTTGCTCAAACCCGATGAGCCTGCGCTCAAGCTGGGGACCTTAGGGTCTCGAACCTGGGTCCTCTGCATCCCAGTCCGATGCTCTATCCACTGCGCAACTGCCTGGTCAGGCACTCCTTGACATTTCTAATCGGAGACTAAACTGTTGTGTGGATGCAATAACTTTACAGATAGTTCTAGCCTACAATCAAATGTTGTTGTTTTTTTCTTTTGTTCCAAAAAGATGTTGAGCTGCACAGGCATGGTCTTTGTGTTTATATACATGCAAACTTAGTTTTGTATGCTTAAAGGAGAGGGAGGCGGTGCTTTCTCCTGCACATTCACATCTGTGTGATGTCTTTCAAAAATGAGCAACAAAAGCAATTTTTATTCCTCCCTCAGATTTCTTGACATGGAAAATATCCTAGCTTGTATGTGATTTGACAGGCAGGCATACAGCCCGACAGTAAGGAACTCCCTAAGGATGTATGGCATCACGGGGGACTGGAGGCACCTGACCCAATCACTGACGTCCCTCTACTCTCAGGAGCCACTGCACGGCTCCTGCTCTGTCCCCTGTTCTGAGATGACTCTTTGAAGTCAGGGCACTTCTATATAGTCAAGATGGAACAAAGATCAATCAGACACTATGCTTTTTTGATCATGTTTCTTCTTAACACTTTAAGTAACTCAAAAGTGTATAAAATTGTAATTTAGTGAAAGGGAGCAAAGATGTTGCTTGCCATCTCTGCTAGAAACCATCTGATGAGTGTTAGGGACAGGCAGCCTCAGGAAGGTGGGGTCACTCTCCCTGGACTGTCATGCCCAGGTAGAGCAGGAGATACTCAAAACAGTTGCCTCATGACAGCAGGAGAAATCACTGTCCCTTTGCTTGTATTACACCTCCTCTGTGCATAGGACTAGGACATGACCAAGAAGAAAGAAAGCTTGCCCCTGAGTTTGCCTTTGCAAAAACACCAAACACTGAGGCATCTGGATCCCGTTTCCATCCCCAAATCTTTAAATCGAATGACTGTGCCATGCTTTAATGCACAATTTTCTTGGTGTGGACATCAGAAAATGCACAGCAATTTAACAAGAGCTTCACAAAGCAACTGAGCACGGGATGAGCACAGACACACTCTCTACTGGGTGTAAAAGATTCCAGGAGCAGATGGCCACGCCAGTCTACAAAGTGGATAACCATTCATCAAACTGCTGTTAATGCTGAACTTATGCCCCGGGGCTAATTGCAGCTAAAATTTCTGGCACACAAGTAGACCCAGTATGAGGGAAGACCGCTGTGCGTGCATCAAATACAAGGCTAACCTCTGGTAGCTCATCTTTGGTTAGTTTGTCCAGGTACTTAAAGTTTTATCAACAAACACCGTGGGAAATTCACTACCCTGCAGGAAAAGATAGTGAAAGAAGTCAGAGGAAGGATCTACACACTACATTCACCAGGAAAAGCAGTGACCTGCCCCACACAAAGACAGATGTTTGTGTCAGTATCTTGTCATAGTGGGACCATTCACGAGGCTGGAAATTGTCACAAGAGAAATGAATGGTCTCCCCAGTGAACTTGGAGCTTAAAAATCTCGAAACCAAAGACTTGCATATTTTCTTTTATTCTACTCTGTAAATAAAGACTCAAACACACAAGTGTACTGTTTTTATTCAAAAGAGCCCATACTGAATCAATGTTACATATAAATATACATATCTTAAATTTGAAATATTTCCTTTTGAAGATGCAATATTCATCTATAGACTTTAGAGTTCCACATCATATCAGAACCACATTTTTCAAAGTATATTCCACAGAACATTATTGCTTAGATTCTCTTCTTGAAGTCTAGTGCACATCAGGATGCGAGCTGTTTTAGGTCATGTACCTGAGCAAGTATTTTTCACTCTTCCTTGATTATAGACTCCCTGTTCCCCCTCAGATAACACCCTGTACGTTTACGTGCCTGGTGATCTCATCCTGTACAGCTTGGTGAATCTCAAATTTGTACACCAGCCTCGACTTTTCTCCATAACCCTGGTCTTGAACATCTAACTCCTTATTTGACACATCGTGACTGTTTACCTCAAAGCACCCCATTCACAGCTCTTGATCTGAATTGATATCTACTCCATCCTCCCAAATGCTTAGGTGAAAATACTTCTTTTTTCATACCCATATGGAAACCCTATTTACTCCATATTCCAAATACAACCCGATTCCCATCACTTCTCACAGTTTCCTTCACTACCACCTTATCCAAGTCACCACCACAAGATCCACCCTTGTCCCACCAGAGTCTGTTCTCATAAATCAGACCTCCCTACCTCCAAACCAACCCCACCCCCCGAGAGAAACTGTCTCAGCTTCCTGAAAGTCTTCCCCTTCCCTCTTCCAGCCCCTGGCTCGACTTTACATTCCGCTCATGGTGAGTGTCTGAGAAGCAACGTCATTATTAATGAGCCCTGGTCGGCGCTAGCCTCAGCAAGTCCATTCCACGCATAGCGCTGGCTGAGAGCACGGTGCTCAACAAAGACTCCAAGGACCTGACCCCCATGCCGCCATGTCAGAGTTTCATTCTCCATGTCTATAAAACCAGCATAAAAGGGTCACTGTGAGAATTAAGTGACTTGGTATGTGAGGTACCCAGAAGAGTGCCTGTCACACCGGAAATGGATCTATAAACATGCACTATTATTATTCTTATTACACAGGAGGATTAAAATGGGCAACCAAACAATGAATTACATTTAATTTTATACCTGCCTCTTATTTTTTGTGTCAAGAGTGTTAGGATAATTATACCTTCTGAAGGCAACTCGAAAAGTACCCCGTAATATTCTCTGTATTATGTACTGGCGACATGTTGGAATAAATATACCTTTCATGGTATGTCCATCATAGTCTTAATCGTTCTATTAGTCTTATTTTGGTACCTCTTACATATAAGGTAAGGGTATTTAACATCAGAAAGGTTAAAATGCTGATTTTTTTTTCAGGCAATAGTTGTTGACATTGTGAGGTCAAACTACAGTCAGATTTCTGGGAGAAGTGCCATGCCTCTGTGTGGCTGAGCCTTCCGGTTCTGTGCTTGAAAAGAGGTGACCATTACGAAGACACAGTAGGTACCCGATGAGATGCATTAGGTCTGAAGTAACAATGGGTATGACAGCAGCCTGTCTGTCCATCCAACTCAAGTGCACCGCAGGGCAACCATGGGCACCTTCACCTCAGCTGAACTAAACGACTAAGGTCCCTATGCCTCCCCACGGCACAGGAGGTGACCTTTAACTTCTTCTCTAGTGTCCCCCAGACACACTGGGCTTTCTGCAGCTCTCCCTAATAAATGGTGGGGCAGTTTCTCACGGCACAGTTTGGCTCACGATGTCCCCTCTAGGGGTCTCGTGACCCCTTTGGTCTTGGTGACACGTACCCCTCTGCCGACCATGAGACCCAGCTCAGGCAGCACCTCCTTCAGAGCCCTCCTTGCCCCTATATGCCATGCAGTACAGCTGCTGCTCTGGGCTCCCATCACAGTCTGTATCTGCAACACTGAGCTTATTTCATCTGATGTGAAACAATGATCCAGTTTGTGACAGTACAACTGGCTCTTTAAGTAGCTTATTCATTTTTAGTCTAGCAAAATACCTGACATAGATAAGTCCTTAATAACACATTGGCTGAATAATGAAAAAAAATTGTCCAAGTTCTTTCTTAATTTTTCACAAGGCTTGCTCTGTTCCTAGAAATCCTTTACAGTGTCAAATATGCTCAGAAAAGAAAATATTAAGCTCTATTCACAGCTTTTCAATTACTGTTATCAAATTTTCAAAAGGTGCCCATTTTTTAATGGGCTGGCTTCACCCAGGAGAAAATAAATCCTCCTCACCATCCCTTGCATGGTCTTGTACATGCAACTCGCCTGACACAAAAGACCAACGTTCCACACTCTGTCCTCTCCCTTAAGGGTGTCAGTTAGGGGTGACACTGGCTTCCTGTTATTGGACAACTGGAGAGGCTAAAGTGCATACAGTTAATCAGCTCCGAGGCTTCTCTAGCAGCGTGACTTCTCCACACTCGAAAGACGGGTACGTTGTCATGACTGTTGCAGCTATAATGGAATTGTCTTCTCCTCGATGAGGAAATGGGCTCTGTGCATTCATCTGTTTCTACTTAAAAACCCACCTGCACTTCTACTAAAAAACTCACCTGCACTCTACAAAAGGTGGTGGTGAAGCCTGATTCTCTGTTATAGAAGAAGTGTGTGGTCTTTATCATTTAGCTTCCGTAATGAGTGTCTCATTCAAAATTGCTGCCTCTACACTGAATGGCATCATACCAAGCTCATGAATCCCGTCACTGGAAACGGAATCACAGAGTGGAGAGACGGAAGCGTTAGGTCTGATGTGGATGTGGAGTGTGGCTTTACTGTTCACTGGTGGATTAATCGTTGACAAGTCGGTTCATCTTTTTAAGAACCCAGTTTATTCATCTTTACACTTGGGTCATGCTGTCCAATTGGGTCATATTGTCTCCTCCTTAGAAAGGGTTTTGAGAGCAAACTATGTCTGTAAGGGCAACTTGCAAAGAATCACCTGAGGAACATTTTCAGAACATACGTGGTCACCACTTGATGAACCACCTAGCTTGAGTCTGCAGCATGTTTCCTCAAAAAGCTGCCGTGGACAAGTTATGGCCTGTTAGCTGCCCCCACTCAGTACTGCGCTATGCAGCCACCAAGAAGAGAGGATAGCTCCATAAACTGAACATGGAGCAGCCTCCAAAATACATTCAGTGAAAGGGAAAGACAGATGTACTCAGTACATTAAATTCATAGCTGAAAAAGGAGAAATGAGAAACTATATACATAGTTGCCGCTTTTACCTTTATTCTTGCAAGAATCTGGAAGAATCCAAGAGGGTGGCGGCGGCCAGGGGGACAGCAATGGCAGTGTGCCCTCTGAAGAGGACATCTTTTTATCAGGCGTTGCCTGGTGAACTAGGCAATTCCTTTTAAATATTTCAAAATGAAAATTAAAAAAAAATAAAGTCTTCTCACTTTATAAACTGCAAAAATAAATTAACCTAATTTATAAATTAGTGCACATCAACAGAGAGAACAAAATTCAATATTTGAAATGACAAAATTTAGACACAATACTCTGATTGGGATATAATTTAAAGACAGAATCTGACTTGCCAAGAATTTTACATTTCATTCAGTAGTTTTTCTATTTGGAATAATGTGGGTATTATAACTCTGAAACTAGTTAATACATATTACCATATTAAAAAGTAAATTATTTCCAACCAGAATTTGGGGGGAGGGGTTACAGGGTAAAAAATTTAAAAAAACCATAAAATAACAGTTTTACAACTATATTTAAACTGAATTCAAAATATCAATATGGACTCATGATTTATACACATTTCCGGCCACTGCAATGGTCTAGAAGTGGTGCCATCCCCGTAGCAATGAGCACGCCTGTCAGCTGCATCTTGCTCCCTGCCCATGCCGAAGGGTTCAGGAGAATGTGATGTGATAGCTGAGATTTCCTGTCAACTGGCTACCACCCTCCACCCCTACAAACACATCTACACCCAGATGGAGAGAACCTTCATGATAAAATGACAAGTTAAAAGTGGTTGGAATATGCTGTTCATTATTCTATTCTTCCAAATTCTCAGTACATGTGACCATGTTCATAAGAACCAAGTGGGTTAGGAAGGAAAACATAGCTACGCAGGTGATTGCAATATGTACCCCCAAGAAAGTCACACTCTGCGCAGAGACGGATACTTGCACCTGGTAACCTCTGCTCATTCTTCCTGAGCCTGCATAAGAAAAGACCCAGTGGGCATGGATTCTAAGTGACAGCTCTGAAGCCCAGAGTGTACAGGGCGAGGACGGGGAAATTCCTAGACTGTGCGTAGTTAGCGTGCACTCGCAGTGTTATTTATGAATAGGCTTCTCATCTGAGAAATAATGCACCTCCCTCCGCACAGGGCTGCCGAGGGCCAGGGAGACACCCAGGAGAGTCTTTTTTTTTTTTTTTTAATTTTACTTTTTTAATGGGGCGACATCAATAAATCAGGATATATATGAGAGTCTTCATAAACCCAAAGTGTGGCAGAACTCTCCAGATAGTATTTTCGGTAATTTCCCAGCCTTTCAGACACAGAGGCTATTTTTATATATGGGGCTTTCAAGAGATTTCAGTTGCCTATTAATAACTTTGGCATTTGGGTTATCCTGCCTACTTGATACCATATCAGCAGAATCTTAGTCTGCTCCAGAGACAATATAAAATTGGAGCATCTTTCCTCTCCCCCTCCTTCCCCCCCGTATTGGTCATCTTGGGTTATACTCTGCTTTGTTAACTTCGGTCCTGACTCTGGTGCATTTTTATAAATATCCTTGTTAAACTACTCCACATGCATTGAGTCAACCCTCTTAATTCTGATCATGGCAAAGTTATGAAGGACTAAGTAGAGCTCTTAAAAGACAACTGTATTAGATAGTGCTTTAAAAAAAAAATCCTCCATCAAAGACCTGAAAGAACACGTACTTCCTCTTTCAGTAAGACTGGCTTAGAAGAGCTGAGATTGCTGGTGTGTGTGTGCATGTATATTACATGTGCTGTGTGTATGTATGTATATGTGTGTATGTAAGAGGATGAGGCAGCTTACCCACACCTTGGGTATCCAGGGTTGATGTATAGCTTGAATATATACCCTCAAATTTCGGCCTTCCTAGCTTAACTTAATTTGTATAAATTTCCCACTTTCTCTTCCCTTCCAGTTTTTATCTCTTTTGGAACAAAGAAACAAACAGCTCCCTCATACAGGGGCAAGACTTAATTGGAGGAGAAGTAACACAGCCAGACGGAGCTGTGGGACACTCTTAGGACATAAATCACACTTGTGGCCCCATTTTTCTTGGAGGCTCATTTCACTTCCTGTGGGTGACACTCGGATCACTGCATGGTGCATTGATACGGCATTGGCAACCTTTTGTTTTTAGTCAAAGAGAGACACTGAAGCAGTGCTCAACTGAACTGAGTTTACATGACACAGCGTGTTTGTGTCCTTGCCACCGAGGGCTGTGGGGGGCAGAGGGGGAGGAGAAGATAACACCCAGCACTCACTAACCCAGGACTTTAGCGAGAACTGGGTTAGGATCAGTTACGATGACAGAGCTCAGACACGCTGATGAGTTCCTCTCAGTGCTGTACCTGCACACGGGCTCCTTACGGATTGCTTCAGTGTCCAAAACCAAGTCGCAGTCACTCATGGTGGAAAATGAAATGCAAGACCAACATTCAAATGTTTTTAAATACTTTCCATGCCGACTGAATTGGACATTTCCTCCCTTGCTTCCCTGGAACCACTGCGTGATCACCGCGGTTTTTCTGCTTAGGGGAGTCTTTCTACAAACCTCCCTGAGAGATTTCTCTAGGGTCAGAAACCATGTGTGCGTGCAGGTGGGTGGCAGGCGTCAGGGCTGTGGCCTTGCTCCTTCGTCCTGAGACTTCATCAGAGCCCGGCTGCGTCACCCTTGCCCCCCCTGCCCCCACCATCCTTGTGCGTTTGCTCAAGACACAAGCACATTCCCAGCCACCGAGAGCAGCTATGGCACCCCCTTATGAGCTCCTGACAGTGAGGAAGACAGCATCTGCCACCTGGGGCGTCAGGGACGAGCTGCAGCCTCAGGCTCCTGGCCTGGGACACCTCTGGGACACCCCGCGCCTGTATGTACAAGAGGAGGCGATAATGAGCACATTTAAAACTGTAAAGAATACATTCAGACCACCTAAAACTCCCTATTTATTTGGACTTGGGTAGAATCAGATGAACTAAGTGCAGTAATTATTTCACCTTTTATCAAAAATATGTAATTATATGTTTTTTTAAGGTTTAGGAAAGGAAAGTTATGTTTCTTAAAACTGAATTTATTGGGGTGAGATTGGCTAATGAAATTGCCTAGGTTTCAGGAGTCCCACTGCATAGCACATCACCCGCACACCATGCCCGCCTCCAGCACCAGGAGCCCCCAACCCCCATCCACCTCCCCTCACGCCCCTCACTCCTGTCGTGTCCCTGAGCATTTTCCTTTGCTTAATCCCTTCACCCTGTTCATCCAGCCCCTCAACCTCCTTTGTAAAGTTATATTTTAATAAATTTTGTTTCATAGCTAAACTGAGGCCCATAGATTTAAAAAGTGATGAAAATAATGCAGATGAGAGAAATCTAGAGAGCTTTACTTGGAAATTCTGCAGAGAGGACAGACATTGCTGAATAGGGACTTAAAAGAAAAGAGCAACTTAAAGAGCACTCTTGGCAGAGCGCAGTGGGATCAACCATGCAGAGAAGAGAGCGGGTGGTCAGGTCGGGGACAACAGCTGGCCCAGTTTCTGTACCCCATATCACACTGAGAAGACAACCGACCAGAGAGGGACATTTACAGTGTGGACTCGAAGGTTCCTTGGTGCCGTGTGCCCAGACCCAGTGATGTAGAGAGGAGGTGGCCGGTCGGGGCTGCAGAGGGGGGCGGGGGGCACAAGAGCCTTCTGCTCATGGATTTAAAATAGGTTGAAAGGGTGGTGAACATATAATATAATACACAGGTGATATATTGTAGAACTGTACACCTGACACCTATCTAATTATTATTCTATGGCACCCCAATAAATTCCATAAAAAATAAAAATTAAAGATAAAATTAAATAGGTTGAGAACCACTTCACCAGTATATAGTGGTACAATTTATGCATGCCACCTACATATACCTGCTTCCCGGGTGATGAGTCCACTCCCAAGTTTTTAGTGTTGCTACATATATAATAATAATTCTCAAGGTACACCACCAGGTCAGGCTCGCTCTATCTATCTATCTATCTATCTATCTATCTATCTATCTATCTTCTTTTAGGCTATTCTATTCCGTTCTAAAGACATATAAACCTCCCTACGTCCCAAAGTCAGCTGACCATCTTCCATTTTCACCTGTTCTCACATTCTCTGTCTCAAAGGACAGCACCCATCACCTAACCCAGAACCCTGGTCATTACACTGACTCCTCTCTCTGGCTCTTCCAACAGACGCTTCTAAGCACACCTCCTCACCAACTCTTTCATCTCTTCTTCATGCCCATACTCACTTTTAAGCTTATTTATTTATGGAAGGGGGAAGGGAGGCTGTGAGCTCAGTGTGACTGGCCTTTTATGGATATAAAATGCTTAGTAACCCTTTGTTCTCTAGACTCTTACTGCATGAGATCTACTTTAATTTCAGCATAAATCTTCCCTCAAAGAAATACTGGATATAACTTTGGGCAAATCACTTTACCTTTAAGTCCTTTCACTTGCTCATCTATAAAATCTTTATACTATTTACACTGATATTTAACAGTATAGTTTGTACTGGAGATTCCAAAAGGCCAAGCAACAACAAAGCCATAATGAGAAGGACATACAGAAGGGGATGAACAAAAGGACAATGGCAGTCCCAATGGAAGGAATTAGAATTGGGTCATCAATGGTGACAAGGTCGTCAGTGTTGTTTAGAATTGGGAACTCCCTGTCCTCACGCCAACCCTGAGAGTCACTCCCCTGGGGTTATCCCTGGTGAGACAGGGCTGGCGCGTGCCCACGTGGGCAGACAGACCCAGACCCTCGTGCTCAGCAGAACCCATCACCCATGCCAAACCTGCCGCATGAACGTGCAGCTTCCTTCTGCCAGACAGGTCATGCAGGTCCACCACACTCGTTCCCAGCACTGCAGCTGTACGATGTATAAAACATCAGGAATGCATACAGTGATTTATTGATATCGTGCAAGAAAAAAATCAAGCAGTAGTCAACGTGACTGAGATCACAAGGAAGAAATATTTACATCTTCAGAAGTTTGCTCTAGCGAGATAAAAACGGAGACATCTGTTCCGTGACACCGCTCTCATGCAGCCAAACCCCGAAGTCCTGAGCCGCCATCACCGTAGGATAAGGCAAAAGGCACGCCTTATTAACTCCTGGACATCTCATTTCTTGGTCATAAATCCTACTAACTTGTATTACCTGCTGCCATAAAGCTTGCAGATAAAAGATAATTTATGCTCAGTGTAAAGAAGCTCATGTTTCTGTAAAAGCAGAGAGCAGAAAATGAGCAAGTATGTAAGGAAACCTGGAGCTGCTGCTCCGCACGGTCAGTGTAACACACTCAGCTCCAAGCAGCTGTCCTCGTGAGGGGTACAGCGTAACACACTCAGCTCCGAGCGGGCTGTCCTCGTGAGGGGTACAGTGTAACACACTCAGCTCCGAGCAGCTGTCCTCGTGAGGGGTACAGTGTAACACACTCAGCTCCGAGCAGCTGTCCTCGTGAGGGGTACAGTGTAACACACTCAGCTCCGAGCAGCTGTCCTCGTGAGGGGTACAGTGTAACACACTCAGCTCCGAGCAGCTGTCCTCGTGAGGGGTACAGTGTAACACACTCAGCTCCGAGCAGCTGTCCTCGTGAGGGGTACAGCGTAACACACTCAGCTCCAAGCAGCTGTCCTCGTGAGGGGTACAGCGTAACACACTCAGCTCCAAGCAGCTGTCCTCGTGAGGGGTACAGCGTAACACACTCAGCTCCAAGCAGCTGTCCTCGTGAGGGGTACAGTGTAACACACTCAGCTCCGAGCGGGCTGTCCTCGTGAGGGGTACAGCGTAACACACTCAGCACCGAGCGGGCTGTCCTCGTGAGGGGTACAGCGTAACACACACAGCTCCGAGCGGGCTGTCCTCGTGAGGGGTACAGCGTAACACACTCAGCTCCGAGCGGGCTGTCCTCGTGAGGGGTACAGCGTAACACACTCAGCTCCGAGCGGGCTGTCCTCGTGAGGGGTACAGCGTAACACACTCAGCTCCGAGCGGGCTGTCCTCGTGAGGGGTACAGCGTAACACACTCAGCTCCGAGCGGGCTGTCCTCGTGAGGGGTACAGCGTAACACACTCAGCTCCGAGCGGGCTGTCCTCGTGAGGGGTACAGCGTAACACACACGGCTCCAAGCAGCTGTCCTCGTGAGGGGTACAGCGTAACACACTCAGCTCCAAGCAGCTGTCCTCGTGAGGGGTACAGCGTAACACACTCAGCTCCGAGCGGGCTGTCCTCGTGAGGGGTACAGCGTAACACACTCAGCTCCGAGCGGGCTGTCCTCGTGAGGGGTACAGCGTAACACACACAGCTCCGAGCGGGCTGTCCTCGTGAGGGGTACAGCGTAACACACTCGGCTCCGAGCGGGCTGTCCTCGTGAGGGGTACAGCGTAACACACTCGGCTCCGAGCGGGCTGTCCTCGTGAGGGGTACAGCGTAACACACACGGCTCCGAGCGGGCTGTCCTCGTGAGGGGTACAGCGTAACACACTCAGCTCCGAGCGGGCTGTCCTCGTGAGGGGTACAGCGTAACACACTCAGCTCCGAGCGGGCTGTCCTCGTGAGGGGTACAGCGTAACACACTCTGCTCCGAGCGGGCTGTCCTCGTGAGGGGTACAGCGTAACACACTCGGCTCCGAGCGGGCTGTCCTCGTGAGGGGTACAGCGTAACACACACGGCTCCGAGCGGGCTGTCCTCGTGAGGGGTACAGCGTAACACACTCAGCTCCGAGCGGGCTGTCCTCGTGAGGGGTACAGCGTAACACACTCTGCTCCGAGCGGGCTGTCCTCGTGAGGGGTACAGCGTAACACACTCGGCTCCGAGCGGGCTGTCCTCGTGAGGGGTACAGCGTAACACACTCGGCTCCGAGCGGGCTGTCCTCGTGAGGGGTACAGCGTAACACACTCGGCTCCGAGCGGGCTGTCCTCGTGAGGGGTACAGCGTAACACACTCGGCTCCGAGCGGGCTGTCCTCATGAGGGGTACAGCGTAACACACTCAGCTCCGAGCGGGCTGTCCTCATGAGGGGTACAGTGTAACACACACGGCTCCGAGTGGCTGTCCTCATGAGAGGTACAGTGTTAACACACTCAGCTCCGAGTGGGCTGTCCTCGTGAGGGGTACAGCGTAACACACACGGCTCCGAGCGGGCTGTCCTCGTGAGGGGTACAGCGTAACACACTCTGCTCCGAGCGGGCTGTCCTCGTGAGGGGTACAGCGTAACACACTCGGCTCCGAGCGGGCTGTCCTCGTGAGGGGTACAGCGTAACACACACGGCTCCGAGCGGGCTGTCCTTGTGAGGGGTACAGCGTAACACACTCAGCTCCGAGCGGGCTGTCCTCGTGAGGGGTACAGCGTAACACACTCTGCTCCGAGCGGGCTGTCCTCGTGAGGGGTACAGCGTAACACACTCGGCTCCGAGCGGGCTGTCCTCGTGAGGGGTACAGCGTAACACACTCGGCTCCGAGCGGGCTGTCCTCGTGAGGGGTACAGCGTAACACACTCGGCTCCGAGCGGGCTGTCCTCGTGAGGGGTACAGCGTAACACACTCGGCTCCGAGCGGGCTGTCCTCGTGAGGGGTACAGCGTAACACACTCGGCTCCGAGCGGGCTGTCCTCGTGAGGGGTACAGCGTAACACACTCGGCTCCGAGCGGGCTGTCCTCGTGAGGGGTACAGCGTAACACACTCGGCTCCGAGCGGGCTGTCCTCGTGAGGGGTACAGCGTAACACACTCGGCTCCGAGCGGGCTGTCCTCGTGAGGGGTACAGCGTAACACACACAGCTCCGAGCGGGCTGTCCTCGTGAGGGGTACAGCGTAACACACACAGCTCCGAGCGGGCTGTCCTCGTGAGGGGTACAGCGTAACACACTCGGCTCCGAGCGGGCTGTCCTCGTGAGGGGTACAGCGTAACACACTCGGCTCCGAGCGGGCTGTCCTCGTGAGGGGTACAGCGTAACACACTCGGCTCCGAGCGGGCTGTCCTCGTGAGGGGTACAGCGTAACACACTCGGCTCCGAGCGGGCTGTCCTCGTGAGGGGTACAGCGTAACACACTCGGCTCCGAGCGGGCTGTCCTCGTGAGGGGTACAGCGTAACACACACGGCTCCGAGCGGGCTGTCCTCGTGAGGGGTACAGCGTAACACAGTCGGCTCCGAGAGGGCTGTCCTCGTGAGGGGTACAGCGTAACACACTCGGCTCCGAGCGGGCTCTCCTCGTGAGGGGTACAGCGTAACACACTCGGCTCCGAGCGGGCTCTCCTCGTGAGGGGTACAGCGTAACACACTCGGCTCCGAGCGGGCTGTCCTCGTGAGGGGTACAGCGTAACACACACGGCTCCGAGCGGGCTGTCCTCGTGAGGGGTACAGCGTAACACACACGGCTCCGAGCGGGCTGTCCTCGTGAGGGGTACAGCGTAACACACTCGGCTCCGAGCGGGCTGTCCTCGTGAGGGGTACAGTGTAACACACTCAGCTCCGAGTGGCTGTCCTCGTGAGGGGTACAGTGTAACACACTCAGCTCCGAGTGGCTGTCCTCATAAGGGGTATGGCGTAACACACATGGCTCCAAGCAGGCTGTCTTCGTGAGGGACCCGGCTCCACTGGTATCTGCCATCAGGGCTTCATGTCTAAAGGTCTCTCTCCCACCCATCTCAACTCTGCTGCTCATGAAAGGTCATGCTGGCTTAAGAACACCTTTTTGGGAATAAAGGGGGGTGCTTACTTCTAAGGGAGAACCTATAATGCACTCTATTTCCTATTTCCAACTTTCTATTTTAAAATGGCAGATTAAACCTTCCTTCCAAGGAAATGCTACCTACTGAGGTTTTCACTTACACTGACATTTGATCCATAGTTATGAAATATACCCAAACACAAAAAGCCAATCAGCTAAAAAATTCTCAACATTTTACCATATTTATACAGACCTGAAACTACATTATTGCCTCCTTGTTTTAAAATCTAATTTGCAATAAACAAAAACTATCTATGGAAAGGGTATTGAAGGTAATGGGGAGGGAAGACTTCAGGCTGAAACAGCCGAAACAGTCTCAAGTGCGTTGCTCCTGGACATGCAGGTCAGTCCCAGATGACGACAATGGTAGCTCTAATGCACAAAGGATGACACTTATACAACCCCGTCTTATGACAGTCTCACATGTAGACACTAAGGTAGTTTGAAGACAGGGAGGCTTTTCAGAAAGATCAGGAGCAGCTATGTTAGCCCTGCGGTCCAGGGCTAGCCCACTCACTGAACTGTCCCATAGCAGACAGCACTAAAACATTTATCAGCCAAACACATCCCAGCTGGCTTTAGTATAATGGAGGATGCTGCCCAACCACACCAGATTGTCCAGTAACGAGGACAACACTTCATCTTGGTTTAGCCTCGAGATGTTACGGGTTCTGCAACTTCTGCACTGCACCCCAACCAGGGCAGACCGATGTACAGAGGCCATGGGGTAGGTGAGGAACCCTGACCAACCGAAAACAATTAAAAAAAATTTTTAAAAAGACAGAAAAAATTAAAAGGGTTCTTTTAAAATGCATCAAATATCTGTTTTGTTTAAAAGAATGCTCACAAAGCAAAAAAAAACTCAGTTTCCATTCAAAAAGGACACCAAATTTACCTTTCCTGTTTTAAACACTGGGCGTTTACCATATCAGAGGAACCTGAACTTCAGTTCTGACGGCCTCCAAGTACGAGAGGTCATCAGGAGATGGAGCCCCAGGTCTGCCCACGGTGGAAGTGCACAAGGACACTGCCCTATGTGAAGAAGGGTCCTGAGTATGTGCAGAGATACAGGAGCACGCCCACCGGACCGCAAGGAGACCACCGTCGAATCTCAGTGCTCCATGGCCGGGAGGTGGGGTCCAGTCTTCCCTGAGCCTTTGCAACCGGCATTCAAACTTCCAGCAGAATTAGCTTTGGAACTCACTTCCCAGATGGTCCAAAAATGTCTGACAAGTCACCAGCTGCCTAGCAGTGCAACAGGTAAGGAGCAGACACACCACCACCACAGCAGATGTCCGTACAGAGTTTGAAAACCAGACTCTTCAGCTCACCATCCACATTTCAAAAGAAGGTTCTAGAAAGCAGCAGGCAATGCAATGAACCAGAGAACAACGCAAACATGGCTGAACCATGGTGAGCGTCCATTATGCGCACTCTATTAACCAAACAAGGCATCTGAGGGGCAGCCACAGAGGCAATAGGAGCAAAAGCAATTGTAGTCCATTGAAATAAGAAGCAAAAAAGAGGAAAAAAACTGTCCAATGTCTTTAAAAATGTTACCAAATAATTTTTTTATCAAACTAAAATCCATCTATCAACCTCATAAAACTTAGTAAGACATCTGCTCTAAGTGCTACATTAACAGAACATTTCTGCAATGCTTATTGTTGGAAATGAATAATATCATTGGAAATGAATAATATCATTAGAAATTCATGCAGAGGCTGTGGAATTAATAGGCAGGCAACTTAAGAACAGAAAAAGCTGGAAATTTCCTTAAGAGCTGAACAAAATCAAACTGTTTCCAGTGATAATGGTGACACTGAGAATTTATGAGTGTTCCGTTTATAGCCAAGCTTTGGACTCCCTCTATTGGAATTTTTCTCATATTCAGCTGCTCAAAATGCAAAAGTGCTGAATTTAATTCTCAGTCGTGTTTGCACAGGGAAGCAAACATGATCAAGTTCACCCATGGTTCCCAGACACAAACGGGGCTGCTCTCTCCTCGTCTGTTCAGATGTATTGTAGAAGGCCAGAGGAAGCCGCGCACTGACGTGACACTGACCCGTCACTCACCGGCTGGAGCAGGTAGATGAGCGATTCTTCCTGGAGGATGACGATGGGCAGAGGCGTGATGCGCGCCGCCTGGAACAGGGTGCTCACGGACGCCATGATCTGGTCGAAGCGCCCAGCGAGTCCGCCCAGTGTCACGATCACGTCCACCTGAGCCAGGCAGAGGGAAGCAGAGTCACATATTTAAGGAAGTACACAGCGTCAAACACCTGAAGAAAGCGCAGCACACGGCTGTCCACATCGTCCTGAATCCACACCAGGAGCACAGCCCGTGGTCAAAGCGCATGCACTGCGCAGATTCTGGGATGCTTTTTCAGGCTCTCAATTTCTCATGACTGTACTCCAAGCCTCGAGGAATCCCAGAACCTCTCAGCCTGAATTTAACTCCCATTTCACCATGGGGGTCTTGTGATGAATAAGCAGTTATCTGTAAATCTGTCGCTGAATTTTGCAGACTAGAGAAGCAGCAGATCAGATCCCATCTCTGTTCATTTTCCCTACAGGAAGCACTTAGCGAGACTGATGAACAACACCAGGGGACGGGCAAGCTGCGGTGGGCGGGAAGAGTCAGCCTGGGTCCGCCTGTGGGTCCTCGCTCTGTGTGTCTGACCATCACAGCCACAGGAGAAAGGACACAGACACCACCCTGTGTAGTTACAAAGGTTTCCAAGTCTAAAATTATGTCTTTAGGACAACAGTGTCCCTGGGACAGAGTGTTCAATTTGAAATGGAACCTTCACAGAATTCCACGTGGACCCAAGGCCCTGTGCACGCACTTCTCTCTTTACCCGGCGTACTGTGAACGGCTGAAACTTATGTTTTCCCGATGCCTCAACATCCCCACAAGCAGGCTGTGAGCGTGCAGCCCAGGAGACCTGGTGCATCAGGCCACCCAGGTTGGTCCTTCCCAGGTGCCCCTTCTTGCCCTCTGCTGACTGGGACCTGGGGACATTCAAATCCTCTCATGATTCTGGCTGTGTACAGACCCTGGTCCCTGGAAAGGCACCTGCCCATGGGTCCTCACTCCCTCTCCCAGCTCCCTACTTGCTCGGCTGGGCCAGTTCCTGGACTCTCCTCCCATGTGGCCCCAGCATGCTTTCTCCCTCCCTGACTCCTGTGAGTATAACAGGCTCTTCCAGCTCATACACCGCGGCACGATACCTGCATCTCATCCATCATCAAAAGCCCCCAAAGTAAGTGACATCATTATTCCTTACCACACACACAGTCAGGGATAACTTCCTTGCTTCCTCCATCGCCTGTCTACCTAGAAATGTCCCCTACCCCATGACAACAGTTCATAGCCCCGTCCCCCAATTTGAACCTCCTCCTAGCAGCTCTGACACTGACCACACGCCAAGTATTTTACCGACTTAGCTGGTTCTAACATTGCATATCATTTCAACAAATACAAAAAAAATGTTGTAAAATATAATAAAATGTAAACTTGTATATTAGTAAATTAATGGGATTAAACACTTGGATGCTTGGTGGAAATTGTTATTGAATACCTTAAACACCCACAAATGAAAAGCAGCAGACTCTGCTATGATTTTTTTTTTTTTTTTACATTTTTCTGAAGCTGGAAACAGGGAGAGACAGTCAGACAGACTCCCGCATGCGCCCGACCGGGATCCACCCGGCACGCCCACCAGGGGTGATGCTCTGCCCATCCTGGGCGTCGCCATGTTGCGACCAGAGCCACTCTAGTGCCTGAGGCAGAGGCCACAGAGCCATCCCCAGCGCCCGGGCCATCTTTGCTCCAATGGAGCCTTGGCTGCGGGAGGGGAAGAGAGAGACAGAGAGGAAAGCGCGGCGGAGGGGTGGAGAAGCAAATGGGCGCTTCTCCTGTGTGCCCTGGCCGGGAATCGAACCCGGGTCCTCCGCACGCTAGGCCAATGCTCTACCGCTGAGCCAACTGGCCAGGGCTGATTTTTTTTTTTTAGTTGCTATTTTGCTAGTTTATATAAAAATTTACGATGATGACCCCTGGGCCAAACCTAAGCCGTGTTTGTTTGTTTTTCCCGCACAATATTTAAACACACATATAAAAAGCAACACAGCTCTGAATGGCAACAAGCAGCTAGAGATGAAAAGCAGCTTCTCCCTGTAAACTGAAAATGAGCTGCCAGCTTTGATTACTGGATACAAGGTCCACTTCACCCATCCTGTGACCTCTCTGCTGTACGGCGTGTGAATCTGCAACCTCTGATTTAAGTGCACAGATTTATTCAATGTACTGAAAAAAGCCTGACAGGAAATCCAAAAACTGGCACCAAAGTAAATAATGATTTCTTATTTTAAAAAGTAAAGGACATTTACCTGACCTGACCAGGCAGTGGCGCAGTGGATAGAGCGTTGGACTGGGATGCAGAAGACCCAGGTTCGAAACCCTGAGGTCTCCAGCTTAAGCGCGGGCTCATCTGGTTTGAGCAGAGCTTACCAGCTTGAACCCAAGGTCGCTGGCTAGAGCAAGGGGTCACTCAGTCTGCTGTAGCCCCACGGTCAAGGCACATATGAGAAAGCAATCAATGAACAATTAGGGTGCCGCAATGAAGAATTGATGCTTCTCATCTCTCTCCCTTCCTGTCTGTCTGTCCCTATCTGTCCCTCTGTCTTTGTCACACACACACACAAAAGGACGTTTTAGATGAGTTAAGATTTTAAACAGGATCTTTCCTGTCCTTGGCAACAGGACTTGAGCCAACGAAAAGGTGAGTATCGTACCTGTAGGTCTTTCTCTTCTATCTTCTTTTGGAGCACTTCGAGGCACTTGGTGAAGTCAGTATGGTCTTGATCAGGAGTGGAAATAAGCTCACATCCCTGCGTGTTAACAGAAGAGAAAGGTAAGAATAAATATTGATGTCAACCTCTGGATCACCACGAGGAGCCATAAAGTGAAGGTAAGGTATCAACAGAGACATCCTACTATGTCTGTATCAAATCCCGATCGTTAGACTCATCGCAATGACCTTTTTCACTTCACCTCGTAGGACATCTCAGGGATGGTGTCGGAATAGCTCAATAATGGTCTGATTGTGACAATCGTTTTACCCAAGAAAAATACAGATCAGATTACATTATTGGTCTTTAAAATTCATTGCTGTGATTATATTCAAGATTAATACTGTATAAGAATCCTGGAATAAGTATTACAAAATGCATTCACAGTGAAATTACCTTAAAGGTATTGCTAAAATAAAACCCTTTAAATTTCTTTAAGAATACCTCCTAAGTTTACTTATATGAATGGAAAAATATTAGTATTAAACTAATGATAAAAGAACAATTTTAGGTGAAATCAAGTGGAGTGTCCTATAAAATTCCTTTAAAGCAACTTTTTTTCCCTATGTAAAACACAGCGTGAAGATCTCTGCCTGTGTAAGTATGTCTCTTGGATTATTTTTCGGATATAAGAAAGTGAATTTATAAGTTCTCTGCCTCTTCTACAACAGCTACCTTGCCTAGTGGAAAACGCTGAAATATATTTATAAATATAAAGCTACAAAAGTGCCCGCTTAGTGGCACCAGTGAACACAGGTGACTAAAGAAACGATATTTTGGAAACGACTTTATCTCCAGTCTTACAGAGGGAAAGGTGTGTAAACCAGAGTGTGATGGGACTTCAGACTTAGTTCAGGGATAGAACAATGTGTGGTCTCTGACAAACAGCTGAGTAAGGGAAAGTTAAATATAATCTACCATATAAAGTTGCCATTCAAAGAGTTTTCAAGGATACCAAACACCCATACTGCCTCTTAAATTATCCCAAGAACCATTCTCAGAGATTTAAAGGTTCTTCTTTAACTTCAAGGTCTGGTTAAATGAGTCAAGCTCAACCTGTGCTTTTTTTCATTTATGACTGCCCTACATTGTAGTGACCAATGAAAAAATTAATTTCTCATCACTCAGAAGTATACTTTTTCCTAAAAGATGTATATGTCATCGTTATGAGATCATCAACATGTACTTTCCTGACCCTAAAAGAACATTAAGATCTACTATAATTACCAAGCCTGGGCATAAAGAGGCTGACTCATCTCAGGCTAACCATCCTAAGAAAAGCAGACATGAGAATACAGTTATTTCCTTAGACTTGAATTCTAGAAATAAAATTGCTAGGAAAATTATAAGCACATTAAAAAAAAATCCTTGATCAAAATTTCCAGAGTGCTTTCTAGGGAGGTTGCAAAAATATATATTCCTACTGATAATATGTGAAGGTGAAGAGTTTCTTCTTTTAGAATATAACTAACAGTAGGAAAGATAATGCATCATGGAATTTTTACTGTGAGTTAATTTAATTGCCTCAATAACAAACAGAGAGCAGTTTCAAGCTCTGGTCTGTTGGCTCAGTGGTAAAGCGTCTGCCTGGCATGTGGATATCCTGGGTTCGATTTCTGGTCAGGTCACATATGAGAAGACCATCTGCTTCTCTACCCCTCCCCTCCGCAGCCATGGCTTGATTGGTTCAGCACACTGGCCCCCAGTGCTGATGGTGCTAAAAATAGCTCCGTTGTGAGCATGGCCCCAGATGGGGAGAGCCTTGGCCCCAGACGGGGGTTGCTGGGTGGATCTTGGTCAAGGCACATGTGGAAGTCTGTCTTTCTGTCTTTCTATCTCCCCTCTTCTCACTGGGAAAAGAAAGAGAGAGAGAGAGAAAGACAGAGAGAGAAAAAGAGAAGAGAGAAAGAGCAGTTCCATTCAAGGGAAGATGTCTTCCATTGGAGGGGTTAGGAGGAGAAGATTAAGATCACGCTGGAGTGGGCTGAAGCCAGGGTGGGGCTGGGAGTGGGTAGTCCAAATGAGGACTTAGAAGCTAAAGAACAGTATCAAAGAGACGGACATTTCTGAAGGGGAAAATAGGTGTCAGTAGGGTACAGAAGAGAAGACAAAAAACTACTGAAGAGCAACTTTCAAGTAGCTCTGCAAACATGAAGTAAAACTTACTATCCCATGACATTAGAATACTGATATGGATTTTTTATATATATATCAGCAATGATATGAGTTTTACTGAGTCTTAAAATGTAGCTCTTCCATACTTTATCATCCCCTGTTCAATGCTGAATTTGCCTTCTTCTTGTATATAAGTCCGACATACACCTTAAAATATTTGGGGGAGATCTATCCCAGAGTCTTACAAAACCTGAATATATTAACTTCTTATTAATTAGTCTCTACACTCATTCCTTAAACTGAATTGACCAGAACTCTGTAATACGAAACAGCTTACCAGATTCAAAATGGTGGGCACAAAACAAAATGACATACATACTCTGGACAATCAAAGATCCAGATCTAAACTTAGCCCAAACTGGTTCTCACATGTGCTGAGAGGAACAGCTAGATAAAAGCAGTTGGAACCTAAGCGGTCCATGTTCCCGACGCCCACATGAAGCCCTCCTTCCTCTCTGTGGAGATGCAGTCACAGAAGTTCCATTCCCCACTCTCCTCCGAGCACGCGGTAGCAGTTTTATTTACCAGCCTCCTAAACACATTTCTACTTTTCAAACAAACAAACAAACAAAAAATATTTCTTTTTAAACCATCACATGACAGCCTACAAAATAACAATTTCTTCAGCAAGAATGTCACATGATTAAACTCTAAGTAACAAGTTGTTGCCTCTTTCTGGTTTCCTAGCTGGTATATAAGAGAAAAGAGTCAACACAATTTAACCTTGTAGCAATTCTCTACCTGATCCCAAACATAAAGAGACATTCTAATCTAGTGTAATCTTCCCAGCGCTGGGTGCTACCAGACAACCTTTCCATTCAACCTAGCACTGGATGAAAACTACAGGATTTCAGACAAGAAAGTCACCACTTGTGTTAATGGAAGTCGAAAGTCTTTTTCGACTGGCAAAAGCTCTTAAATGATGGCTTCCTTGCTAAAAGCTAAGCCAGAGGTCTGGATGGAAGAGGGTTTCCAAAACAGTGAACATAGCAGGTTTCCCGAGAACTTGAATGCTACACTGTTCCCTATACTGATGAAAAAATTCCCCCAATGCTAACAGTGGCTCACTGTGCCCAAATTGTTTGTATACACAATCTGGTTTAGGCTAAGCACCTGCTTACTTTCCTCTGGGAATCGGGAAGTTTGGGTGGGAGCGCCTACGCGAAGGTACCTGCAGTTAAGTCTGAGCACTGAGTCTCCAACAAGCTTCCCTGATGACAGCACCCCACTCTGGTCATCATGATCTGATCACTCATAACCTGCGTGACTACACCTGGAAAGGACTCTTGGAACTGGTGACCACGCTGCAGGCTTGGCTTGTTCCCACTGTCTTTCCCCTTCTTTGGTCCTGCCTGGAATCCTTCAGCTGCAGCATGTCAGAGCCAAGCCCTGTCACCCTCCTATCGAATCATCCAACTTGGGGACCCCCAAAACAAGGAGCTAACGAACTTGTTCCTCAATGACATGCTTGAATAAGCTATTTCGTAATGCTACCGAGAGCCCCTCTGTATCTGGGCGCTGTCCCTTCAGGACCACTGGGGACACGCTGAGGGAAGCAGCAGTCTGCACCAGGGCTCTCTGCTGAGCCCCCTTCCTCCCCAGAGAGGCAAGGGCATGGTGGGAGGGGGGGAGCCGGAGGGGGCACTGCAGCATGCCAGGCGGAGGCTACTGCTCAGTTACTTAGAACTAAGTGGAAACAGAAATGCTAAATGCTGACACAGAGAGAAGGAGGCTACAGAATGTCCCCAGCTTGTCGAGCTGCTCCCACATTCTGCATTAGGAAAACCCCCTGCATTGCTCTGAGGACAGTGCACAGTGGTTAAAACAGCCTGACTCCCACTGCAACCGTTCCCTAGCTGTGTAAGCGTGGACATGGCTCAAACTCTGTACAATAAGCTAGGGTTCCAGCCTAATGACATTTGTTGCAAGGATTCAGTGAGTTTATAAATACTACACTTGATCTTAGCCAAAAGGCTGAGAAGTAATTCAATGAGTTCATAAATAAAAGTACACCTACAATTGCTTGGCATATTGTAAAGCACTTTTTAAAAGTGGTTGGCTGTTACTGTTTTCAAGGTTGTACAGATTATTTTCTTATCAGCTTTTAAAAAGAGAGATGATCTGTATGGTTTTTTGAATTTTCTGAAACAGTAAAACAAGCTTCTAAGCATCCCAACACATTTTAGCCTTGCTGGTAACCCATAAACTACATTAGGTGTTGGTGGGGGAAAAATAATATCTTATGGTCAAATTCACTTGAGAAATACCAAGGCAAGCAGTATTAGATATTTAGCAAACCTGCTTAAAATGATATTGTGCACAGTGAATTTCCAAAAGGCACACCCAGAAAGTCAAATTTCACAAATTCACTTGATCACAGAAACCTTTTTTATACCAGTATCTGTGGTACCAGCGCTTGGCTGCTCTGGTTCTGAAATTAGTTCTAGACACTTGCTTAATGTAAGTGTCAAATAGAATCCGACTACTAGGGACACCAGGACAAATGACCACAGACTTATGGCTATAAGTGATCACATATGAACAGGGGTCAGGAGGAAAATTATGATCATTTATATCGAGCTCTCCGAGAGAAGTACAAAGGAGAGATGAGTCCCATCCCGGCAGAAACCAGAAATGGGCAGGGGAGTAAGCAGGGGCCCCAGAAGCCAGATACGAGTGAGGGAAGAGAAACCTGGAGAATGGACAGTATGTGCCTGAGGAGAGACAGGCAGGCGCCAAGGAGGTCACAGTGAGGCACTGGGAGTTCTCAGAATGTAAACGGCACAGGCTCTCCCTTTTAAACACCCAAAGTATGTTAAACAAGTTCAAACAAAACAGGCTTTGGAAAAAAACCAGACAATATAAAATAAAGTCAATCTGAAAGGCCTGTGATAGAGGCAAGCATAGGAATTAAGGTGTATTCAAGAGAGACTTTCGCATAATGCCCGCACCTGTCTCATGACTCCCTTGGTGAGACGCTAATAAGGCTGTGCCAATGGGTGTAAGATGATAAAGTGGACAGCCCGTCACTCAGGTGTCCAGGGAAACCGCCTGTCTACCATTCCTATAGCAAAGCCTTTGTAGCTCAGCATATGTTAATTCGTCTTAATGCTTAAGCCTAAAAATGTATTATACACGAGGTTTGTAAAAATTTTTTAAAGAAATATATTCACAAATGAAGCTGAGCTTTATATATTTGGTATCGCTGCACTTATGTGGCACTAGTCAAACTTGCTAACGTTTTTATACTGGCTAACAGCCCATTTTTCCATTTTCTCTAAATTAATGAATTTTACCATGCCTAAGAGACATCGTCATGTGGCCAGGCAGAACTGGGAAGAGACACAGCTAAAAGGACAAACAGTAAGATTCATGAGATTAGACAGATCGATGCAGATGTTTTTAATGAGAATAAAAACATCTGTGGAGATTCTGTGAAACTTAAATAGAATTAGACTCGAGGTATTATGAAACTCAAAAAGATATTTTAAGTGAGTTTGATTATGAATTAAATCTAGGTTCATAAACTGTACACTTGTGGATATAAACTGATTAGAAATCTTTTTAAAAATAATGTTACTGAGATACTCCCCAAAAGCTCTGAAGTAAACAATTTTAGAAAGTATAACAAAATACTTTCTCTTATATTATTAAAATAGTTCTTTAGTGTTTCTAGAGCACTTCTACATGTGTATAACATTATGTGGTCATTATTACAAGTGTTTGAGAAAGCCAGAGTTATATAACACGATTAATTTCACATGCCTTGGTCAGACTTCCATGTATGTAAACTAACACCTCAAAAATAATTTGCATAGTTAGTTTAAGAAACCATAATCACTCTATTATTTTATAAAACCTAAGAAATAAAATGACCATTAGTAATGGTCAAGACTGAGTATCAGTGGTTTGACATTTCTGCCTGAGCACCAAACTTACCTATACCTCCCATCCCCACTATTTGAGAATCAATGTTTTTACATCGGAATTAAAATAAGGCATTTCCTTCTTCATATCATTAGTCCATTTATAAAAAAATAAGAATAGAATTGTTCAAAAGTTGAACCAGAAGCTAATGTCCCTTTCTTTTGACTGGGAAAAGTTATATGCAAATTCAAATCCTCAGTCTACTAAAATGTAACTGAATCACCTTTATGAAAGTGTCAGCCTTCATAATGAGATATAAAAGACAAGCACTTTTATACCATTTATGTAACATTTATACTTCTCCAAAGATGCACAGGTTAAAGCAGTGAGACACATTACCCTCACCCATCAAGAATAGTCTTCAAAAATCTGGGGATGGCCACATGCCACCATTAGATGATGATGGGAAAACATCACCAAGAAGCAATGATTGAATAAAAGATATTCTTCGATAATTCACTTATTTGCCTTAAAAAAAATCTTATCTTTCCTAATTCTGAGAAAGAAGTAATGAAAGGTCAGGACCTCTTCCCTTACCTGAAAGAGAATCACCCTGGGTCTCTACTTAGAACTGCCTGGTGGCCCAGAATAATCCTGTTACGTCTGTAATGGAAAACTGGTATTTCATACCAGCCCAGCATTTCTGCTGGTCTCACGCATCCTTTAGACTAGGGCTCCTCACATCCTTCAGTCAAGACCTGTGTTTACACCTGCAGTTTCAGCAGGCTCTTTGGCCAGCCTCATATTCCAGTATCCTTGACCACTGTTAGGTTATTATACTGTGTTCTTCCAGAACTTGGCAAGATTGACAGGGAAGACAGAACCAGAACTCAGATCCAGAGTCCTATGCCTGACTTAGGACTAGGGCTATTTTCCCCACCCTGTCGGGAACATGGCCTTGTGTTGACAGTAAAATTACAACTTTAGTATTAATCTAGTGGTAGCAGTGTTATGTCAGGCAAACATGCAGCTTTCAAACTGCAGCACGCTAATTACCAGAAGGGGTAATCTGGGTATTGTGTCTTACCCTATGGACCATATGGAATGAGGTAGTAGATCAAAGCTTTCCTCTACTTGTCCAAAACCCAAAGGAACAAGTGATGGAGGGCTCTAGATTTAAAAACTAGTAACTGGGTTGTTAATATGTGACTCATATTGAAGCAGGTTTTATCAGAAAAAGATTGAGTCCAATTCCTGGCCAGGCACACAGGAGAAGCACTCATCGGCTTCTCCACCCTTCCCCCTCTCCTTTCTTTCTCTCTCTCTCTTCCCCTCACACAGCCAAGGCTCCATTGGAGCAAGTTGGCCCGGGCACTGAGGATGGCTCCATAGCCTCTGCTTCAGGTGCTAGAATGGCTCTGGTTGCAACAGAGCAATGCCCCAGATGGGCAGAGCATTGCCCCCTAGTGGGCATGCCAGGTGGATCCCGGTTGGGCATATGCAGGAGTTTGTCTCTCTGCCTCCCTGCTTCTCACTTCAGAAAAATACAAAAAGACTGAGTCCAAGAGAAATTGCTAGTAGCCATGCTTTCCTCTTTCTTCTCAGATATTACTAATTAAAGACCAAGAATGTACTCTGATGTCATTAACATGGCTTTCTCACTGCCTACAACTCAGGCTTTGTCAGGACCACGGCAGGCAGAGGGTGTGGCAGCCAGCCTCCAGGGAGGCTGCCGAGGACTCCTGCCTGCTGGTGTGGACAGTCTTGTTGTGCATG
This sequence comes from Saccopteryx bilineata, assembly GCF_036850765.1. Lineage (NCBI taxonomy): Eukaryota > Metazoa > Chordata > Mammalia > Chiroptera > Emballonuridae > Saccopteryx > Saccopteryx bilineata. The sequence continues at coordinate 344,593,394 of NC_089491.1, forward strand.
TCATCTGAGCCCACCACAGAACAGGGTTGTCTGTGTGAATAAGAGTACAGGCAGAAGAGAGGCTAAGATGGTCTAGTGCTACTGAAAAATGAGGCCATCGAAAAGACAGCCACTTCTGCCTGGCTGGCTCTCGCATGCAAAGCCTCTCGTCACTCTCTGCCTTTCTGGAAGGCAGGCGCAGTGCTGGGGCCACCCAACGGTAAGGGGCTGATGCCTGCAACCGCCAGCCAGGCGGAAATAAGACACCAACCAACAGCACATGAGCAACCTTGGGAGGGAACTCTGTAGCCCCAGCAGAACCCTGAGACGTCTATCAGCTACATTATAATCTCACAAGAAACCCTGACCAGACGACCTAGTTAATTGATGTTCGCAGTCCTTCCCCAGAGAAATCTGTGTCAGATAAACACTGCTTGCTGTTTTAAGCTGATAAATTCTAGGATAAACTGTTACACAACAATAGATAACTACAGCAAACATTTGAACAACATGGATGGATTTAACTGCGTGGGCTATCCAATTGTAGGTGGATTTTTTTCCAATAAATATATTGAAAAAAGAGATCTGCAACAATTTGAAAAAACTCACAAATTACATCTCCATGAAATACAGAAAAAATTAAGAAAAATTTAGATATGACATGCCATGCATAAAATATAAACAGAGACTAGTCTTTACTATCACAAAATATATATGAATCTATTTTAAAAAGTTAAAAAATTTATCAAAACTATGTGCACACTGTCTGGTCATGGCGCCATTCACAGTCAAGAGGAATGCAGAGAAACATGAAGACACGGTGTTAAATCCTGACTGTATGGGGTTCACGACAGCACGCTGCAATACCACGATGACCTTCACTGATCACACTACTGACTGTGCGGGGTTCGCGACAGCGTGCTGCAATACCACGATGACCGTCACTGATCACACTACTGACTGTGTGGGGTTCGCGACAGCATGCTGCAATACCACGATGACCGTCATTGATCACACTACTGACTGTGTGGGGTTCGCGACAGCACGCTGCAATACCACGATGACCGTCATTGATCACACTACTGACTGTGCGGGGTTCACGACAGCACGCTGCAATACCACGATGACCGTCACTGATCACACTACTGACTGTGTGGGGTTCGCCACAGCATGCTGCAATACCACGATGACCTTCACTGATCACACTACTGACTGTGCGGGGTTCACGACAGCACGCTGCAATACCACGATGACCTTCACTGATCACACTACTGACTGTGCGGGGTTCACGACAGCACGCTGCAATACCACGATGACCTTCACTGATCACACTACTGACTGTGCGGGGTTCACGACAGCACGCTGCAATACCACGATGACCTTCACTGATCACACTACTAAGTGTGTGGGGTTCGCAACAGCACGCTGCAATACCACGATGCCCGTCATTGATCACACTACTAAGTGTGTGGGGTTCGCAACAGCACGCTGCAATACCACGATGACCTTCACTGATCACACTACTAAGTGTGTGGGGTTCGCGACAGCGTGCTGCAATACCACGATGACCTTCATTGATCACACTACTGACTGTGCGGGGTTCGTGACAGCACGCTGCAATACCACGATGACCTTCACTGATCACACTACTGACTGTGCGGGGTTCACGACAGCACGCTGCAATACCACGATGCCCTTCACTGATCACACTACTGACTGTGCGGGGTTCGCGACAGCACGCTGCAATACCACGATGACCTTCATTGATCACACTACTGACTGTGCGGGGTTCGCGACAGCACGCTGCAATACCACGATGACCTTCACTGATCACACTACTGACTGTGCGGGGTTCGCGACAGCATGCTGCAATACCACGATGACCTTCACTGATCACACTACTGACTGTGCGGGGTTCGCGACAGCACGCTGCAATACCACGATGCCCGTCACTGATCACACTACTGACTGTGCGGGGTTCACGACAGCACGCTGCAATACCACGATGACCTTCACTGATCACACTACTGACTGTGCGGGGTTCGCGACAGCACGCTGCAATACCACGATGACCTTCACTGATCACACTACTGACTGTGCGGGGTTCGCGACAGCATGCTGCAATACCACGATGACCTTCACTGATCACACTACTGACTGTGCGGGGTTCGCGACAGCATGCTGCAATACCACGATGACCTTCACTGATCACACTACTGACTGTGCGGGGTTCGCGACAGCACGCTGCAATACCACGATGACCTTCACTGATCACACTACTGACTGTGCGGGGTTCGCGACAGCATGCTGCAATACCACGATGACCTTCACTGATCACACTACTGACTGTGCGGGGTTCGCGACAGCGTGCTGCAATACCACGATGACCTTCACTGATCACACTACTGACTGTGCGGGGTTCGCGACAGCACGCTGCAATACCACGATGACCTTCACTGATCACACTACTGAGTGTGCGGGGTTCGCGACAGCACGCTGCAATACCACGATGACCTTCATTGATCACACTACTGACTGTGCGGGGTTCGTGACAGCACGCTGCAATACCACGATGCCCTTCACTGATCACACTACTGACTGTGTGGGGTTCGTGACAGCACGCTGCAATACCACGATGACCTTCACTGATCACACTACTGACTGTGTGGGGTTCGCGACAGCACGCTGCAATACCACGATGACCTTCATTGATCACACTACTGACTGTGCGGGGTTCGCGACAGCACGCTGCAATACCACGATGACCTTCATTGATCACACTACTGAGTGTGCGGGGTTCGCGACAGCATGCTGCAATACCACGATGACCTTCATTGATCACACTACTGAGTGTGCGGGGTTCGCCACAGCACGCTGCAATACCACGATGACCTTCATTGATCACACTACTGACTGTGTGGGGTTCGTGACAGCATGCTGCAATACCACGATGACCTTCACTGATCACACCACAGCAACCACATGGCTGCTTCCCTGTTATGGATGCATGAATTGTCGTACCTGCCTATAAATGTGGATTTCTTTCTCACATTATCTTTTAACTTTTTGATGTACAATACACACAACATCTACAGAGTTTGCATCTGATAAGACAATGCTGATGTGGGTTCCAATAGAAATAATTCATCTTGTAAACAGGTGTAAAATTACAATATAAATATAGTACAATACTGTAACTGTTATTTTCTCTTCCTTCTGACTTTCTTACTAACATTTTCTTTCGTCTAGCTTACTTTAGTGTAAGAATACAGTATATAGTACATATAGCATACAAAATGTGTGCTATGTGACTACGTTATTGGTAAGGTTTCTGTTTACTAGTAGGCTATGAACAGGTAAGTTTTGCGGGAGTCAAAAGTGATGGGGCAGGTTTCTGGCTGTGCACAGTGTCAGCGCCCATAACCCCCGAACTATCCAAGGGTCACCTGTGTCGCAGACTGCAAGACGAGGGGTATAAAGTATTCCATTTAAAAGCTGATAAATCAAATCTTTTATATTTTAGTGCTCTCAGAAATTAAGCAGGCAAACCAATTGAAAACCACTTAAAATTTAAACTGAAACCATTTAAAATTCTGTCTAGTCATATAAACCTGAATTTTGTCTGTAAGTCAAAGCCGTATCTGTTGGGGGGCGTAAGCTGTACAATACCCACTTTATAATTTTAATAAACCTTTAGCATTTTCAATTTTGTATTTAAATTTTTAAAATTGAATCTATTGGGGTGACGTTGGTTAAAAGAATTATTACACAGGTCTCAGGTGTACAATTCTGTAATACACCATCGGTTTATTGCCAGGTACCCTTCTATCACCTGTACCCCCTTCTCCCCGGCCTGCCCCACACCACCCGCTTTCCCTCTGGTCATCAATCCCCACACTGCTTTCTGTGTCAATGAGGTTCTTTCTGGTCCCTTCACATTTTCTTCATTAAAGCCTTCGTTTCAGCTTCACCGAAACCCAGACCAGGTGGGAGAAAAAAAAGTGTATTATAACCTCCTTTAATTTGTAACAGAGCAGCTTAAAAGGCTGTTTAAATTGGAGATAATGGCTTATACGAATTGGCTGTAATGCTGCATTAACTGCTGTCATTATCGTCACCATTAGAGCTGTCGCTAAGCCTTCCCCGTGACCGATTCAGGGTGTGTCAGCTCTATGGTGGGCATCACGGATGCCCTCCAGGGGCAGGCCCAGAGTGTTCAAAAGCAGTTAGTTCTCATAAATACGGGAAAGACTCGACTGTGCTATATCAGCTCACAACTATGCCCTGTAGGAATCCAAAGATTCAGTTAACTTACTTTCAAAATAAAACCTTAACAAATCTGAATTGGCTTTTGAGGTTAAAAAATAAAGTGAAAAATGTTTGAGAAATTCACCAAAAGGTATTCATTCAAAATTATCTTTTATCCGCAACCCCCTTTTACTGCATTCAGAAATTAGAAAGCTGGTTTCTCCTTATTTCCTGTTCTATCCTCACCCGGGACAGGAATGCTTGGATGGACAACACCAGTTTTGCCAAGCCAACAGCTGAAGCTGAAGAGAGAAGGGGAAAGTCACAGCTGGCCGGATCCTCAACCTGTGTCTGAGGCTGCCGGTCTCTGCCTCTCCCGCTGTTTCTGCCCCTCCCGAAATCTGATGAGTGTCTATCCGTTTGTACAAGTCTGCGTTGTAAGCAAAGCGGAGGGCTTTCTATCGCAGTGAGGTTGAGGTATGGAGTTAATGAGAAGTGAAACTGTGGGGAGTGAACAGAGCATCCCAATGTGCGAGTGACTGAGCATGAATATCAAACACTGACTTGGGAACAGTCGTCATCTGCTGATGGGAAGTATGATCAACTGGTGGGCAGACAGGACATGCACAGGGCCACAGTCACTGCCAGCCCCAATCCCATCACGACAGCCACACTCATAAACGAGGCCCCTCTGCCTCCCCACACGAGCCCTCTTCTTTCTTTTCTCCTCTTCCTTCCTTCCTTCCTTCCTTCCTTCCTTCCTTCCTTCCTTCCTTCCTTCCTTCCTTCCTTCCTCCCTCCCTCCCTCCCTCCCTCCCTCTTTCTCTCTCTCTCTCTTCCTCCCTCCCTCTTTCTTGTAAGAGGTTTCCTCCTCCTCCTTTTTGATTTTATCTCATCCATCCCCTCAACCTTATAAAGTTTCAATATTTCAATAACTGCTGTTTCTTTTTAAAATATATATAATTTGCTAATGCCAGTTTAGAGTAACACGGATGATGGTGCAGTGGTGAGAATTGCTGACACTATAACTTTCCTTTTTAAAACTCTGCACTTGGCCTCCTCAGCCCATGCAAACTTGAATAGTTAATCGCCACCCTACTCCTATGCCTCCTGTCATTCTCAATTAGGTCAAGTGTGTCTTCTTTAGCCACAAGGACCTCTGGAAGATTTTTACACGAGCAGTCACAAAATGAACACCTGAAGCTATATGTTAATCTTATTGTCCATTTCAAGTTGTAACAAACAGTTTTATTCAGAACAAGGTAGTAAAGGTTTCAAAAAACTAAATGCTACAGAAAAAAATTGTGGCTCTATAATTATGCATTTTTATAAAAATTCACTTACAAGAATCTTTTTATTACTTTACCATACAAAAGAAAAAAAAAGAACACAAATGTAAATCAATTGGGAATGGGTTTAGTAAAATATAGTACACTTATTCAATGAAATTAAAAGTGATTTGTGAGAAATATTTAATAACAAATAAGAATGTAGGCAATAATATATTAAATTGCCCACAAACTATAAACTTATTGAAAATATGTGTGCTTAAAGTACTAAGCATTCATGTTTATAGGATGGTGACTGAATTTCTAAGATTGTATTTCCACTTGCCATTTTCTAGATTTTCATCTGAATGTGTATTAATTATAGTTGTTATAAATTTAAAAAAAATAATCCATGAGTTTCTCAATCCCTACACACGTACCATGGAAACCAGAAAGAACACAGGGAGGTGATCATAGAAGAAACACTGTAAATATTGATATAAAAGTGCTTATGGCTTACCTTAATGGCGTAGTAGTCTCTAACTTCAGGTCTAATAGAATCAAAGTCTCCATTGATGAACTCAGGCAAAAAACTGAAAGAAAAGAGTTCTAGGTAAGTCACCTAACTAAGACTACTTACTTGTTCATCTTTAAAACTATGATTATACAATGACCAGAGAGAGAGCTAAAGCAAAGGAGACAGTCTCATTTACAGTGAATGGGGTGTCCAGTCTTACTGTTGGTTACAAGATTGTATGACCAGGGGAGCTCCACATAACCAACTAACTCATCAACATAATCACACTCAGTATTTATCACGCTCCAAACAATAGATAGATATTATTGTGCCCTCACAAGAGCTCACAACCCATAACAAATTTGAAAAGAAGAAATGAGAATGAGGACCAGGCCTTCTTTGTTCAGAGACGTTGCCCAAATATTCCACTAACATATTTTTAGAAACAGCAATCTTCTAGGTAGGTCTGGAATCCTACAAAGATCACATTACTAAACAGAGGAAGAGTGGATGTTTCTCATTCTATCACAATTATCTCATTCTCTTCTCTACCATTTATATTTTTTGCAGAACTCACTTCAGAGATCTTACCTTTCTCTATATAAGCCATCCTTTTTTATTTATTTATTTTTTACATGACCTGGTAGAATTTCTTCCTACTCAGGGCGCCCTGGCCTCCAGCCTCCAAAACGCAGCTGATGGAAAGAAGGGAATGTTCGCTTTCACGTCGTCCAGAAATATTCGCCTCTACTCCTACTGTGAGAATTAGAGCTACATGTTTAATTAATCACCTATCTAGTTGGGGCAAAGGAAAAAAGAGATGTAAAGAAGAAAAAATAAATTCAGCAGCCAAACCTAAGGTAAAAAAGATTTGAGAAGAAAAGCAGTTGTAAAATTTAGTTTCCATTCTCTGTGCAGAATGTGCTGCTGTTCCCTCTGCTCCAGAAAGAGCCCATGAAAGATGGAAACATGAAGAAATGAGCACTACAGAAATAAAATTTTTGGAATATTTGCACGAAAAATATGGAGACCAGGGATTAGTGAAAATGGCAATGGAGTAGGTGGACGTTACAACTCCCACCTCCCAGAACCAAAGTGGATTATAACTTAACTTAGAAATAATCATCTTGAAAAATCAACTTTGGACTAAACTAAGAGGAAGCTATAACCAAGCATCACCGAAGGAACCACACTGAGCTGGTAGGAAGGGCAGAGATATGGAAAGGGCTGCCCTGCTCCCAGGAGCGAGAGGTGACCTGGAGGGTATCTCATGGTGGGGTGGGTTGCCTGGAGAGTTGTGCGTCCTCAGCCACAGGACCGGAACCCCAGCTCGGAGTCCCAGAGACTAGAGGAGGCATACGAACAGTATTTAGCTGAAAGAAGAGCCAGGTTACTGTTTGAGAGAGGGAGACAGAACTCTCAGACCCAGGCTCCATCTTAAAGGGACTGTGCAGAAAATCTCATTCACAGCCACTTATCTGGGGCTCTGGGAGTGGGGAGCGCCAAGAGGACTGGAGTTGCAAGAGGAGAGTGTAGTCTCGGGGGCACAGGGACAGACTGTGGGAGACAGCCACCCTGACCCCTGTACTGGGTCACTCCCCAAACCTAAAGTGGACATTCTACCTGGGAGAACCAAGCCAGCAAAGTAAAGCAATTACCCCACCCAACAGAGATTCTCCTGTCCAGTGCAGAGACACTTAGAAGCAGGGGGCGCATCAGGGACACAGGTTTTGAGTGCTGAGGTCTGGGCTACACGGCACCCCCCAACCTGCTGAGTACCCTCTGAAGGGCGGGAGTGCCCACCTGCGGAGGCGGCTAGGGCACTTGGCCCCTGGTGGACAAGGGCGGAGCCCAGCGAGGCAGCCTGAGCAGCAGCAGCAGGGCGCAGAGCCCCGAGAGGCATCCTGTGTGCCTGTGGGCGGAGGAACCCTGCGGGGTGAGGTGTCCCCTGTGCTGGCTTGGGGCGGACCCCAGCACGGAAGGTGTCCCATGAGCCCATGGGGGGTGGAGCCAGGTGGCCCATGCATGACAGCAAGGGGTGGAGCACGGAGAGGTGTCCTGTGTGCCTGCAGGGGGTGGAGCTCAGAGAGGCAAGGTGTCCCCTGCGCCCATGGAGCAGCCTGACCTGCGGCTCACAAGCCTTTGCCAGTGTCCGAGTGCCCGAGGAGACGGAGGCAGCAGGGGGCCAGTGGAAAGACCACACTTCAGGAATAAAGAGGCCACACACATTGGCCAAGAGTAGATAAAAGCCAGCCTAGGAGTGCAGCTGATATTTACAACAGCACCAGGGTCCAGCAGAGGAAGCCACAAATTCTGGATAGCCTGTAGCTCCAAGAAGGTTGCTAAGGAATAGTCAAAAGCAGTGACCCTCACTGGTCTGCACCAGGTTCTGGCCAGGGAGGTCCAGGGCTGGTACATTCAGCAGCCAGATATGGACAGCATCAGTTTAGGACCTAACAACCCTAGTTAGAGTAGTATCTTAAGGAAAGGTTCCTCACACCTGACCCAGCTAAGGCATAGAAAACGCTGTCACAAACAGCAATAAGAGTAGGGGCAGCAGACATGTAGCCCACAGTGGAATACAAACAGTTTAAGCCAACCCAAGAAAATCTAGAAAGAATACAACTGAAAGCTGGAGGCAGACACCAACCCTATACTTAGCTAGCTCACAAACAACACATACAAAGGAGCAGTCTATACAGAGACAAAATGGGAAGACAGAGAAATGCAATTCAAATGATTCAACAAGAGAAATCCCCAGAAAAGGAAATGAATGAGATAGAACTAACTAAGACACCAAATGCAGAGTTTAGAATAATGATTTTTAGGATGCTCAAGGATCTTAGAGCAACAATAGATGGATAAAATGAGCACCTAAACAAAGAGATAGCAGGCATCAAAAGGGACACTGAAATCATAAAAAGAATCAGACAGAAATGACAAACACAATATCAGAAATGAAGACTACACTAGAAGGAATTAAAAGCAGGCTGGATAAAGCAGAGGATCAAACCAGCAATTTAGAGGACAAGATAAGCAAAAGCACAAAAGCAGAATAGCAAAAAGAAAAGAGGATAAAAAAGTCTGAGGAAATTCTAAGAGAGCTCTGTGACAACACGAAGAGAAACAACATCTGCATAATAGGGGTTCCTGAAGGAGAAGAGAAAGAACAAGAGATAGAGAACCTGAATGAAGAAATCATAGATGAAAACTTCCATAAATTGGTGCAGGAAAAAGGCGTACATGTTCAAGAAGCACAAAGAATCTCATTAAAGAGGAACCCAAAGAGACCTACACCAAGACACATCATAATTAAAATACCAAAAATAAGAGATAAAGAAAGAATACTGAAAGCTGCAAGAGAAAAGCAGTCAATCACCTACAAAGGAACACCCAAAAGGATGACATCTGACTTTTCAACAGAAACACTTGAGGCCAGAAGGGAATGGCAAGAAATATTCAAAGTAATGCAGAACAAGAGCCTACAGCCAAGACTTCTTTTTCCAGCAAGCCTATCGTTTAAAACTGAAGAAGAAATAAAAAGCTACCCAGATCCCCCAAAAAACAAACAAAAAACTAAAGGAATTCATTACAACCAAACCAATGCTGCAAGAAATGTTAAGGGGCCTGTTGTAAACAGAACAAGGGGAATAATTCTAGTAAAAGAGGAATGCAGATTTAAAGAATAAAATGGCAATAAACAACTACATGTCAATAGTAACCTGAAATGTAAATGGATTAAATGTTCCAATCAAAAGACATAGGATAGCTGCATGGATAAGAAAACAGGACTGTACATATGCTGTCTACAAAAGACCCACATCAAAACAAAAGATATACATAGAATAAAAGTAAATGGGTGGAAAAAAATATTTCATGCAAATGGAAATGAAAAAAAAAGCTAGGGTAGCAATACTTATATCTGACAAAATAAACTTTAAAACAAAGGCTATAGTAAGGGATATAGAAGGTCACTATATAATGATAAAGGGAGCAATCCCACAGGAAGATATAACCATTTTAATTATCTACGCACCTAATATAGGAGCACCTAAATATATAAAGCAGATTTTGATGGACATAAAGGGTAAGATCAACAGCAATACTATAATAGTAGGGAATTTCAATACCTCACTAACATCACTGGATAGATCCTCAAGAAAGAAAATTGACAAAGAAACAGCAGACTTAAAGGACACAGTAGATCAACTGGAACTAATAGGTATCTTCAGAATCTTTCACCCTAAGCAGAATATATACTCTTTTCAAGTGCTCATGATACATTCTCTAGGATAGGCCACATGTTAGGGCACAAAAGGAGTCTCAACAAATTTAAGAAGATTGAAATCATATGAAGCATTTTCTCTGATCACAATGGCATGAACCTAGAAATCAACTACAATAGAAAAACTGAAAAACACTCAAATACTTGAAAGCTAAATAGCATGTTATTAAATAACGAATGGGTTAACAATGAGATCAAGGAAAAATTCAAAAATTTCCTTGAAACAAATGAAAATGAACATAACTCAAAATTTATGGGACACAGTAAAAGCAGTCTTGAGAGGGAAGTTCGTAGCACTATAGACATACCTTAAGAAGCAAGAAAAACTCAAATAAACAACTTAACCTTGCATCTAAAAGAGCTAGAAAAAGAACAGCAAGTAAAGCCCAGAAGTAGAAGGAAGGAAATAATAAAGATCAGAGCAGAAATAAATGGCATAGAGGCTATACCAACAATACAGAGGATCAATGAAACCAAGAGCTGATTCTCTGAAAGGGTAAACAAGATTGATGAACTTTTAACCAGACTCACCAAGAAAAAAAGAGGACTCAAATAAATAAAATTAGAAATGAGAGTGGAGAAGTAACAACTGACACAGCAGAAATACAAAGGATTGTGGCCCTGGCCAGTTGGCTCAGTGGGAGAGCGTCGGCCTGGCGTGCAGAAATCTCGAGTTCGATTCCTGGCCAGGGCACACAGGAGAAGCGCGCATCTGCTTCTCCACCCCTCCCCCTCTCCTTCCTCTCTGTCTCTCTCTTCCCCTCCCGCAGCAAGGCTCCATTGGAGCAAAGATGGCCCGGGCGCTGGGGATGGCTCCTTGGCTTCTGCCCCAGGCACTGGAGTGGCTCTGGTTGCAGCAGAGTGACACCCCGGAGGGGCAGAGCATCGCCCCCTGGTGGGAAAAGCATCGCCCCCTTGTGGGTGTGCCAGGTGGATCCCGGTTGGGCGCATGCGGGAGTCTGTCTGACTGTCTCTCCCCGTTTCCAGCTTCAGAAAAATACAAAAAAAAAAAAAAAAAAAAAGAAATACAAAGGATTGTAAGAAAATACTATGAAGAACTGTATGCCAAAAAATGAGACAACCTAGGTGAAATGGACAAATTCCTTGAAACACATAATCTTTCAAAAATCAATATAGACGAACCAGAAAACCTAAACAAACCAATTACAACAAATGAGATTGAAACAGTTATCAAAAATCTCCCAACAAACAAAAGCTCTAGGCCAGATATCTTCACAGGCAATTTCTACCAAATACTCAAGGAAGAACTAACTCCTATCCTTCTCAAGCTATTTCAAAAAATTCAAGAGGAGGGAAGACTTCCAAGCTCCTTTTATGAGGCTAGCATAATTCTGATTCCAAAACCAGGCAAAGACAATACAAAGAAAGAAAACTATAGGCCAATATCCCATATGAATTTAGATGCTAAAATTCTCAACAAAATATTAGCAAACTGGATCCAGCAATACATGAAAAAAATCATACATCATGTTTATTCTGGGGAGGCAAGGCTGGTAAAATATTTGCAAATCAATCAATGTGATTCATCACATAAACAAAAGGAAGAAGAAAAATCACATGACAATATCAATAGATGCAGAAAAAGCATTTGATACAATCCAGCACCTATTTATGATCAAAACTCTCAGCAAAGTGGGAATACAGGGAACATACCTCAACATGATAAAGGCCATCTATGACAAACCCAAAGCCAACATCATACTCAATGGGCACAAATTAAAAGCAATCCCCTTAAGATCAGAAACAAGGCAGGGGTGCCCCCTTTCACCACTCTTACTCAACATAGTTCTGGAAGTCCTAGTCACAGCAATGAGACAAGAAGAAGAAACAAAAGGCATCCAAATTGAAAAATAAGAAGAAAAACTATCATTATTCCCTGATGATATGATACTGTACATAAAAAACCCTAAAGTCTTAGTAAAAAAACTACTGGACCTGATAAATGAATTCAGCAAAGTGCCAGGATATAAAATTAATATTCAGAAGTCAGAGTCATTTACGCGCACAATGAACTGTCTGAAAGAGAAATTAAGAAAACAACCCCCTTCACTATTGCAACAACAACAAAAAAATTCCTAGGAGTAAATTTAACCAAGGAGGTTAAAGACTTGTACTCGGAAAATTATAAAACATTGATAAAAGAAATCAAGGAAGATACAAACAAGTGGAAGCATATTCTGTGTTCATGGATAGGAAGAATAAACATCATTAAAATGTCTATATTACCCAAAGCAATCTATAAATTCAATGCAATTCCCATTAAAATAACAATGACATACTTCAAAGATATAGAACAAATATTTCAAATATTTATATGGAACCAAAAAAGAACACGAATAGCTTCAGCAATCTTGAAAAAGAAGAATAAAGTGGGTGGTATCACACTTCCTAATATCAAGTTATATTACAAGGTCATAGTACTCAAAAAGCTTGGTACTGGCATAAGAACAGGCATACAGATCAATGGAACAGAACAGAGAACCCAGAAATAAACCCACATCTTTATGGACAACTGATATTTGACAAAGAATGTAAGAGCATACAATGAAGTAAAGACAGTCTCTTTAACAAATGATGTTGGGAAAATTGGATAGCTACCTGCAAAAAAATGAATCTAGACCACCAACTTACACCATTCACAAAAATAAACTCAAAATGGATAAAAGAATTAAATGTAAGTCGTGAAACCATAAGCATCTTAGAAGAAAACATAGGCAGTAAGCTTTCTGACATCTCTCGCAGCAATATATTTGCTGATTTATCTCCACGGGCAAGTGCAATAAAGGACAGGATGAACAAATGAGACTATATCAAACTAAAAAGCTTTTTCACAGCTAAAGACAATATGAACAAAATATTGTAAAAAGACAAATCACACAATGGGAGAACATATTCAACAATACATCTGATAAGGGGTTAATAACCAAAATTTATAAAGAACTTGTAAAACTCAACATCAGGAAGATAAACAATCCAATCAAAAAATGGGCAAAAGAAATGAATAGACAGTTCTCCAAAGAGGACATACAGATGGTCAATAGGCAGATGAAAAATGTTCAACATCAACATCACTAATCATCAGAGAAATGCAAATTAAAATCACAATGAGATACCACCTCACACCTGTCAGAAGAGCTCTCATTAACAAAACAACACAATAAGTGCTGGCGAAGATATGGAGAAAGGGGAACCCTCCTGCACTGCTGGTAGGAATGCAGACTGGTGCAGCCACTGTGGAAAACATTATGGAGATTCCTCAAAAAATTAAAAATGAAACTTCCTTTTGACCCAGCCATCCCACTTTTAGGAATATATCCTAAGAAACACCAAATCACCGATTCAAAAGAAGAAAAGCACACCCATGTTTATGGCAGCATTGTTTATAATAGCCAAGATCTGGAAACAGCCCAAGTGTCCATCAGTGGACGAGTGGATTAAAAAGCAGTGGTACATATACACAATGGAATACTATGGGGCTATGAAAAAGAAGGAAATCTTACCTTTTGCAACAACATGGATGGACCTGGAAACTATTATGTTAAGTGAAATAAGCCAGGCAGAGAAAGAAAAATATCATATGACCTCACTCACCTGAGGAATCCAATGAACAATGTGAACTGAGGAGTGGAATAGAGGCAGAGGCGGGATCAAAGGGACCAGAGGGAAAGCAGACAGAAGAAAAGGGGAGCAGAGGATGGGATCAGAGAAGGGAAAGAGATTGGTGAAATTACATATACATAACAGAGTAGAAAAGCAAATCCTGGAGGGAAGGGGGGAGGGTGTTAGGGTGATGGGGACAAGGGGGATGTTGAGGGAAACATGGGGGGGTGTATTCAGTAGGACACTTAAATCTATGTAAACACAATAAATTTATATATATACACATATATATACATGTATATATATATGTATATATATGTGTATATATATATGTATATATATATATATATGGAGACCAAACAAAAACTATGTGGCCATTGAATCACGTAACACACATCAGATACAATAAACAATTTGTTAAAATGAACTTGTATATATTGCACGTAATCTAGCAAATTTTCTCTGAGGTGAGTAATGTGTGAATAGTAAGAGTTTGTATAAAAAGATGGGGATGCCTAATGGACCATATATATACAGTGGGTTTCCAGAACACAAAATTGGTAATGTAAATTACACTCAGCACATAGCCTATAGTCATTTTATTTTCATCGTTTCTGTAAGATGCTGTTTTTAAAAGACCCATTATTAACTTTTTGAGTAGAAATAAGGTATATGGGCCAGGGAGGAGACAGAGTTGCCATATACACTGGGTTTTCTGCTGCTCTTGTATGTATGTATGTGTGTATATGTGTGTGTGTAATATATATATGTGTGTGTGTATATATGTGTGTGTGTGTGTGTGTGTGTACACACACACACACACACACACACATACACAGGAAGGACTTAGTGTGAGACTCTTCTAACACGTTGCCACATATGAAAAACAACTATCCATTCCTGTGAGAGACTAGTCATTCAGGCATCTATAAGCTGGTTCAACCAATCTGTCTAACCATCCTTCTCAACATTCTCCATAAGCAGTAAATAAACAGTTTTAATTTTAAGAGATGAAAACCAGTATTTAAATCTCAGAAATGAAGACTATACTTTCAGGGGTCATTTCTATAATTTGTTAAATCTCAGAAATGTGGTTTAACTTTAATATCACTGGTTAAAAAAACAGGAACTAGATCTTAGACAGGAGAGTTTTGAAATTATAGAGCATTTCAGTGTGCAAGTTCAGTGAGAAGTTGTAAATATGGAGACAGCTGAGGGGAAGTAAACAATATACTTGTGAATCCTCCACATATAGGATACTTAATTTATCAAATATTCATTAAATATACACCGTATGGGCCACACTGTGGATACAAAAGTTACCACCGCCCCCAAAGGTTTGAAGTCTAAGCGTTGATATTACAGAACAGTGTCTGTGCATGAGAAGTACAGAACGCTGCCAGAGAAGCAGAAGGGGTGGGGAGGCAGGAGAGAGTGCAGGGCGGTGAGTGGTAACAGAGGAAGACCTGACTTGGGGAAGTGAGCACACAATACAACACGCAGAGGATGTAGTACATTATTGTGCACCTGAAACCTGTACAATTTTACTAACTAATGTCACCCAATAAAATTATTTTTAAAAGGGGGAAAAGAAAGAACCAGGAAGAGCCAGGCTTGGGGGAGTCAGTGAGTAAGTCAAGGGGAAGGAAATGCTTCCTAATAATGAGTACTGCACGGGAAGTTATAAATACATGAGATCCTAACAGGAGGTGAGAGACTGAGAATGTCCCTATTCAGGCAACAGAAAGAAGAAATGCAGGAAGTGTGAGGGGTGCAGAGCAAGTCTGAAATGGGGGAGGAGCCCAGGGGACTAGGAAGGTCACAGCTGCCCTCTGCTGTGACTGCTTCCCGAAGTGGCTGGAGGGGAGAGAGGAGGGAGGGGAGAGAGGAGGGAGAGGAGAGAGGAGGGAGAGGAAAGAAAGGGGGAGGAGGAGGAAGGAGGGAGGGGAAGAAGGAGGGGAGGGAACAGGGGAGGGAGGAGGGAGAGGGGGGAGAGAGGGGGGAGAGAGGGGGGAGAGAGGGGAGAGAGAGGGGGGAGAGAGGGGAGAGAGAGGGGGGAGAGAGGGGAGAGACTCTATTTGTAAAACAATCTTCCTGCAGCTGCTTAAAGACAGTTTCATACTGAAAATCCATGGTGCTTTCATGCCTGGTCTGACAAGCATAGCATCTTTGCATACTCCATCCCACACCCCAATGATTCAGAGCTATGTGTGGGTCGCTCTGAGACCTCTGATTAATAGCATTTGATAACCAACAGACTAAAAATATATCACTAAACTGATGCAATCAATAAGTCTAAATAAATGTGTCCTCAGAGTTTGTTGGGTAGAGCTCTTTAATAGCAAGACTCCTAGTGTAAATTTTCTTTTAAATGTGCTCATCATTTCTATTTTCCATCATTTTGATTTAAAGACCCAATAATGCTAACTTGCTTACAGACCTTAATAATCTGGTTGCATGAATACTTTTTGAAGAAAACTGGTCCAAGCAAGTGACTATGTATTGCTTGAGGCTGGACTTACAAAAATCAAGCTAAACCAAAGACTTTGGGTTTTCCTTAAACAAAGTACATACTTGTTTCCTTCCTGCATGAGGTGGGCAAAAGTAGGTTTATAGTTGTTTGTATGCAAAAAAGACATGTGGGTTATGATTATTACAACTCTATTATCTCCGAAGAATGTCACAATGGCACAATAGTGCCATTGCCCACCCCTGTATATGCTACAGTATATGTGAGAGTACATTTTTAGACTATGCCATTAAATGCTTGGACATTAGGTAAAGTAAATCTAAGTCACTGAGAAAATGATAGCCACAGGTAAACTGAAATTAATTATCACATATATTGGAGGTCATCAAGATCAGCATGTATGCTCAGATACAACACTAACTTATTCCATAATAGTTTCATATTTATCACCTTATTCCACAGAAACCTAACAACATTGAGCTTTTGCAGAATTTTTCCTACTATTTATGTAATCTCTAGGGCTCAATTAACAACTCTGAAATTTTGGGGGGGGTTCTAACTAGAAGAACTAACATCCCTCCCAGAGAAGCACTTGTAAAAAACAAGATTCCAACTAAAAGGGTAATTCTTAAGAATGACCCATCAGCTGCATTAAATGAACAAACAAAACTATGTGTACCATGTAATGGACACACTACTCAGCCCAGAAAGGGAACAAACTACTGACACAATAAGTGAGGATAAGTGAAGGAAGGCAGACATGGAAGACAACCTGTACAATCCTATCTATGTGACCATCGAGAAAGTGGCAGGAGCCACCGTGTGGGAGTTGGGGTACAAAGGAACAAGCAGGAACCTCTTGTGATAATAAATACATTTTTATCCTAACTGTGGTGGTGGATACAAGTTCAAAATTAATCGAACCACAGACTTAAAACAAATGTATTATATTGTATGAAATTATACCTGAGCAAGCTGATAAAAGACCAAAAGGAATCAGAGAAGCCAAACACCACATTCCTTCATTTCACCACAATATGGAAAGTTAACCATTCTAAAAAGTTATACAGTTACTGCAAGAAGAATATGAACTATGAGAAGAATATGTACAGCTCTTGCCTGAACCTGCATCACATGCATACTCAACTGTTTTACCATTCATCACACTGCAATTCTGAAAGGCCACCCTCCCAGCTCCTCCAAATCTTTTATAACCAGCTCAAATAATACGTGTCCTCATCAAGACTGCTCTGAATACTCCAGAAGGTAGTGATCTCTCTGTGAAGCATCAGAGATGAAGAAACTACAGCCCAAGGAAGGAAAATGAACATCAGACATCTCAGAGTACTAAAGTCACGAATCAGACACTGAGTCCTGACCTCACTAATGAACCCACGCACACCCTCTGTCTACATGACCCCCAACCCAGAAGCAACTGCCGCCTGCAGTGGACTGGACAGAAAGCAACATCGTTAAAGTTTACTCATGGGTAGACTTGACTGACAGACAAGTCATCGATTTCTTTAAGGGTCTATCAGATGCTTGCTGCCAGATGCCCATTTTAATTATATTGAGAAAGTCTTTGGACATTCATTTTTAACAGCTAGCCTCCCAAATTATTCAGTTATTTAAATTATATCTTGCCATTGGTGTAAGGGGACCCAGTTCCTTTTAGAGTGACAACAGACATCCTCTCTTCCCACTTGATCACTCTGAAAAGTGGTATTTGATCTACTGATGAGAAAGTTGCAAGAATACACAAAGCTAGAAAGTGCAAAATCTTAACGAGGAAGAAATTAATGGAGAGGAGTACGAAATCAAGACTGAAATCTTGCTTTTCTTGTTTAAGCGCCACAGGCCCTCCTCATCCCACAGCTGGGAATGTGTGTTTCAAGGAATGGGCATTGGCACATATTCAGGGACATTTTTCTAGGTGCTAATCCTTTAATAAACAGAAGTGCAACTCCAAAGCACCTCAGCTATGCTAGAACAATGTTTATATAAATATAACTTTCTGAAGGAACTCACATTTAAGATGTTACATTCATCGATGACTCTGAAAAAATTGACCTAAAAATAACACTCGTCCCTATTTCAAACTCCTGCACATTAATGACACAAAATTCATAGCAATGTCTTAGACTACTTTGGTGATGAGTTTGAGAGTCTTGAAGTCCCACAAAATCACACACACACAAATCTCTCTCACATTTAGCACTGATGTTCACACTGCTTTCAAAATACCAATGAATTCAAATGCGAGGATCTTAGTTTCATAAGAGGCTCATTTAGATAGAAATTAGAATGCAGTGACACTCTAGACATAAAGTGGGACTTGTCCTATAAATGATTTTAGTCAAACATGTAATCTTTTTAGATATAAGATGCTGTGGTTTTATACATACTAATAAGATATATAATTATCCTAATTTTCTTCTCTATAACTGATCTTACAGCTTAGAAACCCCTGGAAAAAAAAGCTTAGTCTTTGTGACATTTTTGCTAAGATATTAATGAAAAATCATTAATTCAATAAACTCTCGGATGTTCATTAGTGTTCTAGATAGTATGAGGCATGTAGGGAAGATTAATTACAATCACTGCCTTGAAGGAGTTCACTACATAGAGAGATCAGCTACCTCTACACACAGATAAATCATAAGATAAAATGAGGGAGTAAATAATTATAAAGTATTATGCAAAGTTAAAGGACCATAGATCACTAGAAATTTATAACCTAGTAAAGGATGGAAGTCTTCAGAGCTCTAAATCAAGGCGACGTGAACCTGACATTGTAATTTAGAAGTGTTATCACAGGGGAAGGGGTGTCATGGCCCACCGGGCTGGAAGGGGAGGGGCCTCGGGGAGCCGGCGGCCTTCAGCTGAGCAGGGTTTCAGGGAGACTGTACAGGGAATATAGCACGTGCTAGTCAGCCGTCTGAGGGTCCACAGACTGACCAATCAGGGCAGATGCAGACAACAGGACCGGGTGACCGGCAGTGTTGATGTGAGGGACCTGCACACAGGCCGTGAGGGGGTCCAGTAGAAGGCACAGAGGAAGCGAGCATGGCTGGAAAAGGCTGAAAGCCGAACCCTCATTCTCAAGGTGATGAGCTTTTAGATCTCACCCAGGACACAAAGGACAACCTCCCGTCACTCTGGAGAAACCGTCTGTCCGCCATGCCTCCCTTTGTCAGAGGACCTATCAGCTGAACTGCAGTTTTCTCCTCTGCCTTTATAATCTATCACACCGAAGACTAGTTTCCTCTTTACTTTACGTCTGTGACACTAGGTTTCTTGAGGGTAGGGACTGTATTTACCTAGTAACTATCAACACATCTAAATAACTACAGGAAGTCTTCAATAAATGCTTAACTTAATGACTGAATGAAAAAATCACAAGTCAGATGCTATATTCTTATTTCTGCCACTGGATTATTCTAAAGAGATCCCGGCTCACTCCAAAGCTCTCTCTCATTTTTAATATATTTCTCTAAATTTTGGTCAGTTTACCTTAATCTTCTAATAGAACAGGGTTTACAAATGTTTACCCATCTCCACAGGCATGATTTTTAAAAACGAATGATCAATATAAACGTTTTTTCTCATGGCGCCAAACTACTTCAGTCGTGTCCTCACGTGAACTATGTCAGGGGAGGCGCCAGGGGGTACGAGGGAGGCCTGCATTGCTGGTCACATTCTAATGATCTCGGGGTTGCGGACACCACCGTGCTCCCCTTGATGAAAATTCATTGAGCTATAACATCGAAATGTGCACGTTTGTTTGTTCTTCATGCTCCCTCTGGTGGAAGAGGTTGGTAGTACCGCCACAGGCGACTAAATGCAGAAGCTGTTCTGCTCTTGGGGTCTCTGTTACAGGTGCCGGGACAGGAGTAATGGGCGGGGCTAGGGGGCTGGGCAGAGGGGGACTTAACCCTCAGGGGATCATTACTATTTACTGGGAATGCACAAATAACAATCCTTCAATATTCTTTAACATTGAAAATTTGCACTTTGCTGATCTAATATGGTATCAATAAAATCATCACTAGAGAAACAAAACAATCCTCCAATGCCTATTGGTGATGAGCAAGAAAGAAATAAATCCGCTCCATAAATTTTTCTAGACAACCTTAGCCTGCTTCCGTTGTATTTTCCCCATCTCCGTGGCCTGCAATTATTCAGAGTGGGGCATACTTCATCATTCTGGTCCTGACCATGGTGGCTTTACCTACTTGGCAGAAGCAGGGGGCGGAGGTTGTAAGGCCACCACCGGACTGTTTAATCCCTGGACTATAAACCTGAGAGTCCAGTCAGTCAGGTGACAGCTGCAGAGTTGGAGGTACTGGCCAAGAAATACCTCGATACCCCACATTCTCACTCTGTATTTCTAAAACTAGATAACGGGGTTTAGGAAAACAGTCAATTCAGAATATGAGGAACACAGCACAAAGACTGAGTCTTCCTAAAATTTCTTCCTCTTTAACCCGTGTCCACAGCCAAAGCTGGGCTCCACCTGTCATTGTTCTCTGTCTTATCAATGTCCAGCCCAATCCAATAAAAGTGACCAGCCCAGAAATAGGTATTTTGCACACGCATGCTAGTGGTTTTAATGACTGAGGGAAAGTGGGAAGCACACCATGAGGACCTCTGCTTCTGTTGTCACAGTTACGTTCACGGGCCACACCTGCCATCAGGGAAGCTGCACTCTGTACGGACTGCCTGCCTGCAAGCTGGCCACAAGCAGAACAAACATGACTCAATCCATCCTCTTGGCCTCATGAGTATTATGCTTTTCCCTGAATGAACCAGCCCAGGCACTTTTTCACACACTCTCCATGTCAGGTCTCCCTGAATACCATCAGGAGAATCCATGGAGTTAAAAACTAAAGAAGCCCTAAATGTTATGAAGTCAGTCGTTCCCTGGGCTGATCCTATGCCGTAGTCTTTGATGAAGCACTCAGCCCCAGACATGAGCATGCCCAATCCCGAAGGAAACAAGCCTTCCCTCTAGAAGCAGCCAGCTGCTTCCAAAGAGCAATCCCAATTCCAGAACCCTGAAGTTCAAAAATCTGATGCCACAAAGATGTATTTCAAGATACATATATTTAATTCATACCTCTGGTCTATTGCATCATAATATCTTCATTTTATTTTTTGCAGAAAGGAGTCAATTTCTCAAACTGTCACTATTTCACTACATTTAATAACATTTACGCTAGAACTGCAACTAAATTTCATAGCTAGTCTACTTATCTCTAGACTATAAATTCTCATGTTTGCCAAGCAGTTGAACTATAAACATGTGGATGATGAGCTAGATTTAAATTTTGCTTCTGTCAATGTATTCTTTTTTTCTAAAAATAGCTCAGTTTGCAAAGATCAGGAAAGCCAGACAGCACAGACAACAAATCATTAAGAAATAAATTATTCATCTCCTAACATGCATGTGTGCGTAACTCAGGAGTAACTAGGAGTAAATTGTGCTGAGCTTTACTCAACACTAATACACAAAAATCTCATATGTTCTGCAACAGAAGATGGATTTCGTATGCGGAGACTCATTTTTACTCATTTAAACTGAACAACAATTCCAATTACCATTAGGAGTTTTATTTAGTCAACGTTCAAAGGCCTCGCAAATATCGATATTTGATAATGCTATTTTCTGAGGCTTTTGAAGTAGTGGAATGGGTTTATTTTCTTTTCTCAAAAAGAATATGATTGGCCTCGTTCTACCAAGAGACACCATTCAAAGCAAAGAAACAGCACAGCATGGTTAAGCGGCTCTTCTCACTGAGATGGTCTTCTGTTCATCTTGAAGGTAAATGAGCAGTCACCCCTTACTAGGAAGAGGGTAAAACAGGCTGAAGAGCAGACTTAGTGGCGTCATGGACACCAGCCAAGAGGAAGCTTACCTTTCCCTCTCCCCTTCAGTGACGTCGTACAAGCGGTTGGCACCTCCATCAGCACAGGCTTTTAAAAGAGCTTCAAGGAAAAACACAGAGAGCCTGTCAACACGGGGAGCATAGAGCAATAGCTTCAACGGTCAAACTGAAAACCGGGCACTCAGACGCACGCCACATCACACTCAGCCAGGGACACTGCTGGTCCCAAAAGCACTGGCGCAAGGCACACACAGGCAGACAGAAGCACCCGTGGACGGGCATTTCCTCCTGCCTCTCATCTGTCCCCTCCTGTCACTGCACGTGGTGTCCTCAGTGTCCCCTAAAGCCTGCTTTTCCTCCTTTAGGACAGAAGGCAGACCTCACACTCCATAACAGAGATAACCTGTGCCCTTTACTGAAGTTAATGTTTATAAATACATTCCATTAATGGCAGGTATTATGGGTTTCCAGATGTTATGGCGATATAGAAGGTCTCCTTCAAAAATAAATAAGCATAAAACTGTAAGTGTATTTGCAAGTAGTAAGTAACTAATACTGCGCCAACAGTGTAAAAATGGTGCAGGTGGCGCAACTTTGACTGAAACTTGGGAAGTTTAAGGTACTCAGATGAGACTGCCAGTCTGGTCTCCCCTACGGGGCTGTCCCCTGCTGCGTTCCTAAGCTGTCTCCCTGCTGCCACTCTAGCATTTCATGGTGCTCATTTGTATCAGATATTGATATTGGTACTAAAGCTTCGTGCTGGTGTGCCCTGACATGTTCTTAGTCCACAGACTCCGATATGTGTTGTTACTCCTCTCACTTCTCATGTCCCTAGAAATGTTTGGTCTCTTAGCCCCAACGCCTTCTGTCACTCTCTTTATAACGCCCTTTACCTAACGGTTTAAGATCACACTTCTCTCTCACGCTGGATGAGGAGAGAGCATGCAGAGAGGCTTGGGGCTCTAGCTTCTCACCCTGCCCAGACCACAGCCTGGCTTCCTGTTCCCAAGGAGCTGTTAGAACGAATGTCGCCCAATCCACAGGTCAGTTTCTCTGCCCCGTAGCTGCAGAGAAACAAACTATTCTGAGCTACTTCCTTTTCTGGCACTTAAGAACTCCCCTTTCCTTTCCACAAATTTAGCCATTAAAGACATTTAAGACATAAACTTAGATATTTAAGAGTGTTTATAAAATTCACCTCCACATTTCCAGGTGCTTAATAACAGGTAGGCTACGGTAAAGGACATCTAATTGGCCATATTGGCAGAAATAAAAGTCTCAATGTACATATTTTCCACTAATCCACACGTGAACTATTTTCTTTGATCTGTGTCAGAAACAAAACAGAGGCCAAATGGCCAAAAAGATAGTCTTTATTTTGCTTCAAGCTGTCTCATTTGTAAGTGGCATCAATTGTTAAGCAATTACAATAATTTAATAAATGTACACAGTGGTCATTACAATACTGGATCACAGTAAGTACTCAATCCGTAGGAGTCCTGACATGTGGCTGTCAGAGAGGATGGAGTGGGGGGCTGGGTGAAAAAGGTGAAGGGGGTAAGAAGTACAATTTGGTAGGTAAAAAACAGTCACAGGGATGTCAAGGACAGCATAAAGACTATAGCCAGTAATAGCATAATGACTATGAACGAGGCCAGGGGGGTACTGGAAACATCAGAGGGAATACTTTGTACACTATGTGACTGTCTAACCACTATGCTCTAATTGATACACCTGAAATTGATACAAAATAATATTGAATGGCAAATGTAATAGAAAACAAACAAACAACAAAGTTGTAACACTGGTGCGGTTCATCTAGGGAAATCCTGATGAACATGTTATGAATGGGGGAGGGTAAAGGGGTATAAAGAAGAATGAAAAATAAGAACCCTCTTTCTCCATTTTTGTTGGAATTAAAATACAGTCTAAAAAGCCTTGTTCTGCTATAAAAATACAGCCTGAGCCATTTAAAAGATGAAAAACAAACTAAGTCTTTTACAAAGATATCTAAGACCAACATCTCATTTTGCCAGTTACTGACAATACCCAGTTCCTCATGCGGAAAGGCACCCAAATTCAAATCAAGCCACCAAAATCACTTGCAGAAGATTACAGGATATTCAACACATTGAAAAATTTTCCTAAATCTAGAAGTTCAAAATCATCAAAATCTAAAATGGAGAGACCATCTCACATATAAAAAATATGGTTCAGAGTAACTGAATAGAGAGATTGAAAAGATTGATAAAGAGAAACAGATGTTGAACGATTAAGAATTAACACCAGACTGTACAAACAGTTCTCTGTAAACAAAATTAACAAGCACATGGGATCCTTTTATGTAAAAATTGACTCGTTTAAGTAAATCAATATAAAAATCTAAGAGATAGTTTTTTCATTGGCTAAGATTATCAAATAAAATAACTTGTCAATTTTTCACAGTATATTATTTTGCCAAGATCAGTTGAACTCAACATTTAAACCAATTATGTGCAAGGACCTATCTGGAATAGAAAGATGACTAAGACACAGACAGAGCTAGCCCTTCAGATTCACATCAGAGTAGAAAAAAAGAGAAACAAGCAAATGTATGCGCAATCACTGTAAACTCTAACAAAAGGAACAATAGTAGTGGGAAAGTGAGGGGAGGAGAGGAATTTCAATAGACGACTCTGTCTGTAAAGCTTCTTGTTAATAAATCTGGTTCAGCTAAGATGGGTGTTACTTTTACAGTCCAAACCTTTCTCTGATGCTTGTTCTTTCTCATACCTAGATTTAAATGGCTAATTTAGAATAGTTTATAAAAAAAAAAAGAGCGATAACTAGATCACTGGAAGTAAATTCTTCACATTTTTCCTGTTTTAAATGCGAAGGGAGCCAAAACCACCATGATGGAACCTGCAGACTACTCTCTTCACCAGGATGTTGGGGTGACCCCTCTAAAAAACAAATTTCAGTTGTGTCCCTAAAACTATTTTGTTTTCAATAAAGCTTGATAAAAATGACGTGTTCTGTCACATTTAAAATTCTATTAACAAAAATGTTTTAACTACTTCAAATGTTTTTCCACGTACATAAATAAAGCTGCATTTGAAAAATAAAACCCCTCAAGCATACCATAAATAATGTTGGCATACATTCAGTGAGAGCAATTTGAACAATGAAAAACAAAATATCACTGTTACTGAAAGTGGCCAACAAAGAGACCAGAAGTAGATGGCCCTCTTTCTTTAATAAGATATTTGTGGCACATCATAATGAATCAACCTCAAAAATACATTCATTCTATCATCATTTAGATTGTTCTAAGCTTTCATGAACAGAAGTTACTGCATGAGTTATCTTTTAAAGTGAAAATTTCACTGGCTTGTTCAGCAAAATTTTTGCAGATTTGTCAAATACTGTAATTTCAATGGTTGGGCAATTATTTACCATGGTACAGGCTGATAAACAGCTGCAGACTGAAATGCATTAAAATCTCCATAAGCCTTCATATATTGGTACTACCTATAAATACAGTAAATACATCTTAAGCTAACAATTTTTTTTTTTTTTTAGCCTGGACAATGTAAGTTCATGTTACCCACCAACAATGCAGAATTTCACTCACTGAGGAAGTAATTCGCTATTTCATTAATTTCCACTGAAGAAAAGTTGGAGAGATAGCATTTGACTTTCTGCACAGTACACTATTAAATAAGTTCCAGGCATTAAGATAGAAGAGAAAAAAACAAAGTAAAATTAAAAAAACATTTCTCAGTTTCAGTTGTCCGAAAGAACACCACAAATAGATTTCAATGCTAGTCTAGCTGAAGTACTTATTAGTCCTATGGCTATGAGCTGATTCTAATGCAAAATGAAGATTATTATATATATTTTACCAAATTCACAAAAGTTTTTTAAACTAGAGAGACAACATAGATAAAACTGGAAGGAAAGAGCACGGGAAAACAAATTCTGTAACATCTTGTTGATGAGGCTATAACTTTGAGTGGCAGCTTGGCAGATATATGCAATTTAAATGTGTATGTCCTTTGATCCAGAAATAGGAAAAGCTAGCAGCAAACTGAAATGGCCACCAATTGAGTATTGGTAAAACATATACCAGCCCTAATGTGGAACCATTAGGGAAAAAAAGTAACTCACATATATTGTGTTCATGTTATCTCTTATAAGATAAATTATTATTTAAAATTTTAAGTATCTCTAGGTCCAATCTTCCTTGCAGTACCAACTCAAATAGGAACACCAAATTCAAAAAAACTAAGAACCAGGCCAAGGTTACATTGTCAAGGTTTATCAAGTAAATATGTTGATCAATGATAAAAGCAAGAAGAAAAACCACATCAGATACTATCATCTGTACATGAAACAATAAAGGCATTGATTTTTACATTTACACAATTATAAGCACAAGGGATTGGTTATAGTGGCACTTCCGCAGAAGAGGAGCAGGTTAGAACAGAGATTTGTTTTGTGCATAGCTGATTTTCTTCAAGGGGACCCCACTCACTGGCATTTAATCTTCACCCAAATCTAGATTTGGGAGATGGCTCAACCATCTCCCAAATGCCAGGACCATTTCCCGCCTGGGGTAACTGACTCAGAGACAGAGGTGTGATCTAACCCAAGACCATGAGACCTGAAGACTTTCCAGATTCCCTTTTCTACTGTTCTGCGACCTGATGGTGGACCTGGGTCTGTGACCTCCCCTGCCACCCCAGAGAGTGACGTCCAGACAAGTGAAGATGAGCAAGGAGACAAGAGCATTGTGGGAGTCCCCCCCATCATGGCAACAGCCGGCCACTAGCCTTATTAATTGCTGCTCCAAAGACACAATCTTCCCCAAATCTGTGCCAGACCAAGCCCTTAAAAAGAGCTGTGACTTTTGTTGATTGATAGTCTGCCTATTATTTTATACACTGCCATCAGCAGAGCCCTGATAATGATCCAAATCAGTTAGTTCATGGGCACGGTTAACAGCTGGAGTAGCATGTTTCCCTATCAAGGCTTGACTTCGTGGGGAACAGCCGTCACCGAAGGCATTGTACGGAAATGTACGCTCTCCCAGAGAGAGCAACAATTTGCTTTGCTCGTAGGAGTGCCAAATGCATCCTTAACCGCTGCTTAGATAACTTGGAGTTTCAGATGAAAGGTTTTATTCATACTCCATTTATGTGCCATTATTAGGAAATCTCACATTTGTAATACCCCACAAATAGTCAGTGAAATATTCTTAAATTTTAGTCAAGATGGCAGCACAGAATTATCTTTCCTTCAAATAAGAGGAAGTGGTGTTTGTACCGAGTGCCTGTGCGCACTGAGCTGTCCCAGTCCTAATGACCTGGCTGAGGCCGCATAATGGAGAGTTGTACTCCCTGTAGGTAAACGATGCTGTGTAAATTGTTTCCTCTCTGCCACCTTCTACTCCTCCCCTAGTTACGTGCTATGGAGACAGTTTGACATCTCCTCATTCCTGGGTCTGTTTATCAAGCCTACGACCGGGTGCCTCTTGAACACTGACGGACACCAAATACCTCATTACTAACAAATCTTGAAAACAGTCAATCATCAAGCTGTCTGTTTATCCTAATGTGACAAAAGAGAATTTTTCTAAAAGATGAGTAAAGCTCGTATTGTGCAAGCTGCACAGAAAAACAAACATATGTGAAGTTGGATCATGCGTACTTGTCCAAATGTGAGTTGTTAGGAATGATTGAAGCCCAGGGCATTCTCAATCATTACGTTTTTATTGAAGGTTGGCCACACTTTAGGGGCCAGGTGTCAAATATGCACTCTCAGTCTATGGGGGGATAAGAAAATGTGTAACCAGCCTGAGCTGGTTCTGCTATAATACCGGCTTGCTCAGCCTTGACACTATTCACAATTCGGGCCTTTGTTGTGTGGGTTGCCCAGTACACTGTAGGATGCGTTGCAGCATCCTTGGCCTTACTGACTAGGTGCCTATAGCACCCCTGAGTTGCAATGACCAAAAATATCTACAGACAATGCCAAGTGTTCCCTCCTGGGCAAAATCACTCCCAGTCAAGAACCAGTGCCCTAACTGGAGGACCGTACACCTCAACAGTCTGTAAGGTAAACCAGCTCACTGCTATTCTCTGAACTTCCAGTTTAAAAGCAGGACTCGTCTACCTAGCTACCAAAGTCAGGTGAGTTAACCAACCAACTTACATTCTCGCTAAACTGCCTTCATATGTATCCCAGACACAAAGCGACCACATTCTCCTCGGTTTTACATCTTTTAATCATCAGTAAGACTTCACAATCAGTATACCTGTTGGATGTCTATAATATTTTGGTTAACCTCCGAGCACGACCCCACACCCTCCCGTGTCTCCTATTCATCTGAGACCATATTACTCAATTACTGCCACTGGTCGCAAGAGCCAAGGTCAGGTCCTTGTGACTGCCTTTGGGATCTGCTGGGTGGTCCCCCATCATCTCCCAGGTCAGATGAGAAATGGCCATCCCTCAGAGATCACTTTAGACAGTGAGCATGGAAAGAGACAACTTCTACTGGCTCAGTGTGCTGCATCCTATACAAGCACTGGGGAAGTGACAAGAAGCAAACACTGAGATGTGGCAGTGCCCTCTGAATGAGCACCCACGAAGGGGTGCCTGGAATTACCGAGAGCTGGAACAGAAGAAAACAGCAACGGTGGTAGCTGCCCCGCTTGGCAAAAGTAAAAGCTGTTTGTTTGTTTGTTTGTTTTTAATCACTTTGTTGATGCAAATTACAACACAATAGAAGGACCTGGAGATTTGGAGCAGATTTGCCTGTTCCTTTGGCACCAGAATTTCTTCCCCTCTCCTTTCATTTTGCGCATCAGAGGTCCATGAAATCTCAGAACTTACATGCAGGGCACATCTCAAATGAGGGATTTATTGTTACATATTGAAAAGTAAAAATGCGGCAAAATTAGGTTGTTTGTTACAGAAAAAGTGATACATTTATCTTATTTTGCAGAGACAGGAAAATACCTGACCTGATCATACCTGTACCTCTCTGAGTATCTTTGACATCTTTATAAAAAACATTTTAAAACAATTTACTAAGTGAGCACTTCTGGTAAACACATCTATTCTCTTAAACACTAATCACTCAATGTAAACAGTAATGATAGCTTAGTCTCAGCCGGTCAATCTTAATATAAAACAACTAGAAACTGCAAAATAATCACATATTTTTACTGCTGACTAATATAAGAATTTCCCATTATGATCTTAGAACTTAACTATGCTCTTTTTTTTAACGGAGCACAAACAATCATAAGCTAATTCTTCTTCCTCCTTAGGGGAAAAGAATTAAGAGATAGGTCTTGGCCAGTTGGCTCAGTGGTAGAGCATCAGCCCAGCATGTGGATGTCCTGGATTCAATTCCCAGTCAGGGCACACAAGATAAGTGCCCATCTGCTTCTCTACCTCTCCCCCATCACTTCTCTCTCTCTGTCCCACAGCCATGGCTCAATCCGAGCAAGTTGGCTCCAGGAGCTGAGGATGGCACCATGGCCTCTGCCTCAGGCACTAAAATAGCTTGGTTGCTGAGCAGAAGAGCAGTGGTCCCAGATGGGCAGAGCATCGCCCCATAGAGGGCTTGCCGGGTGGTTCCTGGTTGGGGCACTAGCGAGAGTCTGTCTCTGCCTCCCCTCCTCTCAATTAAAAAAATGATTAGGGAAAATATTTCTAGAAGAAAGATTGAAAGAAGAGGAATAACACTGGGGAACAAAATTTTTGTTGCATTCACAAAAACACCTGTTCTTACCTAATTTGAGTGTGCTGATCTCAAATCTGACGTTAGTTTTTCTCTGTAAGCTACAGTTTTTTGCAATTCAAGATTTAGGTTTTCATCCTATTGTAAAATTTTCAACATTTAGTTTAACATAATGAAGTAGAATGTCTTCTTGGGCATCATCTTTGTGAAAATATAATTTATATAACGCAGTAAATACACTAATACACTAAAAGATATGATTGCATAGAATTTGTCTACAATTTCAAAACAGAACATATTAAAACATTTATTTTAATCATAAAATTTGTGCAAAACTTATTTAAATTCTATTCAGGCAAAAATTTGCTTTTATAGCTCTTGTGTTTGTGTACTTGTTGAGGACAATCTCATTTAATGTTCCAGCAGTAGTCTGCTTATCACTAACAGCTCCAAGATTTTTGGGATACTTATCAAGGTGACTGTTCAGGAAGTGAATCTTAACGCTCATGTTACATCCAATGTCGTGGAAAGCCAATAGCATCTTTTGAACCAGAAGTTTATATGATAGTTTTCTGCTTTTTTGTTGCCAAGGAAGTTCTTTGTAACTGCCACAAAAGACTGCCATGCTGCTTTCTCCTCCTTATTCATCTTCCTGGCAAATTCTTCGTCACGTATGAGGGTTCGAATTTGAGGTCCATCGAATACACCTGCTTTTATTTTCTCGAAAGACAAGACAGGAAAAGCAGAAATAGTATGTTGAAAGCATTCACTTTCTCTATTCAAAGCCTGAACAAACTGCTTCATTTAGCCAAGTTTGATGTGAAGTGGGGGGAAAATTATCTTGTCTCAATTAACTACAGGTTCATTCACAATATTCTGCATCCCTACTTCCAGAGCTTCACGTTTCGGCCACTCCTTCTGTGTCCAGTGTTTCTCCCGAGCTTGGCTGTCCCACAAACACAGAAAGCAAGGATACTTCGTGAAACCTCTCTGTTGTCCTATCAGGAAATTTACCATTTTAAGATCCACACAAATGATCCAGTTATGCTCCTCATACTTCAGAAAGTCGAGGACAATTTTTATGTCATTCTTACTAAGTCATTCAATTCGGGTTGGCTAAACTGCTGAGGGGTTAATGACTGTTTGGCATCAGAAGAAGATCCCTCAGATTCTACAACTATTTCCTCATGCATCTTATCAAAATACACTTGATCATCATGTTCATTTTCTTTGTCCTTAGAAGAAATAAAACCATTGAAAACTGGGACTGGGAGTGTCTCAGAGTGGGGGATAGGTCGTATTGCTAAAGGAATATTAGGATATGCGATCATATGCCGTTTTTTCATGCTGATGCCCTTTGTATGGATCAGACAGAAAAAAACAGTCACTGCTGTGGTCCTTAGGTTCACACCAAACCATGGGAATACCAAAAGGCATTCCTTTGCGTTTTCCTTTTGTCCAGTCACAAAGCATTTCCTCACAATTATGACACACAATATGAGGAGCCCAATTCTTGTCTTGATCGCCAAGGGAACTTGAAAATAGGCAATATATGCACGTGTCACAAATGATGAAATATTGCACCTTTGACATTGAAGTGTGTAACAGCCACATATATTACAGAAGGTGCCAGGACTATTCTTACATTTATGCCTACTCGAAGAAGCCATGATTCAATCTTAAAACAAAATAAGAGGGTGCTCTTTATCAGATAATAATTTTTTACATTTAAAAACAACTACAATTATGTAAAAGTGATGTTTGTAAAACATTAATTGCCTTGTGGCAATTCAATCCAAGAGTCGTTGCCCTTTAACTCCAATTTAAAAACCAATGCATGCCATTAACTGTAACAAAAAGAAATTAAAATTGCATAAAAACTAGAGCACGCACCAAAAAACGGATTTCAGATTTGGAATCAGCGATGCAGAAATATATAAAAACAGTTCTAAAACCTCATGCAACAGAAAGTGGGGGAAAATGTTCCCCAGTGATTGGATTCAGGCCAAAAGCAAGAATTCAAAATTTTACAGTGCATCTTCTCTGGGTCAAGAGTTACCAACCTGTGGATAAAAGCACGATTAGAGAGCCCAGTGCCTTGAGGAGGTGAACAAATGCCTTATTAACCCCATTTCTGAGCCGGCAAGTTATCTCAGGGCATTCTTAGAGATAAATTAATCTTAGTTGTTAAAACATAATTTATTAAGGAATGAAAAATCTCATTTTCAGCAGTAATTAAAAGGAGGCAGTTGCCTTGGAGTTTGGTCAGATACGGGAACGGCGGCGAGAGATTAGGCTGAGAGGAGACCAGTCGGAGGCGACGTGGGACGTATGGAGTTCAGCACAAAGGGTGGTCGTTAAGGGGTCTGCGTCTGAGTGTCCCGTTCTAACTTCCGTGTCACGGCCCTGCTTCCTTGTATGCTAGAACAGGTGAGAGAGATAGGAGTGGGAGGCATGAACTCGGGAGGCTGTTGGAGAGCCCAGGAAGGTGTGGCTCACCCAGGGTTTGCAGCTCTTATTGTTCGACATTATGTTTTTGAGGGAAAGTACAAATCTAGTTCACTAGATGCATTTAATTGCTGCTCAGAGTTAATGAATATGTCAAAAATATTTATCTCATCTTCTCTGAGTAGACATTTAGGTGGTTTATATATATTTCCTGTTTTAAAAAATTCTGCAGCGATCATTCACATGCCTCCTTGTACACACAGAAAACATCTCTCAGTGGCCCACCCCTAAGTGGAAAATCACTGGATCACAGAATATGCCCACTATTACTTTTGCGACATAAAAACTGAATTGACTGTACTGATGCACACAACTGTATTTTTTAAGTAACAAACTAAAGCAGACACGCTGGGCTCTCTTTATATTAAATAGGTATACAGGGGGCTTGATTATAAATCTGACACCATTGTTGGGCTGGAAGCAGCTTAGTAAAAATGAAAGGTACTGACCGTCAAGTGCTGTGACTCAGGGACACCAGTGAGGACTACCCCCGGGATGGAGGCTGACCACCCCTTCGTTTCTGCTCCTGTCTGTCTCCTGCAGTAAATGCTTGCGAACTCACCTCTTCAGAGCTGCGCCCCTGCTCTTTGTGTCAGTCAGTGTGCCTCCCTAACGGTAGGCACAGATATTCACAGTGACTGCCACCAATCTGCGTAATAACCACTCCTCGTTCACTTGTCTGTAGGCAACACTGAATGAGCACCAACTGTCACCACAAATACAGCAAAAACCAGGCACCATTCCAGCTCTCAAGGGGGCCACAGTCTAGATCTGCACAGTATGGCATACTAGAAAGCGTGGTGACCACTGGGCACTCCTGGTACTGAGTGTCTGAAATGTGACTACTGTAGTCTCAATGAAATGTGCAGTAAGTGTAAAATAAACACTGGGTTTTTGACAGTACAAAAGGATATCAAATTAATCATTATCAATTTTACATTGGTTATATGTTGAAGTGATAATATTCTGAATATAGCAGGTTACATAAGACAGTATGACAATTTCTCCTGCTTCTTTTTGCTTTTTTAATGTGGCTACAAGAAGACTTAGATGCATACCTGTGGCGCACACTGCGTTTATTTTAACCAGCGCTGGTCAAGAAGGTGTGAGACAAGTGTAACGACAGAGGGAGGTGTCACCTGAGGGGACTGATCACAAAGCCCACAGGAGCGTGCAGAAAGGACAGAGCCCCTCGGAAAGCCATGGGAACCAAGACCACAAATATAAAAATAGTGCTTTAATATTATTTTAAAAGTATGAGTGTGTTAAGTGGGAAAAATAAAAAGCAAAGAATGGAATCATGCCGGGCAGATGCCCAGAGGAGAGCAGAAACCACTGTTAGGGGACCTGGGCTAGACGGTCACACGGCTCTGGGGAAGCCTGGGCAAGACCAGACTTTTGATTTAAAAATACGACAATAATCATCTTTGTGTGTGTGTGTGTGTTATTCCTTCTTTGAGCAACTTTAGACAACTGAAATAAAACATTGAACACACAAAAAAGAAACAACCTATTATCTACCTCCTATTCCCTGTTACTTTACCTGCGAGTCTTCCATACCTTGAGAACTGCCAAATCTGACAAACAAGCAGCTGAGTAACACCCACGATAAAGGAAAACGGTACCCAGAACACAGCCCCTCTCATCCATTATACACAGGAACCTGTTACATCCCTAAGGAAAAAGCTGAAGGTATTTCATAACCTCGGGGCTTCTGCACAAGTCTTGACTCAAATCTGCATGAGCACCATAGGATTTTCATATTATAGCAGTTTTTTAAAAATACATAATATTATAGCTAGCTTTTCTCTATTCTAGAGCCTATAGGCAACTTTCCTTTTTTAATTATAAGAGATGCAAAATGAATGTTAATCAGCTTTGTGATGGACAGTAGGTTACACAAAGGCAAGACCAGGATGCCTCTTCTGAGCTCTAGTCCTTTCCCTTACACGGAGCATCACAGAAAACACTTTTATCTGTGTGAAAATAATAACAATAATAATAAAAACAATGAAAATGTAAAAACAGCACAAAGAAAAATAGTGAGATTTGTTTTTAGATGATCATCTTTAAAAACGGGACCCAAAAAATTAATTTCAACAGCTGGAAATTACATTTGTCTCAGGTTACACAAATGTTGCTGCTATTTGCAAACATGATGAATGGGGCACAGCTTGCAAGCATGATGGGTAAAAATAAATATTTCATTATGCAAAATGTGTTTCATTGTTGCGCTTGTAAATGTGAAACAATTATAAGTTCTGCATGGCGGACACATGCTGTTAGTCATTTCCACTGACTGGCAGGTAGTGGGTGTTTTGTTGTTGTTTTTCTTTCTTTTTTCTTTTTTTTGGCTGCAGTGCATCTGAAAATAACTTTTTTGATATCTGATGATAGAAACTAAAATAACTATCTCCTTTCCTGCTGAAGTAGGGAACTATTTCCCTCCCTACCACTATGATCCCTGGAACATAAAAAGCAACAGTAAGTAGAATTCAGTAATAAAAAGAAGCCAGTGCCCCAGGATGGGAAGGCAGAAATAATAAAAGATGCTTCCATTCTTTTTAAAAAGATGTATTCAAGCTTGTTTTAAAAATTCATAAGATATACAACCTCATAAATGCACAAAGAAGGACAATATAGCCCAAAGAAATGAACTGAGACAGAAATATTGATCTGTACAATATTTTTAATAAGCACATTGCCACGGTGTGCCCTCCAAACAAGCTGTCCTCACAGTGTGGCGATGGCCCACTTGTTCCTGGCTAAACCACCCGGGACCAGAGACAGAATGGTCCAGTCCTCAGGTAACACGAGCAATGCAAGAAGCCAAGAAGCCACATCCTAAATATTACTCTGCAGAAGGCTTTGGTTAGCTGGAATAAATTACCAAAAAGTTTAAAGAAGAAAATTTGAAAAGATGAGTGCTTTAAGTCATCAGTGTGGAGAAGTCTCTGTTCTTTCTCCATCCCAAAACAACAGAATGAAAAAACAAAATAGAAATTACACCTCAGAGAATGAAATAGAAATTATATCTTAGAGAAAACTAGGGGAACCCTCTCACCCAACCACAATACACCCCAAAGTGCTGCCGAAGGGGGTACCGCAGCAGGGGTAGACGCCGAGGGGTCCTTGGGCTCAAGATTCAGGTACAAAGTCAGTGCAGGAAACAGGAGGTAGTCAGTGCCGCAGACACGAGGTAGAGGACAGGGGGCGGGACTGAATCGTGAACAGCCTCTGTTGCCCACCACCGTGGCAGCCGTGAAAGGCACTGAACACTCTCAGTTCACAACCCAGTGTCTACAGCACGTCTGTGAACGGAGGAGTCCCTGCTCCCCTGCTGTCCCAGCCCCCACATCAGCCTATGTCAACTCAGTGGTCTGGGGGGAGTCAATTGATTCGAAGATCAATAAAAAGGAAAGAGCACAGGATCTCGAATAGACCAAAGCTTAAAGGAGAGAGAAAACAAGGGTGGAAGAAGAAAGACAAGAAGTAAAAAGGGAAACCCTGAGAAAAAGCCAGCAGTGAAATGCTGCCACCAGGCACATGATAATCAGACTAGAAATATCACTGCAATTCCAAGAACTTAATGAAAAAGTAAACACATTCAAAGGGATATAAGAGCTCTCGAAAGACAGGGCCAAATCACAGAAGATGAATTATGAGCCCACAAAATCCATCAAAGAAATTAAATCTAAACAAGAAGCTGATGGACGCAGAAGGAACTTCACTGAAAAGGACAAAGGACCGTGTAGTGTGAAAAACTAGACGGTTAGTCAAAACCGTCCAGGTGTATCATACATCAGAGTCAAGCGTTTTAAACAACAGGTGCATGTCAAGTTTATACCGTGGGCCCCATATCATTGTGAAACTGTCACAACTAATAAACAAATTCAGTAAAGGTACAGAAAAAAATAAACAAAAACTTGATGCCCT
Source organism: Saccopteryx bilineata (assembly GCF_036850765.1). Taxonomy (NCBI): domain Eukaryota; kingdom Metazoa; phylum Chordata; class Mammalia; order Chiroptera; family Emballonuridae; genus Saccopteryx; species Saccopteryx bilineata. The sequence goes on from NC_089491.1 coordinate 344,629,849, forward strand.
TCCTTTTCCTCTTTTTCTTTTTATACTTTGTCTAAAATCTTAAATTGCATTTGCAATCTTGATAAAAATATTGGGGTCAGACAGGTGGGTTGCCTTTTATTTTTTATTTGTTTTTCTTTTGGTGTTATCCTTAAGAAAGAGCCAGTGGAATACTGCATCTGGTTACAGAAACAGTCTACTCAGAGTCCTTATGCAGACAAAGAGGACCCGCCATGGTAAAGCATCCTTTCTGGGACCACTGACGCACTCCATTCATGAAGCTCAAAGATGCTGCAATGGTGGGAACTGCACGCTGTTCTTCCAGATAACAATTCTGATAATAACTTCTATTTATCAAGTAATTACTACCTTCCAGGTTCAGATATGATCACATTTTATCCTCACAGTAGTCCCATAAGGTAGCTTTGATCGTTTCTATTTATGAAATAAGAAAATACAGGCTCCCCACTGTAGACAACTAGGAAGCATACACATGCACACACAGCCCTTGGACCTGTGGTAGGGATGTTACGCTAGTCCCTCAGTGTCTGATAGGTTTTGGTATAAAAACTCTCACTGCCATTTAACTCCTTTTCAACCTCTATCTCCTTTTGAAATAATTATGTACACAGATGCTCCTCACCTTACACTGGGGCTATGTCTAGATAAACCCACTGCAAATTTCAAATATCCTAACTCAAAAACGCATTTAATATACTTAATCTAGCAAACATCACAGCTTAGCCTAGAGTGTGTTAATTTTATGGGATGAGAATTATATCTCAGTAAGCAGTTACAAGAAACAATAGACATTAAGATATAATTTAGCATCGTCTGATCTTCATTATTCTGATAACTCTTAATGTTTTTGATTGGGATGTTTGCTTTCCTTAGGTTTAATTTACAGCAGACTTGACACTCTGTCCTCACTTCTGGACATATCCACACAGTTTGGGCCTGTGGTCTCAGATCTCACACGTATCCCGATTACCTGGTGGCCCCAACTCCAACATTCTGGAGTCATAGATCTTAATTTTACTACACAGATCTTTGACATGTATTTCTGGGCTTGTACCTAAGTATTTTGATTTATTTGAAGTGATTTTAGTGACACTGTGTTTTAAATTTTGATTTTCACATGGTCATTGTCATTGTATACACATGTGATTGATTTGCATGTAAGGAAGGACCCTAATTTGAAAAGTGACACAGTTTGTTCCCATAGACAATAATGCCACACAGCAGAGCCCCTTCTTATTTAGGCAAAATCTTCCAATTGTTTTCATAATTTTTGAGGTTTTGTATAATGTTCATCCACATTATAAAAAATATTTAAATATAAGTTTATTTTGGGGGGGACATTTTAGAAATAAAATATTCAGTGAAAATAATTTTCTAAGGAAATGAGTGATCCAGAATACAAAATGATTTGGGAACCTATTTGTAGTATAATATATAATAACTTAATGTAAACTATAGTATAATTTATGTTTAATTTTTCTGTGTGCTGTTTTTTTAAACTAAGTTTGTTTTGATTTTGGGCTTAGTTCTAAATAAAAATCACCTTGCTCAGCCTTTGCCTCTGAATTACTCAATATCTCTCCTCCTCCTTGATAGACATTAACATTAAACATAGTGAATTAGACTTCTGGTTAATGACATTTCAAATGAAATTGCACATATTGATTTGCCCATTCAATCATCTATGTAAAAATATATATTAGGTGTATTCAGCAGTCAGGACACCCGGATTCATATCTGACGTCCTGCTGTGGATTTATGTGTTATTTTCTCAGTAACCTACAGTTTGCTATTCACTGATAAGACCTTCATTTATTGGTTAAAGTTGACTTTGCTGCCTTCACGCAATATTCACCACCACCCTTTATTGGATGCCGAGTTACGACCAACATAAAGAAAGAAAGCAGGGAGAGAAAGAAGAGGCAGAATAGACCATTTATTTTCATGCGTGTAGGTTGCCATTTAAATCCCAATTGTCAGGGTAAAGTCGAGTTTAATGGTCATCCTTAACCAGTTGGGGGGGTGATATGTGCAGTTTTATCCTTTCCATGTTGTGTTTTATGGATCTGTCCCATGTGGTTCAGCATAATGATGATTTAGTAACGGCATTTTATTATTCAAACTTGATGGATGGATTGGGAAGGGCTGTTTGCTTTATCCTTCCATTTCAGTATAACTAACAGTTTGACAACAGAGCAAGTCCCTGCCTGGTGTTGTCCACAGGCTACATTAAAGAATTCAATGGTTTTAGAATATTCAGAGAGTTGTACAACCATCATCACAGTAAATTTTAAAATATTTTTATCACTCCAGAAAGAAATCCCATACATCTTTGGACCTCTCCCTAACTGCCTACCCCTCAGCCCTGGGCATCCACAAATGTATTTAATTTCTGTAGACTTACCAGTTCTGGACGTTCCGTATGAAAGGAACCCTATGAGGTCTTTTGTGCCTGGATTCTTTCATGTAGCTTAATGTTTTTAAGGTTCATCCATGTTGTAGCACGTATCAGTATTTTATATCTTTTTATGGACAATTTTCCATTTTATGGACATACCACTCAATTGGTTATGCATTCAATAGTTAATGGACATTACGACTGTCTCCACTTTTTGGCTATTAAAAATAATGGTGCTAATCAACATTCATGTGCAAGTTCTGTGTGTGTTGACATGTTTTCATTTCTCTGGGGAATACACCTAGGGGAGAAATTTTTGGGTCAAATGGTAACTCCATATTTAATGAGCTGACAGAATACCTCTGGAAGGGACTTCATTATCTTACACTCTTACCAGCAGTGTATTTGAGTTATGACCTCTCCACACCCTTCCCAGCACAGATCAAACCTTCTGATGCCAATCACCCCAGTGGGTGGGAAGTGGACTCTCACTGACTTGCATTTCCCTGATGACCAATAATACAGTGCATCTACCTTTTCACGTGCATATTGGCTGTCTCTATATCTTTGTTGGAAATCTGTCCATTCAGATCCTTTGCACCTTTGTTTACTGGGTCATTTATCATCTTACTGGGTTGTAAGAGTTCTCTCTGCATTCCAGGCAGGTTCTCTCCAACAGTCTCTGATGGCCCACAGCATGCACGGTGCTGTATTCAGCACTGACGTACCAGACAATAGCCAAAAACCTTACCCCCATAAAAGGTAAGAGTCTACTTGTAAAGGCAACACACATTAGAGTAAGGATGGTACAGAAATGTTGAACCTAAAAGCCTAGGGAATCAGAGGTTGGTCCTGTAGGCAATGGTGACACCTTCAAAGCTTCTGAGTAGGGAGAGTAAGAACCTATGGAATGAATTCCAGAGATGAACAGGAAAGATAGAAAGAGGAAGCCACCAGAGGGAGGCACATTATTCTGAGATCAGCCGACACTGACTAGGACAGGATCAGTATCTAGAAGAGATTAGTTTTGGTAAGAGAAAAGAATGGATAAGCACCAGTCAAGAAAAAACTGACAACCCTGGTAAAAAGATCTAAGACTGAAAACAAAGGGAAGGGGGGATGGAGAATGGCTTCAAATAATGCATCTTAGTGAACAGCAAAGAAAGGTTAGTCCACAGAAATCTCCATTTTAAGAGAACGATGAGGTAGTTTCAAATTTGCTGAGTAACAGATATACATAGAAACATCCAGTGGTGAATATACTTCGGGCCAAAAATAACAGAGCTGGTGTCAGCAATGTGAAAACAAATCGTAATCCGATATGGAAAGTTAACAACTAAAACAATTCTGTGTGATGCAAACCGCCCCTCCCCCCATGCAAAACTTCCATACTGTTTAATTAAAATGACCAATTGCTGTTCTCCAAGCAACATTATAAAACAGAACTGGCGAGTTGCAGGGAAGGAGGTAATACACAGTTGAAAAGCACTGGTTTAGGCACAGACTGTAGGTAGTAAAAAGTTGAAAGCACACTAGTAAACATGAAGAAATACTAAAATACAGCCTCCATTCCTGACATTAGAGTGACCACTCAAGTCCTGAGGAATCAAGTCCTGATTACTCCCCATGATCGCTATCCTTACAGTGCTAATGGATCTAAATCTCCTGAAAATTTCTCTCACATTATTTGATACTATATAATTTTTATCACCCAAAGCTCTAAGGAACATTGGTTCATTCATCCTTATAAAATCTGTTCAGGAAAGATGTCGTTTCCCTGAGAGAATAAAATAAGAACTAAAGGAATTTCTGAAATTGGAAGATGCTCTCTACATCATCCAGATGTGGGAATTTAGTTTTTGTTGTTTAGGCATATTGAAAAATATATATTTGTGTTTTCCCTTCACAATATTGGTTACCTACAGACTTATTTTCTAGATACTGATGGGTCAAGATAGATTTTCCAATTCTTTAATTTTCTTCAGTATTAACATAATTATTTATTAGTTTATTTGACAAAGTTCCCAACAGCTACTTCAAAACTTGAAAGTTCCTCTATCATCTATAATATCATTTAAGGTTCCAAATAACAAAGGGAGTAAATAAAAATGGGCAAGAATCACACAAATTTGGAGAAACCAGTCAGAAATACAACCAATTTCACAAGTTAATAACAAATAAAAGCACATCTGATTACCAATGTTGTAAGAAGACGAGAGTTAAGAGGTAAACATGGATTAACTTGTTTTGGAGAAATGTTTCTTCTCTCTTTTATTTATGGTACCAGAGCAGAAAATGTGCTCTTTCGAGAGGTCAAATGAAATAAAGATAACAATGGTATCCAACTAGTCAGTCAAGGGTGATAAAACCTCCCAGTTCAATGAGCCAAACATCAATTAGATGTGGGCTAATGACTGTCTTAACATAGCAGGAGCACTGGTAATAACAAGTTCAGTGATAAACACTCTTCCACAGATATTTTAAAGTTCATTCAACGTTACAATTTTTAATTGCATAATTGTAAATAACTTGCTATTTATCGCTGTAGCTATTCCTCACTTATTTTGCTGACGTATTTATTATTGGTTTGCTTTAAAAGAAGTTGCACGGCCCTGGCCGGTTGGCTCAGCGGTAGAGCGTCGGTCTAGTGTGTGGAGGACTCGGGTTCGATTCCTGGCCAGGGCACACAGGAGAAGCGCCAATTTGCTTCTCCACCCCTCCGCCGCGCTTTCCTCTCTGTCTCTCTCTTCCCCTCCCGCAGCCAAGGCTCCACTGGAGCAAAGATGGCCCGGGCGCTGGGGATGGCTCTGTGGCCTCTGCCTCAGGCGCTAGAGTGGCTCTGGTCGCAATATGGCGACGCCCAGGATGGGCAGAGCATCGCCCCCTGGTGGGCAGAGCTTCGCCCCATGGTGGGCGTGCCAGGTGGATCCCGGTCGGGTGCATGCGGGAGTCTGTCTGACTATCTCTCCCTGTTTCCAGCTTCAGAAAAATGCAAAAAAAAAAAAAAAGTTACAGAACTAGATTGGTAGCATTCATTAAATGCTACCAATGAAAGAGCAGGATTTCAACCAACTGTTAGTAATGTTTACTTGTACATGAAATGCTACTAAAATTTATTGAAGTGACACTATCCATTCAACAGGATACATTTCCTTTCATTTTGATTCAGACTGAATATGAAGCAGGTGAAAATACAGTTGGGTCAATTTTCAAAAATAAGTGAGTTCAGGAGTCTACAAGTTCAAGATAAAGGTGTCAGAAGGGGATACCCTCCTTAGCCTCTCCCTTTGGCTTACAGACCGCTGTATCCTCACAGGGCCATTCCTCAGGGGGTGCCATCCCTGGCATCTCTTCTTACAACCTATTGCATTAGGACCCCCACCCTATGACACCATAATCACCTCTCTAACGGTGCCATCTCCAAATACTGTCACTTGGGGCTTTGGGCTTCAACATATGATGGGGGGTGAAAACAATTCAGTCCATAACAATACCAGACTTTTACTTGCAGGGAGTATAGTGACGCGTGCAGACAGTGGGACTGCACACCGGACACTGGGCTGTAAAATGCTTTGAGAACAAGACCCACATCTACCTCACTGGGACCCAAACCCTGCACACCACTCAACACAGATAGGGCTCAAAAATCATAGATTAAATAACAAAATAAAATGGAAATTTTTTTTGCATCTCAGTAAACACATTAGGTGATGTAATCCTGTGAAACTTGATATTTAAAACTGACTCTTCTCTTTTAGAGTTTCACGTGCAACATCTCATAAAAAGTGCCATGGAATTAGGAAGCACAGCATAAGATTTATAAGTGCATTTCAAATATAAAATACTTGAAATTTTGGAGCAATTCCGTGAATGCCCTGTAATATTGAGATTAATAAAACAGAAAGGCACAGGAGAGAACCCTGAGAAAGAAAGTAACATGGGAGTCCTTATTACCTGGAAATAAATGTATAATAATGCCCAGAATGAGAAAAGATCTAATTTGGTAGAAATGCACCACCATCTTGGGGATGGGAGCAGCAGAATGTGTCTCTGGCCTCATATCAAACAACACATATTTCGTTCGGCACCACTAATAAATTAAATGTCTCCAGTATTGAAGTAATCTCTTTACCGTCCCTGAGTGTTTCTGTGTGGCTGGTGTAGCTCTTTTCTCCCAGCCTTATTTACAGGGACTGCAGCTCCTATGTGACTATTCTTGCTTAATGGACTTGAACCAAGTATGCAAATTGCTCATCAGATCTTTGGCTCAATGTTCTCTTAAATGTGCTTAAAGCATAAGTTCTGTGAAACCCGAAGCACAGAAAATGACAAAAGTAGTGTCGATTTGGTAGTTCAGTAAACTGCGATAAGCCTAACTATTATTGGCGTCTTAAGTCTAATGACTGAGCTGCTCATCACTAGAGCAGATGCCTCCCAGATCGTCCTAAATGAAATTTCAGTATCCTAAAACCTAGAATTTTCCAAGCTAATGTTCCTGCTGGGTCTTTGCAGGGATTCATTGAAATGACAAAAGTATACAGGATACTCTATCCAGGTAGTCCTAATCAGCAAATCCTTAAAGACTAAACTCAACATAACTACACAGCAAAGAAGCCTCCTTAGATGGTCTCACTGTCTCACTTCTATGGAGATGCTGCCCTCAGATGTGTCAAACAATTCACACTGAGTGTGTTCTACTGGATATGTTTAAAAACAGGGTATCCCCCCCCCCCCGAGTTCCTCCTCCTACCAGCTTCAACGACTGGTTTACCCTCCGATTCTCCCTGCGTGCCCCATTCAGCTTGTCCCAAACATCACCAGGAAACCCTAGGTGTAGAAAGAAGGAGCAGGCACAGACATCACACTGTATCTTGTGTCTCCCAGGGGTGTCTTTTTTCCAAAGACCCCAAGCAGCTATGACCTAAACCTCACAGCTCAGGGAGGTTCAGCTTCCTCCAAAGACCAGCACTGCCACAAATGTTCCAGTGGTGTTTTCCATCTGTAATTGTACACAAGGAGTGACCAGGGAGATCTTCTTTAACTCACGTGTAGTCAATTAACTAGCACAACCTTGAGTAAACACTCAGATGAAATCCTGAAACGGTGTATTCTAAGGGAGAAGCCACTACAGCATGTGGGACAAAAACGGAACAGACACACAAATGCTTCTCTACCACAAAGCAGTACATGGAGCCTAAACTTGAAAGCGGAGCCAGGATAAAAACCAGTTTCCAGATTCCTACAGGTCTGACGGGCTCTCCAGCATGGGAGGAAATGAAGGCAGACTATGTCACCTTCCGCGACTGCGTCTCCACAGCCTGCTCTTTCAGGAAATACCTCCACTCGCTGCGGAAACCCCAATCCATTGAGCTGCATCCTACTTTCTTCTGGCCTCTCTCGGAAAAAATGAAAAAGTGCCTTTTCTTGGAAGAAGAGAGACAGAAACATAAAACCACAGCTTCTGATACTAGAATCACAAAAGCGCTATTCCCTTTCCTTGGTGTTTATTAACAGATCTGCTTTTTGTGGGGCTTAATGGACCCCGAATGCAGATTATCTCAGAGGTACATGGGAGAGAACTTCAGGAACATTCTTTCGGAAATGCGAATTTTCTAACCAATTCCATCCATTTGATACCTTAGCTACCTTCCCTTCTCTCCACATATGTGTGTATATAGACTGACCAAGTGATCATTTTGTATGCAAATCAAATGGTTAGTTGGTGTCTGCCAGGCATGGGAATTTTTCAAATCAAAACCTCTTCAGGAAAACTAAGGAAATGAACTTCTTTCAGCTAAAAAACCTACACCATCTCATACCCTGTGCAAAACAGGACCCTTCACCCCTCAAATATGAGACTTCTTAAGATGTAGTTTTTATTTTCCAAGGTTCCTAACAGATTCTATCAGTGGTTATTTTGTCTCTAACATTTGAGACAAAACACAGTTGTTCACACTTTCCTAAAAATATAATAAAACCTGATAGAAGTTCAGAGAAAAATGAATGTATCTACAGTTCTTTGATGTTAGCAATAGGAACATATTAAATTCACTCTTTCACTTACTCTAATTAGTAAGCAATTAAGTGCCAGTCACATTCTAGGCACTAGAGATAAGGTGACAAAAAGACCTAACATCTTTATAGCACTCTAATAACCACCTAATTACAAGCAAGCAAGCAAGCAGGAAGTGCACTGGAAGATTAGTTAATGGTTAAAAATTTTTCCAACTTTGAGGGCCATGTTCGTACAAATACAATGTGAAATTTTAAGTTGGCTAACTTAAAGATGGACACATTTAGAATACCATGAGTTTTCATCATAGTCGTATAGGACAAGAAAAATTCGTCATACAAAATCTGTGATGATTTATTCCCTCTAAGATCTGCACAACCTCTGTCCACTGATTAGGCTTGTTAACAAAACATCTGCATTCTGAGACACATAACCTTAGTGTTGAGAATGCTCAGATATTCTGCAGTGATGAGAGAGGGTAAAGAATAGACATCAATACATTGAGAATCAAGTTCTTCTGCCTATCTATTATTTGCCCTAAAACTTACACTGGTAACTGAGCAGAAGTAACCCTTTGGAAAACAACAACAACAAAAGGAAACTTCAAGATTTCATGGGAGAGCAGAGGTTCAGAACAGCAAATGATATTTAATATTATTTCCTAGGCTGGAGTTCATGATATAAAAGTCAAAGAATAACAAATAGTTAAGAAAGCCAGTTTCTTACATGAAACCTCACAGAAGTATTAATTCTGCAAAACTAGTCCGTTTTTAACTCTATTTTTCAGCATCCCTGGAGTATCTAATATTCTGGTGGCAGATCTTGTTTAATTTTGCAAATCTGGTCACCCTGCAGATATCTCATTATTGGAAGCTGGGAAGACGGAGACTTGAGATGCCTTTTGTTGTCACTGTGCCAAAAATATTTGCACTGGAACTAAGAGTTGTTGAGGACTCAGGATTAACATCCACTCAGTAGTTCTGAAATACACTGAGTGATGCTACTTGGGGGTCCCATGCTGAGGAAACCACATATATTAACAAGTTAACAGACAAGCAATAATAGATTCTTCTGAAAATTCAATAACTAAGTCACCTTATTTTGAAAATCACTTTTTGCTATTATGTTTTGGTTCTGGGATATTTAATAGTCATGTTACTCAATCCCAAATAGAGTAGAAAGCTAAGAACTATACACAGTAATTAAGATTACCTTTGCTCCAAAGATGACGAAAACTTTTGTCCAAAGGCTGATTCAGAATCACAAGGCAATATTTCAAGTTTCCTATGGAAAAAAGAGATAATAAGTAGGTAAACTGAGTCTACTGTTTCCCGCATTTGTGTCCAGAACCATATTTTACAGGTCCAGATCATCAACCCACACGGCAGAACTGATCACTTGTACCTCCCAGTGGTGGCTCCTAACAGCCTTCAAATACAATCTAGCCAGCATTGACAAGAATTTAGCAGAGGGAGGGAAAAGTGAGGGGTGGGGGGAGGAAGGAAGGGAAGAAGGGAGGGAGGCAGGCAGGCAGGAAGGTTATTAAAAGATATGAACTTTGGATTTATATCAGTTATCACAAATGATAACCTTTAGGTATACGGAGTGGAGGATCTCAACCTCACTGTGTGTCAGTCACAGAGCTGCATCCCTAGAGACTCTGATCCATGTTCCTGAATTCAGCCTGCGCATCATAATTTTTTAAAAGCACCATAAGAGAGCCCAGCAGGTTACCAAAGTTGAGAACCTGGTGTGGTACCTTAAAATATTAACTAATAACTGTGGAAAGCTATCATAAACAGCAATATTATTTGAAAATACTGTTCAACTTTACCTTTTCCCTTTTAATTATTGTTTTGTGGGAAAAATATGTATAGCATACCATAAAAATTATGTTGTTTTTTAATAAAACATAAATGGTTTAACTAATAATGTTATCAAATTTTTTTAAAAGAAAAGAATTAAAGACCAGTACTTTAATGAAAACACTTTAAAATGAAGCACAACTTATAATAGAAAAAAAGTACTGAAGTACATTAGCAAGTTATCAATAGTTTATGATCTCTGTTCAATATATATATATATATTATATATATATGGAACTCAGATAAAATCATTATAGCCAAAACACATGCCAGTTGTTATATATAAAATAACTATTTTGTTAGAGGACCAAAAACCATTATTATGAATTTCTCATCCCTGAAAGTATTTCAATTAAGTAATGTAAACCGTAGGGCACAGAGTTTTATTTTCATATTGTACAACCTTTATATATAAGAGAATATTTTTTCTAGTGTGCTCTGGGAAATCAAAACTGTCAAGCCAATTTTTCCTCTGTGGAAATTAATTGTATGTGGACAAAGCAGCGCTTTAAAACTCTGAACAAATATTCCATACCAAAGTCTATTAAAATGATCGAATTACCAATAGACTTAAGAATTTGTAAGTCATATAAAAAATTGCTTCTGAGAAAGTGAACACAGACACAAACAGGTATTTCTCTGCAAAATCTCTCTGGTCCCCCCACACCAAGGGTAATTATTTGATATACCCTAAAGATACCCCACCCACTGGCCACACGTCCTGGTCTAGATGATACATTAGATCAGGGGTCGGGAACCTATGGCTCGTGAGCCAGATGTGGCTCTTTTGATGGCTGCATCTGGCTCGCAGACAAATCTTTAATACAAATAATAATGTTAAAAATATAAAACATTCTCATTTATTACAATCCATTCATTTCCTACCGCTCATGTTCATGGTTGCAGGTGGCTGAAGCCAATCACAGCTGTCCTCCGGGACAACACCAAATTTTTATTGGATAATGTATAATGTACACGGGTCGTTGTATGGCTCTCATGAAATTACATTTTATAATATGTGGCGTCATGGCTCTCTCAGCCAAAAAGGTTCCCAACCCCTGCATTAGATGGTCACTCTACTCTACACCATCTTCAGACACTATCTCTGTCTCAATCTTCAGGAAAACCCACTTCAATGAGGTTTTCATCCCACTACTTCCTGAACTACTATCAGGGTCATCGATGACCTGCTATTGTAGAAGTCAAGGGCTATATCTCAATTGTCACCTTGGCCAACACAGCTCACTAGCAAAACAGAGCACGTCACTTTCTGCACTGTTCCTTCTTGAATCATGGTCTTCCTTCAACTGCTTGGAAACCACTCTTTGTTGGCTCTCTTCATATCTGTCTGGCCACTCCTTCTCAGTTTCCATTTTCACTTCTCATCTGAGCAGAAAGCCCTCAATAAAGACTTGAATAAATGTCGAGCACCCCCAGCTTCTAATCCAGAAGTGCTCTAGGTGTCTCTCCTGCGACTTTTTTCTATCAGTCTATATTGACTACCAAGTACTGCCCTCTAGACTCATGGGCACAAATACCATGCATAATGATGGCTTCCATATTCATGTCTCCAACCTGAGGCTTTCCCCTGCAAACTCCAGAACTGTGTTTCATTGCTTACTCAGCAGCTCCACTTGAATATGTAACAGACATCTCAAACTTAACATGCCCAGAATGAAAGAAAAATCTTAAAGAAAGAGGAGATGGTCCATAGGAGTCCAACCATATGATTAGTTTGGAAATATTTCCTGTGAGAACAGATTAAGCCTTTTTAAGCTAAATGGCTGTCTACATTAACTACCTATTTAAGAAGAAAGAAATCCATGTAACGACAGTGAGCCCCCAAAACATGGACTAGTTATCATTATTCAACCACTGAGGTTGGAAGCATAATAGATTCTGAAAGGTTAAGTCAATTTCCATCTAAGATCATTACCTCCCATGATGCAACAGAAATGGGTCTGTCCAAGTTTGGTAATCCTAATATGATATAAAACTATGCCACTGCGAACAAACTGCCCCAATAAATTTTCACAGGCATCCACATATGATAGAAAGGCAGGTTAGTTCAGAAAAAAGAATTTTTTGTATTTCACAACCTAGTAAGCCTTTATCGTGTAAGAAGTAGAGAGCACAGGGGGTGGAGGTTAAGTCTGACAAAGTTTTGAGTCTTTCTTGACATAAAAGGAGAAGACTATATACCAAGAAACATTTTCTTTACCCTTGCAAAGGTTAGCCATCTCATTGTTCCCAATAAACACATCCTCACTAAAACCCAAATGAAGAAGCCAAGTTCTTTACTTCGACCCACTGACACCTCCCAAGTTGCTGGCAGAGTTCAAAGCTGCTCTGTCAGCTGTCTGAGCTCTGGGGACCTGGGCCACAATAAACTGTTTCCTGTCAGTCAAGAAAATCAATCCCTGCCTAGCAAACTGTAGACGCAATGTCATAACCTTAAGGGTTCATCATAAAGGACTAAAAAATTATAGCCCATCACTCCAGTTTTGACACATTGACAGCCTGGCCCACAATAATGCTCACACTTGAGAAGTTGGTTTAAAAATGCTTTTTGAAGGCAGAATGCATCACAGTTTGGCAAGTGCTTCTAAAACAAAGAGAAGGTCCTCCCTTTCCTCCTTAGGCTACTCCTGTAAGCTCTAGCCACGTCTGACCACCTGAAAAGGCTCAGGGTCCCTCCCACTGCCCAGCACAGGAGGGTCAGAGAGGTTCATCACGCCAGCACACTCTCCCTTCTGCACACCTCCCAGTGAGGCATGGCTGGGTACAGGGAGGAGTGTTTTGCGTGGGTTTTGCAGGTTTGGGGCTTCACATGTAACGACTCTATGAATGTATAATATTCATTTTTATATAAAATAATGTATGATATTCTGTTTTAATATTCCTTGAACAGAATTTTGATTCAAGAATCATACCAATATTTATAATCAATATAAGTTGACATTAAGCTGAACTGGGACACAGAGCACAGACTGATGTTCTCTGAGACCTACAATTTGTTAGGAGAAAACAACTGGCTCTATTTGGAATTTCAGAGTTTACTAAGCACGTTCAACTGCCTTCTGAAATGGACACTGATTCCATAGCACATCACCTTAGGGTCACAAGACTTCTGAGAAGAAGAGGAGGAAGAGGAAAAGGAGGAGGAAGTGGAGGAGGAAGAGGTGGAGGAAGAGGAAGAAGAAGAAGAGGAAGAAGAAGAGGAAGAGGAAGAAGAAGAGGAAGAGGAGGAGGAAGAGGAAGAAGAAGAGGAGGAAGAGGAGGAGGAAGAGGAAGGGGAAGAAGAAGAGGAAGAGGAGGAGGAAGAAGTGGAGGAAGGGGAAGAAGTAGAAGAAGAATACATAGATTTAAATTAAAAATAACTGTACTGTGAATTCTGGTCACATACACACGATTTCGTCATACCAAGAGTAGAAGCCACACTGGAGGAAATCTTACTAAACTCAGGGTTGGTGGGCATTTTTATCTTGGGCACTATAAGTTTCTCGTTTACTGCTTTCTTTCTTTTTTTTTTCCATAGAGTAAATATACACAAAATAGTCTGTAAGCCAAGATAGCCAAGGGTTTGTTTTTAATAGAAAAATAATGGAAACAACCCACTAGCACAGGACTGGACTATGTCTCATGCAGAACAATTCCACATGCTCTAACATGGGAAAATCTCCAAGATAAAAATAAGTGGAAAAAGCAAGATGCAAACACTGAAGAAGATAGTTAACAATCTTTAAATACCACATTGGAATACAACAAGGACTCAGTAAAATAACAGGTTATTTGGGTTTCAGAGTGAATATTAAAAACAGATAATTTGTGAAACTCTATCTAATGTTTTTCCTCCAAGAATCACTAAGTAACTTATTCTAATTAAACTGAGTAAATTTTAAAGTTGTTTTTGTTTGTTTTTTAAGCCAGGGAAAGAACATAGGACAGAATTCTCAGGACAGCCAAGGGAGGAAGAAGGTACTCACTTACTTTAAAGACCAAAATAGAGTTTTTCCTCCAGTGAAACGTGTTGGAGAGAACTCAGAAAACATTTAGTCTTCAAAGCTTAAGGAAATACTTTTAGAAATCAGTGTTATGCTTAAGAATTCTATTAGCATTTTCCTACTTCTCTCACATAGAGCATTTCTTTTCATCAAGGGTTATCAGACATGAACTTGGAAAAAGTTGTCACATGATAAAGCCAATTACTTTAGAGAATGGGAATGGAAATGAGGAGGGGAGAGGGAAATTGTTCACTTTTTCTGTATTTGCCTTTGTATCATATAAGTGCTCAAATCAAGTCTGTGTTTGCTACATTTAAAAGCTTTTTTTTAAAGGTTAGAAAGGGGAATTTGTAAGCAAATTCATTAATTGTTCTCACCTGTAAACCCCAGTATTTAATTCTTTCTGCTAATAGTTACACACTTTTCCTTTAAAAACAGTTTGAATACTTCATATGTAGAAGAAAATAAGTTACTCATCTACTTTCTCTTCAAATTTTCACCTAGGCCCAGGCACAAAGGAGTCATGAAATAACTGTTTCTAACTTGGACTTTAAAAATATTCACTGCGAAACTAAGAGACATTGATAAGAGTGTGGTGGTTACGGGGGGGAGGGGGGAATGGGAGAGGGAAAGAGGGTGGGGAGGGGCACAAAGAAAACAAGATAGAAGGTGACAGAGGACAATCTGACTTTGGGTGGTGGGTATGCAACATAATTGAACGACAAGATAACCTGGACTTGTTATCTTTGAATATATGTATCCTGATTTATTGATGTCACCCCATTAAAAAAATAAAATTATTTAAAAAAAATATATTCACTGCACTGTTTCCGGTTATCACTGAAACAGTTACCCCCAAAAGTACACATACACTCATGCACAGAAACCTAGAACATTCTAAAAGCATGGTTAGATCTCTTCCCAATTGATATTCAAGACTTTCTATGTTTTTACAAAGTTATTTCCGATGTCACCATACCTTGTAAGAACAAAAACACAATCTTAGAACACAACTGAGATAGAGTGTAGGGTGGAATGGCTGTAATGATAAGGGCTAGGGACTGTCACGCAGATACGAAGACCAACCCCAATGGGTTTATGGCTCAGAGCCAGCAAAGACCAGCTGGGATCCAACATGGCGACTAATGTCACCTTGAGGTAACCCCTGCCCTCATGGTAATCCATCAGCATCCTAAACGACACATCCCAGCCTCCCATGATTGAAATGGAAAGCCCATCTGAAAACACAAAATGGCCAAGAGGGCTTGCCCCCTTTTCAGTCCCTACTGCTTTCCTGGGAAGAATCCTGGATGCTCCTCCCCTTATTGACGGCCCCATCCCTCCACTAAATGAGCCTCAACTAAAGCAGTGACTGCCCCCAGGAAGGGGCTGCTCTAGAGGTGAAGTAGCCCACCCTGTCTCACTGTCTCACTGGTAAACATGCCTTCATGTTCAACTCTCTGCTGGTTCGTGTGTCAGTTCTTTCCTGAGGAAAGCCAAGAACCCAAGTGGGTCAGACCTTCCAGTCCCCAACCCCCAGAAAGCCTGCATCACAATGAGCTCAACATACTGTCCCCTAAGTCAGTGTTTTTCAACCAGTGTGCCGTGAGACATGGTCAAATGTGAGTATAAATACATTTAGAAACTATATTATTAACTATATGTATAATAGGTACTGTGTTAGAGTGTCATTTTGTGTCATTTTGGTAGGTGGTGTGCCTCAGGATTTTGTAAATGTAAAAAATGTGCCGCAGCTCAAAAAAGGTTGAAAATCACTGCCCTAAGTTAGTGCATATGACCCATTTCTAACTCAGCTATAAACTGAATTCTATTCCTATGGCATTTGTTATAAAGTCAGGCATTGATTCTCAAGCTGGGGGAAGGAAAACTCCAAAGACTTACAGGCCCAGTTAATAATCAGTAAAGATTGTAATTGAGTTGCAATTACATGGCTGGAAGGTTTCTGTCTGAGCTGGACCCACCCCCACCCCAACCCCACCCCCACGCGCACCCAGAGATGACATGGGCAGAAGGGAATACAATGGCTCTTTCCTCCCCTTTCCCTAGCAGGACACACATAAAATAGTTGTCATACCCTGGGCACATGTCCATAAGCCAGACTATAACTTTACCTCTTTCTATACCTTTAAAGGAAGCATATCAGAATGCAAAAGTACCAAAAATGTTATAAGGTGGACATATTAGTAAACTTATACTGTGAATCACTGGCCCAAAGAGCTAAGCGTGGGGCAAAGCCCTGGTTTCTAGCCTTTGCCAATTTCCATGCTGCCAACACCCCACATGGCCATCTCCAAGCTAACAAATGGCTCTCCAATCTCCTGAGTATTTAGCATCAGCTGGGGAACTTCTTTAGCAACAACTGGTTTGAAATAAAATAATAATGCCTTGGACATTATTTCTAGTAACTTTTAATAGAGAAAATGCAGTCTTTAGTTCTTGACTGTACATAAATAAAATTTTAATAATCACTGTTATCTTAAAATGCCATTAGAATAAAGAAGTCATTACTCCAGGGGAACAGAGGCCAGGGGCACAGAAGGCCCACCCCAGCAGTGCGAAGGTGGGTACGAATGCCCTGGGCAGAAACAGTGGGGCACTCTGGGCAGAGAAAGCACCGTCTGCAAAAGAGGGTCAAACTAAAGAGGGTAAAGCACACGCTAAAAACTTGTAGGCTGTTGTGAAGGTGAGAGAAGAGTTAAAGTAACTAAAGAAAGAGACGGTTCATTCCAGAGGGTATAATGTCTTGGTAACCCAGGTAAGCAAGTCTTGGAGAACAGGAAATTTAAGAACAACCAATCACAAACAGTCAATGAAGGCAATCACTTACGCTGTAACCAATCAAATAATTTCCTCGCAGGCTTCTGGAGTCTGCCCTGAAAAGCCCCTCCCCGGAATACCTCTAAGTGGCCTGGGCACAGCTCTGTCCGATTCAAAGAGATGTTTGTTCAAATCAACTCTTGAAAACTTGAATGTGCCTCAGTTTATTATTATTATTTTTAAACAAAGATAATGGCAAGAGAAAAAGCTAGAGAGGAGGCACACAGTGAAATATATTTTAGACCATTTTAAGAAATGATCACTAGCTTACCCTCCTTGCCCCCATCAATGTCAGCCAGAGACTCTAAAGAATTGAGTAATTGATTTTGCTTTTTCATCTCCGTTCTGATAGGGCTATTATTGGCCTGATTGCTTAAAGCAAAGTCAAGGTGTTCCAGATGGCTGTGAGACTGCGAATGTCTTCAGGCTTGACATACAAAAATTAAAATGAAATCATTTTTAACGTTATTTTTGTTAATGAACTCATGCTCTTCAGCATGATGGCTTCGGCAAGTAGGACTTCTAACATTACAGACTTCTCAAGTGAGCTAAAAGGAACATGTGACTAGGATTATGAATAGGAGCTAAAGGAGACAGGTTAACCCTGCCCCTGAAGGTTAAAGCCGAAGGATTTATGCCATTAGCCTCTGTGTCCTTAGTGCCTGCACAGCAAGCTGTCACCAGAGCCTCCTGGCAGCTCCCTCCTCTGAGGCTGATGAACCAGGAGCTAGAGGAAGAGAGAGGGGAGGAGATCACCGTGCTCTCTCCTCCCAGGCACTCACTGTCAGCCCAGAAAGAACAATAAGGAGCTGTTATTTTACTAAACAGCAAGTCACACTGTTACATAAACTGGGTGTTACAACAACATCTTACACAGTAATGCAACACCCGAGTGCTCACTATGTATCAAGTATTAACATCTGCCCCTCTAGGGAAGAAGCTCAGAGGGGAGGAGACTTGTCATCCCCTAGTCACGGATGTACCTTCACTGCCAAGCACAGACCACATGCTCAGCACTGAGCATCACTGGATACAAGGATAACAAGAAAGTTATAAACTGAAGTAATGGATGTGCACTATATCACTGCATCCCTACAAATAATGGGGAAACTCTATTACTTTTTCCATTGTGCCAAAGAAAAAAATTAGAAAGCGTGAGAAGCAACATAATTTACCGAATGGCAGAACAAAGGTAGACTCCCACCAAAGTCCCTGGAGGAGGCCTCCTCCATACCTGATGCTGATTCCTACTTATTACTACACTCATGCAAACCCAGAGGCTGAGGTCTGGAGTCTGATTCAGCATAAAACTCAGCAAAGTGGAAGATTTTCATGAACCCGTCAATAAGCACTGTGTTTCCAGAAGAAGAACAGGCTGTTCCTGATCCTTGAAGAAACCAAGAGCAGGTGGGAAAATGAAAGAAATCTCAGGACAAAAAGCAATTCAGGTGGAGATTTCATCGTTTGAAAGTCCTGCTATGGGGCCATGAAAAAGAAGGGAATATTATTTTTTGTGACAACATGGATGGACCTGGAAACTATTATGTTAAGTGAAATAAGTCAGGCAGAAAAATAAATGTATCATATGACCTCACTCATTTGAGGAATCCAATGAACAATGTGAACTGAGGAACAGAATAGAGATAGAGGCAGGATCAAAGGGCCCAGAGGGAAAGTGGACAGAGGGAAAGGGGATGAGAGGATGGGATCAGAGAAGGGAAAGAAATTGGTGAAGTTATATATACATAACACAGTGTTATAGAGCAGAAAAGCAAATCCTGGAGGAAGGAGGGGAGGGTATTGGGGAGAGGGAGGCAAGGGGGATATGGAGGGGAACACAGGAGTGGGGAGCATATATTTGGTGGGACACTTGAATCTATGTAAACACAATCAATCAATCAATCAATAGAAGTCCTGCTTCAATTTTCCTGATTCCTAATATGAAAACACATTGCCTTTCAGATTTTTGTCTTTCATCAACTTATAGAAATTGCTTCCCAAATTATATAGGATGAGTATATTATTTTCATTTTTTTAAAAAAAAGCAATATTTGTATCATGGAACCTAAGCCAGAGCCTTACCAGAAAGTTTCAAAGAATGGCTTGTCACACAACTAGGTCATGACTGCCACCTGGCTGACAGTGACTGCAAGGTGCCATCTCAATTTTAAGAAGGTTAAAATGTGACAGAAAAATGTCTATAAGAATCCATTAAAAAAAAAAGGCATGCCAAGAGTCGAACCTCATGAGCAGATCTCTCTTATGCTTTTTTCAAAGCGGCTCACACAACATGGGGCACAGAAGAGGCCTTCTTTAGCGACTCCCCAGAGGCTGGAGGATATTAGGTGATGACAAAGAGGGGGAGGAAGGAACACAGGGAAGGACAGGAGGGAGAGAAAAATTAAAAGTAATTATTTCAATACACCCAATAAGGAACAAAATCATCCCTGAAAAAAAAATTATAGAGATGAGATAGCACATTAAAGAAACCCCCTAAAACAAAACAAAATAACAGGAATAGAAAGTATGGAATAAAGAAGTATAAGAAAATATATTAACAATAAATGTAATAAAATTAAGAGGAAATACAACTCAAGTGTTTTTTTCTGCTGGGAAAAATATTAAAAATTTTTTAATTTTTTTATAAAGATTTTATTTATTCATTATAGAGAGGGGAGAGAGAGAGAGAGAGAGAGAGAGAGAGAGAAAAGGGGGGAGGAGCAGAAAGCATCAACTCCCATATGTGCCTTGACCAGGCAAGCCCAGGGTTTTGAACCGGCAACCTCAGCATTTCCAGGTTGACACTTTATCCACTGTGCCACCACAGGTCAGGCTAAAAAAAATTTGTTATTTTTTTTAATTTAACTCCTTAAACAGGAATGAACATGCAGTTTTCCTGAGAACCTGATGACAGTCTTCTAATGGCTTTTTAAAAAGCAAGTATGTACTCAATTATCTAAGTGATTATGTCCGAATACATTTACAGCCAGCCAGCTGTGACACCCTTGATTTAATATGCCATTTGCCCCTTTATCCAACATTCATTAAGCAGTTGGCACTGATATTGACCACCTACAGTGCTCAGATATTTTGGTAAAGATTGTAAAGCCAAGAGGGTCTGTTTGTCCTTTGAAGACAAACTTACAATGGGCATCCATGCAACATCTGTAAACGAGAGGGTCTCAAGTCAGTCACTTCCACTGGTCAGTATAAAAAAAAATCACTTTGTTAAATCTTTTCTGTTTTCTATGCCTTTTGTAGGGCCAAACTTGCAAAAACATGACATAATAATTTTTTTTTTTTTTTTTTGTAATTTTCTGGAGCTGTAAATGGGGAGAGACAGTCAGACAGACTCCCGCATGCGCCTGACCGGGATCCACCCGGCACACCCACCAGGGGCGATGCTCTGCCCACCAGGGAGCGATGCTCTGCCCCTCCGGGGGCGTCACCCTGCCGCGACCAGAGCCACTCTAGCGCCTGGGGCAGAGGCCAAGGAGCCATCCCCAGCGCCCGGGCCATCTTTGCTCCAATGGAGCCTTGGCTGCGGGAGGGGAAGAGAGAGACAGAGAGGAAGGAGGGGGGGGGGTGTGGAGAAGCAAATGGGCGCTTCTCCTATGTGCCCTGGCCGGGTCCCCCACACGCCAGGCCGACGCTCTACCGCTGAGCCAACCGGCCAGGGCCGACATAATAAAATTTTAAAAGCAAGATATTTAAATACAATATATTCTGTAAATAAGAATACTCAGAGCCGCACATTGCCAATCCTGGGCAAACTGTGAACTGTCCCCATGTCCTCTCCCTGTAGTGGCTCAAGAAAAACAAACTGAACCCCAGGAGAAGAGCTGTCAGAAGAGCCCGAGTAAGGATGTCAGGCAGCAGGGCAGTGAGAGGAACAACGGCTCCATCCACACATCCACACCCCCATGTGGCCGTGGAAAGGGATAGCACCAGCTGATTCTCGAGTGACCTGGCTGCCTGGGTCAGGCTGTCCCGACCGCTCCAGCCATCTGAGTGTAACCAAAGCCACCGCAGACTGATGGCACCTGGTTGCCATCTTGGGCATTGCCAACAACTCCTTTTCTGTCCCATAAGTACCCGGGGCGCAAGAACAACTGACTCGCCTGTGCAAGGCCTCGGTGTATCCCTGGGAGAACCTGGCTCCTCAGGTTATCTTCCTCCAGCCAGGCGTCAGGATTTAGCATCTCTGACCATCCAGTGCTCACTGTAGAAGACAGCCTGCTGAGTGCCACCCATCTCCCACCTCGGCCTGCAAAGGTAGCTAGCTGGTGACCCTCTCCTACACAAGTGCCTTCTGCTGGGACGATATGGGCGGGTCCATGCTCCTTCCCTCTAGCAGCCCAGGAGAGCTGTTGCTGTTTCCATCACCACCACCAGGAGGCGCGGTACCTTATGGGACTCTGGGTTCTGGGGGACAGTCTGCCCCTCACCTGAGTATTCGGATTCGGCTTTGCACCTTGTATTGGCTTGTCTACTTGCAGACAAGCACCCTCTGAATGCCGCACACAAAGCACCCAGCGAGCTGCAGCGGCACGCTCAGCCCGAGCCCGGTCTCTGTGACTGAGCCCCTCCCCAGCGCTCACGGGGAGCAGAGGGCAGCCTAGCCAGAGACCTGCGCTGTGCTTGGAAACCACCCCAGCGCCACCGTCACCAGGGACATCCCTATAAAAAGCAGCTATGAGCTCCTGCTGAAACCAACTGCCTGGTTCTTGGAGGCCTGGTGAGTCTCCCGGCCGACACTCCCACTGAGGGATGGATCAAGCCCAACCTGCTGATTCTCCAGGTGGGAAGGATCCAATAAGCCTCCCTTGGCAAACAGGAAATGACACGCTCAAGACCCAGCCGACCAGTTCCCCGTAGCAGGGGTATCTCAGCTTTCTATGAAAAGTAGCAGCTATCCCTCTGGGTGAAACTCTGTCCCCCACTCAGCAAAGTCACTGGCTCAAGCTGCTCTGGGCTGAGCTGAAACCTGAACTCCACTGAGCGGCTGCAGTTGTCCTGTCTGCACACCAAACACACGTGGTGTCGCTGTTCAGCAGACAGAACACAAGGCCATGCCCATAGCTCAGTCCAACACGGCCTTGGTGAACCTTGGGCAATGCCAGGGGCCTGGCTGAGGCTGGCCTCACCCTGATGCTTGGAGTATTACTGATGGTGCCCTCGGTTAATTTTTTTTTTTTTTTTTTTTGTATTTTTCTGAAGCTGGAAACGGGGAGAGACAGTCAGACAGACTCCCGCATGCGCCCGACCGGGATCCACCCGGCACACCCACCAGGGGCAACGCTCTGCCCACCAGGGGGCGATGCTCTGCCACTCCGGGGCGTCGCTGTGCCGCAACCAGAGCCAATCTAGCGCCTGGGGCAGAGGCCAAGGAGCCATTCCCAGCGCCCGGGCCATCTTTGCTCCAATGGAGCCTTGGCTGCGGGAGGGGAAGAGAGAGACAGAGAGGAAGGAGGGGGTGGGGGGATGGAGAAGCAAATGGGCGCTTCTCCTGTGTGCCCTGGCCGGGAATCGAACCCGGGTCCCCCGCACGCCAGGCCGACGCTCTACCGCTGAGCCAACCGGCCAGGGCTCGGTTAAATTTTATATGACGTACTGAACAGAATTATTCTGAGTGCCTGTCGGTCTGATTAACCAGAGATTAACGAGAGTGGCGGATAGACTGGGGTATTTGTGTGAACATTCAACAAGCCAGGACTGCACAGAAACAAGATTACATTGTTGGGAAGTCATTCTCTGGGGCTCTCGTATGCATCTGCAAGTGAGGTTCCAACTGGTTTTTCCAGACTAGCTTTTTGGGGACTGCTGGGAAGACAGAGGCAGCCTCAGGAGCCAAGTGCAGATGTGCCTCTTTTCCAGATGAGACTGGGCGCGTTCAGGGTGGTGTGGCCGTAGACGTGTGCCTCCTTTCCAGACGAGACTGGGCGCGTTCAGGGTGGTGTGGCCGTAGACGTGTGCCTCCTTTTCAGTCCAGTGAAGAGCATGTCTCCTTCCAGGGCACTCACTCCTTGCTGTAAAAACCAGGTGCCTACCTCGGAGTTTCTCGCTGTAACGTAACCCATGAAATCAACAGGTGCTATCTGATGCCCTCCTCACCTCATCCTTTGGGAAATGAGGTCTAGGAAACTAGCACAAAAATGCTAATCCTCTGACCACTGCTGTGAGTAGTAGTGTCCTTCGTCTCTGACCTAGAAGTCCCTTGTCTCATACCCGTATCCATGAAACTGGCCAGCTGACTCGTTAGCTTGCCTGTGGGGTAAAATCTGAGGTTGTTCACAGTTCTTGACATTCATAGCATCAAAAACAAGTTATCAAAGTTTTAGGTACAAGAATGAGCTACCATTTATGAAACCCCTAAAAAGTGAAAAAAAAGGATAAAAAATTTATTATCTTTTTTTTTTTTTTTTGTATTTTTCTGAAGCTGGAAACGGGAGAGACAGTCAGACAGACTCCCACATGTGCCCGACCGGGATCCACCCGGCATGCCCACCAGGGGCGAAGCTCTGCCCACCAGGGGGCGATGCTCTGCCCCTCCGGGGCATCCCAACCAGAGCCACTCTAGTGCCTGGGGCAGAGGCCAAGGAGCCATCCCCAGCGCCCGGGCCATCCTTGCTCCAATGGAGCCTCGGCTGCAGGAGGGGAAGAGAGAGACAGAGAGGAAGGAGAGGGGGAGGGATGGAGAAGCAAATGGGCGCCTCTCCCGTGTGCCCTGGCCGGGAATCGAACCCGGGACCTCTGCACGCCAGGCCGACGCTCTACCACTGAGTCAACCAGCCAGGGCCAGGATAAGAAATTTAACAAAGACTGCACCAACTCCCCCTCTACTCAGCTTCCCCCCCCATCAAAATCATAAGCACATAATTTGATTACCTATCTCTTGTCATTTGAACTTGATAAATTTCCAGTACTTTACTTTTAGCTAAGAAATTAACAAGAGTGAAAGACACAGGACTGAAGAACACTAGAAAGTTGACTTAAAAGGCTTTTCTTTAAAAAAATTTCAGAAATTAATAAAAGCACTCATTGGTATCTAAAACATTGTCTCTTGGGAAGTCATAGTTGTTTTTACACGAATTTTTCTCAGTATTTACAACTCGGCGCTATAAATAATAGAACAGCAGACAGAGGACAAACACTATAGAAGTCACATTTCTGAAATGTGTAAGAATACCATGGTTTATAGAAACAGTAAATATGTCAGCAGAATGCATATTCAGGCTTACAGATAGCAAACATATGTCTATGTCAACAAGACTGCCCAAAGTGATAGCTGATTTTCTTTCCTTTCATAAGACAATATTAACTATCCCATAAAGCACCAGACACTTTTGTTCACAACATAAACAACCAAGTCCAAGTACGTGCATACGAGGGTAGCCATGGAATACGTCTCTGTAAACGCCAGTTATCTTCATCATAAATTTCAAACAGCCCATTGTAAACAAAACTCAGGAACAGGAGTCTAAATTACATTATTTTAAAGACAGGTCATCATTCATGATTGATAACTTCTGTACACAGCTGAGGTAGGGGGCCACAGCGTGGTAATAACTTTTGTACTCTAAGAAAAATGATGCTCACATTCTTAAGAGTGTTTTTCAATAGAAAGGCAACAAAAGCATTTCTGAAGTAAATCCTAGACCCCGCATCATTTCATCAGTAAATATTTCGGTATGTGTTGCTGAAAGATGAGTTTTGTTATTTTTTAAAAGACAAAACCACACTATCATTATCACATCCAAAACAATGAACAGTGATTGCTGAAAGCAATTATTTAGTATGTTCAAATATTCTCTTGGATCAAAATCTTTTTATATCAATACTTGGTCCATTTCAATGAGAATTCAAACAAGATACATACACATATCTGTTAAGTCTCTTATAATCCCAGCTTCCCTTCCATTTCTTTTTATTGCTTTCCTCACAATTTATTTGTTTAAGGAACTAAGTGGTTTATCCACCCTGTGAATTTTGCTCATTGTATCTAATGGTATTACTTTGTATATTCCCAAATTTCCTGTGAGCTGATAGTTTCTGTCAGTTATCAGTGTTTGGCCTCCTGGCTCCAAACCCACCGGTCCCCACCTGCTCTGAGCGAGCAGCAATGACATGCCGTCCACATTGCCCTGGCCAGCAGGCCGTATGGGGCTCTGTCTGCAGGGCACTGAGGAAGGGGTTTCTGTCCAATGCACTTGGCTCGTTGGTTCCTTCCGGCCCAGCTGGAAGGCCAGCATCCAGCCGCACCTTCCCAAGGATGGCTTCCCTTGGCACGGCCCTCTTCCTTCAAAGATGAGTGCTGATGAGTGCCCACAGGGCACCTTACTGTTGTTAGCTCTTACCCCAGAGCCGCACCAATGCAGTGCCAGCACTCACCACGTCCTTTAGATGGCTTCCCCTAAAAGGGGCAGTGTTAATGGAGGAGCATTTGGGAGGTGCTTAGGTCACGAGGGTGAATGAGATTAGGAGATCCCCACAGAGCTCCCCTGCCCCTTCCATCATGTGACTGCACTGTGATAAGACACTGCCTGGGACCCAGGAAGGTGCCCCCACCAGACGGTGACCATGCTGGCCTCTTGACGGGCTTCCACCTCCAGAACTGAGAAAAAGACAAGTCTGTGGTTATAAGCCACCCATCTGCGGGACCCTGTTAGAGCAGCCCGGCCCCTCCGGTCCACTGGAAAGTCCTAGTGTCGTTTACTGATCACCACGGAGTAAGTAGCAAAATGGAGCACTCTGGTTTAATGGATGAAAGGAGTGGGGGTGGGGGAGGGAGAAGAACAGACTAAATGTGGTCCTTGTAAATCTAAAATTTTATACATCTCTACCCCACAGCTCAGGGGCAGAAACCTGGTCTTTATTTCCTGCCTGCCCTGTAGTGCCCTATGCAGGGCTTTGCACTCAGGAGATGACCAATACATGCTTTTTAACTAAAAAGCTAAGAACCAGGCCCAATATTCCATAGCTCCACCGCTTTCATAAAAGATTCATTTCTATTAGTGCACATGTCATGGCCCCACGGTTCACTGCAACTCAATTACAACAGTTTTACAAAAAATGCCTCCTTCCCACAACCTCTCCTAGGCTCAGGGCAACGGGGCCCTGTGCACACACTAGGTTTCCGTCCTCCGGCAGGGGTCTGGGGTGGGGCAATCAGCCAACGGACACCCCCAACAGATCGTCCTTCCTTAGAATAGCTACAGACTCGCTGAATTTTTAGAAATTAATAAAATCATCAGTTTGGAAGAAGTTTCCAGTTCAAGATAAATATATAGACATTGTTAAGTCTTTTTCCCCTTTTTTCTGATCACAAAAGAAGGACTAATGCCTGTTCATTACTGGGTCCCTCAAGATTAGCCCAGAACTTGGCACAAATGAAGAGTTTTTAAAAAAGTGCTAATTCCAACTGAACACTACATGAAACATGGGGGGAGAAGCAGAAACAAGCACACAGGAGTTTATCAACATTGCAGTGACACTGGAAAAAAAGCAACTAGCGTTTCATTTTAAGGCTATGCCGAGACCCTCTGAGAACACTTTTACCAAGGAGCTTCGGGAAATTAAGTAAATGTTATTATGCTGGTAATTGTATTCACAAGTGCAGAAATACTGCAGAGTCACTGAGGGGGCTAGTCTCCACTGAACGCCAACATCAGATGGGGTCTCCGTAGCAGGAACAGCAGGAGCTTCGGGTGCTGATTGCGTAGGTGCCTTCAACATGTGAAAGTTGATCAGGCTGAAGACTTTCCTGGTTATTATCAGTAACATTGAAAAAAAAATACTGAGTAGATACAAATTTAAAAATCAACGAAAGAACACCAATGAAATGTAAGAGGTTCACTGGGTTATTTTTTAAAAGACTGGCCAACTTCCTCTGGCTCTGAGCACACATGAGTAGGCTGAGCAGGTCACTGATGGGAATCTGGAGTGACTGATACACTTTAAAATACAAACAGTTCGTTCTTGCTGATACATTAGACAGGCAATCTGAATTATACTTCCCGCTGTCCTAACAAACAGCTAATTCCCTACTGCAGATACTAAACCACCTGGATATACAGCCTTAACTTCTGACCTTTGCTTTCAGCTCTAAAAAAAAAAAGTATCAAATTTGCTTGCTTAGTTAGCCACAAATACCCTCCCTCTTTGAAATACTATTGGCTGGAGCATCAAATTCACATTTATTACAAAATGACTAAACAACATTGGGCTTTAAAACAATGCTAGTCTCCCTTCATTGCAAATTTTCTTAAACTAATGTAGTCTTCATTTTCTACCTTTCTGCCGGTCATAATATATTTCTAAGTGGGGGGGGGGGGCACTTAGTTTTACCAGCCTTTCTGATTGCAAAAACCAATTTGCATTTATACCTCCAACCTCTACTAATCAGCATTATGCAAATTGTAATATAACAAAACAATATAGAACCTCAATCCTCTCTAATAAAAATTTAGGAAAAAAAACTTTAAAAGTTCATTTCTTTTTCACGAATAAGGATTTTAACTTAACATAAAGGAAATATTTCTAAAGTAATTACAAAAGCATACGTGCTTGTGTACACTAAATGTCAGCAATCCCAATTTAACATCATAAAGTTGAAGAAACAGGTAAGCACACAGCTTCTATGCCATTCACAAGTTAAGCAAATCCAGGCTTCTGGGTTTGTTAATAAACAACCAATTAAATTTATGCAAGTTTCTTTTTAAAGTGAAATTTTATCGTAATGAAAATTTTGACTCTAAAAGAAAAATGGTAAGCTCATATTTACTATTGTGGTTATGACATTCTATTAAAATAATTCATCCTCCTGCGATTTGAGCTTCCTTATGTTCCTTAGTTAAGTGTGTAACTAAATATAAAATAGATTCCCACAAATATATATAAATATCACTTGAGGTCCAAATAAAACTATTTCCATAGCAGATTCCACTCATTCCTCTCCATGTATGCTGCAGTAGCAATGGAAATGTACTTACTTAGTTTGCCTATATTTTATCATAACGTTTCAATATCATAAAATAAGCTTTGTTTTGAATCCCGAAATCACTGAAAAACTCCAGCACCTCATGCAAATTCTATTAAGTTTTTTTTTTTTAATAATACATCTCTGCATACAATTCCAGAAACTGTGATGCATTTCTTAGTATTATTTTCAAAGATGTCCCTTTTCACATTCTCTGTTTTTTGGGATAAAGGCCAGGATGGTCCGCAACAGCTGTAATGATATTAAATAAAAAGCCCTCCGCCTTTCTCCCCTTTATCTGACATGTTAGTGCCTCCTTCCTGGTCAGCCGGAGCAGGAGCCCTGAGTGACCTGTGGTCAATTCAGGCCATCGAGTTTGAACTGTGGTTGTCCCTTGTTCTTGTCCTCCTGTTCCTTCACCAGAGGAGATGGGTTGGGCTTCCTGACCCCAGCCAAGCTCTCCAGAATCCCCAAAGCTTGCTGTGACCGGAGACACGGTCTGCGTCACAAAGCATGCACCCCATGGGGCAGGCAGGGCACAGACTCTGGGACTGGAGTGAACACGTCTCACCAGCCACTCTCCCGGGATAAGGCTATGACCTCTGCCTGAACACCCCAGCACAGTCAGGAGGGTGGTAAACATGGAGGACAAGAACAGAGACCCCACCCTCCCACGAGCATAGATACGTGCAGGGAAATATCTGAAGAACAGAAATGCCAAGTCTAGATTTAGATGACCATTTCGATCTAAAACGAACATTGTGCCATCCAGAGCCTTGCCCAAACACAGTCAGAATAAACCAGAAGAGAGCTGTAGCTAGCTGATCACTGTTAAACCAAGCCAGAGCGAGTTTCCTTTGTAACATTCACGTCCTAACACTTATTATTTCTCTTTAAAGCAAAGAAATCTTGTCTTCTCGGGGCTCACTGTGGTGTTATCAAAGGAGCCCTAATCATGAGAGTTTCGGGAAATGGAGTTAGAAAGTTCTCGCTTGGGATGATCAGATGCCCGGACTTCAGTTGCAGAAAGACTGAATGTCCCTGGAACTGTGTGTGCAGGACAGTAACAGTCATAGCCCACGAGAATTATCTGCATCGTTCCACCGATCCTTTGACAGTGTTGCCATTAAAGAAGGAGAAAAATTACTTTCAAGCCTTTCGTGGAAACAGCCTGCTCTCACTATGTGGAATTCTGACATTACAGGGAAAAAGAACAGCTCTCCAGAAAATTAGTTCATGTTTTAAAGGCTTAAGTTAAGATACTGAACAAAGATAAAAGAAATTAAAGTAATTTTGAAAGAAGGAGCTGTCAATATATTCCCAGCATCTTAAAGAACACGCCGATTTCAGTTTCTCATTATAATTACCTTTCACGATTCAAAGTTAAAATTGCTCACTCACAATGACTATGTGAAGGAGGAAAGAAACTCCTTAATATTATAATGCAGCCTATGATTTATTGGGCAAGTACAGCTTTTATACAAAAAATAAATAAATAAAATGAGGCCCAAAGAAGAAAAATGAGTCGGAATTTGCAACACGGGAATATTCTGACTCAACAGGACCCAGGGTCCAACATGCATCAAAGCCACGTGTTAGCACACGTGGCAGCTGGGGCATCCCTCCACCGCCTTTGGACCTGCAACCTTGGCCACTTCTAGGGACCCGATCTCATGCTTCCTCCCAGAATCTTAGAAGCCAAGGGGGACACTTGATTGCTCAAAGTATTACAATTCTGCTACATTGTGCCTCAAATGGCTTTTCCAGGCTAGTCTGCGACCTTTGCCAACATTACAACTCTGTTTCCACGAGAAAATATATTCTGAGTTTAAGATAAACAAACAAAAAGCACATTTTAGGTACAGCTATCTATATGAATTTAAAGTTACTTTTAATTAGAGCAAATCAGCACAATGCTGTATTTTTTTTAATAAAGGTAAATCTGACACTATCCAGTTCCAACTATTCACAATTAACTTTTTCTTTTTAATTAAACTAAGTCAAATATCTTCTCCTTAACTATGCACAAATGCCATACGTGACTTAAATTCAGTCACGACACCCTCGTTTTTGAAAGGTTCATGACAATGACCCAGCCCGTGCCTTCACGCGGTTCTCCTGCGGGACAGAGCCCTCAGGAGACCACAACCACACAAGCCTACATTGATGACTGTGGGAATTCGTTTTGGGTTGGGTTTCTGTATTTTCAAACACTGTTTAGTTTTGTCAAAAACAAACATACTGAGATAGGTCATTTATTGACCGAATTCTACTACATGACCTTGGGCAAAACTGTCGGTCTCACTGTACCTCACTAGTCTCTCCAAAATGAGAGTAACAACACATACACTCTTCTTGAGAGTGGCTGTGAGCATAAGCAAGATAATACACGTACACCCTAGGGATGCATCCCTCCCTGTGTACAGTAACTCTCTGCAGATGTCCGTGATCATCGTCATGTTCATGCTGAGGTCCCAAACACAAGTAGCTACTCTGCCGACACAATAGATAAAAGTGAGCAAGTAGAGTCTATGCAGCTCACACACCGGGTGGTACAAGTGCGCAAACCATTCCTCACCGGCTTCAACCCCTTGAAAGCATTCTTGCCTCAATTGAGTACTGCTTGCGTGTCTGCTAACAGCTGTATCAGCAGCTCTGGCTCCCAGGGGCCAAAGAAGATTGACTAAATATAAGCATTTACACTTCCAAAAACGGTTCAAGGGCAACAGTGTAATGTCAGATGTCATCTCAAGGATTGTCCCTACCTGATAAGTGAAAACAATAACTCATCTCCTAACAGTAACAGAAAGGATAAATTTATAATCAATTTCAAGTGTATGGTACTACGGTATGCATGATCCTTTCATAGTCCGATGACATCACAGTCCAATGCACACCTCCACTGAGTCTCTAGTCCCTATGAACGGCATTAGTATGAGCGAGCGTGCACAGGGCTCCCTTTACGTGAGATCCTTGAGTCAACAGGAATGACTGTAGCCATATCCTAACAGACCCACGGAAACAGGTAACACTACTTCAGGTGAGTTGATAACCAGCAACAGAGAACTTTCTAAAACCAATTATTGTTCCTAGGTAATAGTAATTTGGGTTGAGAAAGAGACAACAGAAATCAAAGAGGTAAACTGTTTTATAGTTTTAAACAAAACTGCCTCACGTTTGCACCAGGCTTCCCACTCCCAAATTTGTCTGATTTGGAAAATTACTTCCTAGCTTCTGGCACTGGGTACCTGTAAACTCCCATCACCATCTCATTTTCCAGGCCTTGCTCTATCCCTGATGTGATCCTAGCCTGATGTGATCTATCCCGTCTGTGATCCTAGCCTTTGCACTCTATCACAGATAAATCTGCTCCTCTTACTCTCGGGTCCATGATCTGATCAATCCTATACCCTACTTCCCAATTTCAGCCATAAATTCTTAATTTGGGGGAAAATCATTTTCAGAATTGACAGTAACACTCTCATTCAGGGAAATATAAGTCATTTCGATAGTTCAATGGTCATACTTAGCACGTGAATATCAAGCATACAGAAATTAAAATACATCAAATTATAGAACTGTTGCATAGATGTAAAGTTATGGCTACCATATCCAGTTCACCTTTCTAGATAACAAGTGAGAAAATCCCAGTCCGGATGGCCTTGGAGGTTTACTTCATGTTCCTCCTCTCCCGCATAACTGGACCAAGGGGCTAGCCAGCTAGTTCGCAGGTCAAGAGCCAACAATGAAAACACAGGCTGAAATGAGCCACCGAGGACCGACCAAAGGCAATCTCCTCTAACGACTGGAGTTCCTGGTGTGACAGAGGCGCCTGGAAGTTCCAGCACATAAGGGGAACAGTAGAGGTGAAATCCCCTCTTGCAGCCATTACCCAGGCACCCCTCAGCCCAACAGTGCCCAGCCCACACTGCCCTCTGCCAGACGAGAGCCCGGCAGCATGTGTGCTCAGTTATGCCTCTGCTGGTTTCCCCACTGAACAACACTACTGAACAGCTGTATGGTGTAGTTAGGACGCAGCAGGTGCATGTGTCCCTGCCCACAGAGTACACTCTCCTTATGGCTTTATGCTATGTTTTTCTAGATCATTTCCAGATAGGAAAACTGAGTTCAAGGAACTTTGTAACTACCTACTCACCTTTTAAATTAACCAAATGATTTAACTGTTGCTAAAGCATAATCTTCAAGAAGTTTTAAAATGTGACTTTCATGCACATATAAAATGGAAAGAGACATGCCAAAGACAGTACGGTATTCAACTCAATTAATGAGGGTTTCAGGACAAATGTGAATAGAAGCAAACAGGGTTACTAAAATGAACTTGCTAATAGATGCAAAAACGGTGAATATATTATAGGAATGGTTTGCTAGACGAGCACCATGGCACTCAGGGTGATTCAGTGAACCTAACCACCTCCCACAGGCACCGTTAGGTGTCTCTTTCCTCCCAGTGGCACCAGGAGGAACCTAGGACTGAAGCTCTGACAGCACCATAAACTGAAGAAAGTTGCAAATGTCCACTAGAGGGCAATAAAACATCTGGATATCTCGTCTTCAGAGTAGAAATCAATTGTATCTTGAACATTTTTTGCACTATTATAGATAAGAATCATTGCAGGACTATAAGTCAGCTTCTACCCCCCTACACCCCCGCCCCCTGGAGCTGCCAAAGAGCTTAACCAAAAGATAATGAATAAAAGGTGTAATGTCCCCCACACAGTCACTGGAGGGGCCACCAGACAAGCCCACCATTCTGCTGATAGGACACCCAGGGATCCCTTCTGCTCATTTCCAATTGTCAGACCATCTTCCCAGCTCACACAATGGTTAGTTCTAACAGGGGCAGAGCTGAAGTCACAGGAGGGGGAGGAGCGGAGCAGGAGAGCTACAATCCACGAGCTGTGCCATCAAGCTTTGCAGAGCATGTGTCGACAGCAGGGGCACAGCAAGAGGGACACAAAAGCACTGTAGTGGGCATATAGCTGGTACAACCTTTCCGGAAAACCAGCTGGCAACATGTTAGAAACCACAGTGGCTCAGCCCTTGGATGCCATAATTCCACTCCCATAGATTTTCATTCAATATAGAATCAGATGTGGACTAAGATATATGTCTATCTCACAGACAGCATTAACTATGAAAAATTTTAAATTATGAAACAAGTTAAGTAGATTTCCCAGCTCAACTATTCTTTCTAGAAGCCTTCACTAAGCCTTGCCCAAGCCTTTCCAAGCTATCCACCAATACCAGCATTTTCCCAATGATGTCTCTTACCACACTACACTCTGATTTCCAATTTATTCATCCATTTGCCCTGTTAGACTATGACCTCCATGAAGCCTTGGACCATGTACCTAAACTGCGTGGATTTAGCATCATGCCACATGCCTAGTAGACACTTGAATGCGGGCTCAATGAATAAAAAGTGTTATGCATCCTAAAAAATATGTACGAGAATGTTTCCTCTACAGAGATTTTTAAAAATGTTAATACTTACAAGTATTAACAGCATCAAAACAAAATTATATACAGGAAGATCCTCACGTCACATCCCAATTACACTGAGAGAATATCAGAAGCATACGCAGACATTTGGAAAAGCAAACGGACTGACAACAAAGGGGACAAGCGCTCCAAGAACTTGTGAGTGCAGAGAGAGGCAGCAGCCGTCAGCCTTGTGCTGGCTGTGTCCTGACTGTGTTATCACACCAGCATTTCTGCAGACACCAGTGAGGCTCCAAGAAAACCACCTTATGGGGCCGCCTTAGAGGAAGTTTCATATAATAATAAGTATCTTATTTCAGGTTTGCAAGCAAGGCTGATCCAACAATCGAAAATCAATCAATGTAATCCATCATATCAACAAGCTAAAAAAGAAAAACATGACCACGTGACTATAGGCAGAAAAGCATCTGAAAAAATCCAACATCCATTCATGATAACATCTCTCAGTAAACTAGGAATACAGGGGATCTTCCTCAACTTAAAAAAGACTTCTACAAAACAGCTCCAACAAACATCCTACTTAATGGTGAGAAACTCAAAGCTTCTCCGGTGCATGCAGTATCAGCAAAGCATCTGACATACACATCAAGAGCCCAGTAATAGACCTTCATAAATACAGTTAGCTGAGCTTTGACAAGGTGCAGAGGCAGTATTAGGGGCAAATATATTCTCTGCAGCAAATGGTGCTGGCAACTGGACAGATACACACTGAAAAGGATCCCAGACACAGACCTGACACTCTTCACAGCAATGCACTCAAAAGGAATCACAGACCCAAGCATAAAACGGAAAAGCACAGAATTCCTGGACGCTAACGTAAGAGTACACCTGGATGACCCTGGGTATGGGTAAGACTTAGATACAACACCAAAGGTGCAATCCATTGAAGAAATGACTGATAAACTCATCTTCATTAAAAAGTTAGAACTTCTGCTCTGCAAAAGCCAAGGTCAAGGGAAGGAGAAGACAAGCCACACAGACTAGGGGTAAATATCTGCAAAAGACACATCTGATAAAGACCTGTGTGTCAAAATATACAAAAAACATTCAAAACTTAACAAAAAGAAAACAACGCAATTATAAAACGAGCCAAAGACCTTACAGACACCTCATCAAAGACATGCAGGTGGAAAATACGCCTAGGAAAGGGCGCTCCACGTCCTACGTCACCAGAGAAATGCAAATTAAAACACCACTACACACCTGTTAGAACGACCTAAATCTGGAACTCGGACAGCACCAAACGCTGCTGAGGATGTGGAGACAGCTACTGGTGAGAACACAATAGCATAGTCACTCTGTAAGAGGGTTTGAAGATTTCTTACAAAACTCAACACCCTCTCACCATATGACATGGCAATCACACTCCTTGGTATTCACTCAAAGGAGCTGAAAACCTATGACCACATAAAAACCTGCACACATACATTTATTGCAGCTTTGTTCATAACTGCCAAACTTTGGACAACCAAAAGGTCCTTCTGCAGGCGAATGGAGAAACTGCGGTAGAGTCAGAAAGAAGTGAGCTATCAAGTCATGAGAAGAAGTAGAGGAGGCTTAAGTGCATATTACTAAGTGGAAGACGCCAATCTATAAAAGCCACATGTTGTATGATTCCAACTAGATGACATCTGAAAACTGCAATACTATATGGAGAAAATGAGAAGACCATGGTTGTGGGGGCCAGGGGATAAAGAAACAGGCAGAGCACAGAGGATTCTTAGGGCAATGAGAATACTCTATATGATACCATGATGATGGATACATGTCCGTACAGTTTACATTTCTCCAAACCTACAGAACGCACAGCACCAGGAGTGAGCCCTGAAGTCACTGTGGGCTCTGGGTGACTAGGCTGGGTCAGTGCAGGTTCACTGATTCTAACACACGTCCCACTCTGGTGCAGGAGGCAGACAAGGGGAGAGGCTGCGCATGTGTGGGGTAGGAGGGTTATGGGAAGGAATTCTAAGTACCTTCCTCTCAATTTTTTTGTAAACCCAAAACTGCTCCAAAACAAACAGGGTCTTCTTACAATGGGAAAACAGGCTCCCAGGAAGCATTCCTGAGGAGAACATCTGATCTAACCAGGAGGAAATTACTGAGGGCTAATCTGGGCAGTGCATCTGCAAAGTAGGAAACATAACGAAAACTGCTAGTATGTCTTCTCAGACCCTAGACGGTTCCTGGTACTTGGCCGGCAATTGAGTAATTGCTGAACAATAACTATGATATTAAGAAAAATCTGGCTAAGGTTTCTCAATATTTAGGGGCAATTAAGTAGAGAGCAGTAAAAGTCTTCTCTATCATTTCAGTTAGGAAATAGAGAACTAAAGGTCATTTTCAGTTTATTTTAAATATTCAAATGTCCCAACAATCAGTTCTCCAACAATAGTTTACGTTTTCTCAAAAGTAAAGAGCTGCCTGAATATGGTCAAGCAAGAAAGCCAAGGGGCCGTCTCAGAGGGACACTGAGAAGACATATCTGCCCCAAACACTAACTTCTAAGGTCCCCTCCCCACACCTCGGATTCACTATTCACACCATTTCCCTCCGATTAAGAAGAAACTGCAAGAGCGTTTTCTCTCTATAAAAAAGAAAAATAAAATTGCCTCAACATAGACAGCAGCAACTGGGCCAGAAGCCACCACCTTACATGTGACCTAAGAGTAAATCAAATGCTTAAATCCTCTAGAAGTCATGAAAACAAAAGAAGCTATTCTGCAGTGATAAATGGAAACCTTCAAAGACAAATGTGTGATAAAAGTCGCAGGAATACTCTCAGGATGGAATCCATTTGTTTGAGCATCTGTTTGCCACCTACAAAGAATAACTCTTTGTGATGGATTTAACCAAGGAAAAAGAGATAATCAAGTTCATTTGACGGGCAGTTAATGCACAAACACTCCTCATTTTCCTAAAAGACCTCAAAGACATCTGGTGTTAATGTACCACAACCCACGGGTTTTTTGTTGTTGGGATCCAGCCGTACCATTTCAGCACTGTGAATATTAACAGTGCCCCACAGCTTCGCTGGGAACCTTTCAATTGGTTCAGCTAAAGGAAATACCATTATTTCCAATAATGCTATAAAATTTCAATTTACAAAATTATTAAAGAATTAAAATTATTTTTAAATTAACTTCAAATGCTTTAGTTTCTAAAAGCATAGAGTTATTAAAATGCTAATATGGAAAGATGGGGGGATGCTACAGAGACTTCATCCCATCAAACAAAGGAAATCGAATCTCTAGATGATGAGGAAAAGGATGGATTGGAGAGTTAATGAGATATTACTTAAGGCAAGAGACACTATTTGGCCATTTACAATGAGGATGAAGCAAATATTTTTGTCATCAAGTATAATGAAGCTAATTACAAGGCCAACAGAAATTAAGGCAAATACGAAAATCAAGTAAAATACAGGGGAGAGTGAAACTACATCAAACAAAACGCAGTTATAGCAGCGAGTCATGAGTCAGAAACACGCTAAGGAGAATAAGAAGGAAGGACTCCGACAATTACGTGTTATACACCAAGGAGGGCAAGATTGCTCAGGGGCCTGAGGACTACCTCGATGGATTTCGAAATTTAGAAAATGGCAGGAGAGTAGTGTGAGGTCGGTTGGCAATGGGGGAAGGTCACGTGAGGAACCAGGCCCGGGAACTTCGGCTGGAACCACCCACACCCATGCATGCCAAAAGAAACTTCCCAGGAGCCCTTGGAAAAGAATGACCAAGGGCTATTCTGTCAGCCAATGAAATTTCACCATATCATGTCAACTCACCATCACCCTACCAATCCTATAAATTACCCCCCAGCGGAAGAATCCAGGCAAATTCTCTGGCCCCCATCTCGTGGACCAGAGAATCTCATCCAGGAAGCACTCTACTAAATAAAGCTTTGCTATTCCACACTTTGTGGCTACACCCTTTTTTCTTCCTCGGAGGGGAAAATACCTTACATTTGGTGCTGGAAACCTGGGAGGAGCTTGAAGCCTGCTGGGGCCGCTCCTCTCCCCTTCCCTTCAGAGGAAGAACAGGATCTCCAAGCTCCCACCCACTTCGGCACACAGTGTGATAGGTCCCCTGCCTCCGGCCTCCCCGCAGTTCTTTCCTCCGAGATTCCCTGTTCGTAATTACAGCTGCATCAGGGAATTCTTATCCATTCCAAGTGCGTGTATGCCCATGGAGATGTCCTAGACACACCCACTCTACCTAACCATCCGGTGGTCAGAGCTTGAATTGCGGGATGCCAATTCTCATCTCTGATCACTCTGAGGGCTGAGGGTGGCCATGGGGGGCACAGGAATCTAAACCTGACTCAAAAACACTCCTGAAGTGCCTTATCCAGAATCTCTCCCTCCCTAAAGAAGAAGAAACTGATCTTTTCTTTTCTTTCTTTTTTTAAAAAATATTTTATTTATTGATTTTTAGAGAGGAGTGTGTGTGTGTGTGTGAGAGAGAGAGAGAGAGAGAGAGAGAGAGAGAGAGAGAGAGAGAGAAGGGGGAGGAGCAGGAAGCATCAACTCCCATATGTGCCTTGACCAGGCAAGCCCAAGGTTTCAAACTGGCAACCTCAGTGTTCCAGTCGACGCCTTATCCCACTGCACCACCACAGGTCAGGCTGATCTTCTTTTCTGATGTGGCCAGGCCACAATACCCACTGGATAATCGAACCAGGTGGCCTTCTGAAGGGACTTTCAATTTTAACACCCTCACCAATTTCACCATTGACCAAGAACTGGGAAATGGTTGGAGATCCCTTACATTCAGGGCTTCTAGTACTTGCACTCCCATCCTAATCTCTGTGCCACCTGCTACACAGCGCAGGCCCTTTCTGGCCAGAGAAACCTCAGCTAAACCTTCCACTCCTGATCTTTCCTCCTTTGCCGACCCCCAACTCTCTCCCACTCCTGCCCAACCCCTGAGGGCACTCTTCTCTCGGGACCCCTCTCTGGACCCTCTGCAGACCTCGTCCGCTCAGGTCTCTTCCCTCCAGGAAGCCCCCTCCCCTGCCAGCCAGGAGCCCCTCCCTTCTCCACTGTGTTCGTAAGCCTCTCCTCCAACAGGCCCTCCTCCGCTGGCCATTGGCCCTCACACGAGTTTGCAGGGCTCCTGACCCCACCGCCCAACTCCGGTCTTCTTGTAGGAAGGCCTGGCCCTGTCGTGCCTCTGGCTCCAGCCTTTCGGCTGGATCTGAGTGCCAGGAGCCCCCCTCCTCTTATTCTCAACCCCCAAACCCCTATCCGAGACCTGTGAACATGGCATTTAAAGTTTTTAATGCTCACAGCTAGTAGGAAAAAGCTGAGGCTGTTCACCAGGCCAGCATGCAGCAGAAGGTAACTCTCCAAACCCAGACTCTTGTGGCAGCCCTGAGGCCAGCAGAGCAACAGGGGCAAGGCATAGATGCCTGACCCAAGTCTGGGCCACAAAGAAAAACTCCACCAGGAGCTTGCTTTAAATGCGGCAAAGAGGGTCACTGGTCCCGGCAGTGCCCCTGCCCGTGGCTACCCACTAAGCCCTGCCCTAACTGCAAGAAGCCCAGTCACTGGTGGAGTGATTGCCCCTTTTGGGTAACAGGCTCTTTCTCAACGCCTCTATGTGGAGGACAAGCCACACAAATGGGAGGCCAAGCCAATCAGGTGGGCACACCACTCGAACTCCTAGGCCTCATGGACGACTGACACGGCCTGGACTGGGAGACCCCCATCACCCTCATCGAATCCAAGGTAATGCTGCAGGTAGTGGGTAAGTCCATCTCATTTCTTGTGGACACGGGGGCTACCTTCTCTGTTTTGCCATCACACTCTGGACCTCTAGTTTTGCCATCACACTCTAGTTCCCTCACAGGTCTTGGTTATGGGAGTGGACGGGACCCCTTCTTTTCTCCTTCACACGCCACTCCTGACATGCAGTTTGGACGGAGTTCCCTTTTTCACACTCCTTCATATTCTTTCTTTCTTCGATCTAATAGTTTCTTCTTTCAACACTGAATTCCCAATTTTGCTCTCTTAGCCAAACCCACCTCCTCTTGCCACATACCTCCCCTTTCTATCCTTACTCCGCCATCTTCTCAGGGAACACATTGACTGGACCTTTCCTCCCATAGGGGGTCCAGATGAAGCACAGCCAGCGGTCCCCCTCCAGCCAGGAGACAGGGTTCTTCTGAGGGAGCTCCAGCCCGGCTCCCTACAGCCCAGGTGGACGGGACCCCATACGGTAATACTGACTACTCCTACTGCAGCCAAGCTCCTAGGGCAAACACCCTAACACCATGTCTCTCGCCTCAAGCTTGCCCCCATACAGGACTGCTGGCAGTCGGAACCACTGGGTCCCACCTGTCTCGGGCTCACCAAAAGGTTGGACCCTGCAGATCCTCCTGTTGCTC
The DNA here is from genome assembly GCF_036850765.1 of Saccopteryx bilineata. NCBI lineage: Eukaryota > Metazoa > Chordata > Mammalia > Chiroptera > Emballonuridae > Saccopteryx > Saccopteryx bilineata. The sequence goes on from NC_089491.1 coordinate 344,669,855, forward strand.
CTGTCCCTCCCACCAGGAACCTGCCACCAGAGTGAGTTAGAGCAGGAAGCAATGCTGTTCCATGAGACTGGCCTGATGGAAGAATACATCAATGTCCTCAACCACCTACAAGAGAAACTACGCAAGAATCTCTCCTCCTACCACCTGCTTAACTCCTGCTGGCAGCCCCCCATCCTCACCTGGGCTGCCCCTATCCCAGGTCCTCTTCTAGTCATCAGCATATTAATCATGTTTACTCCTCTATTTTAGATTCTTACAGGGCCGCATCTACGAGGTTTCTCAAGGCATGGTCAAACAGATGTTCTTACACCCATATACATGACTCCCCTCAGAGCCACCACCTTCCGACCTACCCTCCTCATGAGGCCTCTAACCAGCAGGAAGTAGCCAGATGAATAGCATAAAAGGTTGGAATGTCAGGTCAGCTGGCAATGGGGGAATGTCACGTGAGGAACCAGGCCCGGGAACTTTGACTGGAACCACCCACACCCATGCGTGCCAAAAGAAACTTCCCAGGAGCCCTTTGAAAAAGAACAACCATCTGTCAGCCAGTGAAGTTTCGCCACTTCATATCAACTCGCCATCACCCTACCGACCCTATAAATTACCCCCCCAGCGGAAGAATCCATGGGACTTCTCTGGCCCCCGTCTCACGGACCAGAGAACCTCATCCAGGAAGCGCTCTACTAAATAAAGCTTTTGCCATTCCACACTTTGTGGCTACGCCCTTCTTTCTTCCTCAGTGGGGAAAATACCTACAAGTAGAGTAAGATTATTAAAGCTTCAAACTCAAAAACCCTCTCCTTTGTCTCAGGTACCTTAGTTGGCCCTGGATTACAAAACATCACAATCCTTAAGCAGCAGCTTTTGGCAGAGGTTTCTTTGCCATCCACAGAGATGCAAGTTTCTTTAAACATACTGCTGGTTATACTAGTCTCCAAGCAGCCATAGTGCTTTAAAGAACCAAAAAAAAAAGCTATGTTGATATTAGGAACAATATACAGCCAGAAAACACAGGTTTTAGTCCCTGGCCTATCTCCAACACCTGTTACGGAAGGCTTTTCCTTTTGAAGAGCCAGCATTCACGGCCACCATCACAGCCACCTGGCCAAGGCAGGTTCGCATTTGATTCGACAGACAGTAAGGAATCAACAGAGCTGAAAACTGGTAGTGCATTTTTCTTTATTCTAGACTTGCACTCAGCAAGCGAGTAAAAACAAACACACTGGGCTCCAAAACCCACTCATTCAGTGCTCACAAAGCTACTAACTCATCCAAGTTTTCCTAGAATTAAAGGCTTCCACCTTACCAGTCTAATTCACCTCTGTTCCCCATTTCCTTCTCCTCCATGAACTGGCTTCTCCTTCCCCCGTTCTGCCATGTTGGCTGCCTCCTGCACAAGGCTTCCTTGCCCTGCTCCAGCCTGAGCTCCTCCTCCCTACAAGAACTTGACCACTCTCTCTCAAAATGGCCTCCTAGCTCCACCTTTTAAAACCTTTTGGCACAAAAGCCCTCTCCCAACAATAACATTAGCATAACCATGTCCCTTCCAAGCAAGTAGGGCAACTAGCTGTATCATGTGAGGGCAGCAGCCATCTTTAACAATAAGGGTGAGAAAAAATAACTTCATCTGCCCAACACCTTTGAAACGGAATATTCTATTACCTGGGTATGAAGTTCATTCTAAAACTGAGTTTATGAGTTGCTTCATGATGACATGAATAAAAACAAAATATTTAACAAGCTATCACTCAAATATCGATAGATCAAGTGTTTCTACTGAGAACCTAGCATCTGAACTGAGATGAGCTGAGAGTAAGAGGTTCTGTACAACAATAAGGCAAACCATTGCATTAATAGTTGTTTATTCTGATTGCCTGTTGAAATGACATTCTAGAGATGAGGTTAAATAAAATACATAACTAGATTAAAGTCACTTGTTTTACCTTTTTAGCAAAGCTACTGGAAAGTTTTAAATGGCTGTGAACTTCCTTTCCTATTATATTGGCTAGCCTGCTGTAGAATGAACTCTTTCACAGTAAGGTTTGTCAGCTCTTTAATTTTTCTACAGCATCTCGTAGGGCGTTCCCCATAATAGATGATACTCAGAAATGTTGAATGAATAGAGAAAATTTTACATATAACCCAGCAACTGGGTAAGACTGAAATCACCTCTTTTTGGTTCATACACCAGCTATAGTCTATTAGAATGACATTTAAATCTCCATTATATGTAATCGTAAAAATTCTAAAATACAACCAAGTCGATTAAAAAAAACGTACAGCTGACATACCTAATTTGTTGTGGGCCGAACTGCATCCTCCCAGAATTCTTGTGTGGAAGTCCTAAGCTTAACCTCAGAATGTGACTATATTTGAAGACAGAGTCTTTAAGGGCTAATCAAGGTCAAATGAGGTCGTAGGAATGGCCCTCATTCAGGATGACTGGTGTCCTCAACATGACTAGGAGAACAGGTAACACAGACTAAGGGGCAATGGTGAGGACCCAATGAGAAGGCAGTCACCAGCAAGCCAAGGAAAGAGGCCTCAGAAGAAACCACTCCTGCCAACATCTTGATCTTGGACTTCTAGTCTGAGAATTGTGACAAAATAAATTTCTATTATTTAAGCCACCCAACCCAGGGTACTTAGTATGGCAGCCCTTGTACACTAATACACTTAAACAATGTTCCATAACTGAATGGTTTTGGTTTTTACACTTAAATTACAAATTCACTTCCTCAAGCATATTCACTGTATTTCAAGTGCTCAAGAGCCACATGCGGCAGGCGGCTGCTGAGCTGAACAGTGCAGAAGTCTCTAATAAGAATGCTTAACTGGTCAGGAGGTGCAACCAAGAAATGTCAATACTGACGCACTTTTAATCTTTAAAAGTTAAAAAGTGTGTAAAAGTTTAAAAAAAAAAAGCAAATGACCTAAATCTACCCCAAATCATTCTTACAACGATTTGCAAACTAGAGATTAAAGAAGGAAGTTACTAGTTTAGGGCTATGTTTGGTACATACAATTGACATCACCCTGCATTCTTGAGCGGTCCATCTGTTAGAGCAAAATACAGAAGACCACTTACTTATGCAGGTGGCTGGGGTACAGTGACCACTGTGAAGGTGTCAGAACTACAGGTACAGAAATTACCCACTGGTAAACTGGGGAACGCTGATCCTATCTTCAGATTTTATTATGTCTTTTGTGACTGTAATCAGGCACTTCCAATGGAAATTAAAGTCCAGAAATATAAAGCAATGGCATGAATACTATACTGAGCTTATACTGAATTTCCTATATTCATTACCACTTGACCACGAGGCATCAAAATCCTGAGTCCACTATTAATAATTCCATGCATTTCTCCATTAAAGGAAATGCAAATTAAAATCACAGAAATACCTCACACACCCACCAGAATGGCTAACATACAAGAGTAACAATTCTAAGGATTGGAAACAATATTGCAGGTGATCAATTCCGAATTAGCTAAGGCGAGAGCATGGAAGCCTGAGCAAGTGCCAGTGGCTCAGCCTGGCTTGGGCAGAGAGGCGGAGGATGAAAGCATCCTGGAAAAGTAGTTAGGAATCAGCTCTGGAGGACCTGGAAGGCCAAGATAAGGACTTGAACCTACACATGCTTAGCAGAGCAGAACCAGAATATGGATGACACAATTTTGAGTTTTAGGGTATTTAAAAGGCCGCTTTGTATGAATGTTCCAATGAGATTCGACAAAGAAACTCAAAAAACGTTCTTTCTCCTACCCTGCAAAAAATTTCTCTGTTCTCCACAATATGTATTATCCTCACTGCTCAAATACATTCTTCCAAAATCTCCAGCTACCCTCTCCAGCCGCATCAAGTCTCTTTGTCCTCACTCACCACCAGGTGAACACGTTCAAGGTCACAGGCAGCACTGAGCATTCACTCAAAGACAGCCCATCAGCTGAGCTGCTCCTCTGCTTCCCCTCACAGCCTCACAACTTAAATCCAGAGCTGTTTTGGAGGCCCAGCTGGTGTCTGTCTGTCCTCATCTCCTTCCTCCCCAGTCCCTCCAGGTCCTATTGTGGGTTCTAAAATAATTCAACAGCTATCTAGAAGTCAACCTGCTTTGTTCTTGATGCTCCAACCACAGAATTGATCACGTCTTCCACTTCTGCACACCCCACAGTGCCTAGTATCAAAGGACATATACGAGCAACTTGATAACAGAAACGCAAACACACCCTTTGATCCAACAATTCCAGTTCTACAGATGTATCCTGATACACTCCCATAAATATGCAGAAATCTTATGATTAAAGATACAAGCTGTAGATTGTAACAATAAAAACCAGAAACAATCTAAGTATTTCCTTTAAAAGATTAGTTCATTTGAGTCTCTACTCCCTGTAAAACAAAATGAAATTTGGGATTATCTGTCCATAACAAAGTAGTAAGTGAAAAAAAAAGTCACAGAAAAGGACATAAAACAGGCCCTATCTGATCTATTTATAAATACACACAATTTAGAAAAGCACAAGGTTTTAGAGTGATAAACTCTGGCAACTGGCATAGACTCTTCAATTTAGGAACATTTCTATTTCTTTTTGAGAAAATTTGAGAAAGAGGACATCCAATGTTGATAGTAAAAAATACTTATATAATTATATTTTCATTCTGCCCCACCCTAATTTTTATTTATGAAACAATTTATAATACAAATTCATTTTGTTTAAAACAACAGTAATAATATGCTGGGGTTGTAATAATATGTAGCAAAAATAGTTAGAACATATGCCAACTGTTAATAGTGGTTATTTCTACAACAGAAATTTTAAAACATGCAATACCTGACTAACCAGGGGCACTGACTGACCTCTTTCCTCTTAGACTATCAAAAAAAAAAAAAAAAAAAAAAAAAGACAACAGCCAACACAATAAGCTTCCAGTGTGAATAAATCAAAATTATACCTATTTTTTTGTTGGATTGACAAAAAATATTTTTCCTTTGCCGAATTTTAGTAATTAGTTTGTGTGCCATGAGATGAAAAAAGGTTGAAAATTACTGCCTTAAACAAAACCCATGAATTCATGTGTTTACAGAAAACAAATTTAAACATTAATAAAAGATGCGTTCCATTTGAATTATGAAACTGATAAACTGGAGAAGTTCTATACAACACAAACACAATAACCGGTAAATTTTTAAAGAATATGTATTTAATATTGCAAAATTAACACGTCAATTAATTACTACACTGAGAATAAACGCTACTGACTGCCAGCCTCAGAAAGGGTTCATCAATTTCCATGTGAATTTCGATCACCTGAAACTTTCACGTGACAAAAAAAAAGGAAAAAAAACCCTTGCGTGTTGGATCTTGAAAACTTGCACACAGCCACCTAGTAACCTTTCACTGACTGGACAGTTTCTCGGGCACTTTGCACCGCGGCCAGGCCAGAACGACTGATCCTTACACCTGTGACGTCTAAGGGTCTGCGTTAGAGATGAGCTCACAGGTAGCCCTGAACTCGTCTCCAGGTGGATACAATGTACGAGTCGCTCAGCCTCACTGCAGCTCTGCACCGCCCAGGACAAGGAAACTGAGGCACAGGGGAGGTCGAGCAACCAGCCCCGGGGCGCAGAGCTGGAAAACCACAGGCAGATCTGGACACGACGCTGGGTCTAGCCAGAACCGTCCTTTCAGGACTCTGGACTTGAAAGACTGTCGTCTTCAGGACCGCGGGCACGAGCCCGCCGGGGACACTAGAACGTGGAGAAACATACGGTACCAGTGGGAAGCAGGGGTTCCAACGGGGTAAAGGCATGGTCCATATCGGGTTATTGGCCTCTGCGTTAAAAAAAAAAAAAAAAAAAAGAAATAGAAATGCCACGTTAGGATTTCTGTCTAATGAAACAATCCCGTGAAATGGCCGGTTTAACCGGGGTCGCCGCGCAGGGAGACGCGGGGCCGCGGGCGAGGCCGGAGACCCGGGAGCGCTGGGGGCGCGACACGCGAGCACGGCGCGCGTCTCCGCGGGGCCGTTCCCATCCGGGCACTGGAGGAGAGGGGGGCGGCCGCCCCGTCACCGCGCTCGCCACCCCAGCCCCGGGCCCGCGCGCCGACGACGCGGGCGACGCGCCGGGCTGCGGTGGCACTTACACAATGGCGGGTGGAGCCAACACTGCGGGAGCGAGGGCATCGGCTGCTCGGCGCTCGGCTGAGACGCCTCGGGCAGCGCGCTGCTGGCGCTGGAGGGTTTAAGTAAAGCGGCGCGCGGGGGAAGACACTCTCCCTTCCGGGAGCTCGCGGCGCGTGCGCGGTGCGTGCCCCAGTTGTGCGCGTGCCCAGCTGTGCTCGCGCTCCGCTGACCGCCGCCTGATTTTTCCAGCGTAGCTCACTCTCCATCAGAGTTTTATTTGGAAGAAACTTTAAGCCGCCTGCTTGCAGCTCCACTCGCTCCAAGAAGCCCCAGGTGAAGAGCTTAGGCAGCTTTTTTTTTTTTTTTACTAGACTGAGCAAACCTCCAGGAAAGTTCCTTTCTTCCTTTGGGCCAAAGCCCCTCCTTGTATCTGCCATTGCCCCACCACTACTGCCCCAGGACCCGCACCTGTTGGAGGGATACCTGGTTCTCCTAACCATTTTCAATATATTTGAACACAGGCGCCCCAGGCTAGAGCTTTTCAAGGCTAAACGCGATTTGCACAAAGTTCTTATTTGACGAGGGGGTTCCAGACTCCACCATCGTGCTTGCTCCGCACTTGGTATTTACTGTTGCTTACAGATCGTGGTCCCAGGACAGGTGAGACCTGCAGGGCTCTCAGCACCTAACAAGGCATGCAAATCCCTGCACTAGAACACCTGATGAGACTAGTGTGGCTTCTAGCAGCATTGAGTGTGTCCCCAGTGTGACCCAGACACATATCCACATCCACACCCACACCCATTAAAATGCCTGGCTGAGAAAGCTGGGGCAGCCAGGAGAAATGAGTCTAGCCAACACCCTACCTCCCAAATGGCTTACCACGGTAAATTTGCATCTCTAACAACAAGCATCAGGACACTAGTGCCATTCCTTTGAAATGAAATCATCAGGAAGGACAGGGTTGCTGTCGCCCAGTCTTGGTGGGAGAGTAGAATCCTCGCTGTCCTAAGAGCCAGCTGGAGAAGAGCTGGCCTCATTGCACTTACACTGACCAAAGGTGTGTGATTTCTTCTCTGACTACTGAGAATAACTGCCCCCCCATACCCTCCCTACCTTATTCTCCCTTTAAAACGTCCCAATCACATCTGCACACATCGATATGGAGTTCAGTTCTTTCCCCTATGGTCAGAAGTTACTAAATTTTTTATGTGTCCACTGCCTTCACTAATATTCGGCTATGTTTATCTTTACCACTGGTCACAATGGTGCAGGAGTGACCTAACTGTAGAAGAGTACACCACTGCCAGTGCTCACTGCCTTTTATAGCACCCAAATCAAACAGAACTTCCAGGCGTTTTTCACTCAAGTGTATACCTATCACGTACTCAAATGTAGGCCCCAAAATAGGGACTTTATGAAGTCAAATATTATGAGTGTGCAATCACAGTGGCAAGGGGCCATTTAACCTACCACTTGAAGGAGGGACACCGGAACTCTACCTCAGTGTCCTCAGCTATGGTATGGGAACAAAGTTGCCAACTTTGGAAGTGTTCAGCAGGAATCAAATGACTTGGTTACAGAGAAACACCTGGTCAGATGCCTAGCACATATGTTTGCAAAAAATGTCCCTCTCTTTCCATCAATATGGTACCCACAGATCCTTGGCTGTCCTCGCTTCTTAAATCATATTTGCAGCACTGATCTTTGCAAAGCGTTTTGTGTGTATCTAGATCAAGTTTCTCCCAAAGTTGTCAAGAAGAAAATTGAAGTCTTTACAACCAATGTCAGAAGTCTGCATGTTTAAAGATGCCATTAGAGAAATGAAAAGGCAGCAAACTGGAGGTGGAGGGAGTATATTTGCACACGTACCAGACATGTGTTTGCTAGATTTACAGCAGAGGAAGAACTGCAAATCCGTCAGTAAAAGGCAAACAAGCCAGTAAAATGATGACTGAGGATGTACACAAGCAAATTACAGAATATATTCAAATAGCAAATAAACACGTGAAGAACACACCATCACTAGCACACCAAGGAGCCCAGCCCATCTGAACAATGAGATGAATTTACTTGCCAGCTTGCAAACAATTATTAAATAATAATACAAAACTTATATTTGTTAAGCAAGTATTATGTTTCAGTCCCTGGGTTAAGGTCTTTTCTATTTTATCTCATTACCTTAAAATGTAGGTTCCAACGGAACAAGGACCAGATTTTTAATTGTTTACCTTTGAAGCCTCTCTCTAGCACAGGTGCTGGCAAAGAGGAAGTAACCAATGAGTGCACGTTGAATATTCATGATGCAATTGATTGCCAAAGCTTGGGATGCTGCTTCTCTGGTTCTTCCCGAAGAGGACTCATCTATTAAGCCTAAGCACACAACTGACTTCCTTGCCCTGGTTACACTTTATGTCGCCTAGGATTGTTTGTCTGTTTTCCTGCATGGCGACACTCACGATCTGTAGTTAATTAACTTCACTGTTTACTTGTTTCCGAGTTGTGTGCCCATTCTGGAGTTCAGCTCCCTGAGAGTAGGAACATCCTATTTTTTGTTCATTGCTCTTTTTCCCTCCAAAAAGGATGGACACCTCGCTCATGGTAGGGGTTCCATAAACATCTAAGTGGATTAATAATGGTGGGGATAATGGAAATTTAGAGTACATCATGACAGGAATTTTTAAAAAGATTATGCTAAATCAATATGCCTGCGTGTGGGAAAATAAATGTCCATGATGAAGCAGGTGTTATAAATGCAAGTGGTAGAGGACTCCACTTACATATTTTTAAATGCATTTGGATACCTTTAGAGAGAATTGTTAAAAGTGACCTCTGAGGCCCTGGCCAGTTGGCTCAGTGGTAGAGCGTCGGCCTGGTGTGCAGAAGTCCCGGGTTTGATTCCTGGCCAGGGCACACAGGAGAAGTGCCCATCTGCTTCTCCACCCCTCCCCCTCTCCTTCCTCTCTGTCTCTCTCTTCCCCTCCCGCAGCCGAGGCTCCACTGGAGCAAAGATGGCCTGGGCGCTGGGGATGGCTCCTCGGCCTCTGCCCCAGGCGCTAGAGTGGCTCTGGTCACAACAGAGCGACGCCCCGGAGGAGCAGAGCATCGCCCCCTGGTGGGCGTGCCGGGTGGATCCCGGTCGGGCGCATGCGGGAGTCTGACTGTCTCTCCTCATTTCCGGCTTCAGAAAAATACAGGAAAAAAAAAAAAAAAGTGACCTCTGAGAAAAAGGGATGGAGTGGGTAAGAGGCAGTAGGCTGAGGGAAAGAATATTTTTTATTTCATACACTTTTGCATTTTGTTAACTTGATAGTTGTGCAATAAGCATATGAAGGAAATATTCAAGTTTTCAAAAATGTGTACTAAAAATTTAACACTTTTTTTTTAAGAGTACATAGGTTTCAGGTGAACATCTCTATAGCATCTGAGATGTTGATTGCCTTGTGTGGCCATCACCAAAAGTCAAATCATTTTCCATCCCCATATACATTATTTGTTAATCCTTAGCAATTTTGGGGGGGGGTGGAGGGCTTCCAGAGAAGACAATACACATATAGACATGGTACAATTTCCAGAAGAGATTTCATAGCTTCAACTGCATTTCCAATGGATTCTATGACCCCACGACCACCACCACCACCACCACCACCACCAGCACCACCAAGCTCCATAGGGTAGGAAGGAACTCCTGCTAGCACATTATGTGGCTTGCTCCAGGATACGAAGATGGCCATCCCAATTCCTTCACCAATTGTCTTCCACTCTGCCCCCATTTTCTTGAACTGGTGGAGATCAAACTATAGAGTATATTGTTGCAAAAGATTCTATAGTAAAATTTTTCTGCAGAGAAATAACTTTTGGAAACTGCATGCTATCATCCATCCCCTTGGAGATTTACAACACATTATCTATCTTTGAACATCTGGGGACAACCAGAAATAAGGAAGCTGTTTATCTCCAAACCCAGAATTTCTCAAAGGTCACTGGGCATGTAACACTTTTTTTTTTTTTTTGGCACATCATTTAAAATTTTTCAGAACAGTGTTGCTCCAGAACAGTGTTGGGGGGAAACTACGACACTCTGAGCCTCTTGGCTGCCACGGCTGTTCCCTGACTGCTGCCACTCAGTCATCCTGGCGTTTCCAACCTTCCACTTTCAGTTCATCTCTTTCTGCACTGTTTCCTGAAAATCAAATCTTTCTCTCAACTTCAAATGCATATCTGCTCTGACCCCACCTTAATTGCTCCAGCAGAAATTCCAGCCACCTTGAGGATCTCTCCACTTAAATATTGCCCCTCTACCTCGGATTCAAATGGCTAAAACTGAAGTCACTCATTTATCCTTCTCCTGGGAGTCTCCATCTCTCTCCTTGGCACCGTTCTTCCTCTGATAAATAACTTCAGTTTGCCTTTTCTTTCAATCCAGAAGGTCAGCAAGTTGCCATCTTTTATATTATTGATCACTTATTGCAGCCTTTTGAGGCCAATCTGGATCAAGATTCTGTCATCTTCGTCACTTCCTCTCATCCATCAATCACAATTCTCATTATTGTAAAGCCTATCGAAAGTACCATCTGCTCGGAAAAGTCGTCCCCGAGATTCATTCAAGCCCCTCGCAATTAATCTGTTTGCTGTGTAACTTCATTATATATATATATATATATATATATATATATATATATATATATTTGTATTTTTCTGAAGCTGGAAACGGGGAGAGACAGTCAGACAGACTCCCGCTTGCGCCTGACTGGGATCCACCCAGAACGCCCACCAGGGGCGACACTCTGCCCACCAGGGGGCGATGCTCTGCCCCTCCGGGGCGTCGCTCTGCCGCGACCAGAGCCACTCTAGCACCTGGGGCAGAGGCCAAGGAACCATCCCCAGCGCCTGGGCCATCTTTGCTCCAATGGAGCCTCAGCTGCGGGAGGGGAAGAGAGAGACAGAGAGGAAGGAGAGGGGGAGGGGTGGAGAAGCAGATGGGCGCTTCTCCTGTATGCCCTGGCCGGGAATCGAACCTGGGACCTCTGCACGCCAGGCTGACATTCTACCACTGAGCCAACTGGCCAGGGCCATTATATTTTTTTAATAGCCCTTCCCACAGTCTGACATACAGTAAGTAGTTCTCTTTTTTCCTCCAGGCACATGTACCAGGACTCCCAGAAACTGAGGATAATACCAAACCCTGCATACATACATACCCTATACATACATACATACCCTATACATACATACATATATACCTGTGATAATGTTCAATTTATAAGTGAGGCACAGTAAGAGATTAATAACAACTACTAATAAAATAGAACAGTTATGCCAACATGCTGTAATAGAAGTTATGGGCCTGAAAATTAAGGGGACAGTTTCATTCAGGCTATAGAATCAAGAGCATGCCCTAGATTCTCAGATCTGAGGATGTCCACAATGGGCTTTGCCTTAGAGGTTGATAGGGAAGTGCAGAAGGGTCTTGGGTGGGGTGTATTATAGTTGTGATCAGGGAACATCTTAACTGAACAGGAAATGTTTATCTCTCTGCTTAGCTATTTGGGGCAATCCAACATTTTCAATATCAGCTAATCATTCATGAGACAAAGAATGGAAAGTTGGATACAAATAACGCTAATGTAACATTGTATGTCAATTCTAGCTCATTCCAGAGTGGGGAGTTAGAGGGGCTGGCTGATCTCCTCATAGGGGCAGATAAAAACAAGGGACACCGAGAGTCCTATGGAAGTTATGAGATGGGTGTCTCATCTAAGACAGGTGGAGAGGTGTAGTTCTTTGAGGTGACCTTTTTCCTGAAGCACAGAAAGAAGGGAGGGGCCAGAAGAGAAGCCGAGGGTGGGGGTGACTTCTTAGCCGCCACTGCTTCCCTGGAGCACAGGCTTGGGGGAAGTTCATCAGTGATAGAAGTTTCCTGAAAGTTTCAGACAATGCTTTTGCTTGAACCTACCTGTCCACCACTTGAGCATGTGGCTCCCTCCAGCTTTGATGGAGCTGGAAAAGGTAGACTTTAAATGAGATGCGATAGAGCCAGATACAAATGGGTGTTATTAAGTGGTGGGCACACAATGCAATACACAGATGACATAGGGAATTGTACCCTTAAATCCTATAGACTTACCAACCAATTGTCATCCCATTAAGTTTAATTAAAAAATGAATAAAATTAAAATACTGAAAAAGAAAAGGGTGTGATTACTAAATAGGAAGGGGAGATGGGCTGTTGAACGTGAACTAGCCAACAGGATACACGCTGTAACTGCTGCATGCTATCCTGGTCTATCATCTCAACTCTCTGATCTGGTCCTCACACAGAATCCACAGCTCTGTACAGGCTGTAGAACGGATCATGTCCCCACTTCCTGAAAACTCTTCTGCTGATTGTGGAATAAAATCCAACCAGAAAAGGCCCTGAATAATCTGGGCTTTGCCCATCTCCAGTTTTATTTCTTATTAATGTTCATACCTACCAAGCTCCAGTCTACCTTGCTTCTGCCATGTTTTAAACAGAACGAGTCCTTCCGACTTTCTTGTCCCCTCTCCTAGAATGTGCATGCCCCAGCCCTGCCATGTTCTTTACATAATTAACACTGAGCTCAAATGTCACTTCTTCAGGGAAGCCCTCCTTGGTTTTCTCATCTAAAATTGCTTCTCCCAGTTACTTTCTATCTTAGCATATTATTTTTCCGCTCTAGAACATGTAACTTGTTCATTTAGTTATTGACCTTATTTTCCATGATGAGGCAAGGGATGTGGCCTGACCTGTCCACTGTTAGTCTCAGTGCCAAATGCAGTACTTGGGGCAGAGCAAGAATTCGAGCGTATAAATAGTGTGTCCATACAAACATACACAGAATTTGTATAATTGCTGTCTGTACCACTTATATAATTTATATAAATATTTGTGAAGGATTTATTAACCACCAAAGAGCTATATATCACTGAGAAATATGTATTATAGCATAGACTTTTTATGCCAAAATGACCTATTCTGGGTGGTATATTCCGCCACTCTTCAGTAGTTAAAGGCCTCCCTTTATATCCAGTAGTCTCAATGATTACATGTTTTTCAAAACATAGACTAGAGAAGTCTTTGGGCTTGCAAAAAAAAAACAAAAAACAAAAAACAAAAAAAAAACAACTGTTAAAAATGGGTCTTTTTTAAAAAAATAAAAACTTTTGGCCCTGGCCGGTTGGCTCAGCGGTAGAGCGTCGGCCTAGTGTGCGGAGGACCCGGGTTCGATTCCTGGCCAGGGCACACAGGAGAAGTGCCCATTTGCTTCTCCACCCCTCCGCCGCGCTTTCCTCTCTGTCTCTCTCTTCCCCTCCCGCAGCCAAGGCTCCATTGGAGCAAAGATGGCCCGGGCGCTGGGGATGGCTCTGTGGCCTCTGCCTCAGGTGCTAGAGTGGCTCTGGTCGCAACATGGCGACGCCCAGGATGGGCAGAGCATCGCCCCCTGGTGGGCAGAGCGTCACCCCTGGTGGGCGTGCCGGGTGGATCCCGGTCGGGCGCATGCGGGAGTCTGTCTGACTGTCTCTCTCTGTTTCCAGCTTCAGAAAAATGAAAATAAATAAATAAATAAATAAAATAATAAAAACTTTTATAAATATTAAGACATATATGTTTTTAATTGAGAAACTCACTATCACTAAAAAAACTTCCCAAATAAGTCTAGTTAATTTAATGATATGCTTTTCAAAATCCCAACAAGCTTTCTTTTGAAATTTTACAAATAAATATGTAAGTATGCCAGAAAAATGACATTTTTTTTTCTTTTTAAAAAGGTCAGTAAGAGACATTTTCTACTGGGTATAGAAAAATAAATGTTACCATAGCAATTTTTAAAAGGTAGCGTTAACATAGAAAAGGATAATTTGATAGAACAAAATAGAGTGCAGAAGTAGATTCATCTGTGGGAGTTTAGTTTATGAGAAAGATAACGTTTAAATTAGAGGGAAAATATATTGGTATATTTCATAAATATTGTGGATGTAATTATCTATATATGGAAATAAAAGTTAATTTCTACTTCATCTCATACAAAAATACATTTCTAAAGTATTCAAAGTTAAATATAAAAGTCAAATCTATTTTGGCATAAGGATTTTAAAAAATAATATTTGGATAAGGAAGGTCTTACTTAGCAATTTCAAAAACTCAGAAGTCAACTCAGATTTGAGGAAAGCATGTTTAACTCCCACAGAGTAAAAAACAACAGAAAGGGACAAACAGCACATGAGGAAGAAATATTGTGCAACATAAGTGTCAGGCAGACACCCACTATCCAGGTTATGAAAGTACTTCTGCACATCAGTCAGAAAACAGAAAGAGGTTCACAGGAGGGGAAAACAAAGCAAAACAACAGAATGTCAACAAATACATCAAAGATGCTTAACTCTAATAATTATGAAATGCAAAAAGAAACAATAAAATATATTGAAGAGTGGGCAGGATTACATTCATGTTTAAGAGGACTCTGGGAATGGGCATTTGTATATGCCTTTTGGTTGTAAATGGATACTCCTGCTTTTCAGGCAGGTGAAATTTGTATCTATCTTTATTTTAACAGCACATAACCTGTGACCCACCTTTTCTAAGAATCTATATCAGAAGAATACTTGCATACTTTTTCTTGATGAGTGCACACAGGTGTTAGTGTTGCAGGGTATAAAAGAGTAAAAAAATTTTTAATGTTCAAAATAGAGGGATAATTTATACATCGTTATACATCAATTGCTTCTTGTTAGTATGTAGAACACAATTTATTTTTTTTACATTGGCTTTGCATGCTGGATGTTGTTGAATTCACTTATTGGTCATTTAACATTTTTGACAGATTTATTAGAATCGACAGATCATGTCGCCTGCAAATCTACTGATCATATCATCTCCAATAGAGTTTTCTTTTTTTTTCTTTTTTTTTTTTTTGTATTTTTCTGAAGCTGGAAACAGGGAGGCAGTCAGACAGACTCCTGCATGCGCCCCACTGGGATCCACCCGGCACGCCCACCAGGGGGCGATGCTCTGCCCATCCGGGACATCGCTCTGTTGCATCCAGAGCCACTCTAGCGCCTGAGGCAGAGGCCATGGAGCCTCCCCAGCGCCCGGGCCATCTTTTGCTCCAATGGAGCCTCGGCTATGGGAGGGGAAGAAAGGGACAGAGAGGAAGGAGAGGGGGAGGGGTGGAGAAGCAGATGGGCGCCTCTCCTGTGTGCCCTGGCCAGGAATCGAACCCGGGACTCCTGCACGCCAGGCCAACGCTCTACCACTGAGCCAACTGGCCAGGGCGAGTTTTATTTCTTGCTTTCCAACCTGTGTGCCTTTTATTTCTTCATTTTTATTTTTTGACTTATTGCACCAGATACAATCTTCAGTGTAACTTTGCAAGAAAACACTGAGAATTCCTGACCTTGTTCCAAATCTTTGGCATGGAGCATTTATTAAATTGACCATTAGTTTTGAGTTTATGTGTAGCTTTTTAATAAAAGTTTTTGATCATCTTGAGGAGTTGCCCTTCTATTCTTTAGTTTGTTGACATTTTCACTGTAAATGAGTGTTCATTTTGTAAATGTCTTTTTTTTTTTTTTTGGCCGGTTAAGATTATATAATTTTTCTACTTAATTCTTATACTGTGATAATTTTCAATTGTTAAAAACACCCTTAACTCCTGGGATAAAATTTCATGAGGTGATGATCTATTATCTTTATATATATATATTACTGGGTTTGACTTGCTCCTATTTTGTTAAAGATTTTGCATCTATGTGTATGAGGCAGTATCAATTAATGCTATTTTTTTCTTGTAACATCTTTGGTTTTGATGAGGGCCCTCCACTGTTCTGCCCTAGAGGAGGGGCGATAGGGTAAGGTCAAGCTGTTCCTACTACCTACCCGCTCCACAACCTCTCCCTTCTGCACGCTCATTCATCTACACACCATGTCCTCTCCATCATACCTTCTGAAACGTTCTCCAAGTTGTCCACTGCCTCCTCCTGATTCCAGGCTTCCATCCATATGTCACTGGCCTTAGACAACATCCCCTGAAAAAAACAGGCATGCAGTCTTATCCCCACTTGCTCTACATGGATGACACAGTGATCTCTCCTAAGCAGAAGTCAGATCATGCCATTTCTCTGTCTGAAATAACTGAATGGTTTCCAAATAGTCTTGGGATAAAATCCAAAATTCTTTGTGTGTCCTGAAAGGTCTTGTATGTTCTGCTCTTGTCTCATTGCCTGGCATCCGGTCCCATATTTCTGTAGCACAGTGACCTTTCGGTTTCTTTAGTGCGCCTCGTGCCCATCCAACCAGGGTCCTCTACATATACTACTTGCTCTGCTTGTAATATTGTTCTGGAATATTCTAATTAATTCTTATCCATGGCAATTTTTGTTGTTGTTGTTAAATATCAATATTCCCTCATGAACCATAAGGTCCATGAAGACCATGAAGACAAGCACCAGTTTTGTCCAGCTCTGAGCAAGGTACTTGGGACATAGCACATACTTGTTAAATATGTATTGAAGGAAAAAGGAAGGGCATAAAGAAGGAAATGAAACATTCAAAGCCCTAATTGGAATAAAGTGAAACTGACCCAACTATAAACAAGGACAAATCATTTACCATTAGTTCCATTCTAGTTTGGTAAGAGGAAAATAAATCAACATTTACCCCCCTCCCCAGTGTAGAAAGGAGACATCTAGAAAGGGGAGATTGGAGCCGAAGTCTCCTAAACATCTTGTTTTAACTCATTTTCTTGTGATAGCATGAACACAAAATGTTTCAAGGCGAGATCCGCAGATAATTTCCTCCTGGCACTACAAATACAGCTGACCCTGCTTAGCCTGATTTGTCATGTTTTTGGAACATTGTTTCAATAATGGTGACAAGGTAGCAAGTTTAGGGGTTAAATTATAATAGTGAAAAATTACTACCTCTTTTTTGAGGTTACCTGTGTGCTTATTTTCCTTCCAAAAGAGAGCTTTTACTTGGTACTCCGCTTCTCAATGAGGAAAAACATCCTGTACATTCCGGCAACCTGGTAGAAATTACTGATGCTTCCAGTAGAGGGCAGTAGAAGAGTAGAGGAGCACATCTCAGGATGAAAGCAGTCCTTGAGTTGGGGCTCCCCTTGGAATACTGAGAGCCTAGGCCATTTAAAGGAATATTTAAGCAATTCGAGAAGATACAAGTCGTGAAGTTGCAGTGACTGTAAAGTCACAAAATGTCTCACAATTTGGAGATCCTACAGAATTGTAAGTATGTTGATTTTGAAAGGATCCATTTTATATTTTCTTCTCACTGATAGGAACACACATACTATTATAGACAATAGCAGACCCAGGCTTTTCTTATTTTTTTTTAATGATCAATCCTTATGTTTATTAAAACACAAAAGTGATGCATTCTAACAGATGGGGCTTGTGTTTATTACATAGAAAGAGGGAGTTTAAGCTGTGCTATAAACATTTTCGGTCCTTGCACAGATCACGCCTAGGAATTTACTTTTACAATATGTAGTCCATTGTTTTTTCTTATTTGACTGAGTGAACTAGGGAGGTTGCTTCACTTAGGGAAAAAGATTCTGAAGTATTGCATGCTACAGAAAGCCCAGGCAAAACGATTCAAAGATATTCATATTGATTGGGAAGCGGTTCAGTGTGCAGCTAGACTAGGGTTATCGAGTTTAAATATGTAGGTTCAGTGGAATTTATATAAAGCCTTGAAATCTGTAAAGCTTGACAAGAATGGAGCTCTCATTTTTTTTTTTTTTTTTTTTTTTTTTTTTTTTTAAGATTCCCTGTCACAGAAGGAGGTTGAAGTTCAAAGAAAGCAAGTAGGATGGCCCAGCTTACGCTACTAGATGTCCTGATGGATCAATATCACAGAGAGTTACTGTTAAAAGTTTTTTATGTCTACTTAATTAGAGAAAATTACTTTATTCAACAGGAGTGCTGTCCACAGTAGCCTGAAGTCTTGGTAGCTCTGGGTACAAAGGCAAACAACGAAATAATTGGATATCCAATTATTGATGACATTTGGTCAGAGAGAAGCCGCCACACATTTCACACTGAAGAAAGGAGCCTTTATTTTCCCTACAACACTAAAAATTGAACTTTAACACAGTTTCCATAGTGCAGGAGCAGATCATGTTGGGATGTTCATTTTGAAACATTCAATTGTGTGCTATATGAATAATTTTTGATAATAGTAACAACCATAATAATTGCAATAATAATTATTTGTATTGATAAAAATATAGCTCCATACTTCATAGAGTCTAAGACACATTTTTTTTCTTATTGTCACCTCTGACCATGGGAGGTATCTATAACTAATGCCAGATGGTACGACATAGTTTCATTGCTTGTGAATTCATTCACTCTTTGCTTATGGCTTTTTTTTCTTACTTTTTTTCAATGTATCCTGAGAATTATTATGCACACATAAAATCAAAGAAACAAATGTGTAACATAATGATTAAATATGTCTAAAAGGGCTAAAAACAGACATTTCACAACTATACCAATAATACTAAGGATAGAAAAAGTATTATGTTGTAGTTTTAAGCAGTGTTTTGTTTTCCTGAGAAGTACATAAAAATAATGGTGTGTGTTACAGTGAGCAGTGTCTCAGATTTGATAAAACATGATATTTTTATATCCATTTTATAAAGTGAGTAAGGCTGGCTGTAGCTCAGTGCTTCCTTTGAGTCAAGTTCGCTTTTCATAAGTGAGAAATCTGACACCAAGCTAGGCTAAGAAAATTTTCCAAAGAAACAGTAGCATAGAGTTCCCCATAACAACTTGTGATAACAAGTTGCCTCCTATCTAAATAGAAAGGCTAAAATGCTTCCTTCAGTCCTTTATTCTTACCTTCGGTCACAATGAAAACTTCATTAACAACCATTGGCCTGGCAATACCTCTGGGTACAAAACGGAAGTTAGGCCTTCCTAAACACATTTTTAAAAAAGAACCCCACACAATGCCCATTTAAAACAAAAGAAGCTATTGATACCATGCTATTGTTATCTCACAGAAATGAATTCTTAGAAAAACAGAGATTTTTTAAAAGATGCATTTAATTAATCATTAAATTAACACAACAGTAAAAAAAAATAAACAAATGTGGATATAAGAGGTTTACGGAGTGAAGTTTCAATGGTAAGCCTGTTTAAGACTTGATGGCCTGACCAACATTCTTAACTGTCCTTCTTTAAAAAAAAAATGCATAGATAGAAAATACAAATGAAAATATTTTATTGTAAACGTTCTGTCCTCTGGTGTCAATAATTTCCTATCTCTTGGCTCTCCCTCAGAATCTGACAGTGTGGGATGAAACTTGCGAGCCGGTGCACTCAGAAGGCCAACTGGCCCCGGGAAACAAGCCGCAGCCCTATCTTATAGACTCACCTGATAGTGTTGATATCCAAATAAGCATCCAACTTTGGATTCAGTTCAAATTCCCATTTAGCCCGCACTGCTGGTGACTAGGTTTCCGATGCAGTCATGTATGACGACCCCGCGGAGGAGGGGCTTCCGGGGGCTGCGGGCATGCATCCTCCTCCTGTGAGCTGGGGATGTCCTGCGACCCTGCGCAGGGCTGGCAGAGAAAGAATTCAACCGGAAAACAGTGCTGCCATTGGAAAGAGAAAGGCATGTCACCGCGTGCCCCTGAGGATAATGTCCTGCCAGAGACCAAGAGGCTGTCTTGTGTTTATTTAGTTCTGGCCCTCAGGCCTTCTTCCCTGCAAGGTGCAAACAATGCACCGCGGTCTGTTACTAAGCAATGCACCATAGCTCTCTGTGTTTACCCTCCACTGTAGCTAACTTGAGATCAACGGAAAGTGGATTGGTTTCTTGGAGTGGTGAAGAACACCAAAATATTCTAGGTTTACATTTCACCAACTGAGATATTCCCTTATTCTATGCATATCTCTTTGGAACAACAACAACACCATGTGCTTTCACCAGAGAGACTCAGCTGAATCATTCCCCCGTGGAAAGGAGTTCCAGTTTAGAGGGAAGAATGAAGAAACCAGGTAAAAGGCCACAAAAGTGGAGGGGAATGTATTCACAACTATATCCATCACCGCTCAGATGTCCACAATATGTCTTTCTTCGTGGTAGGGCCTCCCTTGCTCACTGAGATTCTAGTAAATACACCTTGGGAAGCTCTTGTATATAAGTTGGGCTATTTCATAAAGAATTCAAGAAAATGCCCTGGCCAGTTGGCTCAGTGGTAGAGCATCGGCCTGGCGTGCAGGAGTCCCAGGTTCGATTCCCGGCCAGGGCACATAGGAGAAGCGCCCATCTGCTTCTCCACCCCTTCCCCTCTGTCTCTTCTTCCCCTCCTGCAGCCAAGGCCCCATTGGAGCAAAGTTGGCCCGGGTGCTGAGGATGGCTCTATGGCCTGGTCGCAACAGAGCAACGCCCCAGAAGGGCAGAGCATCGCCCCCTGGTGGGCGTGCTGGGTGGATCCCGGTTGGGCGCATGTGGGAGTCTGTCTGACTGCCTCCCCGTTTCCAACTTCAGAAAAATACAAAAAAAAAAAAAAAAAGAATTCAAGAAAGCAAGTTTGGCAGGCACTTTTTGTCGTCTACAATTATATTTATTCCTTGAATTTTGACTGATTTAAGTTTTCTCCCTGAGGTAGAGTGAGAAGTTTCAGGATGCTGCTTTTGATTAAACAGAAGGAAAACAGTTTTAAATCTGGACCATGTAACTCAACATGTTCCACCAAAAGGCTAGTTGTCAAGAGATGGGACGGTAGCGTCAGATGTTAGAATGGTTTAACCTCTAAGACTTCAGTATTTTCCTATTATTTCAGAAAACAAACCAGAACGGCATGACTCTTCTGACCATTCCTTTCGTTCAGTAGTAAAATGCACTTAACACATGCGATTACTCCATCTGTATAAAGGGCCAAATCTTTGGATGCGTTGGTCTTACAAAATCACTTGATGGATATTGTCTTGGCTCAGAAACACGAGAGTTGTCTGTAACTTAAATGTTAATGGACACATTTAATAGAGTTTTATATGATTCTTTTTGAACTGTCTGGGCTTAGGATTCTATAGGCCAACCTTAGGCAGAGATGTACTTCATTCACCACCCGGAAAGGTTAAAGTAACATCAGTGCCCATAGGATACAAAAGCGTAGTCTTTGCTTAAGTTGTCATTTTCCCACAGGCTATAAATAGCCTCACTTGAGTGAAAGGGAGCCTTCTAACTCTTCTTTAGCATGTGAGGTCTTTAGTGCATTCCATCTTCTTTATGGGTCTGATGATATAGTTTCAGGTGTAGGCTGACATGGGACAGGTCCCATTTAAATCTTAGCAGTAAAGGGCATCAAAGTAACCTTATTAAGTTTAGCAAAAGGGACTTACAATGTCTGTGGTTGGAGAGAAGGTAATGAGATACTCTGTAAATAGCTCATCATCCCTGGGTCTTCAGTGGATTATTCCAATGTCTGTAATTTTATTTATTTACTTATTTTGTATTTTTCTGAAGTTGGGAATGGGGAGGCAGTCAGACAAACTCTCGCATGTGCCCGACCAGGATCCACCCGGCATGCCCACCAGGGGGAGATGCTCTGCCCATCTGGGGTGTTGCTCTGTTGTGACCAGAGCCATTCTAGCGCCTGAGGCAGAGGCCATGGAGCCATCCCCAGTGCCCGGGCCAACTTCGCTCCAGTGGAGCCTCGGCTGTGGGAGGGGAAGAGAGAGACAGAGAGGAAGGAGAGGGGGAGTGGTGGAGAAGCAGATGGGCGCTTCTCCTGTGTGCCCTGGCTGGGAATCAAACCTGGGACTCCTGCACGCCAGGCTGACACTCTACCACTGAGCCAACCATTCAGGGCCCCAATGTTTGTAATTTTAAAATATTTCGTTACTCAAATGTAATATATACTCTATCATTTGTTAACTAGCATTTTAAAGGCTTTTAAGGAAACATTATGTTTTCTTAAGCATATTACATAAATGAAAGAGGTTATTGTAGTTATATGTCAGCCCAGAGGTCAACCACCAAGCTTATCCAAAAATTATATAAAATTTTTGAATTAATTTGGAGTCTTTCATCTAAAATGCAAAATTTGGGCTATTAGCCATATTAGTCTGAGTCGAGGCAAGGCACATGGAGGGAAAAAAATCTTGCAATACAATATAAAATTAATTGCTGCCCTACAAAAGTAAGAAATAAAATATTTAATCATATTAATATTTTAAGCACAGTGAAACAAATGAGCATAGTTCAAGTTCTGCAATTAGAAACATTTAAATAAACCACTTGGTTATTTCAATTGTTACTCTGTATTTATAAAGTGGCTGGTTGCTTGTTTTTAACACCTTACAACTCAAATGATAATATATTCAGACTGTTGATTCACCCAGCTCACTAATTAGTGAGGTTTATTAGTTTCATATCAAGCATTTTGTCCAGGTAAATTAGTAAGATGCTGTTCTTGCTAGTTTGCTGGAAAAATGAAGACAGGCAGCTCTTGGAGAACTAGCTTCAGATGCTATTATTACTTAATAGTGCGAGATAAATCCATTACACTTTGGTGTTTTTGTGTCCTTCCGGGGAATATTTGCTTAGCTCCTTATTAGTGAAGCCAAGTGAAAAGAGAGAGTACAAAAACTAATATTGTTATTAAATACTGTGTAGAAAGAAGAAAGAGAGGAAATAGAATGGCGACTGACTCAGATATATCAAAGAATGTATCTAGGAAACCCAGTGAAGAGCAGAGAAACTGTTACAAAAGTTAGGGATTAAAGTGTTGCAAAAGTTAGCGAAGAAACGTTATTTTTCTTCCTTCCAAGAATCAAATACTTATAGAGACATGAATAGAGCAATTGTCTTGTTATTACAGTGTCTTCACTTTTAGGTTTTGAAGTAGGAGAAGGAAATCTTTATGTGTGTTACTAGGAATGAATTTATAATCCAGTGGAATATCTCATTGACCTCAAGACAAGAAAAAAGTATTAATTTAGAGAGTATAACTGTAACATTTCATGAGCGTAATTATTTGGTCATGAATTTCCTCACTGTTACTTTCAGGCAATATATAAAATTATCCAAAGGGCAGTAACAAGTTTGGTTGTTCTCATGGGAGTCAACATGCTGTTTTTACCCTGTGCATTTGTGAAAACATTCACCAAAATGTTTCCTCCACATGCTTTTATTCCCGTCTATTCTTTTTCCTTCTTAAGGTCTCTAGTGTCAGCAGAGAGCCAAGATTTTCTGATCAGTCTTTTCTAACCTTGCCAGTCAACAAATATTTACCAAGAGATCTACAATGGAAAGATCCTAAGTATAGTGGTACTTTCAGTGGGAAACATCATTTTGATGCACATAAAAGGCTAATAATAAAGGCAGTCTGTTTCAGGTACTCAATAGTGGACTATAGGTAGAGAGATCAGGACAGAGTAGGTATAGAACAGTCATTGTATGTCTCCAGGAAGATACACATGAAATGGGCAACTGGTGGCCTCTAGGAAGAGAGACCAGGAAATTTGAAGTAGGAAGATTTACACTTTTGACTCTATGCCCTTTAATATGATTCTGATTATCTACTGTGTTCATGTAAATACCTGCAACAGTATTTATTTCACTGCTGGACATCTTTTTAAAAATGAAAAAAAAAAGAAAGAAAGAAAGAAAGAAAGCCTGACCAGGCAGTGACGCAGTGGATAGAGCATCAGACTGGGAAGCTGAGGACCCAGGTTTGAAACTCCGAGGTCACCGGCTTGAGCGTGGCCTTACCAGCTTGAGTGTGGGGTCGCTGGCTTGAGTGTGGGATCATAGGCATGACCCCATGGTTGCTGGCTTGAGCCCAAATGTCGCTGGCTTTAAGCCCAAGGTCGTTGGCTTGGACCCAAGGTCGTTGGCTTGATGAAGGGGTCACTTGCTCTGCTGTAGCCTCCCATTCAAGGCCCATATGAGAAAGCAATCGATGGACAACTCAGGTGCTGCAAATATGAGCTGATGCTTCTCATCTTCCTGTCTGTCTGTCTCTCTCTGTCCCTCTATTTCTCTTTATATCTCTCTCTCTCTAAAAAAAAAGGAAAGAAAAAGCCATCTCAAATTCTATATGATCTTTGACTATACAATGTGACATGTTATTCAGTTTTAATTAGTTGCCACCTAAACAGATCAGGAAAGCCACAATTTAACCAAGGTGACTCTCTAGAAATACAAAGTTATATATATGTAAAATAAAGACATCAATGCATTGTATTCCTCCAGCATTCCAACTTAAAGCTTTGAAAACAGCTGGGTTTCCTTGGTCTGGAAGAGGAGACAGGCAGGTAGGTTAGATCCTCTTCCTTGCTCTCTTTGTTCCTCCTCCGTCCTCCTCAGGCTGAAGCTTTGTTTCTCCCCAGTGCTCCAGGGAAGCCGAGTTGGCCAGCTGCCCCGCCCAGCGCAGGTGCAGCGTCAGCACCGCCCACGGCAGCCTGGGGCGCTCTGGGCCACGAGGGCAGCCAGCACATGGCAAGCACTTCCCTGCGTCAGCTCATTTCAGGCTCCCGCTGTGGCCTCAGGAACCCAACAAATTCCAAACAGATGCTTTTTCTGAAGATAAGGAAGAAAGGAAAGACTGATCCTGCTGAAAAACAAACAAAAAAGAGGAAAAAATAAAAAATACATCTGTGTATTGAAATCCAGCACGAGAAAAGGAATGCCAAAGTTTTCATTAGAAAATTTAAACACTTCTGGGCAGGCTCCTGATAATTTTATTCTCTTCCTTTTTTTTTCAGCTCCCTTATGCAAATGTATGCTTTAGTTGCTTTTTTGGGCTTTCTCTTTCCTTCTTCCCGAAGTCAACTTCACCTTAAACTAAAGTGAATATATATTAATTATATATCTATATTGATATATCTGTATAGATATCCGTGTATAAAATCAACTAGTGTGACTAGGACAGATGGACACACTGTTCCTTTTTCAGGTAAGCATTCAGCTGAGCTTTCTGACCCTTTACTCTGCACCAGGCTGGGGACCATCGGGGAGAGGCTGATGTGATGGAAAGGGTGCACATTGGAGCTGAGCATCTGTGGAGTGGAATCATGGCTCCCCATCACTGTTCACGAGTCCTTAGAAGTTTCTTCAGTAGAGATAAAGAATCTGCCATAGCAATTTGCTCCCAGACAAGCACTGAGAAGGACTTTGTTGTACAGGCTCCCCACCCCCACCTACCCCAGCCCTGAGTAAGAGCAATGTAACCACTGAGAAGGAAAGGTCAGACTAGATGGCCCCCAAGTCCCTGAATCCAGAGAGAGCTTTGCGAGAAACAAGACTGCTATTACCCAGTGTGTTCATTTGTTAAGACTGCTATACAAAATACCACAGGCTGGGGAGCTGAAAAGACAGAAATGAATCTTGTCACAGGTCTGGAGGCTGGAAGTCCATGATCATGGTGTTGGCAGGGTCAATTTCTGGGGAAGCATTTCTCCTTGGCTTGCTGACAGCCAGCTTCTGACTGTGACCTCACGTGGCCTTTCTTCAGCGTAGTGCTCTCCCGGTGTCTCTGTCTTTTGACAAAGACACCAGTCCCTTTGGATTAGAGCCTCACCCTTAGGACCTCATTTAACCTTAATTACCTCCATACAGAGGCTGTCTCCAAATACAGTCCAATTGGGGGTTAGGGCTTCTACATATGAATTTTGTGGGGACACAATTCAGTCTATGACACTCAAGAAAGCCCTTTATTCTATAACATATATGATGAACCGAAACCTAGTGATTAGTGTTTATTCATAGCCTTTCCGCCTCAATCTCACTCTCACTGTCTCAGTCACATGTGTGTGTACACACACACACACACACACACACCTACATACCTCACAGGCACGCAGATGGCCTTGGTGTCGTTACTTTGTCTCTACTTTTGAATTTTATACAAGATTTTCTGACTTTCATAATGCATGACTAGTGACTGATAATATTTTCCCAGGACAATGTTCTTCCTCATTGTACCAATATGATTGAATAAACTACAACAATAATAATAATGGTAATAGTTATTGAGTACCAAGGACTGTGCTTACTTCATTTCCTTAACATCCCATCTCACAGGTGAGATTAGCTGTGAGATAGGTAGCAACCTGCCTCAGGCTTTGTAGCTGCTCTATTCCATGCCGTCTGACTCAGCGCCAGAGCTCTGAACCTCTGTGAAATTGGACACAGTGACAGGACTCTGAGAGCCCTGACAAATTTCTTCCATCTTCATCTTGCAACTGAATTTGCAGTCTGTGCAATCCTGAGCCAATTTTCAGTCTGTCCCTGAGTGGGCGGAACACTGGGTAGGGTCTCACGCCTACACACCCTTAAAGTGCACTAGGCTGTTTACTTCCATCCGTGGTTACATGGCTCACTTGTAAGCTGCCACCTCCCTATCTGTCACCACATGGCCGGCCCCAGAAACACTGGGAAGATCAATAACACACTGTTACTGGGAGGAACTAAAAATGTAATTGGGAGATAGACGTATCCAATTATTTAAAATGCATCATGATGCCCGTGCTAGATGGATCAGGGTGATCACGTAGTAAGTTACATAATGTCCAATCTCTGGGTCGTACACCTGACACTAACACCATATTGTATGTCAACTATAATTGGAAAAAAAATTATTGAAAAAAAAATCCATCATGATGAACAAGGTACTTTATAGCGTCGGTTCAAATAGTTGAGGGGGGCCTAGTAAAGACAGGCGGAAGTACCTGGAAGGGCTCGTGCAAGAGTCCCTCACGGGTGAGCTTTGAGGCATAAATGAAAGGCGAACAGCACAAGGTGTTCCAGGTGGGAGCTCAGCATATTTTGTGCGATGCTATTGATGTCTAGCTGTGGTTTCTGTTCTGTAACACTTTAAAAGAGAAATAACACACCTCGGCCCCAGCCCCCCTGCATCCTCACTGCCCCAGCCAACGCCAATGCCCCCTGTCCTGCAGATGTGTCCTCCGGGTGACAACGAGGCACCAGGTGTGGGATAAGCAGACAGCTTGGCAAACCCAGGATGACGTAAATTATATATACAGCGATAACAACCCACCCCAAGACTTTCACTTTACTGAAATACGGTATACGAACTGATAACCATCAGAAATTAAAATATCACGTAACTGTATTATTGAGTCCACAGTGCGATTTGAGGTCAGATCAGAATGTGTCCTGCCATGACCTCTCCTGGGGGAGGGGGATGAAACGTCCGCCCACCCAGCCTGAAAGGCCTCTCTCTGGTTTATTCCCTTACGTCCCATCCGTCCCATCCGTTTGAGGTTCTTCAGGATCTGGCTTCATTGACAAACGAGGAATTTTATTTCAAACACCCAAACCTGCATCACTTCTAGCATAGCAAATAATCCTTTTTTCGAGGTCCCAGATTTTGTACTTTCTGACAACCTAGCAACAGCCCCTTGGCCACTCTTGACTGGGCTCAACAGATCTCTCTCTCCATCTATTTTTCTCAGTCTTTTCTCCGGTCTTGACGTTCATGGGAGCCATCTTTAGATAATGATACCTTTTCCACCTGGATCCCTCCCTTCCCCACTTCTGTCCTCACAACATCTTCCCAGCACTATCTCCAACTTGCTTGCCTCCTGCTGACCCAGCAGAAGCAACTGGTGCTGGGAAGAAAACAACAGCGACTTCCATAATGAGGCAAGTTTTTAACTCCCCTTTTCTTGCACCCTCCTTGTTTCCCAAACAGACATGTGTCTGGGCCTCTTCTGTGGCCAGCAGCCTCTGCAAGGGGTCACAGGGCGAGGCAGCATGGACAAGGCGGCGCATCAGGAAGCAGGGACAGCCAGGGGAGCACAGGGCAGGGTTTAGGCCAGGGGTAGTCAACCTTTTTATACCTACCGCCCACTTTTGTATCTCTGTTAGTAGTAAAATTTTCTAACCGCCCACCGGTTCCACAGTAATGGTGATTTATAAAGTAGGGAGGTAACTTTACTTTGTAAAATTTATAAAGCAGAGTTATAGCAAGTTAAAGCATATAATAATAATTACTTACCAAGTACCTTATGTTGGATTTTCACTAATTTTGGCAGAATAAATCTTTATAAAACAACTTACTATACTTAAACCTATCTTTTTATTTATACCAGCGGTTCTCAACCTGTGGATCGCAACCCTGGTGGGGGTCGAATGACCAAAACATAGGGGTCGCCTAAAGGCATCGGACCCACAGGTTGAGAACCGCTGATTTATACTTTGGTTGCTCCACTATCGCCCACCATGAAAGCTGGAACGCCCACTAGTGGGCGGCAGGGACCAGGTTGACTACCACTGGTTTAGGCAAAGTGGAACAGTGGAAAGTGAGAATGCAGGACATTTCCATGGAAATTAGTATGGAAAATGGACAGAAGGTAAAAAGACCTACTGAGAAATTGATTTAAAAGGCAACTAGTACGTGTAGGTGAGTGAAATCCATTCCAAAAAATAAGTGTTCAGGGATGACCTAAGAGAATATATAGGTTGACATCTGGACAGATATTGTTAGGAGGCAGAGACAGAAGTCAGAGAACAAGGCCAGCTGGCGGCAGTGTGCCACGTGGGAAGAGGAGAAGCAGGGAAGAGCTACCAATCCCGGGTCACACCTGAGCCAGGTGCTCTGAGCCGTGCTTCCCACACCTGGCTGATCATCAGACTCTTGGGGGAGATTTTAAAAAAGTGGAATGTGGCCCTTTCCTGGACTTATTCCATCTGAATCTCTAGATATGATGCCCAGGAATATGTATGTGTGTATATACAATTGTTTGTCATCTCAATTTCTTGAGATGCTTTTCAAGTGATTCAGATGACCAGTAATTTGGGGAATCAAATGCTCGTGTAATCTTTTCAATGAGCCAGTGAGGTAGGTTAAGAGACAGGGGCTTCTTCTTGATAATGAACTAAGGACTTCGTAAGAGCGGAGGTGGACTGAACTTTCTGCCTACTGGGTCCGGCGGTTAATGGAGTCACGGAGTGAAGAAGGCTCACTAAAGCGCAGCTTGTTGGGCTCCATCCGCTGCATGGGACGTACTCAGTCACTCTTGTTTGTGACTCTGCTCTGCTGGCTTTGGGCTGATCAGCTCTTTCTTAAACAGAATGTTCCATTAAACTGATCATCCTTTACAGATCAATGCTGGGCCATGGAAGGCATATGAGAAGCCATATGGTTTTATTATCATGAAAGTGAAAAGTTTGTCAAGATGGATTTTCACAGTAAGGGGAAGTGGGCGGTCAGAGTTCAGAGTCTGGGCTCGGATGTCAGACTTGTACATGATTCCTGGCTTTGCTGGTTGCTGCCCAGTGACCTTGGGCATTCCTTAACCTCCACAGGGCTCAGATTTCTGCTACATAAAATGGGGGCTAGCATACTTTCTGTTCCTAAATTGGTGTGAGGATTGAATGAGAGAAAATGCAAGAGGGAAAGAGCTTAGACCCGTGCCCAGAGACATGTTATGGGCTCGGTAGTAAGAAGACACATTCTTTCTTTCTTTTTTTTTTAGAAGATGCATTATTTCTTGAAGAACTCTCTAACACATTCCTTAATGCAGTGGTCCCCAACCTTTTTTGGGCCACGGACCGGTTTAATGTCAGAAAATATTTTCACAGACCGGCCTTTAGGGTGGGACGAATAAATGTATCACATGACCGAGACAAGCGTCAAGAGTGAGTCTTAGACAGATATAACAGAGGGAATCTGGTCATTTTTTAAAAATAAAACATCTTTCAGACTTAAATATAAATAAAATGGAAATAATGTAAGTTATTTATTCTTTCTCTGTGGACCGGTACCAAATGGCCCACGGACCGGTACCGGTCCACGGCCCAGGGATTGGGGACCACTGCCCTAATGTACAGTGGCAAATTCAAAGACCAGAGTAGATCGATCGCATAGTATAAGGGCACATGTCTGGTAAGTGGCAGATTCAGGTTTTAAATCTTGAGTTTAACTGATTTTAAGCCTGTGCTCTCCCTGCTGCTTGATAGTGTACATTGGTCACAGGAAATAAAGGATCACAAGTCAGAGGGTCACAGTGTGGTGGTCTGAGTGCCCAGAAGAAGATGAAGATATCCCCTGGACAGAATTGAAAAGGATGGACCACACAGAAAAAGGTGCAATTACTTCTACCATCCAGAGCAATTCAGACATTGAAGGAGATGACAACACGAGAGAATGTTGTCATCTCCTTCAATGACAAAAATAGAAACTACTGAGACGGTACCCAGTTCTTGGGAGGGTATAGGCTGTGACCGAGGACTTGGAAACATTTTCAAATATGAGAAAGACAAGTAGTGGAAGGAAAATATTCAATCTGAGATTCCAAGGGAACACATGGTAATATAAAAACGAACGGAAAAAGATAATCAGAATATACTGCTTTGCTCTGCGGTAAACAATAGTACCTATTTATAGCAATGTAACCGTGGCTTATTGATTTAAACCTAAAGAGTGATGTTGTTATATCAGGTAGATTGGGGGAAGAATATGGAAATAGTGTGCATAAATTCCATACTCGTCTATCATAGCAAAAAATCAATAGATAAATGCATACAATGGAGAAAAAAAAACAAGTGCTATGAATAGAAGCATATTACGTAGACTAGGGAGATAACAACACTGAGGAAGACATTCAAGGGTTAAAAATTATTGCCTCTTGTAGGAAAAGTTAAAGGAGCAGCACATGGGGGTGTAAAAGGATTTGCTTTTCATTAAAAACCTTTAGGTAGTTTTTGTGTTTTAAAGTCTCATCTTCCTATTTTTAAGTTAATAATTGAAATATATTACCCATTAAAAAGAGTTTCTGGATATTGCAGGATCCACATCAACTAGATTGCTACACTGATAGGAAGATCTAGATTGTTTCACCCTCTTTTTAAAGATTAGATGGCACCGTGTGTAATTTTACCATTCCGCCTTAGTTTAGTCTCGAAAAGAGTTCTATTGTTCAGAAAGAGCAAGTGGCATTTGGTTTGGGGGCCAAAGGAGAAGATGGGTGGGAAATCTTAGAATGAGAGAAGGGGGACTAACAAGTCCTATAAACCCGGAAAAGTAATTAACATCAAGAAACTCTAATGGTGATGATTAACAGTAATAGAGCCTTTACTGGGTACCAGGCACTACTCCAAGTTCTTGTATATAAATTAATGCAATCCTCATAACTCTAAATGAGGTGAGGAACAATGATTATCTCCATTTTACAAGTGGAAACACTGAGCGAGAGGGTGAAGTCATTTTTCTCAAGATGACATGGCCGGCAAGCAAGGGGCAAAGTCCAAGTCAGAAGCCACACCCTCTGTTTCCTGCAGTCTGAGCTCTTAGATGTGTACTCCAGACCCTCGGAGCATGCACACACATCTAGTGTCCGGGTTGAAATGGAAAACAGGAAAGCTCAGGACAGTGATTACCGGGTTGCAAATCGGTTGGGAAAGCTTCTTGTTTCCACATATTAGTGTTAGCTGGCTAGAATGCCACGTGCTTATACCAGTCGACAAAATGAGACGGATGGGGGGGGGGGTCCTCAATAAGTGTGCTGAATGCTAATTTTGTTCCAAAGTGCTGGCAAAGATTCTCTCCTTGAACTAACTCTAGTCCCTCCCCTGTGAGCCCTCTGCTGGACTAGTCCTGACCGTAGGCTTCCATTTATGTCATTGTAGCATCCAGTTTTATCAAGTCCTGCTACATCAGTTTAGCTTGAGTCCCTGCACCAACCCTCCTCTCCCCATATCTAATCACCCTCGATATCTGCTCAAACTTCCTCATTTCCCATAATCCTCCAGGTGGTGTCTGATCATTTGGGGCTGCTTTCAGCAATAATGTATTGAGTGGGTTTAGCAAGAATCTCTCTTCCTTGATGTTTCCTCCTGGTAATTTTCTATGGACAGACAGCCCCATCCCCACACTGTTTCTTGGCTATAAATCCTCCCTGTCCATGCTGTATTTGGAATGGAGCCCAGCTCCATAGTGAGGTCTCTTTCCCCCTATTGCAATAGTCCCCGAATAAAATCTATTTTTACTGCCTTAACTACCGCCCAGCTCTGGTTTTCTCTGACAGTGATCAATCCCTCGGCATCTGTGGGAGGCCATGTTATTAGGGGATTGTTGCTGAAGTGCTACCTAATATCACTTTAGAGGGCTTTGCTCATTTTGACCAGACAGCTCTTCCACACCCACGCCCCTGCCACAGGCCTCTGTCCGGCACTCCATCCCGCCTCCCTCCTCCCTTGCCACATCTCCCCAGAGCACTCAAGTGGGTCTCTGGAAACGAGAATCCCAAATCAGAAGCAGAGCAGGCTTCTGGAGGTAATAAAAGCCAATTTGACAAAAGTTTATAAAACAGGAACATGATCTTGTTCCTATAGTTAAGTAGCTACTTTATGGATTTTAAATATTTAAAATATTCTCAATAAATGCACTTGATGACCATTCTAGACCCAGGCTAATGCAAACATATATGATGTAAAGCTACCCAAGAAGCTACTTAGGGAAAAGTCCTTGTTATAATTAAAATAGATCAACTCTATACAACTCTATATCAAATACGATCACTAGGGAGATCGTTTTCAATAAATTTTTTTCTCTCCTATTCCTATTGCGTATTAATTTGTCTTATGGTTCACCTTTTTTGGGGTGGTTATATTTTCTTTCCAACTCCAAATTTTCCACTGATCTGTTTTTTTTTTAATATTTCTCCTAGTTTGTTTATAATTTCCAAAACAATTTTTAAATGTTTGTCATTTTTTAAAGCAATCTGTTCCTCTTTAATGAATTCAAATATCTCCTCACTCTCAGAAATTATTAAATACTATTATACTTAAGTTTTTCTACTTTCTTTATCTCTATACTTAAAATTTTTTTTCTATTTTTATGCTAAAGCAGTCCTTAAAATGATCTTTTGCTCATGCATATTTAAAATAGTTACTAAAAAGCCAGTCTGGGGGCAAGGCACATTCCATTTTTGGGGGGAGGGGGGTTATACTTTTAAATTTTTTGAAAATAATTTATCCTTATTATTTTGGTGGAGTTTTCATAGCAGGACACAGATAAACACATCTGATACCTGCCATGTTTATTTAGAAGTGCCATTCTTCACTCTCTCACTTTGGGCAGTAGGCTAATGGTGGTATCAAGTGAAATTCAAAATCTCATTAGTGTTTTTCTTAAGTTATTAATGCCACTATCAAAGAACAGGGCATACCGAATCTATTTTTTTTTCCCAAGCAAGTTTCTAGATGACTCAGACTAAAATTGGAGATCTATAAATTTATTTATCAGAGTCACTAAGTATTGAAAGCTAAATCCAATGTCATGTTGCACCGAAAAGAACATTAGATTAGAAGTTGTAAGTTTTTGGGTCAAGATATATCTTTGCTGTCTTGGACAAAAGACTTTTTCTCTTGGCCTCAGTAAAACACTGGCAATAAGATTAAATGGCTTTTAAGATTCATTCTAGACAATTGGTGATTCTATTAGGAACATTTAAATCCCTACTTGAATTCACCTCAAAAACTATTATCCAAAGTGTGAAATATGCATCATTGGTGGTCAAGGAAATAATGTTTAATGGTATAAGAATTAACATTTTAAATAATCACTATCTTTGTTTATATCATTAGAAATTTATTTATTTATTTGTATTTTTCTGAAGTGAAAAGCAGGAAGGTGGAGAGATGCACCCACATGCACCTGACTGGGATCTACCTGGCAAGCCCACTAGGGGGCGATGCTCTGCCCATCTAGGGTGTTGCTCCATTGCAACTGGAGCCATTCTAGCACCTGAGTTGGAGGCCATGGAGCTATTCTCAGTGCCCTGGCCAACTTTGCTCCAATGGAGCCTTGGCTGCAGGAGGGGAAGAGAGAGAGAAAGAAGGAGAGGGGGAAGGGTGGAGAAGCAGATGGGCACTTCTCCTGTGTTCCCTGGCTGGGATCAAACCTGGAACTTCCACACGCTGAGCTAATACTCTACCACTGAGACAACCGGCCAGGGTAGGAATTTATTTCAATTTCGTATCAGAGAAACAGGTTACTGGTACCACAAAACCGAAATTTTCTCTGTAAATAAATTTACTTGAACTTAAAGTCATGAGTTGATGTAAAGAAAATTCTGTAATATATAATAGGGCCCATAATATGTGGCTAGGGTAATCGTTAGGAAGGAGCGGGCAGATGAATGCATTTTGTGAAACATGGCCCTCTCATCCCATGTCCTTCTTGGATGTCTTGGCACACACATTCCTTCTCCGCTTTGCAAACCCTCTAGCGTGTCCAGCTCAGAGGTTGCTTGCTCACTGAACCCATTCAAGGTGGAAGAGGTTCACCTTCTGAAACAGTACAGCTCATTGTAACTGCTCCACTTACACAGACCAGAAACTGCATCTCATTCATTTTGAATCACGAGGACATTAAAGTACTTGGTTTGTAATGGATGCACAATCAATACTTGTTGGAAGAATAAACCAAATCAGTATATCGCTAAATATAATGGGCAAATGTTTCCTGTAATTGATTTCTTCTCGGCATGTTTCACTAACTGCATGTCAATGGACGGTCTTTGCCTTATTAGTTCCAGAATATAATGCCCACAAGCACCCCAAGCCAGAAGAACAGGCTTAATACGAGAGCTGAAAATAATAATAAGAAAAAAATAACCAGAAACAACTGGAAGCTTTTCAGATTAGTCATGCATCCCTGTAAGTTTGAGGGAGGAAAATTTCATTCATCACTGAATTCTGAAGTTTGAAGGCTCTGGGGCACTGGCCTCTTCCATAGAAATGGACATTATCTTCCGTTAGAACAATTTATATTCTGCAGGCTGTACAATATAAAATCTAAAGTGCACAGTAGTTTGAATTTACAAGACATTTCTACACACTTAATTTAATATTATCCTCACAATAATGCTTTGATGTGGATAGAACGGAACGGGAAAGTGAGGTTGGAAAAGTTAGTTAACTGGTTTTCCAACCGTTGTCGTGGAGCTGGTAGTTGGCTAGAGCATGAGTCAGCAAATTATGATATGAGGCTGGGGGACCCAAAGACAACTCCAGCCCACTTTTTTTTATCAATAAAGTTTTACTGTGACACCCACTCACTCCTATGAGGGGTTAACTCGAGTTTGCTGTTGAAGAAGAAATTGAGGCAAAGACATGGTTATTACCAGGCAGTGCCACACAGCTAGAAAGTGATGAATTCAAGAGAATTCACCCTGGGCATCTGACCCTGGGCATCCACAGCTGTGCAAGTGCTGGTTTTGGGGTCCAAATCCTGGCTCTACCTCTGTGACTTGGGGGAATTGGATCCTTCAATGTCTGGTAAACATACTCGACAAATGCTTAAAACAGGGATTGGCACATTAGAAGCACTCAAGAAAATTATTTTTATTAACAGTCAAAGCCTTTCATTATCCTGTTTTTTTTTTTTTCTGGTAGTAGACATCCCATCAGAGTTATGGGCTAGATGTTCTACATATGCAGTCTTATTTAAGTGTTGTAGTAACCAACTATTAATCTCATTTTAGTAGGAAAAAAAGTGGTGGTTCTGAAGGGTTATATAACTTGTCTTGTACCCTTGGTCTCTGGTTTTTAAGCCCATCTTCCCTATATTACTCCCTCTTAATTGAATCATTCCCCTGAAATGAATACAGTGCTTGAAAAACACCAACTAGTGAATGGACCATATCTTTTCCACTTGTTGACCAGCGAACCTATTAATCAACCATCATCAACGAGAGGTAGGTGCATTCATGGTCTCAAGCTCATGTTCAGCTTGCCTGCCTTGTTTTCTTTAAGCAAGCCCTTTCTGGAATCTGAAATGTGCTGTCCTTCCAACTCCCTTTATTGAAATTCTGTTTATTTTCTGAAGCTAGTTTCAAATAGCACTGAACCCCTAAAGACTTCTCTGATCACCAAAGACAGAAATAGCTGGTTCTCTTCTGAATCTAATAGTGTTTTGTTTGCACCATGCTTATGTTTATATGATATATGCTGACTTATAGCACTATTTTCATACATGCCTTAAAGTACCCTCAGAATTTGGTAACTTTAAACCTTAGAGGAAGGTGGTATATTTAGCTCTCCAATGAAATATACTGGAATGCTTCTTTAAAAAAAAATTAAATTATTACTTTGAACGCACTTATAAAGATATTTCCTCTGCAGTTTCTTGTCTTGTATTATTAAACAATAGGCACTCAATAACTATTTACACACTCTAGATCTCAAGTTCTTTTTATAATGCCAACTTCATGTTTTCATTAGCTCAGTGCAATTAATTTAAAAACAACAAAATAAATATAAATGGCATAAACAGAACAGATTGTTTATTAACACCTTATCTCTGTGTTCCTCATTTGAAAATGTCTATCTCTAATTCACTTTACATTCTATGTTAGTAGCTTAAATATATTTCAAGTTCTTTTAAAAAAATAAAAATGACTTCAGATAAATTTCAGCCCACTTTTGCAATACTTATAATATGTGTGATCTATCATTCAAAGTGAGTCCTTTCAAGAAAAAAGAGCAGGGTAATCTATTCATTTGTGTTCCTCCCTTATCAGCAATCTCTGTACGTCTCAACTTAGTTTTGCAGGCTCTGCTTTGTTTTTGATTTGATTGGCCTAATATCATTCTTAATTGGAAAGGGAGAGAGAATGCCACAACAGTAAAACATCACCTACTTAAATGAACATTACAGGGGTAGGTGAGGCAGTATGAGAGGAACAGTCAGGTTGAATCAGTGAAAAGTTGTATTAGAGAACATTTTCTTTAAACAAATACACGGTTTCAAGTATATACATTGCCAACTCACTGAGAACAGAGTAGTTCTCAAGCGGAGGCTCTAATGCCGAGTTTTAATTAAAAGTATGCATGTGCATGAGGATATTTTAATCTAAAAGTTATTCACATTTTTAAGTTTATTCTTAAAATGGAATTTGGTAACCTTCTTATGAAAGCACAGAACTGTCTCCTACCCCCAGATACTACATTGTAAAAATCTCTAGGATGAATAGAGGCTAGAGGTCGATTTAGTCACCAATGGTCAATGATTTGATCCGTCATGCCTCTGTAAGAGAGCCTCCCTAAAAGCATAAAAATGGAAGAGGTCTGGAGAGCTTCTGGGTTTGATGGACATGTGGAGATTTGGGGAGAATGGTTAGCTCAGAGAGGAGGGGGAAGCTCCACACTCCTTCTCCATCTAAGCCTCCCTGTGCGTCTCCTCCACCTAGCTGTTCTTGGCTTCTGTCCTTGCATAATAAATCAGTGATCTAGTAAGTAAAAATATTCCTGAGTTCTGTGAGCCATTCCAGGAAGTTAAACCTAAGAGTGGGACTGCTGGACCCTCCAGTCGACAGTCACTCAATCAGAAGCATAAATAATAATCTGGACTGGTGACTGGAATTGGGGTACAGTAAGAGACAGTCTTGTAGAATTGATCCCCGAACCTCTGGAATCTGATGCTGTCTCCGAGTAGATAGTTTCAGAACCGAGTTGAATTATGGGATACTTAGCTAGTGTCTGAGAATGGCTTGCTGGTATGGGAACCCTTACCTCTCCTACAACTGGATTTGAGGACAGGACCTGTTAATTCCCAATGTGCATAATACATATGCTTATATTCACAATTTTAAACATGTCCCAATAGTATAAAGAGACTGTCCTATGTATATTCAGAAGCGCATTTGCCCTCTTCTAAAAGGGGCAAATTCCAAGGTCTCTTCCAGGGCCATGTCTTAGATTTCTGGACAGTACGTTGTTCTTAGATATGTGCAGATGTACGGTATTTCCTAATTATGGAAGAAGTGATGCTTACATTACACATTTAGGCAACCTCACATACCCAGGAAAGAGGGTAGAATGAATGGATAACAACTGACTACAGAAGACATTTCCCTTTTGGAGATAAGAGGACGGAAACAAGGCCCATGGTCACTGTCCCCGGTATATGTGTCATCATATTCTGTTGCCACATCTGAGAGGAGCTTTGGGGAGCATTTCTCTGGAAGATACCTGATAATATTTATAAGGGGTCCAAAGTGTTTGCATAAATATTTGTTGAGTGAGTGCCTAAATAAATAAAAAAAAATACCAAAGTATGGTAGAACCTGTGATATTTATCCAATGAATTACTGAGCTTGCTGAATTATCATCTACCATTACTGAGTCACAGAATTACTCCCATGGAGAACACCGACCCCACATTTTAGGATTTTTTCTTTTGATTTGATAGATCCTTTTAAAACCAAACTGAGCTAAACGTACTGTACTTGTTCCGTTGATTGTTAAGTATTCTGTTTTTTCAACATATTGTGGGAGTTCACAGAATGCTCACCAGGCTGCTGGAGTTTGCCAATTAAAGCCCACATTGAAACATTATGAAAAAGAACAGTTTATCGCAATCGCAGATACTGTACATAACATAGCAATTTGCTTCTTGAAAGCTAATTACAAAAGTTGTTTGAAATAATCAGACCCTTATTCAGCAGCTCAGGGATGAGAACAGCTGTACAAATACTCACTAGCCCGGTGATGGCAAGAGAGTAGGGTGGAAAAAAATAGGTTAGTTAAGAGTCAAACACAGAGTGCAAAAATACAACGGAGATGAATTCCCTTACCTCTTTTTAGTGATTGTAATAAACATTCAAGGATGCAATGTTCCAGGTTTTCAGCATAATACTGAAAGACACTTCTGACATGACAATGGATTTCTTTTTTTATTTTATTTTTCTTAAGTGAGAAGTGGGAAAGCAGAGTGACATACTCCCACATGTGCCCTGACTGGGAACCACCTGGCATGCTACCTACCGGGAGATGCTCTGTCCTTCTGAGGCTGCTGCTCTGTTGCTTGGCAACTGAGCTATTTTTAGCTCCTGAAGTGAGGCCATGGAGCCATCCTCAGTGCTGGGGGCCAACTTGCTCCAACTGAGCCATGACTTAGGGAAGAGGAGAGAGATAGAAAGAGATAGGAGAGGGGGAGGGTGGAGAAGCAGATTGTCGCTTCTCCTGTGTGCCCTAACCAGGAATCAAACCCAGAACATCCATAAGCCAGGCCAACTCTCTACCACTGGGCCAACCGCCAGGGCCAGACAATGGATTGTATTAAAAGCATAAAGTTTTTGCCTGACCTGTGGTGGTGCAGTGGATAAAGCGTCGACCTGGAAATGCTGAGGTCACCGGTTCAAAACCCTGGACTTGCCTGGTCAAGGCACATATGGGAGTTGATGCTTCCAGCTCCTACTCCCCTTCTCTCTCTCTGTCTCTTCTCTGTCTCTCTCTCTCTCTCTCTCTCTCTCTCTCCCTCTCCTCTCTAAAATGAATAAATAAAAAATTTTAAAAAAAGCATAAAGTTTTGAGTATCTATAATGGCATTTAAACTTCCTGGAATTCTCATACTCACAGGAAACTCACATAGCACATTGAATCATGTTAATTTTCTCCAGACAAAGGGGGTAGAATATGTACCAACAGAACAGATGGTGTTTAAAGTTCAACACCCTCACTCAACGGAGTAACTTGACATGATAATATAATGTGAGTAAACTACTCCATTGTTTGCAAGGCCATTTGTAAGTGTAAGAAAGACTATTCTACGCGGAGGTGACATTTTTTATTTTTTCAGGGACCTGTTCCCAGGAAAGTATGTTTCTTGACTGAGTGAGCAACAAGACTTCCAGAATATAATTTCATCACTTCCTCTAACCACGAGATGAGGCCCGTAGCGTCATGGAATAATTACATTTTTACAATCCAAACCATGTGACTTCTAGGATCAAATGCAGCCACGGTATGACCCTTTCAGCCAGCAAGCATCTCAGCCCACCAGATGGCCAGTCAGAGACTTCACAAACATAGCAAGAAGCCCTTAATTTATATTGCCTCTTCTGACCAACAACAAAGCCAGTTCCTCCACTTCACAAAAAAGGGTTCCTATTGTTCAAGGAAATTTATTTATTTTCTTAAAAGAGAAAGTTATCAGGGCAAGAGAAAAATAAGGCTATTTGTTGAGTTAAAAGAGCCCAATGGAGTTATAAATATATATGCGTGTGGCATAGATAATCTCTACTAAGCTTCACTTCTTTAAACTTCTCGACTTACATTTGTAATAAATCCTGGCCAGTCCTAATTAAACTGGGATTCGGGATCACTAGTATTTTATCTTTTACTGAACTTTTAACAGCTGCTTCATTATTCACCAGAGTGGGCGGAATACACGTGTACACGGTAGACAGCAATACCATATTTATTATCTTCTTTGTGGTGGAATGTTTTTGCACAGTTTGGTTTTTTTTACAGCCCCAAATTAGAGTTGCTTTCAGTATTTAGCACATGACTGAGCATACAGGATATCATGACTTTTGCTGATGGATTAAAAATCAAAGAAAATATCTATTTAGTTTGAGGCTACAACCCATGGTATTTTGGCCATTTGACTAGAAGGATCTGAAAGTCTCATGCTCATTAAGAAAATATTTTCTTTCTCAATATGGGATTAGTCTTAGTCTGCTTGAGTGGCCATAAAAAAAAAAATACCAGAGACCAGGGGGCTTACATAATAGAAATAAAATTTCTCACAGGTCTGGACACTGGGAAGTCCAAGATCAAGGTGCAGGCTGATTTGGGATCTAAAGAGACTCTTCCTGGCTTGCAGACAGCCACCTTCTTGCTGTCTTCACATGGCAGAGAGAGAGAGAGAGAGAGAGAGAGAGCTAGTATCTGCTTATATAAGGATATTAATCCTATGAGATTACAGGGTCACCTTTATAACTCCAGGTACCTTAATTATGTCCTTACTCCAAACACAGTTCAATTGAGAGTTAAGCATCCATATGAATTTTAGGAGGATGTGATTCAGTCCACAGTAACTACGTAGTCTGAAAATGATTAATGAGAGTTTTAAGTCAATGTACTTATACTTTAAGGACTACTGGATAAGAGTTTAAATAAAAAACAAGAACTGAGAGTCCTATTGCTCACACTGGCAAGGATATTGAAAAGAAGGTCGGATTAGAGCAGGGGTCCCCAAACTTTTTACACAGGGGGCCAGTTCACTGACCCTCAGACTGTTGGAGGGCTCGACTATAAAAAAAACTATGAACAAATCCCTATGCACACTGCACATATCTTATTTTAAAGTAAAAAAACAAAACGGGAACAAATACAATATTTAAAATAAAGAACAAGTAAATTTAAATCAACAAACTGACCAGTATTTCAATGGGAACTATGCTCCTCTCACTGACCACCAATGAAAAAGGTGCCCCTTCCAGAAGTGCAGCGGGGCCAGATAAATGGCCTCAAGGGGCCGCATGCGGCCCGCGGGCCGTAGTTTGGGGACCCCTGGATTAGAGGATGCCAACCCAGGCGTCCAAAAGCCCTGGAGGCCCTTTCCACTCGAGCTTTTTAAAGATAATAGATGTTATTGTCCATCGGACTCAAGGCTTCTCAGGAGCCCTCGAACCTGCTTGATTCACGCTTGGACATGCTCTTGGGGGAAGGGAAGAATGACCCATAGGAAGAGGTTTCCTTCTATAAGAAGAGGCAGCATTTTCCCCAACGGAAAAGGTTGGAAATTCAAACAGAGAGATTTAAGGTACTACTTGGGGAATGTGCTGGCATCTTGAGGGTGTGGGAGGTATTTTAGAGTGGAGAACAGAATTTACATTTTTACCTTCCTTAACCTTAGAGTTGTAAGGGGAAGTCCAACTTAGCTAGAAGTTCAACCTTTTCCCTCCTGTTGTAATTCTCTTTTGAAATTGTGTTTACTTTTTAGTAGAGCAAGTCCCATGTTCTCCAGGCTGATGTTCTGATGGTACACAATGTTATCATGGTCATACTTGCCGAGATATTTAAATTCTTCTTCCCTGGGCTGCCCTGAGATTCCCTAAACGTTCCTTTGCCCAAGCATTGCAGTCACTCTGGAATGTCCCGAGGGCCCCCGACCTCTTCTGGACCCAGCAAGTAAACGGCTGACTGTGGGTGTGTCAGGGAGCCTCCAGGACCCTAGCCTAGGAATAAAGACCCTCATCCTTCCTCACAGGTCCATGT
Organism: Saccopteryx bilineata; assembly: GCF_036850765.1. Classification (NCBI taxonomy): domain Eukaryota; kingdom Metazoa; phylum Chordata; class Mammalia; order Chiroptera; family Emballonuridae; genus Saccopteryx; species Saccopteryx bilineata. The sequence continues at coordinate 344,712,023 of NC_089491.1, forward strand.
TCCTGCAGTGCCCTTTGTTACATATTTGAATATCACCCCATCTTGCACCCACACGCACCAATGTACTAATCCTGGTGATTGTGAAGGAACAAAAGGGCAAGAAGGAAAGAGAGATTATTGTCCCCTCATCTCTTTTCAAAGTTTACTGGCGACAGCCACAACCTTATCAAGCTGGCCGCCCCTGTCAGGTCATGGTTACATTGACCTCAGAAGATTAATCATTTCTATTATTTAATCGGGAGCTGAAAGAAAGACCCATAAAGCTAAACAACACTCCAGAGAAAACAGATGCAAGAAAGATACCTTTTTGCTTACCCCTTAAATTAGAAGGCAGAGAGAAGCATACTCCTGGGTTATATTAAACAAAGCTGGATAAATACATAGGCATGCAGAAATCATGCGGGTTAGCAATGAGTTGAATGGTGGGGTGGATGTATTTACAGCTCTGCTTTCCTGGGGGTCTCTGTCCAGTGTCTGATTTTCAGCATGGGAGATCTGGGAGTGCTTGTGTGGGTTTGGGTAGCCTCCCTCCACGGGAAGCATCAGGGGGAAGTTGCTGGAGTGTTCTCACTTGATGTTACAGAAAGATTGGGAACAGTATCTTAAGATTTGCTGGTTATGAATAAGCTGCTCAGAACACTGTGGTCACCCAAAGCTACCGCACTGCTTTGAGTCACAAAGAATTGTTTACTGTGTTAGTTACATCTTTTACTATTTTCTCTTTATCTAGATGCAGTACACATGCCTCAGATTCAAATAATAGTATATCTGGAAGAAAATGAGACTTTATTCAAACTCCCTAATTTTTGAGATGGAGAAACCGTTGAAGTCAAAGGGCTTAAAAAGTCACATTTTCTGAAACTAGATACAGTGTTGTTTCTATGGTTGCAACATACGGTTATTTCCTATGATTGTTTAGATTAAAAGGTAATAGACTATGAACAGTACCATTCTATTTTACAAGGTCAGAAGCACCATTCACATTGATACATGAATAAGGTTGATTAATAATTGATTTTTCCAAAGTATCAGTTGAACACCCACTGTGTACCGGGCACCGTGATTGGCAGGGTGTATAGTCACCTTCATAAGTCATGCACAGAAAGTATAAATTATGTGAAGAAGGCGGCAGGTCACGGTGGCCTTCAAGGTAGAACTGGAACCCATTTCTGGGTTTAATCATGCATTCTCCACCACTGAGCTAGATACACCTGCACAACACTCCCCACTCTGGCTAACTCATTCTGGTAATGCTTGAAACTTGCCCTTAAAATTGTGGTTCCCACCCTTGCCTTATGATTCTCTGCTCCCCTGTCTCTTTCTCTATTTGCATGACTTTCCAAGGATCTGGGAATACACTGATGAAGAAAGTATAAACTCCCTGACTTCATGGAGGTTAGTTACATGAAGCGTCACAGGGGAAGGATTCATGAAACAATTATTTAATTACTGCCGCCAGTTATTCTATAAAGCACAGGGTGAGATCAAGCTTTTGCTACCCTCAGAGTTACACTAGGTCCAGAAGGTGACAGCCTAGAAGGTGAACACATACTAGATTCCAAAGGCATGGCATAAAAAAATGAATATAAGCTAGCTTGCTAATAATTTTATTATATGTCAAAAAATGATACTATTCTGGCTAGGTTGGGCTAAGTAAAATGTGTTATTAAAATTAATTTTACCTGTTTCTGTTTCCTTTTACTTTTTTTAATGTGGTTCTTAGAAAAGTCAAAGCGACATGTACGACTCACATTATGTTTTTATTGGATGGCACTGAATTCTATAATAATACAATCCCATTTGAAAATTGTCCCCAGGCTACCTTTACTGATTTATCTGTTCTAATATGTTACCCGCAGTTAACAAGAGGTGAGGAGACTTCTCCAAAGAAATTATATCAGGCAAGGCAAGAGTGGGCAGTATTTTGAATGTCAGAAAGTTCCCCTTCCAGTCTTACAATAAAGGAGAGAATATCCCCTCACTTAGTCCTGATGGTATCATGACACCATTTCTTGTCTTAAATGAACAATAACTAATAGAAACGCATAAGCCGCCCCCTCTCCTATTTCTCTCCTCTACTTGCATTATCCCTCTTCACCGGGGACGTTCTGTTCACAGAAAATGTGCCTTAGGTTCCTATTAGGCATTTGTTTAAAAGGTCTCTGGGTACAAAAAGTGCACCGCAGGTAACACTAACTGACTCTACTGTTGTGGTTGATTAGCCTCTCAGAAAAATAATGCCAGTCCTCAAAAGAGCAAAGGGAAACACTTTGTCCCTGTATTCAAATCACCGCCATTGTCAAAGTCAGGTAGCCCGCTGTCCCCACTCCGCCCACGTGGTGCTCCTTCTGTCTCTAAGCAGGTGTCAAGGGTACACATGGCCAGGCCTTGAGGTTGCAACAGTGAAAGGAATTGTAAGTCATCAATACCTACGCGGACATGAACGAACTATCCCATGTACTTGTTTCTACTTCAGCTATTTTAATTCCGAATCCTATTACACTGAGGTAATAGGATTCTTTCCTCCTTTACCTGAATCTGTCCCTCTTTCCAATTTCTTAAGTTCAGACCCAAAGAAATCTTTCTGTTAGCAGTGACTGTGTCATTTTTATCTGTCTGTCTGTCTGTTTGATTTGAGTAAAAGATAAGCTCTGATAAACAGTTTTCCTAGAGACTTTAGGCACTTTTATGTAAATATCAACTTTTCTCCCCAGACACATGCCAATTCCAGCATCACTATCCAGAATGTAAGACATTCAAGTGTTCGAAGGGGAAATTTCCCCTTTTTGATGGCCGGAGTGGTGACGTTTCCCTGGTGGATTGAGAGAGGGAATTTAGATCTAGATCGCCGATTCCATTTAGAGACAATTCTGTTTGGAAAAAGTCAATGCGAGGTGTGGACATGGAGCGGGGGTTAAGGGCAGGAGCAGGTGAAGAGAAGGTGGGCAGGGAGGATGGCGGGTGGGAAGGAGAAATGGGGGGCGGGGCAGTGGGGAAGGAAGGCGGGCCAGCTGTCGGGGATGGTCCAGTCAGAGGCCAGAGGGAAAGGGGAGAGACTGACAAGCAGCTGGAATGTGGAGAAAAGGAAAGGGATGGGAAAAGGGAGAGTGCAAAGGAGAGACCAGAGAAGGGAGAAATAGAGGGAAAGGGAGGGGATGTGTTGGGGGAGGGGGTACAGGACGATTGGGCTTCCTGTGGTTTAAGCTGTTTTCTAAAGTGCAGGGTGGTAACTTGGAAAAGGGATTCAGGAGGGGAGATGAGAACAATACCACATAGGCCTTTATTATTGTAATGTTGTTGCTAAACTGACAGATAGGCTTTTCCAATTATCAAATGACTCATGCTTGCTTGTTCCTTGCTTCTGATTTATGTGCCACAGTGATGAATCGCCTCACATCACTGGGAGTCTAACGAATGCCACTTTTTTGGTTTCTTTTGTGCTTTAATTACAAAAAAAAAAAAAAAAAAAAAAAATGCTTCCCTCCTGCCTTCCCACAGCGAAAGAAGAACGGGCAAGAAGTCCAGCACCAGGTGGTGTTGAGCAGTGATCTGGTCTCTGCCTGAGAGTTATTCAGGAATTCCCAGACCTTTAAAAAGAGGTCATTTTTCTGACTGGGGGTGGGGGAGCTCAGGTCTTCTGTGCTGTGGCTGCCACCACTGCTGAGGTTGCTTGTGGTCCTAGCATGACCTGGGAGTGAGCTGGATGCCCACCATCAGTCTGTCACCATGGTTCAGTGCCACCGCAGCGCCCCGTACCCAGCAAGTCGGCCGGTTCTGTTCCTAAACATAGGCCTGGGGCCCAGCATAGGATCCCTCGGTAGCTCCCAGCACTTAGAGGTATCATCACTGCCACCGTGAAACCCTCTACCCTCTAATTCCCAGGACCCTCCTCCTGACCCCAGGGGTTCACCCAGGACGGCTGCCTGTTGTCTTTCTACCTTCCCTTCCTCGGATAAAAATATAACAAAACTGCAAGTTTCATCGGATACATTCCTCCCTCAACAGAGCTAAATGGCTAATCAACTAGTATTAGGTTTCTTAAGAAGCCGGGTTTCAGGCCCTAGTCAACACAAAAGGGCCTGTTTACACCTTTTTTCATCTGTCCAGAGGGATTAGTATTTAGGAACAAAACACTTTGTAACTCTCCCAGGAGGAAGTTAAGTTTTCCTCCACTCCAGAGAAATCTAAAGCAGTGGAAATACAAAGCCAAATAATGATTGAATAGGCTACTCTTCTGTAATATTTTTTTGTTACATGAACAAAATGTTTTATATAAGTTCTAATGATTTAATGCTAAAAATCCTGCAAATGCATTTTATTTTATTTTTTGATGAAAGAACTAAAGGTTCAGAGAAGTTAAATAGCTTGTTGAAGATCACACCAACAGTAAATAATGGAGTTTGCACTCAAGCTCAGGTTGGCCCTCAGAGCCCACCCCAGTTGTACAACATCATACATCAAGGTGTACTTAAGCCAGGTGAAATCCAGGTAAACTCTGTGCATTTGAAAGTCTAATGTTGCAAAGAACAAAGTTAAAACAATTGGGAATTATAAGCATATAAATTAGAGGTCTAGTTAAGCTTAGAAACTGATGAAAAAGCAAATCCATTTCTTCTTATACCAACTAGAAATCTCTGAGAAACTGTTTTGTTTTAAAAATTCACTTGAATCTATTTAAAGATAAAAATAACAGGTAAAAACCCAAATGTTTAAAAAAGGGCCATAGGTTAATGTGAGATGGTCTCTGCCCAAGGCATATACAGGACCATGTTGATGTTTCTGTCTGTCTGTCTCTCCCTTCTCTCTCTAAAATCAATAGATAAGTTTGAAATAAGATAAAATAATAAAACAAATGCTGCAATAACAAACACCTGAAAAAAATAAGTAGAATTTCAAATAAACAGGCAAAAAAAATAAAGAAAAATTTTATAAAGAAAATAGATATCATGTAATCAGGTCCATAAAAATATATTTGAATGAGGCCCTGGCTGGTTTGCTCAGTGGTACAGCATTGGCCCAGTGTGTGGTTATACTGAGTTTGATTCCCTGTCAGGGCACACAGGAGAAGTGACTATCTGCTTCTCTAACCCTCTCCCCCTTCTCTTTCTTTCTCTTTCTTCTCCTCCCACAACCATGGCTCGATTGGCTCGAATACATCAGCCCCCGGTGCTGAGGATGGCTCTGTGGAGCCTCTACCTCAGACACTAAAAATAGCTTGGTACGAGCATGGCCCCACATGGGCAGAGTACTGGCCCCAGACAGGGGTTGCCAGGTGGATCCTGTCTGTCTCTCTATCTTCCCTCCTATCACTTGGAAAAGAAGAAAAAAAAAATTTGAATGTTTGAGACATATTAACAGAGCATGAATAATTAGTAAAATTATTTTTTTTAGTATAAGGGAAAAAGACATTCTGTTTTTTTCTTTTTTGGAGGTGGGGGACTCCTAGAAGATTTACCTGGAAGCTATTTGTTAATGTGACCCGATTAAAAAAATTGTAATAGAATAGAACTGTTAAGACACTGCCACAAATTTAACATCTCCCCATCACAAACATTCCTGCAAATACAGTTTAGAGTTTCTCTGCCAACCCACTGCCCACATTTTCCACACCCACCATTTTTGTAAATCAATGAGTTAATTACCTGTTTCCTGTGCCACTTAACACAGGTATAGATTTATATTTATTCATGAAGTTACAGTATTTAATTGATAAGTTCTTCCTCACCATATGGTAAGTCCCAAGGTGGTGAGCATTTTATTTGGTTTTGTTCACAACTGGAGTTCCAATACCTTCCATAGTTCCCACACTTCGAGTAACTATAACATGAAGTCAAAACGTAGGTTTTTAACCTAGTTTAAAATACCTACTATGGTGATCAGAACAAAAATAAACCCATAGATAATAACAAGTGTTGACAGGGATGTGGTTAAATCGAAATGCTCATACAATGCTGGTAGAAATGTAAAAGGGTATAGCCACTTTGGAAAGCCTAGAACTTCCTCATAAAATTAAAGAGAGTTATTATATGATCTAGAAGTTTCACTCCTAGGTATATAATCAAGAGGAATAAAAACATATGTCCACACACACAAAAAATTGTATATGTGTTTAACACAGCATTATTCGTAATACCCAAAAGGTGGAGACCATCTGCATGTCCATGAATGGATTAATGGAGAAATAAAATGGGGTCTATCTATGCAATGGAATATTATTCAGCTATGAAAAGTAAAAGAAGTACAGACATATGCTGCAACTTGGATGAACCTTGGAGACATCGCAGTAAGTGAGAAAAGCCAGATGCAAAAGTCCATGTTACTTGATTCCACTCATATGAAAGTCCAGATAGGAAAATCTACAGACAGAGAGAAGACTAGTTATTGCTTAGTGTTGGGGAGAGGGTTTGGAAGGGGTGATAGCTAAAAATTATGGAATGTCTTCTTGAGGTGATTAAAATGTTATAAAATAGATTGTGTGAGCACTGCACAAGTCCATGAATATGGTAGAAACCACTGAATTGCACACTTTAAATGAGAGAATTGTATGAGATCTGGATTATATCTCAACAAAGCTGTTTAAATAAAACAACTGGGTGTTGCATCCTCTCAGAGCCGCTCAGTCTTGATGTGATGCAGAACACAGTAAGGCAATCCAATGTCAAGAACATGGGCTTGAGGTCAATGAATAGGCACTGGGCTCCGGCAGTCACTGAACATCTCTGAGCCTCAGGGTCTCCATTTGTAAAGTATAAAATAAAGCAATAAGAACTCCCTTATAGAGTCTCTGGGACTGTTCTGGATAATAAATATTAAGTACTGGGTCAACAGTAGATGTACAATGGTATCATTTACAACTGCCTATCTCATTCTCAGTTGAAGAAAAAGAAATATTCACTCACAACAGAGTTCACAGTGCAAAAAAAGGTCAACTTTCCAAGAAACACATTTGAATATTTCAGAGAAGTTATGTCAAAACAATGTTCCATATTTCCCAGTTCTGTTTCAGAGAATGTACATCAGAACCGGATTTGCCACTTGGCAGAGGATCCTTGTCACTGGCTTGGTTTTCTGTGCAGACAGTTGTGTTTCTATTTGTACCAAAGTGTTCTGTTCTGCATTACTTCTAACAGTGCAAAATTGGAAATATCCTATGTGCCCCTAAATAGGGGGAAAGCTAAGTAAATTATCTTCCTGTTTAATAATTATACACTCATTTCATAGATATTTTTTGGTAGAAATTTTTAGAAAGAAAAGTGAACAAGATATTTAAGAGAAAAAACAGAACAATAAATATAAACACATATATAGCAAATACTATACTACAGCCTTTGAAAAGTACATATTGATAGATTTTTTTAAAAAAAAGAAGTTTGGAGAAGAACAATATCAAATAGTTGTGGTTTGGTTATGTTGTGGAGAGAATGGCTGCTTCTTATTTTAAAAATTTTACATTGTTTTAAGTTGGTTTAATAAGCTACAGAAACTGTAATAGGTTAAAAATACCTACTCCTGCTTGGCCTCAATTTTATGGACTCTATTAAGAGAGATAAAACAAAATTTAATTATAAAGGAAGCCAGTTGGGCAGTATTGACAAAACTCCTACCTCTTAGGAAAGGAGCTTTCTTAAGGGTAATAGTTTATACTCAACACCATACTGAACAGACATTTTTAAGGTTTGATGAATGATGTCTGCAAGTCTACTAATTAGCTGTGTCCCCTTAAGCAAGCCATTTAACCTCTAAGGGTCTCAATTCCATTATTTGTAAGATAAGAGATTTAAGAGAAAGAGAGAAGCATATGTGACATATGAAGATGTGGATGTCAGTGGCTTGAGTAGAAAAAATCTGCCATCTTTAGTTCTCAGGGAAAAACACGTGTCTTATAAAACGATGTCATTTTCCTTGCATACTGAAAAAACACAGTGTTCCGTGACCAGGGTCACATCCTGAGATGAGGTGATCCTGACTGTTATTTTTGTCACTCCTAAAGGACTGCTGCTTCTTGTCCTCTATACTGAGGACACTATTTAAAGAGATTAAAAGGTAATTATAAAGGAAGGTGAACAGTAGAACCACCCTAAAAGACATAACAAAGAAATAACTCTGTGACATGCTGTTGCATATAATATTTCTTGTAATAAAAAGCAGTTATTCATTTCATTTGCCTAAATATGATGCTGTATTAGATAGAATTAGGCAGATTCTCTTTCCTATGGTAAGTTACAATTTAAGAAGTTTAAGGCATCACTTTGTAAAAGATCAATCACTCTTCCAAGAGTCACAGGAACAAATCCAATGAAGATAGACCATATGTTTATTTAACTAATAAGTTGATATGTTAATAAATAATGAAGTTCTCTTTATATTCCTGCTTCTGTTACACTCTACTTGGATAGGCAGGTAAATTTGTTTTAATCAGTTAAGACGGGACAATTAACTTATTTGAACAAATGTCTTAACTGAACTGAAAAGTACACTCTACCAGCCTTTACGGTCAGATTAATTCAATGTTTACATATTAGGATTCCATAATAATATACCCCTTATTCCGAGGTGAGTGTGTGTGTGTGTGTGTGTGTGTGTGAGTGATATCAGATATAGTGTTATTTCTAGGCAGTAGTTCAAGTCCTCCAAGGTCTTAGTTTGAGAACCTGAATAAAGGTCTTCTCAATAAAGGCGAACAGTCAGGACTTTCAGGTGACGTTTTAAGTGACCATAGTCCTACTCTTAAAAAAGTCTCTGAATGAAAAAGGAGAATGAGATTTAGACATAAGTTGGTGATGCCTGAGTCCATCCCTAAGTCAGACACAAGCTTGTCGATATCACCTCTACGTCAGCCGCCAGGTTCTGTGCAGTGGCTGTCTGTCTGGAATCCTGGCTACACACCCTCTTCTAGGCAAGCTTTTCTTTTTGTGATTGACATGCATTTAAAATTCTTTTTTTTGTCTTTCTTCCTTTCACCCGATTTTCATCAGCTCTGATCTACCTCTTCTCTGACATGTTGATGTTGAGTCAGAGAGAGGGATAGATAGGGACAGACAGACTGGAAAGGAGAGAGATGAGAAGCATCAATCATTAGTTTTTTGTTGCTTGATGCAACACCTTAATTGTTCATTGAATGCTTTCTCATATGTGCCTTGACTGCGGGCCTTCAGCAGACCGAGCAACCCCTTGCTTGAGCCAGCGACCTTGGGCTCAAGCTGGTGAGCTTTTGCTCAAACCAGATGAGCCCTCGCTCAAGCTGACGACCTCGGGGTCTCGAACCTGGGTCTTCCACATCCCAGTCCGACGCTCTATCCACTACACCACCGCCCGGTCAAGCTGTTGAGCATCTTTGTGCCAAAGAGCAGAACAGTGTTCAAGCCAGACACATTCACTCTCTCCTGGACCTTGCCGGTGAGAAGGGCAAAACCAAACTAGTCAACGAGCAATGTCAATTCGTCAATTCCTGTCATTGTGGGCGACGGGATTTGTGTCTGCTTCATGGGGATCAGGAGTGGCATTTCAGGAGTGGAAACCTTTGAGCTGAGACCTGGAGAATGAGAAAGACTTATCCAAGACAATGTCCGGGAGAAGAGTGTGTTCAAGGGAGACAACAGATAAGTGGAAAGTTTGAGAAATTGGAGGAATCTCAGTCTGGCCATGATGTAAAATAAGAGGTGAGGAGAGCAAGAAAGAGGGCCGGAGGGCTGAACAAGGGCCCCGTAATCCAGCATTTTGTTTAAAAACAAAACAAAAAAACAAATAAAAGAAAACCAGTGTCTAACTTTTTCTAAGAACAGTGGGAAGACTTGGAATGGTTTTAACAGGAAAATTTCCCAACTAAATATGTATTTTAGAAATTTAGAAATACAATTCAGTCCCAAGTATGGGAAGAGGGTCAGGGTAGACCAGTGAATGGGACGGGTCTTATTACAGGTGAGAAACAGAAAGAAAGAAGTTCCGTGTGGGCTTGAAGAGCATGAAGTGGCTTTGGACCCCTCTTTAGGTGTAGATCAACGACAGGTACTTAAGTACTTCTGAGGCTGAAGACTCAAATTAGAGGGCCCTCCCACAGAAGTCATGAGGTGGATACAATCTCTCCAACAGCACCGAGAGTAGGAAGGGAAGAGGATCCTGCAGGAAATTCTGGAGAACACCAGCGTTTGAATGGTAAACAGAGGAAGAAAAGGCAACAAATGACCACACTATGCTCTACCTGTCATTCCCTCCCCCCACCTATAAGCTTCCTCAACCCCAGCCGGCACTTCCTCCTCTGCGAAAACCCGACTCCCTCGGGCAGAGCTAATTCTCCCTTGTCTTTTCTGCTCCTAGGATACTTGTTACATTTTATTATAATAGAATTGCTCGGTTACCTGGCTGTCTTCCTTTCTAGTTGTTACATGTCTTGAGGCTAGCAATTCTTTTCTAACTTGCTGAATATCCTCACCAGTCAGGCATCCCCAAACTACGGCCCCCTGAGGCCATTTATCCAGCCCCCTGCCGCACTCCAGAAGGGGCACCTCTTTCATTGGTGGTCAGTGAGAGGAGCACTGTATGTGGCGGCCCTCCAATGGTCTGAGAGACAGTGAACTGGCCCCCTGTGTAAAAAGTTTGGGGACCCCTGCATGATTTTGTTTTGTTTTTTAATTGAATTTATTGGGGTGACATTGGTTAATATAATTATACGGGTTTTCGGGTGCCCAATTCTACAACACATCTCTGTACACCGTATGGTGTGTTCACCTCCTCCAAGTCATGTCTTCATCCACCATAATATATCTTCACTATCTTCTTCTCTATCTCTCCTCCACCCCAGCACTATTGTTGGTGTCTATGAGTGTTTTCTTTTTTTTTATTTTGTCTTTTTATTTTTTGCTCAATCCCTCCATCCCCCTCACCCAGCCCCGCCCACTGACTGCTGTCAACCTGCTCTCTCTATATGAGTCCATGTTTGTTGAAAGAGTGGACAAAGTCTAACACACCTACTCTTATTTATAAAATTACACTTATACTCTTTCCCAGTATAAATGTGTAAGCAAGACATCTGAAGTCCAAGAATCACACCAGACATTTTCCAAAGCTCTAACACAAGTCATACGTGCTATGAATGCTAACGGAGGGTTTATTGATTGATTAGCATTGATCAGAGACCCCAGGATCTCATTTAACATGCAGAAAGTGAGGAGGGAGGGGCGGCATGCTGGATACATACTCACCCAAGGGTAGGACACGGGGCGGCCAAAAGAAATGAGGTAGCGTTTGGTTCAATGTCCCTGAAAGGAAAATCGCTAGTAGGTTGGCTCCTTGTGACCCTGAAACATTGTTCACCAGCAAACTAAATCTTCTATTTCATAAGTCCCAGGGCAACTCTTTGAGACCCAGGCAAAGAAACTTTTATTTTTTCTCTTGTAAACCAGTGGCCCATTGAAACTAAATTAATTGGGGGTCATAAACCATTGAAAGTAAGTGTACTTCATTTTTAAGATGGAAACACAAATACGCACATACACAACACACACACTGTAGGGTCAGTTAAAATAACATCTATTGACAGTGAAGGAAGTAATAGAAAAAGAAGGAAAGAACAAAGCTAAAGGTAAGGAGAGAGGGGAAAAGAAAAGGGAGGAAAAAACATAAAGGGAGAGGAAAAAGAGGGGACAAAGGAAAAGAAGAAACAGATGAAAAAATTTTAAAAAGAGGCCTCAGGAGATTTTAATAGTAATTACAAATATAACTTACAAGTTATTTCCTTTGAAAGAACTGCTACCTTGATCATTGTCTCCCATGGTAGAGTCTGAGCACTCCTATTTTAGAGAGAAGAACATTCATGCAGTCGAGGGCAAAGCAGAGTCAGAATCCCTATCTCTGTTGCCAGCCCTCCCTGCCTCTCTGCTGGTTGAAGGGATGTCAGCCACGCTTGTTCTGCAGTTCCCTGGGTGGAAGTCAGCACCGGGTGGTTCTGCTCCCTGAAATTCCCACAGCAGGACCTCCAGTAGCATGCAGCCACCTTTTCTTGTGTATGAAAACAGCTGGTCTGTGTTAGTGCCAAACTTTAAAGGTTATTTTCGAAATAAATGTTGACTTCCCCATGGGCTTCTGGATCTTCCGCAGGGGTGGGGAGGGAGAATCCCAGGCTTCAGGGGACGGTGTTGGAACCGGGGCGGTATCTCTCCCTGTACCTGTTCTCGCCTGTGGTCCCTTTGGCGTGGAAAACTGTCAGATTGCTTTCTTTTACTCTTTCAGCGATTGAAATTATTTTCATTCCAGGAAATTTAACGTTTAGTTTATAATTAGTGTCTCTTTGCTTTGAACTGAAAGTTTTCCCCCTAATTTATTTGTGAAATCTAGGCGAGAGGTCACATTCAAACGGTTTAATTTAAGAGGTGTGGAAAAGGCTGCGCCAATCAGAAAAAAAAAAAAAAAAAGCCAACCCTGACTTAACATGGAGGGTGAAAATATATCAGCTCTCTTTTAATTCCTGCTGGGAATAATATCAGCAGAGACCCTCACAGCCTATATATATTTCCCCCCATTAACAACATCTTTCAGGAGCAGAAGATATCGGCCACAGTATTAAATACTTCTGCTGCTTCAGCTGTCTGACTCTGTCATGCCGACTTGGAGGAAAGCATGGACAGAGAGAAGGCTGAGGAGCCCAGAGGGGAGGCGGGGAAAGAGGGACAGATGGGTGATGTCGTTGTCTCATTTCTGCATTAGCTTTCCAGAGGCCAGAACGTCTGCTGACCTTGACTTCTGTCAGAACTGCTGAGCCCTTGTGAGATTTACCCCCTTTTTAAAAATATATTTTTTAAAATTTAAAATATATACAGAAAGTAGGTCAACAGTAATCGAAAAATTTAAAAAATACACAAAAAGTACGTAAATCGTAATGAGGGGGGTCCATAAATTTTTACAAAATACACATACCTGCGTAGCCACTCACCAGCTCAACACAGACCATCACTGGGAAGTCCCTTTTGTTCCCCTCCCACGTGCTGTCCCCATTCTCCTTGCCAAAGGTAAGCGTTATCCTGACTTCTAACATCCTAGATTTGTTTTGCCGATTTTTTGAGTTTTAGTTCCGTAGAATCACGGAGTATGTATTCTCTAATGTCTGGCTTCTTTGGCTTAAAGCTATTATGTGTGTGAGAATCATCTGTTTTGAGGCACATAGAGAAGGTTTGCTCATTTTTATTGCTATGTGGAATTCTATTGCATTAGTATACTGTAATAGGTCATTATCCATTCTACTGGTGCTGGGCATTCCAGTGGTTTCCAGTTTGGGGCTCTTCCGAATAATGTTTCCATGAACATTGTTGAACATGTCTTTGGTATACATGCACACATTTCTGTTGGATATGTAATTGTGGGGAAATAAGACATTCCTGGATTGTTCAATGTTCATGTAAAAAGTCCAAGTCATGGAAACAAACACCCTATAGATTTAATGATGTTGGCTTTCACTTCTCTTAGAAACATACTCACATACCATAAAGATGAGATCTGTAGCCATTTGTTTTCCTAATGAAGGAGCTAATGCTCTGGTGTAAAAGGATGATGAAATGTCTTTTATCGCTTAGGCTGATTTTTTGTTGTTGTTGCTGTTGTTATTTCTACTTGGGGTTCATTGCACATTTTGAATACGTGGATTGATTTCCGGATTTGGAAAAATTCTAAAAAGTTCTAGACTCATCCCCCCAATGCTGTTCTGCTCTAGTCTGCCTCTCTCCTCTTCTTCTGCAACGCCTATTACACTTGACCTTTTTCTTAATTTTAAATGATTTTTTTTGGCCTCTGTGTACGTCACTTTGAGTAGTTTCTCCTCATATGTCGCCTCATACACTAAATCTCCAGCTATTGCTACTCTGTTTGTAACACCACCCATCCATTGACTTCCTTCAGTAATTCTAAAATTTTGATGTGATTTTTTTTTTTTTTTGTATTTTTGCGAAGCTGGAAACGGGGAGAGACAGTCAGACAGACTCCCGCATACGCCCGACCGGGATCCACCCGGCACGCCCACCAGGGGCGAGCTCTGCCCACCAGGGGGCGATGCTCTACCCCTCTGGGGCGTCGCTCTGCTGCGACCAGAGCCACTCTAGTGCCTGGGGCAGAGGCCAAGGAGCCATCCCCAGCGCCCGGGCCATCTCTGCTCCAATGGAGCCTTGGCTGCTGGAGGGGAAGAGAGAGACAGAGAGGAAGGAGGGGGGGGGTAGAGAAGCAAATGGGCGCTTCTCTTATGTGCCCTGGCCGGGAATCGAACCCGGGTCCCCCGCACGCCAGGCCGACGCTCTACCGCTGAGCCAACCGGCCAGGGCCTTGATGTGATTTTTGTTTTGCACTTTTCTTCATAGTTGTTTTCTGTCTTATCAAATATATCACTCATATCACTTGCATTACCAAATCTTTATCTAGTGATGCCAGTCTCTATGCCTCACATATAAATATTTTTTCTTGGTTTTCTTAATGATAGCTTTTATTTATTTATGTTTTTAATGCCTGGTTATATTTTTAGTGTTTTTTTTTTTTTTTTTTTTTTTTTATTCTGTGGGAATAATTTATGGTTCTTGGCCTCTGTCCCTTCACTAAGGACTCCCTCCTGTTTTTGGCATGCAGGTTGGCTGAGGGCAGATCACATGAATGAAAAGTGCCCCAAATCGAAGTGGATCTTCAATCCCAGAGGATGGTCTGTCTGCTGTACATTCTTACTCCTAACGGGTAACTCTTCATTCTGACAAATGGAAGCTGGGGATGTGCGCTTGGTCCTCTCCTCTCTGCTCTCCCTGAGCACCGAGGCCCCGGCTCCCAGCTCCGAGAGCCTCTGACAACTCAGCTCAGCCCTGCAGCGTCTCAGCCTCCGCTCCAGCTTTCCCTTGAGTCTCCCCACCACCGATTTAAATCAACAAGTCCTCACAGGGGACAGTGAACCCAAATACAGGTTTGCCTCTCTGAAGCATTCAAACAGATTTTTAAAATATCTTTTTGATGTCCTTTAGTTATTCTTAGTAGGATGGTTGGTCGGAAATCAACTAGTTTGCTAATGCCTACAGTGGAACTCTGCTTCTGCCCCTTTTACTTGGCTTCAGGTAACTCAAGTCCTTTTTAAGATTACTTTGGAGCGATTATTGGGTTTAATACAACCATAGCAAAACCAACAACCAAACATAAAAACTGTTCTCATGCTTTCTTCTCCTTCTGCATGCTTTGCTGCTGTTGACCTTCCAGAACCACCTCTGATCTCTGCCCGTCCCCTTGAACCCTGTCATGGCAAAGGCTCCATGTCCATTTCCTCTCTTCTTTACCTGTTACGACCCAATCCAGTCAATTCAGATTATTTCCCCCACCCCCCATTTTTTTTTAATTCGTTATTTCCCCCCCCCTTTTTTTTTAAGTTGGGGATTGTTATTGAAATTCTTTCACTCACTTTTAATCCTTTTGGATTTGTTAAGTGAGGAGACTTAGGACCAGAACACTTACAGTAGAATAAACCCAAAGGATTGCAGCAGAAAAGACCAAAAGTAGCTTTCTAAATTTCTGAACACACATGCAGTACCCCTCAATGAGGTGGTTGTAATACCAGTCGGGGTGGACAACTTGCCTCAGACCTATAGTCTAAGTGAGGCTCTCTCCCTACTCCCACTCTGTCTAAGCTAACTGGACCTATGTGGCTGCCTTCAATCTTGCTTATTCTAGTGATGGTTCATTAGGTAAACAACAGACACAGTTATGGACAGAAATGCCTTACCAACCTACTTTTTAATAGGAATAAAGGAAGTACGTGGGGAGCTCTTCTCAGTGAGTTCTGCATTTAATATACGAAAACCACACCTACCAGTTAATTGTGGTGCTGACTGTGTAACAGCCATTGACACTCAGAATTGTAATCCCTCGTCTCTGGGAGAGACCGAGTTAAGACTGGACAGAGAGGCAGAAGTATGGAGAGAGGAAGTGATGTTCGTCCCTCCAAACCCTTAATCCCTGCTAGGTTTGTGTCTGGGTCTTCTTAGTTCTTCAATACAATACCCCCTTTCTGGCTCTTCCTTTGATACTGAGAAAACTTATGCCCCTTGAGTTTAAAGGCTTTATTGCTAAGACTATGAGACAAGGAAGAAGAAAAAAAGACAGAGATGATAAGCAAAGAACTTTAGGATACTACAGAGTTGAAAAAAATCTCTCACAGAGTTTATGTATTCATTTTCCCCTGTGGCTATTTTTTCTCATGCTAAGATGTTAATTAAAACTCCCATTAGAATTTCTGCCTCTGTATTTATGCCTGAGGTTGTAGCGTGGATATTTGTTGAGTACATCCGTAGCATCATTTTCCATTTTTTCTTTTTTTTCCCCTCCCTTTAATGACTCTGAATTCTTCCAGCTGTACAGTTGGGGCTAGCCTGACCCATAGCTTCCAGCTAACAGATCCAGATGGTGTTCCCCGATTGCCATAAGCCAATCAGTTCTGCCGAGCGCTTGGCAACAGTGATTGGTTTAGAGGTAACACTAGGACATGATTAAGGCTAATGAGATGCAATGGAGTATTTGTTAACATGTTCTGGATATAGAAACTTCCTCTTCATTTTATGAAAAAAGCCCCCCCAAAAAATAGATTCAAAAATAAGACACATACTCTAGTCTTAAAGTAGTAGAAAGCACAAAGCTCCTCTTAGGGGCTGCCACTGGAGAACCACAACAGGGCTCTTTAAGGAGAAAGTCAACATTGCTTATGAAAGGAAGGTGTGTTTGTGACACTGTAGAGCCATAGTATTAAGGAGGACCCTAACAATCTGTGTACTTTTGCCATGATTAATACATTGTGTTTATTATATAATATAGTAGCAACTGAATTTCATGCTGCTTGTGATAAAAAGTAGTCTTTCTAACATTAGGGGATCCAATCAAAGGATCCAATCCCCCATTCTTCCAGTAGAAGGTGTCAGTGCCCTGGCCTTTTCCTTGTACAGGTCATCAACGGCTTTGGTGAATTCCTGTCTTAAGAATTCACAATTCTATGTTGAAGGGCTTTCTTTAGTCACATGATCATACTTAATGACCTAGTCATCACATTTAAAAATATGTAATAGAGGCAGGCCAAATTAATTTAATAGGGATATAGTTTATCTAAGCCAATGTAGCCAAATATAATTTGAATGTATAATCAGTATAAAAACTATTCCTGGTATATTTTGCATATATATTTTTTTAATATTTAGTCACTGAAATCCAAAGTATATTTTATTTTTTCAGTGTATCTCTCATTTTGAACTAGCCACTTTTCAGGTACTCTATCTGTGATAGTGACTACTGTTTTAGATACTGTAATTCTAGGGCATAAAAATAGTGTCTTTTCTTTGCTGATTTTTCAGATGCAGAGAAAATTTATAATCCTTTGATTGTTCTCCATAGACAAGGCTCTGTCATCCTAACAAATCTGTGTGTGAGAGGTTTTCTTCTCTTACTTAGAGTTGCAACTTGCTATTCTATTGCTTTTTAAGAAAGCCTCTAATAACACAGGAATATATTAGTTCTACATACTTTAAACAAAGTTAAATTTAAAATCAGAATTTCTTTTGCTAAGTTAATAAAGTAAAGTGATATCTCAAGGCTGTTGAGATCTGCATATCTTATTATTATATATTTAGGATGAGATAATTTCCTGGTTTTCTTAAAACAGTTTTTATAATCTACATTTTATTTTCAGTGAATAGAGGAGGCATTCAAGTTTCTTTTCTTTTTTTTCTCTTATCATTTGGAATTATATCTAAATGACTGACAGGAATCTTGTTTGAGTATATACTTTTTATGTTTCCTTTAACATTCATTAGAAAAAGAGGAAACTGATTTGCATATTTTTCATTAAATTACTAGGTATACTAGGAAAGGTTTCATATACTTAAAAATAATCCATAAAATTAGGCACATTTTTTTTGCAGGTATATTTGTACTATGGAAATAAAAAAAAATAAATCAGTAGTTTCTAGATTTCCAAATGGCAATTTGGATTGAGGCAGGGTTGATTATATTGGTTTTTCATTTAAGAAAGAAGAAAAAAATCCATTTTGTGGCTGCGTCTATACAAACAAAATTATATCAAAATAACTGAAAATCAGATAACCTCTTTAGAATCTAATGTGGTGCATAAATGTTCTAGAATGCTCTACCTGCCATGATTTCACTCCACTAACACCAGACATACTTAATGGTATAAACAGAAAAGGCAGGGATGAGAGGAATTAATTTTCATGGGGTGACTTAGTCAAAACTCTGTGATTCTTCTCAACATCCCTTCTCAGAGAAATTAGCCACAATGTTGTTATAATAGCATTACCAGTTAGCTCCATGGTGTTACAGACTAATTAGCTAAAAAGAAAAATGAACAGCTCTTTTCTTTCTCTTCTCTGTATACTATGTTTCTCTAGTTGTGCTGCCTGTAAAATTGGCTGACCCAATAAGAAAGCTAGAAAAGTAGGAGGAAATTGCTCATAAACAAACAAACAAAAAATAAAAACAAAATTCTAGTAACAATACAATTATTTTTAACCTATAGTAAATATAAGCACATCTAAATGCACATATTACTGCTTGATGTGATGAGTCAATTTGCATTTGTTTTATGTTATCTTTGTGTATTATTTTTACTAACTCGTCTGTATGAAAAAGAACTTATTGGAATCTAGTAGCCGGAGACTGGCTAGCCTAATTCTAAAAAATAAAGTCAGAGAATGCCTTTGTTGGGTGTTTCCATGAAAACAATATTGCTAAAGACTGGAAATATCAACATTACATAGGGATTTTGTAAGAGTTTTCTTTATCTTTTTTTTTTTTTATAATAGTCTTCTTAATGGCTCATGTCTTTGAAGAACAGAAAGGTAAACATGTTTGGTTTACTAAGGCAGAAAATGTGGTAAGCCTATTATACAAAATAAATTCTATGTTCCATGGTTGATCGCTTGGGAGCATCCTGCTCTACCTGTTGGTGGTAAGCTGCAATAGGAGCTAATGACATCTTTTCTCCCCAGTTAGCTCTTCAGTCTACGTGCCTCCCATCATGCTTAGGATGTGTCCTTTGCATACGCCCTCAGCACATCTTTTAGATTCCTTGGGATATATCAGCAGGTTACTGGGGCTAGCCCCTAAGCAGATCAGAAATTCTCATGTTTAAGGACCACCCGATTAAATGTACTATGTATGCTCTCTGATATTTATCCTACGTGTATTTGTCTGCATTTCTGGGGGAAATAAAAATGGGGAAGCGTTTCAACTTAAATTCCTGATAGCATAATGATTTGAGGAATAAAAATATTTCATGGCATCCTAAGTAATTTTTGAGTTATTTTTGAAGGTTTCTATTGAAATGTGCCATTTCAATAAAAGCTTTTAAAAGCTCGGTAAATTAAGCTCAAAACCATCCAATGCTAAAATAATGAAAAATAATTTCTATCTCCATTATTACTTTTTGGCACTGTGCTCTCTCTCAGCGTCTCATTCATCCATGCGCTATTTTATAGAAATTCAAAAGACCGTCTCCCTGACAGCAAATTATACCTCTCAGAAATCAATTACATTTCAAGACAACACTAACACTAAACATTTTTTTTATTAAGAAATAAAACCACAGGATATGGATAGTAATAAAACTGGAATTATTTTACTGGCAAAGTCCATAAAAGTATCCAATAATTTCAAAGTCAAAGAGAAAAACATATCCAAAATCTGCTCCTGAACCATATTAGCTGTATTTATTTCCCCCCAGTTCACATTCATTTCCCTTCTCTAACTCTGAAAAACTGCACAGATGTGAAGATGGGCTTTTTGCTTACTCTCTGGTTCTGGAAGGCGGGGAAACTTTCTCACACCAGGCAACTGCTGGTGTCTTAATGCTGCTCCCTCTTAATTGATTAACGAGGGAGGAAAGAAGGAAACAATGTTAGGGGAAATTTCATTAGGTACAAATTGCAAGTCATTTGTTTGAATGAACATATAATATCTCAGCTCTATTTTGATGGGTCTTAGGGGAATACTTGACGCATTACTGTAAGTACCAGACCAAGCACGGAACAATTTAATGGGGCCATTAGAGCATGGCCTTGTATGTGGTTTTTTTTGTTGTTGTTGTTGTTTTTTTGCTTCAAAATGTTCTTGGGGAAAATTTCTCTGCCTGATAACAGGGAACAAAAGAATTCATTCAAGTTTATGTGTTACCAACAAACATTTCAGATGGGGATTACTTAAGGTGAACCAACAAAAAGTCTCTTTTAAAGCTCAAGTCATCTTACTTTACCTCTTCCATTAAAAGGAAAACCCAGATCTCTCAAAGCTGTATCTCACAAGCAAAGCCAGATCCCCCAAATGACTTGTGAATTTCAATAGTTCTTGCAATGACCCACGATTTTCTTATTCATCACAACCATAAACTTCTGTTACCTGTTATACAAACATTGATTTTTTTAAAAGCTTTAAGACATTTTAAAGAGCACAGAGTATGAAAAATAATATGCAAGTACTTACTCTTGCCATCTAGAATAGACAAATGTCAATATTTTACTACAAATCTTTTTTTAGTACCTTTTTATTTTTTCCTTATATAAAATATTATAGAGTTAGCCAAACCACTCACAATTTTGACCTTGGTGTAAATTCTATGATAGTTACTCTTCAGTTCCTTAAAAACAAATAAGCAAACACACACACACACACACACACACAGAGAAATATGTACTGTGTATTTCGTT
Organism: Saccopteryx bilineata; assembly: GCF_036850765.1. Classification (NCBI taxonomy): domain Eukaryota; kingdom Metazoa; phylum Chordata; class Mammalia; order Chiroptera; family Emballonuridae; genus Saccopteryx; species Saccopteryx bilineata. Next base: position 344,732,731 of record NC_089491.1, read on the forward strand.
TTATGTATTTGTGTACATGTGTCTACGTGTAGCAGTAGGGAAAAGTCAGAAGAAAGCAAGTTCTCCATGACTCATGCTGAGGTTGACAGACTACTGGGTTAACCCTAACCAAATACGGATGATCTATTATACTGGACAAATCCCTGACCCTCCATGACTTTCCCTTCGTCTAAAAACTGAGGTGATGAAACTAGAACATTTTTTTACTGAAGCAATTTTCAACTCTCTGATTCTGATCAGAGCAATACTCTAGGGGGGAATGGAGGAGCAACGGAGGGGAAAGACATTGGATGCCAGAATGACCTGTTGGGGTGCCCTGCCCCCACCCAGGCCAGCTGGAATGAGGTAGGAAGAGAAATAAACTCCTGTCTTCTTTAGGCCAATGCGTTTGGAGGCCTTGGTTAGGAGTTTAACTTTGCTTAAATAACAGCTGTCCCAAATCCCAGAACAGGAACTAAGGCTAGGAAAGCTTATTTGTGGTAATGGAGAGATATTACCATATTTCCCCATGTGTAAGACACACATTTTTTTTGGAAAAATTTGGGGTCTAAACACTGGTTGCATCCTATACGGTGGTTGTAGAAGTGTGGCATTTCAAATGTCATAGATGGAACTGAGGACAAGGCAATATATGAAGACAGTGATTTGTCATCAGACACAGATGAAGAGAAGCTAATGGATGGGAGTTTTGACAGTGATGAAGAGTTGTATAACTTTTATGATGAATAAAACTTGAGTTCAATAACTTTATGTAATACATTTTCCCCCCAAATTTCGAGCCCCAAAATACAGTAAGTCCAAACAGACCCAAATTCTCATGTTAAGTCTCAGCGTGTCACCAAGGAGAAACTCGCTCACGTTTTACACCATGGAAATGAGCATTGCTTCTCATGTTTACACACATGAGAGGACATAGAAAGAAGAAATGAAGGACTACCTAAGCTTGAGGAGGTTTCAGAGATGGAGGGAGAAAATGGAAGCCCCAATAATTTAAGTGACCTCTCCAGAGTCACATTGATTAGACCAAGATCTGGGGCTACCACTGGCTAGGGCTGTTTCTATGCCCTAGTCTGTGTGTGTGTGTGTGTGTTTTTAACATTTTTATTTTAATTTCTCTTGTAATAATTATAGGAGGTTCAACTTCCTATGAGCTCAGTGAAATATTTATTTATGATGCAAACTGCTTCATTCTCCAAATGATATATTACATTTTGAAAAATTGGCCAAGGCATGATATCAAGATTTTTGCTGATTGCTCGTGATATATTTTCTCGTGCCCATTTAATTCATACAGTGATATAAGGGGCAGAATGATGATGGACCAAAAATAGACTATTTTCTGGTAGCTCAGCTGTATACACGTAAGGGTAGGTGGAAACTACACAAATGAGTAAGGTCAGTATTTTAAGCTGAACATAGAAAGAGCTGCTTTTGCTCTGTGCGCTGATCATTTCTGTTCTATACCCTGATCTCTCATCACCTGCTCTCAAGCACTGTTTGTGTTTCCCTGGAGAAAGCGGTGCCGAACTTGCCGGAGTAGCTTGCTTATTAAAGGGATGTCTTGGAGACGTAGAGAGTCTAAGCTTGAAGGAAGCGTAGGGGTAACCTCTGGTCAAATTCTCCACCAAGCAGGGAAAGTTAATGAAGCTCAGTGAGGTTAAGGCAGCTGCCCCGCTGCAGGGGTCCGAAGTGGCCCACGACCTTGCATCGGTCCAGGCTTCTTCCCATTGAGACCACAGCTGTCTTGGCTGAGCAGAAGTGAGGAGGAGCCCTGCGCCTGATGGGACAGCCAGGAATGAAAGTCCCAAGTCCTCGGACAATTGTACAAAAGGCAGAAGAGCCGCCGGCCTGGATCTCAGTCAAAATGTCGGGATGGATTTGCAGTCAATTTATTCTACTTACTAGTTCGAAGAGGTAACATTTCCCAGAACAAGTGCCACACAGGGATTCTCTTTTTTCTAGCCTGCTATTTTATAGGAACTTAGAAGAGTGCCCAATTATATCACTGCATCTTATCTTTTAGTGAAAAATGTCTGCTACTTTTCCAAGCATCCTGGAGTGTGAAGGTTTTCTATCAAATTTGTGATGACACAAACGAGCAAACAGAAACCTGGGGCGATTCACCATTTCTCTAATGACCCCTTATTTACACAGCCCGGTTTTCAGAATTTCCCCCTAAGTGCGGCTCAAGCCTACCGTTCCAGCGAGATCTCCTACTACTTCCCTACTTAAAACCTATGGTCAAGCCAAAAAGGTCGCCGTTTGATTTTTTGATGCCTTACATTTCCCCTGTTCCCTGAATTTTCTCAGACTGTTCCCAGTAGGCTAGACTGCCCACTCCCCTGGCCCATGCTCCCTACCCTTTAAAATATTATTCATCCTTTAGGACTCAGGTCAGAAACCATTTCCTGCATGGTCTCTGCTCTCCCTAGCCTGCAGTGACTGCTATAAAATCTACACTTTCAATTAAATTTTACATAAATAGATCATTGCTATGGTCAATGTCAAAGAGCTAACCCCTTACATTTTCTTCTAGGGGTTGTATGGTTTCGGGTCTTAAGCAAAGCAGAATGTTTTGACTCCAAAATTTAGCCTCTATAGTGCCTCGTGTTCTACACCTTGAATCTACTAATTCTCTTTGTGCTTTGTGTCAAGAATTAAATGTTGGGCCTGACCTGTGGTGGCACAGTGGATAAAGCCTCAACCTGGAACGCTGAGGTCACCGGTTCAAATCCCCTGAACTTGTCTGGTCAAGGCACATATGGAAGTTGATGCTTCCTGCTCCTCTCCTCATTCTCTCTCTCTCTCTCACTCTCTCTCCCTTCTCTAAAATGAATAAATAAAAAAATAAAATAAAAAGAAAATAAGACAATGTGTGCATGTTCAAAAAAAAAAAAAAAAAGAATTAAATGTTGGACCTGGCTGGGTAGGCCTCATTGAGGTCATGGGTTTGAGCTCCAGTCAGGGCACATATGAGAAGTAATTAACGAGTGCACAACTAAATAGAACGACTAAGTGAAACGGGTTGATGCTTCTCGTTCTCTCCCTCCCTTCACCCTCCTCTCCCATCTCAAATCAATAGGGTAAAAAAGAATTAATTGTTAAACTTGTATTCAGATCATAATCAATGTTTTTTGCACTAATATTCACTACAAAATAAAAGTGATAACTAGGGTATATATACACAAAAGTCCAGAACTTAGTTGTAAAACAGAGGTGACATGGCTCAGGGGAAAGTTGATTATTTTGGTCTGAGTAGATCACAAAGCACAGGTCCTGGTGGTGTAAACTAAGTTATTTCTCTTCATTATGCCGCAGTTTCCCCTCCTCTGTAAATCTGTAGAAAGTTCCTCAAATAAGTCTTTACATTTATTCATCCCACGCTCTTATACAAAAGACGATAATTTATTGTTTTTCAGTAACTCTCACCTACTCATTCGAACTGCTGCTTTGGAATTAAAAATTTATTGCGAAACAGGCCCAAGGGAAAATAACTTGAATTCGCCCTCATCCTTTCTTCATACATGGATTGGGGGCATGGAATGTGCTCAAGGGGAGAAAATTTGTGAGCAGATAGAGTTGAGCCTGTCTAGAAATGGATTTTTAGTGCTATCACTCATCAAGCTTTATTAGGCTTCTGATCAATTTCTAATTAAAGAACACATGAATCCTCCTATGACAAGGGGAACAGGTGATTCCTAAGTAAGACATTGAATGTCTTATCTTTTGAGTTCCCAATTCATCAAAACAGATGAACACACTGATCATTTTAATCTAGCTTTTTTTTTTTTTTACAGGACTTACTCTTTTTTAGGTAGGAGAAATCCCAAAAGTTCTTCCTGAGTCTTTAGTGTATTGTTTTAGATCATTTTGGGAAAGAAAATATGCTTCAGTTCATTTGGTAAAAAGATGACTAATGTTAACTTCATTTATGATGCTATAACTATAATTGTATATTATTCATCAGAGATAGATTTATTACTCTCAAATTTTTGCTCTTGTATAGCATTCTAATTGATCCCATATTTCTCAGATAAACCAGTAAAGGATATATCACTTTGATCCAGTGTAATTCTATAGAAAAAGAAACTATTTCCTTGTCAAGGTGAAGTTGTTTAATCAAATACAGTTGGAAGGCAGGTGAGGAAAAAAAGATGATTATGAAATAATAGTAGGGCCAAGTTCATGTCAATGACCGATGAATGAAATTGCCAGTTTATCAGACAACGGGTGTTTCTGTTTCAGAAAACTAACTCTGTTTCTCAAACTAGATTTTCACAAATCAACTTTGGATTTGTTTTCTGTTTTCCCTCTATCATAAAAAACTATCTTTACGTTTGATCTATCATAGAACTATCAAGCTGAAGGTGTCTTCAAAAATCAGTCCGGTAAATCCTCATGTTATGTGTGCGGAAACTGAAGAAAAGAACAGGCATCATAGTAGTGTCCTCTGTTACTCTGTAGCCTTCTTTAATAATCCTTACCTAATTCATATTATACCGTATTGACTCACATAACTTGGTTTACACCCCTCTCTTAAACAAAAGCTTACACCATATGAATAGTGTAGAGACCAGGAAGAAATACCTTCCAGGAAACCTCTGTTCTTTTTCCACAAAGATTTAGTAGATCTGGTAATCCAGCCCTTGTGGCAGGATGAGAATGACCTATCCCATTATTACTAGACTGCTCTCTCTCTGAATAAGATCATCAAAACTAGCAGGTGGTCAGCTGATTCCCATTCCAGTCTTTCTTTTATTTTTTACTACTGCAAGTTACCTCCTTTGCAACACATATTTGAATTCATGCTTTCCATTTCTTGTTCCAGAAAGAAGAGGAGAGAGTGCGGTGGGAGAGGCTGACAATATGGCACCCACCTCATTGAATGGTGCCTGTCTTTTCATCAAGTCGTTTGAAGAGAGATTTAGCAAGGGGAGATGATTTAACCCGAGGGCTGAGTGCAGTGGGCAGGCAGTAGGAGAGACCCAGTCTGGAAATCCCTCCTGAGAGCTAATTCTAGATTTGTCACTGGTTATGGGATGTTGAGTTAGACAGTTACACTTCCTGGGACCAGTTTTTTTTTTTTTAATCTGAAAAATGAGAAGCTGGGTGAGATTTGTAGTTAGTGGACTAACTCATAAGCCTCCAAGGGCCATGGACTTCAATTGAGCATATGAAATGGCTAGGTGCAAGGTAATGGGGAGTTATATGGACTGACGAAGATGCAGGCAGACCTTTGACATATTTAAATTAAAATTTATTGAAAACACTTTAGCACAAATTGGCACAGATGGAACTCATATATTGCTGGTGAGTACACATATTAATTTAATCATTTTGGAAGACTGTGTAGTAGTTACAAGTACATTTATAAGCCATTTATAACTTGTGACCTAGCAATTTAATTCCTGCTAGACACATCTGGAAAATGAGTTTTTGTGTCCATAAAAAGACATGTGCAAGACTATCCATAGCAGCTGTGTTTATGTACACAAACGGCGATACACATAGGATCCCATTTATGCAAAAGTTAAAAGCAAAGGAAACTAATCTGTGGGGAGAGATATCAAAATAGTGGTTATTTTGCATTGTTTTGGTTATTTAAGAGGGCTATAAGAAAACTCTGGAAATGTTCAGTATCCTGATTGGAATGTGATTTACACGAGTATATACATATATAAAATTTACTTAGGATCTGAGCACTTTACTGTATCTTTTTTTTTTAGTAAGTATTTATTTTATTTTTTATTTTTTAATGTTTTTACGGAGACAGAGAGAGAGTCAGAGAGAGGGATAGATAGGGACAGACAGGAACGGAGAGAGATGAGAAGAATCATTCATTAGTTTTTCTTTGCACATTGCGACACCTTAGTTGTTCATTGATTGCTCTCTCATATGTGCCCTGACCACGGGCCTTCAGCAGACTGAGTAACCCCTTGCTCCAGCCAGCGACCTTGGGTCCAAGCTGGTGAGCTTTTGCTCAAACCAGATGAACACGAACTCAAGCTGGTGACCCCGAGGTCTTGAACCTGGGTCCTCAGCATCCCAGTCCGACGCTCTATTCACTGCGCCACCACCTGGTCAGGCGCTTTTCTGTATCTTAAGTCATATTTTGGTTAATAAAAGAGAAAAACAGAAATGGACAATAACAAATGAAAGAAAAGGAAAGGAAAGGAAAGAAAAGGAAGAAAGAAAGGAAGGGAGGGAGGGAGGGAGGGTGGGAAGAAGGAAGGAAGGAAGGAAGAAAAAGAAAGAGAGAGAGAGAAAGAAAGAAAGAATAAAGAAAAACAGAGAGAGAGAGAAAGTAAAAATCTGTTGAGAGAAAATAAACCATCTGTAGAAAGACTTCTGCTTAGAGACTGCCACACTGCTAACCCAGGATTTAATAATCTCTACAATCCTCTTTAGCCATAATTTTCAATAATTATTTGAATAAGAACAAAAATAAGGTAAAAATTTGGGAATGGCAAAGTAAAGTTAACACCAGCTTTTATGGTCCACTGTTATGATTGCCGATGGGCCTGTTAACAAGAAAATGATACTAACTATAAAAATTCCAAATTGCTGTGTCAAGTCCCCACTTTCCCTACCTGAGAGCTATGGCTGCCTTGTGCATCATAACACGAACTGTAAATTAGAAACCTCGTTTCACGTCCTCCATCTACAGAGACCAAAACTTGAAGAGGTGTGCTTGGAATGGATTTTACGATTCAAATTCAGTTGCACCACATCTTACCACTCTGAGCAAAAATAAAGAGCTTCCCCCCTGCTATTGTAATCAGAACAATACCCTTTGTTTACAGATCTGTTTTGTAGCCTTGTTACCGTAGTGATTAAGGTTAAGCTCTGATTCAACCGTCTAAGATGGTGAGGAGCAAGTGCAAGCAGCAGCAGCTTCACTGGAATACTTGGCAGTGGGGGATGCGGGAGCAACAGGGAAGGCTTTGTTATTTCCTGGTGGGTGGTGGCGTTGCACACGTGGCTGACAGGTCTTCTGCCCAGTTCTACTGGCCTTGTTGTGATGGGTGGAGATTTATTACAGATTCAGTTAACTCTGACTCCTTATTTGGGACATTGTGAGTTTCTTTATAATATTGTGAAAGTGGAAATGAGGCTGGTACTGGGGTTCCTAACATTAAGTCATTTATGAGTATATATGGATTACAATAATTAATGGACCAAATATTTTATTATAAAATAGATTTTTAGCCCTGGCTGGGTATCCCAGTGGTTAGAGAGTCATCCTGATACACCAAGGTTGTAGGTTTGATCCCCGGTCAGGGTACATAGAAGAATCAACCAATAAATGCATAAATGAGTGGAAGAACAAATTGATATTGCCCTCTCTCTCTCTCTCTCTCTCCTCTTCTTCTCTCTCTAAAAATCAATCAATGATTGATTGATTTTAGTTTTAGTTTTAAAACTAAAATGGATATGTTTTATTTTTACCGAAGAGTCAGCACACACTTCCGTATATATATTGCTCACAAAATTTAGGGGATATTTCAAAATAAATATGAAGCAATAAAATACTCCCTAATTTTTGTGAGCAGTGTAAATGAAGAAACAATGAAACAATGACCCCAGTGGAAAGATGTGGTTACACTGTTGGATGAGGGTGTGTTTCTTCTCCCTTTAATTTACCTCTGTGAGAAACGCTTAGCGAACTGGGGAAGACTGCTTATTTTTCTATTAATTTGATTTGGATTTTTCTTTATATTTAATTTCTGAATTGTTGAGTACTCTTAAATATTATAATTAAAAATAAAATAGGGTAAATAATTTAAAAATCTATGTATTATTAAAAATAACCAGAATATCCATCTGTTGCGGTAAAATACATAATTTGTTTTAAAACATGAATATGAAAAACATAGTACTTTGGAAAATCAGCATGGGAAATAACTGAAAACATAATTTTTAACAGGCAGCTTTCCCATCTGACTGCTGTTTTTGAAAACCTAGCAGGATACAAAAGGAAATTAGTATTTAATAAAGAATTGGTAAGAGTGGGGGGAGATTTATTTAAGTAAACCAAGAAGATGATTTTGAAATATAAGTAAATAGCATCAACAGCATTTTGTAGAAAAATGTTAATAAAGTCTACTAAGTAAGTTCTGAAACATTTTGTACATTTTAAGGACTGTTGATTCTTCTAGGTAATGACACTCCATTAGAAGAAGAGTCAATAGTTGAATGACACCAGAGTAAACAGTCGATTGTCTGAATTGGCTATGCTCATTTGACCCGCAAGACAATATCCCCTGAATCGAGAAGCAGATATTAATATTCATTTTGAGTTGTGAAGTGCTAACTTAGACTACAAATCCAGACTAAATGTGGTCATGCAAATTTGGAAGCACAAAATTCATTTCCAGGGTCAGGAAACAGATAGTAAAACCCAGGATAGCCAGCATGTGTGAACTTGAGTTGTTCCAAGTGAGAGGTCCATAATTGAGAAAAGTGATAAGAGCTATGTGACCAAAGAAGACATCAGATAAAGCTGTGACAGATAGGTGAATAGTCAAAATATCTTATATAAGGAATAAATAAAAATTGTGAGGCATATTAATAAAACAAACAAACTTAAACCATCACTCAACCTTAGCAAATTGCTTTAACCGATGTCAGTGACGCATCATCTATTTCTCCCCCAAAATGCCTTGTTGTCCTCTGTCCCAGGGGATTGAACTGAATGTAGTGGTCACTATTTTCTTTCCTCTCCTTTTAATTTTACCACATACAAGGGTGCCCTCAAGCAATGTATAATTTGGTTTAGCAGTTTCTGAAATTTTTAGAAATGATTTTCTTTTATACATGACTTTTACAATTTCGCCTTTTCACTCAACAGTTTAAAGATTTATTCATGGTGATATGTGAACCTATAAGCCATTAATTTCCACTCTTGGGTAGCACGCTACCTTATGACTATGTCTGAAGTTGTTTATCCATTCCTCTGTTGATGGGCACTATTTGGTTTTTAGCATTTTAAAAAACATGGGCAATGCTTCCATGAAAATTCTTATAGTATGTATCCACTGGTGCACCCTTGCACGAGTCTCTCCAGAGCCATACCTGGAGAAACCAAAGGGAAACCAAAGGGTTTGAGTGATCAGTACTATTCTGTGGTCTTTTCTCATTGTAAATCAATCAATTCATATTCTTATTTTATATGTTAGTTTTGTAAACTTGGTTAACGTAACTGCCCCATCTTTGTGTTGACAAACCAACACTACCACTGGCCAGACCTTGGACTGTGGAAACTTAAAGGTGCGCTGCCCTATAAGTCTGGTTGGGAGCTGGGAAGGGGCTTCCCTGACCTTACTGAACTCTGTCCCCTCTAAGTGACTGTGGTGGTTGACACAGTCCCTTACCTATACTGTGAATATAATTTGGAGGGAAAATGATTTGCCCTGCTCAACTGATAGGAAGGGAAGGGGCAATGTATGCGAACACTTTGAAAAATCAGTATTCGACAGATAAAAATTTAAAAACCTTCCTGAGGCTCTGCTCTGCCTAAGGCATCACTACATGAAAAAGAGATATTGCACTGGAGAAGGAAATCAATGTTAGTCTTTGAAAAACCCAGGTGAAAACACCTTGAATGAAGCCTGGCATTCAATTGAAGCTTCACAGTTCCAGACTTCTAATTGTCCAGTGAAAGGCAATACTGATTCTTGACCTTCTTTAGATCGCAGACCTGTAGGAGAGTTTTGGAACTGTGGACAAGAAAGAAAGCAACAAAATAAGAAATTTAAGGGCCACCGAAAATGGTTTTGAGAGTTTGTAGACAAAACATGTTCAGAATGAAATTCCAAACATATCAAAACTTTAACTTCAAATATATATTTTTCCAAACGGTAAGCACAAGAATAAACTGCTGTTACCATATTTAGTAAGTTTGTGTGATACAATGTCCTAAGGGACTTGTAAGTGTCATGGAAGTGTGTACAATGCATAAAGCACACACATACATTAAGGGCCTTCATCTTAGAGAGTCCCTGGGTTCTCAACTTGTAAAGGGAATTTATAATTCCACTTATGTCAAAGTCCTTACAATGAACGCTTAATATTTCCTCGTATTTTTATATTTAGTAGGCTTTCAAAATTTTATTATTGTACCTTTTTTTATCTTATCCCAATTCTGATCAATTTCCTTCTTTGTATCTCTTTTACTTGATGTTACCTGCAAAATATACTGCAAGAAATAAATCACATTTCATTAGCTTAGTATATGCTTAAAGAGAAGGAAAACAAGCTTTTTCAAAATGATAAAGTTGACTCCTACCACATATTGATGAGGATATTAGAATATCAGAAAATTTCCTATAAAGTTTAAATTGGTATGTATTGGAAGAACAATTTGGCAATATCTAGCAAGGGTGAATATGACCAATAGCTACATAATTCATGCTCATGGCATAAAGCTATAAGTGTGTGTGTGTGTATACACACAAATATTTATTACTATGCTATCTGCAATTAAATTGAAACAACGTAAATACTCATCAATAGGAGAATGGATAAATGCCATGTTTTTCTAAGTGAGCAATACTAATGGCAGTTAGAGAGATTAGACCAGAAATATGTGTATCACTATGTATAAATCTCAAAAACAAATCAGCAAATAAAGCAAGTTGTGTAGAGCTATATAAAGAATGACACAATTTCTGTGTAGTTTGGATGTTTGCAAATGATACTTTATAGTTTAGGATATACACTTTATAGTCAAAGTACAAACACATAAATGAATGAATAATGTCAAATTCAGGGTCATGATTACAACAGAAAAGGAGAGAGGTGCAACATTTATATCTGTAATATTTTGTTTGCTTGTTGATATTTTTGGTACACCTGGTTTATTATGTTACTTTTTATACAGTTTGTGTGACTGAAAATATTTTGTAATAGAAAAACATCTATCTCTTTTAGACTATCATTTCTGTAGTGTTTGTTGCCCAAAGTAAAACTATTTGCTTCATAGGGAGTTAATCCTTTAGCCCTAAAATATGAAAAACCTACTTAGTTAGGATATTTACCTCAGTTGTCATTTTTATTTGCAGTGAAATATACAAAACTTAAAAATGTACTAATGTAACTCTGAAATACAACTGCTGAAAAGTATTTCATGGTATTCCAACGGTCCTTCATCAATCTGGGGACCAGGAATGCAAAGAGGGGATATCTTTTCAACACTCTACCATTCCCTAATTTTATTGCTCGGGGCACAAAGCGGTCTAATATACATATGAACCAAAGTGGGCACAGTAAGTTATTCTTAAGTGACACGATGCCTATGGATCTAGAGAAGAGCCAAAGAGGTGACATGTGTCTCTTGTATTCATATTCTTATTTCTTCTCCCTCTACTCATCAAACTCTCTGCCTTCTCAGAGTTTAAGTACTTGCAGTTCTCAGACCCGCACACTTGCAAATACTCCCTGTTCTAGAATGATTGCCCGTGATCAGGAAATGAACCTCAGTGATATGAGTTCAGTGGGAAGGTTTTCCAGGAAGACAGATGTCATTTAGCATTGCATAAGGATTCTCTACACTGCACCATGAGGCGGGGCACCTTGGACCACACCCTAAGAATTTGACGAATTTAATAAAGTAATTAACATGGCAAGCAATTATTCTCTTAGTCGTAAAACTGGAAATTGGACTGGATAAACTCCAAGCCTAAACTTTGCATACTTCTACTTTATTTACTCAACCTGCAATATTTTAAAGATATTACCAGGTAGGGAAAAGCAAACATGGCAGAGGAGACAGAGTATGATGCTTTCTTCAAGGATGTGCATGTAGGAACAGGTAAACGAAGCAAAAGATACAGAACAGAAACACACAATAAAATATGTACTATATTGTCAATTCTTCAAAGTGATTTGCAATGACTAATATTAAATACCGTGTATTGGGCATCTTCTATATCACATAGCCTTGGAATATTGAAAGACATATATTAATTATCCCTATTTCATGTTGAGAAAATGAAGACAGATAAATTCAAGAAAATGTCAGTCACCCAGATAATAGGATCTAGGTCTATAGTTTAATTCCGGTTGTCTGACTACAGATGATGTTCAGCTCACGACCGCATACTGCCTGCAGCACATACATTTTCAACTTGACCTCTTAAAATTATTTCTAAATAAGTAAATTTATTAAATACATACAAGAACAATACAGGAGTGAAAGCAGTAATGCAAAGAAGAATAATTAATAAAGAACCCCTCTCCCAAAAGGTTTTAAGAGGCATTGGACCCAATAAGTACACCTTAAAAGGCAGCAAAGATTTAGAGTTTGGACAGTGAAAACTCAGGTATTAGTTTTCGACACAGACATATTGAATTTCTCCTGTCTTTTCCATCATGATCCCAAGTGGGAGCAGATAAGCCTGAGAGTAAAGAGCCCTAAATAGTCTGTCTGCCAAGCACAAACAACAAAGTATTAGCACGACGGTCTCAATGACAAGGAACAGGGCTGGCATGATGGGAACAGGCGTGTTTAGAACTGGGACATAGAAAAAAGAAATTGGTAGGTGCTAATTATTCCTAGGTTTTGATATATCTGTGTTCTAATTTTCACACATTGAAAAACTGTGGCAAATTAATGATCTCTGTTGATAATTTATTAATCAAGACATTGGCTTTCAATACGGTAGGAGCCCGTGGATTATTTCTGGTATCTTCTAATTGTCTGGTGCTCCTGATATGTTTCTATTGATCCCTTTTTCCATCATGTGTCCCAAAGGCAGAGAAGGGCAAACAGCGATCATGAAATATGAATGAGATGCCTCGTTAACCTTTGGACTTTTGAGTACCTCGAAGCCTTTACTCTAGGCCATCAGCAAGGGAAGGCTGGGAGCCCTGCAGGGGGTTGAGGGGAGAGAGGAAGGGCAGTTTGCTCTGTGGTTGGTAAACTCCTCTCTGTCAAGTGGTGGCCTGGTGCCTGCTCTAACCCAACAGGATCCTGCACTAACCTAGAGATGCTGAGGTTTCCGTGAACAGGAATGCCATCCAGAAAGCTTGCTCATGTTCAGAAGAATAGGCGCATCTCTGAAGATTCTGATGGAGGACGCAGGGGACTCTGAGGCAGGTGATCTGTAGACCGTACTCTCAATACCAACATGAAGGATTCAGCTGACAAAATTTAGATTTTTTTTAAACCAGACCATGTAGATGTTGTTCTTTTTTTCCTTATAACTTTTAGTTAGAATAAACTTCCAACCAACGTTCGGTGATATTGGGATTCTCTCTGTTACCTCCGCATCATCAGAAGCTACCTTGTCAACAAAAAGGTGGTCAGTTAGACTATTTAGAATGTTTTTCTTTTTTTTTTCCTACATAAATTTACTGTTGCCTTGCAGCTATACACTCAAAATTATATAATGTTTATTATATATAATCTTTTTTTTTTTTTTTCATTTTTTTTTTTTTTTTTTTCTGAAGCTGGAAATGGGGAGAGACAGTCAGACAGACTCCCGCATGCGCCCGACCGGGATCCACCCGGCACGCCCACCAGGGGCGACGCTCTGCCCACCAGGGGGCGATAATCTGCCCATCCTGGGCGTCGCCATGTCGCGACCAGAGCCACTCTAGCGCCTGGGGCAGAGGCCACAGAGCCATCCCCAGCGCCCGGGCCATCTTTGCTCCAATGGAGCCTTGGCTGCGGGAGGGGAAGAGAGAGACAGAGAGGAAAGCGCGGCGGAGGGGTGGAGAAGCAAATGGACGCTTCTCCTGTGTGCCCTGTCCGGGAATCGAACCCGGGTCCTCCGCACGCTAGGCCGACGCTCTACCGCTGAGCCAACCGGCCAGGGCCTATATATAATCTAGTACAGGGAGATAACGGAAGACTTTAAATTTTGTTTCAAATGTTGAAAATGCTGTATGATTCTGGAAGTTGACTATATATAATCAAAGACCCCGAGGATGAGTCCATGAGGTGAGCAATGGACCGGGATAATGGCACAAGAAGACAGGAGGCCCAGTTCTGCAAGGAGGAGGCAGAAATGCCTCAAGAGCAAGAAAGGAAAAATGGCTTCCCGTCGTCACCTGCTCTGAAGCAACTCTCCTTTTCCCTCTGGTTCCCTGGTGACTGGGGCTCGGAATGATTTGACTCACTATCTCCTTTCTTCCTTCTGCTTTCCTGGTACACAGTAATCCCGCTGATACCGCTGCTTTTCTTTGTATCACGATGACCTTCTCATACCACCATATACGTGGTTAATGTTGTGCAGCCATAATTTAATCCCCTTCCTCTGTGTCCCCACCACACTCTTGCCCCAGATTCCAACCCCAGGAAACTAATATGATAAGAAAAGTCTATAACCACCTCCATTTTTCTCTCTTTAACAGAGAACGTCAAAGAACAACTTTGGCACAATTGTTAAGCACAAGAATTACGACAGAAAGGTACATATCACAAGAAAAAGAGAAGTCATGCATTTTTGGGGAAAAAAAGATGCAATAATAACAATAATTAGGAAAACAGTGTCATCAGGATATAAAAGGCCTTGAAAATGCTCAGAACATTTTCAGAATTTCTAAGAAAGCTTTCATCTGCCAGATCACTCTCCGCTAATTAAAACGACTGTGCCTCATGGAGCTGCTTTCAAGGTAAAAACTATGTATGATTATGTGAGCTCTGTTCAATTCTATTATTTTTCAGTTTTATTCAATTCCAGAATTGATTGTTCCGCTTGATTTTACACACACACACTTTAAAAAAAAAATACATTAAATTCAGGATAAACCAGGTTTTCTTGGGGTAGCTGAGAGATGTTGATTCATTTGAAAACACTGAGCCTATGGGGGAAAAATCTTTCTTATTCTAAACACTGTCTAATAATAAATTTCTGAACACAGCCTAGGGGGAAAATAGGAGAGGTTAGGAAAGGACATGAAAAGCCAGCTAACTGAATGCCTCCATTCCACAGAAGCTGAGGATCAGAAAGGTTAGGGTCATATCACTAATGAATGGCAGAGTGGCGGGTAGAACCTGTATGTTGTCTTTAACTATAGAGGGGTTATGTTAACTAATTACTTGATGCGTTCATCAAATACTTATTGTGCTACCACTATGTGCATGGCTCCATGCTAAATATCTGAAATACCAAGATGGAGAAAATAAAATAGATTTTGTCTTATGTTTTTTATTATAAGATTTATGGTATTATTATTTTTTTCAGATAAAAAGTAACCTGTATCCGAATATATTTGTTTTCAAGCAACTACTCCTAGAGTCCAACAATGAATGAATCCATGTCCTGACAAAATGATAACAGAATCCTGCCCCTGAAAGCTATTGTAGAGATTTCTGATCTTGCTCAATAGCCTCTATTGAAAATTATTTGGCAAATTAATTAATAATCTATCTCATTTCAGAAATAAAAGGTCTAGTGTTTCTGGGAGACATTGGGAGGGACTGGATCAGAAAGTTTAACATAATAGTTTTTTTTTTCTGAATTCAGCCTTTCATTTAACAAGTAATTATCAAGTGCCTATTAGAGTCCAGGACTTTTTCTACTTATGAAAAAAGACGAATAAACCTTGCCTCCACGGAGACTGCCTTCTAGAGATAGGGACAATTCACAAATACGGGAAAAATAAATGAAACACAAGAGGTAGTTTCAGATTCTGATAATTAAGTACCCAAGCAAGGCCCTGGAGACAAAGGCAGGAGGAATACGTGAGGACTCCGCTTTAGACTGGACATAAAGAAGGGATCGGGTGAAATGTGAAGGATAAGAAGGAACCGACCAAAAACACCCAGGGAAAAATGATGTCCTAGGAATTGGATGGCACGTGCAACAGCATGAGATGGGAGAGAACGAAGGTTACTAGGAACTGAGCGTGTCTAGCTTAGTGAGCCACGAGACCGGTTTGGAGACAGACACAGAAGAAATATTATTCAAAGTCTTGGGACATGGAAATAAGTGTTGTAGTGGCTATTGGAAAGGTTTTAGAAAAATTAGGTACAGTAAAATATTCTCTATGTGGTATACAGTCCTATGGATTTTGGCAAATGCATGAAATTGTATATTGACCCTCACAGTCATGAGACAATACTTTTCATTATCCCCCAAATTCCTCATACTGTTTTTGTAGTTAATTCCTTCTTTCCCTTTCAATCTCTAACAACCATTGATAGTTTTGCCTTTTGCAGAGTGGAGTCTGTCTTCCGTCCCTCCCTCCCTCCCTCCCTCCCTCCCTCCCTCCCTTCCTCCTTCCTTCTTACCCTTCTTCCACTCTCTGGTGACACTTCATATGGAGCTATTAGTGTGTTAATCAGTTATTTCAAATTCCCTTTCAGATCCTCCCAACATTAGTGTCATATTGGGGCACAGTTGTATTGATTACATTGTTGTTTGGCAATATGTTGTTCCTTGTTGTCTTTTTATATGCCTCATAATTTTTATTGAGAGCTGGATATTTTGTGTAGTACTGTAGAGATTGGGACGAATAGGCTTTATTCCTAGTAATAAGTACACCTTCTCTTTCACACCTGATGGATTCAAAGCCATGACCTTGCAATTCGCTTACCCCTCTTGTGATCTATGAATGGAGGGATGCTTTTGCCAGGTCTGCATCGTGTCTTTTTTTTTTTTTTTTCATGTCTTGAGGAGAAACCCAGAAGTCCTCATATTAGGAAATGTTAAGAAGGAAAATGATGTGATTTGATCGATTGATATTTCAAAAATTATACTGACTCCTGGGTGTTGACTGGATTGGAGGAAGGCAAAAGTGGAAATAGAAACACCAATTAATTGAAGAGACTATTCCAGTAGCTAAGGTGACAAATGATCATCCGTTGGGCTCAGTAACATATTGTTTGCAACATGTTGGCCTATTTATCAAATTGGGTTGACATATTGCATAGGACTGTTAAATACAAGCCAGTTGAATGTTGTGGGATGTCAGCCAAAAAAAACCCAAACAAACTATGATTCCATTTTTAGAATATTTCATCTGAATATAACTCTTATTCATGGCAATAACAAGAGTCTGATAAAATCATTCCTAATTCATGAAAATGAACCCATGTCACCTGCACCAAATCAGACTATAGCAGTCCCTCCTCTGCATCCCTCCAGAGGCTGCCCACAGCATTCCAGATGAAATTCAGATACTTTGTCCAAAATCTTAGCCCCTGTCTCCATCTCTGCACTCTCTGCTGTCCCTCTTCCTTCTGCCCACGAACCTGCAGTCGCATAGCAGCATTCTTTCTCGGCTTCCAATGCCCCACGCTGATGACTGCTCTAGGGTCATTGCTGCAGTCCATCCTTCTGCCTGGGCTGTTTATACCGCTGATTAATGATGCTGAGATTTACAATAGATCAGGAAAAAATAGATTTAACATTTTAATGAAATATCTCATTAGCTAATAAAGCTATAAATATTGGCAGGAGTTATGCATTGCCCTTTAGGCAACCCAAGATGACTGTGAACATCTTGTAGATGAAAGTAAACAATCTGGCAAGAATCAATGAACTCAAGACCGAGGTTCCTGGACCGTCCAAGGTCTTTTCCAGCTGCTCCAGTTAGTCAGGCCCTTTGACAATACAAACTGGACACGCCGAGGGACGGTGACTGGGGTGTCATCATGGGAAAAGAGCAGTTCCTGTTGTCTCCTATGATCTCACTCACCTTTCTTCTCTCTACTTTGTTTCAGGATTTTTTCTTATTCCTGACCCTTATGGGTAAAGTCAGGATTTCCTAGAGGACGTGTAACAGCAAGAAAATGAAACATTTTTACATTTGGTAAAAGCCACGGTCGCAATCACTGTTTCATTAGGTGCTCCCAGCCGCACCCTAATTCTCATAGGGAGCATAATTGATATTATGAATGAGACCTGTGGTGGCGCAGTGGATAGAGCGTCAACCTGGAAATACTGAGGTTGCCAGTTCAAAACCCTGGGCTTGCCTGGTCAAGGCACATATGGGACTTGATGCTTCCTGCTCCCCCCGCCCTTCTCTATAATATATAAATGAATGAGTAGGTATACGGGGTCCTAAGTGGCACAGGCTGGGCTGCCAGACAGAAGCCAGACTCTCAGTTCAGTTTGAATTCCACACAACCAACCGATACTTTTGTAATCAAAGTATGTCTCCAATGTATGAAGGGAAATGTTTGTAGTCAAAAAGAACAGGAAGTTTAATTTTTCTTTGGGGTGAAATGTTTTCCAGAATCGTTACAAAAAAATCAAACAAAATAAAAAGTATTTTCACAAACAAACAAAACGTCTTCATGGTTTATCCGAAGCTCAGATTTAACCGCAGTCCCCTATCTGTGTCTGCCAAGTCTGGCTGCTCTAACCGCACCTGCCCTCTAGTGTGGCTTCCAGAAACTTTCCACGCAAGATTCCCTTAAACTTAGCTGTCTATTATTTCATTTTAAAAATTACTGTATACATTACACTGTAAAGCCAAGATTCTAAATCCCTAGATCAATGTATAAAATTAATTTATCATCATTCTGTTTCGATGAAGTAAATGTTTAGATTTCTCAGATTCCCTTCTAGATACTGTCCATAGTCACACATAATTTCCATACAGGCATAGTTACACTGTAGAACGTGTCATATTCTGTCTGCTTCTGTAATTAGCAGTGTATCATAAATATTTTTACTTTCCTAAAGAGTTTTTATATTTTTAACTTCAACAGCTCTATCTATGTTTTATGATTTACAGTATTAATGGATATCTATTGTTAGATATTCTGGTTATATTATATACTATTGAAAATAATAGTTGTGCCTGACCTGTGGTGGCGCAGTGGATAAAGCGTCGACCTGGAAATGCTGAGGTCGCCGGTTTGAAACCCTGGGCTTGCCTGGTCAAGGCACATATGGGAGTTGATGCTTCCAGCTCCTCCCCCCTGTCTCTCTCTCCTCTCTAAAATGAATAAATAAAAAAAATAAAAAAAAAAGCTTTAAAAAAAAAAAAAAAGAAAATAATAGTTGATAATAATACTTCATACTATTGTACTATTATTACCTGTTTTTATTCCTGTGGTTGTATTTAAGTTTTGGAAAATGTAAATATTTGATCAAGGGTTATAACCATTTTAACAAATCTTTCTAGATTACTTCCTAAAGTGTTACACTAATTTTCACTTCTACCTGCATTATATGAGTTTTGGTTCATGTATACATTATTTATATGTAAATTCAATGATGTCATATTTTTTGGGTAATTATTGTTTTAAAATTTGTATTAGATCAACTTTTTGGATTTTAATACTTGTACTTACATTTTAAGTATGTATTAAATGTCTTCCTAATATAAAGACATTTCTCAAGAGCTTTTTTTCTTATTTTTATTTTTTGTCTAAATTTTAAACATTTTTACATTAGTTCTCTCAACAATCTACCTTTAAAGCTAAGAAAGTTATCTTTTAAAATATTAGATAAATATTAAATTTATCTTCTAGAAATTTAGGATTTTAATTTTCATGGTTAACCATTTTATTCTTTCAGAATTTATTTTACTACAAACTCTTTTATCTCCGTGCTATTTTTAAAATACAAAAATATTTCTGTAGAGTTTAGAAAAATAATATTTTGAGAGTAAGAAGTGGTTTATTTGACATTAAGAAGGTGTGATTTGAATAGCAACAATCATTGAAAAATGGCCATTTATTACATATGTTGACAGGTTTAATTAAGAGGAAGTGAGTAAAAACAAAACATCCAAAATAAATTTTGCTTGCAACAGGATCACATAAACTTCCATGTGTAAAAGTTATCCCAGCAGTCCCTGGGGGGCTGTTCTAGAAGCCACCCGTTCTGCGCTGAAAGAGACAGTTCCTTGTTTAAGCTGCTTCCTTTGATGTCAGCGAGAATTAGCCTCAGTTAAAGTCATTATTAGAGGAGTTAATAATTTTTATAGCTACGTAAGGGTAAGAAGAAAGAAAAAAATTATGATGGAGTCTAGAAAAAGTGCCATTTTTTTTAGCATTATCATTATTTTTTTAGCATAAATTTTTTTAGCATTATCAAACATATACTATATAGTGCCCTTCCTTCCTTCCTTCCTTCCTTCCTTCCTTCCTTCCTTCCTTCCTTCCTTCCTTCCTTCCTTCCTTCCTTCCTTCCTTCCTTCCTTCCTTCCTTCCTGTCTCCCTCCCTCCCTCCCTCCCTCCCTTCTTCTTCCTTTTTTTCTTCTTCATCCCTCCTTTTATTTAATATTTATTGAGAGCTAACTGCATGCCAGTATTTGAAGGTACATAAACGATGGTGTCTTTACTTCAGAGACCTGGTAGCCTCGTTAGGGAAAGGCGAGTGAGTGGAAACTTATGAGGCGGTAAAATGAAAGCAAACAGTCCGAGGTGGAAGAAGGAGGAGGTGCGCTTCTGAAGGACGTGCGGGAACCGTGCAGGGAAGGAAGGGTAAATGTGATCCTCAGTCGTGCATCCTTCCCAGAAGAAAACTGAATTAAAATAACCTCCCTTATTTTTTCTGTGTCTTATTCACTGGCATGCTTTATGATTATTTTTTTTCTTAACTTTCTCTTTTGGGCAAAGAAATATAGGACTGAGTGAAGACGACTGATCTGAGATTAGGGGGCAGACTTTCCTCACCACAAATGTGTTTACATTTTAACTTACAAATAATTTTTTTTGTTGTTGTTGCTGAGTTGATGAGCCCATATATATATATATATATATATATATATTTGTGGATTAAAATGTAGTCGCTACATGGGCAAAACTATAGGTGGAATTGGGGTCCAGACTAAACATTTGATGGCCAAACAGGTCTCTTCCCTTCCCCCCCCCAGAATATTTATTTCCTCCTTTGTAGACTCTAGCATGATTACAGAAGTCCCTAAGGAAAACATGCCTTCAGCACAGAAAAACAACATTTGATCAGCATCATTAAAGGACTCTGTTATTCCATCAATAACTGAGACGGAAAGAAAACGTAATCTTTGCCAAGAAAGAGAACTCAGAGTTACAGGTTGAAAAAAATCTTGAGGGAGGAAAAAATTTTGTAAACTTTAAAATAATTCTATTTTAAATCCCATGTTGAACAAGAGAACAGATGTGGAAGAAGAAAGAGACTGAACAGGGAGGTTCTGTGAATGAATACTTTATAAGCTTTGCTGATCAAAAAGGTAACTCTTCATTTCAACCTACTGGCAGAATTGAGAATATTGCAATTCAGAAAAAAAAAAATCTTCAAGATATCTGGGCTTCAGTAAAAATGTTAAGAGATTTTTCCCAAGACAGTTCTCTGTTAGGGCAAATCAATTCACCCGAACACAGTCTCATATTCTGTAAAGTTTTAATGTCCATTTTATTGGACAAGTGGTCCTCATCTTCCCAGATGAAAAGATCAAATAGCAGTCTGTCTCTTTTAGTTAGGACATTCTACATGCGAAGAGGCACCATTGAATGCTCCGTTATTTTTCTCCTCTTGAGGCAATGATGCACAGTGGATGCATCATTAGTAGTTAACATAAACCAGCACAGTGCTTGGTATATAGTGACATTCAAAGGTTTCTCAAATGAATAAATATGCAAATAAGTGCTAATAAAGCACAAGTTTATCTCTTTGAGTTAATTATCATTTTCATCTTCCAGAAACTTTATCTCCTTATTTAGGTTCATAAAACAAATGGTTGGAATACATAAAGCCCAATGTAATATCCTGGGGTCTTTATTGGGCATTTCACCTTATTTAGATCTTATCGTTTAAAATTATATTGCATTTAAAATAATTGTTTCAATATTTTCCAGGAAAATTATGCAGATGATGGATGATATTTCCTTCAAATCTTAATTAGCGTATGGTATATCTATTTTAATTTTGATATGTAAAATGAGTTTCTAGTAATGTTGATACATAAAATGAAATGTTTTTATTTACATTTCATATTTATTGTTACTTGGTTTCATATTTTATTAGGCAGTTATTGAATGATTCACTATATATGAGTCATGTTTTCTATTGACTTTCCTCTATTATGAGTGGACTCTGTATGTAGCTGTAATTGGTCAAGGGTCTTCCTCTTGCAGATTTAGATAATCAATCATGTTTCATTGACCCAGCTGGTATGAAGATAGTGGTATTAGCAATTCCATTGATGATTCTTCTTTTTTTGATAGTAGCTTCATGGAAACCTAATTCACATATTATATAATTCAGCTCTTTAAAGTGTGCTATTCAGTGGTTTTTAGTATAGTCACAAAATGGTGAATTCTAGAACACCTTTATCATCCCCAAAGAGAATATTCATAGCCACTTGCAGTCACTTCCCATTTCTCCCTCCCTCTACCATCTGGAAACCACTTTCTGCTTCTATGGATTTGCCTGCTCTTGACATATGGTAAATGTAATCATAATATGTGGCCTGCTGTGTCTCATTGCTTTTGCTTAGCATGATATGTTCAAGGTCCATCCATGTTGTAGCATGCATCAGTACTTTATTCCTCTTTGTGATCAGATAATATTTCATTACATGACATAGGAAAGTATGAAATGAAAGGTTTAAAAGAAACTATACTTGCATCTGAGATGAGAAATATTGGCTATGTTTCTATACTCTACTTTCTATGTGGAGTTGAAGGGGAAAAATAATGGTTTGAGGCAGAGATCCCCAAACTTTTTATGTAAGGGGCCAGTTCACTGTCCCTCAGACCATTAGAGGGCCAGACTATAAAAAAAACTATGAACAAATCCCTATGCATACTGCACATATCTTATTTTAAAGTAAAAAAACAAAACAAGAATACAATATTTAAAATAAAGAACAAGTAAATTTAAATCAACAAACTGACCAGTATTTCAATGGGAACTATGGGCCTGCTTTTGGCTAATGAGATGGTCAATGTCCGGTTCCATATTTGTCACTGCTAGCTGTAACAAGTGATATGACGCGCTTCTGGAGCTGTGACACATGCGTCCCGCATCACCGGAAGTAGTACTGTACGTGAGCAATGCTGTGCTTTGTGGCACCACCACATACAGTACACACAGGATACAGCTGATGCATCCTGTGCTCCTCTCACTGACCACCAATGAAAGAGATGCCCCTTCCGGAAGTGCAGCGGGGCGAATAAATGGCCTCAGGGGGCCACATGTGGCCCACAGGCCATAGTTTGGGGACCCCTGGTTTGAGGTTTTCAAAGAGCCAGAGAGATGTGATGCACAGCACAGTTGGGGGAAGTCTAAAAATGAAAGGGAAAATACTTCATCCTGTGAGAGAGAGGGAGAAGATGTGGTTGGGAGAGAAACAGTTGTGAAGAAACACAAAGGGGCCAATTAAGGCTGTAATCCATATATTTAAAACAGAACTAATTTGCCTAGTTTTTTAAAAGTTTTTATCCAGCAAAGCTCAGCAGCCAGGTATTGGGGGCAGAAAAGGAATATTACTAGGTTGAATCTAATTTTGTTGGCTGTGGACTTTAGAAATAGTATTTGGGAGGACTTGATCACAGAGATCTGAGGTTATTGGTAAATAACAAGTCCGTGGAATTTTATGGAATCAAAGCTAAAAGAGAAAGAATGAAAAATGTTGGGAAGATGCTGATTGGGGGAAAATGGAAGGAATTTGTTACCTGGAGCTATCAATTACTCTAAAAATACATGATATGAAGGGAAGGGATTGGAAGTTGTGATCATGGGGCTGGGTATAGAATTAAAGGTTTCAGAGTAGTTTTGAGTGATGGCAAGGTCAACTCTGCCACCATGGGAGTAGATGACTAAAGGAGAATTTGTAGTGAATTCAGTTCAGCTGGGACAATTAAGGTGTGGTTAGTATCTGGTTGAGTGAGCCATTGAAACTTGAATTTTGGTCATATAGATTAATAGGATGGACCAGTGATAGGAGTCATTCTCTGTAAGTTCAGTTCATGTCCTTCCATATTCTTGGAAAGAAATGAACTGGTCATTAAGGAATCCAGCTGCATTGGCTATTATGTCTTTGTAAGTATTACTTTAATTCTATAAGCTTCTCATCTCTCTTACATCACTCTTAAGTGGGACTATCTTACTTGTGTTGTCATCATGCTCTCAGTGTTTAAGTTCTTTATGCTTAAACTTCTGTCAATTTCAGAAATCACTTATTTCTCTTTAATTATTCAATATGTTTATAATGAATTTGAAGATTATGAAGCATACTTGCTTTGATATATGCCTTCCAAGTCTCATTATATTTTCTTTATAAGAATTTTATTCCATCAAGGTGTTAGTTGCTTAGGAGAGCTAAACTGGAGGTAAGAAGTGTGTGTGGGAGAATCCCCACATTTAATTGTTAATGTGTAAAGCCTTTTACATGCATTATCTCATTTCAGTATTAAAATATATCGATAGAGTGGTATTATTATTATCATCATCTTTATTCTATACATGAGAAAGTAGAATTTAGAAGTTACTTGTAACTTAGTCCATGCCATATAAGTAAAATGTGGCAGAGTCCCTATTTGATCCTGGTTTGCTTGAATTATACCCATTTTCTAAAAGTCACTTTGCTAGGCCTGTCAATACATAGTCAATGATATGCTCATGGGTACACTAATATATATGCTCTTGCCCCATCTCCTATGAATATTTCCTATTATGAGTTGAATTCAACTTTCTTAATACTCTGGCAAAAGGACTATCCATTTGTACTGGGATGAATAATTCTCTTAAAGGGGGCAAATTAAAAGAAAGAATTATTTAACAAACAGTTTTATGCACTTACTACATGGCTCAAACTGAGCATTATGTTGTGAAAAATTAACGATCAGATATGGTACCAGCTCTCAAAGTATTTCTATTCTATTTTAGTTAGGTAAATGAATACAGGAAGACATTATACATTATTGTAAAAAAAATTGGAGGTACATTTTCTGCTTAAAATGTTACCCACTTTTCTGAAAAGTTTTCTGGGTCTGAGCTCTGGCATTCATGCTGTGACTTTGCTGTTTAGCAGATATTGGTTGATCCCGGGTCCGCCTGATTTTAGCTGGTTCCATCATTCTCCTTCAATATGGCATTGAGCTCTGACAGTGAATCTCTGTGTGTGATTAGAGTGTGAAAGTCCCCACTAGAACTGTGGTGGCAGACATCTTACAGTACGTGGACAGAGAAAAAAGAAAATAATCAAACAAATGAAAAAGAAGCCAAGATGAGGAAGAGACTCCAATATTTTTTTCTGGCTCAAGTTCTCTTCTTGAGGGTGGTTATATTCCTGCCCTTTCTATTTCTATTATTACCCTTTAAAATTTGCTGGAGGTGTTTACTGACACTGCAATCAAAAGCCTCAAATAATACATTCTGTGATGAAGGGCCCGGCCTGGATACTGAAGACAGCAAAAGGGATATGCTTGTCAATTTCACATGAGCAAGGGCTGGGAGGTAAGCAAGGCTTCATTGACCTTAGCTGAGTTTTGAAGGATGAGTAGTGTTTATCAATCGGACAGACTGGGAAGTTGGGAAGAGAATTCTAAAGGAGAGTTGAATGGAAAAGCAATGACCCAGAGTTTAATGTAATGATTTAGTGACTCTGCATTCTCCTATCGGCTAATCCTTAATATCCTTAACCTGAATTATTATGTTCCTGGGTATGTAGACAGGACATTAAAAAATTGGTTTAAAAGAGAGAGAGAGAGAGAAAAGAAGACCCAGTCATTCATTACCTGGGAATACTGGCCTGAAGCTGAGTAATGGGTTCTGTTGGGGCAGAAAATCCAGGACATAGATCAAATGACCATAGTGATTAGAAAGGTGGTTGAATTTTATATCTACATAAGAAACAAAAAGAAACCCACAGAGGCACTTTGCTTTCATGTCCTCTACAGACCTCATCTTCAAGATTTGAAATATCTCGTTTCCCTTCAGTACATGTAAAAAGCCATTCGTTTTAAAATGAAATAACTTTTCAATTTACCCCACTATTGTCCTAGTTGTTGGAGCGTGAAGTTCCTCTGCGGAGGTCATTGGCCTCTGAGAGTGTGCACTAGTTCTCTGCTGGGTCCCCACCTGACTCTCTTTGTGCAGCTGAGAAGGTATCGTGATAACTCGTCAGTGGTTCACAACAATCCTGTTCCTGGGATGTCCAGGCCATTGCCCTTCCAGTGATGGTGACAGCCCTCCTGAATTACCTGTATTCCCAGATTTCTCTTGGTCAGATCCTGGCTCGGTTATTCAATGGGAGCATGATTCAGTATTTCACAGCCCATGTGACGTATTACTCTTTAAAAGAGAAGGAGCTGAGTTATAGAAAGGCACCAGAGGAAGACAGGAATATTTTGGTCTCTAACATATTTTACTAGATTTCACAGGGTCTGATGGGGCATGACCCAATTTCCTTCACATCTTTCCTGTCTTATATTCATTCCTGAAGGGAAGAGTGCCTTTGGAATAAATAAAGCACCGTGGTTTAATAGAATAACATAGTTTATGGTATGAAAAGCAGTCAATTAATGTTTTTATGTCTTACAGATAATCCACTCTTAAAAATATGAATATTTCATTCTATCTGGTGATTTGTTGAATAGATCTAACAGCAGAGCCCCTTCAAGATGAAACCCAAAGTTCTAGGGTCAAGAACAAATAGAAAAGACTCAAAGGAACATGAAGGAAGGAGAGAAGACAGGATGGTTAGAGTGAGTAGGTACCAGTTAGGCATCAGAGGTACTTCTGTATGAGCTGAAGGAGATAGCTGAGTATGCTTAATCCTCCATGTTTCCATGACTATCTAAATAACCAGGTGTTTGTTTTGGTCATGCCTTGTTTAGCAGGTCCTTGCAGACATTTTGGATCTGAAAAGGGAATAGACCTCTCTTCTTCCATTACACAAATTCATTCCTGTGGATGTCTCTAGTCTTATGATTTACTCCTGCCTTATAAGAATGTTCATACTCCAAATAAGCTGACCAGCAACCAAATAAGTACTTCCAATGGATAAGTTTAATTTAAATTGAATTTATGGTTAAGAGTTGCCCATGAGAGTATCCTGGTTTTATGGCTATCTTAAAGCTATGCCGTTGCAAACTATAAAATGTTTACCAATCTGATACTAATTCACTTTAATTTGCCTTTCTTGAATATTATGAGTTTGAACATCTTTTCATATGTTTATAGGCCATTTCTGTTTTTCTTTGTGTTTGTTCTTTGTGGTTACATTTTCATAGTCTTTAAAAGATTTCCTATTGCATTTTTGATTGGTTTGTAAAAGTATTTTTTTAATGTGTTAAGAAAAGTGTTGTTTTCTATAATTTTTGTTACAAATATTTTTTCTCTTAGGTTGTTTAGTCTTCTGAGTTATTATGAATATATTCCCTAGTACAAATCTACTAAGATTAATACGAGAAGATAGTAAGCTATCTGGATAACAAATAATATTTCAAAACTCATTAGGTTTTTATCTGCACTGAAGATAATTTGTATTAAAAATGAAAAAAAATAAAACAGTGACAAAACAATAAAATACTCTGGAATAAACTTAAAAAGAGTGTTCAGTATCTCCATACATAAATCTACATATTGTATTAATGATTATAAAAACATCTGAGTAAAGTTCAAGTCATACCATGTTCCAGGATGTGAAAAACTAATTATTCTTTTTTTAAATTTTATTAAGTGAGAGGAGGGGAGACAAAGACAGACTCCTGCATGCACCTGGACTGGGATCCATCCAGCAAGCCCCCTACTAGGCGATGCTCTGCCCATCTGAGACTGCTGCTCTGTTGCTTGGCAACCAAATTATTTTAGTACCTGAGGTGAGGCCATGAAGCCATCCTCAGCACCTGGGGCCAACTTGCTTGAATCATTCGAGCTATGGCTGTGGGAGAAAAGAGGGGGTGAAGAAGCAGATGGTCACTTCTCCTGTGTGCCCTGACTGGGAATTGAGCCCAGAACTTCCACATGCCGGGCCGACGCTCTACTGCTGAGCCAACTGGCCAGGACCTTAATTTACTATAAATATATGTATGCATCTAACAAAGTGCCACTTCATATCTTTTTTTTTTGAAATAACATACTAAATCTAAAATTTAAATGGATTAATAAATATTGGTGACTATGTCTCCAAATTAAGAAACAATCAAATAGTGAAAGGGTTTTGGCTTAACAGATATTAAAGCTGACTACAGAGTCCCTATAATGAAGAAATAGCATAATAGCAAAGAAATAAATAGGTCAGCAGAAAAGAACAATACTGGAAATGTACCGAGCATATAAAAAATGTAGTATGTGACAAATGTTGTATTTTACTTCAGTTACTGAAGAGGGTGATTTATTTAATAAGGGTGCAGGAAAAATGACTGTCCATTTGGAAAAAAATGCAAGCATAGATTCTTACTTCACTTAATGGAGAAAATGAAATGTAGCATGGGAATAATTTAAACATTAAAAAGATAAAAGGTATGGAAGACAACATGAAAAAATGTTTTTAAATTTTAGCATGAAGAACACTTTTTTTTTTCAAGCAGGAAAGCAAATCCTTTATAAGCTCTTTCAAAAAAAAAAAATAGAAGAGAAAGGAACACTTCCAAACTTATTTTATGAAATCAGCGTTACTCTCATACTAAAACCAAACAAGGAAGCTGCAAGAAAATTATAAGCCAATTCTCCTGGTAAACATCGATATATGAATACGCAAACCCCCGGACTTGAACACAAGAGGCATACTTGACTAAATAAATGAAATAGGAAGCCTCAGCTTCGTTCTGTCTCAAGATAGTTCTGGCTGCTCACCTGGGCGATGCTATTTTAACACCTTACTAACACCTTCTTCATAGAAATATCTTTCCAGGAACTTATCACAGATGCCTGACATTCCTGTTGCTAGTTAGTCTCTTCAGGTCACTAAAATAATTGTTACTTTTTGCAATGCATATACTCTTGAGAAATTGTTTTAATAACCACAAGACATTTTAAACGAGACGAAAGGACGATATCTATAGAGAATACAGGAAAGAGTAGAAGAAAGGTCATCCATCCGTGAGTCTGAAGGATCAGTGACAATATTGTGTGCTATCAGGTTCATTTGCTTTAACAGGAGACTGTGGGTCTCTAAGTCTCTAACTGTGACCTGGGATACTGACCTGTATGTAGAACGAATTAGTCCCACTTTTTAAAGCATTTGGATTGCAAATGAGAAGTACAGTCTGATCACTGGCAAACCTATAGCTCCAGCTTCAACCTGTCTCCTACCCTCTGTACCTGCGTTTCAGCAGGTCTACTGGGATGATGCACAGACATGTCAGACTCACCTTTCCTTCCACAAACATTGCATTTCCAAAGTCTATTTCAATACTTGCTTAATAAATAGGTCTTGAATGAATGAGTGTAGAACTCTTATCTAAATTAACCTGCGTGCACCATAGGTTTCTATATAATGTCACATGGACCTGGTTAATCATAGACTGTCAAACTCAGAGAAGAGCTTAGCTCTCATCTAATTGAGCACACTCCTCTTATTTGGGAAGAAACTGTGCCCTTGCAGGGGAATTAAATGTCATCTGATGGCAGATGTGGGCATAGAACTCAGGCCTTTTGACTCTAAATCACACATACTTTCAGGTCTTAATTCTACATAGTAATTTGGATCATTCATCGCCTAATTACTTTCTGGTTTAATCCTTCCTTCAAACTCAGAAGCATTATTCAGCCTTATTGCTACTTCATATCACCTGAAGTTATTAATCCCTTTGCTGGTTTTAGATTCAATTTATGACACGGAGTTTTATTTTTTACACTCGTTCCCTTTTCAGAAAAAGCACAACTGAAATTATTCAAAATGTCCCTTCTTTTAACGATACAAGTTTTGAATGCCATGCAGTCAACAGTCTCCCTAGGAAATATGCTCGATTTAAATGGTTCTGATTTCATCTCAACAAACAGAAGTCCTTGTTACTTTGTAAAATATCTTGTGTGGTGGGAATCACTTTTTAAAAAGGTCAAAAATCTGTGGGGTTTACTGAATCAATACCACCTATTCAGGCATGAGCTAGTAATCGCCTGTTCATGACAGGAGATGGACACCTTTATACAAGCAATGGAAGATGTCTCTAGGAGAGTGGCCACACATTTAAATTTCATGTAGAATTGCATACAAACTCACCACACTGGAACAGATGAAGAGATACAATGTCAGGCTAAGAATTCCAGAGACCTGGGAGCTTGAGGTCAATAGCAACAGAGGGATACATATTACAAAAGGAAGCAAATTAAACACTAACCTCTGAATTAGTGACCACATCTTCCTTTGCAGCAACCAGAAGTTCTAGACGTGCTTTGGAGCCATACTCTGCCAACACTAACATGGGGTCATTGGTGAACTCTGAAAAATATATTGATGACACAGACAAGAAAGTCAAAATGTAAATGATTTATGACTAGGTCCTATCTAACTCTCTGAACTAATAATATAAGAAGGTTAAACTCCTATTAGTTTTTCTCAAGAGGGCATGTTTAAATTACTTTTTTTATTAAAAAATAAAGTATTAAACTTAGTATGTTGGAAGTAAAATGTGTGATTTTACTTCTGCAGTTTATCTTACACATTGACTGTTATTTTAAAACTCAAAAAAAAAAAAAACCCACAAGAAACCAACCTTGCTTTCTATTCTTTGCATGGTTATAAACAACAGTAGTATTTTCCTCAGAACTTTATTTATGCTTCAATATTCCCTGCTAAACCTTCATCACATCAGACAGGTAGGAAATAGAATAATACTCAGAGGTCAGTGTCTAAACTTAGAAGTAGTTATTTCCTTATGACTTAAAGTTTTTGGCTGCAATGCCTTCTCAAATCACCTAATATTTTTAGAATGTCTTTTCCATGCATGTGAATTACACTTGGAAGGACTTCTGCTGACTCTTTTCAGGCAGAGAATGAGCCTGCATTGTGTGTTACACAAACAGTACATTGGAATTACAGGCGAAACTGGAGCTCAATGAGCTTTATTTTAATTACTTTAATGTTTAATTTCCCCCAACTTTTAGGGTCATAGAACACATGGTCTGACAAGACCTCTGTGGTTTGTATCCTTTCTCTACAAGATTAGTTACTGCCCACCTTGCCCGAACACCTTTCATAATGGGAAACAAAGGGTTTCTTAAACAGGCTCTTCCTCTTCAGACAATTTGTACTTTATACATTCCTGCTTTTATTTATTTATTTATTTATTTAAAAAAATCATTGACCAGTTAGTTCTCTAATTGGGATTTTGTTGAAACTCTGAGACATCACCAGAGACCCTTTTTCTTCTCTGGGGCTGAACTGAGATAACAACAAAGAGAAAATCCTGGACTTCTTCAAGGATGGATGGGATAGATAGTCAACATTATACAGAATAAATATTGTTAATGAGGCCAACAGATTAGCTCACACAATGCTTCCTTCCCCTCAAGTAGAACACAAAAATAGAACACAATTTATAAACAAATGTCTGCTCTAATCAATGCAAGTACACCCATAAACGACCAAGGAGCCACTCCTGATGTTTCCTGGTTGTCTTTTGTTCTTTCCTCTTAGACAGTGACCTCCACTTCTTCTCCAGTTGCTGGGCAAGCTACTGGCAGGTCTACTAGGTAGCCCGATGGAGCAAGCCCATCCTAGCCCATGCCTTCTCCCTCTTTGAGTCTTCCTTTTCCGAGATAGAACAATTCTTTTATTCTTCAGCGGAAAAAGAAATTGGAATAATGGATGTTCACCCATGCCTGAGCATGACCCTACTTTTAGGATTAACCTTCTCTTCAAGGTTAATGGTTCCCTTCTCCTTCCCGGGGCAACAAAGTTCACAGCTTTGGCCCTGCAGGAGCGGGTCTGTGAGAGCCGGGCAGCAGGCAACGACTGTGGATGTGCAAGCGGGGGCCAGGTGGTTAGTACACGTTGACATGCACTGTCAAGAGGTGGGTCCAGAGGCTCAGTGGGGACCCCCTGGGCACAAAAGAGGCATAGTGGGTATAGGGACTACAGGGGGAATTTGGGTACAAGGCTTTTGCAATGCTGGCGCCTTCAAAGGGTGCAGGTTTCCATGCAAGGGTTATGCCAGGGGGAGGCTGCAAGGTGGCTGGGGCAGGGGTCAGCATCCGGATCTCTCTCTCAGGCCCTCACACCTGTACCACGGACCACAGGCTGCAGCTGGAGACAGCAGGAGAGTCCCTCTTGCAGTAACCTTGCAGCGACCTTGGGACACTGCGCTCACTCTAAAGGAGAAATGTCACAGAGCAGATCTGGAGGGGCGCCTCTCAAGCTGAGCCAATGATATGGAGCCTGGCAGGGCCAATGGGATGGAGGGAAGCCTGCCTTCTGGCTGCACCGGGCGACCTTGCACAGGGTCAGGGCCTTGTGCTGTTAGCTTCCCCTCCTCCTGAAGTTAGGAGAGCCATGCAAGGCCAGAACGGGACAAAGGTAAACTAGACTGTAAGAAATCTGAGCATTAGAAAATGGAATAGGAGAAAATTTGAAAGGGACTTTGCTTGGTTGTTTGAATACATCTTAGTGAAAGACCCATGCATTCCTTTCATTTTTGAAATAGCATCAACAAAAGACCTTAATGATGGTAGATAGGTCTATGACAGTCGGGGTGGCCATACACCTACCTCTAGGTTTAAATATGACTCTGTTAATTAATCTGGTAATTAACTATAAGGAACCATGTTACTATGAGAAAATAAGTTTGATGTTTAAAAAACCCATCAACTTATAAAGAGAACAGTCAGTTTTTAGGCTAGAGAATGTCTTCAATTATCAATTAAATATATGGTTGATATGGTTCAAGTTTAAATCAAAACTACCAGAATACAATAACTTTGCAATAAATATCAAGTTGTTACTCATTAAAAGTTGATTTGGGGGAATGTCAGGCATGGTTTTGCAGTGGTATAGGTTCAAACAATAACATTATTGTTACAATTAACAAGGACTTCATTAAAACTTCAAAATGACTTTTCTTTATGGAATAAAGTTTCCAGATTTCTCCATAAAATGTTGTTATTATTCTGAATGTCAGCTGCCACTGTTTTAACAGTTTCCAGCTCAAAACAACAAGAGAAGGAAACCAATCTTTCATATGGTAATAAAACTGTATGACATGCAATAAAGGAAAAAACACAAAAGTCTAAGATGCCATATTATTGAGTTTAGATATTCAAGTTTAATGCATTTTTTTTTTTTAAAAAAAGAAGCCACCATTTCAGAAGGAAGCAAGGAACCAGAAAAGAGGCACAAATTAAGAACTTAAGACTCACCAAACTAAATTATAAATTTAATATAAAGATGAGAGTATATAGATTCTTGAATGGTATAAATGAATTGTACCATGGTAACAAGGAACATGATGTCGTGAGATAAAAATTATTCGTTCCTACCTGGGATTTCGGAGTTTTACTACCTATCTTCATTTCTAGAAACAATAGAACACAATTTGCTCCCAATTGATGGTACACTTCTAATAAATTTCTCATTTCTAAATTTCAGGTATGCAAATTTTGATTACTCAAGGAAATCAATTTCTTTATTCTTTTAAAAATATTTTTATTTTGGAATTATTACAAATTTATAGGAAATTACTTGAATATTGCAGAGTGGGTCTGGGTACGCTTCACTGTTTTCCTCTTGTGGTTCCAGCTTACATAATTATAGTGCAATATCAAAACCAGGAAATTGAAATTGGCATACCATGTGCATAGGTTTATAACTTTTTATCACATGTGCAGAATTGTGTAACCACAGCTACAATAAAGTTGTAAAACTATTCCATTGAAACAAATATCTCTCTTTTCTTATCCCTGTAATAGTCACCCCCACCTCCCTCTCTCCACCATCCTTAATCCCGGACAATAATGAATTAATTTTCATCTCTATAATTTTGTCATTTGGGGAGTGTTACAGAAATTGAATCATATAGTGTATGATCTTCTGAGAGTGGCTTTTTTTTTTTTTTTTTTGCTCAGCACAATGCCGTTGAGATCCGTCTAAGTTGTATGGATCAATAGTGTGCTCATTTATATTGTTGAGTAGAGATGCAATTTTCTTACAAAGGCTTTGGGCTAATGTAGAGTTTCGGTTCCTCGCCTGGTATCCCTTGCTCCAATGATGTATAAGAGAATTTTTCTAGAGATCCCTAACACCTCAGTGGAATACTGTAGCCAACACAAATGAACTATTAGGGGAAGTGGTGTTGCGTTTCAAAATCTTTCAGGCTTGCAAGGCCAAAGTATGTGGATGATAAAAAGTCCTATGTAAATATTTAAAGCTGAATTTGCCTTGAAATTTAGAATTCAAAAAGTATTAGGAGTATGCTATATAATGTAAGTACAAAAACAGAATTAGATTAAGCTGTTTTTAATAACTATCAAAGATTAGAAGGATATCTTGTTTCCCTTAGAAATTACTTCTCAGAGAAAAATGCTTACTTAATATGAATTATGTTCTTTGCTATGACATATTAAATTTTTCTACTGTTTAATGGAAATTTTCTTTTCATAAATAATATGAATAAGAATATAAGTGCTAAATCTTGAATCTTCAAAACATTCAATTTACTATGGCTGGATGGCTCCATTGGCAGTGGTAGTCAATCTGGTCCCTACAGCCCACTAATGGGCATTCCAGCTTTCATGGTGGGTGGTAGTGGAGCAACCAAAGTATAAATAAAAAGACAGATTTCACTATAGTAAGTTGTTTTATAAAGATTTATTCTGCCAAACAGCAAAAATCTGACATAAAGTACTTGGTAAGTAATTATTATTATATCTATGCTTTAACTTGCTGTAACTCTGCTTTATAAATTTTATAAAGTAAAGTTACTTCCCTACTTTATAAATCACCATTACTGTGGAACTGGTGGGCAGTTAGAAAATTTTACTACTAACAGAGATACAAAAGTGGGCGGTAGGTATAAAAAGGTTGACTACCCCTGGGTTAGAGCATCGCTCCAAAGCACAGAGGTTGCTGGTTCGATCCCTGGTCAGGGTACATACAGGAACGAATCCATGTTCCTCTCTCTCTCTCTCTCTCTCACTAAAATCAATAAATAAAAATTTTAAGAAAACATGCAATTTATAGTTGAGACATCAGAAATGATACAAAGATCTCTACGGCACGGTGACAGTATGTCCTAATCACGTAATTCAAGTGGATGGTTGTTCCAGATGGGCCGAGCATCACCCCCTGGTGGGCGTGCTGGGTGGATCCCGGTAGGGTGCATGCGGGAATCTGTCTGTCTGCCTCCCCGCTTCTAACTTCAGAAAAATACAAGAAAAATATGTAGGTGTCTGCTGAGAGTAGGGTAGGAGACCGTGGCAGCATTGTGAGATCTAAACCTGCTAAATTTAAGTTTGGGCTGGTTCAGGCTTCACACTAGCTAGCTGTGGTTGTCTAGGTGGTTTCTTTTCATGATTAGACAGAGGATGTGGGAGATACCATGTACTTTCAGGCAGAAAAAAGATATTTGGAAACTATTCTGGTCCATAATTGTTTTCCAAAATCCAAACGTTTAGACCAGGGGTCCCCAAACTTTTTACACAGGGGGCCAGTTCACTGCCCCTCAGACCATTGAAGGGCCAAACTATAAAAAAAACTATGAACAAATCCCTATGCACACTGCACATATCTTATTTTAAAGTAAAAAAACAAAACAGGAACAAATACAATATTTAAAGTAAAGAACAAGTAAATTTAAATCAATAAACTGACCAGTATTTCAATGGGAACTACGGGCCTGCTTTTGGCTAATGAGATGGTCAATGTCCGGTTCCATATTTGTCACTGCTAGCTGTAACAAGTGATGTGACGTGCTTCCGGAGCCGTGAGGCGTGCATCCCATGTCACTGGAAGTAGTACTGTATGTAAGCGATGCCATGCTTTGCGTCTCTCACTGACCACCAATGAAAGAGGTACCCCTTCTAGAAGTGCGGCGGGGGCCGGATAAATGGCCTCAGGGGGCCGCATGTGGCCCGCAGGCCATAGTTTGGGGACCCCTGGTTTAGACAATGGGATAATTAATTAAAGTAGAATCAACATTGCTCTTCTATATGGCACTTCTCAACATATACTTTTGGTACCATGCCAAACTGTAACACAGTAAAAGAAGTTCTAAGAAGTGGGATATATAAAGTAATATATATTCTTCTGCACCAAAGTACCAAAGATTTATTTTCTTTAGTGGAAAATACAGAGGGAGTTTCTGAGATGGGGGACACTAGTTACAACTGAAGTGGAGCTATTATGCTTTGGACAGTTTGAGTGTGTGAACATAGGCTACCGTATAGTTATTAACTCCGGGAAAAACAAAAGAGTTGTACAGTAAACTCAAGCAGCTAGAGTTTACTATGTAGCTCAATGGAGAATGATGTTTGCATAGTCTTCTAAACGTCCATGTTGAATACTCATCTATTTTAAATTCTAACTATGTTGGGAGGATAAGGATACAGAGAAGTAGACGAGGAACTGAAGCTTTAGCCTCATCCTCTGTGATGCGTATTCTTTTGCAAAAGCTTAAACTGAATAATCAAGACTAGTAAGCATGTTATTAAATAATATCAAAGTATTATTATTATTTTTTAATGTCGGCTTTGGAAGAATTGAACATGGATGCCTTTGGAGAGAAGACAATAAGGCCAATGGGTATTAGTCTGGGAAACATCTATTTTATATACAAACAGGATGGAAATGTTTAACTTTTAAAAACAGGCATATATAACTTGGATAAAAATCCAAACTTATATTGAGACCAAACATTAGAATGGGGGTCATTTGAGGAATAACCATGTCCAAAGTCTGCACGTTGTTCTAATGACCCGTCTGTCCAGAAAGGCCCAGGGCGCCATTTTTCAAGGGGAGCAGCGGTATGCATTTCAG
Source organism: Saccopteryx bilineata (assembly GCF_036850765.1). Classification (NCBI taxonomy): domain Eukaryota; kingdom Metazoa; phylum Chordata; class Mammalia; order Chiroptera; family Emballonuridae; genus Saccopteryx; species Saccopteryx bilineata. The sequence continues at coordinate 344,769,538 of NC_089491.1, forward strand.
AGAGACTGTATAATAAATTAATGAGTCCACAGTTTTTGTGGAAGGAAGTAATGAGTTGCCCTTTTAAAACTTGGGATGGACTATCTTTTGCATCTAGGTAGCTGGAACCATGCCTACAGTGTGGATAAAAAAAGGAAATGACCAACCAGTAATCAAAGCCCACAGTTCAGAGCACTGTTGATCAGTTCTTGGGTTAAGGACTCTTCCCCAGGTGTGTGGCTTTTTTTTTTTTTTTCATCTTTTCAAATAAAATGTTAGAAAATTAGAGAGCATTGCAGAAACTCAGTGACTTACATCTTTAAAAATTGGAAGAATATGCCTTTGTCTCCATCGAAGAGAAACAATGCAGGTATCGTGACATTTTCTTTCTTTGTGACAGGACAGTTTCTTGGTAGATGATGAAGTTGTTGCAATTTTCTTCAATTATTTAGGAAATATGATTTTTCTCATTGATTTTAGGTCTCTCTTATAAATATTTTTTTATTTTATTTTATTTTTATTTTATTTATTCATTTTGAGAGAGGAGAGAGAGAGGGAGAGAGAGAGAGAGAGAGAGAGAGAGAGAGAGAGAGAAGGGGGAGGAGCTGGAAGCATCAACTCCCATATGTGCCTTGACCAAGCAAGCCCAGGGTTTCGAACCGGTGACCTCAGCATTTCCAGGTCGACGCTTTATCCACTGCGCCACCACAGGTCAGGCTAGGTCTCTCTTAAATAAATAAGTTTAGTATTAGTTGCTGAGAATCTAAATAGAAGTTCTTTTAGATCATTAGGAAACAATTTAATACATTTTGTTTGTAGAGGAAAAAAATTCAGTAAGTTGGTTAGAAGAAGCATTAGGCGAAGGGTATAGATTGAACCCATATATGTGGGTCGCTTTGGGTCCCCTTCTACACTCAGCCAGTTACTTGAGGAGGAAGACGAGGAAGAAGATGAATGGATCAGCACAAATATATCAATCCTCTTTGTGGATTTGGGATGGTCTGTGAGAATGTGTGTTCCTATGCAAATGAGAATAATGCTGAGGTCATTGTTACGGTCTTGAATGACTGGTTCTGTTAGCTCAGCAAAATTCTGTGCTTATGTATAAATTACTTCTTGTAAGAACTGGCCCACTAAAATTTTTGCAAAGCTATTTTTCTTTGCATTCTATTAAACTTAAGTTTGTCTATATATAGAGTCAATATTTTAGCCTATTGTGGTTTTTTTTTAAGAGAAAGTAAGATTTATTCATTACATTTAAGGTATTACAAAAACAAAGAGACAACTCTTAATAGTTGAGCCTAGAAGTCTTTCCACTTAGGCAGTTGCCAAGGGCTTTCTTCTTAAGAGGGAACACAGAGATTCTAGATCCCTGCCCGCTCATATGTTTCCTAAGTATTCAGCGAAGTTTCTAAAAAGGAAACTGTGCCCTGATTACTGCAATTGGGAAATAATGGCAACATTAGAATCACGCTGGCTTCTGTGTGGTCCTCGATCAAGCCCATCACCTCACTGGGTTTTTAAGAAAGCTCAAAGTCACAGATAGGAAAAGATAATTTCAAAAATATGTTTCACAAACCATTTGTTTTAAGAATATATTTAAACCTCCTACAACTTAATAATAAGATGATAAAACAATTTTTTAAATGTGCAGAAGATTCAGATACCTCACCAAAGAAGATTGACAAACCCCTAAAAAGCAAATGACAAGGTGTTAAATGCCGTCGGTCAATATGGAAATTCAAACTAACTCCATGATAAAGTGTAGCTACATACAGGAATGACAGAGAGCAGAAAATCAGGAGAAATCTGACTATCATCTAGGCTCTGGCAGATTAGGTTGTCTTTCAGAAATTCTATTCTCCCAGAAGGGTATTCCATCCCCTTTAGGAAGAGCAACCACACTAAGTTGTGACCTCTGCATTTCCCAAGAGATAACCAAAAAGCATGGCCTAAGGTAAAATGTTTATATTTTCCACCCTGGCATTGCCCAGTGTAGTTCCCAGCAAAAACAGGACACCATTCTCCCAGAACCTGGATGACCTTCTCATTGAAAGCTTCACCTCAACTCTCCTAATGAGGGAAAGAGGTCCGTGGTTTTCCAACACTAGAAGGATTTGTGGACAACTCCTTTGAGGAGGAAACTGACCCAGCGCAGAAAATATATAGAGCCTTACAAGTATAACTAGATTTTTTCTACGGCTTCTCTGCTATATTTACTAATCATTAGCAACCATCAGAAAAAAGTTTATGACCACCTGGTTGCTTCAGGCAGGAAGCCAGGGGCACCAAATTGGGGGCCTTGCCTTAGCTTTGACTTGGCAAAGCCTCCAGGCTCATGGTACGTGTGTGTGCGTGCAGAGACTTTCAATGTCAAAATGTGCCTTGTTTTTGCACAAGGCATGTGGCGTGATGTGTAATTTTTACAAGGGAAAGCCTATCTGGAAAGAGCTATATCTTTTAAGAGTTAACCTATACGTTAAACTGACTATCTTAAGCTTGTGTGTTTTTTTAATATCCATCGTTACGAGGTGTGAGAACTAGGAGAGCTCTATGAAAAAGCCAGAGATGTAAACATAACGATAATTTAATAAGTCAAGCCTCCACCCTCCCCTATTCTCTTATGACTTAGACTCATGGTGCAGTTTTATCCAGGTGGACCATGCTTCTCATCAAATATTATAAAAATGTATAGAAAGAATGAGAGAAGAGAAGCAATCGGGCAAAGAAATTGTAAAAATTTGTGAGAACATGAAATGTTAAAAGAAGAAAAATTAACCAAACGAGAGCATGCTCCCATATTTCTGTAAGTGTAGCAGAGTTGTGAGCTAATGAGAAAGTCAAACCCTAAAGCTAAAGTTTTAAGTTTCGAGATAAAATAGATTAAATGTAAAATAAAGGCTAAAACCAAATTCTAAAAACATTAGCAATAGAAGCAGTAAAAAATTTTAAGCGAAATGATAAAAACCAGTGAGATGGAAAGCTTAAACTGGTATTCTACATGAAATAAAAGGAAAGAAAGAATTAAGAGCTGAAATATGAAAGTGGAAAAAAAAAACTCCAAAAACTTAAATGGATAAAAGATTGTGAGACTATTTAAAATATAGTAGAAGATAAACCACTCGGGCATATTACCACTGGGATTATTCTTCAAAATGGAATAAATCCACAAAGATCTGTAAAATGTTCTACCTTTTAAAAGTTTCAAAGGGTAGAAACAGAATGGCTCTCCTCACAGGTGAGGAGAGCCATTGGATTGTGAATGTCAGGTCACAAATGTCCTGGTGCCCCAACCCCACCTGTGCAGATAGGGGGTGGGATCCAGGTGGGGCCACAGAGGAGACAGGGCTATCCTGGAGTCTTGTTGGAAAGGCAGGGTTTGTGACCGTTCTTGATTGGTTTTATATTTTGGTGGGCCATTACATACTGATTTTAATGCAAATATATATTCCATCACATTTCTTGATATATTACAAATGCATCCCATTTCTTGGTTCATACCATAAAGAGGCAACTAAAACTATCATAAAGGCACATATTTAGAGTGAACCCCAGCATACAGTCCTTTGGGAGTCTGTTTCTAAACTCCAGAGCTATCACTAAGATAGAAGTCCAGGCCCTGGCTGGATGGCTCAGCGGTGGAGTGTCAGCTCAGTGTGTGGACCTCCCAGGTTCAATTACTGGCCAGGACACACAGGAGAAGCGCTCATCTGCTTCTCCACCTTTCCCCCTCTCCTTCCTCTCTGTTTCTCTCTTCCCCTCCCGCAGCCAAGGCTCCATAGGAGCAAAGTTGGCTGGGGTGCTGAGGATGGCTCCATGGCTTCCACCTCAGGTGCTAGAATGTCTCTGGCAGCAACGGAGCGGCACCCCAGATGGGCAGAGCATGGCCCCCTGGTGGGCATGCCGGTTGAATCCTGGTCGGGTGCATGTGGAAAAATACCAAAAGAAAAAAAAGATAGATGTCCATATCTGACATGACAGGTTAACAATTTTCAACAGACTAAACCAAGATTAAAGACTGAGAGAGTCAAAGATAAAGACCCAGTGAAACAGATCAAGAGACACAGTCGGCATGACAAAGACGTAATGTGGAAAGAGAGACAATCGAAGAGGGAGACGAAGAGTTAGAAGGGCAGAGGGAAAAGAGAGAACAAAAAAATCCTCTGGAAACAGTGTTAGAACAAGATTTTATACCCAAGTTCCTTGGGTGCATTTCAGCAGCCACAAGCTGAGATGGTTGTTGAATCAGAAAGCCCAGAGGCCCCACTACAATTTTATTTCCTTGCTTTCTTATTCTGTATTTTGTTCTTAGACCTAGAGCCTCCTGGCCCTTAGCAAGAGTTATTTATAAGATAGGGATGGAGATTTGTTGCAAAGATGGATGAGAGGAAGGGAGGTGGCCCTGGTTTCTCAATGCAAACAACCAACAACCAAGAGATGGATGAGTTGTCTGGGAGCACTGCTAGAAAATTAGGACTTTTCAGTTCATTTACAGAACTTGTTGTATAGAGCTGACAAAAATCAAATTTTTTTAGTGTATCTACAGAAATAAATAAGCATCAACAACTAAATTTATTTTCCCCCTGGAAACAGTGGACTGGTTAAAAAATGACATGGCTATGATATAAAGACAGTTCTGTGTAATCCACAACTAGCAGGAGCCAAAAACCATTGCAGCAAAATTATTTAAATAAGGCTATATTGCACAGTGCTGTCTATTGCAAAAAACATACTTTTTTTTTTTTTTTAATTAGCTGGACCCAAATTGAGATATCAGTGCAATTGGTGATCAGCGAGTCTGGGCCTTCCTTTCTTTAAATTCCCTTTGTCCCTTAAGGACATCCCATCTTTCCCTACACTGTGGTGTGGCACCTTCAAAGTCTTAGTCCTTTGCAATTCCGCCCTCCCCCCCAGATAGGGAATTCATTTGCTGTAGTCATTTATACTTTAGTATAAATGAAGTATTAGGAGTAAAGTATTTTTTTAATAAAGGAGTTAAAAAATCACAGCCTCAACTCTACATTTTAGACATAACTTTTTGTGAATAAAATATAATATTTGCTTCTGTTGGAGTTTGCACTGACCTATGAGCAGCTGAGTAGAGGGCATTTCAGAAGACAAGATGAAGGTGCTTCCATGCACTTCAGAGAGAGCCTATTTTGTCATAGTGAAGACTCAAAATGGGTTGTTTATTCTCTGAAAAAAAAAGAGGGTATTATATACATGCATATGTATGTATGCATATATACAAGCATACACACATACAGACATGGAAAACCTGCTCTTCTAAGTGGTTTGCACAGATTCTTATATTTAAGAAGTAGAAGGTCTCTGGATTCAAAGTATTTATAGACTAGTTTAAGGTGTCATTTGCCTTTTTCACTACATTGATATTTGCACTGGTGGTGCCAAGTTGCGCGCTGGCTTTGCTGCCAATAGCTCAGCACAAGTCAGAGCAGCGGCGGCAACCAGTACGTGGCATCAGGATATTCTGTACACAGTCATTAAAAATAAAAGTCAGGAATTCCTTGACGAAATAAAGACTTCAGAATGACCCGACAAAATGGCAAAAAGAATTAACCGCCTGACCAGGCAGTGGCGCAGTGGATAGAGTGTTGGACTGGGATGCGGAGGACCCAGGTTCGAGACCCCGAGGTCGCCAGCTTGGGCGCGGGCTTAGCTGGTTTGGGCAGAGCTCACCAGCTTGGAGCCAGGGTCACTGGCTTGAGTGGGGAGTTACTCGGTCTGCTGAAGGCCCATGGTCAGAGCACATGTGGGAGGGCAATCAATGAACAACTAGGGTGTCATGGTGAAGGGCTGATGATTGATGCTTCTCGTCTCTCTCCATTCCTGTCTGTCCCTATCTGTACCTCTCTCTGACTCTCTCTGACTCTCTGTCTCTGTTAAAAAAAAAAATTAACCCCTGATCTTGTAGAAAAACGGTATCACTCTTTCCACTATGGTTTTTTGAAAATATATTCATTTTTCATAAGATGCCATTTACCTTAAGAGTCACTCAAGGTTTCCACCTTCTGTGTAATGCCATGGGAAGTGTGTCTGGAGTACTCCCGTTGAACACCGAGGCACGGAGACACTCCAGGAAAGTGCTCGTGGGAATGAGCTGTCTGGTCACTTGTTCATAGGCTATCATTGTTACTCGCAAGCTCAACCAAGAGGTGAACTATAGTAATTCAGACATGGATACTTGGCAGATATGTTCTCTTAAAAATGAAGGAAGTGATCTTGTCACGGTAAGAGGAGCAACTGATGGAATTTATTACCAATGGCAAAATCCAAGCTTTGAAGCACAATCAGAATTTGGGAAAACATTGAACTGCATTGTGACCTTGACTGCTTCTCAATACACAAAGACCTTTCTGAGGGAATCGGGGGTGAGAGTAATGAGGCTAATTTTTTCATATTATATAATGAATTGTGTCAGCATTTAGAAGATGGTATAAAGTCAAGGATGGGTAAAAAGATCCATTCAAAGTGCAAGAGAGACAAATTGGTTTTTAAGTAGCCAAGTCAGAAAAGTTCATTGATACTGTTTTAGATTCCACATTGCTATTAACACTGAAAAAGCCACCTCTTGTTGAAGACGAATATCGTGTAACAAGACATCTGCTTCAGATAAGGTATTTTCAGGATGTCCAGAGAAGATGACACTTTTCTTTTGGCAGCGAGGAGGAAGTTGACTCTGTTGACCTGGAGGGTTCAGGGGATTTTAAGGATTCAAGATTGTCCAGTTCATCTAGCATCTTTGACTCATCTCAGGGACCAACTCCTTTCCTATCAAATTGTTGAGCTCATGAGTGCTGCTTCCTCTGTAGTTCTTCTACTCTTACAATTATGTCCTGGGCACGACTTTCAGCACGGTTCGTCTCAGGTCTTAACAAAGTGAAAATTTCCTTTTATTCCGCCATGGGAGTTTTCTGACTTTGCCACTATGCCTTGAGTTGTAACTAGACTAACTTGTACCCTCTCAATTTCTTTTTCAAAGCTTCTAAAGTTGTTAACAAAGCGGCCAACTCCATAACCTTTCACATGACCTTTGCTTCAGACGGTTTATCGCCACAGGGCTGGTGTATTCACCTTGCACATCTCCCTCAGCCTAATTCCACACCTGTGACAACCTTGGTATGCCACACTGGCTACTCTGTGCCGAGAGTTGTCACCACTCACCTCACTATCCCCTGACCAGTTCCAGAATTCCATTTCCAGGGTCTTATTTCTAGGGCCAACCTGGACACCAGTGTCCTTAGCCCGGGTTTCCATGGGAGACTGGGAAGAACAAGACAGAAAAACAGGGAAAGTCAATTCAGGGTGTACTTCATCTGTGTTTGCTCTGGGGACAACGAGGCTGGACCACCCTGGCCTCTCTGAAGAAGCTGTGTATGATGACCCTTGAGAAGTTTCCCTTGAGGAAGAGCACATAGGACCCGCCCCTCCTAGTGTCACTCACACAGCCTCCCCAAGCAGCGGGGTTCCAGATCCTGGAATAGAGTGAGAATGCTGTGCGTTTCGGTCAAGGTGCTGTCCAATGACCCATCTTAAGAATGGTGACAGCACTGATGGCTGGAACACGCCATGGACTGAGATGCTGTGAGACCAGGCACCATGGGTGTTCAATGGATGATTGCAACCTGAGACTGGTCTTTCGTGTTCCCCCGTGTCTGCCTCCTTCGATGGCGGCCACAAACTGGGCACCGCCTCCCCTGTAACTGCCGTCCTCTGAAATAGTTAGCTTCCATTTCCTCTTCTCTGATTAATGCAAAGTATTTTTAGCCAGTATTGTACAGTGTAGCGTCTCTTGATAATAAAATGAGAGGTAATAAAAAATTGACATATGCAAGCTGGCATTAGAAGCTCTTTAGGAAACATAGTTTAGCGCTCCCTCATGCTATTATTTCCAAAGCTATAATTTAGTGAGCTTGACTTTATTCATTCACCACATTTTTACTGTGAGCCTAATGTCGGCCAGGCACTACGCCAGGCATGTGAAAGTACAAAGGCAAACGTTAAAAGAAAAAAAAAAGTTTCCAGTGCTAACAGAATAGTAAAGGATGCAAGCGTGCCAACAAACTATATATTTCAGAGCAGTGTGAGAAGTTGTTACATAAATATGCGCAGGACTCTAATGTGTGGTCAGAGGAAGGAGACACCGACATGCTCACAAAGGTAGAAAGAAGGGGCCATGAACGAATTAAACGGAGGTGGATTTTTGAAGGAGGAATTGAGCCTCCGTTGACCGAGACGTGAGTGATGACGGTATTTCTGAAAGCCGAGAAGCCTAAAGCAGGTGGGAACTGAAGCAGCCTTTTGGGGGGGGGGTGGCTCATGAGGCTAAAAATAAGAGACTGAAAATATTTATATATATGGCAAGAGAGGTTACAAATCGATTGTGACAGGTCTTAGATAGTATATTAAGGGGTCCTTCTTAGTGTCAGGAAATGACAGATTTAAATTTTGGCTTTGTGATAGAGAGGAAGATGAATGGGAGAAGAGGGTTGGAGCTAGGAGATTGGTTAGAAGATGATCATAATAAGTCAAGTTAGAGAAGATCTGTGAGCTGTGGCGAGGGCCACAGGGATACTGGATGATGGATGGAGCTTTGAGATCTATATGAAATAGAATCAACACAATTTAATTTACTGACTCTAACTCTCCTGCTTCCCTCGTATGAGAACTCACGTCCTTCTCTTGCCTCTATCTTAACAATTTGATATTACAGTAAGAAGAGTCAAAGTTTCTATTTTGATGTCTGGTAGGTGGTCCCATAAACTAAGATAAATATGTGATGGGTTAATCTATTTGAGGGTGAGGGAAAAAAAAGGGATACATTTTTGAGAAATGTAGAAAAGCATATGTAAAACCCTTTTGAGGATCCGCAAAAAGGGACTAAGTCTGTTTCTAGACGAGGTCATTTTCTTTCTTGGTTCAGACATCAACTCTGATTAAGACCGTCGTATTTATTCAGTTTTGCAATCACTGTAGTTATCGTTCAGGCAAGACTTTTCAACAGGTGCTAAAACAAGCATGTGAAATCTGACAAGGAGCAGAATCTTTGCACAAAATCAAGAAATTGTGCCCTGGCCGGTTGGCTCAGTGGTAGAGCATTGGCCTGGTGTGCAGGAGTCCAGGGTTCGATTCCCGGCCAGGGCACACAGGAGAAGCACCCATCTGCTTCTCCACCCCTCCCCCTCTCCTTCCTCTCTGTCTCTCTCTTCCCCTCCTACAGCCAAGGCTCCATTGGAGCAAAGTTTGCCCAGGCGCTGAGGATGGCTCTGTAGCCTCTGCCTCAGGTGCTAGAATGGCTCTGATTGAGGCAGAGCATCACCCCCTGGTGGTCATGCCGGGTGGATCCTGGTCGGGTGCATGCAGGAGTCTGTCTGACTGCCTTCCCGTTTCCAACCTCAGAAAAATAGAAAAAAAAATTTTTTTTTTAAATCAAGAAATTGCCTTATAAAGGTACTAATTTTTAACAAAAGGAAAAATAATAATTACCATGGGAGAGAAACCTATAGAGTTCTTTAACCTAGTGATAGGTATCCTGCTATGATGTAATTAGAAGATGATATCATCAGCTATTCAATACTCTGGCCCTGAATGTATATATAACCTGACCCTACAATCAGGAGGAAACATTAGGTAAAACCAGACTGAAGAACTATTCATTAAAAATGTCAATATTGTGACCTTTATAGAAAGCACCTTGTAATAAGAGGTAAATTCAAGTTCATATTCAAATTTGCTCTTTCAGCTCATGGGTAAATAATGCCTTGTTCTAAAAAAAAAAATACAGCAATGTTATTGTGTCCAAAATATTACTTAATTTTCTTTTAAAAATGAGATTTATATTGTATTGTGCATACCTAGGGTGGGGCAAAGTAGGTGTATGGTTGTTCATATGGAAAATGATACAATGATTAATAAATGATACAAGAATAAACTGTGTTTCTCAAACATGCAACTGTGAATCTACCTTTGCTCTGCCCTGTATGGCAGTAACATTCCTTTTATTGCTGGTGCTTCTTATAAATGGAACTCAAGGTGTAAAAGTTACCAGGAGCATGCACAGTCCATGAAGAATGAACAGTATACTCAGAGAACTACAGGGTTTTGAGTACCTGTCTCCTGCTCCCTATAAGTCTTTCTTGACCTGGTAGAAACTACTCACTCCACAACTCATTGATAAAATACCAGCCCTGTTCTGCAGGTTGTTTATAAAACCTAAATGGTAATGTAATGCCATAATTCTATTTTCTTTTCTTTCTTTCTCCCTTTCTCCCTTCCTTCCTTCCTTCCTCCTTTCCTTTTATTTCCTTTCCTTTTCCCTCCCTCCCTCCCTCCCCCTTCCTTCCTTCCTTCCTTCTTTACTTCCTTCCTTCCTTCTTTACTTCCTTCCTTCCTTCTTTCCTTCCTCTCTCTTTTCTCTTTCCCTTTCTTTCCCCTCCTTTCTTTCTTTCTTTCTCTTTCTTTCTTTCTTTCTTTCTTTCTTTCTTTCTTTCTTTCTTTCTTTCTTTCTAATTTCTTTCTTTCTTAATTTCTTTCTTTCTTAATTTCTTTCTTTTCTTTCTTTCTTTCTTTCTTTCTTTCTTTCTTTCTTTCTCTTTCTTTCTTTCTTTCTTGACTGCATTTTCTCATTGCTGTGCGTGCTTAAAAAAACTCAAAAAACAAAAGAAACTGCTTCCTGGGAAATATAAACTACCCACTAAAATCTTTCCCCCCCAAATTTTTTTAATTTATAGAGACAGAGAGAGAGTCAGAGAGAGGGATAGACAGGGACAGACAGACAGGAACGGAGAGAGATGAGAAGCATCAATCATCAGTTTTTCATTGCAACACCTTAGTTGTTCATTGACCGCTTTCTCATATGTGCCTTGACCGCAGGTCTTCAGCAGACGGAGTAACCCCTTGCTCAAGCCAGCAACCTTGGGTCCAAGCTGGTGAGCTTTGCTCAAACCAGATGAACCCACGCTCAAGCTGGCGACCTCGAGGTCTCGAACCTGGTTCCTCTGCATCCCAGTCCGATGCTCTATCCACTGCACCATCGCCTGGTCAGGCAAAAAGTTGTTTGGTTTTAAGCTGTATTGAATGCTGAAGTAAAACCTATTCCACATCTAGGGGAATCGCTCTGGTGATGGAACTCCTGGAAGCTTAAAAGAGTGTTAAGAAAGAAACCTGCCTGCCTTCTAGAATTAGAGTGTAGGAAGGTAACTGAGCCAATGGAAGTTTTCTCTCTGAGTGGAATTACTTCCACAGCATAGAAGAGGAGGCACCTGAAGATTTATCTGACAGTCCTGATACCTGAGCAGTGACATTGATGTTGGGTGACACATTTGGCAGAAGGGAAGGATCATTTTTCTTTAGAATTTTAGAATACTCTATATTTGTTAATTAAACGATCATTGCTAGATGCATGCTCTCATGAATATAAATTACAAGCCCAGCAGAGGACTTTGCACATTTGCATGACGTCTTTTATTATGAAGCAGTTTCCAGGGTGCAGTAAACACATTTTACATCACCACTTGACATATTTAAGGATTGTTTTCTCCCACACTGCAACATCGTCCTGGGTGATACTCAGGATGTAGTTCAGTAAATAGAACAGCCTTTCTCCTAACTTGTGGAGGTTAATTTTTTTTAACTAGGTACACATTGACAGCAGAATTCTGTACACCCACCCAAATGCTTTAGTAATGGGATCTAATCATTATCCATATTTCTCCCAACGCCCTGTCGACAATTCCTGATGTGTCATATGATTAAATTTTATTATCATTGACTTTTATTGCCTGTTCGGTACTATTGTTCAAACTCAGTGTGTTTCTGAATAACTGACTACCCTTCAAGGGCTGGGTTTCTCAATGGAGTCAGGCTCCCTCAGGGCAGAGACTTTGGTCTGTTTTATTCCCTGTGTAGCTCAGTGCCTCAAACAGTGCCTGGCATATAATACGTGTTCAAGAAACACTTTTGACTCACTGACTTAATGGTATAAATAAACAAAAGAGAAGTATGTATATTTATAATTACATATTTACTGAAATCATATACAATAATGGACTAATTCCAAACTATAAATCAGAAATAATATGACAACAAACACAAGATGAATTTTATAGAACTACAAATAACTGGAAAAAAAACTAATACCTTTCTGATTTTAATGAACATTTGTCATGCTTTTTGTCACTTAGTCTATCTTTTTCAACATCCCTTGTATGCAGATGTTGAATGTGTACAATTTAGTATGTTTGGGCATGTACCAACACCTGTGGTACTCTCACCACAGTCAAAATAATAGTCATCTCGTAGAGTTTCCAACATCTCGCAGAGTTTCCTTGCGTCCCCCTCATCTCTCTTGTTTTGTGTTAAGGAGACAATAGAAAGAAAAATGCTGAGTGAGCTCACTTATATGTGGAGTCTAAAAGAGTTGAGCTCATTGATGCAGAGAGTAGAAAGGTAGTTACCAGGTAAAGAGGTAGGGGAATAGAGAAATGTTGGTCCAAGGGTACCCACTTACATTCATGTAGAATGAGTAAGTTCTGAAGAGCTAATGCACAGCCTGATGACTATGGCTAATAATTCCATGTTGTTCAGTGGAAATCAGCCTAGAGGGTAGATCTGAGCCGTTCTCACCACAGACACATACGTAATCACAGGAAGAGATGAGTAGGTTAATTAGCTTGACTATCGTACCCGTTTCACTCTGCATGTGTCTATCAGAACAACGTGTTGTGTGCCTTAACCATCTTTATCACAAAAATGAATAATGGAGGACTAAAAAGCCCTTTGCATTCACCTTGAGGGATGCTCTGAATACCACGGACCACGACTCTGCCCAGAATACACACAGACAGGCAGAACTGAGATGAGAGTAAATATTATTCTGATATGACTAACTCCTCTGTCCCCTGTCCAGAGAGCAGGGTGAATCCAAACATTTGGGAGAGCAGAATCTCTAACCTCTGTACTAGCTGCTTAAAATGTTATCCTCTGGCCCTGGCCGGTTGGCTCAGTGGTAGAGCATCGGCCTGGTGTGCAGGAGTCCTGGGTTCGATTCCCGGCCAGGGCACACAGGAGAAGCGCCCATCTGCTTCTCCACCCCTCCCCCTCTCCTTCCTCTCTGTCTCTCTCTTCCCCTCTCACAGCCAAGGCTCCATTGGAGCAAAGTTGGCCCGGGTGCTGAGGATGGCTCTGTGGCCTCTGCCTCAGGTGCTAGAATGGCTCTGGTTGCAACAGAGCAATGCCCCAGATGGGCAGAGCATCGCCCCCTGGTGGGCGTGCCAGGTGGATCCCGGTTGGGCACATGCGGGAGTCTGTCTGACTGCCTCCCCGATTCCATATTCAGAAAAATACAAAAAAAAATGTTATCCTCAATGATACTCTGGGAAGAGTATCTTGTGCGGCATGCTGCTGCCCTGCCCACTCCTATGGGCTCCCTGACAGCATTAGCTTGACTTAAATGAACAGGTTAGCCTTGGCACCTGAGACTCCTGTTGCATGTAAGTGCAATGGGCAAGGCAAGTTACTTACTTCAAATAACACCTAGAGATGCAAAGTTGATGGTAATCATGGAATTAAAGAAGTAGAGAGTAAAACTCTCAGGGTACACTGAAAATATATACATGCATATTCTACGTATATCTACATTTCTATTCCAGTATTTACATATACTGGGGAGGTGAGAGAGAAGAAAAATAGCTTCTCCCTTTTCCTCTTGATGACAAAGAAAGTGGCCCAGATGTATACATTCATCTCTAATCTGAATGAAAGATGTGAGTATGTTTTCAGGGATAAAGCATATTTTACCTCAAAGAGCAGTACCTTATCATTCATACATTTATACCAGAGAAAAATGACTCTAACGTTCACTTAAAATTCAGTATAAGTGGTAGGCATTTTAGAATTGATGATCATCATAATTTTCTGCAAATTGTAAATCTCTCCTTGGAGTTGGTACATGATACCGGCCCATTATAGCCACCTTCTCTTCGCCTATACCTTTTTTTTTTTTAAACATGAAAAAGATTTGTGGAGACAGATCTGACTGAATCACTCATTCTGAAACTATGTCTAAGACTTTCTCCGTTACAAGCACACGTCCTCGAAAAGGTCACATTATAGAGCAGAGATCAAACTCCCATGTGCAAAAATTTCTGTGGCCAACAAGTGTGACTATCTTTAGAAATCCCAATTATATAAATGCATTGTTCTTCACTTATGGACAGTTCGCACGTCATCCCTCACTATTTTGGCAATGGTCCAAGGAACAAGGACCTGCACTTTTTTTTTTTTTTTTTTTGCCATCTTGTAACGGCGCTAAGCACATAGTAGATGTTCAATATACTGTTGAATGAGAAATATTCTTATAAGAAAATATTTATTTTTATTAGTGATGAGTATATAAAAATGAAACCACATAAATGGTGTAACCACCTCCCACCCACCAATAGAGTGCAACCACTGTGGTCCCCAGCCTTCCTTGCATTCACAAGCACCATAGGCGATTGCTCTTTCCAGAAACACAGAAGTGGGAGATGTCTGAGTGCAGCTTGCAGGAAAATTCTGCTTTCTGGTTAAAGGTGAGGCTCTGACTGGTATAGTGCCTTTGGCCCTTCCTCCCCCCCCCCCCCCCCCCGCCTTGTAGACCTGGGAGGCTAGATGCTGAGCCACGATCTTGAGTTAAAGACAAAAAGGCTGAATGATTACAGAGTAAACAGGATGTGTCCTTGAGCTGCTGAACCAAAGTGACAGCCCCCCCCTTTCCCCAACTTCTGACAGTCTGAAGTGTGAGAAAAATAAACCATATATTCTAAAGCAACTGTTAGGCTTTATCTTGCTTATAGTTTGATGCATTTCTGATTGCTACGGTGACATATGGCGTGAACAAAAGTTGCCAGTTCAATGGGATATGCTGAAAATATATTAACAAGGGAAGAGATTTTTAATTAAGCAGCATCTTGTAAAGAGAGGGAATAAAAGAATTTTTTTCTTTTTTTACTTGGAGAGAGTAAACACACAATTCAGCGTACAGAGGATGTATTGTAGAATTTTGCATTGAAAACCTAAATAATTTTGTCAATCAGGGTCACCCCAATAAGTTCAATAAAAAGGAAAAAAATAAAGTAAAAAATGAAAGAAGGAATTGAAAGGTCAATGAAATAGACAACCCTTGCTCGTTGGGTTTCTCGGCTTTACCTCTCTTGGCTTAGACTAAGTGACCTCCAAACTTCCTTTTATTTCTACAGATCTGTGATTATAATAACAGCTCTCTTCTTTCTCTGAGTCTGGAAGTTGCATAAATACAAGGTCATTGATTCTTGGCTGTGAAGAAGAGAATGCCCATGGCCTTAGTTTTCTCCATAGGCTAGATTCCTCTCCAGGAACACGCAATGGAAGGTGAGTAGAAGAATCGCTGGGAGCCAGAGAAGGTCAAGTTGAAGTTGTACAACATGAATTATTCATGGATTAAGATGGGATTTTTCTGGTCTTCCTCCAAAAATGCCTTCCAGGAAGACCAAATGTGGAGGGGTGAACCACAGACGGAATTCCTTGAGAAAGTCGGATGTAAAAAAAAAAAAAAAAAAAAAAAGAAGGCAGAATGCAAGGCTATTTATATAACATCAACAACAACAACAAATGAGTAAAAAGCATCAGAAATCTCTACCAATAGTGTCTGAAGTTTTTTTAAAAGCCAGTGATTTAACACTTGAAAACAATGTCAATGGTAATAAAAGGTTATTTTGAGACAGTTGTTTTTTAATGCATTAAGATGAATGAAGGAAGGGCAGGTAACATAGCATTTACGAATATATTTAATTTATTTAACACAGTATATAAAGTGCTTAATAAAGGCTCAGCACTATTGACAAAGAGAATGGAGAAGTAATTGATTCTGGCTTTTCCTTCTCTTTTCTCCACCAAAGAAAATGATTGCAAAGAAAAGTTTAAATCCTACATCAATAAAAAATAATCAAATAGTAAGACCAAACAAAATATACTCAGTGTATTTAATCAGGTTTAATTTTCCCTTTTCTAATCCCAGGTCCATTATATATAAGAGGAGTCCAAGATTTCAACCCTGTGCTCTCAAAAACTCGTGAAATCTGAGGGATCATGGTCAGTGGAAACATTGTTTTAATGCTGGAAATAATTAAATGGTCTCATTTGTAAAATTACCAACTCAAATTGGACATCCTATCAAAATCATTGAACTCAATTTTGAAATGTAAGTCAGGAAGCCTTGAGGTCAGCACCCACCAGAATTATAACATGGGCTGTCCTATAAATGCTGTGAGCATAGATGGAAAATGAAGAAATGAAGATTAGGAACTACCATATGCACGCTCAGAACAAGTCATGTCAAACTCACCTACTTAGCTTTTGAATGGTACGCATTCTAATAGCTTGGTAAATTAGCATTAACCCACACATTTGTCTGAGATTTATTGAGGGCATACTCTATGAGAACACAGTACTAGTGTCGGGAAGTCACCAATATCTCCAGTTCTGCCTTCAACATCATATTATATTGTACCCATAATCCCATACAGAAAAAGGTTCAGTTATGGTGAGCATAACTGCATGCAGAAGGAGCATGGGACTTCAAAAAATGAGAAGATTAATTTTTACAGGAGGGGTTATGGAAGGCTATGATAAAGTCAGGCTTATAGAGAACTGAGTATTGAAGAAGAGAACCTACCCCATCTACTATCACAATGGCCCCCATCTGCTGCTGCTCTCTGCATCAGGAGCACTGACCTCTCGCCCCCAGCCCTTAAACACCGTGTCTGAGGCCTCAGAGGTGTGCTCTTCAAATGGTGCAGTGAGACGAATGTCTGTCCTGTTACCTGCCAAGGCCTTCTGGAAGACCTTATGAAATTGGAGCAGTGGTTTGTCATTTTCGAAGACTAGGATGCCTCCAAATGTCTTGAGAAACAGCAAACTTTGGGGCGAAAGCCCACCAGGAAAAGAACTCCTTGCTCTTTAAATTATTTGCCCTCAGGAAACGGTAGGGTCTACCGCGGAGACTGAACGCCTGATGAAATAAAAATTTGAAAGCTCCGACAGGTGATTCCTAAACACATGCAAATCCTTACTTAAAGACAATCACATAACTTGATCCAAATGGGCCAAAGAGACAGGCCACTTCCCTTCTGACTGAAAGGGTCAATCCAAGACAGAACACATTGCTAGAATGCTCCATGTTTTGGTTCAGTGGAAGCCGCAGGGGTGGATAAAGGACATGGCCCACGTATCTTCCTCCATCTTCTCAGTGAGGAAGAGAGTTTCAAGAAAACTGATTCAACCATTAGTGGGTCATCCTAGGGAAGACCCCACTATGGAAGGCTATCTGATAGATGGGTCAATTTGGATTCTTATGTGGAGAAAAAAAGTATGATTATAATAACTGTGTCAGCCTCCCTTAAATTTAGACTAGCCCTTTCACAAGCATTTCACGAGAGGAATGTTGAAGAAGTGAATTTGCATAATTGTGAGCCCAGCTCTTGGGAAGTCTTATAACTTCTACCTTGCTCTTGTATAAGCACAACTTTTTTTTTCATTTTTCAACTTTGGTATATTTGCATATGCATTCAGTTAAAAATATTTTCTGATTTCCACTGTGGCTTTGTCTATAATGCGTGAGTTATTTAGAAATGCGCTTGTTAATTTCAAAATACATGGAGATTCTGCAGTTATTTATTGTTTATTTCTAACCTCTTTCTCTGCAATCAGAGAATACTATGTAATTTAAATTCTTTATTTAATATCCCAGAATGTGTTGATTATGATGAATGTTCTATGTGACTTGAAAAGAAAGTGTTTTTGGCAAATTATAAATAGATTACTATATATATATATAATTTCTTTGAATGTTGTTAATCATGCTATTCAAGTCTTTTATATCCTTACTGAAATTTTGTGTCTTTGAGAACTCTCCCAAGGTGACTGTTTGTTTGATTACTTTTTTTCATGATTTTATTTTTTTAAAGGGATGACATTAATAAATCAGGGTACATATATTCAAAAAAACATGTCCAGGTTATCTTGTCATTCAGTTACGTTGCATACCCATCCCCCAAAGTCAGATTGTCCTCTGTCACCTTCTATCTAGTTTTCTTTGTGCCCCTCCCCCTCCCCCTATCCCTCTCCCTCTCCCCTCACCCCCCATAACCACCACACTCTATCAATGTCTCTTAGTCTCACTTTTATATCCCACCTATGTATGGAATAATGCAGTTCCTGGTTTTTTCTGATTTACTTATTTCACTCAGTATAATGTTATCAAGATCCCACCATTTTGCTGTAAATGATCCGATGTCATCATTTCTTATGGCTGAGTAGTATTCCATAGAGTATATGTGCCACATCTTCTTTATCCAATTATCTATTGACGGGCTTTTTGGTTGTTTCCATGTCCTGGCCACTGTGAACAATGCTGCAATGAACATGGGACTGCATGTGTCTTTACGTATCAATGTTTCTGAGTTTTGGGGGTATATACCCAGTAGAAGGATTGCTGGGTCATAAGGTAGTTCTATTTTCAGATTTTTGAGAAACCACCATACTTTCTTCCATAATAGTTGTACTACTTTACATTCCCACCAACAGTGAATGAGGGTTCCTTTTTCTCCACAGCCTCTCCAACATTTCCTATTACTCGTCTTGTTGATAATAGCTAATCTAACAGGTGTGAGGTGGTATCTCATTGCAGTTTTGATTTGCATTTCTCTAATAACGAAAGAAGATGAGCATCTTTTCATATATCTGTTGGCCATTTGTATTTCTTCCTGGGAGAAGTGTCTGTTCATGTCCTCTTCCCATTTTTTTATTGGATTGTTTGTTTGTTGTTGAGTTTTATGAGTTCTTTGTATATTTTGGATATTAGGCCCTTATCTGAGCTGTTGTTTGAAAATATCATTTCCCACTTAGTTGGCTGTCTGTTTCTTTTGTTATCAGTTTCTTTTGCTGAGCAAAAATTTCTTAGTCTGATGTAGTCCCATTCATTAATTTTTGCCTTCACTTCTCTTGCCTTTGGAGTCCAATTCATAAAATGCTCTTTAAAACCAATGTCCATGAGTTTAGTACCTATGTCTTCTTCTATGTACTTTATTGTTTCAGGTCTCATGTTTAGATCTTTGATCCATTTTGAGTTAATTTTAGTACAAGGGGACAAACTGTAGTTGAGTTTCATTCTTTTGCATGTGGCTTTCCAGTTTTCCCAGCACCATTTGTTGAAGAGGTTTTCTTTTATCCATTGTGTGTTGTTGACCCCTTTATCAAAAATTATTTGACTATACATATGTGGTTTTATTTCTGGGCTTTCTATTCTGTTCCACTGGTCAGAGTGTCTATTTTTCTGCCAATACCATGCTGTTTTGATTGTCATGGCCCTATAATATATCGATAGTTTGAAGTCAGGTATTGTATTGCCCCCAGCTTCATTCTTTTTCTTTAGGATTGCTTTGGCTCTTTGGTTTTTTTTATAGTTCCATATAAATCTGATGATTTTTTGCTCCATTTCTTTAAAAAAATGACATTGGAATTTTGATTCCATTGCATTAAATTTGTATATTGCTTTGGGTAATATGGCCATCTTGATTATATTTATTCTTCCTAACCTAGAACAAGGAATATTCTTCCATCTCATTATATCTTTTTCGATTTCCCTTAACAATGGTTTGTAGTTTTCATTATATAAGTTCTTTACATTCTTTGTTATGTTTATTCCTAGGTATTTCTTTTTGTTGTTGTTGCAATCATGAAGGGGATTATTTTTTTGAGTTCATTTTCAAATGTTTTATTGTTGGCATATAGAAAGGCTATGGACTTCTGTATGTTAATTTTGTATCCTGCGACCTTACTGTATTGGCTTATTGTTTCTAGTAGTCTTTTTGTGGATTCTTTGCAGTTTTCGATGTATAGGATCATATCATCTGCAAAAAGTAATACCTTTACTTCTTCTTTTCCGATATGGATGCCTTTTATTTTTTATTTATTTATTTTTTTCATATTTTTCTGAAGCTGGAAATGGGGAGGCAGTCAGATACACTCCCACATGTGCCCGACTGGGATCCACCGGGCACGCCTACCACGGGGCGATGCTCTGCCCATCGGGGCGTCGCTCTGTCGCGACCAGAGCCACGCTAGCACCTGGGGCAGAGACCAAGGAGCCATCCCCAGCGCCCGGGCCATCGTTTGCTCCAATGGAGCCTCAGCTGCGGGAGGGGAAGTGAGAGACAGAGAGGAAGGAGAGGGGGAGGCGTGGAGAAGCAGATGGGCGCCTCTCCTGTGTGCCATGGCCAGAATCAAACCTGGGACTTCCACATGCCAGGCTGATGCCTTACCACTGAGCCAACTGGCCAGGGCCTGGATGCCTTTTATTTCTTTGTCTTGTCTGATTGCTCTGGCTAGAACCTCTAGTACCACATTAAATAAGAGTGGAGAGAGTGGACAACCCTGTCTTGTTCCTGATTTAAGGGGGAAAGCCTTCAGTTTTGTGCCATTTAATATGATGTTAGCTGATGGTTTATCATTTATGGCCTTTACCATGTTGAGATATTTTCCTTCTATACCCATTTTGTTGAGAGTCTTAAACATAAAATTGTGTTGTATTTTATCGAAAGCCTTTTCTGCGTCTATTGATAAGATCATGTGGTTTTGTTCTTTGTTTTGTTGATATGGTGTTTTACGTTAACCGTTTTACATATGTTGAACCATCCTTGAGATTCTGAGATGAATCCCACTTGATCATGATGTATTATTTTTTTAATATGTTGTTGTATTCGATTTGCTAGTATTTTGTTTAGTATTTTAGCATCTGTATTCATTAGAGATATTGGTCTGTAGTTTTCTTTTTTTGTGCAGTCCTTGCCTGGTTTTGGTATGAGGGTTATGTTGGCCTCATAAAATGTGTTTGGAAGTATTGCTTCTTCTTCAATTTTTTGGAAGACTTTTCAGTAGACTAGGAACCAAGTCTTCTTTGAATGTTTGATAAAATTCACTGGTATAGCCATCAGGGCCTGGACTTTTATTTTGGGGGAGGTTTTTAATGGTTTTTTCTATTTCTTCTCTACTAATAGGCCTGTTTAGGCTTTCTGCTTCTTCTTGACTCAGTCTAGGAAGGTTGTATTGTTCTAGGAATTTATCCATTTCTTCTTGGTTGTTGAATATAGTGGCATAAAGTTTTTCATAGTATTCTACAATAATTCTTTGTATATCTATGGTGTCCGTGGTGATTTCTCCTCTTTCATTTTGGATTTTGTTTATATGAGTTCTTTCTCTTTTTTCCTTGGTAAGTCTTGCCAAGGGTTTGTCAATTTTGTTGATCTTTTCAAAGAACCAGCTCCTTGTTCTATTAATTTTTTCTATAGTTTTTCTGTTCTCTATTTCATTTATTTCTGCTCTGATTTTTATTATCTCCTTTCTTCGGCTGGTTTTGGGTTGTCTTTGTTCTTCTTTTTCTAGTTCCTTAAGGTGGGAAGTTAAGTGGTTCACTTGGGCTCTCTCTTGTTTGTTCATATATGCCTGAAGTGATATGAACTTCCCTCTTATCACTGCTTTTGCTGCATCCCATAGATTCTGATGTGTCGTATTGTCATTTTCATTTGTCTGTATATATCCTTTGATCTCTGCACTTATTTCTTCTTTGACCCATTCATTTTTTTAAAGTATGTTGTTTAGTTTCCACATTTTTGTGGGATTTTTTTTCTCTTTTTTGCAGTTGAATTCTAGTTTCAAGGCTTTATAATCAGAAAACATGCTTGGTATAACTTCAATTTTTCTGAATTTGCTGATGTTGTTTTTGTGGCCCAACATGTGATCAATTCTTGAGAATGATCCATGTATACTGGAGAAAAATGTATACTCTGTCACTTTGGGATGAAATGTCCTGTAGATGTCTATCATATCCAGGTGCTCTAGTATTTTGTTTAAGGCCACTATATCTTTGTTGATTCTCTGTTTGGATGACCGATCTAGAGCCATCAGCAGTGTATTGCGGTCTCCAAGTATGATTGTATTTTTGTCAGTTTTTGTTTTAAGGTCAATAAGTAGCTGTCTTATATATTTTGGTGCTCCTTGGTTTGGTGCATATATATTAAGAATTGTTATGTCTTCTTGATTCAGTGTCCCCTTAGCCATTATGAAATGGCCATTTTTGTCTCTGAGTACTTTTGCTGTCTTATAGTCAGCATTATCAGATATAAGTATTGCTACACCTGCTTTTTTTTTTGGATGTTATTTGCTTGGAGTATTGTTTTCCAGCCTTTCACTTTGAATTTGTTTTTATCCTTGTTGCTTAGATGAGTTTCTTGTAGGCAGCATACAGTTGGATTTTCTTTTTAAATCCATTCTGCTACTCTGTGCCTTTTTATTGGTGAGTTTAATCCGTTTTTATGTAGTGTAATTATTGACACTTGTGAGTTCCCTATTGCCATTTTATAGATTGCTTTCTGTTAGTTTTGTGTCTTGTTTGATCCTTCTCTTTTGTTTTTCTATCTTTTGTTTTTATTTGGTTGTATTCCATACATCTTTCTTCTGTTGCTATCTTTTTTAAATCATGTACCTCTGTGGTGGTTTTTTCGATGGTGGTTACCATTAAGTAATGAAAAGGGTTCCTACCCTATTCATTGTAGTGCACTATCTTGTGTGTATTTTTGCACTCCATCATCTTTTGCTACTGTTAATCTCCATCCTCTCCCCCCCTTTTTTTGTTGTTGTCATAGTTTAAATTTGGTTTTATTGTGTTCTTCTTGGAGCTTTTACTTGTGGCTTTTTTTTTTTGTTCTTTGTATCTGATTGGAGAACCCCCTTTAGTAATTCCTGGAGTGGGGGTTTTCTGATGATAAATTCCCTCATCTTTTCTGTATCTGTGAATGTTTTTATTTCTCCTTCATATTTGAAGGATAGCTTTGATGGGTATAGTATTCATGGCTGAAAGTTTCTCTCTTTCAGGACTTTAAATATTGGGGTCCACTCTCTTCTAGCTTGTAGAGTTTCTGCTGAGAAATGTGATGATAATCTAATGGGCCTTCCTGTATATGTTGTATTCTTCTTTTCCCTGGTTGCCTTGAGAATTTTTTCTTTGTTGTTGGTTTGTGCCAATTTCATTATGATGTGCCTTGGAGTAGGTTTGTTGGGGTTAAGAAAACTCGGAGTTCTGTTTGATTCTTGAATTTGAGGCTTTCATTCTTTCCACTGGCTTGGGAAGTTCTCATCTATTATTTGTTTGAGTATGTTCTCCATTCCATTTTCTCTCTCTTCTCCCTCTGATATACTTATTATTCTTACGTTATTCTTTTTGATAGAGTCAGATAATTCCTGTAGGGCTATTGCATTTTTTTCAATTTTTGAGTCTCTTTCTTCTTCTCTCTGTTGTGCCTCAAGTTGCTTGTCTTCTATTTCACTAATCCTACCTTCTATCTGGCCTGTTCTATTATCTTAGCTTGTTGCCTCGTTTTTCAGCTTGTGAATTGAGTTTTTCATCTCTGTTTGATTTGTTTTTATAGTTTCAATTTCCTTGATAATATATTCTTTGTGTTCATTGAGTTGTTTTCTGAGTTCCCTAAATTGCCTTTCTGTGTTTTCTTGTATATCTCTGAGTATTTTTAGGATTTCTATTTTAAATTCTCTGTCATTTAACTCCAAGGTTTCCAATATATTAAATTTTTTCTCCATAGATTTTTCCTCATCTATCTGTGTTACCTCTCTTTCTTTTGTATCCATGATATTCGATTTTCTCTTCCTTAAAGGCATCTGAAGGTGGTTTTGTTGATAGTATTAATGAGATTTAATAAAGAATAAAAAGTTAAAAAAATAAAAAATCGAAAAGAGGGTTTTTTTAAATATAAAAATTTAAAAAAAAGAAAAAGAAAATTATTCCCCCCCTCCTTTTTCCCTCTCCTCTCCTTTACCCTCTTTCTTGAGAAAATCTTGTGGTGAACTGTGAATTACATTGTACTAAATAGAACAAACAATGCCTATAATGGAGGGCCTGAGTTGGGGAGAAGTAATAAAGGGGCAAAAGAAGGGGGTATGGACCCACAAAATGCAAATAGGGAAAAAATTTGGGTCAAGAATAAAATGATTTTCTTTTAGGTGTTGATTGACTAAGAGATATGATGAGAGGAATAAGAGGGAAACAGGAAAATGGGGGGGGAAATTAAAAAATTACTATTGTATTTAGTGGAACAAGAACTAGATAAATTGGAGAGCCAGGGTTGGAGCACTGCTAAGTGAGTTAAAAAAGTGAAGTAAAAACCCCCCACAATGCCACAAACATAAGTTTGAGCCCCAGATAAGATAATCTGTTCGTTATTGAGGATTGAATGAGAGGAGACATAAAGGAGAAAGGAAGAAACTAATATAGAGGGAGAAAAGAAAGAGAGAGAAAAAGAAAAAGAAAGAAAAAAAGAGAGGGAACCACTAAAAGAAGAAAAAAGAAAAAAAAGGAGAGAGAGAGAGAGAGTTAAGGGTTTTGGAGTGCAACCCTCATAGAGAGAAAGGAAGAGGAAAGAAAAGATAATGGGAGATGTAACACTTATGGGTAGTGTAGTTCAAGGAGAGGAGAGAGTAAGACCAGCAGAGAATTAAATGACCAAATTGGAAGAGGAAAAAAAAAATCAAGACATGAAGATAAGAGAAACAAATGAACAAATATAATAAAATTGGATAGGTTATGAAGTCTGTGGATTATTTTTGATTTTGAGAGGTTATCTTCTTGCTTTTTCTTTTCTCTCCCTCTTCCTGGTCGGTGACTCTGTACCCCAGATTCTGCCCCTGTGGCATGCTCAGGTAGAGGTTTGCAGTTGATAAGTCTCTATGGTGATGTCATGTATTGGGCTTCAGTCTCGTTGGCAGTCGAGACTCATTAGCATTTGTAAGCTCTGACAGTGACAGAGTCTGTATTCCTGGAGCCTTTCTCCTAGTCTTTCCTTCCTCAATTAATAGTCTGGTAATCCAGTTCTGGGGTTGTTGTTGCCTCTGCCTGTATAGTAAGAGGCTCAAAGAGCTGGAAACTCCCCACTCTATTCTCACTCAGCACAGGGCTGTGGGTAAGGCTCAATCAGTCAGAGCTGCTAGCATAATCAGGCGGGGCTTCCGCCCACACAAAGACCTCTGACTCTGCCACTCTGTCCGGTAACACGGGCCGGTGGGCGGGCGGGTGCCCACTCCCGGGGCACTCATAGGAATCTCTCGCTCACTATCTGCGTGCACAGACCAGGATATCAGGCCGGCAGTCTCACCCTCTGAGTGAAACGCCCGCCCGCATGGAAAAGTTTCAGCGTTGGAATTAGCTCTCGCTCCCTCCCTATGAGTGTCGTTTTCAGGGTGCTGGGGCGGCCTGGAGATTCCACTTTTGACCTACACAAAGGCCCCTGACTCTGCCTTTCTGTGGGGTAACACGGGCGCCCACTCCTGAGGCACTCAGAGGAATCTCTCGCTCACTATCTGCACACACCAACCAGGAGATCAGGGCAAATGGCTGCCCCACTTGTCTTTGTTTATCTGGGCTTGGCGCGAGTGTTAGCTTGTATTGCCTGGGTTGCCACAGGCACAGTTTTTCCTCGGCTTGGATCTCCGTGCCACAGCCTGGTCCGGCCGTTTGTGCCTTGGCCTGGATCTATTTACCCCCTTTGCCCGCCTTAGTTTCTATACTCTCAGTTCCAAGTGAAAGCAGCCCTGTTTAGGTTAGTGAGGAAGGTGGAGTATTTCTTACTTTCTATTTCCTTCAGGGTTTGATTATATATTTAGCCAATTTTTCGCTTAGCCAATTTTTCGCTTGACCATACCTTTGGGTGTATTGCGGAACATCTGGAGGCTTCAAGGATAGACTTTCTGTTTCTGGTTGAAGATCTTGTTGAATTTTGGCGGAGATTTATCGGTATCGCTTCCTACCGCGCCATTATTCTGACGTCATCTCCCCGTTTAATCACTTTTTCTGCTTACTTCTGTTGATTTTTGTTGTTGTTTATATTTTCCAAATCTTATTAGGGAATGCAAATTTGGGACTACTTCCTCTTCCTGGTAATGAAAACTGTTGTCTTTAGGAAGTGTCCACTTTACTTCCAGTAATATCTTTTGCATTCCCTTCAGAGTGACTTCCCGGTGGGTTTGGCTCATCCAGGGTGGGCAGCAAGAAATCCATGTTCCAGTCAGCTGCCTCCGTCTCTCCCCCGCTCCTGTTTCCCCCATTTATTCCTGCCTTGTCTGACCTATGCGTGCCCATTAGAACGTTCTCAGATATCTTCCTCACTTTTGAAGGTGTTCTGAAAAGAAACCTTTTCTACACCAAAAATCACATCATGTCTTTTGTTTATTACATTTTATGATTGAAAATATTTTAACTGCCCATTAATAGATCATTTACCTTCAAAGTATATTTAAATGACTTTTTCTTTTTATGTGTGGAAAAGGCAGTCTTCTACTTTCAAGTAACCATATGTTTTGAATAAAAGTATTTCAAATATGCATTTGCCTTCCCAGAAGAATTAACTTAAACTGAAACTATGGACCAACAGACAATCTGAAACTGCAAAAAAACTATGTTTACTTGGTGAATTAAGTATTAAGCCCAATTATTGCTTTTATAACAACTAATAAATAGAAATTTGATCATAAATTTGATCATATATCAAATGAAAAATAAAACTAAAAAAAACCCCCACCCCAATCCTACTAAATTACCAAATACTCCTTATGAATATAAAATTGTGAAATTACAATATGGCAATCATTCATCTGGGTCAAGGCATTCCAGAGGTTATTTTTTGCCATTTGAAATGTATTTTTCATAGTATTTCAAAGAAATTTTTTTAAAAAATATATATTTGAGTTCAAATATTTGAATTGGGCAATTGTATACCTTTAGCATTATGTTCTTTTCCTCCTCATTAATATCAGATGCTATAATTAAAGTAAGGCATGAAAAGGGAGTACAAAATAGATGGTGTGTCTCCAAAAAGTACAACCTTGAAAGAAAAAAAAACACACCCTTGTAAAGCAAGGGAACACACTCTGTGATTATGTGCTCTAGGGCAGTAGCGCGGCTCATGTGATGGAGATTACAAATTCACTGGCTCTGGCAGGAAGGATATGCCTATTAACAGAAACCAGCTGTTTGGAAAGAATGCTATGCCCAAAGTAGTGAAAGGGTGTCTTAATTTAGCTCTGGGCCACATTTATTATTGCCAAAAAAAAATTACAGAAACCATCAACTCTATTCAATTAACAACATTCTTGCAAGTTTATGCAACACAAAGGAAATATGAAGACTAGTTCATCTCAAGTAAACCAATCTCTTTGGTTTAACAACTTTTCTTTCACCACACAATGTCTCTAGGCTTTTTAAACTTATTAATTTTCTATCTAGGCCTATGCAAAGAGGGAATGGAATCAACTAAGTGGAAAATGTTTGTGCTTCCCTTTACAGAGTGAACAACAAACAGACTGGATAGGTCACTTAGAATCCTGGCATAGACAATTTGAGCCCTGAAGAGACAAGAGAATTCCATTTAAGATTAATCAAACATTAAATCTCTCTACGTTTCTCACTTGAGTTTGGTACAAAGATCTGGCCTCTCCCTAAATTTGAGTGAAATTATGTTACAACTTTAAAATAAAATATGGTTTACAGAAATATTTAACTGAACAGTGTAAAATGCAAAACAAAACAAAACTAAACCCAGAAAAAGGTCTATTGAAATATGTAGGGTCCAGTATATAAAGGTCTTAATTGAAGCTATGAAACTTCACTTTTAGAGTGATCTATCTCTCTCTCTCTTTTTTTGGGGGGGGGGCAGACAGGGACAGACAGACAGGAAGGGAGAGAGATGAGATGCATCAACTTGTAGTTGCAGGACTTTAGTTGTTCATTGATTAGTTTTCCATATGTGCCTTGACTGAGGGGCTACAGCCCAGTCAGTGACCCCCTTGCTCAAGCCAATGACCTTGGGCTCAAGTCAGTGACCATGGGGTTATGTCTATGATGTCACGCTCAAGCCAGAGACCCTGCACTCAAGCTGGTGAGCCCATGTTCAAGTTGGATGAGCTCACACTCTAACTGGTGACTTTGGCACTTCAAATATGAGTCCTCAGCATCCCAGGCCAATGGTCTATCCACTGTGCCACTGCCTACTCAGGCCAGAGAGATTTCTTTAAACACTGGATTCTATTGTATTATAATGTAAGGATTTTTACTGAGAACCTACTATTGGCCAGATGAACTAATAAGCATTCTTTATATGACATTGAATAAGATTGCTTTCCTCTTAAAATTTGGTTGAGACAAAACAGTCAATGGTTACACAATAAGGGATAAGCACTGTGAAGATAGAGGATTGTAAGAGTACAGAGAAAAAGCACTAAAAAGAGGCAATGGACTCAGGCTTGGGCATGGTGTGTGCATGTGTCCATGCATGTGTTTGTGTCCATACCCGTGTGTGTGCCTGTGTGTGTGTGCACTCTTGCACAGGAAGGAGACACAGAAATCAAGAATTGAAACGCTGACTGGATTTCCTCACTTGATCTGGTGGGTCACGCAGGAAAAGGCATTCCAGACAAAGGGATTAGCGAGGGCAGAAGTTTCTGAGGAACTAAGCAAATACTGTAGCTCCTTCAAAGGGTGCAAAAGAACTGAGGTACAGCTGAAACCATGAGGTATGCAGAGGAGGAGTCAAGAGGGCTTGGGTGAGCAATGTCAAGAAGTTTGAACCTTATCCTAAAAAAGGGCAAAACCTCTAAGGGTTTCAAGCAAAAGGATGATATGAGATTTAGGGTTAGAAATCTCAACCCTGATGCTCTCTCTTAGGATCTCCCTCAGTTTAGGTCAGAGCAGAGGTGAAGTTTTGACCTTATAGGAACGGTGAGGTCAAGGACTAATCTATGAAACACTATTAAATATCCAGAACTGAGGATATTTTCTGGAACACTTTATAAATTTGGTAACTATATATTTTCTGAATAGCTAAATAGGTGAATGAATAAAATACTTGTGGTTATGTATACAATCACCTCTCTTCTCCAGACTTAATACAGAGGTTGAGATTTTGCCTGACCTTCCCCTACAATATTTAATTCACTCCATGCCTCAGTACTGGGCCTGAAGAAGCCCTCCAATATCT
Source organism: Saccopteryx bilineata (assembly GCF_036850765.1). Taxonomy (NCBI): domain Eukaryota; kingdom Metazoa; phylum Chordata; class Mammalia; order Chiroptera; family Emballonuridae; genus Saccopteryx; species Saccopteryx bilineata. The sequence goes on from NC_089491.1 coordinate 344,798,649, forward strand.
CAACTGTTGGTTTTCATCATCACTGGTTTGGTTTATCACAAAATACTTACTGAAATTCTACCGTGGGAGTCGGTGCCAGTGACTTAGGGACAATGATGCGAGGGTCTGATCATTGAGCCCTTTGTCATCATCTCAGCCCTCCTCCTCCTCTTAGGAGTACAGTTCTCCTAAATCTGGTGCCTAACTTTCTCTCATTGAATGGGATGTTCAGTGCATCAGGGTAGTTGAGAAACTACCGTCTTTACTTAATATTTTATTGTCTCAATTTCCTAACCACTCAAGCTGCTTGATGTTATTTTATCTGCCTAAGTGTTTGCCAGACCTCTGTGTTAGTTACAGAAGTATTTCCCTTTAAGTCTCCTTTATGAATCAATCAGTCACTTAAAACTTGAACGTGTCTTGCAACTCACGGCACAGCACTGCACACTCATATTGGTTCCCTATTTGTGCCATTTTAGAATCCGACTTTAACAGATGGCAGCTGGCAACTTTGAAACTGCAGAGAGAAATGCCTACTTGTTTTTTGTCATTTTAATAATACACAGACTTGGTTTGCTTTATACATGAATAAGCTAAAGTCCTTCCACAATTTTGAGTTCTGTTCTGGTCATTTTGTGTTTCCTTTTCACATACAATTTTTTTAACTGCTCTATAGACTCATGCATCTGAACATAACTGAGATCCTTACAACACAGTAGTTTGGAGAAATTCTTTGATACTCTTTTTTTGGTATGGTGTCTGCTGGTTCACTGTATTGGTTAAGAGGAAAAATTAGTGTTGAACGTGTAGATATAGAGCTTATAAAAAAAACCAAATGTTAAAACAAAGGATTTCTTCTAATCAATTGTTTGACTCTTCCATTTTCGATACATGAGGTCAAACAGCATATAAATCTGTATCTTTGGATAGAACTTAAAAGCAAACATTTTTAGTGGGCAAAACTTAGAAAACTCAAAATTTCCACTTTCCAGATTGATACAAAATTATCTTAATTTTAGCAATTACATTTAATATGACTAGACCGTCTATCGCAAGATTACTGCCCATTACTGTAAATTTTCGAACGTTGGGAGCTTAAGTTTTGCCCATTTCAGTATTTTTTTTACATTCATCTACTTTTTAAGTAAGAGAAAAGAAAAGAAATATTTAAATATGTAAGAAAATTACATGGTGCATTCATCATCCTCATTTTCTGGGACAATTTGAAGTGTTTTTCAGCAATGACATTAAATAAACATTAAACATATTTTATGAATTGAAAAAGGGAGCGTTCAAAACTCTCCATGCTTCGACAATATCCAGAAGGTTTTTTTCTGGGTGATAAATAACGCTGAGAGTTTTTCACATGGACACAAAGACGACCCCAGCAGTTCAGAGTTTGCGGTTCGCAACCCTCTTGCTCTGAGCTAGCGCACAGGCATTTTCTTGCTGAAGCTGCATCCTTCCATGTCCCTGTAGGGGAGTCTGGAAGGTCTCTGGAGTGGCTGAGGAGACTCCCTTTTGCTAACGTTAGACCCTGCCTCTTGGGTGAGTGCTTCCCTTTCCCCTTAACATGAGTAGCAATAATTACAACAAGTAATTAACAGGAATTAATGGCTAATCATGCACCAATCTTTGTCGTAACTGCTTTGCAAGCATCTCTTCAGTCACCTATGTGGAGTAGATCCAACGGCCACATTGTAGAGGTGAGGAACATGCAGTGTACGGGAATATTGCTAAATTCCTCTCAGGGGCTGGGATGTACAACCTTCCCTGAATTTACTTATCTTCTCACGCCCTCTTCCCTTCCCTGTGGAAGCGAAACATTATAATTCCCTTGTTTGATGCAGGAAAATATGAAATCAGAAATATGATTCTTCCTTTAAAAAAGAACCAGCCTTAATTAAAGGGAAGCCAGGCAATATTCTGGGGTGGAGGCAATACATGTGTATTCCATTTCTGTCTTATAAATTCCCTCTGAGTGTTTATAAGGAGGAAATCTTGACCTTTTAAGTGAGACAGAATAGCATGGGTTGGACAAGCACATGTGAAGTGAATTTTTCAAACAAGCTTAAACCTGACTGTGTGCTTTGCCTTGGGGACGGTGATGAGTTCTCTGTGTTTTCCTGCCAGTCAGTCCGCAAACCTGTTGTCACTTCCTCAGTGGAAAAGCAACATGTTAAATGTAAACCTTGGTGTTTGTGTTGCAAATTTGTGAACAGCACTTTAGGTAATTGAGGAAAGGCTTAGATAGAACATGACAGTGGAGGAAGTTGTGATAGTTGCAATTTGCACTTTTTATGGTTAAAAAAACACCCAGAATCAACTTAAATAAACTTACTGGGTTTTTTTTTTTTCATTATCGCCCCACTTCAAAGCCAAGGTCTCCATTTTGAATACATGTAAAAATCTTAGTAGAATTGTCAGATGTTTACAATAAGCTTGAGATGCTTCTGACAGTTTCAAATCCAAACCACAACAGCTTTATTCGTTTTTTTAACACAGACCTCCAACCTCCCACAGTATTTCACTTTGTAAAAATGTATGAGTTTCAATTTTCTTCCAAAACCCGAGCTAACTGCGTTTTCCCTCATGTATGTTGTTCGCTTATTCCGCAGAACCAGCTATTGCCCACCCCCCACCTGCAAATTTTGGATTTGAACATTTTGTTACAGTCTAACATCATCAAGTGAGTAAGAGAAGAGAGTGTTTTACTTGTACAGGGAGGCCCTTGATACTTCCGAAATCACGTTGTGATTGGCAGTTAGACAAACACGAACAGAGCAAGGACGATGGGCCAGGTACAGAAGAAGGTCACCAGGGCAGAAAGTCCCAGGTGCCTAGCAATGGGCAAAACTGGGAAAACAAGAACCTTACTCCCAGGGTAACCTCCTCCCCCTGGCATATCGCTGGTCATGTATCTAGACCTCTTCACTTTCAAATTGCTGGTCATGTGGTGCGGACTCCCCCCTGCCCTTCCCTCCCCTGGCATGTTGTTACTCCTGCAGTTAGACCCTCTTCAGAGGGAGAATACACAAGGGGGCCGGAGACTAGCCCTAAAGCACTAAGCCTCCAGCTTAAAACTATTTTTGGAACAATATGTTTTCTCAGCTGCATATTTCACATTGCCTCCCCTAGATCTCAAGTGTATCAATAAGTATAACATGTGGTTGCAGTGCTTTAGTCTTATATCCATCCTCCACTTCCTTCAACTGCCCTCTGAGAACTTAAACTCCTAAAAGACCCAGAGTTTCTCTCTGATGTCCCCTGGCACCTGTCCATCTTCCATCTCAGAGAGTCAGTGACTCTAAAGTCAGCTGCCGCTTTGTTCTTGTGAGCACAGACACATTCTGGGGAGAATTTTGTTCAAATATACGACTGAGCCATAAGAAGAGATGAAATATTGCCGTTAGTGACAACACGGGTGCATCTGGGGAATACCGTGCTAAGCGGAAAGGTGAAGACCCACATGATTTCACTCTCATGTGGGATGTAAAATAGAAAGAACCAATGAACAAACAAGCCAAACAAACAAACAAACAAAAATTCAGAGACACATACAACAGTATGTTGGTTGCCAGAAGGAAGGGGAATGGTGAAGGGTAAGGGGGGTCAAATACATAGTGATGGAAAAAGATTTGACTTTGCACAGTAAACACATAATGCAATACACAGATGATGTAGCATAGAAGTGTACACCTCACACCTATATTATTTTATTAATTGATGTCACCTCAATATATTTAATTTAAGAACTTGCGTGCTTTGGACCAAAATCCAAATGAATTCTGTACCCCACGACTTTGAAAACTGCTTCCCCATTTAGCATTCAGAGTCAGTGTGAGGTTCTTATCAGTGCACATTAGGATTCTTAGCATGGTTATATGATGACTAAAATCTGCTTCATAAATTTGAGGGAGAATGAAAAACTTTCAAATGAACTTTTCTGTTTTAAATTCCACCATTCTTAAAGAAGAACTACCTCCCTAACTTGTATTGGGTGATGTTGGGAGGTTGAAAAGTAGAAATATGCTTGTATGAATTAACCAGTTCTTTGAAAAAATAATGAGAGAGAGGATCAATGTCTTTGGAGGCTTTTTGTAAAAGAAAGAAGACAGAGTGCTTCTTCAGTCTGGGTGCTGATCCTACCGCACCAAGGGTGGGCTGCTAGCACACTGAGAAGGCACGACTGGCAGAGGGACAGGGGACTCAAGTCTTTTATTCCCAGCAATACTGCTGGAAAGCCCCCTCCAAATGGATAATATGAAAACTACAGGTCCACCGGACCAGGCAGTGTTGCAGTGGATAGAGCATCAGCCTGGGACACTGAGGAACCAGGTTCAAAACTCTGGGGTTGCCAGCTTGAGTGCAGGCTCACTAGCTTGAGTGTGGGGTTGCTGGCTTGAGTATGGGATCATATACATGACCCCATGGTTGCCAGCTTGAGACCAAAGGTCACTGGTTTGAATCCCAAGGTCGCTGGATTGAGCAAGAGGTCACTCGCTCTGCTGCAGCCCCCCGGTTAAGGCACATATGAGAAAGCAATCAATGAACAACTAAGGTGCTGCAACAAGGAATTGGTGCTTCTCATCTCTCTCCCTTCCTGCTTGTCTATCCCTATCTGTCCCTCTCTCTGACTCTCTGTCAACCCCCCCCCCCAAAAAAAAAACACAAAAAAACCTCACAGGTCCTCCCTGGCATAAGTCACCATTCATAGGACTTCCCTTTCCATATATACTCATGCGATAGCTCTTTAAATTGTTTCTTTGTGTAGGATAACCAGCCTACATATATATATATATGTGTGTGTGTGTGTGTGTGTGTGTGTGTGTGTGTGTGTGTGTGTTCCCAGCCATTTGAAATATTCAGTAATCCATCAAATTGACTGGGGGATAGTGGACCCCAAATCAGCCTTGTAGAAGTCGTGCTGTCTTGATTCATTTTTGTCCAGGACCTGGTGACATAAGAAGAAGCTAAGTGTTAGAGGACCAGGCCTACAGAATTTAGTAAATGAAGAGTACAGTGGTGTGTAGAAAGTCAGCAGAAGCTTAAGGAGTCCTAAACATTTAATTTTTTTAAAAAAAACATCACAACAACAGATTAAGATATAGAAAATTCATTCTAAAGCATTTAGTTTCTTTTATAAATGAGTATATTACAAAATTTTAGGCAAATCCCAAAGCAGCTTAGTGTTAGACTGAAGCAAGAAATAATTATAGATTAATTGAAAAATCTTTGCATATGCTAATTATTTATTATAATCCTGAGGGTGTTTTTTTCTTTTTTTAATAACTCCTCATCCCATGCTCTAAATCCATTTCAGGCATCTCTGGAAAAATATAAAGTATGCAGAGAATGCGAGACATTTAAATTAATTTTTTAAAGCATCTATGGCCAAAATTCTTTATTCTCCCCAGCATCAGCTTTTCCCACCTTTTAATAATAGAAACCCCGAAGTGTTAGCTGGAAACATGGTTTCCTGGCTAAAGATGACACTCAAGGAGATGGCAGACACAAAATGGAAGGACCCTGGTCCCCAGATGATCCTAAATGACCTTCTAGAACACTACTGTTAACTTTGTTATAGTGTCTTAGCTTATATCCTACCTAGATAGTGTTGGAATACTATTTATGTGGGAAATTATCATTTTATCTACCTTTGAGTCTTAGACTTAAATTCAGTTCAATTACAGTTTTAGTAAGAAGACAACAGACTTCTACTTGCAGCTAAAATGCAGAATTAGAAGCTAGATTTATCCTCCCTCCAAAAAATTAACCAACAAAAAAGGACACAATATGTAAACAATATACACCAGGTGATCCCTGAGAGATGGGGGAAAAAATGAGGTGAATCCTAGGATTGAACCAATGTGCTGCTTCAGGCAACTTCCAGGTCCCAGTAGAGGAAGGGTACAACCCAGGACTAGATGGGGTCTCTCAGTTGAGGAGACCTAGCTAAGAGTCCAGACAGATTGAGGAGGCTACAGTCTACTTTCTTATATGTATCTCTTTATATACTTAGTTATGTGATTTTTATGTCAATGACAATAAAAAAACAGTTAACATGCTCTAAATAATCTTAAAGACTAGGATATAATCAGGTAGTGGTGTCATTGGTTACATATGTGTCTTTGAGTCATTCTCTTAAGTCATAGCTTTAGTGAAACACAGTATTTCTTAACTGGGTTGGGATATACCTGTGTGCTGCCATATGCAATTTAATGATCCTCCAGTTCTCTGATTTTATCTCTTTTTATTTATTTTCTTATTCTTTTTTTTTTTTTTTTTTTTTTTTAATAAATTTTTATTAATGGTAATGGGATGACATTAATAAATCAGGGTACATATATTCAGAGAAAACATGTCTAGGTTATTTTGTCATCAAATTATGTTGCACACCCCTCGCCCAAAGTCAGATTGTCCTCCGTCACCCTCCATCTAGTTCTCTGTGCCCCTCCCCCTCCCCCTAACTCTCTCCCTCCCTCCCTCCCATGTCCTCCCTCCCCCCCCACCCTTGGTAACCACCACACTCTTGTCCATGTCTCTTAGTCTCATTTTTATGTTCCACCAATGTATGGAATCATGTATTTCTTGTTTTTTTCTGATTTGCTTATTTCACTCCTTATAATGTTATCAAGATCCCACCATTTTGCTGTAAATGATCTGATGTCATCATTTCTTATGGCTGAGTAGTATTCCATAGTGTATGTGTGCCACATCTTCTTTATCCAGTCTTCTATTGAAGGGCTTTTTGGTTGTTTCCATGTCTTGGCCACTGTGAACAGTGCTGCAATGAACATGGGGCTACATGTGTCTTCACGTATCAATGTTTCTGAGGTTTTGGGGTATATACCCAGTAGAGGGATTGCTGGGTCATAAGGTAGTTCTATTTGCAGTTTTTTGAGGAACCACCATACTTTCCTCCATAATGGTTGTACTACTTTACAGTCCCACCAACAGTGAATGAGGGTTCCTTTTTCTCCACAGCCTCTCCAACATTTGCTATTACCCGTCTTGTTGATAATAGCTAATCTAACAGGAGTAAGGTGGTATCTCATTGTAGTTTTGATTTGCATTTCTCTAATAACTAATGAAGCTGAGCATCTTTTCATATATCTGTTGGCCATTTGTATCTCTTCCTGGGAGAAGTGTCTGTTCATGTCCTCTTCCCACTTTTTTATTGGATTGTTTGTTTGTTTGTTGTTGAGTTTTATGAGTTCTTTGTAAATTTTGGATATTAGGCCCTTATCTGAGCTGTCGTTTGAAAATATCAGTTCCCATATAGTTGGCTGTCTGTTTATTTTGATATCAGTTTCTCTTGCTGAGCAAAAACTTTTAATTCTGATGTAGTCCCATTCATTTATCTTTGCCTTCACTTCTCTTGCCATTGGAGTCAAGTTCATAAAATGTTCTTTAAAACCCAGGTCCATGATTTTAGTACCTATGTCTTCTTCTATGTACTTTATTGTTTCAGGTCTTATATTTAGGTCTTTGATCCATTTTGAATTAATTTTAGTACACGGGGACAGGCTGTAGTCGAGTTTCATTCTTTTGCATGTGGCTTTCCAGTTGTCCCAACACCATTTGTTGAAGAGGCTTTCTTTTCTCCATTGTGTGTTGTTGGCCCCTTTATCAAAGATTATTTGACCATATATATGTGGTTTTATTTCTGGGCTTTCTATTCTGTTCCATTGGTCTGAGTGTCTATTTTTTTGCCAATACCATGCTGTTTTGATTATCGTGGCCCTATAATATAGTTTAAAGTCAGGTATTGTAATGCCCCCAGCTTCATTCTTTTTCCTTAGGATTGTTTTGGCTATTCGGGGTTTTTTATAGTTCCATATAAATCTGATGATTTTTTGTTCCATTTCTTTAAAAAATCTCATAGGGATTTTGATGGGAATTGCATTAAATTTGTATATTGCTTTGGGTAATATGGCCATTTTGATTATATTTATTCTTCCTATCCAGGAACAAGGAATATTTTTCCATCTCATTGTATCTTTTTCGATTTCCCTTAACAATGCTTTGTAATTTTCATTATATAGGTCCTTTACGTTCTTTGTTATGTTTATTCCTAGGTATTTTATTTTTTTTGTTGCAATCGTGAAGGGGATTATTTTTTTGAGTTCGTTTTCTAATATTTCATTGTTGGCATATAGAAAGGCTATGGACTTTTGTATGTTAATTTTGTATCCTGCGACCTTACTGTATTGGTTTATTGTTTCTAATAATCTTTTTGTGGAGTCCTTCGGGTTTTCGATGTATAGGATCATATCATCAGCAAAAAGTGATAGCTTTACTTCTTCTTTTCCGATATGGATGCCTTTTATTTCTTTGTCTTGTCTGATTGCTCTGGCCAGAACTTCTAGCACCACGTTGAATAAGAGTGGAGAGAGTGGACAACCCTGTCTTGTTCCTGATTTAAGATAGAAAGTCCTCAGTTTTATGCCGTTTAATAGGATGTTGGCTGATGGTTTATCGTATATGGCCTTTATCATGTTGAGATATTTTCCTTCTATACCCATTTTGTTGAGAGTCTTAAACATAAAATTGTGTTGTATTTTATCAAAAGCCTTTTCTGCATCTATTGATAAGATCATGTGGTTTTTGTTCTTTGTTTTGTTGATATGGTGTATTACATTAACCGTTTTGCGTATGTTGAACCATCCTTGAGATTCTGGGATGAATCCCACTTGATCATGATGTATTATTTTTTTAATATGTTGTTGTAATCGGTTTGCCAGTATTTTGTTTAGTATTTTAGCATCTGTATTCATTAGAGATATTGGTCTGTAGTTTTCTTTCTTTGTGCCATCCTTGCCAGGTTTTGGTATGAGGGTTATGTTGGCTTCATAAAATGTGTTTGGAAGTATTGCTTCTTCTTCAATTTTTTGGAAGACTTTGAGTAGAATAGGAACCAAGTCTTCTTTGAATGTTTGATAGAATTCACTAGTATAACCATCTGGGCCTGGACTTTTATTTTTGGGGAGGTTTTTAATAGTTTTTTCTATTTCCTCCCTGCTGATTGGTCTGTTTAGGCTTTCTGCTTCTTCATGACTCAGTCTAGGAAGGTTGTATTGTTCTAGGAATTTATCCATTTCTTCTAGATTGTTGTATTTGGTGGCATATAATTTTTCATAGTATTCTACAATAATTCTTTGTATTTCTATGATGTCTGTGGTGATCTCTCCTCTTTCATTTTGGATTTTATTTATTTGAGTCCTGTGTCTTTTTTCCTTGGTGAGTCTTGCTAAGGGTTTGTCAATTTTGTTGATCTTTTCAAAGAACCAGCTCCTTGTTTTATTGATTTTTTCTATAGTTTTTCTGTTCTCTATTTCATTTATTTCTGCTCTGATTTTTATTATCTCCTTTCTTCGGCTGGTTTTGGGTTGTCTTTGTTCTTCTTTTTCTAGTTCCTTAAGGTGTGAAGTTAAGTGGTTTACTTCGGCTCTCTCTTGTTTGTTCATATAGGCCTGAAGTGATATGAACTTTCCTCTTATTACTGCTTTTGCTGCGTCCCAGAGATTCTGATATGTCGTATTTTCATTTTCATTTGTCTGTATATATCTTTTGATTTCTGCACTTATTTCTTCTTTGACCCATTCATTTTTTAGAAGTATGTTGTTTAGTTTCCACATTTTTGTGGGTTTTTCCCCCTCTTTTTTGCAGTTGAATTCTAGTTTCAAGGCTTTATGATCAGAAAATATGCTTGGTACAATTTCAATTTTTCTAAATTTGCTGATATTGTCTTTGTGGCCCAACATATGGTCAATTCTTGAGAATGTTCCATGTACACTAGAGAAAAATGTATACTCTGTCGCTTTGGGATGAAGTGTCCTGTAGATGTCTATCATATCCAGGTGTTCTAGTATTTCGTTTAAGGCCACTATATCTTTATTGATTCTCTGTTTGGATGACCGATCTAGAGCCGTCAGCGGTGTATTGAGGTCTCCAAGTATGATTGTATTTTTGTTAGTTTTTGTTTTAAGGTCAATAAGTAGCTGTCTTATATATTTTGGTGCTCCTTGGTTTGGTGCATATATATTAAGGATTGTTATGTCTTCTTGATTCAACTTCCCCTTAATCATTATGAAATGACCATTTTTGTCTCTGAGTACTTTTTCTGTCTTGTAGTCAGCATTATTAGATATGAGTATTGCTACACCTGCTTTTTTTTGGGTGTTGTTTGCTTGGAGTATTGTTTTCCAGCCTTTCACTTTGAATTTGTTTTTATCCTTGTTGCTTAGATGTGTTTCTTGTAGGCAGCATATAGTTGGATTTTCTTTTTTAATCCATTCTGCTACTCTGTGTCTTTTTATTGGTAAGTTTAATCCATTTACATTTAGTGTAATTATTGATACTTGTGGGTTCCCTACTGCCATTTTATAAATTGCTTTCTGTTAGTTTTGTATCTAGTTTGATTCTTCTCTTTTGTTTTTCTATCATTTGTTTTTGTTTGTTTGTGTTCCATACTTCTTTCCTCTGTTGCTACCTTTTTTAAGTCAAGTGTTTTTGTGGTGGTTTTTTTAAGGGTGGTTACCATTAAGTAATGAAAAGGGTACCTACCATATTCATTGTAGTACCCTATCTTATAAGTATTTCTGCACTTCATCGTCCTTTGCTACTGTTAATCTCCATCCTCTCCCCCCTTTTTTTCCTTTGTTGTCACAGTTTAAGTTTGGTTTTATTGTGTTCTTGGTGGAGCTGTTACTTGTGGTGTTGTTTTCTTTTGTTCTTTGAATCTGGTTGAAAAACCCCCCTTAGTATTTCCTGGAGTGGGGGCTTTCTGTTGATAAATTCTCTCATCTTTTCTGTATTTGTGAATGTTTTTATATCTCCTTCATACTTGAAGGATAGCTTTGATGGGTATAGTATTCTTGGCTGAAAGTTCCTCCCTTTCAGGGCTTTAAATATTGGGGTCCACTCTCTTCTAGCTTGTAGAGTTTCTGCTGAGAAATCTGATGATAATCTAATAGGCCTTCCTTTATATGTTGTACTCTTCTTTTCCCTGGCTGCCTTGAGAATTTTTTCTTTGTCATTGGTTTGTGTCATCTTTATTATGATGTGCCTTGGAGTGGGTTTGTTGGGGTTAAGAAAACTTGGTGTTCTGTTTGCTTCTTGAATTTGAGGCTTTAGTTCCTTCCACAGGCTTGGGAAGTTCTCGTCTATTATTTGTTTGAGTATATTCTCCATTCCATTTTCTTTCTCTTCTCCCTCTGATATACCTATTATTCTTATGTTATTCTTTCTGATGGAGTCAGACAATTCCTGTAGGGCTTTCTCATTTTTTATTATTTTTGAGTCTCTTTCTTCTTCTCTCTGTTGTGCCTCAAGTTGTTTGTCTTCTATTTCACTAATCCTATCTTCAATCTGGGCTGTTCTGTTAGCTAAGCTTGTTACCTCGTTTTTCAGCTCGTGAATTGAGTTTTTCATTTCTGTTTGATTTGTTCTTATAGTTTCAATTTCCTTGGTAATATATTCTTTGTGTTCATTGAGTTGTTTTCTGATCTCCCTATATTGCCTTTCTGTGTTTTCTTGTATATCTCTGAGTATTTTTAACATTTCTATTTTAAATTCTCTGTCATTTAGCTCCAAGGCTTCCAATATGTTAAGTCTTTTCTCCATAGATTTTTCCACATCTATTTGTGTTACCTCTCTTTCTTTTGTATCCATAATATTCGATTTCCTCTTTCTTATCGGCATCTGAGGGTAGTCTTATTGATAGCACGCAGGCGCACTCCCTGGCAGCTTGAATGAGCGTCGCTGTGGTAGCTTCCTCCACACCCTCGTCTCTCAGATTCAAGTGATAACAGTCCTTTTGCTTTCAGTTTGTGTGGAACTCCGGAATGCTCCGAGGATAAATTTTTCTGTTTCTAGTTGATAAATTTGTTGTGATTTAGGGGAGAGCTGTCGGACGCGCTTCTCACGGCGCCATTTCCGTGACGTCACTCCTATTTTCTTATTCTTATTTTGTTCTCTGGATTTCAATTAGTGGTCTAGAATACATTGTTGAGTATCCATCTTTGCTGAATAAATGAATGAAAGAGTTATGGGGGGAAATGCCACTGAAGTGTTAGGAATATAACATTTTAAAAACATCATTTATTGTATTTGTGCTGTTAACAGAATTTTTTTATTATTATTCAATGAGAGGAGGGGAAGCAGAGAGACAGACGACTCCCACATGTACCCCTGCTGGGATCCACAGAGCAAGCCCCCTATTGGGCGATGCTCTGCCCATTTGGGGTGTTGCTCTGTCACTCAGCAACTGAGCTCTTCTGTGGACAAAGCCCACCAGGGGTGAGGATGATGGAGATGCCAAGACCCGACTCCAGGGACCAGGTTTAGTGATGCAGATCCAATTTATTCAGGAAGTAAGCTAGCTTATATACACAGGTTCAGCCTATAGGGTGTTACAGCGTGTCTTTCACAGCCAATGGCTAAAAAGATCAGGGAGCTGCCTGGTTGGCACTGAGTCACTTCCTCATAGTGGGCTAGCTTCCTCCCTGGGTGTGCCCAGGAGGGTTCCGGGAGCTGTTGTATTCTCACAGCATTCCGTCAGCCACAGCTGCTAGGTAAATGCTCTACGCTCTACCTACACTTCCCCCTTCTCTTTTAATTAAGGCCAGTTGAACTTGCTTGATGACCGCTTGTTGCTGTTGTAGCTTCTGAATGCTACACATTATGCAACGGAACCCTAGTAGAACTAAAACAACTATAATACCTATTATACTATATGCTAATAGATTAGAGGCAAGCTTCTGTAATGTTCGACTAGTTAGGAAATAGAACGGGGGTCTTAAACAGGGGATTCCTCCTAGGGGTCGGGATGTCATTTCCCTCCCATTGTGTTACAGAGACCTTCCAGGTGCCGTTAAACACAGTTCCATTTGGATTGTAAAAAATGGACGTAGGTCCATGCATACCCCCTTCCCACAAAGGTCCCAGCGTCCAAACACAGAACGGACGGCTTGCTGTGGGCTGCGTACTACATATGGTTGCATTCCATCTCTCAACTTCTGATGCCAAACTCTGAGGTTGATGGTCTGTGCATCCGAGACAGAGACAATGCAGCAGTCTCTCCAGGGAATTCCTTCTCTCGGGAGTGTTCTTAGATGTTTGTCATACAGGAACAGGCAAAGAGGCGACACTGGGAAGGCAAGGTTAGTGGGGTGGGCCCAGCTGTTGGTAGCTAGGGGAGGAGGGCTTGTAGGCCAAGTTCTGAGCCTTGGTTGGTAGTACCATTTTCAGCAAAGTCCCCTGTAGTATGATTTCGAAGGAGGACCCACCCCTCCAAGGTGACGGTGTTATTATTCAGAGTAAACTTAAGTAGCATTGGGTCACTGAGGTTACCCCATGTAGTTCTGTTCCACTGTTGGGATTCTTGGCCACTACTGTCACAAGGGAGACTAAGGGAGCAGTTACTGGAATATACTGCCGGAAACTCTGGGCTATTAACTTCAACAGGCATAATTATGCCAGGGTGGGGAACAGCTGCCCAGATGTGAGGATCTCCTCGTGCCTGGGAGTTTGCTGTGATAATGGTACAAGTGAGAAGGAACAGAGTGCTTGGACCTGGGGGTCTGTCAGGGATTACTCTCTGGGCCCACCTTGCCAAAGCCTCTACATCCCCCCAGGTGATGGGGCATGCATGCCAGCCACGAAGTCTTCTGGAGTGCTGAGGACCTCCTCCCCTCAGGTGTAGTTGGTGTGGAGGAGGCCAGGGCTGTGGCTTTGGATGGGTGAAGACTGAATCACTTATTGGGTGCCCAGGAAACCCTGCCAAGTAGGTTGGGGGGTTTCTGGGATCCAAATTGGCTGAAAAACACAAGCATAACCTCTCCCTTGTGTTAGAAGAGGGTATGATCCCCACCACTGTGCCGTGGCTGGGTCCTTCCAGCGTCATTTCAAAGAAAGAGGAAAGGGAGAGAGAGATACAGAAAAATAGACAAGACAGACAGACAAACGAGGGGGGAAAAGAAAAAAGACATATGGGGGCATATAGGCTGGCCCATGGGTCTACAGCGGGAACACGTGTTGGAGTTAAAGCTGGGGTAGAAAATGGTGTCTGAGAGGCTGGGGTGGGGCATTGAGCCCCGGCAGGGAATGCGGAAATAGCAACTTCTGCTTCTTTGGGTGGTGGAGCTGATGGCATGGTTTCTAATATATCTAGTTTTGTTTCTGCACGCTCAGCTGCAAGTCCATCAAACTTGGTGGCTAAACTACTTTCCTCCTCAGTGGAGGGGGGCGAATAGGGAGGTAGGGGCTCCCCAGAGAGAGGGGAAGCCTGCAATATCTTTGGCACCGGTGGAGGATCCCCAGCAGGAGCACTGGTCAGGCAGGCATGTATCCCTAACATGGCAAGAATGAGGCCGAGAGGGAAGGTTTGTTCTTCATGTACTTCAGCTGAACAGCCACACCGGAAAGCTCGGGCTCAACTATCAGGGTCCCAAAGAGGCACATCCCAGAGCCAAGGGTTGAAACCTGAGAGGATTTCCCAGTAGGTACAAAGATCCTTTTCATTAACTTTAACTTGCCTACTCTGAAATAGGGCACGGAGGGCTCGAGCTTGCGGGGCTCAGGAGTGAGGGAGAAGGTTTCCCATTGCAGAGGGTCACTCACTCATCCTTTGAGTGCCGGCTGGGTCCCTGTTCAAGGCGCCAGTTGTAGACAAGGCCTGCCGGGGGTGAGGATGACGGAGACACAAAGACCTGATTCTGGGGACCAGGTTCCAGATCCAATTTATTCAGGAAGTAAGCTAGCTTATATACACAGGTTCATCCTATAGGGTATTACAGTGTGTCCTTCACAGCCAATGGCTAAAAAGATCAGGGAGCTGCCTTGTTGGCACTGAGTCACTTCCTTATAGCAGGCAAGCTCCCTCCCTGGGTGTGCCCAGGAGGGTTCCAGGAGCTGGAGTATTCTCACAGCATTGCGTGAGCCACAGCTGCTCATTACCTAGCCACAGCTGCTAGGTAAATGCTCTGCACTCTACCTATACTCTTCTTAGCACCTGAGGCAGAGGCCATGGAGCCATCTTCAGTGCCCGGGGTCAACTTGCTCCAATCATTCCAGCCATGGCTGCAGGAGGAGAAGAAGGAGAGAGACAGAAGGGAGAAGGGGAGGAGTATAGAAGTAGATGAGTGTTTCTCCTGTGTGTCCTGACCAGGAATTAAGCTCAGGACATCTAGATGTCAGGCCAGCCAAGGAATTTTTTTTAGTTTTGTCTAGCTTCCTGAAAATGTTTAGGGAAGCAGCAATGTCGGTTTTACGACTAGGATGGAAAAGTTCAGAAAGAAACCACAAAGAAAGCCTGATAATTCTGTTGTTTCGAAGTAGAGGAGGAGTATTCTAATTAGATTATTAGAGCTGCACAATGATGCATTTCAGCTGCAGAATAAACACAGTTTTGACACTCAGAGCGTAAAAAGACAAAAAAAAATAAAAATAAAAAGAGGAAACTAGGTTTAGCTTAGTTCAAAGACAGTAATTGAATTTAGGGGAAGCAGATGTGTAATACAGTGTGTCCATAAAGTCATGGTGTACTTTTGACCGGTCACAGTAAAGCAACAAAAGATGATAGAAATGTGAAATCTGCACCAAATAAAAGGAAAACCCTCCCAGTTTCTGTAGGATGATGTGGCAGCATGTGCGCATGCACAGATGATGACGTAACACCGTGTATACAGCAGAGCAGCCCATGGCCATGCCAGTCGAGATGTGGACGGTACAGAGGAAAGTTCAGTGTGTTCTGTGGCTCACTAAATTTGAATCCGTGACCAAAGTGCAACATGAATAGCGGCGCATTTATAATGAAGTGCCACCACATAGGAATAACATTACTCGGTGGGATAAGCAATTGAAGGAAACTGGCAGTTTGGTGGAGAAACCCCGTTCTGGTAGGCCATCAGTCAGTGACGAGTCTGTAGATGCTATACGGGATAGCTATCTAAGGAGCCCTAAAAAATCTGTGCGTGAGCCCACCTCAAACTGCACTGAATAGGTATGAAACTGGGAGAGTTTTTCTTTTATTTGGTGCAGATTTCACATTTCTATCGTCTTTCGTTGTTTTCCTGTGACTGGTCAAAAGTGCACCATGACTTTACGGACACACTGTATCTATCTTTCCTACAATTTCTATTTACACTGGGCAAATATAGGCAGTGGGAAAATTTGTTGCCGTTATTTTAATCATCTTTTTTTTTTAATTAAGAGCAGCTATTATATTATCTAGATCATACATTACAATTGGGATCTTGGTTTTCTGTGCATAGAGATACCTTCTCTTGAAAGACTTGCTTGTTAGCCTATTAGCAAACTTGACTACTTCCTGATGGCTGAAGAAACAGCACACACAGGGCTAGCAAGAAGTAATCAACAATCTAGACCTCATCTGGAAAGCAAGTTTATGAAGTCCCAGGGAAGAACTCCAAATTAAACTGCCCATGAATACAGTAACTGCATGTTTAATACAAAGAAAATGTTGAGTTTCAGTGGATATTTTTCTTCTTCTTCTTTTACAAAATCAAAGTCATTCACATTTTAGAGAAATTACCCAGGACCATTACAATGTTCAGTTATTAAGCAGCAGAAGTAACAAGACATTACAACTATGTGATTCAATATTTATTTTTGCATCCAAAGTAAGCTAATTTCTTAGGCTATAAGGTTTTAGGAATTTCTGGCTACGTTTGCCTTTTTTTTAAAAATCTAAATCTAACATTCATTTTGCCTTCTTTGCTCAGTGCCCAGTAACTCTACAGAAGAACAGAAGTGAACATTTTCACAGCTTTGTGACAGTTTCCACCTCTTAGGATTTTGTCTATTGAAATCTTGAAAGCCTATAAACTCACATGTCACATCTGCACATCACAGCGCTCATTTCACCATCCCGTTTCTGAGCCAGCATTAGAATAGCCACGAAGAGTCATCACTGAGCACCGGCTTCAGGACAGAGTCCTGTAGGATGAATAAAAGCCTGGAGTCAAGAACGCTGCCACAGGGTGAGGACCCCACTAGAGGGATGGCTTCTGACCCTGTGGGACATTAAGCAGGTTTATTTTTTCTTCTGTGATCATTAATCCATGGCTTTATTCTGGGGAGTACTTAGGGACAGAATATCTGTCTGTACACCTTGTGATTTTGTATACTACAATGTCATAACACACGTACACTTGCTCTTAGGTGGTATTTTTCTTATATCCTTATATATGAGTGAATTCCGACACATACCACCCTATGATCTCTTCCTCGCTCTCTCTTTCTCCCATCATCTCCCCTCTCTCTTTCTGCTCATTGCAGTGGTAGAGCCCTTTCTCATCAGGGGAAATAAAGTAATTCCAGATGGGGAGACCTACTTATCCAAGAGAAAGGCAGAAATGGAGGTTGGAGGGAGGAGGTCACTTACAGAAGAGAAGTTTCCAGTTCTGAAAAAAGCTTGAGATCAAAAGAGAAAGCTTGTGAGAGACAGTCAGGGCAGGTAGTTCAGTCTAGATGGGACTGAAAAGACAAGAAAGAAAAACAAAACACAACAAAACGAAAACAAGAGCAAGGCTGGCCCTTCGATGGTAGCTGCTACATCAGACAGCTTGCTAGGTTCTCTCAACTTACTGATGGGAATATCAGTGCTTTCTTCACCTCTATTTCCTTCCATTAATCTCTCTGCTATCTTCAGGTGAGCAGATCTAGCATTCTTTCATCCACAATTCCCTGTGTTCCTATAATCTTGTCTCATACAATGATAATTTTTTTTCCCCCTAGGTTACAACAAGGTGACTCTTGTTTAAGAGAGGAGTAAAATAATTATATCCTATGGCTCTCATGAGCTTTCAGCTTTTCCAAACATTTTTATATATATTAGTTATTAGCACATTGAAATTCTACGACAACCCAGGAGCTATGTTGGACAGTTATTAGGATTTTTATTAGACAAGTAAGAAAAAAACCCCATTAAAAATTATAGTAAAATGGAACAGAGATAGGTGAAAATGCAGCTGACTGCAAACAAATTTACCTAATAAGGCAAGGATATTAGAGGTGTAAGAAAAAACAATTTTTAAAAATATGTGAAATGCCTGACCAGGCGGTGGCGCAGTGGGTAGAGCGTTGAACTGGGATGCAGAGGACCCAGGTTCAAGACCCCGAGGTTACCATCTTGAGCGCGGGCTCATCTGGTTTGAGCAAAAGCTCACCAGCTTGAACCCAAGGTCACTGGCTCGAGCAAGGGGTTACTCGGTTTGCTGAAGGCCTGCAGTCAAGGCACATATGAGAAAGCAATCAATGAACAATAAGGTGTCGCAACGAAAAACTGATGATTGATGCTTTTCATCTCTCTCTGTTCCTTTCTGTCTGTCCCTATCTATTCCTCTCTCTGACTCTATCTCTGTTTCTGTAAAAAAAAAAAAAAAAAAAAAAAAAAATATATATATATATATATATGTGTGAAATAAGGAATGTTCTCATGTACGTTTCTTTGGTACATAGGTAGGGTTATTCAAATTTCTAGGGAATTTCTGCTCATTGATTTTTCTATGTCTTTGAGCTGTGGTCTTTTATGTTTTTTCTGTGGCTGAGTTTGATCTTATATTCTCAAATAATATGGGAGGATTGCTGGTGGCAATGTCGGCTTGGGGCAAGTTCCGAGGTGGTGAACAAGGTAAAGGTGTCTCACAAATAAATCAATACCTTTAGTCTCATTGAGCCAACGAGACGGTAATGAGAAAAAGGATATTGATTACATGTTTGAGTTAAATTAGCCTGTATCATGCATCCTAACTGTGAATTTATTTGGGGAGATGGTTTCATCTTAAATTATCTTATCTGAAAAATCATGTTTGGAATTATACAATCCCTTGAATTCCTTCTAAGCCTGTGATACCCTCTAACATTGTTCTCAGAATTGTGGTGGGTTATGTTTGCAGAAACAGCAAGAAAGGTAAAACTCTGTCATTTGAATAATTTTAAAAATTGAACTACAGTTTGGTACATTGTTAAATAAGCTATTGATGCTCACTTTTTAAAATTAATTTTAATTTTTTGTGTTTACATGGATTTAAGTGTCCCACTGAATATAACTCCCTTGCCCCCCACCCCTGTGGCCTCTTGCCTGTTACCCCTCTTGCCCCCCTCCCCCTAACTCCCTCCCCACTTCCCTCTAGGATTTGCTGTCTTGTTATCTATATCTCTGTGTTATGTATATATAGTTTCACTAATCCCTTCACCTTCTCTGAGCCCATCCCCTCATCCCCCTTCCCTCTGAACGCTGTCCCTCTGGTCCCTGTGACCCTGCCTCTGCCTCTATTCCATTCCTTAGTTCATTTTGTTCATTAGATTCCACATATAAGTGAGATCATATGATATTTTTTTTTTCTCTGCCTGGCTTATTTTACTTAGCATAATAATCTCCAGGTCTATCCATGCTGTCACAAAAGATAAGATTTCCTTCTTTTTCACAGCCGCGTAGTATCCCATTGTATATATGTACCACAGCTTTTTTTTATTTTTTTTAATTTTTTTTTATTATTATTCATTTTTAGAGAGGAGAGGGAGAGACAGAGAGGAGAGACAGAGAGAGAGAAAGGGGGAGGAGCTGGAAGCATCAACTCCCATATGTGCCTTGACCAGGCAAGCCCAGGGTTTCGAACTGGCGACCTCAGCATTTCCAGGTCGACGCTTTATCCACTGTGCCACCACAGGTCAGGCTGTACCACAGCTTTTTAATCCACTCACCCACTGACAGACACTTGGGCTGTTTCCAGATCTTGGCTATTATAAACAATGCTACAATAAACACGGGGGTGCATATCTTCTTTTGAATCAGTGATTTGGTGTTCTTAGGATATATTGCTAACAGTGGGATAGCTGGGTCAAAAGGTAGTTCCATTTTTAATTTTTTGAGGAATCTCCATACTGTTTTCCATAGTGGCTGCACCAGTCTGCATTCCCACCAGCAGTGCAGGAGAGTTCCCTTTTCTCCACACCCTTGTTAGCACTTATTCTGTGTTGTTTTGTTAATGAGCACCATTCTGACAGGTGTGAGGTGATATCTCATTGTAGTTTTAATTTGCATTTCTCTGATGATTAGTGACCTTGAACATTTTTTCATATGGCAATTGGCCATTTGTACGTCCTCTTTGGAGAAGTGTCTATTCAGTTCTCTTGCCCACTGATGCTCACTTTTTAATAGAAATATCTAGAGATACTTTATTTAGTCAGCCTCAAATTATGAACTTGTATATTATGACTTGTATATTTATACGTATAATTATATAAAATACATATGATAATATATAAAATTTATAATTATATATTATAGATATTATCTATAATTGTAAATTCTAAAATTACATTAAACAAGAAAAAGTAGCAAATTCCCAAATTTAATTTAAATTCTATAATTGCTTTCTACCAGAGTGTTTCTCTGTGTTGGAGAACAACTTCTTGATGGGGCCAGAGGTCTAGCACCCGGAGATTCCTGGGTATGGAAGGCTGCTTGAAATAACAGTTTGCTTTGAAATGGTAAAAAAGCACAGTATTGGCTGACAACAGGGATTTGTTTAAAACCGAAGAAAACAAAACAAAACTAGTTCTCTCTCCTGCAATGCTAATTTGCTGCCTGTAGATGGTGGTAGAGGGGAGATGATATCCCAAGTAAAAGCCAAGTAACTGAGATTCACTATGAAAATATCATATATATTTCAGATACTATCACTGAACATTGATTTTACTCATTTAATGAATATTCATTGAATGATTAGGATATGAATAACACTGCTTTTTTCCCCCTCTAATGAAAACACTAGAGAAACACCAGGCGCGGCTACTATCCTTCTCAAACATTTAAAAAATAATTTGGAGACAACTTATTTACTCCAAATAATTACTTATCAAGGCACAATACTGCCTTATCCACATGTCTGATACAAGCAAGACTTCACTTAGAGATTAATCATTGCTTGGAAAGCAAAAGAATATTTTGGAGGAACTGAAAAGAGCTTTAATTGACCTGGAAAGAATGGATGGATGGAGACTAAGGCTAATCCATGGCAATTTAAGTGTCATGAGCATCATCAGCCAGTGTTCGCAGGCTGTACACAGCTGGTGGGCGCAGAAGGTGATGGTACCAGAGTGAGGGGCGTGGGGATTTGTGCGGAGCTACGGTGGGAAATCATGCTAGGGTAACGTAAAGCCAGATCATGGACACCATTAGGTAACAAACAGGAGCCGCAGGCAGCATCTGAGGAGTTGAAATTAGTGTTTGGAGAAGATACCACTGAAAGCAGCATAATAGATATAGGTTGGGTATGATAGGAAAAGTACCGTATTGTCAGAGAGATTTCCGTCGTTATAATTTTTATGGTAGAATTTACTAGCTTACATGCTGGTAGGTCACTCACTTAACTTCTCTGGGCTTCTGTATGAAAGGAGGTGGGAGTGTGTTTATTGGATAATTTTTTTTCAGGTGATTTTTTCCAGCTTAGCTAGACAAGGAAGACCAAATACAAAATTATACTAGATATCTAAGTGTGTGTTAATGAGATGCGGAAGTAAATGGACACACAGCAGAAAAGCAGACCTAAGGGTCAGAGAGGGTCTCGTTTCTGAACTGTTTGATTCTTGACAACCGTGAACAGAAGTGGGCCATTGAAGAGAGAGGAGCTGTGAAGTGATTTGGGGAGAAATCCCTAACTCATGCAATGAGTATGATGTGATTGATGTTCAGACAGCCAATTCCAGGTGATCTAATGTGATGAATAAACTGTATTTATTGATAAGCCCCTAAACAATTCCTTAAGGTTATATTCTTTTCTGTTCCCCCTGTTTAACCTCATCCCAATAGCCAATCTATTACCCAATTGTCTTACCTATTCTAGATCATACTTGTACTCATTAGTTCTATCCACCCCACTTTGCCTCTTGCTTCTTGGATGACTGCTACAGACTTAGTCATAAATTCGCAAGGAAACTGGCTATCTTAAAGGTAAGTATAGTTGCAGCCTATGAAGATTAAGCTAGTTTCACTCAAGTTGTTTTTATAATATTTCAAGCAATTGAATAGTCTTAAACAATTTAGAGGGACCAGGAGAATGTTAAAGGAATAGAACTGGGCACTCTGCTAAGGCATTCCTAAGCCTGAATGATTTACCTGCAATAAACCCCACACTGGATGTTACCAGTGATTATGTAAGACAGTTGAAGGAACAGGAAAAGTAAATTAATTTGTGTTGCCAGGTCCTACAGAAAAAATGGCTGGTGAAATAAAATCCTCTGACTAGCTTTGTAGAACTCAGGATGGATGGACCTGCTGACAACCCTCCCCCCCACCGCCTCAGTCCGGTCTACCACCACCACCACCACCACCATCACCGCCACCACTCATCCTTGGGAACCAAATTGCAACTTCATTTGTCAGTGAAGGGCACCTTGTGTGAGTGAGCCCAAACTTAAACTTAGCTGGCTCCTAAACTCCAGTAGTGTTCCACTCCATCTACTTTAATTAAATATATATATATATATATATATATATATATATATATATATATATACACATTCATATCAAAATAGAGCCTATCACCTTACATCACGAACCAATCTTGTTTATGGTGAAGATGAACACAACACCAGATGAGCATTTTTCCTATTATTGCTTGTGTAAAGATTTATTTATTTATTTATTTATTTATATTTTTATTTTTTTGCATCTGCAAGTCAAAATAATTACAGATTTCTTGGTTTAGAATATATTTCCAATTCCTTTCTATTCTAGGTTCTTCCGCAAACTGACTTCATCACCTTGCATGGAGATACCGTATAGGCTTCCCTGGAGGGGTGGTTTTTAAAAACCATGGATGCATTTTAAATTTTAAGTGTCTATCTTTCATAAACTGTTATGTTGTCTCACATTAATGTGGACTGAGATACATAAACCACCTCCAGTAGTACTCTGAACTTAGACTCCATGCATTATCTGCAAGTCAAGAATGTTGAAAGGCCTTGGCTCTGTTTGGCAGCCAACAATTCTATGTTGTCAGTGTTGAAAATTTGCACAATAGTGTTTTTTTGTTATTTCAATATTTTATTGCATTTGACATTTCTCATTTACCAAAATAAAAATGAAGTGGTAAAGAGAAAAAGTAATAAGCTTAGGTCTTATAAACATCATAAAATTGCGACAAAGATTTGAAATAATTGGCTATGTAAAAAATAATGAGTTTTTAGCTCCAGCTGAGTATTTAGTTCATTGTATGCTTAATTATAAGGGAGAAGAAGAAAATTAAAGAAGGTATACAAAATGCTGGAAATAGGTTGCCAATATAGAGTCTTGAAATTTTATTGTAATTTTTAAATTTAAAATTGTCACTTTATGTTTACAAGTTGAATTTTTGTAGGAGGAAATCATTAGGAGTAGAGGGCTGTCTCTATTGAGGTATCGTTCTACTCTGTTAACCAGCCAACCTTGTTTGGGGTTTTTGCAACTAAGAAGGAATTAATACTCCTTTCAGGTCACACAAGCATTAGAAGTTATGTCTCCTTAAACATTAGGAATACATATATCCAGTATTCTGCAATAGTCTGCTTTTTCTTTTTCTTTCTTTTTTTTTTTTTTTTTTTGTTAATTTCTGTGTCTATTCAACCTGCTCATGTGAAGCATTGTTTTAAGTTAACTATGTAACAGAATCCAACAGAACCTGTTCTGTTACCAGAATTCAGTTTATTAGATTTTTGTTGTAAGCATGCCCCATTGACCCTCACTTAGTTTTCCTACCTATAGTCTTGACTGGTTCCATTTGGTCTAATTGTTCTTCCCTCCCTCATAAATGTTTTCTTATCATTCACTCATCTATGGGAAACTGAAGTGAGCCTCTCTAGTCTCTGCTTGATCCGGTTTACTCTGTGTACATTTGCCAGCAAAAAAATAAATAAATAAAAATCTCAAATATTGTTTACATCTTAATGTTTGTTTGCTGAAAATACCCCCACCCATTCCAAATCTCCAGATCTGGATTTTTACATGTTTTATCAATTCCTCCCTCCATACTTCCTTTCTCACAAGCCTTGTTTCTCATTATTTTTTCTTTAATTCACTAATGAAGTCAAATGCATCTTCTTGCTATGTCCACATAATGGTCCTGTTAGCATGCAGAGGAAGAATAGGGGAGGAAAAGGAGTTGAGAAAGGGGCAGGTTGGGGGAAAGCGGAAGGGATGGAGGAAAAGGGGGTTGAAAGGAGAAGAGAGGGTAGACCTCTGCTATTTCATTCTTCAGATGGGGACTGCCCCAGACTGGGTACACAGCGTCAAGAGCAGAACTTGACCTAGACTTCCCCGCAACACACACACACACACACACACACACACACACACACACACACACGCACATGCACACACGCACGCACACATGCACACACGCACACGCACACGCACACACGCACACGCACACACACACACTCACACACACGCACACACACACACACACCACACACCCCTCTAGCTGTTCAGAGACCTTTCTTGCAGGTATGCTTCTGTGCAGCCCTCCTGGTGGTGCATCTGGGTATTTTTAGAAAGCAGATCGTCCTTAGGGTGTTGATTCCCCTTCAACCACACAGTGAGTCAATATTGCCTCCTAGGAACTTAGAGTTCCTGGAATTCCTACTTCTTTTCCTCCCCCCTCCATGTGCTTGGACCCTACTGTCATGCGCCCCCGTGGCATTTACTTGTCTCTCAGAACTGTCACCTCACTGTTCACTTCTAAGGCAAGCTATCCTTTCTCTCTGAGCTCTGTCACAGCACAGACTCTCTTTACAGATGTGCGAGTTGAGCATGCTTCACTGAATCCTGGTGGTGGTGAGGAGCCGTACAGAACATTATTTATATTATACTGCTACGCATCAGCTAGAATTAATTGATGGCTTTTTCTCCTAGTTTTAAGCTCGCGTGGCTTCCCAAGTTTTTATAATTATGGGAAAACACTACAACAACATCCTTGTATAAGGGATCAATTGGAAATCGCCACATCCTCTAAGTCTGTTTCATAGAGCTGAAATTAATTACATGATCATTTATAAAATTCTAAAAGTGTCAAAATTAATTTTAAAAAGAAAGAAACTAAGTAAAACAAAAAACAAATAAACAAACAAAACCTCTCAACTCATAGACACAGACGACAGTGTGGTAGTTACCAGAGGGGAGGGGGGTGTGGGAGGTAGAGGAGGGTGAAGGGGAATAAATGGTGATGGAAGGAGACCGACTTGGGGTGGTGAATACACAATACAATCTACAGATGATGTATCATGGAATTGTACACGTGAAACCTATATAATTTTATTAACCAATGTCAACCAATACATTAAAAAAATTTTGTTTAAAGGAGAATGGGTTCTCTCATTGCAGGGACAATATAGTGGTATATAAAATCGCAATTCTTCATGCTCCCCTCCAGACTCCTAAGGGCTGACTTCACACAGAGGACAGACAGGGTCTGTTAAGGGAGAAAGCCAGCCCCATGTTAGACTCACAGTGCGTTTCCTGACTCTCGAGAGAACATTTTTTACTGTCAGCATATGAATAACTAAGAACCCAAAAGATTTTCCTTTGACAGATTGTGGAGCTTAAAAAACTTGTCAGAGATATATTTCTAGTAAGTCAGTTAGTCCATTCTCATGACGTGACCCATTCTCACTCAGGCATTTCCATGAAAATTGTCATTGCAGATGTCATGACTACATCAGAGTGGTGCACTTCCTTAGCAACAGATAAAGAACCCTGTGTCCGGCTTGTCGCCTGTGTGGGAATTCCTTTTCCTGTTTCAGGCTCAGAGAATGCTCTTGTCTTTGCTTGAAGAATGCATATCACATGGCACCTGGCCAGCCTCACTGTTGCATCTGTCCTCTGTGGGGAGGGATGGAGTCTTTCTATTGTGCCCAAGAGGGGAGTGCCTATTGCTCTGTGTGGGCCTCTGGGAGGGACCTGTTGGCCAAGGAGGATGGATGCCCACTACTGGGTCTGATTTTGCTTTGTCTATTCTCCATGGAAGTGAAGTGCTTGACTAAGTAGGGTTCTTTGCAACTCCAATACCAAGAGGCAATGAACAGAGGTTCTTAGAGTTTTTCCTTGGGACATATAACTGGTGCATATTAATCTGCTCAATAGTTATCATTTTCTTCCTCTCTCCCTCCCCTCCCCCTCTCTTTTCTTCTTTCTTTCACTTTTTTTCTTTTCTTATTTTCTTTCTTTCTTTACTCACTCTCTCCTTTTCTCTCTTTCTTCCCTTCTCTCTCTCTCTCTCTCTCTCTCTCTCTCTCTTTCCTTCTTTTTGGTGAAAACTCAGCTCTACACTCCTATCAAATTTCAAGTATTGTTAACTACAATCACATTGCTGCACATTAGATCTCCAAGTATTATTTGATAAGGGAGCCAAGAATATCTAATGAGGAAAGGACAGTCTCTTCAAAAAATGGTGCTGGGAAAACTGAAGAAACACCTACAGAACAATGAAATCAGGCCCCTAGCTAACACCCCTCACAAAAATTCACTCAAAATGGATACAAGACTCAAACCCAAGACCGATGCCAGAAAACTATTAGAGAAACCATAGAGCAGACAATGATAATGTACTATAATTACGTAATGCGATAAATATCACTGCCTGGGAAAAAATATTACCATATATGTATCAGAGAAGCACATTACACACCATAACCTTACACAATGCTACACATCAAATTTACGCAATAAAAAACTAAGTAAGCTTTACTTACGTTCATTGACTCAAATTACAAGAAAAATGAGAAAAGTGACGTGAAATAAAGCTTCTTAATAAAGTATCAGCACATGTTACCTGCAAAGATCTTGATTTGCGCATAGCTCTTTTTTGAAATCACCGTTTGTGCATACATAAAAATAAAGGTATTTTGAAATGGGTAATGAAACTACATAAAGTCTAGAAAATTATATTGACCATTGAGGGATATAAATTTTATTTCCCCAGCAAAAACTATCTTGAGCATGGTCTTACTTACAATATTTACTAAAATGCCTAAAACTAGAGTAATAAGCTGGTTTTGTTTAGGAATTTTGCAATGCATGTTTTGCAATGGTTTGCTCTCCACACACATGACATCTCATTAACTGAACTATAATTTTGCAGCTGTTCAAACTAGCTAAACCAAAATGTCTTTGTAAAGTAATGTTTTCAGTATTGGCTTAACTTTTTTTTTTTAAAGAAAGTTATTACTTAATAGCAAACTGGCAGCCATTAAATGTCAGTTTAACTTTAAATATCATGCCCTTTCACTCCAGGGAGAGTAAGGAGGGGCAGTTTTTAAAATTTCTACTGACACAAAAACTGATTCTGAGCAAACTCACTGAAGGCCTGGAAGTGAAAGGGTTTGGCGTGGTTGCCAAGTAGAGCAACAGAAAAGGTGGACAGCAGATTGCTTTCTAAAAAGTCACTTCTTATTTCCCTCATTTCCAAATTCCACACCACTGAGCATGGTTGTGCGCCTGTGAAACCCACTCGTATGTCAGGAGGACTTGGTCACCGGTGTTCCGCCAGGCAGGACCCACACAAAACCTTGCTATAGCACCTTGTCTGGTTCCTGGTGCTGTTCTTACACCCCTATGGGATGCTGTCATCCTCAGAGCTAGACATACCCTCCCTGCTGTCACCACCAACTTGCACCCAAGGCTCAACATGGAAACACTGGTTATTTATAAGTTCATTTTTCTAATCAGTTGGCCACTACCTAAGGACAAGCATATTGCTGACAGTAGTGATGGGTACCAGGAGAGACAGAGAAGAGATGACAGGCATGGTCTCTGCCCCATAACTCACCATTTCATGGGACAGAGAGCAGCACACACGCCTCAAGAGGCTACAAGAATAGAAAAGGATATAGAATTAGATTTCAGTTTGGGTTCATGCTTTTATGGCCAATAATTGTTAAGTTCTGCTGGAATTATAAATAAAGTTCTGCTTATCATAGGTTAAACAATTTTAAATTACAGAAAAAGCAAACACATAATTATATAAGATATATTCTTCCTCCTTCCTTGGCAAAATGTGTTTTGTTTTGTCTTTATAACAAGGGAATAAAAACATTTGTGGAAAGTTTTGGTTTTCAAATGACTGGAAGTTGACAAAAATACCAACGATGACTGATTTAAGTTATTATTGGGTGTGCGTAAGTGTTCTATTGATAGTCTGGTTGACATTTTCATGATAATATTAATATATATACCTATAATTCACATTCCATTATATATGTATTTTGTAAGATTTATCTTTATTTCTTTCATTTCAGCAAAATGAGTATAAAACTACTCAAATTCATAGTTAATATTTCCATTTAATTTTTTCTTATTAAAATATTTAAAACAAAAATATAATTGTATTAGTGTAATGAATTCTAAAATATTTTTATTAAAGTACAAATCAACTTTTTTCAAAAAGATACTGTATTCTAATACATTCAAAATGATCTATTCTAATGGTGGATAATACAAATTTTACAAATTATAATTAATAAATATAAAACATCAGTGTTGGGCAGATAAAATGTATTATGCTCACTTTGTTAAAGATAGCACTGCCCACATGGAGGCTGTTGCCCAGGTGATATTAATGTGTGTCTCTGTGGGCTGTGGGTAGGCAGAATCCTTGTAGCCTGGGGCTTGGTTTTGGGATAAGCCTTTCCCACCCTTTTTGATGTGGGGTGGTACAATCCCATCATGCCCCAGATAAGTGACTTTGTATTAGCGACTTCCTATTTTGTATATTGGATTAAAGGTTTGGATTTCTACACTATAAAATAGGGGCAGACCAAGAGCTTGCGCTCTTGGTTCCTGAGATTAGCGTTAGAGAGCAGAGCAGAGAAAGGCCACGTGAAGGAGGCCAGGAGAGGCAGCCAAGATGGCGGAGTGTTGAGTGAGAAGCCAGTTAGTGCAGAGTTTGTGCAGGGAGAAGGAAGGAGATGGGGAACAGAGGTGAATAAGTCTGGTGAGCTAGAAACCTTTGATTCTAGGAAACTCGGATAAGTCAGTAGCTTTGTGAGCACTGACTGTGAGTGGGTTTTGGAGCCCAGTGTGTGTTTTTACTTGCCTGCCTGGTGCAAGCTAGGATTAAAGATGTTGGCCCATCAGTTTTTGGCTCCGTTGTTTCTTTACCGACTGTCCGAATCCAATGCAAACCTGCATGGGTCAGGCTGCTATGATAGTGGCCTTGGCCACTGGCTTTACAATCAGCAATTAAATAAAACTAACATTTAATATATAGTTTAGAAATTTTATTAAATAATTTTAATTCAAGTAGACAGTGTCCATCTAATTTCCTACTTAAAGAATTTGTCTCAAAAAAAAAAAGAATTTGTCTCATACTTCGTGCATTCTATATTCATTAAAATGTAATTTTTATAAACAAACAGTTAAGAACAATATAAATTTTTAAACATTGCAAAATTTCTAGTAACTCTTGGTAATTGTTAGAAATGCCTTGCTGAATTTTGAATACTTCTATAACTACACATCAGATCAGATGAGTAACTGAAGCAAGGAAATGCACACTTGGTAGCCCTGGGAAATGGTCTTTGTTATGCAAGACTCTATTGCAAGCATGCAAATTGAGAGTAAGAGTTTGATGAGTTCATTTGTCCTGCCTTTTACCAAAGCACTTCCTGCCCTTGCACTGGAAAAGCAGTGTTCACATCACACATTGGCTGCCCCAAAACTCAAATCATTTAAAATATTCATCAGCAGTCAAATGCACTGTAAGGAAAAACAATGGTGGAGAAGATTGTCTCTAGGGCCTGAACAGTGAAGGTCCTAACAGTAGATATTTATGTTATGGGTGTCTGTGCTGGTACTGACCCCTGGATTCTGAGAGACAGAGTGTTCATGTGTTCTTTAGTGAATGGAATGTGTGTGTGTGTGCCTGTGAGTGTATGTGATACAGAACATCTAAAGCTTAACATCCCAGGCAAGGATACTTCTTGCCTGTGTCTTAGCAATTTAGGAACTTGAATCATCAATTATACTAGCATAGACCATGACAGAGAGAATGAGAGGTGCACCTAGCCTTGGAGACTATATAGGATTTAGACAGGAAAAGCCAAGAGAAAAAGAGCATTCCGGGCAGAGGTGATAACATAAACACCTGAGCAAATTTATTGTGACAAACAATAGGGCATGTCGGACTAGATAAGGAAATTTCTGCTATAGGATAGAAATGTTGTGAGCTCATGAAAACAGACCACATGAAAAATAAAAGGGGGGATTTATATTAAGTAATTGGCTCATGTTCTGGTAGTGATGGGCTAATCATGGTATTTTAGGAAAGATAGTAGCTGGAAGTGCAAAAGATATTGACCAGAGAAATTTGAAAAAGGGAGAGGAGCTAGCCATCTACTCCAATACGTCTAAGTAGGATTGATAAAGGCAACGCCAGGTGTCTAGCTAGCAATGGGGCTGGAGAACATAGGAAAAATCTTAGGGAATAAGCAGGTTTAGGTCTGTTTTCATGTTCTTTCAAATTCTAATACTAATAGTGTTTATATTAGTCAAGTCCCTTTAATTGAAGACCTACTGATTTCCATGTTTAAACTGAGTACACAGGAGATGTGTGTGTGGGTGCAGAGGGGAGGGTATAAGGGTCAATTAAAGCCAGAAATGTTGGGTGAAACTTCTGTTTCACATTCTACTGTATATATATCTAAGCAACTCGACTGCCTTCCTTTTTGCTAGCTTTCCTAAAGCCTTTGTTTGTGTTGCTAGGTCCTTCGCGTTAGTTGGTCTTCAAGACAAAGCTAAAAGTTCCAGAAAGCAAATTTGAAAAGGATTGTTTTAATAGGGTTGGGAACAAATGCTATTGTAAATCATTTTTGGGCGGGGGCATGAGTATCAAAGGAGAAAATGCTTTGTCGTTAAGGTAAAATAAATCGACATAGCTCAGTTTTGCTATCTTCCTAATTTGTTCACAAGCGTGTCAAGCTCCCCCCAAAGGCCTCACTCAGGCTACATGACATGACATTTCAGGTCTTTTGATGGGATATCTAGCCTTGGGGTCATTTTAGGAATAGTAGAATATTCTGTCAGTGGCGTGGGCTCAGTCTCTCTCATGCTATCCAAAGGGGTCTCTTTCTCAGACGTCCAAGGATCTGGTCTGCCCTGGACTGTGGCTGAACATCTTGTTTAGGCAGCTGTATTTCAGAGGCTGTGAGCAACGTCTACATGTATGCTTCCCCTTCCCCATCCTTACTGTGCTTTTA
This sequence comes from Saccopteryx bilineata, assembly GCF_036850765.1. NCBI lineage: Eukaryota > Metazoa > Chordata > Mammalia > Chiroptera > Emballonuridae > Saccopteryx > Saccopteryx bilineata. Next base: position 344,829,888 of record NC_089491.1, read on the forward strand.
TCATTCCATAAACTGGCTACGTGTGGTAGAAGATATATTTAAATTTGTCTCTAACTTGAAATTTGCATATGTGTGTATTCCTGATATTGGAGCGCCAAAAGATATACTTTCTTATTTTAAAGTAAAGAGTGTTCCAGAATTACTACTTGAAATCTCAGAAGACTTCTAAGGCATTAAAATAAATAACATGGATGTGAATACAAGACAATTTGTTCAAGTTAAATTATGGAGGCTAGTTTTATATCAGGCTAGAAAAGGAATGCTATACATATTTGTGTGTGTATATATGAGTGAAATAAACACACAAAAACATCATATATATTTGCATTATATGTTTTATGCAAGTATATATGCATATGTATACACACATAGAAACATAAATACAAAACACTTTGTAAAGAAGTTATATGATTCTTAAGCAATGTTATTTTCATGCTATTATTTTCAATAAAACATTCTGTCTTCCAGAGGAGCTCAAATCAAATCTACAAATTTTTCTTCAGTGCTTTATGTGCTAGGCCGTAGCTCACTTTATAAAACAGTATACGATATGGAAATAACTGAAGACATCTACACTATGTTAGAGCTCTTCATGTTTTGAGAACGTATGGTTAACAGGCTTCTAGTCATGACTCTCATGTGAGAAGCTTGTGTTGTGAACTCCCACTGATGGGTTGGTTATAATTGTTAAACAGGTCATTTTTGAAGAGGCAAATTTTAATGGGTAAACTAAGTAAAATTACTGACTTCTCTTAGAGAGACAAAATTACTTACATCTATTTTATTTTAGAGAGTGAGAGAGACATCGATTTGTTTTTCTACTTATTTATGCATTCATTGGTTGCTTCCTGTCCGTGGCCATCCTGACCAGGGATCAAACCCACAAGCCTGGTGTATGTGGATGATGCTCTAACCAACATCTAACCTACCTGGACAGGGCCTAAAATTACTTTTTGTTTTAGGAGGTCATTGATGAGAGTGCTAACCTGGCCTGGTGAAAAGATTTCCCACAGGTTAAGAAAGAGCAGAGGTCTTTCAAAGATTCATCACAACCCAAGGCTAGAGGAGGCATCCTTGGCTAGCCTCAAACGAATAACTGAGTTCAGCAGGGGGATCCAGGAAGGACACAGCAGCTAAGAGAGGACTTATTCTGTATCAGAAGCAGATGGAATTGGAAAGTGAAAGACAGTTAAATGAGAACTGGTGAGAAGGCAGATCTAGAATTGGCTGGTCAATATTGCAGGGTATTCCTATCAGGTTTGGGGGGTCATATTAAAGCCTGTGCAGCAGGCTCCTCTCTTGGTGACTTTGTTGGAGCCTGGGTCATCTTCCTCAACCCTTCTGGACTGCCCTGGATATGAAGGAGGTGGCCCCAGCAGCTGTGGTTGTCCTATGAGGCCTGTCCCCTTGACCCTAGCTCACTGACCCAGGTGTAGAGATCAACAAGATTTCCATTCCTAAGAATCTGAAGTAGGACCTGAGTAACCAAGACAGAAATCACCCACTCTGTGGCTGTGTCTTGAAAACAGCTCTTGCCCTGGGTTCAAATATTAACTCTGTCATATACTGGGAAGATTCTTCCCCACAATGAGCCTCCCTTTTCCTATGTATAAACGGCAGTGGCAATCTATCCCTTATAATCTAGTCATACAGAAATAAACACCAATGTGTATAAATGCTTCGCTGAATAAATGACAGTGGTGGGTGTTCAGTGAGCATTGGTTTTCTGTCAATCTATTCTCTGACTGTAAGAGCTGAAATCACGCTGGCATTTGGGGTCTTGATCAGAGCTGAAGCCAATAAAAACCTTTTTCTATGATCAAAGGAAAGAGAGATACTGCAGAGAGTTTTAGCAGCTGCACCGACCTTGTTTTGCAATTGAAGATGGGATTTGGAAAGGAGGAAGAACTATTCTGGAATACGGAAAACACAACGGCCTCTGTTTGTGGAGTGCTTTGTGGTAGCCCTGTGATCCAAGGAGTCAAGAGAGCCCTTGGTCTCAGTCTCAGAATCCAGTGGGAAATAACCAGCTCTTTAATTCAGTTCACGTAAACATAAAAATCAGACCATCATGCCCCAGATTTTAGGGCCTTGCGAACAGAAGCCTAGATTAATAAACTGTTGTTCTGACTTCCTTTCCTGTAATTCCTGAAAGTGAAATCAGCATCACTTAAGATAAAAAAAAAAGTCACGTGGGCACAGAATTATAGCAAAATATCAAACTCTTCACATGTGCTTTTATATCAGTGCCCTTGCTGGTACTAAACATTTTGGACCACCTAGCCCAATTTCTTTTTTTCCCCAGACCACTTCATCTTGCTGTCCAGTGTGAGATATTGCAATTTTTATATCTGGGTAGGCTGCTGTCACTGGAAATTTTATCTCAAGTCCCAGCTTTAGAACCTTTGGAGTTTTATTCATCCTGAGGGTGCATATATATGATGACTATTGCTTTTTCAATAGGGCTTTAAAAGGTTTGTTTAAAGTGACAACTGCAGCAAAAACAGCTAGGTAGCCACTAAAAATGTGTACTTCACCTTGCACTGTATAGAAGTTTCACCAGAAAGTAGCTTCCTTCCCTTCTAACAAAACGGAGCCTTGTGACTGGGTCTTGCCAGCCGAGTGTCAGCAGGGGCCTCGGGCACATGGGAGGGGATTCGGTATGGCCAGTGCTTGGAAGACTCTCTTTCCCCAGCAACCTACTGGTCAGTAAACATTAACATAAAAGGCCAGGTGGTAATATTTTGGGTGCTTTGGGCTATGTGGTCTCGTTGCAAGTACTCCATACTGCTGCTATTGTATATATTAGGAAAGTAGACAGATGCCAACAATAGGGCCTGGCTGCATGCCCAGGGCTGGACTCTGCAGCCCCCTCTTCCTGAGGAGGTTTGTGGAAGCATCAAACAGAGGAATGTAGCCTAGCCTGTGGTGGCGCAGTGGATAAAAGCGTCGACCTGGAAATGCTGAGGTCGCCGGTTCGAAACCCTGGGCTTGCCTGGTCAAGGCCCATATGGGGGTTGATGCTTCCAGCTCCTCCCCCCTTCTCTCTCTCTGTCTCTCTCTCCCTCTCTGTCTCTCTCTCCTCTCTAAAACTGAATAAAGTAAAAAACAAACAAAAAAACACAAAAACACAAAAAACAGAGGAATGTGGGTGTCTGCGTCACTGTGAAGGAAGGTCTCTGGTCATCTGGGGATGACTCCAGCTTGTTATTAATCTACCACTGAACCTTTATTGTGTTAAACAATGAGCATTTCAGGATTTGGGAAGTTATTTGTTACAGAATCTAGCACTGCCCTAATACAAAATCCAAAGTGAGATATGGAGACTCCCTCACAGAAATGATTACTAAATTGGGATTATAATTCTTAGCCAGCTTTTCCTCTTTTCTTTTCTTTTAAACCACAGATCTACCAGATGGCCATTATAAGCACTCAGAACCAGAAGTTGGTGGCAGGCTAATTATGCTTTCTCCAAACAGTGCTTCCACTAGTCTAGATAACGTAAATGACAGTGTACTCTGTAATGTAATAGAGGTTGTTAACACTGACATATAAGGTGACTCCTTTTCTGGGGAAGAATTTTAGGGGAAAAAATTCACTCTATTATTTCAGTAAAGGAGGCTGATCACTGTGGCAATTTTTATTAGGTTTTGGGAACTAACGAAGAAAGAAGGCAATGTCAGGAAGAATTGTATCGAAGTCTCAGTGAAATTAAATTATTTCTGCTTCTCAATGAGTATCTATGTTTTATAGTGGGGAAAAATATAAACTTTGAATTTGGATAGACTTGGCTTAAATATTGGGTTCATCTTTATACAATTTATTTAACCTTTCTCATTATTCTTCTCTAAAGAGACATCGAGACATTCTCTCTGTCCCAACCCCCTCAATCTGGATTTCTTTCTAAGGCCAATCTCTCCTCTTCTACCCGAGACCCCATCCTTCTGCTCACAAACACTTTGTATTCTTGTCTCTTTCTCACATCATTCATTTTTCTATTTACCGGAATATCCATATTTACCTATAAAGATGAGGTTAACTTCATATCCTAAAAATTCTTCCCTTTACTCCAATTCCCCCCTTCCCTGCAAATGCCCCATTCCGTTGTCTGCTACGATTTTCAACAAAAAGTTCTCCAAAAAGCTCTTATTTTTTCTCTAATTTCTCCCTCCCTCCTCTGTTCTCTCTTAACTCAAATTAGCCCTTGGCTCCATAGCATCATGAAAATATCTCTTCCTTTTTATTGCAAAGTCTCTTTCCAACGTTTCCAATTATGTCCTTATTGCTAAATTCAGTTGCCAACAATCGGTTCCTACTGTACGCGACCTGTCCACAGTGTTGGACACAGTTAACTTCTCCTTTTCCTTGGATTACATATTGATCACTTGGAGCTCATTTCTATCTAGGCTGGCTGCTGCCCGATTCATGAGTGGCTGAATAAAACCAGTAAGATCTTTAAAATCTACTCCATTGAAATTTTGTTCTTTAACTGTAACAACAAGCACTCTTTCTATATTCCTATACTACATTACAAAACACTTCCACATAGACTATCACTTTGAATCCTCGAATCAGGACCTAGCCCAGCTCTTGCAACACAGTAAGAGCATAATAATAATTGCTGAGGAAACGAATAAATAAGAGGCTTTTAGAAATAAATTTGAAACACAAACTACAGGGGGAAAGGAGCAATGTTTCCTTTGGGTCTTCTATTTTATCGTCTGAAATCATTCTTGGCATTCTTATCCTTAGCAGAATACTTGCACATCCTCACCCCACACACAATTATCCATCTACTTACTTATTTATAACTAGGACATCTTTAATCTTTAATACCAGTGACTGTTAGACAAACTATTAGGAAGGATTATGAGCTTGCAGAGTGGGTTAGGCACAACTTAATTTCATATTTGCTATTATTTCTCCCATTGTTTCTTCTGTTTGAAGGCAGAAGTCATTCTGGGGTAGAATTTCTCTGTTCTGGGAAGAATCCCTTGAACAGCCCTTTCATTTATGTAGATGTTAGAAAAGAACAATTTATCACTCTAAGAGAGCCATATGATATTACTTTTTTGTTTTGCCGTGAATATTTACTGCCCTTCCTAGTAGCCTTATATATAGCAAATTACAGACTTTTCAATCAGGGACAGAGCACGCATATAATGCTGGTCCCATAAGATTACAATGGATTTTAAGTAAAAAGTTTGCGATGTCAAAAGAAAGAGTTGGACCAGCCTGAGAGGATGTTGAATTTACTGCCATCCAAGGGCTCCTTCTGGAGGCTGGGCCCAGAGTTGGCAAAGTTCTCTCTCTCTCTCTCTCTCTCTCTCTCTCTCTCTTTCTCTCTCCAAACACACATTATTCCTGTACTTCTCTTTATCGCTCTTTCTTCCCAGTCCATTCCTCTCTGTGTTCTCTCCCTCTCCTTCTCTCTCCTCCCCCCACCCCATCATCTGAGTCTCTTTCAACCTCTGCTCCTCCATGCTCTCCTTACCCTTCCCTCTCTCCCTTCCTACTTCCTTCCTCCTGACCACCGGTCTCCCCCAAAACACACCCCCCTCCACCACCTTCTCCCTGCACCTCCAGCGCGCGCGTGCGCGTGCACACACACACACACACACATACACACACACTTTATCTTTTATATTGTATTTTTACTGTACCTTTGCTATATTCAGATAGACAAACGTTTACCAACGTGTCTCCCTTGTCTGCAGTACTCAGGACAGGCTCGCAGCCTAGGTGTGTAGTAGGCTGTCCCATCTAGGTTCGCGTAAGTGCATATAAGACATTCACACATTAGGGAAATTGCTTAAGGATGTGTTTCTCAGAATGTGTTCCTTCCAATGACATAGGACTGTATTTAAAGCTTCTCCTTTGAAACAAAGTAAACCAATTTTCTCTTAAGAAGGAGAAAATTGGGCCCTCTAGTCCTCCTTGTTTTGAGATTCCCTGCATTTACCACTGATGAATAGAAGTTCTGGCCCGAGACACTGCAGAGAAAACTCACTGTGAAAGCAGAGCCTGCTCTTGCCACCTGCCTGTCCCTTGTCAGGTGGCCGAGACCCTCCCCCTCAGACCCCACCTCCTGGCCTGGAGGGATGACTTCAGAAAGAGGCGCATTTCAATGAAACTAGGGGAATCTTGGAAAAGATGAAGGTAACTGATATCAGCCAGCCTGGTTGTCTAACACATAGGCCTTAATACTCTGGTTCTTCTTGCTTCGGTTAGCAAAAGGTCCTTGTCAGATCCGACTAGAAGGCTGGTTGAGAGCGCAGAAAACATACCATCACCTGCAAGGGAACCTACCCAGCTCAGCACGTGCCAGAGAGCGCAGGTGAGGCAGGTGGGACCTCACGGACAGGTGCAGGCTGTGTGGAAGTCTGGGTGTCTTTTGGCAAATAAACGTTCAGGGTAGCAGAACTTACTGGACACCTGTTTTAATTCTCTCGTACCATCCACTAGTGAGCGCACATGGGAGGAGATATTATAGAAGGAATTCAGTAATAATAATTGTACTAAATAGGAAGGAGACAACCATGGGTTGCTGTGGAATCAAACCTGGTATGTCAATCAGGGATGGTTTTTATGTGGAAGCAAGGTTATGGACTTACTGTGGTAAAGATATGAGAACAGGCCTGACCTGTGGTGGTGCAGTGGATAGTGTCGATCTGGAATGCTAAGATCATTGGTTCGAAACACTGGGCTTGCCTGGTCAAGGCACATATGGGAGTTGATACTTCTTGCTCCTCTCCCCTTCTCTCTCTCTCTCTCTTCTCTCTAAAAAGGAATAAATAAAATCTTAGAAAAAAAAGATATGGAAATACCACTCCATGCTGATGATCCTGAGAGTCTAAGAAAAGTCTCAGACTTCTGGAGTGGGAAGAGAGTGTGAGTTATAGCTGGAGAGCCATGTTAATGATTCTCAGTTGTATCCAAAGAGAAATGGAAAGCCACAGAAGGAGCGGCCCTGGTTAATGTACATTTAAAAGAATTATTATTTACTAAAAGTATAACTTGGCTATAATGGGACAAAGAGGTGTGTGTGTGTGTGTGTGTGTGTGTGTGTGTGTGTGTGAGCTAGGCAGACCATGATAGCTTGAACTAATAAGGAGAAAGGTTGGAGAGAAGTGAATGGATTTGAGATAAATGTCCAGAAAGAAAAATCCCCAGGAATTAATGCTTTGATGGAATTTACAGAGGGATTGTTTTAAAAAGAATGTCCTCAAAGTGTTCTTCCTTCACACTGCCTAACCAGAGATGGGTTATTAACGCTAAAAAAAGACATCAGGGAATATTTGGTGCAAATTTTGCTTTAATTATAGAGAAGTGGAGCATCACCAGAGTAGTAAAGGGTGTTGTCCCTCTCCATGCAGGTGGTTAGTTAAGGACGGAATTTAAAACTCAAACCAAAGTCATCTGCTTTCTTCATTACATTTCTCTGACTCGATAGAATAGTCATTTCCCTTTCTAACATATTAATATTCGCTGTGGGTGCTAAATAATTTTCTAACCATGTATATGCAAAACACATATCGATATTTTTTTAACAATGTGGTCCTAACATTGTTTTTCTTCATCATTTTTTTTCTAAAAATGTTGAGTGTTGGCCTGACCTGTGGTGGCGCAGTGGGATAAAGCATCGACCTGGAACACTGAGGTCGCCGGTTCGAAACCTTGGGCTTGCCTGGTCAAGGCACATATAGGAGTTGATGCTTCCTGCTCCTCCCCCTTCTCTCTCTCTCTGTCTCTTTCTCTAACAAATTAATAAATAAAATATTTAAAAAACAAACAAACAAACAAAAATGTTGAGTGTTGACCTAAATAATTCAGCCAGCCACTAGATCATTAGGTTACAATAATCCCTATGAATGAGATACACGAACTGAAGGTTCCACTTAAAAAGCCAGCTTTCAACTCATTGGGCAGAACTTACATCTAGTTTCGACGATCTAAAACAGTCCATGCAATTTGACAAAGATATCACATACATTTTTGGTTTGAAGTGAGCTTGTTAACCAGGGCTTACTCTAACTGATCCTGATCCCATTTTCCCTCTTTTGGGGGAAATCTGCAGCACAGCTGAAGCTCAGATGTCCTTACCGCTAAAACTTTAGTATTTCCATCCTGCTACACTGAATAAATGCCAAGAACTTGACACTGGAACTCTTTTTTTTTTTTTTTTGACAACTTGGCCTCAATACAAAATCTACTACAAGATTAATCAAGGGAAACCAAGGGAAAAATGAAATAGATGTTGCCATTTAAATGGCAACATTTAGATATAAGAACTGCATAAACATGGACATTTAGTTTTATTGAAATTTAAATGCATTTACTACTCATTGGATGGAAGGCCTGTTAATTAAGGCATGAGTGCCTTGTAAATCCAGGATGAGTGCCTATTTGCCACATCCAGTTCTGGCTGACGACAGGCCTTTGTGCAAAATGAAGACTAAATCTAAACCAATTAAGAAACTGTATGTGTAATTATGAATGTCATAAATGAAATGGGTAGACTATGGATTGTGCATATTAATATGTGTCAGAAGGAGCTACATCGCATTCATTTTTGGCAATTCTTCACAGATTGTCGCAGTCTACTGGATAATCTGCTACTAACTAATCATCTTTTGGGGAGTTCAGTATGGCTTACAAGTAAGAGGTATCATATAAAATCATTTGGATCTGGTCTCTGTTGGCAACCAATGGTGAAGGTATTAGGGAGTGTATTCTTCAGGATCGTGTATAAGAGGAGCTTCTGGGATACCAAAATTGACAAGATGCAATGTTTGTCTTGATTCTTATTGAACTCTTTGGGCGATGTACTTTTGTTTTGAATTTACTATTCACTGTTTATTAGGGCCAAGCCCACATGAAATTACAGGTTATTAGCATTCAGATTTTATCCTGTAGAGATGCACAAGTTTTCTTGTTCCGAAGAAAGAATGATTTTGAAACTTAAGACTTCATTGCCGGGTAGGACATAAAGTTTTCCATGTAACTTAGAAAATTTATTTCAGCCTTTTTTTCCCCCTGTATACACTCAGTCTTTCAAATTCTGCTTTGAACCAGCCTTACCATCTTGCTGGGTCTCTCCTTAATGAATTAAATATATCCTTGGCATGCCTTTATTCTATACTTGAACAGTTCTATTTTTAACTTATTAAAATGACAGTTTGATAAATACATAGTGGAATTCACAACTTAAAAATCATGACCCATCCCACCAGACAAAAGGGAGGTTGTCATTGGCATTACTCTAATTGTTTTCCTCTCATTCTCTTTACTCTTTAGATCTCTGGAGAAGCCTCAGAGCACTGATCAGCCCTTCCCTAGACTTATAGGACCCTTCTGTTATTGAAGATCCCAGAAAAAGAGGCGACGTAGGTCTTGGCACTGTATTACTCATTGATGAAGGAGAGACAGGGAACATGCATGTTTTGGAACTGTAGATTTTCTCTAGAAAAGCATCGCCTACTTGTTACTAGTCATCAGAATGGAGAACTCTTCAAAAGATACGTCTTTGTTGCTTAAGCTTCATTGTTCCCATAAAATATCTGGACTTGAGGCAAAAGAACAGACTTTTAACCTCACTTTAAGATAACTCTTGGATTAAGATTACCATCCATTTCTTAGGGGAGAGTAAGTGTCACCAGAACACCTCCACTGGACTAACACAAACCAAAAATGATGCCTGAACCCTCTTTCTTCTGTCTGAGACATACACACTTACCAGGACTTCTGGAGATTGCTGATTTTTGTTCCCTGTAAAACAAACAAAAGATGCATTGATTGACTGTTTATCCTGAGCCTGCACCATATTGAGCATTTATATCTAATGTGTGTGTGTGTGTGTGTGTACACAATTTTATCCTTAAACATGGCTTGAAAGGTCTATAACATTTTGGGAAAATGATATACTACCTGTCTGAATTTAGGGATGATATATTTCTTTATTAAGTAATTTTTCAGGAGTGGCTCATGTTGAGCACATTTTCTACCTTCTGCTGAGCCAAGAAAACCCAATATTTTAATAGAAAAACATGCAAAAATAGCTATTCCATGATAAACATACATTTAGTTTCTCCCCTACTACTTCCTCTGTTTGTTTGTTTGTTTTTCACAGATACTTCATTTGGCTAGTCAAAGCAATCCTATGGTCAAGGCACATTTTATTAGCATCATGGTTGATAATGTACAGTATGCAAATTGGATAGAAGGGCTGCAGTTGCAAAAAAAGGAGTCCATCTAATTTGGGAATCTAATATTGATGTGTGGTTACTTACTCATGTCATTGTTCTCCAATATGCTCTATTTATTAGATCTCAATGTCTGTTTTTATGCCAGTACCATCCTGTTTTGAATACTATGGCCTTGTGGTATAGTTTGACATCAGGTAGGATTTCCTGATATATTGAAATGCGTGGTGAGAGCAGATAGCCCTGTCTTGTTTCTGATCTTAAGGGAAACATTTTTAGTTTTTGCTCATTGAGGATGTTGGCTGTGGGTTTGTCATATATGGCTTTTATCACATCAAGGCACATATATTTATATATTTTAAACATTTAGTCCATAGTAAGGATGAAAAGGAAGAATAATAATTTTGAAAAGGCCTTGGGCAATAAAATCAATTCTTCTTAAAGTCTGGCCCAACTTTAACAAATGACTATTGAACATAGAAGTTGCTTTGCTCCTAATTAAACCAAGAGTTATTCTTAATACCAGTTTTCTTAAATCCAACTTGAATCAAATTTGTCCTATTTTTATAGCAATACCTTATTTATCCTCTCTGTTGGAGAATGAACTATTCCATATAAGTATAGTTCATAGAGAACATATGATCTCAAGTGCAAATACTTTTTAAAATGAACCATTTTGATGACAAAACTTCAACAATGTATTCTGTCATACCTGATATCTTAAATAGCGTATGCCAAATAATTAACGCCTTTCTTAAAGTAGTCAATATATCCCCAGAACTAACAGATGAAACCAGGAGTGAGGCCGGGAATAAAAATAATGATTGTAACAGCCATAAATGCTATTTCTTTGACTTTAACTTTCATTTATTATGGAAGGATTTTTTTCCTTCCTTGATGATTTCTAAAAGTACCTAGGATTTCTAAGAGTAAAGGGAACTTTTAAAACTCTTTTAAAAGTCTCCATGGTGTCTTTTTCTGCTCCTGATCTCTCGGGTGATGCGGACATACAGAGGCTCCTCAACTCAGCCACTGCGGCTGGTCCTGCTATCTGTTCCCCCAGCCATTGTCATCTGTTAGTTTCATACTGTTCTGCAATGAATTTAGATGTCACTATAGTGACCACTAGCCGCTGATGCTTCTGCCACCCATAAAGAAGTGAGGGCCATTATACGCATTCCCCTGGGTGACACGCTGACTCTGGGGCCACTTCCTGAGATGTCTCCAAGCTCCTTCTATAGCAGGGTCACTGCTGGGAAGCTGCTCTTCAGATGCAAGGCAGATATTTGTCCACACGTTTGAATTATTCTACTCCTAAGAACTCAGAAATTTTTCTGTGGAAACGGGTCTCTTACTTCTTATTTACAGCCATATCGTTCCTTAGGAAGAGTCTAGTGGTAACTTGGCTAAAAGATAATAAAGGTTACAGACACTGTGGAGTGCCCCCAAATAGTCTTTCCTCTAGGGTGTCCTAAGATTGTGCTTTAAAATAGATCATCTGTGTTGTGCCTCCCCGTCTCTCTGATATGCCCACACATGGCTGAATCTGTGGGGACACAATTTGGGCTCAAGGCACTACAGAAACACCTGACAGTTGCTATTATTATGACAAGTCAGCTTTTTACTAGGTAGCTAAATAGTGGTTAAATGCCTCCTTCCTGACTGCCGGTCTGTCAACTCTAAGTGTGGCTGCCACTTTTAGTCCTCCCACCCCTAATCACATGTTTTCAGTCAATTAGAACTTGACAACACAACTAACCCAGCTTGGTGGTACTTTACAGGAAGCACGAGGCGATAAAGCATGTTCAAAGATCTTACTGCTGTAGTTCTCGACGTTTTTGGAATCATCCTGTTTTTAGCAGCATATGCTAAGTGATCAGCTGTCTCTCAACACAGTTTTAAAGATTAGGTTTAATTACAACGCAAATAGTACTTCAATATCACGTCTTACAAAATACTAACAATTATCTCTGTGCTGTCTCGGACCCATTTAAACACATTGGCACTGTATTGTTTTCTTAAGAATTGTTCCTTTTCCTTACCATGCTCTCTGATAATTTTTCATATACTGGTCAACACAAGACCTTTCTTTGAAACATGTAGTTTGATAGATCTAATTCTTGGCACAGGGCCCGCTCAGCTTAGCCTTCCAATGAAAGATGTCTCTGAAGCAGTATGATTATGACCCAGTAAGACCAAAAATGTGGTTGCCTAAGATGAAAAGAGCCACACCACTGCGCTGTCACACAATGACTGAGAACCCTGCTGCTTCCACCAGGGTGTCCTCCAGCTTGGCAAATGTGGACATTATTGCCGTACATCTGTCTCAATGGTTTCTACTTCTCAGATCCAAATGTGTTCACATTCCAGGCATGCTGCAATGTTAGCCTTCACTGTGCCTCTGGATAAATATTATGTCTCTAGACTGTGTGATATCTAAGATCTTCTTCAACTCAAACCATTTGTGTTATAGAGTCAGAGACTGGCAGCCTACATTAGATCTTTGGGACTACTCCCGGACCTGTAAGGTTATCTCAAGATCATTTATAATAAACTTCCTTCTTCACCTTCCTTCTATTCACTCCTGGGCCTTTTCTCAATGTGTCCTGTCTATTCCTTTAGTAATAATTGTAATTGTAAGACTATCTGGGTCAAGAGGAAGAAAAGCTGAGAAGCTGAGAGCTCTCTTTTCAAACCATTTTTATATAGATACGTCTTTTGATATACCAGTCTTCCTTGTGAGTCTTGGAAAATTTGAGAAAATGTGAGTAAAGTTTAAAAGTTTTTGAACCATATCCCGTCTGAATCCCCAAACATTCCAAAAGGAGAAGCACACAATTTTTCTGTGTTTCTCAGTCTTTCTTCCTGCAATGGGAAGGATTGTACAAGAAAATTGCAGGATGGCTGTGTTTGTCCATGGGCAGCTCTCACAGAAGACCAGCAGCAGGATTAAAACAACATGCATATATTCTCTCATAGTTCTGGAAGCCAAAGCTCTGAAATTAAGTTGACAGCAGGGCCACGCTCCCTCTGAAGTCTCTAGGGAAGGAAGAAACTTGCCTGGCTCTGGTGACTCCCAGCGATCCCTGATGTCCCTTGGTTTGTAGCTGCATCACTCCAGTCTTTGATTCTGTTGTCATTTGTCCTGTGTGGGGGTACCTTTCAATCCAGGCTGGCAGAGTTTCTACTGACATAAAATTCTCAGAAACCCTGTCCATTGTTCATGCTATTAACAGGAGTGTAAGCCATCAGACCAGGGTCTTCCAGAAATCTTTCTTGCATAAGCCTGTTGTTATTCCTGGCTGTTTCTGTTGAGTTGGTTGATTAAATCCATTGAGTACAAACTTATCCTTTCCCCAGAATACACCAAAACAAAACAAAACAAAAAAACAAAAATAAAAGATTGTCTAGCTACATCCTGCAAAATGTGGAGTTCAGCTTGTGTTTTAATTTAGCCACTTGTAGGATGAGTCTCTGGGTTGGTTTTCAGAAATCTCAGCCCCACAGCTACAGGAGTTCTTTCAGAGAAGACATTGAACCATTTGGGTCATTTATGCTGCAGATGAGCTGGGAATTTTAAGCTCCAAACTCATATTTTTCTTCCCCCACTTCTTCTAGCGCAGGGAGAGAGAGAGAGAGAGAGAGAGAGAGAGAGAGAGAGAGAGACAGAAATGTTGATTTGTTGTTCTACTTATTTATGCATTCATTGGTTGATTCTGGTATGTGCCCTGATAGGGGATCAAACCCACAACTTTGATGTATTGGGATGATGCTCTAACCCAGAGGTCTGCAAACTGTGGCTCACGAACCACATGCGGCTCTTTGGCCCCTTGAGTGCAGTCGCAAAGGCCAGCTTAGGAGTACCCTAATTAAGTTAATAACAATGTACCTACCTATATAGTTTAAGTTTAAAAAATTTGGCTCTCAAAAGAAATTTCAATCATTGTACTGTTGATATTTGGCTCTGTTGACTAATGAGTTTGCCGACCACTACTCTAACCAACTAAGGTACTCGGTCAGGGCATTCTATGACTTCTTGTTACATTCCAGATAAAAACCAAATTCTCCCATGGAATAGATGCCTTTTATACTTAACTTTTTTTTTTTTTTTATCTTTCTCCCTCAGATGAACTGTTTTGTTAAGTCTGTGCTTTCAGTTTCTGGACACACCCTCACCGTGTCCACCTCAGGAGCCCTCTGCGTGAGCCATTCTCCTCCCTCCCCCAATGGTCTTTCAGTCTCTGTCCATTCGTTTGGCCTCAGTGTGAATGTTCCTGGCTGAGGAGACTCTTCCTTAGCTATTCCTGTAAACTGGAGCCGTTTTCATTGTCACAGAGATGTAGTTGCCATATTTTTCACTCCATAAGATGCACTTTTCTTCCCCAAAAGTGGAGAGGAAAATGCCTGTGCATCTTATGGGGCGAATGTTCTTTTTTTTTTTTTTTTTAGCAGCTGCGGGTTCCTGGACAACTAGAAGAGTATTTGAACATTAAAGTCTCGTCTCATTTGTTAATACAGTGCTAATGGTTGTTAATACTACTGTTGAGTTTACATTGTTGAAATATTATTGTGGTATATTTTATTAAATATTTTAACACACCATTTGGTTCAGAATATTTTTTTTTCTTATTTTCCTCCTTATAAGTCCTAGGTGCATCTTATGGTCAGGTGCATCTTATGGAGTGAAAAATACGGTATTTGATTATTGTTAACATAATATTCACTATCCCATCCCCTGTATGGCTCATGAAAAAAGGGCTACTGTCTATTTTGAACCCCACTGTAACCTCAGAGACCAAAAAACTGTCAGACAATACTTGTAAAACACATAAATAGCCTTAAATTGATTAAACATATGAATATATTTGAGGATTTTTAAGAAAAACTAAAACGTTTCATCCTACTTAAAGTTTTACACAATGGCCTCTAATTTCCTTTTCTTTTTACTCATGCTGTTGTTGGAAATGGCATTAAACACTAACTGTGAGCTAAATGTTTATTGGCAGTCGTGAGAACTCAACGATTTGAAAATCCATGAAAATAAATGTTAAAATCATATCCATTTTAATTGAATATTTTTTAGTATAATTGAATGAGGCCATTCCTTTTTCTTTTTAGATAAAAAGATGTCATTAGGGTCATCTGTAGGAAATATCATCTCCAATAGCATTCTCATACTATTAAACATTTTCCAAATAAAATCTCTTATGTAAGCATTTTCCTTAGAATTTATCTTTCACTGAAAGTGACCATAGCCTCAGATAGAGGCTGATTTGACTAATGAAAGGACTGTGACTCTGTCTCCTGGTAGTTCTGTGTCAGGTAAGCAAACTTAGACCATTCCAGGTAAACCAAATGCATCTTATTTGGTAGTGGTTCAATTACTTGAGCAAGTGTTGTTCTTTAACAAAAGGTTATAATCTACCTTTCTTCTTAAATAATACTGCTAGTGAGTCTTTGGCTTAAATTGATGAAAGGTTGATGGGACCTGGCAGACCTAAATAGCACAACTGCTAGAACCTTGATTTTAAGATGTTCTTGGGTACTCCAAGAGAAGAAGGTCTCAGCGCTTACAGGCAGGCATCTTGGACCATCTTCTTGCTTTTGAGACAACGATTTTCTAAGCACAGAAGCTGGAAAAAATGTTAGGAAGCAACTCAGTTTGCAACCCACCAGAGACAACTCCAGTCAGAGAGGAAAGAAAGAAGGAAAATACTAAAGAGTTCTATTTGGTGTAAGCTGTTAACTTGTTGGAGCAGTTTTGAAGAATGTTTCTTTTTTTCCTTTATTTGAATTTTATTGTACGGTGGGAAGAACATGTAACATGAGATCTACTCTCTTAACAAATATTTACGTGTCCTGTCCATTGTTGTTGACTGCAGGTATCACGTTGTACGGCAGATTTCCTCAGTTTATGCGCATTGTGCTTTTGAACATTTTGATAGTTTTTCTTTGAATTAATTTCTCTGTCCTCTAGAAGGAAATTTTATTTCTAAAGCAAAAAGCCCAAATTCACCTCAACCCCGTTATATTAATACAAGCTAGTAAAGTCTGGTTTATCTATAGGAACACACACACCAAATCATACCACCTGATGAAGTTAAGTGTAGGGAGGGGAGCTGAAACTTTTAGAAATAAGACCAAATAATAAATGTGTGATCGTTCTCAAGGGCCATTCTCATGGATAATAAATCTTGATGCAGGAAGAAGCAGTTTATTCAAGAATGACACAGATATAACATTTCTTTTGCAAGGAGTGAGCTAGGAGTTAGGATATTGCTCTTTTCAAAAAGAGTATGTCACCATAAGTGCTTTGGTCTACCTTTGATTTGCCTCTTGGGGTTCAAGGTTGACAGATCTTCTCTTTGGGTATGAAGGCTACTGTGTATTTCTGCCATAATTTACATTTATATAAAAACATGGTTCCATCTCAAGTGTCAACTACATATTAAAAAGCTACTCAGCAACATAAAGTCAATTCAATTAATAATAACTTAAAAGTATTGGTCTCATTTCCATTATGAGTATCTATGAGGAACTCCTTAACGCAAATGACTTCATTTATTAATATCTATTTTATCTACAAAGAATGTAATAATCATAAGATCTTAACAGATAGTATTTATTAAGCACTAGGCATAAATTGGTATTCCTACTTTTGATAGAGTCTGAAAACAAACTATACTTTTGTATTACCTAAGCAATATATAAACAATCTAAGGCAAAACACATTACTGGCTTCTTAAAAAAAAAAAAGAAGAAGAAGAAAAGTAAATTCTTGACCTTTCTTATCAGCTCTGTAGAATAAAACAGTTCATTGGGACTCAGTTTCCTTATCTGTGAAACAATAAAATAATAGGTCAGAATGAGCCTTTGATGATATTTCTTTAAACTGCCTCCAGTGCAATGATCCTATAATTATTAGCAATATATCTTCATTTCAACTTAAAAGTTTCTCAGCAATAAAACACTGAACTGCTCATTTTATAAATATAACTGAGACTTTTTAAGCCAGTCAGTGCTGCTAAAAGAGCAATGAGAACCGATTTTGGTAGAAGTAAATGAAAGTATTCAAATTTGACATCTTGCCTTTATAAGTATTAATGAAGAATCAAATACTGTACAATTCCCCACTCTCCAAAAATTTTCCAGTGAGAAAGTATAATTACTGCTTCTTATGCATGCAACTTCTCTCTTTCCAATTACTGTATGAATAAGTACCCCCACAAAAGTCTCCTTGAAAGAATAAGTTAGCAACTTCCCTCTCTGTTTTATTCAAATGGCAACAACTACTTATTTTGAAGGAAAGACCCAAAATAAATAGTACTGATAGTCCTTTAGTATTAGTACTAAAAGTTAGATTTTTAGAGACAGAAACTTTCTATAAAATCCATCAGTCCCAAGCTATATTTGGGACAGCAGAGAGTATAATTGAGAAAGTACTTACACGGCCATTAAAATGATCCAAATATCGTAAATGCAAGATCATTCTATAAGCGGCAGGAGTCTCAGTCTTTGTGAGTGGAGAAAGTGACATTCTGACGGCAGTGATCTGGAAGAAATGACAGTTACAGGTGAGAAGGAACTATTTCTGTGCTAAATAGGTTAATTTTTTGGCAGAGAGAGTCTCTCTGATCTAGTGAAGTTGATAAGGCTTCTTCTGAATTAAACCAAGTTGGGGAGCTTTGCTAACACTTTGGAGACTGTCAGAATCCTGCCAACAATGGATACTGGAAGTATTTGAAGAAGGAAGAGGAAGCATCACTTAAATAATCAGGCTTGGCTTTAAGAAATATTCAATGTCTAAGAACTTGAACTTAAATTTTAATGGCTAGGCAAGTTTTCAGAGTTTGATGATTTCCTTATTTTTTTCCTATAGAGTTTCTTACCACATTGATTAAAGAAAAGTGTGAACTTTGTAAAGTATATGTTTGTCTAACTACTATGATGTTGTACTCCTGACACTAACACAAAATAATATTGAATGTAAACTGAGCTACTTACATTCAATATTATTTTGTGTTAGCCAATCATATTTTAATAACTATACATGATGTCAGATAGATACTAGACTAATTGGGATGATCACTTCTTAAGTTATATAAATGTCTAATCACTCACTATGTTGTATACCTGAAACTAATATACTATTGTATGTCAAAAATAAAAAGAAATTATTTTAAAAAAGGAAAATAAGTATAAAAAACTCTGTAATCAATAAATCTTCAATGTGTGTGGAAAAAAAAGAGAGAGAAATTAAGGGAAAAGAGGCTAGTGAGAAGAAGAGAAAATAAAACACCTAGCAATTGATGTTACAATTCTATAAAACCTAAGAGGTAAGAAAAGTAGGGGCCAAATTCAGTGACCTATGCCTCTGCTGTTTCTCTCTCCAAAATTTGTCTCTTGCTAAAGAGGCGTGTCTGTAAACCCATGCTCACAGATTATTGTGCAATAAAAGGCCCAGTACAGACCTGTTTCTAAGCAAAGTTGTGAGTCAAACTCAGCCTTGGTCTCTTATTTCAGCCTCTCCTTCTAAACTGAAGTAACGTTCCCTCTCCAGTCTTCCTAGGAACCAATCTCCCTTACCAGCCACCATGTTCCCCAAACTGGCTTTTCTCCAGAACCTGCTGGCCTGTCATCTCTATATTTCATAATTACCATATGATTACACTCATGTTGGTAAGAGACCAAAGGGAATAAGGCTCTGAAATAGCTCATTCCTTTTACACTCTGCTATTTTCATCACTGTTTCAGGAGTTCTTAGAATTGTGGATTTTATAGTCCTCTAAAATTTCAAAGACAATAAAAATGGGCATGTTTGTGGGGACAGTAATAAAGAGCTTTCAGTCTGGCATTGAATAGGACTAGAGAGAGAATGTGAGCCCCCCCCTTCCACACACACATGCATGTGCTATACAATCCACTATATTTGTCCAACGGTACAGAAAAATGAATGGATATGAGGCAGCTACACAGAGAAGGAACAGGTGCATCACGTTTCAGGGTTGCTCTTCCCTGACCCCTTGTTTCTGTATAAAGCATGTGTCTATCTCTATGGACACAGAATACCGCATGAGACTTTCTGGCTGGTAGAAACCTGCCAGAATTGAGAAAGAGGTCCAATTCCTGCTTTACTGTGGTAAGTCTTTATTGGCATTTTTTGATCACCTTTTGAGAAGCAGCTAGTTTATATATCTATCACTGTTATAAAGGGATGTTGGCTTCCAATGTACCGAAGTCCATATTTTGAACAAACTCAGTGTGAGTCCAGTCCCCTCCTTTAGATGGGAAGAGAAGAAAGTAAGAGGTAGTATCTGGTGTCTCTCAACATCTCTACAGAAAGGCTGATCACTTACCCTATTTATTTTTTGCCTCGTAAGATAATCAAAATGTCATACTAAAACAAAACACTACCACCTCTGTGCCAACATTTCATTAAACTATATTTTAACATTATTATAATAATCCTATTCTCAAAGCAAAAGGAAACCCTTTCACCAGTTTTTGAAAACCAGGGAAAGCCATACTAGCGAACGGAGATTCTCTCACATTTTATTTGCAACTCACTGAGTTACATGAGTTATTTGTTAATAAACTGGTCAGTGGCCAGCTTTGATCTTTTGTTGGTTTTACCTTTGCTTTTCCCTTGCAATATATTAATGTGCACCAGGTGGCGGTAGGGAAGCATATAAAAGCTAATAGCTTTTGTCTGAAATGAGAGTTCACGAATTAAAAAGAAGACACTCTTGTGTCTCAAAATTCAATTAATTGGATTATTAAGAAAAATTAATACTATAATATAATCAAGTCTACGGAGCACAAAGCGAAAGCACCCTAACTCTTCAAAACAACATTTGTTAAACTTTTTCATTTAATTTGCTTTTGGTTTATTTTTCCCTTCATCTCCATATTCTCTCTTCACTGGTTTTTCAAAAATTTCTAATTTACCCAAAAGTTAGGCTTTGTTATGTTAAATGAAATCACAACTTCTGACTCCGTTTATTCTCTTGAGTCTGGCGGGGTTTTTGTCTGCTTGTTTGTACCCCAAAGTCCCTATGATTTTATTCCACCTTTCACAATATTTCGCTGTGGGATGAGACATGGCAGTTACTCCTCCCCCCCTCCACACAACCCTTTTCAGCTATCAGCTCTGCAAAATGATGCCCCTACAAGCTGTTTACAACTCTGTCCCACGGAATGAGTTGGCAGAACTGGATCAACCGTTTAGAGAGATACCCTAACTGTTCTCATGTATGGACTGTGAAGACAATGAGGGGAAGATGGAGTGGCATGAGGCTACGGGAGTGTCTTACTGAGCTTGGTCTGCTGTAACAAATACTATAGACAGGTGGCTTGAACCACAGAGATTTCATGCTTATATCTCTAGAGGCTGGACATCTGGTATCAGGCTGCTAGCATGGTGGGGTCTGGTGAGAGATCTCTTCCTGGCTTGCAGATGGCTACCTGCTCAAGTTTCACTCTCCCCCTCTTCTCAGAAGGGTAATAACCTGTTCATACACCCTCAGGATGTTATCTAAAACAAATTACTCCCCCTCCCCCCAACTACCATCTCATTGGAGATTAGAACTTCAACATATGTTTTCTGGGGGTGGGGATTACAAACACTCAGTCTACAACAGGGAGGAATGTAGGGGCAAGAAATTAAAAGAGAATATTTTATCAACAGGAGTTGTCACGGGCCCAGTTATTTTCTGTCACTGACTAAACTGAATACCCAGAGGATGGTGACGTTCATGTTGGATCAGCTAGTCTTAATTGTTTTCAGCCCTCACCTGGAGAGATGAAAAATATTGATGATCTGGTTCTACCTTTTATATTCTGAATAATTCTAGAATTCGGGCAGCAAATTATTTGTTTTACTTCTTCAGATGGTGATCAAGTCAAGTCAGGGAGGGCTGAGAAACAGTGATGTATCCAAGATGCGAAGGGACATGCCTTTGATGGTGGTATCTCTTCCTCAGTCATGGTAAGAATATTTGACATGTAATTTGTTCTTGGCTCAGTGGGAAAATGAGAAGCGTAGTACAATTTCTTTTCTATTGGCTTGTATTATCATTAAAAAAACTTTTCAGTGTATGAATTATTAACTTATGAATTTGTAATATGCATCTGTGCTATGATATCAGAATGATCAGAGAACTTTAGAAAATCTATTTCCTCCCCAGGAATTTGTCTGTAAAAGTGATAATATACAAATAGAGGAAATATAGAAATATGCAGAAGAAATCTCACACTTGTTCATTATCATAGAGCATTAGAATTGGAGCAGACCAGGGACATCACTTATGTCAGTGTTTATCACACTGCAGCTGTAACCTAGCAGTGCTGTGGAATCAGTTTAGAGGGTTGTCACCTGCATCATTTATTTATTTATTTTTAAAAAGAAATAGTACAGGATAGAACAAATTAGGAAATAAAGTAGCGGAGTCCATCACATGCAGTAAGGGTAGGTGGTTTACGGAAGTTTTGTGGACCCTCTTTGCCATGTAAAAACCTCCTTTGGATAGTGAGGAGTTATAATGTTTGGATGCCACTAGTCTAAGTCAGTTCTCTCTCTTTACCGAGAGAAAAAAAAAATAAAAAGGATCCCAGAGAAGTTAAGAAAATGGCTTACATTCTCACAGCTAGGTTCTAGAAAAGACTGGACTGAAGCCAGGCTTCCTGAATATTCTCACATTGGATTTCCTTCCGAGGAGTATGAGATCGTCTGAAACAGGAGACTCTGGACCATACGCGAGTTAAGTGAGTAGAGGATATACAGCATGTTTGTGAAGACTGCAGTGTTTGTATTTTAGTATACAGTATAAGGGGAGGCAAATAAATAGGATTATTATGTGGGTCCTATTAAGTAAAAGACTTCAAGTTTGAGGAGGTTAAAATATAGAAAAGATAGAACTCAATTCTATAATTCTAATATAAGCACACTAACTCCTGCTACTTTCTGTACTCGATCATTTTCTCCACTGTCTTTTGTTTTCTCATTCCATTGTACTCTTCTATCAGAATCACCTCATCCATCTATATTAAACAGAAATCATTGTTTTGGGAATATAATATTAGATTAAAGTGACAGATTAGGGCAAGAATGGGACTGGAGCCAAAAAAACAGATATGGGGCTGTTGGACTCTAATAGACAGGTGATGAAGTCTAAATTAAGTCAGTGACAGTGATCCATGGGACTAGTTAGATATGCCACAGACTGGACTGGGGAAAAGACTGATTAGAGCGCAGGGCTTCTCAAAGTTAATGTCCTCGTTTGCATTTTAATCACTTGGGAATCTTTGTTAAAGTTTGTATCCTTTTATTTTCAATTGTGACAAAATACACATAACATAAAATCTACCATCGTCACCATTTTAAGCACACTGTTCAGTATGGTTAAATATACTTCAGTTTTATGTAACCAATCTACAGAACTTTTTCAATTTTTTTTTCTTAAGTGAGAAGAGGGGAGGCAGAGAGACAGACTCTTGTATGTGCCCCTACCAGGATCCACCCAGCAACCCCTATCTGGGGCTGATGCTCTGCCCATCTGGGGATGCTCTGTAGCTTGGCAACCAAGCTATTTTAACATCCGAGGGGAGTCCATGGAGCCATCCTCAGCACCTGGGGCCAGCTTGTCCAACCAAGCCATGGCTGTAGGAGGGGAAGAGAGACTGAAAGAGAGAAGGGAGAGGGGACGGGGTGGAGAAGCAGATAGTTGCTTCCACTGTGTGCCCTGACCGGAAATTGAGCCCAGGACATTCATTTTTTCAACTTTTGAAACTGAAACTCTATACTCGTTAAACAACAACTTCCAATTTCTTTCTACCCCTGCCCCTGGCAACCACCATTTTACTTCCTGTGTCTATGAATCTGACTACTCTAGAGACCTCAAATAAATGTTCATTGGATCGTACACTGTCATTTTGTGACTGGCTAATTAGCATAATGTCCTCAAGGTCTTTATCTATGTTGTAGTTTACATCAGAATTTCCTTCCTTTCTAAGGCTGGATAATATCCTGTGGCATGTAGATACCACATTTTTGTTTTATCTGTTCATCTGTTCACAGACATTTGAGTTTCTTCCACCGTTCGGCTTTTGTGAATAACGCTGCCAAGAACACAGGTGTACAAATACATTTTCAAGATCCTGGTTTCAATTTGGATGTAGACCCAAAAGTGGAATTGCTGGATTGTATTAACATTTATATTGTCAGTACATTGGCTGTGTTGAAATAGGCGAGATCTAGGAATCTGCATTTTAACGTCTGTAAACCAGGTGATTCTTAGCTTCTGCAAAGTTTGAGAAGCACTGCATTCATATGGGAGCAATTTCTGGTGCCAGAAGTACCCCAATTATTTCTAACCTAATACTGTTAATATGTCTGTTAGTGAGACACAGTTCCAAAGGATTGGGGGAGTGGGGGAGTAGTCTATCTGGAAGATGACTGTAGTTGACTTGGGACACAGAATTCCTTCCTACTTAAGAGAAGCCCTGATTGCCTGCTGTCTCTACAGTTGCTTCTATTTATTTAATCACTTGACTTTGAAAGCTTCCTGTATGCCTGGTATGAGTTAAGCTCTGGGAATGCAAAGGTGAGGGGAGGGTTATAGTAGACATGTTAGTCAATTTGCTGTCACACCCAGCATCTAGCGTAAGAGGCTCTCTCTTAGTCCAGGGAAACCACAAGCTCTGTGACAATCTCATTCTCCTGGCCACAACTGAATAGAGGAGAGTTGGACACCTGCCCTAAGGACAATCAATTGATTAGAAGCTCCTTCTCCAAACTGGAGACAGAATGGCTGTAGTCTGTAAGTTGTAGCATAATGAGTGTATCAAATTATGACTTTAAATCCCAGTGATGGTCACGGCATCCTTCCAGCAAATTTCTTCAGATCATAGTTTACATGTCATTCCCCAAAGAAGCCTTTGCTGACCTCCTTGGCAATGTCAGATCCTCCCAATTTATTTTCCTGGTGCTAGGCATTTACCAAGTCGAAATGCCTTGTGACCAGCCTTAGATTTCAAACGTTTGCTTATAATTCTCTTGCATGTTCCAACCTGAAGATAGAGCAGGTTGTCTTTAATTTCTACACCATCCATATTTTCTGTATCTGTTAGCAAATCCTGTCAATACCACCATAAAAACCTAAATAAATCCATCCAATGAAGCCTTCATTCCACTGCTACCATCCTAGTGCGGGTCACCATCATCTGTCACCTGAGCCATGGCAACAGCCTGCTAACTGGCTTCTCCTCTGCTGCTCTTCCCTCCCTCCCCCCAAATCACAGCCCAATTAATATTATGCAAATAGGAATAAGATTTTGTGATGCTGTCACTTCCAGCTCTCTAGTGGTTTCCCATGGCCCCTATAATAAACTCCAGACACACTGGATCGCTCTCAGGTCTCTGGTCATGCCTTGTTCATTTCTAACTACAGGCTTCTCCTTTCGCTTTTGTTTCTTTCTGGAACGTTATATGGTTTTCTCTTCCAGTGGTCAGCTCCCTCTTGTCATGTCATCCCCTCTCAATGCCACCCGCTCAGAGACACCTCCCCTGTAGACCTCGTCTGGAAACAATTACTTAGGCGCAGTGACAACTATGTTAATTCTCTCCCTGTTCTTATCACAATTTGCCATTATCCTTATTTCTTTAATGTTTGTATTGCTAGTCTCACCAGACTGAAATGTAAGCATCATGAAAATAGGACCTTGACCCTCAAATTCACTTCAGTGTCCCTGGAGCCCTAGTGCATTTCTGGGGCATCATGGGATCTCAATACATACCAAGAGGAAGAACAAACTGTTGCGTGAAGATGGGAGAACTCTAACCTGAGATGCCTCCACTGGCCACAGATGAGAAAGTTTATCCATTTTCACAATTTCTAATTTGTCAGGAGCCAATCAACAGCTGCTGGTTGACACAGTCACAGCAAAGAAGAAGAGGCGCAGTGATACTTTTCCCCTAACTTCTTAGGTTTTATTTGATTTTTCACCCCACCCCCCGGGTGTGTGTACTGTCACTTATGGCACAGGGTCAGCATCTGGAGTTAATAGTTGCACCATGCTTTCCCTGTAGATTTGCAGTAATTTCTCTGGAAATGAGACAGCAGGTGTGAATTCCACAGAAAAGCCTATAAACCCCCTTGCCTAAGCCCATAGAAATAAGAGGCTGGCTATGATATTCCCCCAAAGGGGCGAGGTCTGTAGGAAAACTCCCTCCTAAAAATCATTAGGATAAAATAGATTGTGACTTACAAATAGGTAGGAAACAGAGGCTAACACAAAACCACCTTTCAGCCTGTACCCAATCCATTGCTTAACCCTCCTAGCCTTTACATATTATCGAAGAATAGAAACACTTTCCATTCCTCTTACATACCTGACCTTCAGGTAGTGGAACACTCTGAGAAAAATAAAGTTAGAACTTAATTAGTAGATGAAAAAAGTAGACAAACATAATTTTACTAGACAATAGGCCACTAGGCAAAGCAGACTTATTAATCAATAGGGACCCTTTAGAAGCTTGCGTAAGACTGATGCCAATATTTTTGTTGCTGCTGAAGTTATTGTATAACTATACTTAGAATGGCTTACCACCTGATTTATAGCTCAAAGAAATGTATTAACCTCTTCCTGGAATATTTATCCACATTAAAACAAAAACTATTAATCAATGTATTCTGTATACCATGTGATTATAACTTAGTGTATAAAAATAAAGCTATACTAGCAATTGGCAGAGATGCCTAGCAGATGAACTAAAGAATTCAGCTTTCTCACTCATTTCTCGCCAACACCATCCCTTCCTGCGGGACCCCTGGATTCACCCTGGGGTGGGACCCTGGCACTAATTGAACAGAGAATCTCATCAGGATAACATTTCATTCTTTACCAATAAGTATGTGTAATTTCCAGGGTTTTTTTCCTGACATCCCTTATGCTAGGGAAGAAAAAGCATTTTTGTTGTTATGTATGTCAGGCAGGATAGGAAGAGCTTCAGATGGAAGAAATCTAGAGTTGAGATCTTGTCCTCCACTGATGTCCTTGAAGGGAAAGATGAATCCTTTCACCTTCGGGCACCCTGGCTCTGCCTTGAGGTTAATCATACTGACTTCTCTGGCAGGGATCATACAGTCAACTAATCAGTGTCTATAAAACGTTTGGATAATGAACAAGGCTACAGAAACAACAAAGATAACAATCCTTTCACTGACACACGATGTGAGCAAAAAAAAAATGTGAACAAAAATGTTTAATGCTCTAGAGACTTTTAGAGCTATGTGCAATTATTTTACAACCCTTACATTATACAGCTAATGTTTTATTCTTTGGGACTTAGACCCTCAGACTGTTGCCTATTTTAAGGCGGTTGTCCTAATATTATTTTCAAAAAGCCTATTCTTCCAGGTCGGAGTAATTGTCTACTTTTCGCTTGCGTTCAGGTGGCAAATTGTCACCTTTTCATTATGGGACTCTCTAAGAAGACATAAAACATGCACTTAAAATTACTATACACTGAAACCATCCAGGTGGGTGTTCCATTCGGATTTAATTTGATGAAAATGGCTGGAATGTTGGCGCTCGGTTTTTATTTCCAAAGGAGAGGAGTCCTTTTGCTTGATGCCTGACTGCCTTTTCCCATCCTCTGTGGTTGCGCTAACATTGTGGAAAGGCAAGAATTTTAACCATTTGCTGTCAAATGTATGGCTGCCTCAAGGGCAAACTTTAAAGAAATGGATTTAGTGTGCTGTTGCCATCATTTTTCTGTCTTTTAACTATTCTTTCATACTACTTCCTTTCTATTTCCAAGTCCTCATTTTACTAGTACCCAAGAGAGATGTGCCACATAAACTCAAGTCAAACCAATCCATGTTTCACATGTGTACTCTTCCATAACGGTGCTTTAAGAAAATCAGAAGGGTAAAGAAGCATTTAACCTAAAGGCATGAGTTACTAATGGAACACCTGTGAAGTGGTTATTATTTTAAGAAGAGAGGTCTTCGTGTCTTGTAGATGATGTCACATAATACCGCCTTGTCCTACCAACATTGTTGTGGTTTAAAGCTGGCCCTGTTTCAAGTTCAATGGTTGGGTCAAGAAGGTGGGGTCTCACAGTAGCTGCTGCTAGATTTCCCCCGCCCTTGGCTTTTAGGAGAGTTGTAAATTACAAAGTGTTACTGTTGGACTGAAGTTAGATAGAATAGAGAATCAAGAGAGAAAAGAGAGTAAGACCTACAGTGACATGGTGATTAAAAAAAATCAAACTGATAATATTCCCAATTTGAAAAGACACTAATAAACCTTAAACTTTGGCCAGCTCCACATGAGCTATAACCAAGATACCATTTCCTCTGGGGTGTTTTGTGTCCTTTGAGATATCTGGAAAGTCATGCAACTCTGGGCAGTGATTAAAACTGCTGAGTAAAGAAGGTTTTGCACGTACGGAACTATCCACCTTGTTGGAATATCGTTGTGTTATAGAAATTCTAAGGAGCAATAACTCAGAAAGGGGCAGATGATGTATTTTTAAATGAATCAAATGTATCAGAGATGTGTCCATCACAGCTGTTTGCTCCTGCTGTGTCCAGAGTCCCTCTCATAATAAGATGTGCAAAAAGAAAATTCAGCCTTCTGGATGGCAGTGACTGTGTTGGTCAAATGTGTTTGTAAATATGATATGATATATATGTTTGCTCGCTTATAGTTTATATTGGGTGTGGGGGCAGGCTGTAAGTAGGCAGGGTTGTTATAACCTAAGGCTTAGTTTTAAGACTAAGCTTTTCCCCATACCCTTGACTGATTGCATGATGTGTGTGGTGCACTGTCATGAGAAATCCCATTATGCCTCAGATAAGTGACTTTGTATCAGACTTCCTTGTTTGTATATTGGATTAAAGGCTTTGATTTCTATACTATAAAGTGGGGCAGACCGGGAGCTTGCTCTGTCTTGGTTTCTGAGATTAGCATTAGAGAGGAGAACAGAGAAAGGCCATGTGGAGGAGAGGAGAAGCAGCCAAGATGGTGGAGTGCAGAAGAAGAAGCCAGTTTGTACAGAGTTTGTGCAGGGAGAAGGAGATGGGGAACAGAGGTGAATAAGGCTGGTGAGGTAGGAACCTTTGATTCTAGGAAACTCGGATAAGACAGTGGCTTTGGGAGCCCTGAATGGAAAGGGAAGTGTTTTCCCACTGTGTGTATTTCTTGCCCACCTGGTGCAAGCTAGGATTAAAGATGATGGCTCATCAGTTCTTGGCTCTGTTGTTTCATTACCGTCTGTCCGAATCAAATGTGAACCTGCATGGGCCAGGTGGCTGTGATGGTGGCCACGGCTACTGGTTTTACAGACTTTTTCTTATGACAATAAAGGGCTGCTCCCATCAATCCTCAGTTAACAGACAAAAAAAAAAAAAGAGAAAATTGGGTTACTAAAAAATGATAGTAGGGCTTAGGAGACAGGGATGGTGGCACTAGATTTGCTAAACAGTTACTTTGTCTCTCATCTTTCTAGAAGACAAAGAGGATAGAGAACTTTTTCTTCTCCATTTTCTTCATGACTCCACGTTGTGAAAAATCATATCTCTCCAAAACAATAAACACACACACACACACACAACATCCTGTATCAGTAATGTAGACATTTATGTAAGGAAGACAGGGAGGGAGCCAGAATGACAATATTTGGGAACTGAGTGTTTGGTGGACTTCTCCCTGTGCTAGGGAACTTGGCACCTGTCACTCTCCCTGCTCTCTCTGGACAAGTCGACATAGCTCGCCCTCTCACTTACAGTCAGGTTCCAGTGTCCCCTTATTGGAGAAGCCACCTGAACAGTACAATCGACAACAGAACACCTCTTCCTTCCCTGCACCTTCTCTCCTCCTCACCTTCTTTTATATTTCTAGCATTTGTCACCATCGGATGTATGAATTTAACGTGGTTTACTTTCTGCCTCTCCCTGCTAGCTCTATGATGGCACGTATTTTGTCACTTTTCTTAGCTGTTTTATCCCTAGAGCCCACAAGAGGGTCTGGTACAAGGGAGGGGCTTATATCTGTGGAAGGGGTTGGATGAGTTGTCCGAAAGCCATTGATACTGGCCAACACCAATTTCATTGTTGTTTACTGAATTTAGTCTTAACTCTTTTCCTTGAGACTCAAGGTATAAAGAGTCAGCTTCCAAATCATTTTCCCAGCATTCTTTCTAGTGTATTTCCTGTGTTTCACTCTATAATTAGCCAAACTGGACTACTGTAATTATTGTTTCCAAGTATGTGCTGGAATGTAGTGGGGAAAATGCTGGTTTTAGACTTAGATGCATTTCTAACTTTGTTCTGTGTAGTTGAGCCTTGTGTTTTTCTACTAATCACAGGTCTTTATTACATAAAGCTGCCTACAGAACAGAGGCCTTTGTGAGTTAATAACTGCCCATTACACTGACATGTGGGCCAGAGGAACAATGCACCTGCTCTGACCTAAGAGGGAGGCCTCTGACCTCCAAAGCGGGTCCTGCCACAGAGAGCTGCAATCTCATGTACAATGGATAAGAGGGTCAGAGATAAAGAGGAAGTCCCCTTGCCCCGATGTTATGTTTAGCTCAGGCGGGTCCATATCATAGTAGGTCTTGTTGGTATTGCTCTTCAAGAAGAACAGTCTGTCATTTCCTATGGGCCACCTCAAGGGCCAGGTCAAAAAAGACTAAGGAAAGCCATCTTATTCACTTGGAGCCAATACCTCCCTTCAAATGGGAGGAGAGCGCTTTGTTCATCTCATATCTGAACAGCCAGTCATCATTCTCCTTTTGTCCTTGAACCCAGGAATTCAATGACTTTTGAGGCTGGAGTCTCTACCACCACTGCAGTTACCAACTTGATGATGCTTCTAGAATTGTCATCCTGCTGCCCCATCTCCCAGAGAAGTTCACCTTCAACAAAAGAATGACACCCTGAATCTTCTCTGCCTTCCCCCCCCCCGCCCCCAGGGTTCTCAAAGCCTGTTTGAATTCCACCTCAGCATGATTGACAGCATGATCGACAGTCACTGCTTCCTCACAACAATAAAACAACACACGCTAGTATCTTTATATTTTCCCATGGTACTGTGGTTCACATATGTCCGTAGTCCCATTAGGATAAGCAAAAATGACATTCAGAGGAAAGAGCTAGTCATGTTAGACATTCTGAAGAAAGAGCTGGTTCTAACAACGGTGATGAATTTGGTCTGGGGACCTTGAATGTAAGACCTCTTCTCATTCTGTCCAGTGGTTCAGGAGGACCTCAGTCAGCAGGTGACTCTATCCACCTCTGTCTCCCTGTGCTCTGGGTTGTGCATAGAAACCACAAAGGGCAGGGTTTGTTAGGG
This sequence comes from Saccopteryx bilineata, assembly GCF_036850765.1. NCBI lineage: Eukaryota > Metazoa > Chordata > Mammalia > Chiroptera > Emballonuridae > Saccopteryx > Saccopteryx bilineata. Next base: position 344,860,451 of record NC_089491.1, read on the forward strand.
ACACCCAGGCTCCCGGATGATTCCCGGCACAACCAGGGTTGAGAAAGCATTGTGCAATAAGGTTAGACATGGTGCCTCTGGTGGATTAAAATGATAAGAATAGGCCCTGGCCGGTTGGCTCAGTGGTAGAGCGTCGGCCTGGCGTGCAGGAGTCTCGGGTTCAATTCCCGGCCAGGGCACACAGGAGAAGTGCCCATCTGCTTCTCCACCCCTCTCCCTCTCCTTCCTCTCTGTCTCTCTCTTCCCCTCCCGCAGCCAAGGCTCCATTGGAGCAAAGATGGCCCGGGCGCTGAGGATGGCTCTGTGGCCTCTGCCTCAGGTGCTAGAATGGCTCTGGATGCAACAGAGCGATGCCCCAGAGGGGCAGAGCATCGCCCTCTGGTGGGCATGCCAGGTGGATCCCGGTCGGGCGCATGAGGGAGTCTAACTGCCTCCCCGTTTCCAGCTTCGGAAAAATGCAAAAAAAAAAAAAAATGATAAGAATAAATCATATCTCTAAATAACATTTACATATCTGGTCCTATCTTATAAATGAACCTGTATGCTCACAATAAGTTGATGGGACAAGCTCTTTGATAATCACCCCCTTTTACAAACAGTTTGTACTCACCGTTCTGTGCTGTCCCTTCTTTCCAAACAATCCAAAGATGTGACAAAATGCAGTGTGCTCAGACCTCACCAATTTTTTTCCTTTTCATAATCTGCTAACTGTACCCCTCCCCTTGTATCCTTTGGCCTGGCAAATGTCACCAGGACCCATCCCGTTCATTGCAGATAGAATCCTAGGAGATATACCTCACTCTTCCATTCTCTAACACGTTGAGGTCTTATTTATTCCATTTCATCTTCCTACTCCTTCGTAGAATGATTTTTTTATTTTATTTATTTATTTTTGCCACTGCTTTAATTTGGGCCACTTGCTTTTTTACCCCTGAGCAACAGCAACGTTTTCCCTTTCACTGGTTACATTGTTGTTATTTCTAAAACCCCTATGAATCCCTCACCACATAATAACTCTCAGCTGTCTCCCATCGTCCTCCTGGTGCAATCCACACTTCCAAATTTTCCCTAGCTCTGCCACCCCAATTTTTTTTTACCAGCCCACGTCCACGCCTCCCATGCTCATCTACTCCATCCTCACTTGTTTGGTTACTGGAAGAACTCCACCGTCCTCCCCTCGCGTGCTTCAGTCATTTACACACGCGACTCAGGGCACTCACTGCCTTGTCGCTTACCTGAGACAGGTGCACTTCTCTGCACGCTCCCAGGATTTTACACAGACTTCAGCAGCAAAATCTATAACAATAGTTCCTCCCCCTGCCATTTACCCTTGATTTCACTTACTCCTCATTCAGTTCCCCTCGGTCAGCCCCAGGCTGGAAATATCAAATAGAAAATTCCAGAAAAAAACAATTCCTCTGTTCCAGTTGTGCGCCGGAAGGGGCTCTGAGTGGTGGTGAAATCTCGCGTGTCCCGCCCGCCCAGGTGGCGAATCAGCCCTCGGTCCCGCAGGATCTGCACGCCGGACACGCTGCCCCTGCGTCGTGCCTTAGTAGCCGCCTCAGTTGGCAGGTCTGCTGTGTGGTGTCACAGTGCTGTGCCCAAGTCACCCTGATGGTCCTTCCTAGTGGCTCCCAAGTGATGCCGGCAAGTCGGACGGGCCAAGGAGAAGCCAGAAAGCGCTCCTTGTAAATCAGAAAGGTGAGTGCAGACAAGGTACTGAGAGAGAGAGAGAGAGAGAGAGAGAGAGAGGAAGAATCATAGTCACCCAACTTTTATTATAGTGTTGTTATGCCGATGACTGAGGCCCAGCGGGGCCCACATTGGATTTGGGCAGAGGGCAGAGAAACTGCATATCCGGAAAGCGCTGGGCCATTCCTGTTTAATAGAGTCTCCCAATGGCAGACGAGCAAACAGGCTGGGAAACCGCTTCTCGGGCACACAAACAGCAAGAATGGCCCCTCACAGCAACGGCAGGCAATCAGCCATCCGCCCTGAGCACAGGCACCCGTAGCCTTACATAGATTACACACACGTGGCGCTGCCCTGTGCTCACACACCAACCAGGCAAACCTAATACACCTGTTTTCCCAACAAGTATATTGTTTTGATTGTTCTGTTCTCTTATTAGTTACTGCTGTTAATCTCTTGCTGTGCCTAATTTATAAATTAAACTTTTTCAGTGGGATGTATATATAGGAAAAAAAGTATAGCATTTATAGGACGCAATACTATCTGAGGTTTCAGGCATCGTGGGGTCTTAAAACATACCCCTTAAGGCTAGGTGGGACTCCTATACATTATGTTAATATCCTCTGTTTTCTTGGAAGCTTTTTGAAGACGGGGTCATTTTTTGTGGTCTTATATTTATCAAGTAGGTCAGGTATAAAGCGTGCAATTAATACATGCCGGGTTGAGCAAGCACATCTGTATTAGGAGTCCGCGATAGACCAAGCATCCTGGTGGGGACGGGAAGAGAATGGTTAGACCATAGGACAGCTGGCTTTCAGAGAGATCACAGTCTCAGTGATCAGTGCTGGAGATTTCCAAGAGGGAATTACCCAGCAAGATTACTGAGCCCAGGCTCGTTTAATGATGATCTCAATACTTCTTGATGGTCAAGGATATTTCATTAAAATTAAACATGTACTTTAAAATTCTCTCTCCATAGACAGTTGAGTTAAAAAAAAAAAGTCACTTCTGAGTTTTGTTCCATCTGACGGGACTTAGGAACGTTTGTATTATGACAGTTTAGAAAGCAGACTGTGCTGACTCAGTTGTGAGCTGGTTCCACTCCTGTGAAGCCCTTAGACATAGGAAAAACAACATTATCTGGTTTTTTCTGTGTAACCCAAGGAGACACCAGCCATGTGGTGGCAATTACAGGAATTACAGGAGTGACATTTAAGAGGTGCTAATGGGCTTCTCTGCATAGGCCTCAGAAATAGCAGGAGGGTTCAGCCTTACACGTCAGTCACAGGGCCACTTAGCACTGAAGGAACTCATTTTGATTTTTTGACATTTATTTGATAGAGAAGAGATACCCTTCAAAGTGTCTGGTTTACTGAACTTTGCTGATTTAGCCAAAATGTAGGCTACAAGGAATAGAAAGGAAATAAAAGCCACATCATTCTTCCTCTTTATTGTGTCTATTTTAAATATACATGTTGAATTATATAGTCTACCAATTTGCTTCCCTCTGCTTATTATGGATCAAATTATGTTAAGTGGTGGCCTTGCTTAAATTTCACAAAAAAATGACCCCAGCTTCTGTACAGTGGCCTAAGGAAATAAAAAATAAGTGTTTAAGAATCAGAGGTAATGTCCAAAATTGAAACATTGTCCCTAACATTGATTTGCTTCTGTATGTATGTCACCATTAAGGACATAGAGAATAGTTACCTTCATGTAAATGCCCCCTTTAAAAAATTTTTTTTTAATTAAATGAGAGGCTGCATGCACCCTGACCAGATCCACCTGGCAGGCCCCTACTGAGTGATGCTCTGCCCGTCTGAGGCTACTGCTCCATTGCTCAACAACTGAGCTATTTTCACGCCTAAAGCAGAGGCCATGGAGCCATCCTCAGCCCCCAGGGTCAACTCGTTCCAACCATTTGAGCCATGGCTTCAGGAAGGAAATAGAGAGAGAGAGAAAGAGAAGTGAAAAGGGGCGGGATGAAGAAGCAGATGGCCCTTCTCCTGTGTGCCCTGGCCAGGAATGAAACCTGGGACATCCATACACCAGGCCAATGCTCTACCACTGAGCCAACTGGCCAGGGCCTGTAAATGCCCTTGTGTGGACATCTTTCACAAACCAAATAAGCCTGATATTAAAAAAATATATCTATATCTATCTATCTATCTATCTATCTATCTATCTCCCAAATGCATTCAAAGCCACATGGCCAGGTGCAGGTGGTGCTACAAATTTCTTTGTGAATTGTTCATGCATGTGTTCTGCCTTTTCCAGCATTTTTTTTTTAAGGACAAAATTTCTTTTGTCTTTCAGAACCCTTGACTGTGTTTCATTTCTAGTGTCTGTCCTGAATCACTTCTAAATAATCTTTTTATCTTTGAATATCACCTTGATCTTGTTGTAGTTAAATTTAAGACAGATGTATATCTTGCAGGAAGTAATTTCTGACAGATACTTGGAGAGGAGGGAAACCATGTCTCCCGTGCCTAATAGAAGGAAGGAGACTGTGCAGGAGTAATTTGCATACAGGTCGTGAGGATTTATGTAGTGATTCTCTAGACATCAGGAAATTTGTATAAAATCAAGTGACTATCCTGAAAAAGTCCCAAGATAATCAGCATGTGCCGTTTGAGTTTGATTGAAGACAGGTTGAGAAATGTGACTAAATAAAAACATTGAAGGGAAGAAAGAAAGGAAAGAAAGAAGAAAGGAAGGAAAGAAAAGGAAAGGAAAGGAAAGGAAAAAGGAAAGGAAAGGAAAGGAGGAAGGAAAGGAAGGAAGGAAGGAAGGAAGGAAGGAAGGAAGGAAGGAAGGAAGGAAGGAAGGAAGGAAGGGAGAGAGAGAGAGAAAGAAAAAAAGAAGGGAGGGAGGGAGGGAGGAAGAAAGGAAGGGAGGGAGGGAGGAAGGAAGGAAGGGAGGAAGGGAGGGAGGGAGGGAGGGAGAAAGGAAGGAAGGAAGGAAGAAGGAAGGAAGAAGGAAGGAAGGAAGGAAGGAAGGAAGGAAGGAAGGAAGGGAGAGAGAGAGAAAGAAAAAAGGAAGGGAGGGAGGAAGGGAGGGAGGAAGGGAGGGAGGGAGGGAGGGAGGAAGAAAGGAAGGGAGGGAGGGAGGAAGGAAGGAAGGAAGGAAGGAAGGAAGGGAGAGAGAGAGAGAGAGAAAGAAAAAAGGAAGGGAGGGAGGAAGGGAGGGAGGGAGGGAGGAAGAAAGGAAGGGAGGGAGGGAGGGAGGAAGGAAGGAAGGAAGGAAGGAAGGAAGGAAGGAAGGAAGGAAGGAAGGGAGGGAGAGAGAGAGAGAAAGAAAAAAGGAAGGGAGGGAGGGAGGGAGGGAGGGAGGGAGGAAGGAAGGAAGGAAGGAAGGAAGGAAGGAAGGAAGGAAGGAAGGAAGGAAGGAAGGAAGGAAGGAAGGAAGGAAGGAAGGAAGGAAGGAAGGAAGGAAGGAAGGAAGGAAGGAAGGAAGGAAGGAAGGAAGGAAGGAAGGAAGGAAGGAAGGAAGGAAGGAAGGAAGGAAGGAAGGAAGGAAGGAAGGAAGGAAGGAAGGAAGGAAGAACCCTGGCCAGGTAGCTCAGTTGGTTAGCATCGTCCCGAGGCACAGAGGTTGCTGGTTTGATCACGGGTCAGGGCACAGACAGAAACAGGATATTCCTGTCTCTTTTTCCCTTCCCCTCTCTAAAATCAATAAATAAAAACATTTAAAACAATGCTGTGACTGTGGCATTATAAATTAAGCATGTGCACTCTACAGCCAGACCGCCTGGGTTTGCATCCCAGCGGGACTACTTGTTGGCTATGTGATCTTGAGCAATGTACCGCTCTGAGCATCAGTTTTTATAACTTCTTAAAATGGGCATTATCCCATTTTATAGATTTTTATAAACATTTATTTTATAGGCTCATTTTGAAGATTAAATAAATTCATATTTATAAATGACTTAGAAGAGTACCTACCTAGCACATAGTAAATACTTGGTAAAAATTTATTTATTTATTTTTTGTATTTTTCTGAAGCTGGAAACGGGGAGAGATAGACAGACTCCCGCATGCGCCCGACCGGGATCCACCCGGCACGCCCACCAGGGGCGAGGCTCTGCCCACCCTGGGCGTCGCTCTGCCACGACCAGAGCCACTCTAGCGCCTGGGGCAGAGGCCAAGGAGCCATCCCCAGCGCCCGGGCCATCTTTGCTCCAATGGAGCCTTGGCTGCGGGAGGAGAAGAGAGAGACAGAGAGGAAGGAGGGGATGGGGGTGGACAAGCAAATGGGCGCTTCTCCTATATGCCCTGGCCGGGAATCAAACCCGGGTCCCCCGCATGCCAGGCCGACGCTCTACCACTGAGCCAACCGGCCAGGGCCTACTTGGTAAAAATTTAAAGATAACTTTAACATTCTATTCATTGTGGTCACACTTTATATGTTTAAAAGGGCTTCTATGTATGTTCTTATGTAAATATTTTTTTCTGATTGGATCTCTTTACTTACGGTAAAAAAAAAAAAAGCGAAACTTCAAACAAGGGCAAAAGAGACTGTATTTGTCGTTTTGAATTTTTGCTGTCATTTGGCATGGACTGGATCAATAAGGGCCACAAATCATTGGCCTTATGTGTATAAAGGAAATTGAGTGTTATAAGCTAACAAAGTAGAATTGTTTCATAATTCTCTTACTTGACACAAATCTCAATCTCACAGGACCTTTTTCTAGATTGTTTTCCTTCAAACAGCCAGACTTAGATTAAAATGTGTATTGTTTATTGTTTTAACCTGAATAAAAGTAAAAAGAGTTGGTTGGATCGGAGCATATCCAAATTTTAAAAAATGCAGCCAAGCAGGTTGAGAATTTACTTGTCATTTCACTAATTTCAGGCTGGAAGTAAATTTTAAAATTTAGAGAAGAATATACTGTTTAAATGTTAGCTCTTTTTTTAAAAAAATGAATTCATTTGGGTCACACTGGTTAACATAGTTATACAGGTCTCAGGTGCATAATCCTACAACACATCTCTGTGCACTGTATTGTGTGTTCAGCTCTCCAAGTTGAGTGTTTGCCCATCATTATTCTCTCCATCCCGTCCTCTACCTCCTCTGCAGCCCTGCAATCACCACACTGTTGTGCACGTCCTTGAGATTTCCCTTTTGTCCTCTTTGGCTCACACCCTCCACCTCCCTCACCCAATCCTCCCCTTCCATGAGAGCTGTCAGGCTGCTCTCTCTGGGTGTCTGTCTCTACTTCGCTTGTTAGTTCATTTTGTTCATTAGATTCCACATCTGAATAAAATCATATGGTACTTGTCTTTTTCTGACTGGCTTAATTCTCTTAGCATAGTCCTTTCCAGGTCTATCCATGCTGTCACCAAAGGTAAGATTTCCTTTGTTTTTTATAGCTGCGTAGTATTCCGTTATGTAAATGTACCACAGCTTTTTTATTCACTCATCTATGGGGCAATTTGGTTGCTTCCAAATCTTGGCTATTGTAAATAACACTGCAATGAACACAGGGGTGCATATATTCTGTCAAATAGGTGTTTTGGATTTCTTTGAATAAAGTCCCAGAAGTGGAATCACTGGGTCATAAAACAGTTGCATTTTTAATTTTTTGATGTAACTCCATACTGCTTTCTACATCTGCATTCCCACCAACAGTGCACAAGGGTTCCCTTTTATACACACTGTCATCAACACTTGTTTTTTGTTGATTTATTGATGCTAGCCATTCTGACAGGTGTGAGGTGATATCTCCTTGTGGTTTTAATTTGCATTTCTCTGAGAGTGACATTGAGCACCTTCTCATATGTCTGTTGGCCATCTGTATGTCCTCTTTATAAAAATTTGTATTCAGTTTCTTTGCCCATTTTTAATTGGATTTTTTTTAGTATTGAGTTGTATGAGTTTTTTTTTATAAATTTTGGATATTAATTCCTTATCAGATGAATCAGTGAATATGTTCTCCCATTAATGGTTGTCTTTTCATTTTCTTGATAGTTTCCTTTGCTGTGCAAAAATGGTTTATTTTGACATAGTCCCATTTGTGTGGTTCATGGGAGAACAAGTCTGTGGATTCACTTTGTAGAGAGTTATTTTTTTCTCAGGCAAAGGAAACACAAGAAAAAATAATTCTTTTTTTTTACAAAGTGAATTCACAAACTGGTTCTCCCATGAACCACACTTCATGTTTTATTTGAGGTGATGCTTTTTGTCCATAGGGGGCTGCTCTACTATGTGAAAAGCAAAGCTGTTTAACTTTTAACTTCTTGCAGTGACATATTCAGAGACCTTAACGGAACGTTGGAAACGGTAATGAGAAGATTTAAAGATGACTTCTAGGTTTGAAACTTGAGCAATTGGGTTAATGATGGAAACATTTAATAAGCACAGGAAACATAGAAAGGAAGAATTTTGGGGAAATGTAATGAGTTTAGTGTGAGATATTCAGCCTTTGAAGTGCTTGTACTATATCTGATCTCATGTATCACACAGGCAGCTGAATAGAAGGGCAGAACTCTAGAGGTATATGAAGTGGATATGTTGACTAGTGGTCATCAACATATAGATGACATGTGAAACCATGTGTGTGAAGGTGACTGTCCAGGAGGATTGTATAGAGTAATAAAATCTAGGGCAGAGCCCTATGGGGCTTAGGGAAAGGCTAAATGAGGACCTACAAGAAAAGAAATGGTCTACATTGTCAAATATATCTCTATTTTACTTAAAAAATAGAATACAATTCAAGGTCTAAATGAAAGATCTTCTAGTCAGAAAAATATGATCATGATTAAATGAAAATTAATCACAACTTTAAATACTTTGCATTTTCTAGACAGACATGTTAAACTTTGAAGGAGAGAGTGAGTGGTTTAGGGCCACTGAAGGGAGTTCATGAATTAAGGGAATGTTGTAACCAAATGTTTATAGCAATTTATTCCTTTTATAGATGGGAAGAAAGCTAAGGCCAGGCAGGGAAGTGGTTTTCCCAATGTCACATGAATAGTAACTGGACGGTAGGACAAGGTTTTAAGGATTCCTGATTATCAGTATTTGTTGGGGAAAATGATTAAAAAAAAGATAAGATAGTTCATAATTGAGAGTACATTAACATTACTCAGACAGTAAATGACATGGAGTGCATAAGAAAAAATGAAATGCCTAAAAAAGAGAAAGGAATAGGTGGGGAAAGGAATTTGTTACCCATCTAGGAAGTATGATAAGATCAGAGGTAGAATAATGACCTTGTGTTCCACTTTTGTCCTGTTGAGTGGTCCCTGTTGACAGAGAATCACAAATGTCTTAGACCTGTGCTGATAATCTTCCTGAGCATTGTTCTAAGTATCAGTTGTATTCAGTGCAAGACAACCAGATGTGAGCTTCAGGTAGGATCCACACCTGTAACTTTAGAGGTGTGGTGCTGATATGCAAGATAGTAACGAAAACACAATCAACTGAATACACATTGAACTCTGGTTATTTAATCATTAACATTACACATGAAGAAAGCTTTCACTTGGAGGACAGTGTGAGAAGGGTTAGCAAAATTGCATGCTGAGCTATGTGAAACTGAAGAGGAAGCATTGCTGCTTTTCCAACAAATATTTACCTAGATTCAGTAACACACCAGAATGCATAACAGTTGTTAATATTCTGGTTGGGAAACACTTATTTTTTTCTAGCAAGCGAGAGAGAGACAGACAGGGATAGACAAACAGACAGGAAGGGAGAAAGATGAGAAGCATCAGTTCTTCATTGCGGCACCTTAGTTTCTCATTGATTGCTTTCTCATATGTCCCTTGACCGTGGGCCTTCAGCAGACCAAGTGACCCCTTGCTAACCAGTGACCTTGGACTTAAACCAGCAACCTTGAGCTCAAGCCAGAGACCATGGGGTCATGTCTGTGATCCCACGCTCAAGCCAGCAACTCCATACTCAAGCTAGTGAGCCCATACTCAAGCCAGTGACCTTGGGGTTTCAAACCCAGGTCCTCAGCATCCCAGGCCAATGCTCTATCCACTGCGCCACCGCCTGGTCAATCAACATTTAAATTTTTATTTAGTACTTTTTATCTTAATTATTTATTTTTTGGCCAAAGAAGGAAAAATGTACAAATTACACTATTTATGATATACATATAAAATTTATTGTTTCATTTTATTAAATTGGTGCCAATAGTAGTCACTGTAGTATATCCATATTCCCTTAATTCAGGGTGTATAGATGTTACCCTGAGATTTGAAATGACATTTTAAATTATATGTGAGGTTAAGAGACAAGTGACTAACACATATGGTAGACAACGATCTTTATGATGCCATTACTAATCAGTAAGGTGCAAGTCCATTTGTTGAAATTTTGTTCCATAAAGATTGTTGCATTTCAAATTCGGTTTTCATCAGTGAGTTTGTCTGGAGATGTCCAGGGAGGAAATATATCACTATAGGGAATAAAATATATGCATTATCTTTCAGGATATATGACTCTTGTGAAAAACCACAATAATGTTCTATCTCATTTTTAATGGTTTATCCTAAAGAAAAAAAAAAGTCTCGGTTTCCCAAAAAGAAATGGAAGAAACTTTAGTAGATGTTCTTTGACTAAACAAACACTATGCAACTCCTTTTAAATATATGCTTCATAAGAGAGTCAATTTACCACATCCTGAGCAAGAACACTCCTCTTTGAAACTGGTGTAGCTATTAACAAAGTTTTTCCATTGGTAAATCCCAACGGCGATTGCTTCTAATTTTTTTTCATCTTCTTTTCATGGGCATCAAAGAGCAAACACACTCTGACATAATAGTCCTTAGTGGACGTGTTATGCCTTGGGTTAGCCTTTGCTTCTTCAGATTAAATAACTCTAACCTGTTCATTTATTTTTCATAGAGTACTATTACCAGCGTATTCTAGTTGCTTTAATGTGGATAATGGCTAGTGTATGTGTCATTTGTTAAGTGGTTGGCTGTGGTGTTTTCAAGGTGGCGCTCAGATTAGATAAAGTATATCATGGATCTGACCTGACCAGGTCAGAACAGAGAACTTGGTATTCCGCCTTTTATGTACCTGGTCATTGTGTTTCTGTTAAACCAGCATACATTTGACTCAGATAATCATGATAACAACATTATGCTGTTAGGTTTCTCATGATTATATAATGAGCCAAAAGAAGTTGACTAGTTATTATGATGTGATTCCTTTTTTTTTTTTGAAAGTAAGTATAGCACTTATAGTCTCTATTAAATATTATATTGTAGCAGACAATCAAAAATATTTAATCATTGTGGGTTAGGTGCATAGTAGAGGATCTAGTACATAGTGGCTGCTCAATGAATACTTATTAAATAAACATTGCTGAATGTGATGTCTTTGAATTTTTTTGGGTTTTTTTTATGTCTTTAAATTTTAATGTGTAATTTCTTAGCACCATTTAATGGAATATGTATAGCAGATTTTGTAAGTAGGATTACAAGCCTTATTCAATTTGCTGATATAAATATCATAAAAGACAAGGTCAAGGATAGGGCTTGATGACAATCCATCACAAAATCCCAAGGGCTTCAGTTAAATGGTATAATCATTTATCAGTGCTAAATGTTTGACGGGCCTATGGAGGCACTAACAATATGTTGCCCTCAAAAAATACACAGGCTGTCTGACAGTCTATTAATCGGTACTCATTGGGTTAGTTAGCTGTTAATTCATCTCTCTACACCATCATTTATGTCTCATTTCACCTTATCCTGATAAAGCTATTATTTGAAAAACTTGGATGTATTAAGCTAAACTGCGCCTTCAGCATTTATACCATTTTCCAACCTGAACATATTATAAAGAAAAGATATTAGTCCTGAGCCGTGGTGGCGCAGTGGATAAGACATCAACTTGGAATGCTGAGGGCGCGGGTTCGAGACCCTGGGCTTGCCTGGTCAAGTCACATACAGAAAGCAACTACGAGTTGATGCTTCCTGCTCCTCCCTCCCCCCTGCCTTTCTCTCTCCTCTCTCTAAAATCAATAAATAAAATCTTTCTTAAAAAAGCTATTAGGTTTGAATTCAATAATTCATTCATGATAAAAACACCCTCAGAAGGCTTAAAGGCCTCTGTTTTTATTGGTTCCTCCATTGGTTCCTAGTGATCTTGAACAAGTTGCTTAAAATTTCTAACCTTTACTCTTTTCTCACTTGTAAGACCCAGGTACTAAAATCTATCCCTGAGTGAACTGTTTGATTTTTTAAATAAGAGCATCAACAGCTTCAGATCTTATTTATTTGGGGGAAGGGGAATAGATTCTGAGGCTCTGAAAATTGCATACAGAAGGCTGATTGGAGAAACTCCCGGGAGCTGGCCCCTGGAGGAGAGATGGGAACATTGGGCAGAGGAAGAAGGGACTTGCTATGTAGTTGCAACAGAAGAGTCTGATAGAGCTGTCCAGCAGAGATGTCTGCAGACCAAAGCTGGGGCGGGTCTTCAAACTCTTATACTACCTGGACCAGTCATTGGCTTCGGGTAAGCCAGGAGAGAGGAGGCAGAGCTTCGGGTGGGCAGCTTCCTTTGACAGAGGACAATACCGGGTAGAGACCCAAGTGTGAGCTGTCAGCAGCCAACATTGCAGTTGCTTTTATCTCTCTTTGGAAAATATTTAAGTGTGGATGGTTTGGTCAGACGAGTGACTGGCAAGTATTTCCTTAGGTGTATGTTTCATCTTTTGAATCTATTAGTAGTATTTCTTAAAGAAAAGAAACTCTTACAATTGTGTTGATAAAGTCTTGATTATCGATGGTTTCTTCATGGATCATACTTTTGGTGTTTATGCAATAAATTTTTGCCTAACCGAAAGTCAAAAATTTTTCTATTATCTTTTGACTAGATGTTTTAAATTTTATATTTAGGTCTATGATTCATTCTGAATTATTTTTTCATATAGTATAAAGGATGAATCAAAGTTCGTTTTTGGCATATGGATATCCAGTTATTCCAGCAACAGCTGTGAAAAGGACCATCCTTTCTTTTTTTTTCTTTTTTCTTTTTTGTGTATTTTTCTGAAGTTGGAAACGGGGAGGCAGTCAGACTCCCGCATGCGCCTGACTGGGATCCACCCGGCCAGCCCACCAGGGGGCGATGCTCTGCTCATCCGGGGCGTTGCTCTGTTGCAACCAGAGCCATTCTAGTGCCTGAGGCAGAGGCCACAGAGCCATCCTCAGTGCCCGGGCCAACTTTGCTCCAATAGAGCCTTGGCTGCAGGAGGGGAAGAGAGAGACAGAGAGGAAGGAGAGGGGGAGGGGTGGAGAAGCAGATGGGTGCTTCTCCTGTGTGCCCTGGCCGGGAATCGAACCCGGAACTCCTGCACGCCAGGCCAATGCTCTACCACTGAGCCAACTGGCCAGGGCCCTTGATGGAATTTATACTGCACTTTGTCACAAACCAATTTATCATATATGTGAAGGCCTATTTATAGACTATTTAGTTACATGTATTGCTTTTCTACAAAATAACTTTTAAAATATCCATGGCATTATTCAGGTTACATCTTTCTTCTTGAGGAGCTTTTGGTTGTGTATGTCTTTCAGGAAACTGTCATTTCATTGCAGTTGTCAATTGTTGGCATAATAGTCTTCAAAATTATCATTTTAATTTCTTTTCTATATATTGAATCTGGGACAACATGACCTTTTTCATTTTTTATATCAATAATTTGTGTCTTCTCCCTTTTTTTCTTTCTGATTGTGGCAGCTATAAATTTATTTACTCTGTTGATCTTCTCAAAACAACAGCTTTTAGTTTCATTGATTTTTCTTTATCGTTTCTCTCTTTTTTCTCCATTGCTTTATTCTCTGAGCTTTAGTTTATTTCTTATGTTTTCTTTGGGATAAATTCTATTTGTTATTAATTTCTAATTAAATTTTCCTGTTTAATTTCTCATATTAAGTATGTCCAAGAGCATACTTAATACAATTTAATTTTTTAAATTAATGGGTCTCATTTGTGGCCTAGAAAATAGTCTATCTCAGTGGTTCCCAACCCCCGGGCCGCGGACCAGTACCTGTCCGTGGGCCATTTGGTACTGGTCCGCAGAGAAAGAATAAATAACTTACATTATTTTTGTTTTATTTATATTGAAGTCTGAACGATGTTTTATTTTTAAAAAATGACCAGATTCCCTCTGTTACATCCATCTAAAACTCACTCTTGACACTTGTCTCGTAAGTTCAACAATTATATTTAAAAATACTACAGTTTTTACACGGGTCGCATACTTTTATTTTGTGCATTTATCCATCCCACCCTAAAGGCTGGTCCGTGAAAATATTTTCTGACATTAAACCAGTCCATGGCCCCAAAAAGTTTGGAGACCACTGGTCTATCTTGTTAAGTGAAAAGATAGAATATTCTCCTGTTGTTGAATGTTCTATAAATATCAATTAAATAAAGTTGCTTAATAGTATTGTTTATGCTTTCTATATCCTTAATGACTTTCTGTCCACTTGTTTTTGAGATGATCGTTTTGACACCTCCAACTATAATTGTAGATTTTCTATTCCCCTTTGCACTTTGCACTTTTATTTAGTTCTGTTTAATGTATTTTGAAGTTCTATTATTAGGTACATAAATATTTGCAATTATTATATTCTCTTGATGTATTGATTCATTTATAATTACAGCTAGTGCTCGATTTACGACCACGATTGGTTCCAACAGACTGATCGTAACACGATTTGGTCTTAAGTTGAGTAGGCTATATGTACAGTACTATGAAATGATATTATAAAAATCTTTAAGTCATATTTTATCATAATTTTCTTTCATTATTGTTATATATCATAATGTTATTTGTTCATTTTATGCTATTTGTATCATCTCTACACCATTTTGTTTCTTATTTTTACATTCATCAGGTTTAAGTAAAACACTGCATTACCAGTACAACTGGTTTAATATTTGCAAAGACAATTTCCTCTTGGTAGACTTCTTGGGAGGGGTTTGATGAAAAATATCCAAGACACAAAACACAAATTGCTGTACTGAGTCTGGGATAACAGTTGAAATGGTGCACGTGGAGATGGTGGTGCTGCCGGAAGCTGGTCTGCATTGTTGTACACCCAGCTGGGCAACGCTTGTGCTGCCAGACGTGGAGCAGTCGTGGCTAGCGATTGTGGTGGTAAAATGGAATGGTCGTAAGTTGCATAGGTCGTAAGTTGATCAATATTTGTATAAAATAATCCTCTTTTTCCCTCTTATTGCTCTTTTTTTATAGATATACTCATCTGATATTAAAATAACAACTCAAGCTTTCTTTTATTATTGTTGGCATGATATATCCCTTTCAATTTTATTTCTTTAACCTTATTTATGTTTTTTATATTTGATATGTAATTTGTTTAAGCAGCAAATAATTTGTTTTTACTTTTTTATCCAACCTGACAATATCTGTTTTTAAAAAATGTATTTAGGTTATTACATTTAATGTGAATATTTATATGGTTGGTTTTACACCCAACATCTTACTATTTGTTTCCCATTTGTCCCATCTAATATTCATCCCCTTTGCTTTCTTTCTCTGCTTCCTTTAACATTAAATTTTTTAGTGATTCCCTTTCATTTTCTTTCATGTCATTAGTTATAACCATTTATTATGTTATGCCAGTGGCTGCTTTAAAATTTATAGAACACATTTTTTTTTTTTTACAATTTATTTTTTACATTTTTTTATTTATTCATTTTTTTTTTTTTTTTTTAGAGAGAGGAGACACAGAGAGAGAAAGAGACAGAGAGAGGAAAGAGGTAGAAAGAACAGAGGGAGGAAAGAGATAGAAAGAACAGAGGGAGGAGCAGGAAGCATCAACTCCCATATGTGCCTTGACCAGGCAAGCCTGGGGTTTCGAACCGGTGACCTCAGCGTTCCAGGTTGACGCTTTTACCCACTGTGCCACCACAGGTCAGGCAGAACACATTTTTAATTGTTACAGTCTACTCTCAAGTGACTCTTTTTTACATAGTCTTTTAAAAGAGCCATTTTAATTTTAAAGAAAAATTGAACAGAAAGTACAGCAAGTTTCCATATACCACTTTTCACTGCCATCTCTCCACAGAGTTTCCCTTATTATTAATATTACTAACATCTTTCAGTAGTGTGGTGTGTTTGTTACAATTGATGGGCCAATACTGATAGATTATTATCGACTAAAGTCCATAGCTATATCAGGGTTCACACTTGTGTTCTACAGATCTATGGGTTCTTGAAAATGTATAATGTCATATATACACTTTTATATTATCAGACAGAGTAGTTTCATTGTCCTAAAAATCCCTTATGCTTTATCTATGCATCTCTTTCTCTCCCTCTCTCCAACCTCTGGCAACTGTCATTTTATTGTCACCATAGTTACAGCTTTTCCAAACGTAATATAGTTGGAATCATTAAGTATGTAGTCTTTTTAAAAATTTTTTATTGATTTTAATTTATTGTGTTTACATAGATTCAAGTGTTGCACCAAATATATCTCCCTCCCCACCCCTGTGTTCCCCTCGACATCCCCTTTGCCCTCTCCCTCAGCACCTTCCCCCTTCCCTCCAGGATTTGCTGTCCTGCTGTCTACAATGCTGTGTTATGTGTGTGTGTGTGTATATATATATATATACACACACACACACATATATATACATATATAATTTCACCAATCTCTTTCCCTTCTCTGATCCCATCCTCTCATCCCCTTTCCCTCTGACCGCTTTCCCTCTCGTCCCTTTGATCCCGCCTTTGCCTCTATTCCGTTCCTCAGTTCACATTGTTCATTAGATTCCTCAAATGAGTGAGGTCATTTGATATTTTTCTTTCTCTGCCTGGCTTATTTCACTTAACATAATAGTTTCCAGGTACATGCGTGTTGTCACAAAGGTAAGGTTTCCTTCTTTTTAATGGCTGCATAGTATTCCATTGTGTATATGTCCCATTGCTTTTTAATCTACGCGTCCACTGACGGACACTTGGGCTGTTTCCAGATCTTGGCTATTGTAAACAATGCTGCAATAAACATGGGGGTGCATTTCTTCTTTTGAATTAGTGATTTGGTTAGGATATATTCTTAAAAGTGGGATAGCTGGGTCAAAAAGCAGTTCTATTTTTAATTTTTTGAGGAATCTCCATACTGTTTTCTTCAGTGGCTGCACCAGTCTGCATTCCCATCAGCAGTGCAGGAGGGTTCCCTTTTCTCCACATCCTCACCAACACTTATTTTGTGTTGTTTTGTTAATGAGCACCATTCTGACAGGTGGGAGGTGGTATCTCATTGTGGTTGAATGTTTGAATGTTCAACATCACTAATCATTAGAGAAATGCAAATTAAGTATGTAACTTTTTAAGATTGGCTTAGTTGACTTAATGTGCATTTATGATGTCTCCTTGTCTTTACATGGCTTGACAGCTTATTTTTTTTATTGCTAAACCATATTCCATTTCATAATTGTAGCATAGTTTGTTGATCCATTCATCTATAGAGGACATCTTTGCTGATTCCAAATTTTGACCATCATGAATAAAGCTGCTCTAAACATTTGTGTGGACATATGTTTTCAACTCATTTGAATAAAGACTAAGGAATGCAGTTGGTGGATCATATGGTAAGATTATGACTAGTTTTGCAAGATATTTTAACCCTATCTTCCAAAATGATTGTACCATTTTGCAATAATACCAGCAATAAATAAGAGTTACTGTTGCTCCATATCCCCATAAGCATTTGCAGTTGTCAGTGTTTTAGATATTAAGCCATTCTAATATGTGCATAATGGTATCATATTATACTTTTAACTTGCAATTCCCTAATATAGGAATGTTCAGCATCTTTTCATATGCTTATTTAACATCTGTGTATCTTCTTTAGTAAGCTATCTGTTAGATATTATGCCAATTTTTACATTGAGTTTCTTTATTTCTTATTATTAAATTTTAAGATTCTTTGTATATTTTGGATGTGTTTTTGCCAATATTTTCACCCAATCTGTGGCTTGTCTGCTCACTCTCTTGACAGTGTCTTTCCTCAAATAGAAGTCTATGATTTCAACAAAGTATGGCTTATCAGGTTTTTTTTTTTTCATGGATCATGCTTTTTTAATGTTGTAGTTGACATGTCATTGCCAACCCCAAGGTCACCTAGATAGTCTTCTAGCTTTTCTTTTAAGAATTCAGAATTTTTTAATGCACATTACATTGAGATCAATGATCAATTTTGAGTTAATGTTTTTTCAAAAGGTGTAGAGTCTGTGTCTAGATTCTTTTTTTTTTTTTATGTGGATGTCCAGGTGTTCCAGCATCATCTGTGGAAAGATTGTTTGTTTTTTTTCATTGAATTGCCTTTGCTCCTTTGTCAATGATCAGTTGACTGTATTTGTGTAGGCCTAGTTTTGGTTTCTTTATTCTGTCCCATTGACCTATTTTTCTATTATTTCGCCATTATCACACTGTTTGGATTTCTGTAGTTTTTTAGCAAGTTGTGAATTTGGGGACCGTCAGTCCACTGACTTTGTTCTCTAACATTATGTCACCTATTCCCAGACTTTTGTATCCTGTGTATGAACATTAGAATCAGTATGTTGATTTATATATACATGATAACTGCATCTCCCAGAAGTTATACATAGTGGCCTCTTAGGGGTAAAGCATTTTCTTATGCTTACTACAGTTTTGTAATCTTAGTGGAAGATATTTTATTATTTACTGAGCGTCTATTTTATTTTATTTTTGAATTAAATGTATTGGGGTGACATTGGTTAATAAGACTATAGGCACTATTGCATTGTGTGCCCATGACCTGAAGTCAGATCTTCTCCCATCATACAAATGGCCAACAGATAGATGAAAAGATGCTCAACTTATCTAGCTATTAGAGAAATGCAAATAAAAAACTAAAATGAGATACTACCTTGCACCTGTTAGAATGGCTGATATCAACAAGACAGGTAATAACAAATGTTGGAGAGGTTGTAAAGAAAAAAAGCCCTCATTCACTGCTGGTGGGAATGTAAACTAGTATAGCCACTATGGAAAACTATATATAGGCACTATAGAAGCTTCTCAAAAAGTTAAGAATAGAGTCCTATATGACTCAGCTACCCCTCTTCTGGGTATCTATCTGAAAAATTTGAAAACATTTTATTGCAAAGACATATGCAACCCTAGGTTCATTGCAGCATTATCCATGGTGGCCAAGACATGAGAACAAATGAAGTGTCCTTTGATATATGATTGCATAGAGAAGAGGTGGTACATATATATGATGGATTACTACTCAGCCATACTTCACATCTATTTTAAGATGGCTTCCAGTTTCCCAAGTTAGCGCCATTCCACTCCACATAATTTTATTCTCTGTCCTCATTTCACTTGGCTCAGATCTGATTTACTTTGTGAAACAGCAGAAATTTCTAGCAGTGGTATTGATATTGTCTTGATCCAATGAGATAAGTCCTCAGATTTGTTCCATTATTGTGCTTTTTATTTACTGAATTATCCCCCATGGAGAACGATCATGGTATTTCAGAAGAAGAGTTTTTGGCAATAAAATTTATGAAACGCAAGCAGTTTTTTTGAAAAGCCCCATTGCACCCATGTCGAGCCAGTGAACACTGAAATCACTTCATCTATTTAGCTATTCATCAAATATTTTTTAACTGCAACACACTCACCAAACTGCCCAGTTCCCTTATCTGGACATAGAAAGCTTCCCAAGGGCTTTAGAGGGAATAGATCAGGTCTATCGGTAGACCAGCAAGCAGTGATGTAGCTTCCAATGATTTTCAACTCTGAAAATGCTGGGAGAATTAGTTTGGGATTTCCTCTACCCACTGTACATCTCCCTCCCCTAACCACCACTAAATCAACCATCACCTTTACAGCTACCACAATCACCCTGTCCTCCTGGGGCTAACTGGCCTGTTTATTGACATGGTCATTATAGGACCCCAATCCAGTACTTGGACCACACCCCCAAATATTGTGATTTAATTGGTAAGGCTCAAATATTAAGTTGATTTTTTTTTCAAAAGCTCTCCAGGCAATTATAAAGTTAGGTTAAGGTCAGAAGCCACGAGGCTGGTCACAAAGGGTGACTGGGACGCTGCGGCAGAACTGGAGAAATTTCCAGGGAAACAGTGCATTTCCATTGGCACTTGTTGCTCTGTGGTTTGCGTAACATCCTGGGCTCCAACATGAGTTCTGATCTTTGCACCTTTGCTTCTTGCCACCCATAATTCCGACATCATCCTCAACCTTAAGCTGACTTAGTTCAAATTCTGTATAAAGTGTTTTTAGGTGATTCTGGGTAAAATACTGTAATTCTCTGAATCTCTATTTACTTATTAGGAGAGTGGGAACAATGAAACCTGTGTCTCAAGAGTTTTTGTGTTGTTTAAATAAATGAGATCAGCATATGAAATTCTTCGCAACATCTAAGACAGATAAAATAAAAACCTCAATTAGTGGTAGTCTCTGATATTAAGTAGAAGTAGCAGCAATATTTACCAGCCAAATGTGACTTGGGGTTCCTCTAAGAAAAAATATGGGACAAAGAATCAGTCTTTCCAAGTTAGACAAGATGTTCAAGTATTACTCAGAAAAAGCATTAGAAAATAAACTGTACCATAGGTCACCAATTTGGGGGTATCATTAAACCCTGAAAAAGCAGAATTTTAAAGTTGAAATTCTTTCACACATACAAAAATACACATCCAAAACACTTTACTGCTTTTTCTTCTGTACAAATGGCAGAAATCGGAAGTGATCTGTCAAGATGATTAATGGGGTAGATCTGATCTCTGAAGTCATCAGAAGTAATCAACAAGGCCAAGTTTCATCAAGTGGCTAGTTCTGGGTCTCCTGTACCTCCATGTTCTCCAGATTAAGATAAATGGTCTCAAATCCTTGGAAGCATGTTTTTTAGAAAGGCAGAGCACGATGCAGCTCATGGGTGCAGTGCCAGGCAGTGACCCTAAGCAGGTAAGCTCCAGAAGCTATACCAGCTGCTTTGCAAACAACAGCCTCCATCACAAATTTAAGTGAAAGACAGAGTTATTTAGCTGATATATTTGTAGCTGTCTTCTGAAATTCAACTCCATCACTGGCATTTGTGACTATTTCCATGTTTATTAAATGTGTGCTAAAGTCAAGATTTATGAAAGAGGTAAATTACAGATGATTTTTTATTTATAATATAACTAACTGATCCATAAAAAATAGCATGCAGTACTGAACACTTTAAGTGAGAGATGTTGACTTTGGGTTTGTCATATATGGCCTTTATTATATTGAGGTATGATCCCGTTATTCCCCCTTTGCTGAGAGATTTTTTTTTATTATCATAAATGGATGCTGGATTTTATCCAATGCTTTTTCTGCATCTATTGATATGAGTATGTGATTTTATCATTTGTTTTGTTTATATGATGTATCATGATTATTGATTTGCAAATATTGTACTGACCATGCATCCCCGGAATAAATCCCAATTGTTCATGGTGTATAAACTTTTAAATGTATTGCTGGATCCCGTTTGCTAATGTTTTGTTGAGGTTTTTAGCATCTGTGTTCATCAGGGATATTGGGCTTTTCTTTCTTTGTAGTGCTTTTTTCAGGTTTTGAAATTAGGATAATGCCAGCTTTGTAAAGGAAGCCTTTACAAAGGCTTGGAAGCCTTCCCTCCTTTTAATTTTTTTTTTTTTTGTAATAGCCTGAGAAGGATAGGTGTCAGCTCTTCTTTGAATGTCTGATAAAATTCACCTGTGAAGCCTTCTGGTCCAGGACTGACATTACATTGTATATAGAAAACCCTAAAGACCCATTAAAAAAAACCCTACTAGATCTAATAAATGAATTTAGCAAAGTAACAAGATACAAAATGAATACCCATAAATCGGTGGCATTCTTATTTACCAATAATAAACTATCAGAAAGAGCGGTTAAGAAAACAATCCCACTTACTATTGCAACAAAATATTTATAAGATACTGAAGAAAGAAACAGAGAAAGTTCCAACTAAGTGGAAGCATATACCGTGTTCATGGATAGGAAAAATTAACATCGTTAAAATGTCCATACTACCCAAAGCAATCTGCAGAGCCAATGCATTTCCATTAAAATACAATTGTCATATTTCACTGGCCTAGAACAACTACTCAAAAAATTTATATGGAATTACAGAAGACCCTGAACAGTCTGAGCAATCTTGAGATAGAATTACAAAGTTGGAGGTATCACACTACCTGAGAACAAACTGTACTACAGTGAGAAGGTAGTCATCTGCAAGCCAGGAAGAGGGACTTGCCAGGAACAGAGTCAGCTGGCAACTTTGGTTTGGACTTCCTAGCCTCCAGAGAAATAAGAAATAAATGTCAGTTTTTGCCATTGGGGCTATGGTATTTTGTTATAATGGCCCAAGCTAAGATAGGTCTTCAAGTGTTAGGCTCTGTTCAAGAGTGTCTGCTTACACCAAACATATGCCTCACCTGTCATCAGAAAAAGATAAATTTAGGTTGCTGTTTGCAGATGTTTGCAAATGAATATGAAATCTTATAAAAAATTAACTTAGTATGCACCATGGGATCATTATATGTCAGGGAAATTTTTGTCCACTTAAAACCAAAATGTTGACCAGATTATAGGTGTTAAGTAAGCTACTAAAAATGTAGCATCATAATATTTATGCATATAAAATGTTTTGAAGGTGCAGAGGGGAAAGATATTTGATGCTTTCAAATGATTTTTCAACACCCATCATATTTTCTTTATTCAGCATTTGGACATTGAAATAGACTCACCGATTTCCTATGGAGCTGAAGTCTAGCTATACCTAGAGATTCACTTGTCACTATACACAGGGACCTAAGGAGGTGAATATGGACACGGGCACACTTCTGAAAAGCTTTTCTGAGTAGTTGTACTGGAGCTGATGCCAGTCATCCAATTGCTAATCTCGAATTTATATATGCAAATGCTGCAGTGAAGTTCTGAGGCTCAGAACAAGAGGCATCACCATGTCGTATAAACCTTTTCTCAACCTCTTCCTGCTGCTTTCCTGTACACATTTTCCACGTATTTAATGGGTACAGCAGAGTGCAAGGCTCAGAGTTTCTTTACAAATTCAGACTGTATAGCAAAGCGACAGCTACATATTCATATTGCAGCTGTAATGTACTTGCCGTTAAGCCGTCATAAAATCTTGGGCTTTTCACATCAACACTTTTGAAGGTCGGCGCCACAGAGGGAAAAAGAAAAAAGAAAAGCCATTTGCAGTGGGTCGCCATGGTAGTTTGTAATCTACACGGTAGTAAATATCACAATCTATTTCATTTTTATACGTTTCTGATGAAGAGGTAAAAGCGCATCGTCTGCCATTGCTGTTCAGAAATTGCGCATCTGTTTGGAACGAGGGTAAGAGGGACGGAAGCTAAACATTATTTATGGTGACATTCCCGCTCTTCACTCAGTCACACCGCGACTGGAAGGAGAAGAGGATACCGGCACTATTTTATTTACTGTATTGATTTCCAGAGCTTGCCCTGTGAGAGTCCTGTGTGTGGAGGCGAGATAAATGTTAGAAAAATGGAGATATTCAGGCAAACATGGTTTCCTTGGATTTTAATTTTTATCACTCTGATAATGTATATCCTTCTGAAATATAATTGGAAATGTCTTCTAGATGTCACTTCACTGCTTTCATATGGTTCCTGATATTTATATGTTAGAAGTGTTTAACTGCTTAGTTATATGTATATGTACATAACTATATATCTCCATGAGCCCATCTATCTGCCAGATTAGTGCAGCTCTTTCTTTATAAAAATGTCTTTAAGATTATATTAGCTCTTTCTTTTCTTAATTTATTTTTAAATTCATTTTTATCACTTTTTTAGTTTTATTGAGAAATAATTAACATGCATCACTGTATACATTTAAAGGATACAGCATGGTGGTTTCATCTACATATATTGCTGTATATATGTAGTTTCTTATACTAACAAAGATTTCAAAGAACTGTGCTGTTGCGTTTATTCGTGTCGGATGACCTGGGAGAGGTGTCGCGGTGCATCCATGGCCTCCTGGCTTTCCCTGGGGTCTGTGCTCATTCGTTTGCGTGTCCTCTTTCCATTCCCGGTTAACTACACCACACTTACCGCTCTGTGGAAAGCACCCTTCCTTCCCTATCTGTTGTCTAAGCGAATCCTCTTCTTTCCCCCTTTCAAGTTCTGTCCATGACAGCTTCATGCAAAGTCACTCCTAACATCCTGCTTAATTCGTCACTGCCACAAACAGGCTACTACTTGTGTTTCCCCGAAAATAAGACAGTGTCTTATATTAATTTTTGCTCCTAAACACACGCTAGGTCTCATTTTCAGGGGATGTCTTATTTTTCCATGAACAAGAATTCATATTTATTGTTGAACAAAAAAAAAATCAACATTTATTAGTCTACTGTAGTCATGTCATCTCAAACATCAGCATAACCAGCCAAACTCTGAATTCCATCAAAACTTTCCTGTGATTCTATATATTTCCATGTACAGTACTGCAATCTACCCTGTTTTCCCAAAAAAAGAAGACAGTGTCTTATATATATATTAATTTTTGCTCCTAAAGACACGGTAGGTCTTGTTTTCAGGGGAGACCTTATATTTCTAAGCTTGGAAAAAAATTGCACTAGGTCTTATTTTTGGGGAATGTCTTATTTTCGGGGAAACAGGATAGGACGAGAAGAGCGATTTTCAGAAGAAAGAAGACAGATCAGATGGCTGCGCGGGGAGCGAGGGAGGCGCCCCAGCGTTTGGGAGAGCTTTACTCATGCTCCTTCTCTGGCTGCGTCCAGCTGCTCCCAAACCGCCTCTGCTATGGGCTCCCCTCATCCACCCCAAAGTGGGAAGCCCTCACTGTGCAGAGACCTTAGCTAGGCCTGGGAACCAAGGTGGCCATCCTGAGCTCCTCCCCTTTTCCCCACAATTCTTCCTTCTCAGTTCCCCAATCAGGTGCCTGTGCTAATTTAATATATACACATTCCTTATTTCTAGATTTTACGAGTTTCTTTTTTTTTAAAATTAAAGATAATAAACAATGAGCAGCAATAATTTTACCTTTAAAAGAGCATCAAGATGTCCAAACATGCTTACATATCATTTCAGCAGTCATCAAACGGTTGTCTCAGAAAAGCGAAACTTACTGCTGCCTGCAGGTGAAGACACGTCAGTACTGATTTCATCCATTTCTGTGTAACCTTGGAGCAGTCGTTTCATTTCTGATGACCTCAGCTCATACATTCCTCACTTTGTACATATGCTGCTACCAAAACAACGGAATATCGAAAACAGGTGTATACTTCCTACCTATGATTTTAGGAACAGTGTGATGTTGTCAGCCAAGGACAAAATGGCCATCACGTAAAATATATACTTCTGATAACTAAGATCTTGAAAATATAAATGAGATTGCATATTTCTGGTTGGCTAACTGAGTGATTTTCAGCAAAATATCATGTTTATGCTTAGGTATGTGTGCATGCACGTGTGCATACATTCACGTGTACTGGAAAAGAACGCATAACAAATATGCGCTCACCTTTCCCTGACACACGCTTCACTGGGTTACTCTCAAAGTCAGAATATCTCAGTGTGAACGTCTGACGTATCATGACACAACGAGGGATGGATACACCACACTCGGTTTCTGAAGAGCAAGGCAGGGCCTACTCCAGAGGGAAAAATTAACCAAATGGAGAATTCAGTATGACAGCTCATTGATCAGATTAGCTTTATGATGCACGCAGTTGTTCAATATAATTTTGTACACTGGTTTTACAAACAGGAGAATTCTATTTTTAGGAAAGCATTTAAAATGCACTTCAGTAAAAACTTCAAAGTCAATCCACAGGAGTCCATCTATCAGCCAGATTAGTGCAGATCTTCCTTTATAAAAATTTCTTTAAGATTAATAGCTCTTTCATTTTTAAAATTTATTTTTAATGTATTTTTATCACTTTTTCAGTTTTATTGAGAAATAATTAACATGTATCACTGTATATATTATATTTAAGGTATTATGGGGAAAACAGCTGTGTTAGGCTTGCTCGCTGGCTTACCGGCTGCAAGCACTTCGCACAATTAGTGCGTGAGCACGTGGCACCAAGCCACGTGTGTGCCTCTATGAAAGGCTAGGGGTGCCTTCCCTTAGAGGTGATTCTCCCGGGTCATTCTCCAACCACTGAGAGGTGTGGTTTTCTGATCCCTTGACCTTCACTGTGAAAAGCAGGTTTTCCTTTGTTTATTCGCTCGACTGTTTTTGCAAGCTTCCAATAAACGGGAATGGCCCAATGCTTTCCGGCTCCACAGTGCCTCTACCTTTGCTGTCTGCCCAAATCCAGTGTGAACCTGCCTGGCCCCAACAACCAACATCACAGGTATACAGCATGGTGGTTTTACCTGCATATATTGTGAAATGATGTTCACAGTGTGTGTGTGGGGGAGGGTAGTCTTTGTTTAGCAAATGAATATACAGTTTGACAAAGGAAGATGGTGATGAGGGGAACAGACAGAAATTCTTGAGAAACTTCCCTACAGGTTGTTTGTTGATTGATCAGTTGATTAGATGTAGAAAAGTAGTTAGTTCATTGATTAGTTGATTAGTATAATCTGCTCGGCCATTATTGATTATGTTTCAACTACAGTGCCTTTCTTACACTTTGAGTAGAAGACATGATTTAACCAATACCATGAACAAAACAAATTAAATGGAAACAAAAACTCAAGGGGCTTTAGTTAACTTCAGGCTGAATATGGGCCAGGTGGGTATATTGGCTGTTCTCTCTCTCCCAATATAATGGAATGATTTAGCTCTATCAGCAGACTAACAAATAGGCTATCTTATTCAGTTCATACTTCTACTTAACTGCTGTTTCTAGAACCTCCAGCTCTATGTTGAACAGAAATCGTGAGAATAGGCATCCTTGTTTTGTTCTTGTTTCTATGCAGAATCTAGCAGTCATTCTTTCACTGTTACACATCATTGACGTCAGCTGTAGGCTATCCATAGATCCCCTTTTTTTCAATTTGAGAGAGTTCTTTCTATTCCTTTTTTTTTTTTTTTGTATTTTTCTTTTTTTTTTTTTCACACTGCTACTCATGCCCTGACCTTGAGCAGTGGTTTCTTTTTTCTTTTCTTTTTCTTTTTTTTTTTTTTGTATTTTTCTGAAGCTGGAAACGGGGAGAGACAGTCAGACAGACTCCCGCATGCGCCCGACCGGGATCCACCCGGCACGCCCACCAGGGGGCGATGCTCTGCCCCTCTGGGGCGTCGCTCTGCCACTACCAGAGCCACTCTAGCGCCTGGGGCAGAGGCCAAGGAGCCATCCCCAGCGCCCGGGCCATCTTTGCTCCAATGGAGCCTTGGCTGTGGGAGGGGAAGAGAGAGACAGAGAAGAAGGAGGGGATGGAGGGTGGAGAAGCAAATGGGTGCTTCTCCTATGTGCCCTGGCCGGGAATCGAACCCCGGTCCCCCGCACGCCAGGCTGACGCTCTACCGCTGAGCCAACCGGCCAGGGCCTGTATTTTTCTGAAGTTGGAAATGGGGAGGCAGTCAGACAGACTCCCACATGCACCCGACCGGGATCCACCCGGCATGCCCACCAGGGGGTGATGCTCTGCCCATCTGGGGCGTTGCTCTGTTGCAACCAGAGCCATTCTAGTGCCTGAGGCAGAGGCCACAGAGCCATCCTCAGCACCCGGGCCAACTTTGATCCAATGAAGCCTTGGCTGTGGGAGGGGAAGAGAGAGACAGAAAGGAAGGAGAAGGGGAGGGGTGGAGAAGAAGATGGGTGCTTCTCCTGTGTGCCCTGGTCGGGAATCGAACCTGGAACTCCTGCATGCCAGACCGACACTCTACCACTGAGTCAACCGGCCAGGGCTTATTCCTATCTTAATGTGCATTTTTTATCATCATGCTTATTGAATTTTGTCCATTTTTTTCTTCTTTTCTTCATCTATGAAGGCAGCCAAACAATTTCTAATTTTAATGTCACAATTTGGTGACATTAAATCACATGGAGTTTCACAAGTTAAATGCATTTTGGAGATAAATCCTAATTGCTGGTTGTGGGGGAAACAGCTATTAGGCTTGCTTGCTGGTTTACTGGCTGCAAGCACTTTGAGCAATTAGTGTGTGAGCACGTGGCAGAGAGCCATGTGTATGTCTGTAAGAAAGGCTAGGGGTGCCTTCCCTCAGGGGTGATTCTCCCAGATCGCTCTCCAACCAGTACAGGTGTGCGGTTTTCTGATCCCTTGACCTTCACTGTGAAATACAGGTTTTCCTTTGTTTATTTGCTCACCTGTCTTTGCGAGCCTCCAACGACTGGGTATGGCCCCATACTCTCTGGCTCCACAGTTCCTCTACCATCTGCTGGAATTCAGTGTGAACCGGCTTGGCCTCAACCACCACCATTACAATGGTGATGTACTGCTTTTTTTTTCTTAAATGTATTTCTGTATTCAATTTGCTAAAGTTGTGTTGAGGATTATTGAGACTATTTTTATTACTGGTAGCAGTCTAGAGTTTTCTTTAATTTTTTTTTTTTTTTTTTTTTTTTTTTTTACTAAGTGAAAGAGAGTCAGAGACCTACTTCCACATATGCCCCAACCAGGATCCACCTGGCAAGCCCCATACTGGGCAATTCTCTGCCCATCTGGGGCCACTGCTTCATTGCTCAGCAACTGAGCTATTCTAGTGCCTGAGGTGAGGCCATGGAGCCATCTTCAGCACCCGGGGCCATCTTGCTTCAATCAAGCCCTGGCTGCAGGAGGGGAATAGGGGGTGGATATGGAGAGAGGGAAAGGGTAGAGAAGCAGATGGTCACTTCTCCTGTGTGCCCTGACTGGGAATCAAACCTGGGACTTCCACATGTGGGGCCAATGCTCTACCACTGAGCCAATTGGCCAGGGCTTCAATATTTTTGATATCAGAGTAATACTGTCCTTACAAAAATGAACTGGAAGTGTTTCCTTCTATTGGAGTGCCTTGATAAGTCTGTGTAGAATTGGGATTATTTCTTACATAAATGTTCAGTAGAATTCAGCCGTGAAGCCTTTAAGCAGTGAGCCTTCTTTCTGGAAAAAATTTTAACTACAAGTTTATTTAAAACAATATATACTTGCCTGACCAGGCGGTGGCACAGTGAATAGAGCATCAAACTGGGATGTGGAGGGCCCAGGTTCGAGACTCCGAGGTCCCCAGCTTGAGTGTGGACTCATCTGATTTGAGCAAAGCTCACCAGCTTGGACCCAAGGTCGCTGGCTAGAGCAAGGGGTTACTCAGTCTGCTGAAGGCCCATGATCAAGGCACATATGAGAAAGCAATCAATGAACAACTAAGGTGTCACAACAAAAAACTAATAATTGATGCTTATCATCTCTCTCCATTACTGTCTGTCTGTCCCTATATATCCCTCTCTCTGACTCTCTCTCTGTCTCTGTAAAAAAAAATTTAAAACAATAAATACTGGCTATTCAGATTATCTGCTTTATCTTCAGTGAGCTTTGGTATTTTGTATCTTTCAAGGAATTTGTCCATTTCATCAAAGTTTTCAAATTTATTGGTATAAAGTTGTTCATGATATATATTATCTTTTAAATGTCTATGCATTCATTCCAAAGTGTTGTGAAAACAGTTGTGTTAGGCTTGCTCACTTGTACTTTGCCTGATTAGTGTGTGAGCACGTGGCAGCACCATGTGTTTATAGTCTGTGTGAGTCTACAGGTGCTTGCCCTCAGGGAGCATTTTGGATATCAGTGGCTTTCTGCCACTGAGAGGGGCCATTTTGCTGTACGTTTTGTGCAGGTTCGCATTAGATTTGGACAGTTGGTAATGAAACAACGGAGTCAAGAACTGGTGGGCCATTACCTTTAATCCTAGCTTGCACCCGGCAGGCAAGTAAAAACACACACTGGGCTCCAAAACCCACTCATTCAGTGCTCACAAAGCTACTGACTTATTCAGGTTTCCTAGAATCAAAGGTTTCTAGCTCACCAGCCTTATTCACCTCTGTTCCCCATCTCCTTCCTTCTCTCTGCACAAACTCTGCACAAAGTGGCTTCTCCTTTAGCACTCTGCCATCTTGGCTGCTTCTCCTAGCCTCCTCCACGTGGCCTTTCTCTGCTCTCCCCTCTAATGCTAATCTCAGGAACTGAGAGAGTAAGCTCCAGGTCTGCCCCACTTTATAGTGTAGAAAGCAAAACCTTTAATACAATATACAAACAAGGAAGTCTCTGATACAAAGTCACTTATGAGGCATGATGGGATTCCTCATGAGAGTGCACCACCCCACATCAAAAAGGGTGGGAAAGGCTCAGTCCCAAAACCAAGCCCCAGGCTACAAGGATCCTGCCTGCCCACAGCCAGCCCCCAACACACATTAATATAATCATTCCCATCCCAAGCAAGAAAGGCAACCAATACCATCACCTGGGCGATGGGCTTCCATGTGGGCAGCGCCATCTTTAACAATGTGAGCATAATATATTTTATCTGCCCAACAATTCACCCCTATGCTCACTTTACTACCCACAATCTACACCACTGGCATCCCTGTGCAAGGAAATTAGGCACATTACACAAATTATAAATACATGACAAATCATACAATTTCAACAGTTACAAAGGTACATTTCACCAGTCTGAGCACTTTGCCAAGGTGCAAAATATCCTCGGCCTTCTTAGACATGGGAAAGCTTCCCAGGGCAGGGGAGTGCTTCCAGCAAAGCCACCCCCACCCGCATCAAGATATTTCACATTGTCCAAAATCCGTAAGTCCATCCAACAAAGGAGCCAGTGCCCACTCTGGTCATAGTCCAGGAAATCAGTCCACGCACATGAGGCCTCAGCCACCCCCCTCATCCCTGCCGTCCTGGCAGGTCTTACACTGTCTCAAAGAAGAGCACATGGCAATGGCAGTCAGCATTTCCATCTCTGCTCTGGCAGCATGAGGGCATCCACTCCTATGTCCCAAAATCGTAGACCTACCAGGTGCATAGTAGGTACTCCTTGCTGCTGAGCTCTCACCTTCTGGAGACTGTGGATCGCAACTCCAGACCAATTCTCCTCATCCTCCAAAGTGGAACTGGAAACATCAGCTCCTGCTGCTGGCCTTGCAGCTCTGGGCCCGGCCTCCCACTGCTGCTGGCTCTCCACAATGTCCAGGGCAGTCTGCAACTCACGAACCTGTGAATCCTTCTCCAGCATCTGCTCCATTTCTGGGTTAATCTCACAAACCTGGTTGGCCGCTTCCTCCAACTCCAGGGTCAGCATCTGTTTATCCCACGTTTGCTCCAGCTCCTTCCACTGCTCGGTTTGCAGTTTCCAGGCAGCCTCTTCCACAGAGCTCTCAGTTTCTTCACTCATGGCTGTAAAAATCAGCCAGCCTATGGCCCCCAAAAGGACAACCATGGGGAACCATAACAGCAGCTAGTCCTCTACTCCACTGCTCAAAGGTGGTGGCGGCTCCATACTGATGTCCAAATC
Source organism: Saccopteryx bilineata (assembly GCF_036850765.1). Lineage (NCBI taxonomy): Eukaryota > Metazoa > Chordata > Mammalia > Chiroptera > Emballonuridae > Saccopteryx > Saccopteryx bilineata. The sequence continues at coordinate 344,891,655 of NC_089491.1, forward strand.
CTGCCACAGACTACACCAAATGTAAGGCCAGGAGCTGCCATCATGGCCATTCATATGCAGGTTCCCATTGAGAACCAGTTTTCCTTGCCTGTTTGCTCATCCGCCATTGTGAGACTCTATTAAACAGAAATGGCCCAATGCTTTCTGGCTCTGCAATTTCTCTACCATCTGCCTGAATACAGTGTGGGCCTGCCTGGCCTTGACCACCGGCATTACATGAAGTATTGTCCCTTTTTTCATTTTTGATGTTAGAATAATTATGTTAATCCCTTCTCTTTCATTAAGTCTAATTAGATGTTTCTCATTTTAATGACTCATTTTTTTTTTCCAAGAACCAACATTTTATTTCATTACTTTTCCTTATTGCTTTTCTATTTCTTTGATTTCTGTCCTTACAGTTTATATTCCCTGTCTTCTACTTGCTCAAGGTTTAATGTATTCATCCTGTCCTAGTTTCTTTTTCTTTTTTACAGAGACAGTGAGAGTCAGAGAGAGGGACAGATAGGGACAGACAGACAGGAATGGAGAGAGATGAGAAGAATACATCATCAGTTTTTCGTTGTGGCACCTTAGTTGTTCATTGATTGCTTTCTCATATGTGCCTTGGCCGTGGGGCTACAGCAGACCGAGTAACCCCTTGCTCAAGCCAGTGACCTTGGGTCCAAGCTGGTGAGCTTTTCTCAAACCAGATGAGCCCGTGCTCAAGCTGGCGACCTTGGGGTCTCAAACCTGGGTCCTCCACATCTTAATCTGACACTCTATCCACTGCACCACCACCTGGTCAGGTGTCCTGTCCTAGTTTCTTAGGGTGGAAGCTGAAGCCATTGATTTGAGATCCGTGTGTGTGTGTGTGTGTGACAGACAGAGAGAGGGACAGATAGGGACAGACAGGAAAGGCAAGAGATGAGAAGAATCAATTCTTCATTGTGGCTCCTTAGTTGTTCACTGATTGCTTTCTCATATGTGCCTTAACTGGAGGGGTTCCAGCAGAGCAAGTTACCCCTTGTTCAAGCTAGTGACCTTGGGCTCAAGCCAGAGACCATGGTGTCATGTCTATGATCCCATGCTCAAGCCAGCGACACTGTGCTCAAGCTGGAAGCCCATGCTCAAGCCAGCAACACTGTGCTCAAGCTGGAAGCCCATGCTCAAGCCAGCGACCTTTGGGTTTTGCACCTGGGTCCTCTGCATCCCAGTCTGATGATGCTCTAGCCACTGTGCCACTGCCTGGTCAGGCTTGAGATCATTTTTACTTTGCAATAAGTATTTGCTGTAATAATCATCTCCTCTGTATAAATTTATCATACATCAAGTTTGTCACATCTTTTTTGTTTTTACACTCATCATATTCTTTTGTTTTTTATATAAAACATACAGTTGTTTTTAACTTTTTAATTTTAAAAATAAATTTCTGATTTGTTATTCAGTGTTTAGACCAATTATATTTAATGTCAATGTGTTGAATTATCAATATGGTTTTATTTAAATCTACAAGCTTATTAGTAATATATGTCCCATATTCTCTGTTTTAAATTATTTCTTCTTCTCTTTCTGTTTTTTATGGTTCCATTTTACTTCTACTTTATGTCTTATTAGCTTCACCTCATTGTTTTATTAAGTTGGTTTCTTTAGGACTTTTAATATACATTTTTAACTTAAGAATCAACCACCAAATAATACTGAATCACATCACAGTAGCATAAGAAGTTTTCACAAAATTACTTCGATATTTACCCTCCCGTGTTTGATGTTATTGCTACATCTAAATATGCTAAAATATCCATTATATATTGTTATTAATTTGACTGTAATGAAGAGGGTTTTAAGATTTGTTTATATCTTTTTGAGATTGATTTACCTTTCATTTTCTGAAATCAGAACAGATAGCCCCCCAGTTGCTGGCTTTATGATCCATGGTCAGTAAGAGTTGACACAGGCACATTTTCTCCGATTCATTTTTAGTTTCTAATTTCATTATTCTGGTGTTGACTCATCACACAGATAATGAAATCGTTATTATTATTATTATTTTTTTGCACTTTTCCGAAGCTAGAAACGGGGAGAGACAGCCAGACAGACTCCCGCATGCTCCCGACCGGGATCCACCCGGCACACCCACCAGGGGCGACGCTCTGCCCCTCCAGGGTGTCGCCCCGCAGTGACCAGAGCCACTCCAGCGCCTGGGGCAGAGGCCAAGGAGCCATCCCCAGCGCCCGGGCCATCCCCGCTTCAATGGAGCCTCGGCTGCGGGAGGGGAAGAGAGAGACAGAGAGGAAGGGGGGGGTGGAGAAGCAAATGGGCGCCTCTCCCATGTGCCCTAGCTGGGAATCGAACCCAGGTCCCCCGCATGCCAGGCCGACGCTCCACCGCTGAGCCAATCAGCCAGGGCCTGAAATCATTATTTTGAATGTCATCAACATAGATGTTTATTTCCACTATGTGTTTTGCTCCTTTGATGGTTATTCTTAGAATTTCTTTTTTTAAATATATTTCATAAATGTTTTAAGTATAATATGGTTAATTTTATTATTTTGCTTAAGTTTAATTGTGAACTAAGGCCGAGTCAAACACTGTCCACACATCTTTTTTTCTAATCTATCATGACACCCAGTGTTACCTATTGCTATAAAGTATTTGAAATATTTTAGCATTTACCATTTTGAATAGTTTTGCTTTTTGTTAGTAAAAGAGCATAATTAGAATGTTCAAATGATTGAATTAGAACCAAAGTACCAATGTGCTGCCATTAGGTAAGTACCAAGGAATAGAAATTAATGCCTCTGTATAAATTTATATGATTTTAGCTCTATGAAAAAACTGAATTAGTTTCCTCAAAAGTGCTGAGCACATTGATTGGAAAATTTGTACCTTATCCACTAGCAGCTACAGTAAAACATTTCTTTGCATAAAAGTCAAGAAAAACATTACCTGAAACTATGTTTAAATGAGGTAATTTTTCATTCAGACTTTTAGCCTGGCCATAAAAATTTAGGGGTCGCATGTTCAATGGGACCAGATCAGGTTTTAGTTCAACTAAAGACCCTAGGTCTATCTGGGCATCTTCCTCAAACTCAACCATGACTCATATAAACCTATTTTATTTTTACTATTTAATATTTTGTTGGGTCAGTTATTTTCAGGGCATTCTGAGCTAGTAAGGCAGAAGACATTTTAACATTTCATGGAGTATTATGCAAAGATTAATTCTATTGCGCCTGAATCTGAATCTCCTAAGGTACATGAAAATCACATCGGGATATCTCTATACTTTCAGGGTCATAAAACTGCTACAGGGAGGCCATTGCTTGGCTCTGTGAAGTTCACTCTGCCCCCAGGATACACCATAGAGAGCAACATGATTTGAACTATGTTGTATGTGGTAGAGAGAATTAATGCAGCGAGAAAAAAGGATTTCATATTAAAAAGCTGAAATGTAGCTTCACAGTAGCCAAGAGTATAAGAATAGAAATTGGATATTCATGATGACTGAAAATAGCCTCTCTAAAGATAACTGTCAGCCTAAGAAGAAATTAAAATGTAAAAGAAGAGTAATGTTTACTTTCAATTTTCCATATGATATTTGGAAATTTTCACCAAGATGGAGGAAAAGAAAAAAAAAAACAACTTCTCACATCTAGTCTTTTTGCTTGTATTTGACTAATCTCTCATTAGATTTTTTTTCCTGCCTCTGGGGACCTAACAGTATGTAGGAGGGACCTACAGAATAGCACTTCTGGCCCTTGTATGCCCTAATAAATAAATAGGAAAGTTGGACATTGAAGGAACTTTTCTCTGAAGTGTTGATGGAGATTTGTGATTGTTGAGGTAGGAAACTGTGGTTCAGTTCATCTGCAATAATGAGAAGTTCCTTTGACACTACCCACAGCTTGCCCCATTTCCTCATTTTATTCTAAGCTTCTGAAATAGGTAATCATTCAGTCTTTTCTTTAAACTAAATATGATTTGGGGATATAGTTCTGAAAACATATCTCTTTTCAAAACCCCTTTGAAGGGGCCCATTCTGCCACAGATGATGTGCCTTTGAGGAGGTAGGAAACTTGGTGAAGTCTCTTTTCTAAGGCACTGATATCATTCAGGAGGGCTTCACTCTCATGAGCTAATCCCTTTTTAAAGCTGTCCCTTCTAAAACCATCATTTTTGGGTGTTAGGATTTCAACATATGAATTTGGGAGGGGACTTTCAGATTATATCAGCAATAAATGTTTTTGAATTTTATTTATTTTTAGAGAGAGAGGAGAGAGAGAGAGAGAGAGAAAGAGAATGGGGAAGGAGCAGGAAGCATCAACTCCCATATGTTCCTTGACCAGGCAAGCCCAGGATTTCAAACTGGCAACGTCAGCATTCTAGGTCAACGCTTTATCCACTGTGCCACCACAGGTCAGGCAGCAATAAACTTTCAACTATGAAAACAGTGACAAAATTCTAAAGAAAAAAGTTGACTTGCACGAGTGAAAAATTTCAAAAATTATTCATGTTAAAAGATCTTTAACAAATGAAAGGAAACAGAAACAGACTGGGAAAAATTAGCAATAAATATGAGAATGAGATAATATCTTTAAAATAAAAAAAAGAAACATTTACACAGTTGACTTAGGAAGGCACAGTTGTAGTCCTGAAACTATCACTGTGGCCATAGATAAGAGATGTCCACTGTTTGAGGCACCCCTTTGGGGCTTAAGGGGTCATCTACTTTCCCCAAAGCACCTGGATTCAAAAATAAAGCCAGAGAATTTTAGGAAGAAGGAATGAATTCTGAGAATGAAATCCAGAATTTCACACCCACCATTGTGGGATGGTGACTGATTTTTATGATCTTTCCTGTTCTTTTCTAGGTTACCAGATTTTCTATAATATCCACAGATTATTACTTTTATGATCACAGAAAGAATTCTTTGGGTCTGTAGTGTTTTTGAGAAATGAAATAAATCCTACTGCATGTGAACTGGTGAGGAGAACCTGTGCAGGAAGGGAAAGTTACTCTCTTCGCTGTGATAGAGCTCCGAACAACTGACCTCAGAGGGGCCCGACTGAGGGCCATTGAGTTGAGCTGCAGGTCTCAGGATTTCCACTACCTGTTCTGAAGAGTCACCATTTCTCTTGCTGCTCTCACTAAGCAGTTCTCAGGAAAAGTGTGTTTTCTGAGAGAGGTATATTTTAGGTCAAAAAATGACAACAGATCCTAAGCTAAAATACTTGGATGTATGTTACTTGTGTTAGAAAGAAATGACATGCACATAGCTGTGGATGCATCCTTAATCACATCATTTGGAAAGTACTTGATCTTGCAAAGAACATGCAAAATTTTCTGTATCATTAGTCAGTTTTGTGTGTGTATGTGTGTGTGCGTGCGCAAGTGCGCGCACGAACGCACATGCACAAGCTACTTAAACTCTGTGGCTTTCATTTCTTCATTCACATAAACAATTCTAAAATTCTGACTCCTATGTATCATGTCCTTTTTTCCTTCTCTCCACCTCTCCTGCAATGAATAGTGAGTAGATACAGGAAAAGAAATAATTTTGTCCAGCCTATTGACAGAGTTTTCTAGGCTAATGCAATCTATGTTAAAGTCATCTTTCCTTGACCTTGTCACTGAGTTGGTGGTAAAAATAATTCAGAGAGGTTTTTTTTTGTTTGTTTTTTACCTTCCAGGTTTCAAGTCTTCAAGCCCACAAGCCTCTGAGCAAAATAATAAAAGTTTTTGAGACCAGGCAATAGTTACCTTTCCAAGAAAAAATACAGGCAACTTTTCAAATATTGCTCTCTCTGGTCTTACCCTTGTTTCGGGCTGACCAGGGGTGCTGTCACCGTTGTCATTTGGATGCCTTTTACTGCAACGGAGAACCTCAGGGTAGCTGATTTTTCTAGAATAGGACTTTATGAGCATTTTTTCCCAAACCTTCATATTTGAGTAGAAGTGATTAAATTTTTAAAATTTTCATTTGTTAATGTAGATATAGATATACTGACTCAAATGTTACATGGTGACATAATTAATTTTTTAAATCACCTTGACACACTGAGAATCATAATAAAACACCATTATCTTAAAGCATCTTTATAGGGTTTTCATGCTATTTAAATAAATGTTATATAAGATTAAGAAAATGGCTCTAACTCCAGAATGTTCCTGAAAAATATATGATTCCCTTTAATCACTGATGTTTGGAAAAGACATGTCATTGATAAAGAGTTGTCAACTTTTAAATTTTCTCCATGTAAGGCAGCATTTTAAAATTATTTTTTTTATAATTTATAATTTTTATTTTTGTAATTTATTATAATTAAAATTACTCATATATAAGTATTATTTAATTACTATCTTGACTCATCTTATGGTTACTATTTTCAAAAATTTTACTTTTTAAATTTAGTTTAATACTAAACTTCATATTTCCATGAATAAAAACTATTTCCTTACAATATGGATAAGGTAAGCATAAAAATACATATCTAACAGGAAGTGTTATACATGTATAACCAAATACATTCATGTATAATTAAAGCATACTATTGACATAAAATTTTTTAAATAAGTAAAACAAAGCAATAGTGCATGTAATTAATTTCTGAGCTGCAAATTAGTTCTTTATAAGAGCACTACAAAAATATAGTTTGTTAATCACTAATTATTATACAGTACGTTGTCACTTTGTTTGAGATAAAAATGGGTTTTAAAGTTAATTAAGCACAGCTATTTTTGAATTTTTTATTTTATTTTTAGTTTTTTAGAGAAGAGAGGGAGAGACAGAGAGAGAGAGAGAGAGGAGAGACAGAGAGAGAGAGAAGGGGGAAGGAGCAGGAAGCATCAACTCCCATACGTGCCTTGACCAGGCAAGCCCAGGGTTTCGAACCGGCGACCTCAGCATTTCCAGATTTTTGAATTTTTAATACCAACCAACATGTTTATGTAATAGCAAAACAGCCCTGGCTGGTTGGCTCAGTGGTAGAGCGTCGGCCTGACGTGAGTCCCGTGTTCGATTCCCAGCTCGGGCACACAGGAGAACCGCCCATCTGCTTCTCCACTCCTCCCCCTTTCCTTCCTCTCTGTCTCTCTCTTCCTCTCCTGCAGCCAAGGCTCCATTGGAGCAAAGTTGGCCCCGGGCGCTGAGGATGGCTCTGTGGCCTCTGCCTCAGGCGCTAGAGTGGCTCTGGTTGCAACAGAGCAACGCCACAGATGGGCAGAGCATCGCCCCCTGGTAGGCATGCCGGGTGGATCCCGGTCGGGCGCATGCGGCAGTCTGTCTGCCTCCCTGTTTCCAACTTCAGAAAAATACAAAAAAACAAAAACAAAAACAAACCTGAACAACCAAACAAAAAAACAAAACATGAAAGATATTTATGCATTTTTCCAATATTATAAATTAACCCTTAACCAATCATAATGAGTTAAGTGGTTTTTATTCAACAAACTTTTATTTGAAGAAGCCATCTAAAAGGTTATTCTAGATCTGTTTGGGAGAACATTGGTTATTTTAATAACCCCTAGTTTTATGAGCATCAATTCATAATGCTTAGGATAGTTGCAGAATTTTTTCCTGATATATTAGTAAGGAGGTAATTCAAACAATTATACTTGTTGATTGGAAGACCGAATGAATGAATTGAGAGGATTTACAACCAGCATTCTGTGACTTTTTATTGTTTTCAGTCAGGTTCTGCACTCACAACCTCATAGGTTAGTGCTCTTACACTGCGTTATTGAATCCCAGAAAGGTGACGTGATAACGTAGGGCTCACATAGCTGGGACTCTCAGCCAAGACCACAATGTAGTTTTAATAGACTCCAGAGCCTCTCAAGTTCAATTCAGCTACATCTGGGGAAGCTGGAGTGGACTCAGGGACTTGAACCTTGACTTCATAGCACTTGGTCTCAGCTTCCAGGCAGTAGCTGACCTTGCTTAGAATGAGGCTGCTCTTCGTCTCTCTGGTCATTTAGTTTCGGCTGACCTAGCCTTTTCCTGCAAACTCTTAAGGCCAAAAATGATAGAAGTTTATTGATATGTCTGTGTGTGCGCACATACACACTGAGTGAGACAAAATTAAGTCAGACAGAGAAACTCAGCCGCCTCTGGGCTTTTCTTCCTACACCACTGTCTCCTCCCTTCCATTCTACCCATTGTTTCCCTGGCAGCCTTTTCAACCAGCTTAGTCCTACCTTTCCAGCTGGGGATCCCTCCTTCCCCCCATCCCTAAGTACATCATTGGTTGTGAGGTCCCCTGGCTCACTAACGTTGCTATTTAAGCCATGACTTCAGTAAATAGCCGTCCTTTAAAAAATTCAGTGTTTTAATATAGAACTTTTGAAAAATTTTGAATAATGGTTTATACATTTGTGGATTGACGGTATTAACTATTTCTTCATTCTTTTCATGGCACACTTTTGAACATTTTCTTTTTAAGGACAGGCAGTTTATTTCCTGCAGGAACTGTAGAAAGGATGGTATTACATATATTTCATGACTTATTAACAGCTATAGATGTAAAATAAATTGGTAGAGAAAGAAGAAGGGTGAAGGTAGAGATTCACGGTCAGCATGGGTGTTGGGGTTATGCCGAGCTCTCCCTGTCTCTGCTGCCCTGGCTCATTATCTGATAGAAACAGTATGAAGGGTGTTCTATATACAACCTGAAGGGCCAGGGTCATATCAGTTCGGCAGTTCTTTAAACCATCACTTTTCAACTTATGGATTCTTTCTCATACATCATGAGTCCTTCTCGCTCAATTATTTCATCTCCTTTAGCAAACACACATTCTGGAAATGAATAAAATAAAAAAAACAAACTGGAATAAAAACCCCCACAAAACCTCAAATGTCCTTTGACTTTACATAACCCTTCAGCTAACACTAGATATTTCTTCCCTCTTTTATAGAAAAAAAAAATCTCTTAAAACTGTTCATCTATCTTCACTGCCTCCAACTCCTCCCATCTGTTTTCCTCTTTAGTCTATTCCAAATTGACTTCCATCCCAAGTACTTGAATCAAATTCTTTTGGAAATAAGTCATCACATTTCTCATGTTGCCTAAGTCAACGGGAACACTTTTTTCTTATCTAACTTCTTGGTCATGGCCAATTCTGTCTGCCATTCTTCCTTTCTCTTTAAACACTCTTTTGTTGTTTTTTTGTGAGCCCACATGCTTATGGTTCCTAATGTCTTATAGGCTGTTTCTTCTTGGTCACCCCCACCCTTCAGGACTCTTTTGTCAGAACTCTAAACTTTGAAATGCTTCAGATGCTAGAGTCCCATTTTCCTTCTTTAACTACTTGGCCTCTTTGTTGATATCTTGTTTCTGGGACTTGAATACCTTCTACTGCTGATAATGCAAATCTATTTATTCCTCATTTATATTTATCAGCCAATATGGAGCTTTAATAGATATTCTGAACACTAATTGCAACCACCCCTGTCAGAACCTTGTCCCTTTCCAAGGCATTTCCTTTCTGACACTTCAAGGGGCTCCAGGAGCATCTTGTGTATTTTCTAGAATCAGACATTTTCCAAGGAGTAGAACCTTGATGTCTCTTACTGCAGAATGGTATTAGAAACTAACATTGAAGTACAACGAGGTGGGCTCGTTGCTACTAGGGTGTTGTTGCTTCTTACACCCTCTCAACTGACAGAACAAATTTATGTGTGTACACAATTGCCTTTTCAGGAACTAAAATATTATCTATATGCTGATGACTATAGTTATTATATACCTAAATGAAAAATTGTTTGTTATTTCCCCATAAGAATATATAACCTCCGTAGAGTTGTTATTCTGAATTCCAGTAACTGGAAAGACATTTTTATACCTTCAAGAAATAATCCTTACAATCATATGTGTAAAAGAAAGAATTTCTTCCCCATGTATCATCTTTATTAGTACTTGGTTACTGATTTATTGCCTGGTAATAGTATTTAAGGTACAGTTGGGGGAGCGAATGCAGGAATAACTTTTACTGATTCCCTGATTTGAAACCCACATGTCAGGCTTGTCAACATTAGTTATAAAGTATGAGTAAGAAAATATTGAATGAAAATTTTTGAGCTTCCCCTAAACGGTCCGTGCGTTAGTCTAAGATGTGCATTATAGCACAGAGGTCCAGTTTCTCCCTTCATTTCCATGGCTTATCTAAATCCAGGATTGACATTTTTCTCTGGGGAAGTGAAGCATTCCTGTAGTTATAGGCAACCAAATATGGCAGAAGATACAGGAAATGTGAAACTGGAGAAATATAAGTTGATCCCTCAACACATAACCCATTGCACTTGGCAGAAATCTCATCTTCAGTGTTAAAAAAATAAATAAATCAAGGTATGACCTTCAAAAGAAACCAGTGAAATACTGAGATGGATTCCCAACAAAAACACTTTCTGAAATGAATTACAGATTGATGATGGAATTGAAAAGAGAGAAGTTAATGCTGAAGAAAATCCTTCAACTGTTGTTTAAGGGATCAAGGGAATGAAATACACCTGCTGGCTGGGAAACACGCACAGTGAGCCATTTCCATCCATCACCCTGTGTTCTGAGAGGCAGCAAATGCTATTCTGATTTCAGAATCTTGAATTTCCTTAATGAGGTCTCTGCTAGAATATTACAAGCCCTTCCAGTAAATCAGTTTCAGGAGATCTAAGCTGCATTTGTATTAAAATGATTATATATCTTTTATTTCAAAAGAAGAAAAAGAAGAAGGGAGACTGGTTACAGGAGAAAGAATGCAATGTGGCACCCCCAAACCTAAATGGATACTGTTTTTCAACTTTCTTCTCACACCAGTGTTTCCTAATGTAGGCTGATGCCAACCATTTAAGCATGACTTATTCATGCTCAAAAATGACTGACTTAGACAGCCAGTGAAATACTGAACTCCCTACTTTTGTCACTTGGTGTGCATGCGCTAAAGATACTAATGGTGTAAAGTAGCAAGACTGACTATGTGGAGGATTAGTCGGAATGCCAAGATGGATCTGTGGCAGCCACATTGCCTTTGAAATGCAGTTATAACCATGAAAGTGACTGGGGCAGAATGGTAATGGAGGAGTCCATTTATCCCTCAGTGACTTCTGTAGGGGATTTGTTGTCAAGCCTCAAAAGCAGGTGGTTCTCTTAGCAGGGAGAGAGATCTGGTTTCTCTTAGTGGTAAAGGTTATGCTCATGTGAGCAAGCTAAAGTCTGCCTTTAAAATCACCACCCAATACAAGGAATTAGTAAATAATCAGGCACAAATGAGGATGTTAGAAGAAAACAAGGCTGAGTTTTGCAAACCTGTACTTCTAACACATCATGTCTAAAATGTTTTTCCATTTTTAGCCAAAGTCACATCAGTCTTATCCACATACCAAACCCTAAGGTGTGGATGAAATGGTGGTCTTTTTATAGGAAAAACTTTTTATATTTTTTGACAAGAATTTTAACTATAACAATCAATCCATGAGCAACATTTAACTCCTGAAAAGGAAATTTTAAAAAGTTTTTTGCTTTGCTTCCGTTTGGACTTCCATAAGAAGGTTAATTAATCAGCCAAACATTTTAGAATTGTGAAGGAAGTCTCATCTGTTCCTTCCTTTCTTCCTCCCCTCCATTCTTCTTCCCTCCCTCCCTCCCTCCCTCCTTCCCTCTCCCTCCCTCCCTTCTTCCTTACCTCACTATTCCTATGCTGAACAATCTAGCTCTGGACCCAAAACTTGAATATCATGCTCATCTAAATTTTCTAACAAGCGACCTTACATTCAGTAGAGTGACCTAGTCTTAGAAGGATTTTTTTTCCTGTTCATTGTGATTTAGCAAAGTATCAGATCCAAATAGAAATAATATTTTCTCCATAATAATTTCTAAGACAAGAGGATATTACAACTTTCTTTATACCATTTTTACCAAATAGGAGAAATTTAAAAAGGAGTTAATTGATGGTAGTGAGTGCATATAGGCATTCTTGAACGGGGAGAACACCATTGAACTTGTTGATTAGATAGCTGATCTTTGATGGAATAACTTCAGCATTATCTTGGAGGCTGAAAAATCATCAAAATATGTGTCTTTGCTGCTTCCAAATCTATGTGATTATATTGCAACTTTAGAGCCAAAAGAGGAAAATGGTTAAGGAACGAACAGATGGTAATTAAATGGAGAGAGCAGCCAAAATTATTCTTTCAAAAATTTGTTAGTAAGAAAAAAGTGGTGGACCAAAGATTTCACAGTATCAAGGAATAGGTTATTTAAAAGAAAAATGAGTAGAAATGATGAGATTGAAGATGAAACAGAAAGTGATAAAATGGAAAGCAGAAGTAAAAGAAAAATAATGTTAGAAAGTCTTATATTGGTAGAGGTGGGGAAAACTTAAAGGATAAATATGTATATGTTGAGAAAGTTTGGAGATGGTCCAGATGATGGAGTTCTGGGGAAGTACTGAGGTGGTGAGAGAGCCCAGAAAAACTGACATCGAGTTTGTATATTTTCTGGACCGTAGAGGGCATGTGGGAACTTGAACGGTTTAGTATGGAGAATAAAAGCTAGCCTGAGGGAAGTTGTACTGGATGTTCTTGGTGCCCCATCCACGTCATGTTGACTGGTGGTAATGTACCCAACCCTGACATCTGTGAATATTGGCTGTTCAGTCCTCCAGGCAGCACCCTTTCTCAGAGTAGGAGGACCATCCCTTCCACTGCAGACAGCAGCCAGATGCTGACACAGAAGTCGACAACATGATGGACTCCCTTGACTGCAGGTGGGACCAGCTGTGTGGGTACCATTCACGAGCCACAGCTCTGCGGTGCAGCAGAATAGCCTGCAGAGCTATTAAAAGCCGTTCTTCCTGGGTGTCCTCCCCTACCTTCCCCTTCTTCCTTACTCCTTTACTCCTGAGGGTAGTGCATTTCACAGATCACTGCAATGGGCATTCCTACTGCAGGCTCAGCTCTAGGGGACAGGGAGGTCTCAGAATAGTTCAGTGCAAGTGACCTGGGCTGATTTGTGCTGAAGTTTGTCAGGGAGCAGTGGTGGTCATTGGGTATCATTGTTTTATCTTTTCTGGATGTCCTTAGCAGTGAACACAGCTAGTCCTGATGTTTGCATTATCTGTTCAGAGGGCATTTTCTGGCTTTTATTTATTTATTTATTTACTTATTTTTCATGCCTTGGAATTTTTTGGTGTGTGACCTGTTCAGGGAAGTAGACAGTGAGATAAATAGGCCTTTCATGTCAAGTCAGTAATCATGCCACGTTTGAGGGATGTTGCTGCTGTGAACACCGGAAGCTGCAAATTTCTCTGGTGATTGTCTCCCTTTCTGGCCTTTGACCTGCTCGTTGTCTTGCTTTCCCGGCAATACTGGTGGTCGGGGTTCTGATTAAAGCTCCATCTCTGGAGTGCATATTGGGTCCCCGTTTGAGGACTTGGCCTTTATAAGGGGTTCTGTCCTTCTCCCCCTCACTAATGCCTTCCCCAGGGTAATGGGTATCATCCAGTGTCGTCAGTCTGACCTTGAGACACTCTCTCGCCAAGATGAATGCTTTCTCTGTCCTGCGTGACTAAGACCGAGGGAGTGGGGCTGGCAAAGCTTCCTGGCCCTGGCTGAGACGGAGTTCTGCCTTGCACCTGCACAGCGAGCCTTCTGCTCAATAAGGCAGAAAGGCCTGATGGGTTTTCCCTCCGGCTGCTCTCCCTCCCCCACAGTGGGTATCAGTCACACGGGGGCGGAGGAGCTTTCTTGAGGGTCTCCTTCCCGCGGGAAGAGAAGGGGAGCACCTCCCTATGTCTCAGCCTCCAGGAGTTTTGCCTTTTGACTCTAGCCCAACAACTCTGCAGAATAAGTAGTTCAGTGATCCCACCGACCTCTGCGATGTCCAACTATAGCTTCTTGGACACTTAAGCAAATGCTTGGCGCCTGCATTTCCCTGGGGTGTTTGCTCCTCCTCGGGGTGGCTGTTTGTCCCCTGACAAATGTGTTCTCCAGCAGGCTTATGAAAAGTCATTAATGTGCTGCACGTCCATCTTGTTTTCTTGTAAAGACAATAGGATTTTTCTTTTTTATTTTTTTTAGTTCACATCTAAAGTGAAATTAAAATCCTCCATCCATTTACTTTTAACCTACTAGAGCCTGCTGTTTAAAGTGATTTTTTTAAGGCAACATATTGAGTGTTGTTTTTTAATTCAATCTAACCACCTGCTGTTAATATTTATGATGAGTATTAAGATTGGATTTACATTTTCACCTTTCTAATTGTTTTCTCTTTGTCAATCTGTTCCTTGACTTCTTCAACCCTCTTTCTCTGTCTTCTTTTAGATGAATTCTTCTGGCTTACTTATGTATTTATGATTCTATTTTAACTTCATAGTTTTTACTTCTATATAGTTTGTAAATACAGCACCTAGTTATTACTATTTATGCTTCCTTTGAAAAATATCTTAATAATTTAAATAATGAGAAAACATATATTCATCCAGATTATTATCAATTTTTATGTTCTTTATTCCTTGTTTCTATTCTATCTGGATCATTTAATTTCTAGCTGATGAACTCCTTTTTACCTCTGTTGCTCTTTTGGGTCCACTGCTAAAGAATTCTTTCAGCCTTTTGTAGGCTTAAGAAGGCAGTATTTCACCTTGTTTTTGAGAGTTATGTTGCTAGGTATAAGAGTCTAGGTTAACAGTATCTTTTTTTATAATACTTCATAGATCCTGTTTTATTGTCTTCTTACATTGTTATAAAACAGAAAATTTTCATCTTTCTCTTGTTTTGTACATAACATCTTTTTGTAGGAGGTTTTAGGTTTTTCTCTCTAACACTGGTTTAAAACAATTTGATGATGAAGGATCTCAATGTAATTTTCTCAACTTTTTTATGCTTGAGGTTCTTTGAGCTTCTTAGATTTGTGGATTTTTAATTTTCATCAATTTTGAAAATTTTCAACCATTTTTTAAATTCAAATATTTTTTGTCTTACCTTTATAATCTTCTCCTTTGAATATTCCTATTATATGTGTATTAAACCATTTAAAGGTCCTCTGCCTTACCAGTGCTCTGCCAGTGATTTATTTGGGAGTCTTTTATCTTCTGTGTTTTATTTTGGATACTTTCTATTTTCATATCTTCAAGTTCATAAATCAGTTTTCCTACAATATCTCATATTCTGCTAATTCCATCTAGTGTATTTTTTTTATCTCACTCATTGTGGAAGTTTGATTTCTGTCATTTTATATCTTTCATGTCTCTATCTAACTTTTTGAATGCATGGAATGTAGCTAAGTAACTTTTTTAATATCCTTGTCTGTTAGTTCAGACATTGTCAACTTTTAGTTGGTTTCAACGGATTGATTTTTCTCTTAATTATTTGCCCTATTTTCTTGCTTCCTTCTTTGTCTGTAAATTTTTTTTAAGTTGAAGTCTTTTTTATTTTATTTTATTTATTCATTTTAGAGAGGAGAGAGAGAGAGACAGAGGAGAGAGAGACAGAGAAGGAGAAGGTGGGGAGGAGCTGGAAGCATCAACTCCCACATGTGCCTTTACCAGGCAAGCCCAGGGTTTCGAACCGGCGACCTCAGCATTTCCAGGTCGACGCTTTATCCACTGCGCCACCACAGGTCAGGCTGTCTGTAAATTTTTTATTGGATGCCAGACATTGTTCATTTTTACCCTGTTAGATGTGTGCTATGTCTGCAGTCCCATAAATATTCATGCCATTTCTTGTCCCCAATTTGCAGTTAGGTTTCTTGGAATCAATTGGATCCTTCCTTTAAAGAGTATTAGGCTTCATTCTGATCAACAGCTAAGTTACCCATAGTTTAGTTTCTTCATTTCTAGTCTTGTTTTTAAGCAGGGAAACAGAGATAGTCAGCCGCCTCCACTGGACCCAAGACAGAGGGTCATACTTAGCAGTAGGCATGATAGGGGGTTTAGGAATAAATGTAAAACAGACCATCTTATCATGGATGGTGACACTTGAAAGATGAAGAGGCAAAGATACCACAGTCGATAATCAGGTTTGCTCTTGCATAGTGTTTAAAATGTGAATGTCACATTCCTAGGCATAATTTCACTTGAACTTTATTAGAAGTTGGTGTGTTAGGTAGAGCAAGCCATATTATTATTATATTTCATAGATGAATCACATTATATTGGGTGAGTCATGTTCCTAGTCCAAGGTCATACAGCTAGTGAGTGGTGGAATCGAGGTTATGTCTAGGTTTTCTATCTGCAGCTTCATTTTTCATAATCCAGACAGATATAAATGATGTGTGCCTAAGGTAACCCTTCTGCAGTCACCTTTGCTTTTAACTATAAGTGGGATGTGTTGGACCATTCTCAGCTCTCATTAAATTGATGTAATTTTGGGGTACCATCGTAGCAGAGACTGAACAGTGCCCTCTGAACACCTAAATTAAGACAAGCTACTGATCGGCAAGAAAGAAGTTGACCTTGACTTACTAAAACTGATAACACTTAAGATGCCATTTCTGTGCAAATTTAATGCCCTTCAAAATATTTTCAACTGCAGTCAAAATATGTTTGTGTGCGTTCGTGCTTTGAAAAATGATGACACTGCTAAAAGTAACTCGGTGAAGATCTCTGATCATTGCCAGTTTGACAGGGATGGATCAAAGAGGAAGGAAGTTGCTCAATGATTCAGTACGCTGAGCTTTAAAATGTGCTTCTAGTCATCGATGAAATAATGCTATGCATGGATGACACCTTGGATTTCCACTTGGCCACTTGCGAAGATTAATGACCAATGTCGCAGGCATGAAAGAAAAATGGTACTGATTCTAGATAAATGCACAGCACACTGAATAGTTTCCCTAAGTATCACTTAAGTTTTTTTTTCCCCCTTCTTGAGTAGTGCTATATTTTTAATCCTACCAAGAAGTGAGAGCATATTCTAGACTTTTAAAGAGCTTTATCAATAATATAATGTGCTGTGTTATATTATATTTTGTCTCAGTGAGCCCCACGCCACTTTAAAACTCACCATCTTGCATTTCAAAACGCTTGACTATCTACAATAGAATGCATTTGACAAATGGAACTCTGACATATTTATTGTTCAGAAACAGCCCTGGAGTGCAAATTTTAAACTTTCTGATTGTAGAAGAATATGAGTACTTGAGAAGCTTTTTAGGCTGAGAAGGAGACTAAACACCATCTTCTGAAATGGACTATTCTTTTCCGTAGCATACTCATGAATTTTGTAAGGTTTTCAGCTGAATAGACAAATCATCTTTACATAATCAGACTCTTAATTGCTGGCTCTAGAAGACTTGCTACAATTAAAATATTTTTTTCCCTAATTTTACTTAATGGACTATACTGGGCTTCAGCCAATGAGATAGCCTGTTCAAGTGATGCCAATGAATTCTGCCTGAGATGATATCGGAACCATTAGTAAGGATTACAGAAAGTAGCATTTACAGGAGTGGACTTTTTAAACTTACTGTATATAGCCAAACTAAACTATTGCATACTAATGAACTTCACACTAAAGAAGGCCAGATGGCCAAAATAATAGTTTCACTCTATGCTAAGGATTTTGTTAACTCTTACTATTTATTTTTGAATTAATTTTTTTTAATAAAGGAACCTTCACCCTAGTGAAATACACTAAAAGTTGATTTACTTAAAAATCAATTCCAGCATTGCTAATTATCATGAAGCATTTTTAAATGAAATAACTGCTGTAAAACAAATATAATTTTCTTTTTCATAAAGCATTCTTTTATTTTTTAATGAAAAAATTTAAATTTATTAAGTGTATGTGAAAATTAACAGCAAGACTCTTTTAGCCTGACCAGGTGGTGGCGCAGTGAATAGAGCGTCGGACTGGGATGTGGAGGACCCAGATTCGAGACCCTGAGGTCGCCAGCTTGAGCGTGGGCTCCTCTGGTTTGAGCAAAGCTCACCAGCTTGGACCCAAGGTCGCTGGCTTGAGCAAGGGGTCACTCAGTCTGCTGAAGGCCCGCGGTCAAGGCACATATGAGAAAGCAATCAATGAACAACTAAAGTGCCACAACGAAAAACTGATGATTGATGCTTCTCATCTCTCTGCGTTCCTGTCTGTCTGTCCCTATCTATCCCTCTCTCTGACTCTCACTCTCTCTGGGAAAAAAAAAAAAGACTCTTTTAAAAGAAGCAACTTTTTAAAAGTTCCTTGTAATGCTGATGGAACTTAGCACTGCAGTTTGCATTTAGGATCACTGGGTAAACAACTTGGTGAGCTCTAGTACCATGTCAGATCTGTGTACACCAAAGCGCAGATGTGAATCTACCTTTAAAACTCAGTTCTTTTTGCTATTGCTCCTCCTTAAGAAGGATTTCTTAGCAGTAATCATACATTTGTAGTCCTATCATTTTTAAGACAAAAATTAAAATGAATGTCCACTATTTAATTATTTTCAGGACAGAAAGTACTCCCTGTTTTTGTTTGAAAATTTGTGTTGTCTGTTTCTTTGTTTCCTTTCTTTCTCTTAATCTCTTTCGTTTAGTAATTTGATAGTGCTTTGACTCTAAACTAATTTTTTCTTGTAGCATTGACCGTTGTCCTCAGGAAGAGCTGGTAGACTCTAATGTTTAAAAATATGCATCGTGCAAGTGAATTGGGGTTCAGATAATGATAATAGGAAAAAACAGAACACTCCTTTTAAGGAGAATTGAGAGAAGGATTTACAAGGATGTTTCACCACAGAATGAGAAGTTATGCCAAGGTTAGAAAGGTCCATTTATATAAATAAATATTTTTGGCAAAGGGTAAAAATGCATTTCCCATGTCATATTTTGAAAAATAATTTTCATTTTTTGTTGAAATATGAATTTATTCCTTTCTAAAGGCAACCTATTTTTAAAAAATTCTCTGAGTTAGGTAATAATGCTGCATTAATTTAGCTTTTGTGATCATTTCACTTAATGACACATGCTTTTATTTTTATTTTTTTTTGGTGACAGAGACAGAGAGAGGGACAGATAGGGACAGACAGGAAGAAAGAGAGATGAGAAGCATCAATCCTTCATTGCGGCACCTTAGTTGTTCATTGACTGCTTTCTCATATGTGCCTTGACCAGAGGGGGCTACAGCAGAGCCAGTGACCCTTTGTTCAAGCCAGAGACCTTTGCGCTCAAGTCAGCAACCATGAGGTCATGTCTATGATCCTACGCTCAAGGTGGTGAGCCTGCACTCAAGCTGTGTAAACCTGTGCTCAAGCTGGTGACCTCTGGGTTACCAATTCCTCTGGGTCCCAGTCTGATACTCTATCCACTGCCTCACCACCTGTTCAGGCAAAGATACATACATTTTTATTTCCTAAGCAGTTGGCATTCTTTGTCTACACCAACCCAGCCCAACAGCAGGTAGTAGGAACCTTCATCCTAGAGAATGAGATTCTGAGTTGACCTGAAGCAGACCTCACAGTGGAATCATACGAGCCCCACTTGCATTATCAGCGGACCAAAAATCCATCTTGTTGCCATAGGAAAATGTGCTTCATGAGTCTCTGGGCACCTCTGTGCTTAATGACTTTCCCCAAGTGGTCACGAGCTTTGCCCAGTTATGAACTGCTTGCATGGTTTCCTATGGGTTTCTAGTCTCATGAGACTGAGTTCTCCTGGGCTGGGCCCTTGAGCATCCTCCTCGTTTTGCCAGCTTCTTATTCACAGAGCGTGACCTTGGAGATCCCGTCCCAGCCATTTCAAGCTTGGTAAATTGCATGGGAATCTAGCAACTCACTTTCCTGATGGTATTTTAAGTATTACGATGGATGACTGACCCAAGGACTTTCTGAGCATGGCTAATGACATAGATTTTTCTTTTGGTTTTTTGGTTTTAGACCTATGATGTGAGGTTGAAAGCACAAAACACATAGAAAAGGCTCCCTCTGGCTCTCTCAGATACCCTCTCCTTTACCCATTCCAGAATTCCTTATTAATTAGGCACAACCCTATTTTAAAGATGAGGAGGCAGAGGCACAATATGGGGTGTATTTCTTACGGTCACACAAGTATTAAGTAATAGAGAGGGTTTGGACACAGGCAGTGTGCAACCAAGTATCTGTGTGCTTAGTCATACGTTCCACTGCCTTGGGATAAATTCCCTTTGAATTTGGGCCATTGGGATTTTGTAATCATTGTTCCCACTCTAAATTGTTCATTCTCATAGCAGGGAACCACATACTTGCAGCTAAGCCAGCAATGAATGAAACATCTAGCTGGTAGCAAGAAAAAAGACTCTCATGCTGCCCTATGACAAAAGTAAGAAAAAAAATCAAACATTGTTACATGGATCATCTTTTATTGAAATCCAAGCCTCTGGTCAAACACCAGTGTTGTTTAGGCTCTGAGGCCCCCGTTTATTACTAAATAATAAACTTCTGTCCACTCAAAATAAAAGTAATTATGTGCAGCACAGTTATGTTGGGTAAACTGTTGATACTCATGCAACCAATTGATACAGGCAAAGTAAGGATGGTGATTAAAAAAAGAAAAGCCAGTCACAGAAGTGAAGAAACTGCGTGATTCAACAAATAGAAATTAAATTCATATGTAATTTGAGAAAAGGTAAATCAAGCTATAGTGACAGAAAGCAAATCACTATTTGCCTGATGACAGTTGGTACTGGGGGGTGAGGAGGGGGTGTAGGAAAGGATTACAAGTTGATACAATAAACTTTTTTAGACTGATGTTATGTATTTGTTATCACTGATATATATATATAATCAAACTCACAAAAAAGATGCAAAATTTATTCTATATCATTTCTACCGCAATGAATCAGCAAAAGAAAATTAAAATTTTAAAAAGAACGTTATCAAGCATTGGTCGGAATGCTGCTGGTGTTCCTGCTTCCCTGGCCCCCTCTGGCAGAATCTGATCATGCTAATTCCTTGTGCGTGAGTGGAGCTACTGAGGGCTGGGAAAACCCTCCCCTGAGGAGGTTTTTTGTACTACTTGAAATGCTGTAATGGTTTTTAGGACTGAGGTAGAGGAGGATGAGAAGAACGTTCTGCTTTGCTTTGGTTTCTGGTCCCAGCTGCATTTACGGCTCTTATGCCTAGCTCCCTTCATGTTCCATAACCCCGTCCCACAGTCCATTTTTTTATGTCACAGATCTAGTGAGTGCATTCCGGAGGATTACCCGTTACCAACAATGACTACCCAGTGTGTATACAGTGTAAATGGGCCCGTACAACATGGTCCATTGCCTCTTAATACTCTGTGTCTAGCAATAATAGGTACTTAGCAGGAAACCCTCTGAAGATGATTTGTATCGTATCATTTTTGCTTATTGCACCAGTGTATCTTAGAGCATTTATTTTGTATAGTTATGAGCCCAACTCAGGTAGGCAGTGTTTTCTTTTTCTTTTCTTTTTTATCCAGCTTTTACATGTAAGGAGGAGAGCATCTTAATTTTATTGGTGTGGCTAATGCTGTTAACAGCTGTCCTGACAGCAGAAAGTTGACATCAGATCAAACTATCCTGAATTTGTCTCCTGCATGGTCCATAATCTCCTCTGCAGCCTTATTGAGATGTCTGTATCTCTTGCTTGGCAGTGAGTACCCTGATCAAGCAATCTTCGTCAAGATTTGCGCACAGCTAGTCTTAACTCCTGGTAGTCTTTAATGCATGCAAAAATACCTCCGCAATGTAGAAGTGACAGTGTGCCACACTTCTGGGTAGTCACACAGGCAACCTTTGCCTCTATTCATCTTTTGTCATTCTTTCCCAGTTAGAAAACTGGGCAGAGTATGTTTTCTAACCACTGCTTTGTACTATTGCTCTTTATTATTTCCCTGACCTCCTGGCGCATGGAACTATCCATCACTACAAACGTCAGATGCCCGTGCATTTTTTCCTACCAGGCATAAGAAAAAAAATTATTGTCCCTTTTTCTTCTAATCCTGGCTGACATACCCAATACCTCTTTGAATGTGCAGCACTTCTGTTGGCCCTGTGTATTTTCAGAGGTTCTTAAATTCTTTGTTTTGTTTTGTTTATTTCTCCTTTGGTTTTGGAAGTTACAGGTCTTGTTATCTCTGAAATAGTGTTCATGATTCATTTTTCAAATCTATTAAGAGAAGTCATGTTAAGTTGGGCACCTTATGCATTAAGAAAGGGAATTTCAAGATGGGATATTCATAAAGCACTCTACAATATATTTTCTCTTACTACAATATCAGTTCCTCAAAAGCAGAGAATTGTTTGAAGTGTATAAATAAAAGTAACATTTGACTGAGTAGTTACAAACTTCCAATATAGTATAAATTAAGATGAAGACCCAGACACAATAAAGGGATGATTATAATACAGCTAATAAAGTGCAAATATATGAAAAACTAGTAGAAAAACAAACAAACAAAAAACCGAGTAGAAAAATTAGTGTATCACGAAAGGCAGAAGTTAAAGGTAGCGCATTCCAGGGAGAGCCCTAGTGAGTACTAGAGAGAGATCATTAAACCAGGGGAAATGTGATGTTTCTGAGTGTTGTAATAGGTGTCACTGTAGAGCAATAAATCAGTCTCTTGGTTCTTCTATTACTCCCTGAGTCTGAGTAAAGTACTTTTGGAACTGGAACCAACTTTTTAATGCACAGAAATCTCATTAGAACCATGTTTACTACTCGAAAGTGTTCCATATGAAATGGGACTTTCTTGAGTTCGTCCAGTGGGATTTAACTAAGAAAGAAGTGTTAGGTTCTCATTTAGAAGCATTATAGTATATTGAGGTGTCCCAATGCACATATCCCTAATACAAAAGTACAACCTTATTCACTGTGGCCAAGACATGGAAACATCCATAGTGTCCTTCTATAGGTGATTGGGTAAGGAAGACATGGTACATATATACTATGGAATACTACTGACCCATAAGAAAAGACAAAATACTGCCCTTTATGACAACACAGATGCATCTTGATCATATCACGCTAAGGGAAATAAGTAAGACAGAAAACATCAAGAACCACATGGTTTCACTCCTCTGTGGGCTATAAAACTGAAAGCAACAAATGAACAAACAAGAAAAACAAAAACTCATAGACACAGGCAACAGCATGGTGGTCCCCAGAGGGAAGGTGGTTGGAGGAAGAGTAATGGGTAAAGGGGGTCAAATATATGTGGTGGTGAAAGAAGATTTGACTTTAAGTGGTGAGCCCACAATGCAATACGCAGACGATGTATCATATGATGGCACACTTGAAACCTATATAAATTTATTAACCAAACAATTTAACTAAACTAATAAATAAAAGTAGAACCTTGTAAATTACACATTTATAATAAGAAAGAATTCAAAACAGCCTTAAAATACCAAGTGTATTGGCGTGGAACTAACAGGACATCCAGTCTTAATTATGTATTTTTTAAAATGTCGTCTGACCCAGCGATCCCTGAAAGAAGGCAACCACAGATACACCTTGTAGAACAAATAACCATAAAGAATTGTGAGATGATAGTTCATTTATTAAAAGTTCTTTTCTGTGTTAGAAAATATAAATGACAAAAAATACACCCACATACTAATTCCTGACTTACAATTTATTATTTGTATTGTACAATAATCATGTCCTTGCTTTTAATACCTTGCAAAGTAATGATTTTTTTTTGAATGGTAGTTTTGCCTTTTTAGACCTGGGTGTACAGAATCATTCTATTGGAACACAACTATTGTTGTTTATGAATGTAATTCTATTCTTCTTAATCCTTTTGACAGGCTCATTGCTTCTATTTATGTCTCTTTTGCAATTTTTTACATCCTGGAAATCTTTTTTTCAACATAGCCTAAAGTAATTCAATTTTAAGTATTCCAAGACTTAAACCTTAATGACAAAATATCTGGAACTTTTTGAAAATCATTTTGCCTAGGCATCCACATTCTCCTAACACTTGATGATTATTGGTGTTAAAATATATTATTAATAATAAAAGTACTTAGGAGAGAAAAATAAAGTTAGAATAGTCTGTTTTGTTTCAAAACATTTTTATCCTTCCTACTACTATAATCCTCCAGGCTTTATATATATATATATATATATATATATATATATATATATATATATATATATATATATATATATTTACAGAGACAGAGAGAGAGAGTCAGAGAGAGGGACAGAGAGATGGGAATGGAGAGAGATGAGAAGCATCAATCATCAATTTTTTTTGTTGTGACTCCTTAGTTGTTCATTGATTGCTTTTTCATATGTGCCTGGACCATGGGCCTTCAGCAGACCGAGTAACCCCTTGCTCAAGCCAGCGACCCTGGGTCCAAGCTGGTGAGCTTTGCTCAAACCAGATGAGCCCGCACTCAAGCTGGTGATCTCAGGGTCTTGAACCTGGGTCCTCCGCATCTCAGTCCGACACTCTATTCACTGCGCCACTGCCTGGTCAGGCTATATATATATTTTTTACTCGAGTTCTAGAAGTAGACATTTTTTGTAGGTTCTCAGGTTTATTTTAATGTCTCCCTCCTGCTCCTCTTTTTTGTGTTAGAAACCAAGATCTGATTGTAATCAGCCATTTAAAAGAATACCTTTGGGGTGTTTTTCCTTCCTGAGTAATGTTAGTGCCAGCACCTTAGACTGTGGCCCAACAAGCAATATTTGTTAACTTTTATGTTTTCTTGCCGAAAACTGTTCAAGTCATATTTCCAAGATACTTTACAAACTTGCTACCGAGTACTCCCATAGATATCGCACACGTTGCCTTTTTGACCACCTGGACTAAGACCCTTCACCATGCATTCAAGATCCTGCATCAGTTATTCCTCAAGCACTTAGGGAGTCTTACTTCCTTTCTTTCTAAACAGCTAATTTGCTCTTTTGTCAGGATGACCTCTTGGTAGGCTCTCAGAGTGACACCCCCACTTTTCAAGTTATTTCCTTCCCTTCTAGAATCACAAAAGTTCTCTGAATTATAGACTAACTTGACACCATTAATACCATTACTTTCTATCCTAAGAAGTGTTTTCTGCTTCTGTGCAGGACCACTGTCCGGTGTTGCCCCATGAAACGGATGCTCAAGCACCTCACTCCTCCTGCACCTCACTCTTTTTTAAAGTTATGTCAAAGTAGGAATGCTTGGGATTTGTGGTGTCATCGTTTATCTATTGCCTGAGATTAAAAATCTTAAAGAGTAAAATGAAGCATAACTCAAGGTCCCTAAATTAGGTTAAAGCACAACCAGGAAGAGACTTTATTAGGATCATTCAAGGAAGGTTTAATTACAGTGGGTCTTATGAGAGGGGTGTGAACAGGTGTGAAGGAGCCACAGTAGGACAGGAACCTGGACTAGCAGCAGTGAAGCTGCTACCACTCCTAGGAGGGACCAAAGAGACAAGGGGATGGAGGTCGAACCCCATTAAGGAGGATGCGTTGGCTGGAGGAGCCAACGTGAGACAGTCTCTCAAGAGAGGAATCAAAGGAAGACGTGGTTTATAAGGTGATACAACTGGATTAGAGAAAACCAAGGATGCAAATTACTAAAGAACTTATGTTCTTTCCTTTCTTCTGGTCATTTTAGGGCCCCTGATTGAACTCAATTGGAAGTGAGAAAGCATGGCTATCCTGTTGGTTGAATCTATACAGGTAAGACTCAGAGGCCCAGAACAGGGTGAGGAAAGATAGAGAATGGTTCTATAGTAGACAATATAAAAACATTTGGCACAACCCCCGTGGACGGCCTATTCATATCTGCCTTATACTGAGCAATCAGATACATTAAAAAAATACTGACAACTGTTACTCTTTGTGATAGACATGAGTGTGTCATAAAGGCTGAACTTCATATTGATGCCTTAGAATTGAAAAGAAAATAAAAATGTCACTTTAAGAATGGCTTGCACTTTGCATAGCACTTTATAATTCTAAGTACTTTTACATGCATGGCCTCTCTTAATAGATATTCATAAAATAATAAATAATATCCACTGGTCCCACACTGTGTTTCTGTGTCCTGTTCTGAGCTCCCACAGTTCCACAAAGCAGTCTATTCTATAGAAAAGGGAAAAAGGACACAGTGAGGTTATCTGACTTGCCAAACAGTAGAGCCTGCATATAAACACATAGCCCGCCCTCAAAATCAGAATGATGTACTGTTGCTTTTGACGAGGACAATGAAAAATGGGGAATGAATGTGGATTAATACAGTTTTGTGTAAGAAAAAAAATTAAAAACCTGAGGCTTGAGGAAGATAAGGTGGAATCCTTTGGGCCTTTTGAGAGAAGAATTTAACAATGGGATAATAGTCTATGCTAAGTTCAGAGCTTTTTTCATTATTTCTCATTTGTAAGACAGATTTCTTCCATGATGAATTCATATGTCAAGGTCTTGTTAGAGCTAATGCAAAATAATATCAGCTATAAGTAGCTTACCATAAAAAGCTGTTTTCCAGCTTTCATTTAACAATCAGAAGTATGGAATCGAATTCATTTCACTTCAATATAATTTAGTAGGTGTTGGTTCCAGAGCTCCTCAGGTAATGCCTCCAGATCTGGGAGGAGTGGTCCTCCAATGACTTTCATCATAGGGAGTGTAGACCTCTTCTTGCTTTCCCTGGAAAATAAGAGGTGGCAAGGCTGAATAAACAACTGTCAGAGGGGCGCATCCTCTGGTGTTCTGATGCACTATCCACTGCGTATTTTCTGTTCCACAGAAGCAATGCACAATCATTTTTATTGGGGTCATGTTGATCCAACGTTCCTTCCCTTCAGCATGAACATGGCACAAGTTTGGTGTCTGTGTTCTTTATGTATCAATGTTCTCTGTTGTCTCCAGCCCAGTGTCCTCAAGGTTCAATTTCTCAAGATGCCTGTATACCTGAGGGTCTCACAACCTCACTGTATTTTTTTAAATTCATCCAATTCAACATATCCCATTTTAATTTTTTTAATTGAATTTTATTGGGGTGACACTGGTTGGCACAGTGACACAGGTTTCAGGTGCCCAAGTCTACCACACCTCTCTGTACACCGTATTGTGTGCTCCTCCCCTGTCCCAAGTCAAGTCTTCATCCATCACCATTTATCACTCTTACACCTTCCTACACTTGCCAACCCATCTCAATTTCTTTCTCTGAGTTATCATGTACTACAAAAGTTGATACGGCCTCCCCTGGTATTGACAATGAATTTTTTTTTTTCTGTATTTTTCTGAAGCCGGAAATGGGGAGATACAGTCAGACAGACTTCCCGCATGCGCCTGACCGGGATCCACCCAGCATGCCCACCAGGGGGCGATGTTCTGCCCATCAGGGGGCGATGCTCTGCCCCTCCAGGGCGTCACTCTGTCGTGACCAGAGCCACTCTAGTGCCTGGGGCAGAGGCTGAGGAGCCATCCCCAGCGCCCGGGCCATCTTTGCTCCAGTGGAGCCTCGGCTGCGGGAGGGGAAGAGAGAGACAGAGAGGAAGGAGAGGGGGAAGGGTGGAGAAGCAGATGGGCGCTTTTCCTGTGTGCCCTGGCCGGGAATCGAACCCGGGACTTCTGCACGCCAGGCCGACGCTCTACCACTGAGCCAACCGGCCAGGGCCGACAATGAATATTTATTCTTTAGGATAAAGATGCAAATTTTTAATATAAACCAGCAGACTTTACCCTTCCCTGTAATGTCCATTCATACCACTGTCTGCTTAGCTTGCTACGCTTTGCCTGAACTGGTCCCCTACCCCCCCAGTAGTCCAAGGAAGTCACACTCCTGTTCATCACAAGATTTTTACACGCCTCTTCCTCCACTCCAACTGCTTCTAGTATCTCTCATTACTTGGCTGATTTCCCCTTTCTCTTCAGATCCTACATTATTATGAATTTCTACAGAGGACTTCCATGAGCTCCCAGTTTTACCAGTGAAATATTTCTTTAAAACCCCACCATCTGTATTCGGCAATTCAGCATCTCAACATACAGTGGTACCTTGACACATGAGTTTAACTCGTTTCATGGCCGAACTCGTCACTCAATTTGTTCGTGTGTCAAATCTAGTGGAGGGTGGCGGAAGCTCGTGATTCAAATATCCGCTCGTGACTTAAAGGAAAATTCCCACGAGTGACTGCTCATCTCTCAAATTGCTCAGGATTTAAAGTACTTGTGTGTCAAGGTACCACTGTATTCATGAAGCTGTGGCAATTTATTTCATCACCTGTTGCTCTCATGGACCATAACTTTCAGGAAACCAGGGATGCTCTTCCTTTGGTTCGGCACTTTGTAGGCGGTGCCAAGCACAGGGATGTCAATAGGGGGCGCTCGGTAAATAAAGACTGAATGACTGCATTAATTTGGCTCACGACTAGGTTTCCCTGTTATCTGTTAGGAATTGTATTAGGATTCCCAAAATGTCCGGAGTATTTTCACTTGTTTAATGAATCTCCGTCCCACGTCCTTTCCTGTCTCTCTTTTGCTCAGATCGTATCCGCTCTTTGCCTTGGTTGGTGTGTACGTGAGTGATTTCTTAGACGACGCTCATCTCCTCCTTCCTTCTTTTCTGCTGTTGTAACCTGCATTTCCCACTGGGTGCGTCTTTCTGATTTTGCAATTTAGCTTATTCATCTTTCAAATCCCTCAGTCTTCCTGTTATTTCTCAACACCCAACTTTCCTTTAGAACAGGCGTGGGTCCTCCTCTCCCCCATCTTCCCTCCCCTCTGTTCCTTCTTGCCTTCCTTCCTTTCTTTTTTTCTTTTATCTAAAATTCTGAGACTTCGCCCACGCTGTCACCCTCCCATTGCCCTACCCCACATGTTCACTGAAGTTCTCGACTCATTCACCCTCAGCTCTCAGAAGCATCAGAGCCTGCGCAAGTTCATGCCCATGGTGTCTGGGTGGCCTTTCCTCCCCAAGCCACACTTCTCCTTCCAACAAGTGCAAGTACAAGTGCCCTATGATCTTCTCTGTGTTAAAAGACAGAGGATTCCTCCAGGGTCTGTCATTTATTACTTTTCTAAAACAGACTGTTCCAGCTTGCCTGGCTTCTGTGATAGCACCTTTATTTTGTGGCCAGACTGTCTGTTTCTCTTCCTTTGGGTTGGACTCTTTCTTTATTTTAGAGTCTGCTTTTACCTTCCGCCCCCAAAACTTGATTAACCAAGTTCCTCCTTGAATACTCAGTCCCTGATGTCTAAACCCTGGCCCATCCCAGCCCTGGATTAGAGCCCTGGGTCTCCTGCCTGCCTCAGATAAGCCTTCGCATCCACACGGTGACAGCCTGTCTTCTCCAGTAATGTGAGTGCGACATCAACAAATCCACGCAAATAAGAAGAACGAACGTTAGGAGGAATTGGTGGAAATAAAAAAACAAAATAGAGATTCTGCCTCAAGCTGATACGCTTCTCAATTTTCGGAATATTATAATTAGGTTTTTAAAGATCTCTCCCTGGAACTGGAGACAGTCTGAAAAATATAGAAAGTCATCCCCTTAAGTGAGGCTATGTCTGTAAAACTTCTGCAGGATTTATACTAATTCCTGCTGTAAAATACCTCCTGTGTAAGTGGCACAGGTTTGAATAACTGGCCCCACACCTTGTTTGGCTGCCTGAGGAGAGAGAATAATGTCATAGGATATGTCTGCAACTGGGCACACATACATATCAAGAGTTTCCTGAAAGTAAAAGTACAGTCTTGTCAGAGTGTCTGACAACCAGAAATTCAGGAGCAATGAGGGGAAAGAGCAGGGAGGAGGATAGAACTCAGAGTCGATAAGTAGCCATGGTTGTTGCTCCATTTCCGGGGTGTGCGGTGAAGAGTTAGCTCCCCAGGTCTGGGCTGCCCAAACTGCACACCCCAAGGCCTTCTGCCTTGGCCCTTTGCTGGCTCCTGGGAGGTAACCTCTGAGCCATTGGAATAGCCTGCCTGATAAGAATATCTATATGTTCCTGTGACCTTGGGCCACCCTGGATAGATTATGCTAACAATGTGATTTATGGTAAATGCCCAATTTTGTATGTTTGCATGGGGCCTTGAGCCACTCACTCAACAGTAGTTTGACCTCTGAGGAGGTAAGGTCAGCTACACAGGCTCTGCTTGCCTAGGTGGCTAACACCCCCGGAAAATTCCTGAGCACCAAGGCCTTGGTGCACTTCTCTGGCTGGCAACACTGTGTACGTGTTGTTTCACATCTGGGGAAAATTAAGTCCTGACTCTGTGACTCCCTGGGGGGAAGGTGACAGGAAGCCCATGCTTGGTTTGCTTGGACTTTGCCTTAGTCACCTGTTTCCTTTGATGATTTTAATCTATGTCCAGTTGCTACAATGCACTGTAAACATGAGTATTACAGCTCTTCTGGGTCCTTTAAATCCTTCTACTGAGTCTTCCAGAGTGGGGTCTTGCTGACCTCCATCATACACGCCCAACAGGATTTAACTTAGGACTTCCATAACATCTTGACTTAAAGAGTAGAACCCATTCTCTGTGCATAGCAAGCTTCCCTTCTCAGGGACTGATCTCATAATGCATTGCTTGTTGTCATGATCTGCTTTTCATTTCAAGATAAATATAATGCCCATTGAAGGGAAGGCAGAAAACAATAAGAAAGAGAATTAGTACTTGACTGAATGCTTCCACAAACATTGTGCAATAACATGAGAGACAAGATAAATAAAAAACAGATGAAAAAGACCTACAAGTTTCCATTATTCATAAAAAGCAAAGCAACAATACAACCCTTTTACATCATTTCTTCCTCTGAACGCAGTTCATTGTAGACTCTTTGCATAAATTGATTTCATTCACTCCCCCTCTGGTGACCTTCCGTAAATGTCCCTTTATTGCTTTATGAGGTTGAGTTGGCAAGACGTTAGTTACAGCGACAAAACAAAGATGATAAATTTCTGCTGTCCTGTGGAATTCCTTCAGTGCGGAAGTTCTAGTGCTGTTTAGAATCTTAATGTTTCACTCAGGCAGCCCCATTCCATCCATCAGATAGTACACTACCATCTGCACAAGTGCCAAGTACAAAGATTTATGTGTTACTATTTAAGGAATGGAGGTTTGGCGACTTTGCACTGTTCATTTGGCCAAAACAATAATATGCTAATTAACCTACTTGACCTAAATTACACAGCACTTGAGGGTGTGTAGCCAACCTGGTTGCTCAAATAGGGGAGTGCTCTTGATCCTGTGGCTTTTCAGGGAGGGAGCTTTACATCATAAAACAAATGGTTGTTGGATGGCTCTCCTGCGTCATCCGAAGGGGGATTAATTATCTTCCGTTTACTAAAGGAAATTTATGTTTCATTTGGTTTGTTATGATTATACCGATATTTCACAACTAATGTGCACCAGCAGAGGTAAAAAAAAAAATGTACTTTTTCCCCCCCAGCACAATCTGCATTTTTCAGTTGGCTGAAACACTGATAAGAAAGTATAGTCATTTATATTTATTTCTACTTGAGCTTACAACATGAAGTTCAAGATCCATTCATGGTATTCAGAGTACATGAACGCCCAGAAGCTATATGCATAGTTTTATCTGCATGCAATTTAAAGTATTTGGGGGAGATGGTTATCTTAATAGTCTCAAAATGGATTCTTGGTTCCCAAATAAAATTTAAAAAGTCATTAGTTATTCAAGAATCATGATCCTTTTTAAAATAACTTTTTTTGTGGACCCATATCTCTGGTGTCATTATTTATTATATAGTACCTAAAATTTATTATAATATCTCTCACCCGTCCTTCACTCAATTTGCATCTCAGCAGTATTCAAATAAAAGAAACTCTTCAATAATCGGAAACAAATGAAAACAGTAGAGGTATTAAAGAAACTTAGTGCGAGGAAACTCTTATTTCTAGCACTTGTCAAAACCATGCTAAAAGTGCTCAGGTTCCAAAAATTTCTTGAAATCTTGATAACAAAGGAGCAGGAAAAGATCTTAGGGGGAAAAAATTTTGTTCAGCTGGGAGAAGAAAAACTAAGAGAAGGGAAAGAAAGAAAAATGGCCGATGGAAGAGAATGCATAAAAATTTGCAAGGGATATTAGAAACGGTGTAAACACTACATGTTCCTAAGATACAAAAGTAACCCCAAAAAGACTAGGGGAATGGTCTTGTAAGTCAGTGTTTCTCAATCATTATGGAATATAGACATTACCTGGGACACTTGTTAAAAGCAGATTCTGACTCAGTAGTTCTGGAAGGCACCTCAGGAGAAATGCCTTCCATCTTGCATTTCTAATGAGCACCCAGGGGATTCCAATGATGTCTGCAGACTGTACTTCAATCAGTAAGGTTGTAAACCAAAGCATGACCAATGGATAGACCAGGGGTCCCCAAACTACAGCCCGGGGGCCGCATGCAGCCTCCTGAGGCCATTTATCCGGTCCCTGCCACACTTCCGGAAGGGGCACCTCTTTCATTGGTGGTCAGTGAGAGGAGCATAGTTCCCATTGAAATACTGGTCAGTTTGTTGATTTAAATTTACTTGTTCTTTATTTGAAATATTGTATTTGTTCCCGTTTTGTTTTTTTTTACTTTAAAATAAGATATGTGCAGTGTGCCTAGGGATTTGTTCATAGTATTTTTTATACTCCGGCCCTCCAACGGTCTGAGGGACAGTGAACTGGCCCCCTGTGTAAAAAGTTTGGGGGGCCCTGGGGTAGACACTCCTGCCAGAATTCTGTACTCTCTTTAAGTTTTTCTGTGTGAACCTAGTGTCATATTAACACTCTTATTTTGTAATACTGGTCAGTGGGTTCAATCCCCTTTTATAGGAGAGTGTTCCCATTTTAATGAAATTCAAATTTATAGCCCATCTCCTTTACTCCATAGCCTAAAAGATCTACTACCTGTACACTCTCCCAAGCCCTGCTAGGACATGTTGGCTAGGTCTTAAATCTATTTGCACTATAGTCCCTGTTTTTTCTTTGAAGACCCAGCCATTCTCTGGTTAGATGATGATTTGATAGAAAGAGACTTTGCTTGGGGTGGCATTCGGGTGGGGCACACACAATATGGTAGGCAGGTGGTGTTTTAGTGAGTTGTACAATTGAAACCATATGGCTTTGAGCACCAGTGTCATCCCAATAAATTTAATTAATAAGGAAATAAATACATAAATAATGAACCGCTGGCTACGGACAAGTTTCAATCCTATGCCTGGTGTTGCTGACCATAACGCATTTATTGTAAACTGTGTATGTACACCTAGAGTTAGAATTTACTTCCATATTTTGCAAGGACAATTTATGTTAATTAATACGAGTGATGAACAGAAGGCATAAATTTCCTTAGCCACTCAGATTGTTTGACAATCGTAAATCAAATAAATAGAAATTGTCAAAGAGTTGCCTTTCATTTCTATATAGTGCATTATGAAATAGTGACAAAAGAATTTTTTTTCTTTTTTTTCCTTAGCTATAAGAAAACATAAACCCAGCTATAAGAGAACATAAACCCATAAAAGAAACTTTTACCGGGGGTCCACTTTTTAGAACTCATTGCTAAGTAAAGTCAAGTATACTTAGAAGGAGTGGGGAAAAGTAGGAAAAGGAAATAGCTTATTTCTATTGGCATATCCTTTGGCCTTACTAATTTCTGAAGCCCTATTAGTAGTGAGATATTGCAATTTTTTTTCTTTCATTCACATACACCTGCACACAAACATATATGAGAACACACATAGCGACTGATCTATTATACAAGCCATTCACATACACCCCCAAAGGCCTAAAGTCTTGTTTGAGTTTTGCAGGTGTTTTTCTTGGGACATAAAGCTTTATTTCCATGAGATAAGAACCTCCTCACTCTACAAGGTTACTTTTAAAACAGAGTTAACATTTGGGTACATAACATTTCTTGCTTTTTTTTCTCTCCAACATCAAGCCTTCAAGTTTCAAGGGAAATAACTACTTTACGTAATTCCAATGTCATTTCCCGGCACACTGTAATCCTTCTATATTACGGAGCACAAATCATGTTCCACCCTGTCTAATAAGAAAGGGGTACCCATCCATAATAGTTACAAAGTCTATTGATATCTTGACATTTTTATCTTCATTGTGTATAAATATACCCTCCACTAACTGAGCAAGGCCACCTCTGGTCACAAAGGTTAATTTGTTTTTCTTGGAATAGAGTTAATGCAACCTATGAACCCACAATTCATATCTGTCAGAGACAGAAATTGAGAGAGACTGGCCGCTGACGAACTCTAATGAGAGCGGCCAGGGCAGCCATCAAGGTCACCGTCCACAGCTCGTTTCTAGGGGCCGGGAGGTAATTGTAATACTGATAATGTAGTCGTGAGAAGAAATATTTTCCTGACCTCCTTCCTTCTTGGCAGTTGACACATCGAGAATTCCCAGAGGGACTCTCAAGCTGTAAGAAGAACCCTGAGAAACAATTTCTCAAAATCCTTAGAGAATTCAGGACCTCTGAAATATGTTAAACCATACATTTATTGTACTAACAATGAATGTTGAGTAGTATATTCTGTATGTCTGAAAAACCGTAACTATATCATTTGATGAGTGCCTGTGTATGCATTTACTGATGGTGTGATTTTTAAATTATTTGCTCAACTTGTATCTTACTTTTTTTTTTTTTTTTTTTTGCTAAAAATCAAAGTCATCCTTATAGGTAAGAATTCTCTTTTTTATTTATTTACTTTTTCTTAAGAAGTGGGGAGACAGAGAGACAGACTCCCACATGTGCCCCGACCTGGATCTACCTGTCAAGCCCCCTATAGGGCAATGCTCTGCCCATATGGGGTTATTGTTCTGTTGCTCAGCAAACAAGCTATTTTAGCACCTGAAGCGAGGCCATGGAGCCATTCTTAGCACTTGGGGCCAACTTGCTCCAACCAAGCCATGGCTGCAGAAAGAAAAGAGAGAGTAAGAGAAATAGAAGGGAGAGGGGGAGGGGTGGAGAAGCAGATGGTCACTTCTCCTTGCCCTGATCAGGAATCAAATCCGGAACATTTACATGCCAGTCTGACACTGTACCACTGAGCAAACTGGCCAGGGTCAGATAAGAATTTTCTAACATCAGAAGAGGATGCCATAGATCCAAGGAAGCTGTCATTACCTTACCCTTTTTAAACTAAGAAATAGCAGTGTCATTGGAATGGATGCATCATTTGCTAGGGAAGCCTTTAGGGAGTAAATAATTTGCACATGCAACTTTTAAAACCTTGGTGAAGAATATGACCGTGTTACCCTTATAGTCACATGTCTTTGTTTGACTCATACTAAATATCTAATGTTATTGGCCTCTCTTGAAAAAGCTACTTCAATTCCATGGACATTAGCTTTGGTAATGATAAAGGGCAACCTCAGAGGCATGCCTTCCTAATTCCAATAATGGCTTGTTCTTTTCATCACTGAACTTTGTGTTCTTGAATTGTTAATGTGGTTTCCCAGGCTTATTATTATTATTATTATTATTATTATTATTATTTTGATATGTGAAATGATGAAAGCCAGGGGAGAGAATGACCTATGTGGCCATAAGCGTACACTGTAAAATCTATAATTTGCTTCTAAATGATATTTGGGTCTGCAGGTCCAAAGCAACATCCTGCAGGCAAGGGAAGTTGACCGTGGCCTTCCCGCATCGTTGATGTGACGGGCATCTGCTTATCAGGAGCGAGACACTCTGCAAGTACAGCCTCAGGTCAGTCGTCAGAGCATAGCAACGTCCCAGGCGTGCACTTGACCGCATGTGGCGCAGGTCAGAATCCTTATCTTTACTATCTTATTGTTTCCCATCAATGAACAATTCATCACCTGACTCTAAGTGTTTGCCGCTTGTCAAGTGGCTTTCTGCTGCTGATCTCAAACTGTACAAATCACGACCAATTCTTTTGGACAGAACTCAGAGCAGAAAACTTGTGTGATCAACATGATTTGTAAAACTAAGAATTTGAGTAGCCATCAGGGTCATTTCTAATGGTCGATTTTAGGGCAATGGTAAATGGGAGAACCCATATCTCTTTCGAACTGTAAAACCATGATTTATTTATTTTTTTCACTTTCCTTCAAGAATTATGAACTTTGCAACTCTCTAAGACCAAGGATAAGCCAGTAAAAGGTTCATGGATACCAAATGATGTTTGAATGACCTGAATTTCTAATTATTGCCCAAAATACTTTCCTGAAAGGGAACTGTCTGCAAATGTCTGGTATATATCTATGTGTATTAGTAGAGAAAGAACTATTTTCATATTTACCCTTCTATGGGAAAATTTAAATATAGGATTTGAGATACTGGATTGCTTGGATAAAAAAAAAGGGAAAATAAATATTGGAAAATAAATATATATGTATATATGCGTGTATATTTATGCATATATATGTATATATATGTATGCATATATATACATGATATATACATGTACGTATGTATGTATGTATTCTGTCTTCTCAATAAGATTTAACTCCTATAAAGTGAAGCCAGTGATGTCTTAATGAATCTACAAGTTGGCCAGGTACTGAGTAAACCTACACTGATGGTGTGGGAGACAGTTGATGGCCCACCCAGACCGCCTCTGAGTGGGTTGAAGCACCCATCCTCATGGCTCTCAGCCGCACCCAGCTCTGGAGGACTGTCTTGTGCTTTTAGTGGCTGATTACCCAAGGGGCTCTGCGCTCCCACTGCGGGGATGTACCAGTGCAACCTCCTTGCTTTGCACAGCACAACTGTGGTCCAACTCATGCTCCAGAGCTCCCTGTGGGATCAGGCTGATCATGACTTCTCCCCAAACCAGATCTTTTTCTTACCTTCTTCCCTCTGACTCTGCTGCTTTTCTCATTCACTTATGGAGCTCTTCTGAGAATGCCTTGAAGTCATTATGAAGTCTGTGTTCTCTAGTGCAAATGAGAATGATTCTTGAAAGCAGATTTAGAGGATGCAGGCAGGGGCCTGAGGACACAAGGCGTCTAGTGATGGCAGCCTGGGGTTAGGGTTGATGAGGGTTAAAATCAGTATGGAGGCTCTTTTAGCCTTTCTGAGGTTAATGTTAATGTTGCATTTTATGATGTCTGTGTAAGTCTTTCCTTTTTCTTTCTTTTTTTTTATTTTTTTACTGTGCAATAATAATAATAATTACATTATAAGTGGAATGCCCTTATGATTATTGTTCCCAGTGGTAGCCATAAAAACAACTTCCATACTTTTCTGTTGGTTTGATAGAACTCAGCATGGTAACATGCCTGTCATTTTCCTGAGTACATATCTCTGCCTTTTCCCAGAAGACGTTGCCTGGGCAGCCTTTAAGAGACTGGATCCGGCATACTGTGTATCTGAAGGAGGCCACTTTGAAAGCTACATTAACTCCTCATGTCTTTAGGGTACCATTTAGTATAATTTAAGGCTAGTCTGAGCCAGGTCCAAACTGGTGAGCTACTTGAAATGATACAGCAGAGCTCTGGATGAGTGAACGCACCTTCCAAACATGACAGCGGAAAGAGCGAGCAGCGACAGGCAGGAAGAGCCTGGCCTGCTGCAGGCAGGTGGCAGGTCCCGGGGCGGGACAGCTCCGGTTGGTTCTCTTCAGCACCGAGCAATTGG
Organism: Saccopteryx bilineata; assembly: GCF_036850765.1. Taxonomy (NCBI): domain Eukaryota; kingdom Metazoa; phylum Chordata; class Mammalia; order Chiroptera; family Emballonuridae; genus Saccopteryx; species Saccopteryx bilineata. The sequence continues at coordinate 344,929,129 of NC_089491.1, forward strand.
GACCAGCCTCATTGCCTGTGTGCTCCCTCCTGGACCCTAGAGCTGTATTTTACAGAGGGATAACTGAGGAGCCCGAAGGGATTTTTTCCCATTTCTTTAGACAGAGTTGAGACCTTGGAACGGTCTAGATCTGAGACCTGAAAAGGAACATTAATTATTTCTAAGTCATTAAACAAAATCCAGCGTGTTCTGTACCTGGATTTATAGCATCTGTAGTGGCTTTCTAGGACAGACCTAAGAAAGGACCACAAACTGGGTGGATCGAACGACAGAAATTCATTGTACACAATTGTGGAGGCCACGTCCGAGAGCAGGGTGTCGGCAGGTTAATCTCCCCTGAGAGCTGTGAGGAATGATTAACCCACAACTCTCGCCTCGCCTCTGTTCTGATGCAGGCAATCTTTGGTGTTCCTTGGCTTGGTGAAGCATCTCCGTACCTTTTGTCTTCATGGTCACATGGAACTCTTCCTTGTGCACATACATCTATCTCTGAATGTCTCCTTTTTAGGATATCAGTCATAGGGTATTAGAGCTTGCCCTAACTATTTCATTTTAGCTCGATTACCTCTGTACAGACCCTGTTTTCAAACGAGGACACATCTTGAGGTACTGGGGTTTAGGATGTCAACATATAAATTTGGGGAAGAGACACAATGAAACCTGTAACAGTTATTATAAAATGCTTTTGTGTTGGTGGATATTTTAATTTGAAGTCACAAGACTTCACAGAAATGCAGCATGGAAGGATATATCTGACACGAATAAAATAGACGTTCACTGAAAATCAATACGTTAATAAGAGAAATTAAAGCCCTGGCCAGTTGGCTCAGTGGTAGAGTGTCGGCCTGGAGTGCAGAAGTCCCGGGTTTGATTCCCGGCCAGGGCACACAGGAGAAGAGCCCATCTACTTCTCCACCCCTCCCCCTCTCCTTCCTCTCTGTCTCTCTCTTCCCCTCTGGCAGCGAGGCTCCATTGGAGCAAAGATGGCCCGGGCGTTGGGGATGGCTCCTTGGCCTCTGCCCCAGGCGCTAGAGTGGCTCTGGTCGCGACAGAGCGACGCCCCAGAGGGGCAGAGCATCGCCCCCTGGTGGATGTGCCAGGTGGATCCCGGTCGGGCGCATGCGGGAGTCTGTCTGACTGTCTCTCCCCATTTCCAGCTTCAGAAAAATACAAAAAAAAAAAAAAAAAAAAAGAGAGAGAGAGAGAAATTAAAGAAGTTCTCAATAAGTAGATATCCCATGCTCATAGGTCAGATGACTTAAGGTTGCTAAAATGTCATTTCCTCCCACGTAGTGTATAGACTTAAAGCAATTACACTTTTCAAGAAATTAAATTCCTAATATCATCTTTTGTAGACATTGATGAGTAAATTCTAATATCCATATGGAAATTCCAAGGACATAGACTGGTCAAATCAACTTGAAATAAATATAATCAATTTGAAGAATTTGCATCAGAAGTTATACAATGAATGAATTCACTAAAATATCAGGATCTGAGTTGCTGCACCCAAATCAAGCACTTTCATATTCACAATTAAGAGTCAGAAGCTATTGTGGGAGATGTTCTCCATTTACCATAACCACAAAAAGTAAAAATGGGTATTTGCTGGTAGTATATTTAATAAGAAACGTACAAAATGAAGCCAAGCAAAAGCAGAATAATAAAAATGAAATAAAAAACACTAGCAAAAGATGCACACTAGTTATAAAAATCAAAGGAATTAACAATTTTACCCCTAGGTTTACTCCTAACAGAAATAGTTTGAAAATAGCTATTACAAATAGCACCATTTGTAATAGCTCCTAAATATAAACCACCCAAATGTCTAACAGCACCGTCATAGTCTAAATTAATGGTATTCACCTAAGACTTAGACAGCATTGAAGTTGAATGAAATGTAGTTAACCAAAATAAGCATTCATCTCAGTAGTTGAGAAACCAAAAAACAGGAAGAAAAGAAAGTAGAATGCATGATTTCTTTTACAGGAATTACAAAAAACTTAGACAAAATTAAAACAAACCAGTTTTTAGGGATGCACGTTTAGCTGATAAACTATAACCAAATTAAGAAAATCAATAGCACTCAAGTGAGGTGTTAGTGATTATGAGAAGGCATGAGGGTGGTGACCAATGTTCTATTTCTTTATTTGGATGATGACAACTTGGATAAAATAATTGTTATTAAATCAGTGGACCATGTTTGTGTTTTGTATGTCTTTTAATATGTGTATTATATTTCAAAATAAAAAATAATTTTCAATAAAAATCTTAACATATTCTTTTTATATAACAGGGGATCCTCTGCACACTCCCTGAATTGTGACAACTTGCTTTGAAGATGAATGGATTGGACAAAAGACAATGGTAACTAAATTTCTATAGAAATATATATTTTATTAAGATAATTCTATTCAAGACAAATGCAATCTCTCTTCATGATAATGATCTTTTATTACATCACTTAATCTTTCTTCTCTATAGCAGAGACTTCTATTTCTTCATAAAAATAAGTGGAGTGTTAGTAGAATGTATGCTATTAAAAATAATTGAAGTGAACAGCATTTATGTATTTGTTTTTGATTGAATATTTTGGGGGACACTGGTTAACATAATTATACAGGTTTCAGGTGCCCAATTCTTAAACACACCTGAAATGAAGAACTTTTAAAACAGCACTGATTTTTATTTTAACTTACCTGAGGAATAAAACGTGTACATAGTAAACATATTTCATTTTAAGTATTTGTTTTCAGGTGTCAAGGAATTAAGCTGACCTTTCTCCTCACATTGTTATTATTGGTCCATTCAAGAAAGTTGATTTATGTTGCTTTATGTCATTTTATTTTACTTTATCTTATTTTTTGTATTACTCTCTACTCTCAGCTCTTAATTCAGTTACTATCCTGTTATTTCTTTTTGCATCCAACGTGTGATATCTTATTAGTATTCTTATTATTCATAAAATTTTAAAGTAGATTTTGGTAACTTCCTAACATTTCTTTCTAGCACAATATGTAAGTGTGTGGGTGTATATATCCATGTATATTTGGATGCCATGGAAAAGTGTTCTAATATTTTCTTTTTTCTCCTTTTATTTCTTATATTTTGTGTATCCTGGGCTATGATTTTCTCATAATGATTTTCTAGTCCAACATAGGAATTTTGGCCCTGTGATAGTGAGCACAGTTCATTGGATAGAATTCCTACCTCATCTCACAGATCTGGATTCTAATTCTGGATAATACCAATAAATTGCTACAGGAATTGGAGCAAAGCAGTTTCTCATTTAGGACCAGTTTCCTCATTCATCTTATAAACCAGTTGTCTGAAAAATCTATACCACAATGCTTTATAGTTGTTAGAACTTCAGAAAGAATTGCCAGGCCCTGGCTGGTTGGCTCACTGGTAGAGCGTTGGCCCAGCCTGTGGAAGTCCCAGGTTCTATTCCTGGCCAGGGCACACAGGAGAAGCACCCATCTGCTTCTCCACCCTTCCCCCTCTCCTTTCTGTCTATCTCTCTATCTCTCTGCCCCTCCAGTAGCCAAGGCTCCACTGAAGCAAAGTTGTCCCGGGTGCTGAGTATAGCTCCGTGGACTCCACCTCAGGTGCTAGAATGGCTCCGATTGCAGCAGAGCATCACCCTGTGGTGGGCATGCTGGGTGGATCCCAGCCGGGCACATTCAGGAGTCTGTCTACCTCCCCACCCCTTCTCACTTCAGGAAAACACACACACACAAAGAATTTCCATTTTATAAAGTTTCTCTTAGTGAAATATTTTTTTCCCAAAAAATATATACCAGAGATCAAATCTACCTCTTCAGTTCCAACTTCTAGTCATCTGTATTCATCATTCAGCAGCTGATCCAACATTCATGATTCTGAGTTCTCCAGGCTTCTAACACATGACCTGCCCAAACTAAATTCAATTTCTTCACCTGTAAGGTAGCTTCTCCTTCTGTATTCCTGTTTGATTAATAATACGACCATTCTGCCTCTTAAGTTGGAAATGTGGAAGTCTTTGGCTTTCCCTCTCTTTTACCATCTGTTGAAAATTTCAACTGGTTGTGAAACTCTGTCCATTTTAAATAAAATACATCCCTCCAGCTCTCTTCCTGCCGCTGCCTTCACCTCCTCCCACCGAACATTTTCACTCCATTATTGTAGCAACTATCTGATTGTTCCTTACACTCTCACTCAGTCCTCCCCAAGAGTATTTTCTAAGCTGTCATCTTTCTGAAGATGGAGTGTAATCATGTCACTCATAAGCCTAAATTTTTCACTGATAAATCAGTAAGAATTAATACCCAAAGCAGGGGTAGTCAACCTTTTTATACCTACCGCCCACTTTTGTATCTCTGTTAGTAGTAAAATTTTCTAACTGCCCACCGGTTCCACAGTAATGGTGATTTATAAAGTAGGGAAGTAACTTTACTTTATAAAATTTAGAAAGCAGATTTACAGCAAGTTAAAGCATATATAATAATTACTTACCAAGTACTTTATGTCGGGTTTTTGCAAAGTGTAGCAGAATATATCTTTATAAAACAACTTACTATAGTTAAATCTATCTTTTTATTTGTACTTTGGTTGCTCCCTTACCGCCCACCATGAAAGCTAGAACACCCACTAGTGGGCAGTAGGGAGCAGGTTGACTACCACTGCTCTACAGTTTGGTGAATACGTGTTTTCCCAATTCACCTTTCCAGTTTTCAGTCCTAGTTTCCCAACAGGCACCATGTATCTTTCCCATTGCAGTTGTTTTTCTATACTCTGAACACAGTGGATGGACTCTTGCCATCTTGTGCCTTGTTTAATCTTCTGGGAATGTCTTTTTTGAAGCAATATGTGGAATTATTCTCAGCCAATAAAAAGCAAATTAGAATGTCATCAGAAAGAAATCATTTTTTAGTTTGTTGCTTAATTAAAGGCAAAATAATATAGTATAGTTTGAACCAAAAATATCAACTTTATTTAAAATTTACTTTCCAAATCAATTTTTTTTGAAACTGAAAATTGGTATAAAGAGTTTGCATGGTAGATTCAAACTAAGATTGATCCTCCTGTAAATCTTCTCTTAGCTAGAAAAAAAAATTACGAGCTCCCATGAGGTCTTAGTTGCCGGAAGATTTTTGTCATTACTTTAGTAAAAACAGAGATGGCGTAATATTTCCAAACTTATTATTTCAATCTAGACTTCAATTAACCAACTTTAATGAATTATTTTTTTCTTCATTATGCTGACTCCTTGAAGCTGTCTTTCCAGAAACTCAAATTAAAGAGAAACAAATGAAAATATTTACATTCATTTTATTCAAGGGGCTTGATTTTTTGTTTGAAAATTGGTGAAAGTTTTACAAGATAGTGAATAAGATACTTCAGTTCGAACACACATGTTGAGCTTCTTCAACGTGAACTCTGTGCTAATTGTTGTAGATGATCTTTGGATGTTTAACTGTGTACAATTTTGAAAATGAGAGAATGCCATCTGGAGAAATGTTTATCCAAATCTATAAAGAGAGCTTTGGGACTCTGAGATCAAATCAGAAATTATTTCTTGACTCCCACCTCTGAATATCCTATTTGAGTGAAATTTCTTATCATGTCTATAGCAGAATCCCTTGATAACTCTTGAATTTCCATCATCAAATTTTCATTCAGAGAGGTACGGAAGAATCAGGATTAGATGCCACATTACAGTTCATTGGTTTCTAATATGCTTCTCTGAACCAAACTAAATAAGAGTGCCATGTTACTTTTTGAACCCCACATGAAAATAAACCCAACAGGAAAACTTTACAGTATCTCCTGGAATGACTGACCATAGCGGATACTTCCACAGCATGAGTTTTTCAAAAGCTTTTCCTAAGAGCTATTTTCATAGGGAGAGCAGGACAGGAAATGAGGAAATTGGAAAAGACATGCAGAGAGAGAGAGAGAGATGTTAGAGGTAAGAAGGCATAGAGACTGTTGATAATAAAATTTTATCAACATATATTTCCAGAATATTTTTTGGAAGGTCACTTCTATTCCTAAATCTAGGGTCTGCTTTCTTTTTCTCTAACCAGATTTTTCTTATCAACACATTGACTAAAGTTGGTTCAGATTCTACAAAGTTTATTGAAAATCTGGTAGTGCTTTTGAGGTGGCAAGGACTTCTCTGTTTAAAGTAGAACTGAGACTTGTCTTGTGTGGTTAGTAATAATAATATGATATATAACTGCCTTACTCTATAAATACTCATTCTACCCAGCTATCTATAACTGGATTTTAAATGCAACTGGAGACCATCCGGGGTAAAAAGCTGTACAAATCTTAGAGAATGCTACAAAGGTGACAACATTCAGTCAGAAAATGTATATAGGGAGAAAAAAAATACAACACAATATATGGAAAATCAGGCTGGCATTTAGAATGCTTTATTGACAAGAACCCATTTCTAAATTATATATTTAATAAAGTAGACAACTGTGGAAACAGCACTAGATTTAGAAGAGAGAATTCAACTGTGAAATTACAAAACAATTTTACATAATTTAGTGCTCATTTCCCCCCACAAAATACCTCGCAAATAAGTAGAACATGTATAACCATTCCTACTTCATAAAAGGGAATGAAAATTTTAGAGCAATTCATTAAAAATACTTGCCAATGTTGCTCTAGTGAGTAGAAGAAAAAGCCACAGACAGAACACTGATGGTCAGAATCAAATTAGACTTGAAATTTAGGTACTCTGATTCTAAATCTGATTCTCCTTTGCAATTACAAGAAAAGAAAGGTGTTAGAATAGTCTTGAGAGGATTCAGGAAGAGGGGCCAGATTGACCTTCCAACTGAAACAATGAAAAAAACTAGAGAAAATAAACAAAACCATAATTTTCCAACATTAGGCATGGGTACCTATTGAACCCTGAGAGGGAAAACACATGGTATGAGCCCTCTGATTGGCCCAGTTCACTGAAGATTGGTGGACTTGCTGAGTGGAGGAAAAGAAGAGAGACCAAAGTGGTAAGAATTTGCAAAGCAAAAATTTAGATGGGAGAGAGAGTGAGAGAAAGAAGAGAAAGAGAGAAAAGAGAGAGAGCAGCAGGGGCCAGATGGGGATTTGAATATCAGCTAAGTTTCTCTTTTAAGTCTTTGCTGAGGACTGCTTAATGCGTAAGAGACAATTATCTTGGGCTGGGAAAGAGTCTTGCAAAAAAGATTTGAAGACGTCATTTGCAGAGGTCACTAACAGTGGGAATGATTCTTGTTCCCACAATACAAATGGATTGCAGTTTTGAAATTAAAAGAGTTTGGATGGAGTATGCAGAAGTGCATTGCCTCAGAAATGAAGCAAAATTAGCTTTCAAAGTCATGTCTGGTTGCATCTAAAAAGAGTAAAAGCAAGTTTTGCAAGGATTAAACTGTGTCTAGTAATTCTACTATAGCCCAGAATAAAGATCAAGGATATTTATAGTAATGTAAAAATTTGCAATATCCAAAAAGGTAAAAATCACAAGGTTTGACATTCTGCTCCAAAGTTACAAGAGGGTAAAGAGGTAGGACAATATGATCCACAATGAGGAGAGAAAAAAAATCATTATAAATAGACCTCTAAAACTGCAGGTGATAGAATTAACAGAAAGCCTAGTCAATGGTTATTATACTAATATGGCATATGTGTAAGAAAGTAGAAGACAGATTATGCATGTTAAGTAGAGATATGAAAGATATAATAAGACCCAAATCAAGTTTCTAGAGTTGAAAGCTACATTGTCAGAGATGACACATATGTTGGTTGGGAATAGCAGCAGTTTAGACACTACAGACAAAAAAAAATAATGAACTTTATGGCAGGAATAGCAACATCCAAATTGAAACTAGCAACTACTTTGGGACAATTTCATGGAGACGTGCGTATATGTAATTGTGGTCTGTGTCAGAGGATATAGAAAGAAAAATATATAATGACAAAAAGTTATAAGTTTCTTAATTTGATGAAAACTATATGCTGTCTAAGAACCCAAAGTACAAGAAATATGAAGAAAATTACACAAAGACATATCAAAATCAATTTGCTTAAGACTAGTCGAAAAAAAGTTGTAAAGTAGTCAGAAAAGAAATCACAATATGAACACAAGAATAGAATAAAGACAAGAGTGACAGCAGGAGCCAATTCTTTTAAGTTGCTGGAAAGAGAAGAGATACCTCTATACCTAGAATCCTTTCCCCAGGAAAAATACATTTCAAAAACAAAACTGGAGGAAGAATTTTTTTGCTGATTCAAAAGCTGAAGTTACTCATCATCTTTGGACCTACACTGAAAGAAATGTTCCAGACAGCACTTCAGGCCAAAGGAAAAGTATACTAGATGACAATGTCGATCTACATTTTAAAAAATGAAAAAGTGCCATAAGAGGAAATATGTGGATAAACAAAAAATAACTGAAAAAATTTTAATATCTTTATAAAGATAACTATTTTAAACAAAAATAGTAACAATGGATTTGGGGGGTTATAACATGTATAATTAAAATGTATGGCAATAATAGCACAAAGGCAGAGTGGGGAGATAGAAGTACATTGTTATAAGGTCCTTTTTTATATAGAGTGGTATATTATTTGAATATAGACTGTGATCATTTACAATATGTACTATCAATGCTTAGGAAACCTTTAAAAGCAAAAGTCAAATAATTTTGGCTAAAAGCCAGTTGAGATTAGAGGGACGTGTCAGTGATACTCAAATAATCCAAAAGAGTGCATAAAGGAAGAACAGATGGGGAAATGAAAAAAATAACAAGATGACAACCATATTATAACCACATTACATATAAATGGTTGAAACCCTGAAATTAAAAGACAGGGATAATCAGATTGGATAAAAAGCAAGATCCAAGAGTGTACTGTCCAAAAGAAACCCAATTTAAAAATAAAGATACAGATTGGTTAAGCACACAAGGATGGAAGAGGATATACCACATTAATACTGAGCAAAATAAAATGTGGCTATATGAATATCCAAAAAGTAGATTTCAGATCAAAGACTATTACCAGGAACAAAGAGTCACTGCATAATGATAAAGAGGTCAATTTGTCAAGAGAGCATTAGTGCCCTGAATTTTTTTAAAACTAATAACAGTATAAAAATGCATAATGCAAAAACTGATAGAAGAGCAAAAAGTAGACAAGTTCATAAGTCTAGTCAGTTTTCTACACTTCACTGATTAAAAGTATCAATCAACTTTACCTAATTGACATTAATAGAATACTTCACCCAACAAATGCCGATTACTTGTTATTTTCAAGTACTTAGGGAACATTTATCAAAGTAGACATGTTCTGGACCAGAAAATAATTCCAATAACTTTTAAATGGCCCTAAGTCATACAAAATAGGTTTACTGACCATAATAAGATAAAATTAGATGTCAATAATAGAAAGACAGCTGGAAAATCTGTACATATTTGGAAATGAAATAGCACAAGTCTATGTAAAACGTGGGTCAAAGAAGATTCCAAGAGAAAGTAAAAAACATTTTTAATTTAATGTAAATGAAAATAGGCTCTATCCAAATTTATCTTCTACACCCTTTCCAGTACTTAGAGGGCAGTTTATAGCATTGAATATACATTACAGTGAATCTTTGTTGCTGTTGTTATTCAAGTCATGTTGTTCCCTTTCCTGTTTGTCTCTCACTTTCCACCCCAATAATCCAAAGCTGTATAGCTTTTCTGTCGTGGTAGTATAGAGTGATATAATATCATATATTAATATAGATATTATATTCGTTCATTGGAAGAGAATTGGGGCTAAAATATTATCATTCAAAGATTTACTGTACATTTCCTACTAGAGTGGGCAACAAGAGAAATTTCTTGAGTGAGATTTGAAGGGTAGATTTAAGGCAGCAGCTACTTGGTAACTCATGCTAGTTGTGTCTTATCAGCTGGCCAGTATCATTGGTATGGGACAGCTACCTGTCCTGCAAATATTCTCCCTGGTCCAGAGCAGTTTATTCTATTCCATGATGAAGGATGTCAGTGTCCCCTGCAGAAACCCCCTGACTCTCAAGATCAGAGGCAACAAGAAATGACGTTCCTGTCCATCCTCCTGGTGTCTGGCTCAGGCTGTTGGCTCCAGAACGTCTTTGCTGTCCTCTACTTGCATATGTCTCTTCCCTTCCCAGAGGCCTTCTTTAGTAGTTCAAGTCCCAGCATCAGACAGTGGATTTGCACAAGACTCTGAACTTGACATATGTAGATGTAAAAGCTCCAGCCACTTCAAAGACAGTTTCATCATTGTCGTAAATTCTTATTTTCATTTCCTGAGAGGTGAAAATGTCACATACACATTCACAATGCCAGCGTCCAAGGAAGCCTGCCTTAATCATTTCAAAACCCACTTGAGAGCCTGGGCTGTGTTCTATAGCTAGAGACCCCTCACGCCATGTTGAACAAAGTGGAATAAAGATGACAGTCTGATCAAAACACATTGTGGTTCCATTGGAAATCAATGCTGTTTGTTATCTCCCAGTTACAAATACATGTGAAGCTTCAGTGGATTTGTGGACCTAAATGAGTCCTTGGTTTTAATTATCCCACAACACAAGGCAACAATAAGCATAAAAATGTTTAGTTCTTATTTATATATTTTAATTTCCTCTCTATTTCAAGTTGAAAGCCTTAAAATTAGCCCCCACTGGCTTTGTGATTTCACCATAATGGTGCATTATCCTTTTTGTTTCTCCATCTTTAGAGCTGAACACAACAAAAAGGTGCTTCTACCCATTGTGTGATCGCCATGCGCAGTTGACCATGTACAGGGCATCCTTGGGTTACAACACAGTTCTGTTACTATGACAGTGACATAACCCAAATGTTGGTGTTAAGTCAGAACACACTGTAGCCTAACACAAATGGAACACTTATGCTTTTAACAGTAAAATGGCTCAGTTAAGCATACTGGGGGCCGCTAACTACCTCACTCATTACTGTGTATTCTTCAGCCACGCTCAACCAAACTAGTTCGCCCATGTAGTCCATAAGTACAGTGCTAACCATGTAAGCCAAAACAAACCCGTCTCAACTTTTTAAAGTTTTTATGGGAGTGAGTGTTGTAAACTCAAAACGTATGTCAAGACCATTACAACCCGAGGACCTCTTGTAATTGGAAACAGAAACCATATTATTCATTTGTGTTTCCAACCTATCCTCGGATTCAGCTTGTTTACAGGTGGGTAAAGCACAATTTAGGGGCTGTTGAATGAAGTCAGGAGTTTATAAGATAGTGTTTATTTTTTATCTTTTTCTGTTCCTCCACCCCATAGAGGAACCTTGGAAAGGAAACAAACAGTTGTAGGCACAGAAATTAACCCACAAATTAGAACTCTCTTTATTGTAAACCCAGCTAAAGTTAAATTTAAAAAGAAGACTGTATTTCCTCCTGAGGAGTGTGTCAGTACTCGAGTCTGTATGTGTGTATGTAGTTGTAATGAAAATAGTGCTTTTGTTCTCAGAGAACAATGAGCTTTGAGTTCCTCACTCACCTCCCCACAGTCTTGTGAATAGAGTGAAAGGGCTCAGCTGTCAGCGCTGCTATAGGAACAGGAAATCACCAAATGGTCCCAAACACTACAGAAAAGAATTTGTATCAAGGCTAGAGAAAGGCTAAACTGTTTGTCAACAAGTTAGATGGATGCAGATACAGTTTTGGTTTCCCTTGATTAATTGCATTCCTTTCTGTCTAGTCTTATTAAAGACAGGCACAGAAGAAGCCCATCTGGAAATCCTCGCATTTTTTTTTACTAACTGATTTTGACCTGATTTTGATGGTAATCTTAATACCATTAATGGAAGGAGGCAAATGTTACTATTAGATTAATGAGTCTTGGATTAATTGTAATATGTCAATTACCAATACCATTTCTAATCCTGTTCTCTGAATTGGGAGGCTGAGATATCTCAAAGTTTTTTTCACAACAAGACCAGTGCTCTAACCCCTGAGCTATGGAGCCCTTGCTTGTTTTTTTCTATGTATAAAAACTTACTATTATTTCATCCTCGTACTCACATGTAAAATATTACCCCTTTTAGTTCTGTTATTATTATTACCATTAACAGGACAACTGCATTTCACGCTATCAGTGAACTTACTCTGCCATATTAGCCTTTGGATGACTCAAAATCCAAAGTGATTTTGCCAGCTCTCAAAACTATTATCTGCTTTCTTCATACTTATCAATATTGTAACAGTGAAACATGGCTGGGAGAGAACTTTGGTCGCCTGAAGAAGTAAAAGAGAGGGAGAAGGATTGTATTTTCAATTTTATTAAAATTCTTATTTTCTACTCGCAATGTGCTTTTTTATGCTCAGCCTAATATCCTTTTGGCTGTGGGCAACTTTTCATGAGTTTTACAATCTCTTCATAAAACACAACCTATCCCGCCATCCCATTACATACCTCCATAGGCATATAATATTTGCTCAATTTAGAGTTGGGGAAATAAAGGCAAGAACAGTTTTCAAGGTTTTGAATTTTTCATTAAAGTGCAATTTATTGAGTTTTGCTCCTAGTCATGCATTTAACCATTATGCACAATGAAATATTTGAAACCTTTTTTATTTACCGATCTTTATAAATCTCTCATGTAAGTGAGAAGTTAGATAAATGAATTATTTTAACATGACATTTTAATTTTGCTTTTATTTCTATATATGACATGCAAGAATTGATATTTATTAATGTATCAAGGAAAGAAATTCAATCATACTCTACTCAGCAGTGCACAGAAGGCTTATGTTCTTTTTTCTAATTTTGAACCTCCTTTCTACTGGATGACAGAGGATGTTATGCTTGATGGTCTCTCAGTAGTTCCTGGGTGAATGAGTTTCTTCAGTCTAAGTAGTTAGTCTACTGAGATTTTAACTCCCTACCTGAGCTGGTTTGATGTGTAACCTTTGTATTAATGATTCTCTGTAAGGTAAGAGTCTGGACTTTTGTCCCCTTCATTGCTACACCTCAGGACCTTGTCTCAGTGAGTGAGTGGACCTGTATCTGAGTGGAGAAGAAGGGGGCTCTGGCTTTATGGATCATCCTCTGGATCCCAGTTATGGTAGAACTGAGTTCCTTACATCTGGAGACTGAGGTCCCATACTTTCCTGGCTGATGGCCGGGGTCTTGCTCTCAGCTCATAAGGCTGACTCTATTCTTTTCCACGTGGACACCTCTGACTGCAAACCACCAATAGTACGTCAGGTTCTCCCCATACCTCCAATCTCTTGGATGACTTCTCTCGGATGCCACCCTTAGGAGAATCCTTGGCTTTTAAGAGCTCTAATATGATTATGCCAGGCTGACTTTCATGATCTCCATGCCATAACTTACTTGACTCAATGCGTATATCTGTAAAATCTCTTCAAAGCATCACCTGGACAAGTGTTTGAAAAACTAGGGAACTGGAATCTTGGGAGGGTCATCTTTAGAATCCATGTATCACAATCTGCCCTCTCATCTTCAAAAACTTACATCCCTCCCAGTAGCAACATTCATTTACCCACCATTCCATTGGTCCCCCACAGTCTCACTTCCCTACAGCATCCTTTCAAAATTGTATCTCTGTCTCATCAGCTAAAATTCTAAAATCTCATGATCTACATCAGGTGCAGATGAGGCTACCTTGCTTTCTGGAGAATGAGGAAGAACCTGCTTCCAAGTTCATTTCTTTGTGATTGTGGGACTGAGATTCTCTTCCCTGCTTGGCTGTTAGCCAGGGGCTGCCCCTGCTCTTGGAGGTCAGTGGCAGTTCCTCTGCAGAATGCCTCTTGCCACATAGCATAATGTATTCATGGGGATGCTATCATATCATAGCATGTTCATCATTTCTGAGGATGGGGACAGGACAGTTTGGCAGGCACTTAAGAATTCTGCCTACCGTGGGTGGGATGCCCCTATGGGTTTTCAGGAGCCCTTCCTACTCGTCTTTTCCCTTTGCTACTTCTGATTAAATAAGCCTCAGTTCTGGATGCTCTTGGGTTTCCCCACACATAAGTACTGGCCCAGAGAGGCAGGTGGAGTCAGAACACAGTATCTCATTTATTAATCTTACCTTTGTCTTTCTTTTTCTTACAGTACATATAATCCGACAAAACAGGCTTTACACTTGATCTCCCTTTTCTGTTATGACGTGCTTCAATATCAAACCTTGCAATTATGTTTTCCAAGTCCAGTTCTTACAATGGTCATCGTCAGACATTATGGATGGTGGGATTACAGAGTTCCGATGTAACTAGACACTCATTCAGTTCTAATTTAGGTCCGGGACTCTTCTGCTTCTCTCCAAAATTTACAGAAACTGTACAACAGATAAATGGAGATGTATATACTTGAATAAATATTGTAATTTGGATAGAAATTATATATTTTGACTACCAAATATTTAAATTCAAATTTGGATCCTTGATTTTGTGGTGAATAGAGTCTCCTTTAATTTCATCCTAGTCTGGTTGCAGGAGAGCCAATAGAATCAGAAACACCCAAGTGAGCACATAGATTATGGTAAAATAAATTGTTCACAAAACATTCGTTTAAGAAATACTTATTGAATACCTACTATATGTCAATATCTACTATGTGTTACTATTCTAGTAAACAAGACACAGGAATCAATAAAGCAGATACAAAAGCCCTCTACTACTCAACTCTATAAATACATTATATAGAATTTTAGAAGATAAATACTACTTACAAAAAGTATAGCAAAACAAAAGATCAGAAATGTTGATGCAGTGATAAAGAAATTCCATTTTAAATAAATTTGCAGAAGAAGATACCACTAAGAATGCGCATTCGAGCCAAGAGTTGAAGAGTGAAAGGGAGAAGGTGGCTATTTGAATATCTAGAAAAAGAGAACATTCGAACATTCGGCAGAGGAAACAGCCATGGCGAAGTTCCTATGATAAGACAATGCTTGGAATGTTCTAGGAACAGCAAATGAACAGTGGTTGGGCTGGAAAGGAGGGTGTTGGATGGGAGAGCGACGGAATGACATCAGAGGGGTGATGGAGTGGGAGGGAAGTTCGGCAGGAGTGTATAGTTACTGTAAGGATTTCGGATTATTCCCTGAAAGAAATGGGAAGACATTTGAAGACTTTCAGCTAGGTTTGACATAATAATATGACTCACATTTGAAAACAATTCCTCTCACCATTTTATTTGACAGTACACATATGGGGCAAGGCTACTGCAATAATCCAAACTAGAGAAAATAGTGGTTTGCACCAGGGTGTGAGAAGTGAAATATGAGTTGTGGACAAACTGTTGATATATTTTGAAGTTATAGCCAAGATAATTTTCTGAAGGAGTGGCCATCAGTCTTAAGAAGAGATCCAGCAGGGGAGGTGGTCATTATCACACGTTGCTGATGGGTGAAGGAAGATGAGGATTGAGAATTGACTATTGAATTGAGAAACTGAAGGTTGTCGTGATTTTGACAAAAGTTGTTTCCCTCAAGGGTGGGGTGATAGCGAACAAGGAGTAGGTTAAAGGAGACTGGAAAGGAAGGACTAGAAAAAAGTGAGTTTGGACAGCACTTTGATGAACAATGACAGGGAGCCCTCACTGAGGAGGAAGTGGACTCACAAGGAGTTTTCCTTTTTTTTTTTAACGAGAGAAAAACACAGCATGTTTCTGTGCTGATTACAATAATCACACTGGAGGGAAAATGATTATGTAGGAGAGAGGATTGCTATGGCGAAACGCTCAAGTGGGCGAGAAGGGATAGAAACCAGTGCCCACGTGAAGGAAATGGCTATGGTTGGTTGTTGTTTTATTATAAAAGGTGGGAAGGCAGAGGACATGGGCACAGGTGGTGGTGGTCATGGCTTCAGCTTTCACACAGAAGTAGGTTCCAAGGTCATTCACTGAGAATGAAGACGATGGAGGAAAAGGGGGAAATGCAAATGTAACTGAAGATAAATGAGATGAATAAATGAAGGGTTTCTGTTGTTATCTTATACCGTCTGAATTACACCAAAGTGCTTTCCACATCTGATCTAGTTTACCTTATTCTGGCCACCCGTTGGTAGAGTTTTGAGCCAAGACATTTGTTTTCCAAGTACTGAAACAGTCTTCTGTCACCTCTAGAGATGAAAGTATTCTCCATGGTAGATACTGTTTTTGCTTCCATGCTTTCCTTCAGGCATGACTTCCATAATCTGTAGATACTGTTCCTGTTTCCATGCTTTCCTTCAGGCATGACTTCCATAATCTGTAGATACTGTTTCTGTTTCCATGCTTTCCTTCAGGCATGACTTCCATAATCTGTAGATACTGTTTCTGTTTCCATGCTTTCCTTCAGGCATGACTTCCATAATCTATTTTTTTTTTTTTGTCCATGACTTTCAGTCACTTGCATTAATTTCTAAAATAATTTTTTTCTTTAGATGCCCAAGCACTTTACAAATACATTCTTAAATATTTTACATAAGGAGAAGCCAACTCTATTACTGGCGAACTAACCAGTGTATTTACTCTAGCCACAGATCAACAGTGTATGATGATGGTGATTTTATAAGTTGCTATCATAAAATAATGCTGTACGAAAATTAGCCGACTTATCAAATTCAACTCCTACGGTAAAACGTAGCCCTTCGTGCATTCAAATAAATGCTGAAATAAAAAGGCGACTTGTTCTAATGCACATGAAGGCCCTAAAAACAAACTTTAGGGGAACGACTGGTTCGGCATTTTGCAACCCTACAGCGGTGTTATCTCAGCTTAGCCTCGCTGAGTGGGATGTCCGCCTGCGCCACTCTTCCATTTATCTGACAACAGGGACACTCAACCTAAACACTTATATTGTAATTTCATTGGTAAACTCATACCCATTTATCAAAACACCACGGATCAATAGTTCAAACTTAGAGCGACCATTTGAGAGAAAGAGAAAATCCCTGTGTGAATTTGGGGTGATCTCTGAAGGAAAGCGTACACTCCATAAAAGCCTACTAAACAAATAACGTTAAGTAGGGGAAACCGAATTCCCTCCACAGCCTTGAAAACGTATTTTGTTATTATAAATAAGGAGTAGATTTCTTTGCTTTATCATTCTTTGCTATGATGTATTTCCTTTAGTTTTTGCCCCTGAATCCCAAATTCACCAACATAAACAAATGTATCAACTCCAGGACCCTATGTATAATTTATACTTCACCAGCTACATGTTTTTTCCCCTTCCCTCCCCTCTCTCTTCCTTTAGAATTGCTCTTGCTCTTAGGAGCAATCACAATGTAGATTAGTATGGAAAGAAAGCCAGAGATCAGTAAAGCACAAATCTATGCCCAATACAATAAGAGACTCTGAGGGACTGAGACGTCTCCACCAAATAGAGAGATGAGAAACCATTTCTGGAAGGTGATCTCAATTGAAGTTTTAGCAATTTCAGTACTTTTAAAAAATGCTATGCATGGAGCAGAAAAATAAATTCATGACACTGCAAATAAAATGTCCTGATGCTAGGCAATGTTTCGCTGGGCTGTGCACGAATCGGTGATTAATAGAGCCTCAGGGCAGGATGTGTCGGACAAATATTGCAGTCAGAAATGTTTAAACAATTTTGGATTTCCCTGAAAATATCCATTCTTTTAGTCAATATTAAGCACCTGCTGGTCACATTGCTGTGAGAAATATTTTCTTGTCCATGTTAGTTGGATTGTTTCCGGCCATGTTTGTTAGCTAAGATTAAGAGTGATTAACCTGTGAAGCTCTGAGTCAAAGCTTTTGAAATTGTTTCTTAGTTGTGAGGCTGTCCAAAGCCATCTGGGGCATTGAGAAATGTGAGAGTGCATTGGTGTTAATAATTATTGGGGGGATATTACTTGCGTTAGATTAGAGGCTGGGGACGCTAGATAGTTTGCAATGTAGGCACCATGCACATGGCTAAGACTTGTGCCTTTCAAATCTCTCTAAGGAGGTGAAAAATTTGCTCATGTTTGCCTGAGGTGAAAATTTAACTCCATGGTAAAAATGAATATAATCAATACTTTATGTATTATTTTTAGTATAAATTTCTGGGAGTGAAATGCTGTGCAAATTGAGAAAGGATTATTCTGTGCTTGGCTCAGAACATTACCCAGAGTTGATTACCACTTTGGTGTTATGAAACCCACAATATATCAGCTCATGGATCATAAGCCACCAACACAACACGCACACAGCACACTGTTGTAGCTTCTCATTAGGGATGACTACACACAAGTAAAAGCATCTGACTGTTTCATTAGGTATTTTCATGTACTTGTGTTTAGACATTAAAATGATATGCATGTTATTTAATTATAAATCAATTTATTTTTATTTCCCCTTTATAATATAATAAGAGCACTACCCTGAATTAAATAATGTATAACTATAGGCAATATTTTAAAAATCATCTGTGAGTTCATTTTAAAATAATAACTAAAGTATTATAAAAATGCTTTTTAAAAAAATATATATATAATAAAGGGGCCTGAGGGCTACATAAATTGTGAATCATGATGTAGATATTCTGGTATACATTAGTTTCAGTGTGTTTCCCAGGTGTCTGACAATTTAGGGGGATGGTTTCGAGGGTGGGTTGGAAGTCAGCCTAAAACATATACAAAAAGTCCTAGAGAGTGGATCCAAGAATTTAAAAGCAATAAGATCAAACTATGCTTCCTGTAAATGGGAAGAGACAAATGATCTTTTAACTTTTTTACCAGAAAACCTATCACTAAAAACAAACACATGAACAAAAACAAAGCCCCTATTCACTTCTCAGTAAACCATCCCAGTGGTATTAAAATAACAAAATTATATATAAAGAGCAGGTTAGTGGTTTCCAAGGACAAGGTGAGGAGAGTTCCTTTCTGGTGACGGACCACTTCTCCATCTATGTACATGTGCCACAGTCCTTTGGATGGTATGTTTATTTTGTTTTATGGTGCTGCATCTCTTGAGAGATGCCGCAAAGTGCTTGTCTGCCCCTGTGTGAGTGCACTAAATTAATGAAAGTTGGGTCAGAGAAAAAGCTCTGCTCAAGGTACGCCCCAGCTCCTTTGCCTCCTCAGAAGCCCAGGAGGGAAAGAATGGTTAGATTCAGTGAAAAGCTAAGAGGTGAGTGGCCAACACAGGGCATAAGAGAGGCAACCCCAAGTCTGAAGGAGTAAATATGACCAGTAGTTTGTAAAAATCCTCAGTGGCTTGCAGAATGAAGAGGATGTCTGGACCGCAAGATGACCATTGGCGTCATTAAGACATCCCAGAAGATTTGATGAAGGAAAATAAACAAACAAACAATGAACCCTTTGAGCTTCTTTGTGAAGATTGTGGAGGCTGCAGGGAAGACTTTTACCTCTCATGATCCAGCAGCATGTGAAAGGAACTTCGTCTGTGGCCACAGTCATTCATAATTGAGTTCACATTTCCTGATTGCAGGAAAGAACACCTTTGGGAAAACTTGCTTTGTCTTCAATTTGAATTTTAGAAAGCCATGCTAGCAACCTTAGAGTTATACTCAGTATAGAATTTATCAAAAAAAAACAAAAAACGTTTACAAAATAGGGACAATGATAACTCTTGGTATAGTTACAACACAGTTAAGTTTTATATATAATTGTATAATTTTCACTAGGACTGTAAAAGTTTCAAAAATGGCATCTCGTTAGACTTGCTTTCAGATGATGGGAATCAGAGGACACTGACTAGGGAAGTTCTGTGTCACGCAGACCAGAACAAAATGATCAAGCTATGGTTTGCTTTGGGGGATCAAAATATGAAACTTCTATAGCCAACCCTGCTGGCTAGGATCAGAATGAGAGGCGTTGAAATCTGAATTGGAAATAGTGGCTCCCTTCAAAAACTGATAGTGCTTAAGTATTTGTTTAACTTTAACTTACCTGGGTGCATGAACAAATATATTTTTATTATCAAATGTTTTATGTCTGTTTAAATAAGGAGTTTATTACTATAAATTTTCTGGGCAGTTCTTTGAGAGTCATTTTAATTATATATACATATAAATACATATAAAATATGTGTCATATATAATTCAATTCCTTTGTCCCAGTAAAACCACCCTACATCATGCTTTCTTTTTTTCCTGCAGTATCAGTTCTCTGTGAGTCACAGTTTCACTGGCTGGTGCATTCTGTAGCTTATAGCTCTTAAGTGTTGCTCAATTTGTACTTTCCCTGTTGGGTAAGGTGTCATACACAGAAAGCTCAGTTAACTGAGTTCTCATTTCCCATGCATTTCGGATGTAGAATTTCCACTGGGAAACTGCCATTCATTTCATCCTTTATTTAATTCTGCTTTCTGCCCTTAATTGCTGATTTTCTTTTTCTGTGTATGTATACTTCATGAAATCAGTCATCCTTTGGGGAGGAATTAGACAGAAAGAACAACAGCATGAACCTGGACATATGCTATTGAAAGGTAGTCACGAAGGTTGGATGCCCCAGAGGGAAACTCTAGTTAGACCCCAAGGAGGAAATAAACACCTGGGAGAGTTCGTGAAATTGGGTGGATGGTGACAGAGTTGGCTGCCTCACTACAACCAAGTCGTTGTTATATCTAGAGGTGCTGGAAGTTCACAATGGTATTGTGACAAGTTGTCAGCATGCATAATTCTCAAGAAGCAGTAGGCGGTCTTGCCTGGTCAATTACTAAGGACGCTGGAGTTCTAGGGGAGACAAGATCTTAGCTTCTGCTGCATCAACAAAATAATAACAAAGTAGGAAAAAAGTAGGAAACAGGTAATTATGACCTTGTCTCATTCGACATATATGTTCTGAACCACCCCATTCTCATTGGAAGACTCATTCCTAACACTCAAGATTTGAACAGAGCCTGAGGCTACCAGAACGCCTGAAGTTGGTCTAATTGGAAAAGGTTTAATAAGCGTGGGGGGTTGTCACCTGAATTTCACTGTGAATGATGACAAGAAACAAATTCCAGCAGTAAAGAAGAGGCTGCCCCAGGGACCATAATGCAGCCAATTGAGAGTTTCAGCTACCTGCTTACTATTTTAAGTGTTTAATGGCCACTAAACTTGAGTCACGGATAGCTACTCTGAGCACTAAATGACAGTTTAGCAAATGCGTCCCCAAACTCATCTACTGGGAGGGTTAGAGAAAATGAGAATGGCTAAGGAGAGTTGTTCTAAGACCTCCTGACCAAAAATCCTATAATGACACTTAACTGTATTATGGGTTGAGGTCATAATGTGACTAAGAACCAAGAAAAAGATAATGTCCCAAAGACATCTGGGATGATGAAGGCAATACTATTGCTAGAAATTGTGTGCGCGCGCGCACGCACGCGCTCACCCACACAAACTTGCTTTTTTTCTGTTTAAGGAGTATTCAGTCATTTGTAGAATTAAAAGCTATGGGCAGTTTTCTGTTTTAACCGTTTATAGAACATGCGTTTTACAGTTTTTGAAACTCCCCCCCCCAAAAAAAAAACAACACCTTTCTGTGAAGGTGCCAGGCAACTTACACAATTCCAAACATGTTAGAGATCCCTAAACATACTATAACAAAAGTAAAAAGTTTTTCCTTTGGGGGAAAAATTACAATTAAGATCAATTTTATTTCTGCATTCTCCATGGGCTTACAATATTTTAGCTGTCTTCAGCCTTGTTCTAAAACCTGGGTTTTTACCAATTGAAAAAAAAACAGAGCGTAACAAAATCTTATGTAATATTTGAATTGCTAATTAAGTGTGGGATTTATTTGAGAGTTGTAGTTTGTGAAACAGTGGGAATAGCAGCCAGGATGGTTTATGTTGTGCATTTTGAAACTTCATACTCTTAGGCAAAATGTATAGAGTATCAAATAGCCTATCACTACTTAGGGAGGCTTGGATCCATTAGACAGCTCTCTCTACCCTGAGAAAAATGGAGTGCTGTTCTCATGCTGCTGTTAATAGCAAAACACTTCTCTCTCCCTCTCTTTCTCTCACAAGTTCGTTCTCTCTCTCTCTCTCTCTCTCCCCCACACACAAACACCTTCCCTCCCTCCCACTACCCTTCCCCCATTCCTATCTAGGGGATGGTTTGGTGGAAAGAGCAGTTCCTAAGCATATTCTTCAACTTTAACCCTGTACAAACTGTGAATAATTAAAGCTATTCTATGGGATAAGTATAGGACTGTTTGTAATATGTTTTAAAATGGTGTTTGCTTTCTTTAGGAAACATCTGAATAATCATATGGCTTTCTTAGATTTGCATAAAAACAGGTCGCGAGTAGGCAAAGTCAGGGAAACTGCAGGTGACATTCATTTGATGTTCTGTTTGCCACAATGCCAGGCATTCACAGGAATTTCTTAAACTCTGTGAGTCTTGGTTTAGCCCTATCTACAAAACAGGAATAATAATGACTACCTTTCAGAAGAGTGTTTCTAATGGTGAAATGAGATGTTGCATGGGGAATTCATTTTCTAAAGCTTGATTGTGTTATAAGTTCCATATCATACACTACATCCATTTTAAGATCACAATTAAAATGAATTATTTATTTGTATTTTTACAGAGTTGTACAAGCATCACCACAGTTTTTTTTATCTTAAATTAAATGATGGTTGTGGTTGTCAATTCTCTGATGGCTCTCCAGGTAACAAAGCCAAGGTGTACAAAGAAGCTTGTACCTCTTGTGAAGAAAGAGGAGGAAAGAATTACAGATGCTTCTTGACTTAGGGTGGGGTTACATCCCAATAAACCCATCTTACATTAAATGTATCTTAATTAAAAATACACTTAATATATCGAACCTCCCGAACATCATAGTTTAACCTAGCCTACCTTAAACATGATCAGAACACTCGTATTAGCCAATAACTGGGCAGAATCATCTAACACACTGTAGAGTACTGGCTGTTCACCCTCATGATCACGTGGCTCATGGTGGGGTAGAGAACTGCTGCTCCTTGTCAGGGCCCATGTCAAGGAGAAGAGAGAGTATCACATATCGCTAGCCCAGGGAAAGGTCAAAATTAAAAATTCAAATAGGGTTTCTACTGAATGTAGATCACTTTCACACCATCATAAGGTAAAAAAAAAAATAGTTATTTGAGCCATCCTAAGTTGGGTATGACCAGATAAGTAGAGACAATTTGGTGTGTTACTCAGACAGCCTTACAAGAAACCGACACTAATCACTACATTATGTGGAATGTTTCCCAAGAGGAGGAAAGAATTTATGTTAGACACTTTCTGTATCCTGACGTGTATTGGTCAGAACTTGCACCAGAACTTGCACACTCCTTTGTGCTCCTTGCTTTTGCCACCTGGCCCAGCTGGGGAAGCCAGAGGGTCTGTCCTATTCCTGAGCATGTCTGATGGAACCCCGTGGAAGTGTGCTTGCCATGACTTGCAGAGATGAGACCACCCCAGGGAGAAGATGAAGAGGAGATGGGAGATGGTGGATAGTGTGATTGTAGATGCTCTTTGAGCACAGGGGTGAGCCGGGGGGGCGGAGGCAGGTGAATCCCCAAGGGAATCGAGAGGGGCACACAACTTGCAAGGTAAGGTGTAGGAATTTAAAGAGACTGTCGAGAAAAAAATATATAATGGACTGAATTTACCTTAGCTTAAGACTGAAGATGTGGTAATGCCTTGAGATAAGCCAAATGCTGCTTTGGATCAAGTCAGTTTTTATAAAATGAGAACGAAGATGCCGAGTAATGTTAGTCTTACTGAAGCCAGAAAACTTAAGACTGTGTGTGTGTGTGTGTTTTCTGCGAATTCTTTAGTGAAGAAGATTTGGGTCAGGCTGGGATTCCATTAAAACCAGCCTAGCGTGTGACAGT
The DNA here is from genome assembly GCF_036850765.1 of Saccopteryx bilineata. NCBI lineage: Eukaryota > Metazoa > Chordata > Mammalia > Chiroptera > Emballonuridae > Saccopteryx > Saccopteryx bilineata. The sequence continues at coordinate 344,952,943 of NC_089491.1, forward strand.
CATCTCCGGCTGGGTCCTGCAGGGCCGTTAGGGAGACTCATGGGCATAGCACTTCCTTTCTGCGGTGCTAGGTCATGAAGCCTTTTTTCTGAGCTAATGAATTCTTTTCACAGAAGGAATACAGAAGCGCTTGTGTGAGCATTCCTGGGACCTTCTCTAAGTCCTCCTGGCCCCACGGCTGGTGTTTCTCGTGTGAACAACCAGGACTGACTGCCTGTAAAAACACTGCTCTAAAACAACCCGCACCAAAACCTCCACCTGGGTGTGGACATTGCCTTTTTGGCAGTCTGCCTGAGAAGGTTTACTTTGGGTAATTTTTTCCCCCTCCAAACAGTCAACCGTAGTCTTCTTTAGTAGGGTTAGACATCCATGTTTCAGAAATAATTAGAATAGTGCACGGAGTATTTTAAACGTGGAAGGCAGAGTGGCAGGGTGAGGAGACTTGGAACTCTAGCGCTGGCTCTGCCTGGGACCCGGATTTCCTTCTTACTTAACTCTTGAGAGGGAATCATTATGTTTAACTCATTGGCTAATTGTGGAAACTAAATGAATAATTTATGTAGAATGGCCTCTATAAGTTCTTGGTATGAGTTGATTCTATATACATATTATATACATTTCTTCCCACAAACTCTTAGTGCATCGGCTGACTCTTGAGCCGTTTTAATCTTTTACATCATGTTGCTTTCTTCTTCTTCTTCTTCTTCTTCTTCTTCTTCTTCTTCTTCTTCTTCTTCTTCTTTGTATTTTCCTGAAGTGAGAAGCAGGGAGGCATAGAGACTGACCTGGATCTGCACCTGGCCAGGATCCACCCAACATGCCCACTAGGGGTTGATGCTCTGCCCATCTGGGCTGTTGCTCTGTTGCAAGTGGAGCCATTCTAGGACCTGAGGTGGGAACCATGGAGCCATCCCCAGCACCTGGGCCAACTCTGCTTCAATAGAGCCTTGGCTGCGGGAGGGGAAGAGAGAGACAGAGAGGAAGGTGAGGGGAAGGGGTGGAGAAGCAGATGGGTGCTTCTCCTGTGTGCCCTGGCTGGGAATCAAACCCGGGACTTCCACATGCTGGGCTGAGGCTCTACTGCTGAGCCAATTGGCCAGGGCCTCATCATGTTACTTTGTGCAAAACATGTAAGAACAAAGGAAGGAGGGACATTCGGGTCCATTGGGTCATCTGAAATTTTACTCAACAATGTCCCATATTCTGTATTACAACATTTTTGGTGAGTGGTCATCTAGTCTCTGAATCCTTCTTGTAGCAATGAACTGACTACTTTGTATGGCTGCTTGTTTCACTATTGGGCAAACTTCTTTCTATGCCGCTAAGTGGAATGAATGCTATGAGTCTGATGTGAAATGTGTTGCAATGTCTTATGAATCGCAGTTAGCCACATTCTATGTAATCTGATTTGTTCATGACTACTTGCTACTTCCCAGTGAAAAAAATAAAATATTCTTGATGGTAATAACAAAGGGAAAGAATAAAAATATGATCATTTATATTTTAGTTTCTTATAACATTGTTTAATGCTTGGAGTTTAGACTAGGGCTCTACAATTGCATTATGAGTTCTAAGTTGCAAATAGCCTACACAATTTGGCAAATTCTTTTTAGATCAACACCAACAACACCCCACCACCATCAGCACCAAACTTAATAATTCAACCTGCCATATAGAATCATAGCCCCAAAAGGAAACTCTTTATGGGCATCTCTTATTACCTGAAAAGCCCAGAAATTGTTGCCTTGATTATTCCCATCCAATATCTATGGGAGGATGATAAAATGAATATCACGATCTTCCAGGTATCAAATATGGAATTAGGTAAACCAACTTGAATGAATGCCTCCTTTCACTTATTGTTATTTTCAGCTTGCATTACCTATTCTCTTTGGACACGGGGGCTATATTTTCCTTCAAATAGAGGAAGAGCAATGACACACATTTGTACTGAAGGTTATGTTATTAAGGATGACTCTGAAGGTTGGAGAGAAAGGCAATGGAAACTTGTACATAGAAATGCAATGAGTGTACTGCCCTCTCATCCTCAGGGGCAGAACTCATCCTCAGGTGCAGAGGCCTGAAACATGCCATTGATTTTTGATAGGAATTAAAATGCAACCCTAGCACAACCGCAGCAAATACTTCAACTTTTTGTGTTTTATCTCTCAGCCTTTCATTTGATTACGTATCTCAAGAAATATAGCACTCACAGAGGGGGGAAAGCCAGGCTGAATGCTGAAAACAACCGTTAAATCTTCCTGAGCATTCATAGTAATACAAAGAGAAATAAAAATTGAATGCTAATTTTTGGGATTGGGAATGGTTGATAATAGACAGACCTGTCTATTTATGAACAACAGCTTCTAGCTCCATACTTAAAACCATATGTACTTTATTTATTATAGTTATGTAGATAATATAGATGTGGAGGGGGAGGATGAATATTGTAGCCATCCTTATTTTCCTTTTCCATGAGGAATTCTTTTTAAAGGACTAATAAATGTCACTGAATGGAGCTTCTAGGGCAGGGGTCCCCAAACTTTTACACAGGGGCCCAGTTCACTGTCCCTCAGACCATTGGAGGGCTGAACTATAAAAAACTATGAACAAATCCCTATGCACACTGCACACATCTTATTTTAAAGTAAAAAAAACAAAATGGGAACAAATACAATATTTCAAATAAAGAACAAGTAAATTTAAATCAACAAACTGACCAGTATTTCAATGGGAACTATGCTCTTCTCACTGACCACCAATGAAAGAGGTGCCCCTTCCAGAAGTGTGGCGGGGGCTGGATAAATGGTCTCAGGGGGCTGCATGCGGCCCGCGGGCCAGGCCGTAGTTTGGGGACCCCTGTTCTAAGGCATAAATTGAGGAAGGCTTAGGGATAAATGATAGCATTCCTCTCTTCCCAATATCTCCCTCTACTAATCCTGTGAAAATAATGCATTCACCCATCTCTCAGTTACTATATTCCCTTCCATGAAATAGAGATTATAATCTCTACCCCGCTTACATTTCTGAGATCTGTTGACTTTATATATGTTAAAGTGTTTTGGTGTTGATAATATACCTCAAGGATATGAAGACATGTTTTGCTATTAAATAGTTTGTTCAATTAAACTTTTAGTGTGAAGCAGGTAGATTTTGGAATTTTATCACTGAAAGAATTATTAAATGTTTTTAAAAGAGATTTCACCCTCTAGATTAATGTTCTGTTGCTATAACTAGACAAAGAGTCTATTTCTAAATATTTAAATGTTCATTTAAGTATATTAACATATAACATATCCACATTTTGGAGACTGACCCTTCTGTGAGATCCAGTAACATCTTTTACCAACTTTACTGTCTACATTGTATCTTAAAACAGTTTATTTGCATATTTCATTCAGTAGAAAGAGTATACTCTACATCAGGGGTCCCCAAACTTTTTACACAGGGGGCCAGTTCAGTGTCCCTCAGATCGTTGGAGGGCCAGACTATAAAAAAAACTATGAACAAATCCCTATGCATACTGCACATATCTTATTTTAAAGTAAAAACACAAAACAGGAACAAATACAATATTTAAAATAAAGAACAAGTAAATTTAAATCAACAAACTGGCCAGTATTTCAATGGGAACTATGCTCCTCTCACTGACCACCAATGAAAGCGGTGCCCCTTCTGGAAGTGTGGCAGGGGCCAGATAAATGGCCTTAGGGGGCCACATGCGGCCTGTGGGCCGTAGTTTGGGGACTCCTGCTCTACATGATAAAAGTATAGGATAGTAAATTTATAAACAAGTAATATTGTTGTTTTTTTGTTTTTTTAAGTGAGAGGCGGGAGGCAGAGAGACAGACTCCCACATGAGCCCTGACAGGATCCACCTGGCAAGCCCCCTATGGGTTGATGCTCTGCCCATCTGGGACTGCTGCTCCACTGCTCAGCCACTGAGCTATTTTAGTGCCTGAGGTGGAGGTCATGGAGCCATTCTCAGCACCTGGGGCCAACTCACTCAAACCATTTGAGCCATGGCTATGGGAGGAGAAGAGAGACAGAAAGAGAAAGGGGGATAGAGAAGATGATAATTGCTTCTCCTGTGTACCCTGACCAAGGATTGAACCCAGGACTTCCACATGCCAGGCCAGTGCTCTACTGCTGAGCCAACTGGCCAGGGCAGTTGCTTATTTTTTTAATGAAGTATTATGAACTGTACGTAATTGTATGTGCTATACTTTTATAGGACTGACAGTGCAGTAGGTTTGTTTACACCAGCATCACCACAAACATATGAGTATTGGGTTGCACTATGATGTTATGGTAAAGTATTTCTGAAGCCTACATGAGTGAGTCTATAGGAAACTTTGGCCAAGTTAATGTTCAATTTCTTCTAGAGGTCTATAGTCATAAAAAAAAATACCTCCCAAAGGTATTCCACAGCCTGAAATCACACTACAGGACTTTTGTTAATATTCTAACATCTGTTAAAAATGAAATCAGGATGAGACAGGTTGGTTTAAGTTGGAATTGTCAACAGGAAAGGCAGCATGGAACAGAACCTTGGGGGAAATAGAAGGACAAAAAAGAACCAGCTCCTTGTTTTATTGATTTTTTCTATAGTTTTTCTGTTCTCTATTTCATTTATTTCTGCTCTGATTTTTATTATCTCCTTTCTTCGGCTGGTTTTGGGTTGTCTTTGAAAAGATCAACAAAATTGACAAACCCTTGGCAAGACTCACCAAGGAAAAAAGGCACAGGACTCAAATAAATAAAATCCAAAATGAAAGAGGAGAGATCACCACAGACATCATAGATATACAAAGAATTATTGTAGAATACTATGAAAAATTATATGCCACCAAATACAACAATCTAGAAGAAATGGATAAATTCCTAGAACAATACAACCTTCCTAGACTGAGTCATGAAGAAGCAGAAAGCCTAAACAGACCAATCAGCAGGGAGGAAATAGAAAAAACTATTAAAAACCTCCCCAAAAATAAAAGTCCAGGCCCAGACAGTTATACTAGTGAATTCTATCAAACATTCAAAGAAGACTTGGTTCCTATTCTACTCAAAGTCTTCCAAAAAATTGAAGAAGAAGCAATACTTCCAAACACATTTTATGAGGCCAACATAACCCTCATACCAAAACCTGGCAAGGATGGCACAAAGAAAGAAAACTACAGACCAATATCTCTAATGAATACAGATGCTAAAATACTAAACAAAATACTGGCAAACCGAATACAACAACATATTAAAAAAATAATACATCATGATCAAGTGGGATTCATCCCAGAATCTCAAGGATGGTTCAACATATGCAAAACGGTTAACGTAATACACCATATCAACAAAACAAAGAACAAAAACCACATGATCTTATCAATAGATGCAGAAAAGGCTTTTGATAAAATACAACACAATTTTATGTTTAAGACTCTCAACAAAATGGGTATAGAAGGAAAATATCTCAACATGATAAAGGCCATATATGATAAACCATCAGCCAACATCCTATTAAACGGCATAAAACTGAGGACTTTCTACCTTAAATCAGGAACAAGACAGGGTTGTCCACTCTCTCCACTCTTATTCAACGTGGTGCTAGAAGTTCTGGCCAGAGCAATCAGACAAGACAAAGAAATAAAAGGCATCCATATCGGAAAAGAACAAGTAAAGGTATCACTTTTTGCTGATAATATGATCCTATACATCGAAAACCCGAAGGACTCCACAAAAAGATTATTAGAAACAATAAACCAATACAGTAAGGTCGCAGGATACAAAATTAACATACAAAAGTCCATAGCCTTTCTATATGCCAACAATGAAATATTAGAAAACGAACTCAAAAAAATAATCCCCTTCACGATTGCAACAAAAAAAATAAAATACCTAGGAATAAACCTAACAAAGAATGTAAAGGACCTATATAATGAAAATTACAAAGCACTGTTAAGGGAAATTGAAAAAGATACAATGAGATGGAAAAATATTCCTTGTTCTTGGATAGGAAGAATAAATATAATCAAAATGGCCATATTACCCAAAGCAATATACAAATTTAATGCAATTCCCATCAAAATCCCTATGAGATTTTTTAAAGAAATAGAACAAAAAATCATCAGATTTATATGGAACTATAAAAAACCCCGAATAGCCAAAACAATCCTAAGGAAAAAGAATGAAGCTGGGGGCATTACAATACCTGACTTTAAACTATATTATAGGGCCACGATAATCAAAACAGCATGGTATTGGCAGAAAAATAGACACTCAGACCAATGGAACAGAATAGAAAGCCCAGAAATAAAACCACATATATATGGTCAAATAATCTTTGATAAAGGGGCCAACAACACACAATGGAGAAAAGAAAGCCTCTTCAACAAATGATGTTGGGAAAACTGGAAAGCCACATGCAAAAGAATGAAACTCGACTACAGCCTGTCCCCGTGTACTAAAATTAATTCAAAATGGATCAAAGACCTAAATATAAGACCTGAAACAATAAAGTACATAGAAGAAGACATAGGTACTAAAATCATGGACCTGGGTTTTAAAGAACATTTTATGAACTTGACTCCAATGGCAAGAGAAGTGAAGGCAAAGATAAATGAATGGGACTACATCAGAATAAAAAGTTTTTGCTCAGCAAGAGAAACTGATATCAAAATAAACAGACAGCCAACTAAATGGGAAATGATATTTTCAAACAACAGCTCAGATAAGGGCCTAATATCCAAAATTTACAAAGAACTCATAAAACTCAACAACAAACAAACAATCCCATAAAAAATGGGAAGAGGACATGAACAGACACTTCTCCCAGGAAGAGATACAAATGGCCAACAGATATATGAAAAGATGCTCAGCTTCATTAGTTATTAGAGAAATGCAAATCAAAACTACAATGAGATACCACCTCACCCCTGTTAGATTAGCTATTATCAACAAGACGGGTAATAGCAAATGTTGGAGAGGCTGTGGAGAAAAAGGAACCCTCATTCACTGTTGGTGGGACTATAAAGTAGTACAACCATTATGGAGGAAAGTATGGTGGTTCCTCAAAAAACTGAAAATAGAACTACCTTATGACCCAGCAATCCCTCTACTGGGTATATACTCCAAAACCTCAGAAACATTGATACGTAAAGACACATGTAGCCCCATGTTCATTGCAGCACTGTTCACAGTGGCCAAGACATGGAAACAACCAAAAAGCCCTTCAATAGAAGACTGGATAAAGAAGATGTGGCACATATACACTATGGAATACTACTCAGCCATAAGAAATGATGACATCAGATCATTTACAGCAAAATGGTGGGATCTTGATAACATTATAAGGAGTGAAATAAGTAAATCAGAAAAAAACAAGAACTACATGATTCCATACATTGGTGGAACATAAAAATGCGACTAAGAGACATGGACAAGAGTGTGGTGGTTACCAGGGGTGGGGGGAGGGAGGACATGGGAGGGAGGGAGGGAGGGAGAGAGTTAGGGGGAAGGGGAGGGGCACAGAGAACTAGATAGAGGGTGGCGGAGGACAGTCTGACTTTGGGCGAGGGGTACACAACATAATTTAATGACAAAATAACCTAGACGTGTTTTCTTTGAATATATGTACCCTGATTTATTAATGTCATCCCATTACCATTAATAAAAATTTATTAAAAAAAAAAAAAAAGAAGGACAAAAAAAATGAGACAGAGGAAAGATCAAGGTCCAGGTAAATGAAGACAGTTTGTCATTTAGTGTCCCTCATAGCTTTCTTTTTTTTTTTTTTTTTATATTTTATTTATTGGTTTTTTAGAGAGAGAGGAGTGAGAGAGAGAGACAGAGAGAGAGGAAGGGGGAGGAGCAGGAAGCTTCGACTCCCATATGTGCCTTGACTGGGCAAGCCCAAGGTTTCGAACCAGCAACCTCAGTGTTCCAGGTCGACGCTTTATCCCACTGCGCCACCACAGGTCAGGCCCCTCATAGCTTTCTTGCCCTATTTGGTGTAAAAAAAAGCACTTATCTTTGCTGAGTTCATCACAAGAACCAGGTCCAACGTGGCTCTTGAACTTTGGCTCCAGACTTTGGCCATCCAACTCCTTTGCTGTACTGATTTCACGCTTTACGTCCTAAATTTTACCTGGCCAATTTAGTAAAATGTGTTTTTTTGTTTTGTTTTTTACATAATTAATTAACACTATATTTTATGCATAATTGATTAATGTTATATTTTTAAATCTTAATTTTGCCCTGGTTCAGAAATCTTCTCTTTTTGTTAATAGAGATAAAGGAATATGTACTTTGAGAGCCGTAGGCTGCCTGCTCTGCTCCTGGCTGTTTGGCCCCGGGCAGGTTGACTCAACTGAATGCCACATGAACCCTGGTAGTTTGCCCTAAAATTAACCTGCTGATCTACCAGACTCAGCTCTGGCATCACTTGGTGGTAAACAGCTTGAGCTTTGCACTCAGACAGATCTTCATAAATAGACAGGAGCTCTCCTAATTCTCAGTCCTAAAATGCTTCACAACCTGTCACCCTATGTTTGACCACTTACTCTGACCATTTTTCTTCACTCCTTTGTACTTCATATAGCTGAATTATATAAATTCCTCGGCCTATTGCTTTACATATTGTTTTAAAGTTACATCATAAGCGCTGGTAAGTGTTTCCTGCACTTGATTATAAGTTCTTTGGAAGCAGAGACCACTTCCTCCTTTTTGAATATCACCAAATAGAGTCCAGTAGAGTTAGTTGCCAATGAAACATTCAATCAGTACTTTTTATTTTTGTAAAGTGAACTTTCATTACTTGTGATTCCCAAATTAATCATGTTTGAATTTAAAATTAAATTATTAGTGATATAGTTTCACTTTCAATTTGAAAAAAATCTTTAAAAAATAGTGCATTGAATAAGTTTTTTATTATTTGTTAATTATTTGTTTCTGCTCAATGTTACATGTGGTATGGTAACTATTATTTACATTCTGAATACCGATGACCTCTCTGGGTGCATTGTGATATTATCACTCGTTCAACAGCTGTGAAGGAGTTCAGAACATTCAGGAGTGTGTATTGTGATTGACTGCCTTTGTTGTAGTCCACACTTGCTTTCTAATGTATCGAATTGGGGCTTGCAGTTAGAGTCTTCTCTGATCCAGGCTCTCTTATGACACTGTGCTACATCTTATCTCAGGCCTGGTGAGCGGGTGCCATGCTGACTACAGCAGCCAAAACTGTTTTTCTTCTGAAATTCTGATGATCATGACAGCAATTGTTGTGTTTAGCCTCCAACACTATTGCTCTCTTATCCAGACAAGGCTCAACAGGTCAAAGGGCTTTTGTGTGAAGGGAGTGTGTCCAGGTTTAGATTTCTAAGAACTAATATTCCCAAAGCAAATTATATCTTTTTAGAAAAATTCACCAAGAAAGATGTCCCAGAAAGCTATTTGGGAAAAAATTTAAACTTTAAAAACTGTGGCTTTAAATACTGTAGAATATGAAGGACTACAATTGTATAAGAAAGCTTTGCTCCAACAAATCAGAAATGACTTAAATGGGAACAAGAAGAGTTTAAGTGTGAAGCTGGTGACTTTATTCAAATGCTGGTAGATTTTAGAAGGGATAGAGGGACCTACAGCACACGCTAACCACTCTAGCGTAGCCCAAAATGCCGCCTGGTCAGGATTAAGCTAGCAGCGATAGATGCAATAGCATATTAAGTTCAGCAAATACTGGGCAAAGTGCTGAAAGAAGACAAACTCAGTCTAATCAACTGTTTATACACACCTACTTTGATGGAGTTTTTTGAGTGAAAAAAAAAAAGGTGCACTTCTAAGTTGCTGAGTACCTCAAAGAATTTACTGTTTATTTATGTATACTTTACTTGGAAAATGATTCCCGGCATATAAAAACAAAAATCCAATTACAAAACCCAGTGGTATATAAACCTTAAGAACCTTTTCTGTAGTGTTTAAAACCTATAAAATACTGAACGAATACACGCATGCTTTATCCCTTTGTGTTCTTATTTTCAAATCTCTTTTGTATAACAAGACTGTGGTTAAGATGAGTTTTCAAAATAGCTACCCTCTTAATATTTTTATACCATTCTGTTTTGAAAATGGTCTCTGATCCATGTTTACTTACAGACCCTGAAACAGGAGAGACAGTTGAAAACAAAGGAAGTATCTATTAGGGCAGTGGTCCCCAACCTTTTTTGGGCCACAGACCGGTTTAATGTCAGAAAATATTTGACATTTGGGCCACTGACTGGCCTTTAGGGTGGGACGGATAAATGTATCACGTGACCGAGACAAGCGTCAAGAGTGAGTTTTAGACGGATGTAACAGAGGGAATCTGGTCATTTTTAAAAAATAAAACATCATTCAGACTTAAATATAAATAAAACGGAAATAATGTAAGTTACTTATTTTTTCTCTGTGGACCGGTACCAAATGGCTTACGGACCAGTACCGGTCCGCGGCCCAGGGGTTGGGGACCACTGGATTAGGGAGCTTTGCTTTACCCTGAAGAAGCTATGCCAGCCTTTTTGACACATTCTGTATCAAAAGAAAAATAAATCTGTTAGAAAATAATTTCAGTGGACAATCCAGAGACTACCACCGAATCTGAAGTAGAGTATGAAGGACTGAATTTTACTCATAAGGCACCTAACTGCCCTGATGGAGGCTAATTCTACACTATGGAGGTAATAAAAATTATATTGCCATTAATCTCCTAAAGCAAACCTTACTGGGAGACCTTGGGAAGCTCACTGGCCCCAGGAAACAGAAGAACTTGCATCACTTACTGCGGATTAAAATTCTCTGGAGAGACTTGCTTGCTTTTACCTGATGGCCGCTTCTAACAATACTTTGGAAAAAAAGAATAACCCTAGACAAAGAAAGAGATGTTTACTAATATCAGTCTTACTAGTCCATTTAATGATCAACTCCTAAAATTGAGATGCTTACATTTTGAAGGCAGAAATTTCTCCCTCTGGCGAATGCAGAGATCCCTTTGATTGTATCTTTAATACATGGGCAATTGGCTACTTTTCAGTGACTTCCCTGAGCCAGGTACTCAGAGCACAATGGTAAAGACACACACTTATTTTTGAGAGCATCATTTTGGTATTTAAATCTTGGCTCTGTTGCTTAAACCTCCCTGAATGCCTCTGTTCTGATCGGTAAATATTCTTAACAATTTTAGAGAGTAGTAAGGATTAAAGAACTCTTGTATATAAAAGGGACTGGGTTAGCAATAAACATGTTTGTTTTTCTTTTTAAATGACAATTAAAATTGTCTTTGGTTTTTCAAACAACCTCATTGAAAGGCTACATTTGTATAAATTCCTCTCATTTGTTCAAATCCTGTTGCATTACAAAGAATTATTCTACTCCATTTACTTCATGATACCTTTTAAATATTAAAAAAGCAGCCATCAAGGCTTGTGTTATTGTTTCTGGACTAAATGAATAAAGACCCTTTCTAAAAACACACAGAAAAAAACAAGCCCTGTTTTCCAGCCTTCCACAAGACATAGTATTCAGATTCTCCTCCACATGCATTTAGAACTGTCAGAACCCCTTTACACAGAAAAATTCCCTCCATAACTCAGAAAGAAGAAAAGGGGGAAGAATTCTTTTGACCTAGAGTGCTCTGGACGAATCCCGTTAGGGAAATAGCAAATCGGGAGTGTGATTGAGAAAAGATTGAATAGAAAAAGTATGATTGAGAAATGGCTTAAAAGTTGTTGGAGAACTAGATTGAAAGCAGGTCTTAAAATTTTTACTCATTTATTTAAATAGCTTTACATTTATTTTAAAGATGGAGAAATATTGTTGATGTTTTTAAAGGGGGAAATAATGTGTCTGAATCAGTGTTTTCTGCATAGGTTACTTCAACAGGATAGGTTGGAGGTCTAGGCTACAGGACATAGTGACAAAGAACCCAGAAGGTTCTACAATAGTCTAGATAAAACTATTGCTCAGGTGGGGCCTGAGCAAGAGCAATGACAGTGAAGCTGGAAGAGGCCGAGTCAAAAGAGTTTTGAGAGGGACAAGCAGAGGCAGGGTGAGTTGACAATTTTATTATGTGAGCAGGCAAACAGGGGGAGAGTCTGGCCACAACTGGAACTCTGGAGAGAATGGTGTGGGCACGCCAGCAGGCTGTGAGAACTCTGCTTAGAAAGGCTGTGTTCTGAGTACCTAGAAAACACCTAATCAGGCAAGTCTTCACCAGATGCTTGGCTGAAATAACAAAACACTACATCTCTTTCATTTCCACTAATTCACTTAGAAATGTTTAACTTTCAGCTTGTACTCCACTTGAGGAAAAAAATATCTCATAGCATTTCTAATATATTCTGGAGTTCAGAAAAGATCTCAGAGGAGTAGAATATTTATGGAGCGAGAAGGAGTCTCTAAGGGTCGGCTTCCTGCAGTAATCCCTACGAGCAGCATTTCATTCTTACAGAAACAGAAAACAATGAATATAGCAAAAGAGTTAAAGCAGCTTCAAACACCGCGTCATTAATTATTTCTGCATGACGGAATCAGTAATATCATTTTCCATGTCTTTGTAATCAAAATGAATTATCAACATTCAAACAATAATTTTCAGAGCACATTGGCAGGTGTGTTCCATATACAACCTTTGCAATGTCTTTTGAACAAAGCAAGACAGAGCCTGACAGCTGCATTACTTGTTAAAGAAAATTCAAACACAGATGCAAAAAAAAAAAAAAAAAGTTAGATACTTCTGCCAGGGTTAGAGACTTTCTCCAGGTTAGAGGAAAATATCCATCGTTACTAGCAAAACTTGACCTTGAGCCTGCATCTCCAAATTAAATCTAGTGAATGCTCTTCTGAAATCCTCATGAGAAGCAATTCTTATCAGGTGCACAGAACTTTGCAAGGCTATGCATGAACTTCCGCCACAAGAATCTGCAATATTCTTCCATTACCAAGCTCACTGCAGACAACAGTGGGTGGAGTGAGAAGACCAAGCATCTAGCAGCGAGGCAAAGCCAAGCTCTAATGGAAACAGAAATTAAAAATAAGGCATTTTGGGTAAAAATAAACAGACAAATAGATCAATGGAACAAAATTAAGAGCCCAGAAATTAGACTCGCGTAAACACTGATCTCTGGCAAAGAAGCAAAGGTAATATATAATGGAGGAAAGACAGTCTTTTGTTGTTGTTGTTTTGAACAAATGTGCCTCGAACAACTGGATATCCAGAAGTAAAAAACAAACAAAAATATTAATCCAGACACAGACCTTACAACTTCACAAAAATGAATTTAAAATGGATCATAGGCCTATATATATAGAACGCAAAACTGTAAAGCTTATAGAAGATACCATATGAGAACCTACATGATTTGGGGCATGGTGGAGACCTTTTAGATGCAATGCTAAAGGCACAATCCATGCTTAAGTGATGGTTTCAGTCTAACTTTGAGGATGGGCAATTTGAAAACTAGCTGGCTTCCCATCCCTTAACTCCTTGACTGCGTAAGCCACTCCAAACCTTGACAACACGTAAGGTGTTAGCTAGCAGGGCAAAACTTTCCCCACCCCAAGAATAATATCATCACTAACCCAGTGGGATAGTGGCTCAAAAAATTCAGTTGAGATAATGGAACATAAGCTTAAATTTTCTTCACACCTGAGTTTGCTAACTGAGAGGCATATCTGCAGTGCTTCCAACTGGCTTATGACCTAGAAATATTTAGAGAAGCTATTTTTGGATAATATATTTTTAAACATTGTTAACTGTAAAATAACCATGGAGAATCATAGTAAAAAAATAACTCAAGCTCTGACAGGTGTTATCAGTGATTACATCTATAGAATGAGGGTGCTGAAAATTTGTGCAAGATAAGTCCAAGGACACAGCAACTATATTTTAACAATTATCGTAGACATTAATGTATTGAAGCCGCATAATTAGAGAGAATTCTGAAGATTAGGTTATCTCTAATGCACAGAAGCTGATGGAACTACTGGACCTTCTCCATGTCTTTGAAAGTTGACCCTCACTAATACATACTACATACACATTTCTGGCACTATCTGACATATACTCCCGGTACAGATGGGTAAAGTCGAAGATTTGAGTGTCAATCAAAAAATGTCAGTTGAATGAAAGAAGGAAAATGAATGAAGAAGCCATCTCCCCTAACTCTGAAAGAGGAGTAAAGCTGTTAGTCAACAAAGAAAGACTAATGTGAGAGAAGAATGGAATCTGCACACGTTTGAAATGTTGTCTTCCTCTCAACACGTTTCTTACCCTTTTAACAACATATAGATGTTTAGACACCCAGGAATTCTCCTTTATAAAAAGTAACACTTGTATTCTTTGTGCATTTTCCTCTTTAAAAGTAACATTTCAGGTGCCTGTCCATTTGGACGACTATTTAAAAGGCAATGGTGTAAGAAGAGATGTAAATATTTAGATGAATTTTACTTCAAGAAGATGTGCACTTCTTACTAGGTCACTATTTAACATTGGCTATTTCTACTGTAAATAAGAAAAAAATTCAGCTTTATTCAGAGCTTGTAGGAAAATATATTATCAGGCAAAAATGTTAAATTCTGTCTTTTTGATTAAGGAGGTAGGAAAGATGAGTAGGGTAAAAGTCAGAAGCTGGTTTGTTTGACTTCTAAAAATGTAAGTTCTGAGCAAATGAGTACCTTAATTATACACTGTATTGCCATTAATGATATTTTGAATTCTAGTAGGCAGTCTTTCAGATTTTTCATATTCAGTGCATGTACTGTATTGGTTTGTGTACCTTAATGCACATATACACCAATGCCCCATTGTTTTGGAATAAGTTACTCATGAAAGCAAGAATAGCTTCTTGTAGAAGGATTCTCTTTAATGATTCTCCTCAGAAAGACATGCTAAAATACAACATGCACAACGGTAAGGCAGAATGTTTTTTTTAATGGCATTAAAATTGTAATTACAAGGAAAAACTCGACGTCTAATGTGATTGGGTCAAAATGAACATACTTATTCACTCTCCGTGACTTTTGTCTTGCAGGTTCTCAGTTTATAAATCAAAAGGTCATTTTGGGCTGCCAGTGTTGAAAATTCTACCTGCCATCTATTAATCAAGCTCGGTTCCCTTTCTCTGACATCATTAGCAGTAATAAAGAGTCTGCAGAAGAAAGTTAGCCAACAGTGGTGGAGCTGATGTCTGAGACAAAAAGCCTCAGCAGGAGGTATTGGTGTTAAAAACTCGCTTTCTGTTACTGAGGTAAGAAGAATGTGGGCCAAGTCACCTAGGGAGAGAAAAAAAAGTGTTGAGTGAAGCTTTGAAAACTCACCATCTGGTGTCCGCCATCCTTGCTCTTTGTTTCAGTCCATGTGGATCCCCATTCATTAGATTCTATTTTGTTTTATTATAACGTGTGTACAGATAGAAAGGCCTCTAGGCAAAAACAAAATGGCCGTGTTTTCTTTTCAGTTTTAACAAATGGGATGAGATATTTTCATGCTTTTTAAATATTGCATAATTTTTTAAATAAGAGTAGATCATTAAATGAAGAATAGGTAACTACATTGGATATTATTGTCCTAATTTTGTCTACCCCGCACCTCCATGATTGTCTTTCCCGAGAAAATTGGGTACAGTGAAGAGTCATTCTCATGCCATAGTCATCTCTTAGAAGCTTGTGATCATTTACTTGACTGATCTTCATGGACTTACTGAAAAATTAAAAAACAAACAAACACAAAAACCCATGTAATTAGACACTGGAAATACTTAATGACTGACTAAGGTACACAAGTTTGAACAAGTTATTCTTCAGAAAGAAATGGGCTACGTGAAATTTATACATATGTAGAAACCTCTGTTTCCCTAGGAGGAGACAGAGAATTCCCCCGTCCATTGTCAGAAACCTTCCTAGGGCTGCTCTTGTTTATCCAACAGAATGAGGCGCTGCTTCTCTTGCTTGCCCTTTGGGTTGATGTCGTGTCAGAAGAGGCCAAATGGAGAGTCAGAGATTTCATTACCCCCCCCCCGCCTGGTGATAAGGACAGCCCCTCAACCCCTCAGGCCCCATGCTGTCATCAGAAGCCAAGTGGGGAACATTAGACTTCTAGCTCCATCTGCTAGTAAGTAGATGGTATGACCCCTCTTCCTCCAGGAGCAGTGTCGGAAGCAGCCAGGTACAAACAGACACTTTGGATAAATTCCACAGTCTCATAACATCATGCACAAAATGTCCAGGTACCAGTTTACAATTACTAATCAGACCAAGACCCAGGACCATAGCTGCTTGAATGGAAAGAAAGACAGTCAGTAGATGTCACCAGTGAGATGGCGTAGCTATTAAACTTACCTGATCGAAAAAATTAAAGCAGCCATGACAAGGTGTTTCAGCCAGAAATGAACACACATGCTTTAAACAAATGAAAAAAGACTTGACAAATTAATAGAAAATCAGCCAAAAAAGCAGAAGGCATAAAAATAACCGAATGAAAAACTTATAACTAAAAAATACAATGACTGAAATGAAAAAACAACACAATGGATCAGAAGAAGAATGGAGGGAACAAAAGGAAAAAAAAAAAAAAAACTAGTACAATAGAAACTACCCAGGTCCCAGAAGTGAGTACTGCAACAGAAATCTTATAGAGGGAAAAAAATCTTGACTTTGGCTTTCATCTGACCTACCATGCAGCTGGCTGCCAGGGACACTGAGAAACGAGACGTCTTCATACAGATGTTGAAGGTTGCAGAGTTGAAGAAAGTCTGTGTGACTTAACCCCTGCCCCATCTGTCTCGCAGGGCTGAGAATAGATTATGCCGTGGTGATCATTGTAAAGCCCTTCCGAAAAGAAAGTGAAGTCAATACAAAAAAACAAAACAAAACAAAAAAACCCTACAAAAACCTGAAAACATAACATCCTCCAAATTCTTTATAGAGTTAATGGACATGTATTTTCCAGTGATGGGACCCTGACAAGACCTTTTCAGAGCTCTGAAGAGTGCTTAAAGGAGGAGTTCAGGGTCGGTCTAATCAATGCCTCATTTGAATCTGCAGGAAAACAGAGCCCACAATAACATGACATGCAAGTGAAGGTCGGGAGGCTGAGCATCCATGTCAAACACTACTCAGGTAAGGAAGGGTCGTCCATGACAGTGCGAAGACATTGTATAGCATGTGCATGTGAGGCCAGAAAGAGTGGCTAATCTATTGCAGAATGTCCTCAGGAATCACTGTGCCATTCAGCAGTTGGCATTTCCTCCTGGCTTTCAGAAGGAGGCTGGAGGCTTTGCAGGCACAGGCCGGGGCAAAGGCGAGTGGCGATTGTGGAAGGTAGCAGTTGTTGCCTGGGAGTGAAGAAGAGGGAGAAGTAAGAGAAAACCATCTCACTAGTCAGGAAAGTGTTAAGACCGTGTTATGGATAAGGTGTTTGGACTTGATCTACTGAATACTCAGAGATTGTTGTTGGCAGGAGAGGAGATGATGGATGTGCGATGTGCAAGCTCTTGGTGAATGCAAAGACTATGCTGTTATTCTTAGCCACTACAGGGTCCTGAGCAGGGCAGTGACTTTAAAAGAGCATTGTGGGAGTGACGTGCAGAATGTCTAGCCAGGAAGGGTGCAGGTGGGGGAGCTGCAGGCTTCTGCTGACTCTGGCCTCACAGAGACTTCGGAGTAGTCCATAAAAAGTACAAGTCCTCCTTTCCCTCCAGGCCCTGAGGAGAACCTCCCTTTGGCCTAACAAGCCACCTGGCCACCAGATCCTGCTTCATCCTAAAGGAAATCCAAGAAAGAATTTTAATAGATGCTTAACCTCTATAAGCACTGGTGACTTACTTGTGTGTCTGCCACTGTTCCTTCCGTATTGAGCCCAAAATGTTTATCTCTTCCCCCTTCACTCTCAGTCGAGAGAAACAGATGCCACAGTGCTAACAGAAATCCAGATGTGGTCCAGGAAGAGGAAATTTCCCTGAAAGCAGAGCATGGGTCTCTGAGTTTGGCTCGGGGGCTCCTGAATACACACCTTATCTCACTGGTGCAGCACTCAGGTTACCTGAGTAACTTGCTCCCACGCCCTCAACAATGAAGCTTCCAAATCAATCCCTTTGTGTGCCTTGTAATAATACCTCATTAACAACAAAACATGAAGAAACATGCATTTTTAAATAAGAAAAATCACGGGGGGAGGAAAATCGGCTTGACGTATACAGAAAGGAGGTAACGTTGCTGGGAATAAAGGCTCAAGATGGATCAGGCGGAACTTCCACTTCACAGAAAGAATGAGGTGTCTCACCAGGTGAGTGATGAACCGCCAGGAACAAAATTAGAAATCAATATGCCATCTAAAAATTAGTCAGCGTTAAGACCAGTAGCAAAATACAGTAATTATTTTTAGCGATGGGATCGAGAATGAAAACAGAAGTCCTCGGATCAAATTGAAAGCTGCCACACATTTGTCAAAGGAAAAACGCCAAGGACTGTCAAAATAGCATCACCTTTTCTTCTTCTTGTTTTATTTATTTATTTTTTGTTTAAATAAATAAAATACCCCAAAGAGGCAGCTTTTAGAGGTGAGCAAAGAGAAAACCACACTAAGAGAAGCATTAGCTCGTAAGTATGAGTGTGCTGTTGGCTCATACTTTTGGCTCATATCATGTTATTTACATCATTGCGATAAGCATCTATTTGCAGCATCTAAGAAGGATGGAAGCTTCCGTCTGAGAATGCTGGGCTCTGGTTATGGTGGGGTACTCACTATGCTTAACTGGGGAACTATCAGGAATGGCTGGGGACATCTGAGCCTTTCAAAGCAGAGGCTCGGACGCCAGGCAGAGCATGTGCACGTGTACACACACACACACACACACACACACACACACAACTATTCAGCCTCTCCTCACTCAAGACAAGTATAAAAAGGGCTTTAATTTATAGGCTTTCTTGCTTCATAATGTTCCATAGATAAGCACTTGCAAGTTACTAACGTTATATTGATTTCAGAGCTAGCCAAGATAAGTAAGAAATGCTAAAAGCATCAGCTTTAACCATGGGAATATTGTAGGCCTAGGGAATTGTGTCTCGCTGTTCCAGGAAGCAAGAAAATGTGCACAAGTTCAAAGTGGGGAGGAAGATGAAGAAAAATAAAAGCAATCACTTACCAGAGGAAGAGAAGTAGGTTTGCAAGAGTATGACTGGAATGCGCTTAAGCACAGATGTCTTGTAATTTATAGATCTGAAGAATGAACAGTTGTTTTGTTTTGATAGTGTTCTTGTTATTTCTGTTCTAGATTCACTTGGCAGCAGGGTTTGGGTAGGAAAAAATGATGAGATCGGCTCACAAGGATAAGGCCTTGTCAGCCATGGAGCCGGGTCTGTCTCACCCTGGGGCAGAGAATCCGCTAAGAGGAAATAAATCTCGGCAGTCCGAGGGGGTGGCTCTTTTCTCTGGTTGTGTGTGTCCGCTGTAGCAGCGATGTGAATGGAAAGTTGGGGCTGATATATACCAGTGCAATAACTCGTTAGTGGGTATGAAGAAAAGGGGTTATTAATAAGTGCCCGGATGGTAGTTTGGACAGAAACATTGCATACATGGAAGCCAAATCTTTACCCAGGGTGTCTATTCCGGTCAGGACAAAATGCTGCTTCTTTCGTGGTAGAAAACATCCATCAACCTGCCACAGGGTGACTGACTGATCACCCTGGATTAAGTAATTAAAATAATTACAGTTTATTTAATTTTGGTAAGAGTATAAATTTATACTATAATAGCTGATAAAAATCTGGCCATATACATATATCTAGTGCCAATTTTTTTTTTAAATGAAGTTAGACCTTGAATTTACAGCTAGAAATCCAAGTGAGAGTTTTGATGGGACAAAAATGATTTTCATTGAATTGTAGCCAAAAAAGAAAGTGATAGAAACATTATATGGAAGAAAAGGAAATAGCTAAATACACTATGGCGTATTTCCATCTTAAAGTTTATATAAAAATCAAAATTTGTGTGTTTGAAAATTATTTATTGACATGGGAAAATATTTCAATTTAAATGCTAAATGAAAGAAAGCTGGATACAGGCCATTTTACTTTTTTTAAAAAATACAATAACATTAAAGATAATCACAATAATAGTAATAACATTAAAACATTATATAATAGAAAATACACTAAAATATTGAGCTGTTACTTGGCTGTTGAGATGAAGGATGGCATATTTTTCACATTTAAGCTTTTCTACATTTGGTCTTGTTTAAGTAATAAGCATGGGTTGATTTTCAGTTAGAAAAAAATATATACAGAGCAGCCAAATATCTCCTATGAAATGCTAGGTCCTGTGCTTTTAAATGACCTCCATAGCCGGCCAGTTCTTATTTTAAACAGTTAATGATTGGATTTCAAACCAACAGTAAATTGGTGGCAGGATTTTAAAGGGAGGAATGATGGGAGCTACTGTTCAAAGGCAGAGTCTGAAAAGATAAAATAATTGACAACTTACTCCCCGTGGAAGAATCAGTGATATTATGGAAAAACGTGCAAGTCCTCTACAATCATAGTTTCCTGAGACCATTTAGAGCAGGGACTGATGGGCTGCCAATCTAATCTCAGCAGACTCTCAGGGAATTGATAATATGTGAAAAAAGGATTTCTGCACCAGAAATTAAAATTACTTGATTTAAGACACCTCCTAGCTTGTAATTAAAAAAAAAACAAAAACATAATATATTTAAGACTTAGAATTGTCAACTTCTAAGAGGAAATAATCAAGTATATTTGGTGGTTTATACAGTGTCTTTTTCTGTATGTGTTCCATATAAGTGCTTTGAAAATAACAAAGCGCCATGCGTGTGGGCACGGATTGAATAGCACAGGGTATATGAACTGACACTAACAATAAATCTAATTCAATAGAAATTTACAAGTCACTTATTTTTTTTCCCCTTTGCAGTCTATTAAATTTGAAAGAGGGACCACATGGTTTAGAAATAATGTTTTTGCAAACGGGTTACCATGAAGTTTGTATTTGGTCCATCGGTGGTCCATTTTCTGTTCTGGGAGATAATGTGGGCTGATGAAAAAATCTTAGAGTCGAGTCAAAAGAACATACATGGCTCAGGTCCCGGGCTATTTGACTTCCTAGCTTCCCTAGTTCGACGGCCTTGAGTAGGTGATTCCCTATGAGTCTTAGTGTCTTTATCTGAAATATGCAGAACACACACAAATAGTAGTCAATATTACTACCATACAGTAGTCGTTCCATTTTATGAATGGCCAAAGAATCAGTTATCTTGAAAAAAGTCTCTTCTGTGGAACATGAGATTATTCCCACAGAATTTTAGAAAAATAAGGTACATCTTTATTTCAGAATTATGAAAGATCAATTTGATGACATCTCGCCTGCTGTTTCAGGTAGTAAATTATTACCTTGTTTGCTAGGAAATAACTAGATAAGTTACGGTGGAAGTTACTGTTACTGAATTTGGGGGCGCTTGGACCTTTTCACTAATTCTTAAGTAAAATGCAAATAATAATAGCGCCTCCAAGAGGTTGTTGTGAGGATTAAAAAACCGTAAAGTGCATAGACCACTTCTCCACAAAGCGTCCACCAAATAACACTGTGGATTGAAAATTTTAATCCAGTGAAAAGCAGATCAGCTTTCAGAATAAAATAAATATAAAAAATAAGTAAGCTATCCAATTTTGGTCATGGTGAGGTAAAATGTTAAGAACTATATAAATTGGAACTTTATGTGTAACAGATCCACACATGAAAGAAAAAAAAAAACAGTGTTCATGTACATACAGCATTGCTAAAGGTGGTAAATGTTAGGTCCATAGACTTGGGTATGGGTTTAAGAAGCATAGTTATAACATTAACAGGCAATGGCAAGATGTTGAGCTTAAAAAAAACCCACACAGTGTTTTATGGTTTACTGACAAAGTCCAGCTAAACCAAAGGAAAGGTCAAAGGTGAGCCCTAAGTGTTCTTCAGGAGCAAACAGGTGAAAGGAAGAAGCACAAGCAGAAATGGATTATCACTGGTTAGCTAAAAGGCTGAGAGAAGTCTGTTTAGGAGAGAGCTTGTTGCTTGGGGGTTAGGAAGATCTGAAGATAGATGAGAGGGGGAGTGGATTTCTTCTTATTTTAAGAATAATATCTACATCTTTGCTTACAGGTAGGTCAGCAAACCATTCTTTAGTCTAGAAAGTTTATTAGAAAATGTAATTTTAGAATCACATTGCCGTGGGCTTGCCAAAAGGTAACTAATTGTAAATCTCTTTCATTGGAGGGGATGGAGGGGAGGGGGTTGGAAAACTAATCCTGTGTTAGAACAGAGAGTAAATGCTCTGAGGTTTGTCTCAGGATATTATGGACTCAGTGTAATGGGGAAAAAAACAAGCAAACAAAAAACAAAGTCATTCTTTATCTCTCCAGATAGCAACCTAGATCTCTAAAATTCAAAGGGATTTTCTTGCTTAGCCTATATTAAATATATCACAGTTTTAAATTTGTAATTTGGCCTTGCAGCAGAGAGAGTGATAAAACTAACTTTAACCCACACTATAGGAAACAATATAATTATGAAGATACCAATGTTCAAGTATAGTATTTATTGTTTGCATAATATGTTATGTGTAAGACTAGGTTCAGCCATGGTGGTTTAAAAGGACAACTCTTCTATATCTGAAGATAGTATAAAGGTGTCTCTCAGTAGGAAGGCTATGTATGAGTAAGGCAAAGAGAGCCCACGAGAAATCCAATGCAGAAGGGAATACTGTATCCCTCTGAGATTCATGTGGACAACACCATAAATTAGAACTTCACCTTGGCACCTTCTGTGATATGTTACAACTTTAATTTCTTTTCAGTTTCTCTGGAGCAATATTATAAAGGGCTAGCTCATCATACTAACCATTACTTCATTCCAGAATATAGGTAGGGGAGAAGAAAAAAAAAGAATTACGACTCCTAGGACTGGTTGCCTATTTGATAATAAAATGAATGCATGAAAAGTAGCCTAAGGAAAGATATTTTATTAGATCAATTAATATCATAGAGGAGTTTTGTTCCTGGGTTAATCATTAGTATGAACTCTTAGCTCGTAGTTAAGGTTTGGGGCTAGTCATAAAAGTGACTTAGAAGGGACACCTCTGGCTTTATTCTCTTTTTTTTTTTTTTTTTTTTTGCATTTTTCTGAAGCTGGAAACAGGGAGAGACAGTCAGACTCCCGCATGCGCCCGACCGGGATCCACCTGGCACGCCCACCAGGGGGCGACGCTCTGCCCACCAGGGGGCGATGCTCTGCCCATCCTGGGCGTCGCCATGTTGCGACCCTCCTGGGTGTCACCATGTTGCGACCAGAGCCACTCTAGCGCCTGGGGCAGAGGCCACAGAGCCATCCCCAGTGCCCGGGCCATCTTTGCTCCAATGGAGCCTTGGCTGCGGGAGGGGAAAAGAGAGACAGAGAGGAAGGCGCGGCGGAGGGGTGGAGAAGCAAATGGGCGCTTCTCCTATGTGCCCTGGCCGGGAATCAAACCCGGGTCTTCCGCACGCTAGGCCGACGCTCTACCGCTGAGCCAACCGGCCAGGACCTGGCTTTATTCTCTATCAAGGACTTTCAGATTTATTCAATCTGGTACCTGAAGATTTTTCAAATAACACATTTGCCAAAGGAATTCAAAGAAGAGGATTGACTTTTCATGGGTGTTTCACTTGTTTTCATTAGAACTCTTCTGCAGATAAAGAAAGCAAGAAAAAAAAAAAGCAAGAGAATAGCTAGGTACTCTCTAAGCTTTATTGCTCAGAGTTCATTAGAATAAAATGTTATGTAAATTTTAACTTAATAAAAAGGCAACCTCGATGTTTATTGCCTTCACTTTTTCTTTTTAATAAAGTAAGAGGCAGAGAGGCAGAGAGACAGACTCCCACATTCGCCCTGACCGGGATCCACCCAGCAAGCCCCCTACAGGGTGATGCTTTGCTCATCTGGGGCCGTTGCTCTGTTGCTTGGCAACTGAGCTATTTTAACGCCTGAGGTAAGACCATGATGCTATCCTCAGCACCCTGGGCCAACTTGCTTGAATGAGCTATGGATGTAGGAGGTGGTGGAGAGAAAGAGAATGAGAGAGAGAGAGAGAGAGGACAGGGGGAGGGTTGGAGAAACAGATGGTTGCTTCTCCTGTGTACCCTGACCAGGAATCGAACCAGGACTTCTACACCCTGGGCTGATGTTCTACTGCTGAGCCAACCAGCCAGAGCCCTTTTTTTTTTTAAAGTGTCACTTTTGCTAAGCCATGGGATGGGTCTTACTATGTGGTTTGTACATATTGTCTCTGTCAGTGTCAATCATATCTGATTGTGGGACTTTATTGACACTGGTAAAGACTGCTAAGTCTGTGTTCTGGGCCACCCAATGAACTATGCCCCTTCTCTTTTAGAGGCCTACAAGAAATGTGAGTTATCTGATAGACCAGATATCTTTTCCTTCTCCCGTCCTGGCCACCCTTTTGGTGAAAGCATTAGTGTCATGTTACAAGTGAACTAAAATGTTAAAGTGACAAATATTTTTGGTTTTACTGGTTTCAGATGACTATGATGTCACATAGTGTTGGACCCTGGACTCAATTTTGGATATTGTGACAAGTTATTTTCTAAACATTAAAAATGAGAGAGGGCCCTGGCCGGTTGGCTCAGCGGTAGAGCGTCGGCCTCACGTGCAGAGGACCCGGGTTCGATTCCCGGCCAGGGCACACAGGAGAAGCGCCCATTTGCTTCTCTACCCCTCCGCCGCACTTTCCTCTCTGTCTCTCTCTTCCCCTTCTGCAGCCAAGGCTCCATTGGAGCAAAGATGGCCCGGGCGCTGGGGATGGCTCTGTGGCCTCTGCCTCAGGCGCTAGATAGAGTGGCTCTGGTCGCAATATGGCGACGCCCAGGATGGGCAGAGCATCGCCCCCTGGTGGGCAGAGCGTCGCCCCATGGTGGGCGTGCCGGGTGGATCCCGGTCGGGCGCATGCGGGAGTCTGTCTGACTGTCTCTCCCTGTTTCCAGCTTCAGAAAAAAAAAAAAAAAAAAAAAGAGAGAGAATAGAAAATATTAGCATTCATTGTGTAGAACCAGGGTAAGCACTTTGGAGTTTTTGTTTTGTTCCTATTCAAGGTATTTTTTACTGTGGGTTTGTACTGGATTAAATAGTGTTTCCTCAATATGCATGTCCACCCAGAACTGTAAAAGTGACCTTATTTAAGAATAAAGCATCTTTGCAGGTGTAATGAAGGTAAGGTGATGTTGTGCTGGGTTAGGGTGAATCCTAAAGCCAACAGGATGGGTGTCATTATAAGAAGAGGGAAGTTTGGACATAGACACTCAGGAACTAAGGTCATGGAGGCAGAGATCAGAATGATGTAGCCTTAGCAAGGGAGCACCAAGAATTGCAGCAACCCTGGCAACAATCCTGGCACCTTGGTTTTAGTGAGAAAACAATTTCTGTTGTTGTAACCACCCAGTTTATCGTACCACAGGAAACCAACACTGGGTTTTAATGAAAATTTTAAGTCTCCGGAATTGGTAAGGTGGGACTTTTCTTGTAGTGCACAAGAAGACCTCTAATGTTTTAAAGTCTTCAGAAAAGAGGGAGATTCCTTCCTGTCTTTCTCTGTCTCCCTTGCCTTTAGGTACAGGGCTGTGTATTAGGTAAATTCGTTCATAAGTCTTTCCCATTCTGCAACCTCATGCCATCTAAACAGGGGAGGGGCCAAGTCTTCAATTACATTCTAAGGCGTAAGTCTCTTAGGAGCTAAGATTCTTTTCTATAGCAAGACTTCTTTCTCCTTAATTATTTCCAGAATCTTCCACCTTCTAGTAGTGCCTGAAACTTGAGCTCAAGGGTGCACTGGTTAATACGTGTCTTCTTTTCAATTTCTGGAAGCCCAGAATTGGGAATTGGGAAACAAGTGTCCTTCAAGTCTAGCTCAACTCTCTCAGTTAAGAAAGCCACAGACTTGCTCATTGTTTTTGCTGATATTTTAAGAACACATCTCAAAGATAAGTAGCATTTCTTTCTCCAAGTCAACACATTCTAAATTTATGGTAAGGGAAAAATCTTTTCTCTAGTAAGAAAGTATTGGAACTGACCACAGAGTACTTATTTCTTTTTTTTCCCCCTCTAGCCCATCGGCAGGTGTGGTGATACCACAGTAAATATCATAGAGCTTAACATATACCCTCTGTGTTTCTAAGGCAATGGTTCTCAACCTGTGGGTCGCGACCCCAGGGGGGTCGCCTAAAGCCATCAGAAAATAAATACATAATGCATATCAGGTATTTACATTCCAAATCATAACTGTAGCAAAATTACAGTTATGAAGTAGCCACCCAAATTATTTTTTGGTTTGGGGTCACCGCAACATGAGGAACTATATTGCGGGGTCACAGCATTAGAAAGGTTGAGAACCACTGTTCTAAGGGAATGACACTACCTTGGATTTTTAGACAAATAAATTACAAATATATAATTATATATTAATTATTTAATCAAATATAAATGAATCATAAATAAAACTGTGGACAAGGATAACAAAGTCGGCATTGTTAATTTGGATTGCTTTCCAAGGAAAATTGCAGAGCACCCTCAAAGCACAGCTGTTCTCATATCTCTGCTCTGCTCTCTGAGGTTTGGGGGTATCTAACGGTGCCTTCCTCCCCCAAACCCTTACAAATTGTTGGATCTGGATTTTAAAACTCGCTGTTGGATGTGCATCTGTTTTATTAGTTTTAATAGTATTCACAAATTACAGAATGTTAAAAGTGGAAGGGACTTCACAGCAATTGTAAATGGGGTGTCCCTGGAATCCCGGGCCATCAGCACAGGTAATGACAGGCATCAGTTCTATTTTCAGCATTTCCAGAGCTTACATTAAACATGGAAACATTTTGTCATTCAGAGTCTGAAGCTTACAATTTTTGATAACTTGTATCTTCATTTTAATTGAGTTTGGAGTATTTTAATATTTCTTGTGAAATTATTCTTTGACTCACGGATTAATTTGAAGTGCATTGTTTAATCTCTATCGGAATTTTCCAGTTATTTTCTTTTATTGATATGCAGTTTAATTCCTCGGTGATCTAAGAACTGACATCAGAGGATTTCTATATATATATTTTTTTTAATTTGCTAAGGCGTGTGTTACAGTCCAGAATGTGGTCCATCTTGGTGAATGTTTCATGTGAGCCTGAGAATGATTTGTATTCTCCTTTGTTGGGTGAAGTAGTTTATGGCTGTCAATTATACTCAGTTGATTGATGGTGTTGTTGAGTTCATCTATGTCCTTACTGATTTTCTGCCTGCTGGATCTGCCCCTTTCTAAGAGAGGAGTTTTGAAGTGTCTAACTCTGATAGTGGATTCATCTAGTTGTCTTTGTAGTTCTGTTAGATTTTGCTTCCCATAGTTTGATGATCTGTTGTTAGGCACACATGGACATTGAGAATTGTTATATCTTTTTTGAGAATTGGCCACTTTATCATTATGATAGTTTCCCTACTTTGAAGTCCGCTCTGTTGGAAATTAATATAGTGACTCCTGCTTTCCTTTGATTAGTGTTAGCATGGTCTATTTTTCTCCATCCCTTTACTTTTAATGTACATACCCCTTTATATTTAAAATGGGTTTCACATAGACAACATATAAGCTGTGTTTTTTAATCTACTTTGACAGTCTTTACTTTTTAATTGGTGCATTGATACCATTGATGTTCAAAGTGATTGTTGACATAGTTGGATTAATATGTACCAACTGTTGTTTTCTATTTGTTTTCCTAGTTCTGTTTCTATTTCTGTCTTCCACTCTTTTTCTGCCTTTGTGGTTTTAATTGAGCATTTTGTGTAATTCCATTTTCTCTTCTTTCTTATCAGTTATACCTATTATTATTATTTTTTTACTTCTTTTGTGGTTGTCACAAAGTCATACATTTACAACGAATCCAAGTCCATATTCAAATAACTCTAACCCACTTCATGGGTTGTGTGAATACTTTATAAAAACAAAATATTCCTACTTCCTTTCTCCCATCCCTTCGTGTCTGACATTTATTTGGAGCAAATTCTCAGTCATTATTTTTGCAACCATCTCTTCTGTTTCTTTCTGTCTTGTTTCTCCTTCTGGGGTTCCCATGATGTGTATGTCACAGCTCAGGTGGCTGTCCCAGCGTTCTTAGATAGTGTGTTCTCATTTTTTCTGTCTTTGTACTTTGGCCTTTTGGTTGTTGAGGATTCTGTTGCTGTGTGAAGCTCAGCCATGTCCAATATACAAACAAGCCCATCAAAACCAGTCTCCTTTTTTCCTTACACTGTTTTTCATTTATTTATTTAATTTTTTTTTATTCCTAGCATCTCTATTTGGACCTTCCTTAGGATTTTCATCCCTCTGCTTGCAGTTCCCATCTCCTCTTCTGTGCTCTCAACTTTTACCTACCACAGCCCTTAGTATATTAATCATAGTTGTTTCAAATTCTACTTCTGGTAATTCTTTTTTTTTTTAATTTTTTTTTTATTTATTCATTTTAGAGAGGAGAAAGAGAGTAGAGACAGAGAGAGAGAAGGGGGGGGAGGAGCTGGAACCATCAACTCCCATATGTGCCTTGACCAGGCAAGCCCAGGGTTTCAAACCGGCAACCTTAGTATTTCCAGGTCGACGCTTTATCCACTGTGCCACCACAGGTCAGGCTACTTCTGGTAATTCTTATATTTCTGCCGTGTCTCATTCTGATTCTTGCTCTGGCTTTTCAAGCTGTGCTATTTATTTATTTATTTATTTATTTAACCTTGGTGTGCCTTGTCATTTTTTCTTATAATCGGACACGAGGTACCAGGTGAAAAGAAACTGTGGTAAGCAGGCCTTCACTAACGTGGTAGGCAAATGTAGGGTTAGGAACCATTCTAAATTCTACATTTAGGTCTCAGTCTTTTTGCAAAGCCTATGCCTCTGGGCTTTGAACTTTTACAAGGTGTTTCTCATTTTCTGTCTCCCCCCACCCCCACCCCCTTAGTGGGCCTGCGTGATAGAATTGGGTGTTTTCACATTCTCACAAGGAAGGCTAGAGCCGGTGGGAGGTGGTTAGGAATGAGACTCTAGTCAAATAGTGTCCACTGGGTGTGGCCCTTGTGGAGAACAGGACACCTTCGAGCATTTTAAAAATGGTTCCATTTCTACTCTCCCTGCTGGAAGCCTGTGATTAATTCTCTCTGATATTTACTGGGGAACTGTGGTTGAGTCCTGGGTATTAATCTCACTATACGGTAAGGAGCCCCCAGACAGTGTCCCCAGGAGTTCTAACTCTCTGAGGGGTCTGCAGGGAGCCTCCTGCTCCAGCTCAGCCCTTTCAGAGGGTGGATCTCTGCTTTGCTGAAGCTGGTCCCTTCATCTGCCTCTCTCCAGTGTTGGGGTCAGCAGCATGTCCTCTCTTCCAAGTCCAGGAACAGTTGTTGATTTTCCAGCCTGTTCAGTGTTTTCCATGTTAGGACAGAGAGGTGACTTCCAAACTCCTTGCCTGGAGAACCTATACCAGGATCCCTTCCTTGTCTTTTGGTCTCTTTCTAGGCAGCGACATTAAGCTGGTCCAGTCTGTAAGGACGCCCTACTTGTGTTTTTGTAAGCCTTTGAGTTTCACATGCTGCCTCTGACACTTCTCACATTGTTGTATAGTGAATGGTAATTTCCCCAGCTAGGAGCATGTTTAGAATGTTTCATTTTGACAGCTTAAATAATTTTTGTAAAGGTCTCTCACAAAGAGAGTGATTACTTGATGTGTATTGTTTAGGAACCTCTGCCCCATCCCCAGAAACGATAACGGAGCCTTCAATAAAGTTGACAAGGGCCATTTGCAAACTTTTATCTGTCTGTGAACTCTGTCTCTGCCTGTTTTTTAGAATGGCTGATGCCACATACTTCCCAAACAATTCAACATTTGTTGTTATTTTTGTTTCAAAAACAAAGCAGAAATGCAGAGAAAGTACACAAAGTGCAAAAACTATAATTAAATTATAAGAACACTAAATTTTTATTTGATAACTCTATCCAGCCCGGGGTGTAGAAACCAAAATGAAGGGCCATCCACAGTAGGGTTCTAATAGTGACCCCCTCCCCAGAACCTGGGATCTCATAGGGTTGAAGCAGAGGTAGTCATTATGAGGATTTGCAACTGCAGGTTGCATTGTTTGGGTTTAGGACAAAAGCTTATTTTTCAAAGAGATACTGGGAGTTTTAGTTAGAGACCTTGAAACCTTTCTGTTGAGCCAGTATAACTGAATTTATCTTTATACTGGGTTACTTACTAAGGAATGGGAATCCCCCGAGATCATTGAAAGACAAAGGATTTGTTCTTCTCCTTACTAGAATTACATTGAATAAGTTTGTAATTTAATGGGGAATATATATGAAAAACCAGTCATGTTTTTTGAATTTTTCACAATATTCAGTAAGTAAATAAAGATTCATTTTAATCTTAGTAATACCAGTTCACAAAATTTTGAGTCATTTTGAAATAATACTTTGATGAGTGTATGTGATTAAAATGATTGTGTAGTAGTTGAATAAAGTATCCAAAGAATCTTTTCTTTTGCTTAGTGATGGCTGAGTTTGCTGACCGACATCTGGATCACCCCAAATATGAAATTCTTGTACTAGTTCTGATTTATTTGGTTATATCAGCCCAGGATTAGTTATGCAGCAGGAAAAGTAAAAGCTCATTTTTCCCCCTCAAAGACTCTGTAGGGCAGGTGTCCTACAGGTGTGGACTGTACATTCTAAATTAGCTTGAACTTACTGCAATATTATAAGATATAGCTAGTGAGTAGGGGCAGGGAAATGGTCACATCCTGGCTCTTAGATGTTTCTGCTCAGAAATGAAATATGGTGCTTCTCCTATTTTATTGGCTAGAGCAGATGTTGGGAATCTTTTTGGCTGAGAGAGCCATGAACGCCACATATTTTAAAATGTAATTCCATGAGAGCCATACAATGACCTGTGCACCTTATGCATTATCCAATAAAAATTTGGTGTTATCCCGGAGGACAGCTGTGATTGGCTCCAGCCACCTGCAACTATGAACATGAGTGGTAGGAAATGAATGGATTGTAATACATGAGAGTTTTATATTTTTAACATTATTATTATTTTTATTAAAGATTTGTCTGCGAGCCAGCTGAAGCCATCAAAAGAGCCACATCTGGCTCACGAGCCATAGGTTCCCAACCCCTGGGCTAGAGCAAGACATTTGGTCATGACCAAATTCAAACAGTTCAACTCTCACTTAGTTTTATTCAATAATAACACAACTGATCAAGTATAGGTAATGGGAAATGTGACTGACTGAACAGTGGTTCATGGGAGAGCAAAACAAAAACAAAAACAAAACACAAAAAATGAAAAAGTAGTGGTTGGCTTAAATATAAGTTCAATACAGATCAACAGTGCCTATTGAAAACAAATACTATCTTGGGAAATTAGCTGCTACACATTGGAAAGTGAATTGTGAATATTAACATAATATTTTCCTTATCCCAGTCCGACGCTCTATCCACTAAGCCACCACCTGGTCAGGCTTGGCATAATATTTTCAATTCAAAAAACTGTGAAGCCTGAGAAATTCGACAGGGGTCTAGAGATTAGTAATAGGTTAGACAGAAACAAAACCAAAGCAAAAGATACAAGAATATTTGACCTAGATATCATCAAACTGGGGGAGATATTTCTTACCAAAAAAAAAAAAAAAAAGTAGGATAAAAGTTTAATGTAATCTTGAGTAGCATCACCTAGTAAATTAGGATTGATGAAGGAAAGTTATATTAGTCTAAAATAAGAAAGAGGCGTCCAACGTCAGGGTGGGGCAATTTGAGAAAAGCAGGTTCATGCTTCCAGTGTGCGTTCACGAAGGGGTTTCCTGAGACTGGTCCAGGAGGCTGTGTAAGGAATCCTTACCAGATGGCTTGGTGAGCCTTACACTGGTACCCTTGAGCTCTAAATTATGTGATATGGTCCCTATGTCATCCTTTTATTCCCAGAGCCGTATTATTTTCTCTTACATATTCTTGAGTGAATTGTTTCCTTGAACTTAAAACACTTCATCCCGACAATGTCTTTCAGAATACGATCTTTTTTATTTTTCCCTCCCTGAGCTCACTTTATGGTTGTTAGTGTTTATTTGGCCTAAGTCCTCTGCTCCCTCCCTTTCATTTCCTCTTGGTCCTCCACCTCCCTGAGCCATCTGTCATTTCTGTTTTCCAAAGGAAAACACATTTTCATTTCCCCGACATACGGACTTGGGGTATAACTGGACTATTGAAAGTGAAAGAGACAGATATTGTTTAATAGCCGTTTCTGTGCCAGAGAATGAGCCTGGTGCCTCTCCCTCTCCCTGTAGATGTTTCTTTCACTTAACTGACTTGATATTGTATATATATTTCATCGGAGGCGAAATTAGAAAGACCAGGAGACAGAGCAGAAATGATATGACTGCCAATTCGTCTTCACTTGCCCTTTTTTTTTTTCTCATCGAGCCTGTCAGAGGCTACGGGGAAGAGAGACAAACCTCTGGCGTGACAAATAGGCCCCCTGATTATATTTAACAAGTCACAAGAAAGTAGGACAAAATATCTTAATGTTTTCCTCTTGCCCTTCATCTTTCATTCAACAGAAATTTGCTGTCAGTTAGAAAGGTCCTTGGGCCTGAGAGGAGTCAGGTGGAGAAAAAGTTTGGTTCATTCCTCAAGTCGACTTTTAAACATGGGATGCTATTGAGATACCACGGAATAAGAGGGGAGAACTAGAATTAGTGTCTGAGACTTTTAGGGGAAGAGATTGTATTAGGCCACCCACGGCCTCCACCCTACTTGGGGTTAATGGAAGCATCAGATAATATAGCATTTTTATGTGGAAATGATGGGCATGTTAAAAGCATAGTTTTTTTTACCCCCTTGTTTCTTTCTAGAAATAGTAGATTGGTTTTGGACATGAACTTGTCAACCACAACCAAAACGTTCACGTGACACTTAACAAATACACTGATCTATTTAGGAATGTTTTCTCCCCTTGGGAGGCATGGTGGAGTAATGCCTCCTCACACTGGAAATGTGACTATAGCTCACATGAATAAAAGGTAGAGTAGAAATGAATATCTACAATCACTTACCCACAGTCACTTTGGTCTTGGACGTGGACATCAGACCTGAAAGATTTAATGCTAATTGAAGAACGTTTAGAGCAAGTATTGGATAGTAGTGCCTCGATTTAATCCTGATATAAGCCAGAACTGTACTTTCACTAGGGAACTTGCCACTATAAATTTTTATATTATGTTGTGATGCGGCAGTGACAAAGGAAACAGCTGATGGCTGTTGATTGATGCCTACTCCGTAAAAGGCACCGTGAAGCGGGCCTGGTAGCGCAGGTCAGAAAATTACTCAAGGGACTTCTAGCCATCTGCACGATATTAGGTGTCATCTTAAATGCTACATCTGATGCATCGGCATGTGAAATAATTCTGTGCCTCCCGTTCTTTATCTTCTGGCTCTTTCCTCTTCTCCCTCAGTCTTTACCCCAGACTGCTTAGATGGAGAAAAGTCAGGGGGACTGCAGAAGGATAATGGAGTAAGGTCTTAGAAGAACCCTAAGGAGATAAGATAAAAAAAAATTGAGTGTGAAGGTTCTTTGCTGTGGCACAAACCTGTGTTTAGGGCATAAGTCAGTAAGTCATATACCTGGATTTCTGGTTCTTTACCTGTCAAATAAGGGCATTGGTTTTGCTATAAAACCTTTGCCACTGTAAATTCATTCCATTTATTATCCTGACATGGAGGTAGGCATACATAGAGAGAGCCTCTTTTTTTTTCATTCAACACACTTATGTGCCATATCTATTTATTATTTTATGCAATTCAAGAAATAAAGCATATCAAAGATAGTCCCCCAACCACAGAAATCTATATTTATAGATCAGAGGGTTTGTGTATGAATTGCTTATCAGTAAATTAGTAGGTCGTGATCCTCTCTTCTCAGGCAAACGTTGGAGGCTGGAAGCTCGGTAGATAAAACTTGACAATGTTTCTGTGTTCAAAGTGCTCTCCTATTATCTAGATCAGAGATTTTCATTCAGGGCTCCACAAGAATTTTCAAAGCCTGCACTGCCTGACTGTTTAGTCAGGGGCATTGACTTCCTTGCCCTTAGATTGTCAAAGGGAAAAATAACAGGCAACAACAATAGCCGCCTGGTGTGAATGAATCAAAATTATACCTAATTTTTTGGTTTTTTGGTCAGATCGGCAAAAAACCTATTTTTTGCTGTTCCGCAGAATTTTTAGTAATTTATGTGTGCCACATGAAAAAAAAAAAGAGTGAAAATTGTTGATCTAGATTCATACTAAACAGTGCTGACACATGGTATTCACTTAATCCATATCTACTGAGTGGATTGCCTAATGAATGAAGGGATGAATAAGGATAGGAGCAAATATTTAGTGTGTGCCCTATGTGCCTAATTGAGAAAACATAAAATAGTTAAGAAGGTAAAAAAAAATTACAGATTATGATAAGAGCTATGAAGGAAATAAATAAATTGATGAGTACACAAACCAACTATCACACATAGAGACGCATGGTTTAAAATTCAAGGAGATGGGCTCTCATCAAACTCCGACTTTAGATTCTTACGGGCTAAGGGTCTCCCAGGTCAGGACAACAGATATATACACCCTGGCACTTGTACATGTCTTAGCCTGAAGACAGAGCAGCTCTTGTAGCCCAAGGAGAATTCTTCCAAACAGTGTTGCAGAGGCTGAAGGCAGGGAGAGGTACACAGGTGTGCTAAGCAGTGTTTTTCATCCGCCAGCCCATGGACTGGTCTGCCAGGAATTCCCTGCAGGTTCCCGAAAGAGTTTACCACCCTTATGTTGTATGAAGGTTATAGACTCAATGATCTTAATTGAATTCGCTAATGCTCAGGGTGATTTCTGCCTTAGCAATCCCTGAAATAATTCTTCTATTTCCACCAGCCCCCAAGAGTGAAATGGTTGAATATAATATCTAAGGCAACCCGGCCTGAGTGTGTCCATCAAAATGGATCAATGTGTCGACAAGTATCCTTGATTGTCAGTTACAGCTATGAGAATCCTACTAAATTCGTAAGAGATTTTGAAAATTTTGACTGCCAAAGCTGTCCTAGGAATTTAACCACAAATGTTATGGTTCAAAAAATTATTTTTGATCCGAACATTTAATCTAATTATGAAATGAAAAAGATATATTTCCTCCTGTTGATTGAACTTGAACTTTATTATTGATAGTTTGCTCTGCAAAGCAAAACTGGTCAAAGACTGGAGGTAGCGTTTTCTAAAATGCTTTATCTCCCAGTTGTAAATATTTTGTGCGATTTCTTAGACCTTTAGTCTTATAATATAACCATACTCGAAAAATTTCAGTAAGTACTTTAATGCTTTAGTTATGTTTTACTGTTTGCATTATTTTTTTTTCTCAAATACATCAGTAAGTTAAGAGTTGGAGTTATACTGTCCCCTACCCTTTTTATAATCATTCAAACAAATTTGAAACATTTCAGTTGTATTTCATTTCTTTATTCATTCAATGATAGCTTTTAAGCTTTTCTCTTCATGCTTAAAAAATACTTGAGTATTAATAAAGCACTTTGTTGTTCCTAACCCTGCATTACAAACTTCTAATTATTTTTTTGTCTTTGTATTTTCTTACCTCTATCTCAATTTTAAAGTCATCTTGATGTTCCAGTTTGTTCATTTGTTTTATAAAGGTTCTATATTTTCTGCTTCTAACATATCTCCATTAAAAATGTCCAATAGTTTTCTAAAATAATAATCTGAACTGAATAGTAAATAATATGTACAAATCAATGTGATATGAATTACATGTAAAATAAAAAATGTATATCTATAAATATAATGCTCTTTTTAGATTTAAGGTAATTAAATTTAAAGTGTAAGCTATTCTTTTCCTTTCGTTTTAAAATTTTAATAAGCCACTTTTGTAGTCTATTTATGTTGACTTCCTTATCGATGAGGCTACATCTGTCTAGGAGACTGTTTGCCAATAAGCCAGCCACATCCATTCCCTTTATTTCCCTACAAAGAAAACAGCAGAGTAAATGCACATAGCTGCTTCTCCCATTCCAGAAAATGGCATCACGTAGTTGACTGGGGCTCTGGGGGACCCGAAAGAAATCTCTTACCATCACTTCCACAAACACAGCCGGTGCTATAATGGCTCTCCAGCAGGCATTGTCATGGGGGGGGGGGTGTATCTGTTCTGTCTCTGACCCTCCTCTTGTGCCTTACCTGTGGGGATGAAACCCTGCAAGCGTACAACATCTAGGCGCCCATTTACTTTGAGACAAATTGTGTGTTTGTGTATGTTTTGGATAAATGGTGGTGGTAGTCTCTTTCTGGATGTTAATAAATAAATATATTAGCGACAGAGGGCATGGAAATATTGTAGCATTTAGGTTGCATAGAAACGGCACCAATACATAGATGGGGATGACTCAATTTTCCAATGGGAAGAAAAACCTCAGGTTTGTGGACCAGGATGAGTAGGAGGCTGGAGTGATAGAGTGTGTTCTTTTCTGCTGTTACCTGAGTATGGTTATGTTCATCAGTAGTGATATTTCTCAAATTTGTTACAAGTTTATATTTCAGGGAAAATCTTACGTATTTGAAACAGCGACTGCATTTTTAGCAGTGTGGTGGGTTTTCATCTCTTTTTTTTTGTTTTGTTTTGCCTTTATGTTTATTTTAGTGGAAAGTTGTGAAAAATACATCAAGCCAATATAGCCAGATCAATTTTAAATCAGAGGCTTCATTTGTTTTCATCTTACAATGTGGCTCAAAAGATTCACGGAAAACCAGCCAACTATTGAAAGATTGGAAACTGGTTTAAAAAGAGGCAAGAAAGAAATCAGATAAATATTTTAGTGCATTTTTTTTCTGTAGACAGTCCTTTACCTTTTTAAAAATTGTGAGTATAAGATACTCTTATTGTGAAAATGTAAAACATAAAGGCATATAGACCATAAAACATTCCAGGCTTCTCATGCACCTTTGCAAAACTGTTCTACCCAAATAACTAACTAACTAACTAACTAACTAACTAACTATATATATAATATATATATATATATACTTTTACATTTTCTAACAAAAGCAATTAATTCCATATATATAAATGTGTACCTTAATTGCTGCTGAATTAAAAAAAAATGAAAGAAAGCTAAAGAAAAGCTAAAGAATTATAGCTAAGCCTTACCAATGGTGGCGCAGTGGACTGAGTATAGACCCAGAACTCTGAGGTTACCGGTTTGAGCTCTGAGCTCTGGGTCTCTGATTTGAAGTAGGAAAATGCTAGTAAAAATCTAAATGTCCAAAGGTGATTCCAGAATGAGTCCTCAAACCTATGACCTTATTGGTGTAGCCAAAAGATACCCCTGGGGTACAATAACAGATGAGAGGCTCATAGTATCCCCAGAGAGAACTTAACTTTGTGACACGTATGCAAAACCATAATACCTTCATTCAATTATCTTAATCACTTACTCATTGTGGTTAATAACCATCTGGCATAGTAATAATCATCCTTACCATTAAATCTGATATTAAATGTGTAAATTGTGTTCCTTTGTCATACTAAATTTGGCTCACAATATCCCACTGTAACAGTGTTTTACCTTAAAACCTAGAAGTAGATGGAAACAAATCGTCATTTTGAAAGACAAACGCCAACTAAATGAGAGGCTCTGAGAAAGGGACCCAGGCCAAAGTATTTTCTAAAACCCCCAGGTCGTTTCACTAAGTAGCCAATATGGGAATCAGTGAAACTCATACTCCACTTACTCCCTTCTCAGGGGATGACTGATTTGACTGGTGCATTTCTGACAAGGTACCAAGTTCAGTTCCTTTATTTTCCTCTCTTCCACCCCAATCTGTCTTCTGAGAAAATGGGCTCTGATCTGGGAACTTTCCCTGGGAAAGAGCCCACCCTCATAGAATTTTGTTTTCTCTGTGGGGGTGAGTAGGTCCACCTCATGGAGGAGTAAATTTTTAGCTACCATTGGTTTTTATCTTCATGACTCCTTTGTATGTTTCTTAACCATGTACATACGTAGGTCATAAAGAAAGTCTTTATTTATCCCATTCAATCCTATGATAGTCATTACACGATCATCGAAAAGACACTAGACATTAGTATTATGATGACTTCCTCAAGGTGCTGGTATTCCTGAGATTTCTTCCCCTATCTGTTCAGTATTTTTGCTCTTAGTTTATTCTTTCTTTTTGTACTAGATGATTTCACTTTTTATTTTAGATTTATACAGAGTATTATATATCTGTTATCTATAAAAACCTTTGGATTTCATACATTGAAAAAATAATAGAAAGGAAGTATATACACTGACATCATAAAAGCTGCTAATCACCACAACATGTAGAAGAAATTTAATACTAGAACTTTGTTGGGGTACAGCCTAATCTTATTGCCTTTGTACTCTGTCTTTGGGGACAGGTGATTGGGAGTTACAATCATCATATAAGACAATGGAAGTTTTAAACTCTATTAGACTGTCAATAATTGAAAGTGTTTCAGAAATTATGACATTTGGCTATACTGTCATTAGTTGTACTCCCCAGTGTGAAAATGAATTTTGATATGCTCCATTTCAGGGCAACAATCCAATAATAATATATTTTTAATGGTTTTTGTATTACTACTCCTCACATGAGTCACTTTAATGAATCAGTTCAATTAGAATTAAAGGTATTATTTCATGTGCCCTTATGATTTTCTTTAGATAAGACATATTATGCAACTATGTTAGATTAAAAGTCAACTACTACTTCAATAGTTTGGAATTAGAATAGTACTAACATAAATCAAAGATAATAAAATTTTTTTTAAATGACTGTTTATTTCATTCAACCCAACAAATGCATCACACTTACTGTTTTCCTAAACATGAGGTCAAAATGGAAAGTAGCTTTTTAAAAAAATAGTTTGTATTAAAGGTTTATGCCCATAGTGTTTTTTTAAATGTACTTATTTTATTTTATAAAATTAGAAATGAATATTCATAATAAATTAGGAGGTGAAAGCTAGAAGTCAGATATTCAATTAGCTCTTTTAATTGGAAAGTTCCATAGGCCATCATCATCGATTACTTTTAATTTCCTTTTGAAAGAAAATGTCAGGCATAGATGCTTAGCAGAATTTGAGCTTTAAGTATTTTGATGGACCCATGACTAGAGCTGAAAAAGAATTCGTAGAGTTTACAGTAGCAAAACATTTTAGGACCAGCTAAATTTTTCTTGCCAAACTTCAGAAAATATATATTAAAATAAAAACTATTTATTGGAAACTTTGATGATTTAAGCTTACGTAGGTACCAATAGTATTGATCTGTTCTGTGACTATAGAGGAAAGAATGCAAAGGAGTGAGTGGTGACCACTGTCCAAATACGTTCCTAATTTTTTTTTTGCATTTTCACAATGTCAAGAGCTGCTACAGTTCTCGTGCTTATTGGAAAAATATTAACAGTCTGGTAAAAAAAAAAAAGTTTGTGTTTCAATAAGCCCATCTTTATTTAGGGAATTGCTTTGCATAAAAATGACCGAAGTTGCATTATTTCTTCTCATGGAAATGAGATGAAATGAAAGTTTTAAATGATAGGTCATTACTCAAAAATCAACATTTAAAAATATTCTGAAAATTTTTTTTCCCATGTAATAGTTTTATTTTTGATAGGTATTAGCTCATTAATCTTTCGTTTCCTCTGGAGGTTTCCTGGAAGAATCTATTCCTTGTCTTTTCCAGTTTCTAAGAGATAAGTATATTCTTTGGCTTGTGACCTTTTTCCATCTTCAAAGCCACAGCATAGTGTCTTCTATCCTCTCTGAACTCCTGCCTCTTTCCTGTAAGGATGCTTGTAACTACATAGGCCCATTTGGGTAACCCAACATAATGCCCGTATCTCCGGATAATTAATTTCACCACCTCTGAAAAGTTGTTTTAAATTCTAGGTACTAGGTTCACAGGTCTGTTGGTTAGGATGTGAACTGCTTTGGGGGACCATTATTCATGCTCCCACAATTACATGACATATATGATTCTTCAGTAAATTCTTTTTTTTTTATCATGCATGGTGTTGATGGCTATAGTTGTTTAAACCCCTGATAACTATATTTATGTACACCTTGCATACCAAGGAATGAAGAAATGAGCTTACCCTAGAAATGAGAATCTTGATGTATTTGACTTTTTTCTTTAACTAACAAATTTGAAAAACAAAGCTAATTAAATGTTTACAGATTCCATATTTAGCGTTAACTATGAATTAAGTTGGGAATGCACATTAAAAAATACCATCAATGCTAAACACAACTGCAACTTTTTTCTTTTATTTAAGTTTTATAGAGATCTCAGAGTGCTTTTTCCCAAGATGTATTGCTGAACTACTATCAATTATTCTGATGCATACTAATACACCTTTAACAATCAGATTATTTTTAATTGGTGAAGGTCAGAGAAATGGGTGATAAACTGGAAAATAAATAACAATGAAATGAATGATTTCAAGTGTTCTGAAAATAAATACAGTGTATTTTTACTTACCTAACACATGCAGTTAAAAAAATTTACTTTCCTCCTTGTCTTGACTTTAGAAAGATATGAAGAATATGTTTTTTTCCTAGTAGTTTAGACTGCTTATAAGTTCCATGTTGTTTTTTTGTGGTTTGTCACTGTTTCCAGAGAATATTGATGTCTTACGTGTAGACAAAATCACCGAGTGTTTGGGAATGCAAATCAGATAAGCTGCTATGAAAAATGTAAAAACTCCCAAGTCTTTTTTGCTTGAGAAGAGAAAGCTGGTTTTCTTTCACTGACACTGAAACTTCAAAACCCTACTCTGTAAAGTTAGAGGAGCATGAAAAGAATGCATGAATCTTACCCTAGCTTCAGTAAATAACAGTTTCCTTATACGTTGTCTTATTGAGACTATATTCTTTATTTCCAGTATATGTGTATTTATTCTTGATTGATTGATTTTTTTAGAGGGGGATTGGAGGGAGAGGGGACACACACACACACACACACACACACAGAAGGAGAGATAAAAACATTGACTTGTTCCACTACCAGCATGTTGTTCTTCAGGTGATGAAGTCCATAGCCAAACTGTTTTAATTCTCTCCACTTGTCAGTCTCCTTATACCTATTTTATATGTGTTGTCCAGGATTATTAGCTGAACCAAACAGAAGAAGGGGGAAATGTGCTTAACACATCTTTTTATCAATATTACTTTAAATATTAAAAACATACTTTTTATGTATTGCTCCATACCTAGATCCCAAATATCTTTATTTATTTGCCAGATACTTTCGAAAATCCTAGGTTGATAATTGGCTATGCTGGTTTTTTTTATTAGTACTTTGTGGGCTTTCTCTGAATTGTGAAGTTATCCATCATGACTAAATGCTGGTAATTATATACAAACCAGAAATGAATAGATAAACTTCAGGCAGAAACTTTCTCTATTAGTCCTGATCCCTACTAAGATGTCAAGATATCTGAGAAGCAACTTAAGAATATTAGAAGTGTAGTGCTATGTTCCATAAGAAAAAAAAATGTGTTTAAAGAATTTTGGGAGTTACAGCTCATTTAAGACAATGTCACCAAGCTCTGGGAGCATGGTGTTGTGCCCTATGGTCCAGGCTGGTGAGTGGTTGGTCCACAATGAAAACAACGTCTGCAGTGTCATGGGAGTTTACGTATTGAGAGGCAGGACTGTAAAATGCACCCATCATAAGGATCCTGAAAACTTCCCCAGTTAAAAGGGAGTGAAGAAAAATATGAACCAAATTTGGGTATCATTTTGAACTGTGTTCTGGGATTTTCTCCTTCCCCTAAGTGTGAGGAGCAACAGATAGTGCATCTTTCTCAGGAGAAGTCCAGGCAGAGAGGAATTGAGTGTCTTCAAGGTTCATTGATACCAAGGGCGTAGAGGTGGAAATTTGTCTCGGTTGTATGCAAATCTTGTCCCTAGAGCATGAGTGGTGTGCCACACAACAAAGAGAAGAGAATCATAGATTGACATAGTTAACAAAACAGAGAGAAAGGACCAAGGAATATAAACTGAATGACTAAGGGAGTTTAAGAGCAATAGTTACGTGGTAGTGATTACGGGTGCAAAATAGTCTCTGCTCCAGTGTCTCTCATCTACTATTAGAAGTTCAACCCAAATATATTATTTTATTTTTGGAATGCTGATATGTGTATAGTCTTTATCTGTTGGGCATGGAAAGACATACTTCTAGGTTAGAAGAAGGAGCCAGAATATTATCTTTCTGAAGATAGACTCAATAAACATGCTTTAAAGAAACTGTAATCACACATTTATTTTTGTACCTATTTATAAAAATTATTTCTCTTTGTAATGATAATTCCATTTTGCATAGTTCTAGTTTTATTGCTTCTTCACTCAGAAGTGTAAATAATTTATTGTAAAAATATTGATGTTAAGCTGAACACTATTAAGAAATGTTAGATTCATGTCCATTTCCTGTCTTTTCTTAGAATGTTTTTCTTTTTATTCACTTTGACTCAATGGCAGACTCCCTGTCATTCATCACGCTACACTTCCTGTGAACTGAATCCCACCAGCCAGTTCTTGATGACTCCTTCTACTTACAAGACAATGCAATAAATCATAAGGAAAACATTTATTAAATATATA
The DNA here is from genome assembly GCF_036850765.1 of Saccopteryx bilineata. NCBI lineage: Eukaryota > Metazoa > Chordata > Mammalia > Chiroptera > Emballonuridae > Saccopteryx > Saccopteryx bilineata. The sequence goes on from NC_089491.1 coordinate 344,995,753, forward strand.
TTTGCTGTGGAATTTTGGAAAACCATAAATTAATTTATTTTCTAAATTTAAAGATTATGGGCACAGGAGTTTCATTCTAGGATAAATGGAGTCAGTATACTGACCCTGTCTCTCCCACAGAATGCACTGTGGAATCTTGCCGTAAGCAGGAGGCAGCTAGCGGGAAACGCAGAACCCCCTAACTGGCTGCGAGCTTACCATTGCTTTCTCTGCAGTCTACCCTGCCCTGGACGAAAGCCCACCGCTAATCAGGAAGTTGGCATTGGCAGGACAGAGTGACTTTTAGGAGAAACCATCTAGTTCTGAGTCCAGAAAGGTGATTTCCTAATGCTCAGAAAAAAACGGAAAAATCCCACCCACGTTTCTTCTCCTTCCACATGCAAAACAGTCCTCAGGGAGCTCTGCCACTGGGACTGTGGTGGGAGCAATAGGTGTAGCAGCGGGGACCCATGGTCACCTAGAGTTCTGCAGGAGCGGGGGTCCTTCGCTCTGATCTGAGGAGCTGGAGTTGCCAGAGAGGGGATCAGACTCCCATTGTTCTTACTCTCTCTCTGTCCTGCTGCTCGGCTTCTGATGCAGGAACATTTTCAGAAAGTGCCCAGTGGAGTGAATAACAGCACAGCTTTCTTGCTATTTTTTTAAATTTTGTTTTTCAATTACAGTTTGCATTCAACATTATTTTTTTTGTATTAGTTTCAGGTTATAGCATAGTGATTAGCTAACTATATACTTTACTAAGTGTTCCCCCTGAGATTTCCAATACCCAAGGGCTCATCAATAGACAAGTGGATAAAGAAAAGCAGTGGTACATATATACAGTAGAATACTACTCAGCCATAAAAAAGAACGACAGATTACTGTTTGCAAGAGCATGCGTGGACCTACAGGGTATTATGCTAAGTGAATTAAGCCAGATTGGGAAAGATAAATACTGTATGATTTCACTTATGTGTGGAATCTAAAGAATAAGATAAACAAAACTGAAACAAGATAAACAAAACTGAAACAGATTCATGGATACAGAGAAACATATTGATGATTGCCAGAGGGGAGGGGTTGAGGGGCTGGGTGAAGAAGGTGAAGGGATTAAGAAGTACAGAAGCACAGCTTTCTGGTCAAAGGACAGATATGTGAGTCCCAGGCACTTGTGATGTATTTGGAATATTAAGGAGAGAGAATCGCTCAGGAAAACAACCCATAATGTAGTTTCTGAATTTCTGGGATTAACTGATGTAAAATCTCATGCCAGTGTTTGGGGAACTGAACTGACACACAGACCACTGCTTAGGTCTCAGACTGTGCACTGGGTGGAGTACATGCCGAACAGACCCAAGCGGCACCGCAAGCTCTTTGAAAACGTAATGGGCTTTGAAACTGCAACCTAAAGAAGGCTGGTAGCAGCTTGTAGCCAATATTCAACCAAGTTGATAGCCTGATAACACAAACAAAGGAAATCAACGTTCTCTATAAGATTGAAATAGCAACCAGAGTTTCAAAACATAGTATTTAAAATGTTCAGGATACAATCCAAGATAGCTTTACACATGCAGACCTAAAAAAAATCTATAATCACACAAAAAAAGACAATCAATAGGCAATGATATAGTAAGAGGACACGTTAAAATTAACATACTAATTTTTTTTTTAATTCTCCAAAAAGTAAGAGGTACACACCTGAAATGAATACAGTGAGTATTTTATTTTGGTTACTATATTTTTTAATTTTGTAATTTCCATTTGGGTCTTCCTTCTATAATCTAAATTTTGGCTTAGACTTTTTGCCTTTCCTGTTAGCTTTTATAAATTTCAACAAGGAAGAAATGCTACAGAAGCATATATATGGTAGAAGTTTGATATCTTCTTCATTTTTGAATTTTTTGCCCTTCAAAAAATGTTGTAAGGACAAAAACAAGTGATAGTTGGAAGGTGCTAAGTCCGGGGAATATGGTGGATGCGAAAGACATGCTTCTGTAGCATTTCTTCCTTGTTGAAATTCGTAAAGGCAAAAAGGAAAGGGAAAAAGTCTAAGCCAAAATTTAGATTATAGAAGGAAGACCCAAATGGAAATTATAAAATTAAAAAATATAGTAACCAAAATAAAATACTCACTGTATTTTATTTACTGGAATTGACTCAGTAGCAGAATGAAGATGACAGGAAAGAAACAGTAACTTGAAAATGTACTAGTGTAAATTATGCAGTCTATAAAAACAGAAACTCATGGACCAAAAGATCAAACTTTAATGTCATCTAAGTCCCAGCCATATATATATATAATGGCTGAAAACCTCCCAAATGTGGTGACAGACATAAATCTATAGATTGAAAAGGTTCATCAAAATATGAACAACTCAAATTGATGCCCACATACATTATAACCAAATAATAAAAACTAAAGTAAAAAAAAAAAGTCTTGTCCTGGCTGGATAGCTTAATTGGTTAGAGCATTGTCTCAATACACCAAGCTTATAGGGCACATAGAGGAACCAACCAATAAATTCATAAATAAGTGGAATAACAAATAAGTGTTTCTGTCTCTCTCTTTCTCTCCCTTCCTTTCTTTCTAAAATCAAGAAATAAAAATTGAAAAAAAAATTGAGAACAGGACATCTGAGAAAAACGATACTTTTCTTATAGAGAACAATTAGAATTATTGATGATTTTTCATCTGAAACCATGGAGGCAAGAGGGAAGTAAAACATCATTTTTTAAAGTACTGGGATGGGGGAGTGAATTTGACCCAGCATGCTATCGCTAGTGAAAATACCCTTCAGGAATGAGGCTAAAAGAATGAGAGTTGAAATCAAAATAAGAAGGTTCATCGCCAGCATACTGACTCTACAAGAATTCCTGGAGAAAGTTATTTAACTTAAGGAGAAAAGGAAAAACCACACCTCAGAGTATCGAAATAAAGAAGCAATACAAATTATAAATATCCGAGTGCATTCGTTTGTATTTCTGCACTAACAAATCACCACAAACCTTGTGGCAGTAAACAACACGAATTTATATATCAGTATATTATGTTGTAGCTTCTGTAGGGCAGACATCTGGCACCACATGGCCCGATTCTCTGCTCGGAGTTGCCCTGGGCTATAAATCCTCTTCCAGGCTCACTGGTTGTTGACAGAACTTATTTCTTGCTCAGGCTTTCCATGTGAACTCCTCCGTATTCAAGCCAACAGGATGTTTAGTTCTTGCATTTCCAATCTCTCTGCCATCTCTTTCTGCCACCAGAGAAAGATTCCTTGTTTGCAAGACTCCTGGTTACCTTGGGCTTACCTGGACAATCCCCCTCGTTAGAAATTATTACCACCCTTAGTTATATCTGCAGAATTCCTTTGCCTTTCTCATGGCATTGACCTGAGAGTAGCCCCGGTGAACAGAGGTTATAAGGGCTAATTGTCAGCTTACCACACCGGACTGAAAATAGGTTGAACAGTTGAAACAAAACTACAAGCCAAGATCTGTGCCTCCTCTTTGCCCCTAACACCTTTCATTAACTCCTAATTGAAAATGACCAATTTCTGTACCTTCTCAGGATATTTACCTAGTATGATCTGGATTCTTTCATCACTTAATTGCAGTCATGAAAATATTTAAAGGCTATCAATTAAAAATAATTTATGGCAAGTAGCAGAAAATCAGTTCTAAAATGTGATCCGAAATAGGAACATTTCATTCACCTAGCCATAATTTAGGAGGTAGATTGCTTCAGGGCTTAATAATTCTGTGATTTACCAAAGACACCAATAAAACAGAGTAAATTTTCCTTTCCATGATTATAATGTGATAATTATGTATGATAATTGTTTTATATATTTCTTCTTCTTCATCCTTGAATCTACTGTTCCTAGTATAATATCAGGCACATAGCAGGCATTAAATACACATTTCTTGAAGGAGTAAATGAACTTCTTAACCTTCCCTTTAATTCTGTTAAAAAAAACCTGAGAATTCCTGTAAATGGAGGTTTCTATCCTTTGGTTTTAGATTAAGATACTTGTAATGACTGTAAATAATTTATTTTCAGTTTCTCCTGTGACGTCCTGTGCTCATTGCTTTCAGGCTGTCTTTGCCTTCACCCTGCCAGGACGTCAGAGCTAAGTAGTGTGTGCATGTGTACTGATCCATACCTAGAAGGGTTCATCCACCTGCCTGTTTATTGAACAACCCTCTCTTTATATATTTACTTCTCTCTCTTTCTCTTTCTCTCCACACACACACACATACACATGCACATTCATAAAAATATTTGAGGTGTGTATATTCCATTGCAGAAATCCATTTTTTCTCCAATTATTACTCATGTTTCTTTTTTATATACATACCCATTTATGTATCTGATTTTCCATGTACTGGTCCACAGTCCTAATCTATATACAAATCAACTATGTAGCAATTAAAATAGTCACATTGTATTATTCTCTAAGATTTAAAAAAACAGAAAAGTCTTTCTTGTCCTTTGCTTTGGGGGAATATTTAAAAATAATACCCATGCTTCCTTCTTCTGTGAATCTCCAGGGGTGGGTTAGGTGGGGTGGTACAGACCTGGGGAAGGACATCCAGGTCATGTGCCCTAGGCACTGTTTGTCAGTGGATGATTTGACAGTTTTTGTTCCTCCAAAGGAAATCCTGCTTGAGGTCGCTTAAGGAAATTCTGAAGGAAAACCTGGTCCTTGTGTAAGTGCCTCCCGCCCTCATCCTAGTGTCTAGTATTTATCCCAGCAGTTTCAGTGGGACACACAATTGTTGTTTTTTCCTTATTTGGTAACGTCAGTTTCTGGAGACAAGGGAGAAATTCAAGTCACCTTCTTGAAAAAAAAAAAAAAAAGAATGTTAATGTTGGACTTATCACCATATTTTGATTTTGAAAAAAAATAGAGGAAAAAATATCTTACTTTTCTTTATTGATACAAACACTCTTTTTTCTTTGTACACCAATAAATATTACAGTGACTGATAAGTTAATAAATCTTGATATTATACACATTTTTTATAGTACTGTATACTAGACCCTTTGCAAAATGTTTTGAATGTGAGTGAATAGACAGAAACTTATTAAAATTAAAAGAAAGTTGCTGATTTTGTCTCTGAAGGACAAAAAGGCAAACACATCTAATTTCAATGCCTCCTCCCCCGCCCCTTGCCAACATGAGATTATCATATTTCTTTCTTAACGCTATCACACCATTATGGTACTTGAAGAATAGTGATATTAACGATGACCTGGAAAGATAGAACTTATTTTTATGAGAGTACCCATAAAAGCAGTGCCCTCACATTGCACAGTCTTGGATTCAATATTGATCACACTCAATCATCCGACCAGGATAAACATGGTCGTACACTTTTATTAAAAATACTTTACCTTGCCCGCCGAAGCCGTTATAGACTGTGCTTCCCTACAGGATATTTTAGTTATCTTTATTTCACTTAAGAAACTTTAGGTTCTATAAAAAAACATATTAAAAAGAACTTTCAGATAGCCACCACTGATAGGAGGGAGAAAATAGGACAAGATAAATGGGAGTTTAGAAGCACGATCAGATATGTGCAAGGAACGTGGGACAGGACTAATCTAAGACTGTCAGAGAGCCGAGATACTGCCTTTCCGTTTCTCCTTGAGGATGCATTCATTAGCAAGGATTATTAATGCTATAGAAATTAGATCCCAGGGAAAATGTCACCGCCTCCTGGACAAGAACTACCTTTCAGAACGAAACAATGTGAAATCTGGATTCTGTGGGTATGTGTCAATGAGCCACGGAGGGATATGACATCATTTGTTTCCCTTTCTTTGTGACTTAGTGAATGGATTGGCCTGCAGTAGCTGATTTTTGTTTTTAATTTAAAGAGGTCTTCAACTGTGTTCATAAACAAATAAATGCCTTGATTTTATTAGTGTGCTGTCTCCTCATAGAAATTTATATTTAGTGCCTGACCAGGCAGTGGCGCAGTGGATAGAGCATTGGACTGGGATGCAGAGAACCCAGGTTTGAGAACCCGAGGTAACCAGCTTGAGCGCAGGCTCATCTGGTTTGAGCAAAAGCTCACCAGCTTGGACCCAAGGTCGCTGGCTCGAGCAAGGGGTTACTCAGTCTGCTGTAGCCCCCCAGTCAAGGCACATATGAGAAAGCAATCAATGAACAACTAGGGTGTCACAACAAAAAACTAATGATTGATGCTTCTCATCTCTCTTCGTTCCTGTCTGTCTGTCCCTATCTAACCCTCTCTCTGACTTTCTCTGTTTCTGTAAAAAAAAAAAAAAAGAAATCTATATTTAGTAAAAATCTGTTTTTATTTACCTAAACAGCTGTCAGAAAAGTTGATTTTTGCCCTATAAATTCTTAACAAAATTGATTAATAAGACACCACAGGTAGTTTTGTATCTTTTTAAGAATCAGCATAGTATCTGAATTATGTTTTCATTGAAAGGACTGGGCAGGTTGGCTCAGCTGTAGAGCATAGACCTGATGTGTAGCTGTCCTGGGTTCAATTCCTGGTCAGGACACACAGGAGAAGCAACCATCTGCTTCTCTACCCCTCCCCCCTGCTCCTCCCACAGCCATGGCTCAGTGGGTTAGAGTACATCAGCCCTGGGCATGAGGATGGCTCCTGAGTGGACAGAGGAATTTGGCAGGGCTGAAGCTCTGTTAATTTATACTTCTTTTCAAATAGTTTTATTAAGGTATAATTGATACGTTCATCATTATATCATTCCCTGAGTTTTGACATATGCATTCATCTATGAAACATAAACCACAATCAAGATAATATGTACTGCCATATGCAAAGGTTTTCTTGGGCTTGTTTTTTCTTTTGTGGTAAGACTATAGGATATCTAGCCTTAACATAGTTTTAAGCATTCAATATAGTAATGTTAACTACAGGCACTATACCTTCATTCTGATGTTCAAGTATTATTCACTATTGCCAAGATTTGGAAACAATCCAACTCTTCATCAACAAATGAATGGATACATTAGATGTAGTGTCTCTAATTATGGAATATTATTCAGCCTTGAAAAAAAGGAACTCCAATGACATGCAACAATATGGATACATCTTGAGGACATTGTGGCTAAATAAAATTAATGAGTTACATAAGGACAAATACTATATTATTTCACTTATATCAAGTCTATAAAATAGTCAGTCTCAGAAAAGCAAAGATTAGAATGGGCTTTCCAGGGTTTTGGGGGAGGAAAAAATATGAAATTGTTGTTCAGTGAGTATAAAGTTTCAGTTACACAAGATAACGGCATATATTTTTTGTATCTTAAGAACTGAACTTATACATAGATGAGTGGTTTTCCAAGATAGCTATTAAAATTAATATATGCAAGAGTCTTGAATTTTTAGAGCAGGAAGACAAAATTAATTGAATCAGCATAACACCCTGTTTATCTCATAATTTTAGACAAAACTTAATTTGACACATTCTAGAGAAATTTTTTTCTTTCTTTTTTTTATTTTTATGGTATTTTTATCATCTTATTCAATCCTGCCAATTATAATAAAGCTGCATTTGGTAAGAAGAATGTCTACAGAGCCTTTCTTGAATCTGGATATCATTTATTAATGAATATGTTATTTCTTAAGACCATCAGAATGGAGCAGCTACTCTGAAGTTCTGGTCTAAATACGTCCACTCCATGCCCGGTGACCAGGACACATTACAGCAAGTCCTAATGTGCTGAACTTGCACAGCCAGATGTAAGCTATTAGACACAATTAGCAGTTCTGCTTCCAAGGAGCTGCTCTTCGTGCCAATGGCAGAAATGGGAGATATTAACTATACTGCTTAGAATTTCAGCCTCTTCAGCTGAATGAGATGTTGCGTGATTTCCCTGGGAGCAGAAGGCTTGATGTGGGCTTATATTTCATGACAGATTGACAAAGAGGACAGATTTTTTTAAACACATATTTTAGATACTGGAATATAAAACAATAACTAATAATAAAGGAGAGATTTTCCTCTCTCTCACCCCAGTACATGTAAATTATTTGCAAAGAATTATCTTCTTTTTCTAACATTTCCGATTTTTTTTTGCAAAGATGTATTTGTTTTTTTTCACTTCTTGCTTATTATGAAAATCTATTAATAATATATTCTATATGAGTTTTTCATTGAACAATGATCAGCTATAATTAAGCTGATGGGTATTCAGGTTGGGGGGACAAACATGGAACAGCCGTGCATTTTAGTCGATGTGTTATTTATTGTGGACTTTGTTATTCACTGTGTGTCCCTGTCCCTAAAGATGTCCACATGCTAATCAGTGGGACCCAGAGAAGTGCTGCGTTATGTGGGGAAAGGGCTTTGAAGCTGTAATTAAGTCTAGGGAACTTTATATAGAATATTATCCTGACTCTCTGGATGGACACAGTCTAATCACATAAGCCAGGGGTAGTCAACCTTTTTATACCTACCACCCACTTTTGTATCTCTGTTAGTAGTAAAATTTTCTAACCGCCCACCGGCTCCACAGTAATGGTGATTTATAAAGTAGGAAGGTAACTTTACTTTATAAAATTTAGAAAATAAAGTTACAGCAAGTTAAAGCATATAATAATAGTTCCTTACCAAGTACTTTATGTTAGATTTTCGCTAAGTTTGGCAGAATAAATCTTTATAAAACAACTTATTATAGTTAAATCTAACTTTTTATTTGTACTTCGGTTGCTCTGCTACCACCCACCATGAAAGCTGGAACGCCCACTAGTGGGTGGTAGGGACCAGGTTGACTACCACTGACATAAGCCTTTGTAATAGTGTTTTGAAGTCCTGTTTGCTAATTCCATCATCTTGGTCTATACTGTATCAGTTGTGTGGCCTGATCTTCACCCTCACCCTGGTTTCACACATAATTTCTATTGCAGACTGGACATTACAAAAGCTGTTATTAATCTTAAGGGTGAATCGAAGTTAAGGGGCCTGTAGAGAGGAGAGAAATCTGACTAAAACTAGGTCAAGACAAACCAATATAATCAGCTGATAAAGTAAAACACTTCTGGGTCTCTAACTAAATGCTTTGCATGTTCAGTGAAGTCTCTCCAATCTGGCTGGTAAGAACTGTGCTATCTCCTGGTCTTGTGTGAGATCAGGGAATTAATTTAGTTCTTCCATGTCCCCGATAATTTGTTCCCTGCTTTGTTTCATCCTAAATGCCTATAGCTTTTGATTCAGCTACACACTCAGGTAGAAATCTTCTGTAGGTTTCTGGATCTTTTGTCTGCCTAGCTCCTTGTCTTCACAGTGCTGTCTCATAAATTCTAGCCACCTTGGCCGCTATGAGTTCTGAGATTTGGTTTCTCTATTCTGCCAGAACATCACGTCAGCTTGTGCTGCAGTTCAACAAAGGGCCTTTAGGTAGAAAACCAGTTATCATAAACCTCATTCATTTATTTCCCTTCTATCAGGGATCAGCATTCTTCAATGGCTTCCCAGTGTCTAAAATTCACTTTTCCATAAAGTTTTCCACCTGTCAGATTGTTCACGGTGAGTGGGCAGGCAAGTCCGGCAGTCTCTCTCCCATCATGGTGGGAGGGGGAGCCCCCACTGCAGCTTAGTGGGTTTCTGCAGTCTCTTCTCTGAAACTATTTTTATTCCCTTACTATCCAGGACTATCCATAAGCGGTTTTCTTTCCCAAGGGTACAAAATGACAAACTCCTTAAAATTTATCCACATCTTTCAGAAGTCTTGGAGAGCCCATGACTTTTGAACCTCTAGCACTGGGATTAGTTCATTGCCATCATGATTAAAGTCCTCCCACCACCTTGTCTACAGGGCCAAACAGCCAAGGGACTTGGGCTTCATGGAATTGTAATGGCAAATGTCAGGCTACAAACACGAGGGGACAATGAAATGTGGAAAGCATAAAAACAGTATATAGGGACTGTGGCTCTTATTTAAAAATTGTTTTACAAAAATAGAGACTGGTACACTTGGACATCTGAAGTAACTGGATTGAAAAAAAAATTTTTGAGGTAAGAAGACATATATATGCTTCTAGACTGGAATAAATTATTTGCAAGAAAGCTAGAGGTTAGAAAGGAAAATATTGACAGAGAAGAGCTCAGAGTTAGAAACATATTGAATTAAGGGAATAGGGGTGATGGGTGAAATTAGCTTTAAAAGGAATGGGGCTATTGTGTTATTCAACAAAGAGAAAGACACATAGAAAAAAAAATTTGTTATTGAGACCTTAGTGTGTGTCAGACATTAATGTATACTAATTCATTCAATGTTCATGGGACACACTAGGCAAACATTATTATGCTTGTTTTAAAATGAAAAATCGAGATTTGAGAGATTGAGTAACTGTACATTCTCCAGCAGCAGTTGATGGGAACATTTTACAGCCAAGATACATTCAGGGTATTTTGCTACTCAAGACCTCCAGTGATTCTCCATCCCGCACGTATCAAAGCCAGTGAGCTCTGGCTTACACGGTCTGCCCAATTTGACTTCTCCATATTGGTCTGAAGTCATCTCCTGCCTCTTTTATTTGGTGCCCAATGCTTTAGCCACTTGGGCTTTCTTTCTCTCCTTCTGCAAATGCTCAAAGTTCACTTCCCATTCCAAAGCCTTTGCATGGAGTATTCTATAGAAATTACCATGTTTTCTTAAATCCATCACCTTAACTGTGCTTCTGTTCAGATATTATCTCTTCAGAATGGTTCTTTCTGCCCATGTGATTGAAAATGGTACTTCTATCATATTATATCACAATATTTCACTTTTTTACATCTTTCTCTCTGTCTAGCTACCATCCACTTTCCCATTCACTAAATGTATTTTCCACAAGGAAAGCACATTGTTTTGCTTGTCCCTTAAAGTAGGCCGATAGTCTAGAGGGGTACCTGGCAAGTAGTAGTTAATAAAAAGGTATTGGAAGAATGAATAAATAAGAGAAGAGCCACAACACTAACAAGTCACAAAAACCTTAATTCCATACTTATATTTCTTTTTATTACAGCCAAATAAGAGAGGATGAGGATTCTCATATCATGTCGTGTTGAAGTTTTGATTCAATAGCAAATAGCCTTATCCTCAGGAACAGCATTTTCCGCAAGGGAGCAGTAGAAAGCAGATTGTGACATCCTGACTCTCTTTTTATTGTTGTGACAGTTATAGTTAGATCTAAGCTTCAGTGAATGTTTCACATAATATGCCCTTAAAAATAATATTTGGTAGATATTTAAGAAAGGATGGAGTTGGAGGACCAGAAAAAAAATAAGTGAAGAGCAAAAGCCAGGCTTCTGAATAGAAACACCTTTATTCTAAACGTATAATATGCAAAAGTTAAAATTTTGTTTTAAAATTATTTGCTCTCACATGTTTCTTTATGCAGGAAGTTAACTTCTCTGGAGCACAATGTATTTTCCTAGGTGATACTTAATACTGCTTAGTATTTAGGAGTTCTCAGAGGACAGATCAGAGCTGGTGACTAGATGAGCGAGACTAGATCATACATCTGAGGAAATCACCAAGTGCCTAAACGAAATCACCATCAGAGACAGAGCAGGTCTGTGGAATAGCTGACCACTTAATTGACGTTATAGCGTTGGTACAATGAACTTTTTTACCTTGTAACGCTCCCTGTTTTTTATTCATCTCTTCTACTTCAAAAAATTATAAAGAATTTGCTTAGCATACAGAATAAGATGGCTTTACTTTATATGCACTTTGATTCTTTTGGAATTTGGGTCTTATTGATTAGGGTAAAAAAAACTTTGAGTCACAAAGCAGTGTATACACAAGTGCAGTAATTCTTCATTCTCTTTATGGAGGATAGGTTTGATATTGAAGTGCCACCCACCATTATGAGGAACCAGTAGTTTATAGTCTACATGAGGGCAGCTGGGAATGTTTTGCCAGGAGTAATGTCACAAAAACTAGAAAAGCAAACAAAGCAGTAGGTAATAGTTCTACCTATTGTATTATTCTGCATCCATTTAAAAAGACTGCTTTCAAATTTCAAACTTAAGAGTAACCATCATAAAGATGGTAATCCATTAATGATAATTTCTGTTATTTCACTACAGGTATTTCATAAATTTATCAAAAGAGACTAAAGTTAAAACTCTGTTTTTCTATTGACTTCTTGGGCTTAGAAAAGAAGCATAATCCTAGAGCCATATAATCAGCATAAATCAGGAAAAGTTAAGTAAGTCAGACATGGACTGAAATTGATGTGATTTGATGTGAATTTTCTTTGAAGTTTTAAAGACTTTTTTATTTTGCCTGATCTGCTTTACTAAAAAAGCTAGTAATGAAAAAAAAAAAAAAAAAAGCTAGTAATGTGTTTCTCCACACATAGGAGATATATATATATATATATATATATATATATATATAATTCATATATATATCATCCATATAAAACCAACTAAATAATATATATCACCAAATAAATAATATATATAACACCAAATAAATATTATATGTGACCCCAAATAAATAATATATAACACCAAATAAATTATATAACACCAAAGTGCAGGAGAAAAATATTGCTTGTAAATAACGTTGCTTCAAGTAAATGGCTATGCAAATCTGAGAAAAGGAAAAGAGGATATATGTTAATTAATGTTAAGAAAAAGAGAGACCCTAAGTGTCTAATTACATATCAGAAAGAAAAAAGAAACTGAAGTGCAAACTCTAGTATTCACCTGTTCAGGTTCATTCTGATTTCTTTAATACTAATAATATTTTATTATACCCAAATTAAAAAAAAAATTCTGAAACAAAAAAATATTTAATTCTGAATGTGTTGATGAATTTGTTCTGATATTATATAGATCTCCTAGAAGTTATATTAATCATATCATAAATGATAAGATAGATATAAGCACTATTAATAAATCCTGGAATAAGAGTTAAGAGGTCTGGGTGACAACCCCCTTAAAAAATTGGGAAAGGGACTAAATGCCTCTACTCTGCTACTTCATTTGGAAAATGGGTGCGATAATATTTTTCCATTTCAAGGAGATTTTTAAGAGAATCAAATGAACAGTTTCAAAAAGATGAGTGACTGATGAACCTTGGAATGAAGACCTGGCCATAGAAATGGTAACAGCTTCTTGGCTGTGGAGCTGTTATAGCAGCTGCAGCATAGAGACCTGCGGTAGCAGTTATCTCCAGGAATGGAGAACGTGGTGAGAGGGAAACTTCCACAACAATAATTAAGATGTGGTCTGTTACCCATCAGCAGAACATATCAACCTAAAAGGAAAAAAAATAGAAGAGAAAAGATTAAGTGAGGAGAAAAGAAAGAAAAAAATGGAGATAATTGTGAGCAAATGACAAACTATAGAAATGATCCCTGAAAGTATAGTCTTGCTGAGCAAATCAAAGAAAGATGTTTGTTATTTTGTAGATTGTTGAAGAAGGAAGGGGAGGAAAATAAACAAAACATTGGCAACATTTGTGAGCATCGGAGAATCTGTAACCAGTTTTTTGAAGAACCTTAGTAGTGTCTTTAATCATAATAAACTGAAGTGAAACAAAGGGAAATGTTTGTGATAACTATATTCCCCTGAAAGAAAAATTATTTGACTCTCTATTGCCAGCACATATCATATAATCATATGAAATTGAGTCAGGGAGATGTTTAAAGATCTTAGAAGCTTTAGTATATTTTATTTGGGGTTATATGTCTGTCTTAATTAGAATAGATCTGCTCGCTTTTTGATAATACCCATTCTGACAGGTATGAGGTCATGTCTCATTGTAATTTTGATTTGCATTTCCCTGATGGCTGGTGTTGTTGAACACCTTTTCATATGCCTATTGGCCATTGTGCATCTTCTTTTGAAAAATGCGTATTTAGGTTATTTGCCCATTTGCCAATCACTTTTATTTGCTGAATTGTATGAGATTCTTGTGGTTTGCAATTATTTTATCTCATTCCATAGTTTGATGTGATCCCCTCCCCCTTTTTTAATGCATGTGCCTTTGGTGTCATATCTAAAAAAAAAGTCATAGCCCAGACCAAAGATGAGAAAACTTTCCCCTATGTTGTCTCCTAGTGATTTGGAAGTTTCAGGTCTTGAAATTGTCTCAATCCATTTTGTGTGGATTGTGGTCTGTGGTGTGAGTTCAGGGTCCAGTTCAATTCCTCTGCATCTGGGTAACCAGTGTTCACAACACCGTTTGTCAACGAGACTATCCTGCTCCTCTTCTCATGAAGAGCCTGAGACTCTGCGCTGATGACGACAATGAGAACTTCCCGTCAGTGTGGTTCTGGGAATTGGACAATCCGTGTGATGGTGGCGAACACACAGCTCGCTGTGCGGTATGTCATATTAAAAATGACATGTGCCTTGGCCGGTTGGCTCAGTGGTAGAGCGTCGGCCTGGCATGCGAAAGTCCTGGGTTCGATTCCCGGCCAAGGGCACACAGGAGAAGCGCCCATCTGCTTCTCCACCCCTCCCCCTCTCCTTCCTCTCTGTCTCTCTCTTCCCCTCCCACAGCCAAGGCTCCATTGGAGCAAAGATGGCCTGGGCGCTGGCGATGGCTCCATGGCCTCTGCCTCAGGCGCTAGAATGGCTCTGGTTGCAACAGAGCAACGCCCCAGATGGGCAGAGCATCACCCCCTGGTGGGCATGCCGGCTGGATCCCAGTCGGGTGCATGCGGGAGTCTGTCTGACTGCCTCCCCATTTCCAGCTTCAGAAAAATACAAAAAATAAAAATTAATTAATTAATTAAAAGAAAATGACATGCTATAAATGAAAGCCACTTATCTCAACCTAATCTGTAATCTCTGAGAAACAGATTACCGAGCTATTGGTAGACAATTACTTATATTTTCTTTTTAATCCTCAAAACACCCCCTGACATGGCCACACATTTCTTGTGTGTGGAGAAGGAGGAAGCCTCAGGTGGTGGTTAAGTGCATCAGGCAAGTTACTATAAAAATCGGAAAAAACACAAGCATCTAATTCCACAAATGAGTCCTCTTGTAGTTCAAGTAAGAGATGAAAACGGCACAGGTGGACCGCACACCCTAATCTGAAAGAATGCATTGGAGCAAAAAAAAAAATGAAACTCATCATTAACTCATCATTAAAGCCGATACATCCACCACCCTTGGGATTTTGGGAGAACCTTTACATTTCTAGCCCATGGAGGTAGTATTCAATGGAAGATGACTTGACTGTGAAATTCTACCCACCAGTCACCCTCCCCTACTTAGAATGGTACTGGAAGCAGTTTGTTGTAATTGTGAGGTAATCAATCAGAGTCTAGAGAAAGCCTTGGAGGCATAGGAGTCCCACCTGTGTTCTAGTAACGTGTGACCAGGGGCCAGCCACTTCACCTCTCTGCTCTTAGTCCCTCCTGTGTCAAATAATAACAACAGTGAGCAGCTTCTGCGGCAGGCAGGTGTGACAACAAAAGGACAGTCTGGGTAAAGGCCACGGCGCGTGTGTTCCATAAATCCCCCTATTCCCGTTACCCAGTTCACAGCAACATCCCACCACACGCTAAGAGGAGCTCTTCAAATTAGAGCTGAAATATTTCAGTTTCCCATAACTTCTACAGTTCAGGTCGCTTCGGTGCAGGTTATTAATCCATTTCAGTTGATTGACAGTTGCACAGTCGTCAGTTCTTTGATTTATCATTTGGACTGAGCTACTGAATTTATAATTTGGACAGAGCCCTAAATGCGTTTTTGATTTATGTGTGGCCCCCACGCAGGTACGGCCGGCAGATTATTGGCGGTTGGACAACACTGACTGTGAGACTCACAGTTAGCAGCTGGATTTTAAAGGGCAAAGGAATTTCTATTTCTCCACGTAAACGTGCAATCAACGCCGCACACAACTGCAACAGAAGCCATGGGCTCGAGGGAGGACAGTCATACCACTCAATAACCAGAAAACCCACATTCTGTTTATAATTTTGTCCCCATCCAGGCTGCCTTGCAGACTGTGTTACGCCAGACCGTGATGAACATCTAGATAGATCATCGTTTTTACTTTACACAGAAGGCTAAAAATGCTCAGGGCTGAGTCAAAAAATGTACCCGCCTCCCTGATTCTCGTTTAGAAATTTCTCACTGTTCTGTTCCACAGTTTCCTTGCAATTCAGTTTCTTTCTCTGAAAACTGTAAGGAGAATAATACAAGCTTTGCTCATTAATGGAGTTTTTTATTAATTTGTGAGACACGCATGAGATTTGAGAGAGCTTGGCAATATGAAAAGACTACAAATTCCGACCTGGACTCAAACTTTGGTTCCTCAGTAAGGAAAGATGCAAGGGGCGGAGCCAAGTGTCCGCATTTATGGAGCGGCTACTGTTCACAGAGAGGCTCCATCAGCCGCCAATGTTCGGTGTTCATCCTCACAAAACCCCACTTCTCATTTTCACAACTGACAAAACTGAGGCCCAGAGAGGTTAAAAGGGATCATCTCTGCTGCTCTGATGTTGGGCACTCTTGCCTGGGACCTACCTTCATGGGAGGCTGTGAATTTCATATTTTCTGCCAAAGCAAAAACACCTGCCCCTTTAAGACTTGACCCTAATTGTAAAACAGTTTTCTTCCTCTTGCTGCCGTATTAGCTGTCATATAAATCTTTCTTTCTGACCTCATTCTGGCAAATCGTCTTGGAGAGAGGAATAAATAATGTTCCTGAAAATTGATTTATACAAACTCTCGAGATATAGTACTCACAAGAAAGAAAAAAAAGAAAGAAAGAAAGAAAGAAAAAATACTAGGTCATGTCTGGGACTCAGTCAGTAGCTCAAAGGTGTCCGTGTCTTATTGTTTGTCTTCATATCAAGTTCTGAATGATTACTGAGATGCCCACTTTCTTCATGCCATTCCTTCGATCAAGGGCCCAGCACCTTGACCTCCACTGATCTGCTCTCAAACATAAGGCAATGACTTCTTACAATGGTCAGGAAAGAACCATCTGTAGGAATCTGAACTTGGAGTAGAAGGTCAGACTGGAGCTCCAGGGATGAGGAATCAGCACAAGGAGGAAATACCTTGAGACTGCCAAGCACTAACAGGAACTCTGCAAAAATACTCTATTTTAGAGAATCGTAGAGCCCTGTCGCTTTCACTCTGAGAAGCATGATGAAAGAAAGCCTAATGCTGTTTGTTTGTTTGTTTTTCCACTTTAAATTCCTCTCTGATTGTTAGTAAGTGCAAAGCAGAGGGTATGCTTGTCCATACCCTCCCACACTATTTCAATCGTTTCCTTCTCAGTGACGATTGGGAGCCTCTACCTCAGGATGTCATTATTGTATTCCAGTCAATTAAAAAAAATATTTATTGAATGACTGCTATTTGATTAGCACTTTAAGAAATGACAAAGTCAGTGGTCTCAAAAATACTGGTATTTTCTTGAATGAGAAAGAAGTAATGTTATTTTAAAAAACAGCATGCCATACATAGTCACGGGTTAAAGTAATTGTTATACGTAACGTCAATAGAAGAATAATTGCAAAGAGGATTAAATAGCATAGGGGAGCCTCTGAGAGATGGAATGTGTGTGGGGCCTCAAGAGGACAATCAGATGAGAAGAGAGAAGCTATCTAAGGCATGGAAGTCACATGACCAATGTGACAGGAATATACAAAAAACATGTTTATTCTAAAGGTGTTTGCAGTGAGGCATTAGGGGAATTCGTGCGACAGTAGTTGGATAGAAACCCGCCCCCTGTTAAAATAATAAAAGAGGCAGAAAATTAGCTGAGAGATTTGGACTTCATCACGAGCAGACTAGAGAGCCAAGGACAACTTTAGAGCAGATGTCAAGGACATGGGAAGATGATTTCAGACAGCGTGTACAAGTAGGTCAGACGAGAAACGAGAGGCAGGGAGGGGACGTACCAAAGGCTGTGCGGGACTGACAGCGACCATTAAAGAGACTGAGCAAAGTAGCGAAGGAAGAAACTGGATAGAAAAAGAAGGAAGAAAAATACAAAGCAGATGTCTCCGGGGAAGTCCAATGGAGTCTTGGGACTCATTTTCAGGTAGGGTTGCCAAATTAAAATTCAAGAGGCCCAGTTCAATTTGAATTAAGAAAATGACCACTATAGTTTTATACAGCTATGACCCACATGTGCATAATGACCCTAATAGTTACTCATTATTTACTTGAAATTCAAATTTGACTAGGTATCCAGTATTTTATCTGGCAACCCTACCTGGGGGAATTCCCCTGTATCCCCACATGACAGAAACATTCGGAGAACAATTTTGCTGCTGCTACAGAAAAATGTGCTTTTGTAAGATTTCTCAAATCTTCGATGTGTAACACATGTTTAAGTAAGAAATGTATATACACGTGATACATACAGCTTATTGAGACTAAACTTGGTTAGGGAAGTTGTGGCATTAATCTAGAGAGAAATTTCATAAAAAACACACATTTGATCAGCAGATGCAGGCGAGGAAGTAGAAATTGTAGAGTTTTAATGGAGAATAGGCAATTACCCAAAACTCACTGTTTCAAAATTGTGATAAAATATGTGTTAATGTTTTGAAGAGCATGTAAGGACCAGAATGAAGAGGGGACTTGGCTGAACCACGATCACATCATGATGCCAATTTGGCTAAACATTACGGCTGGCAGAGGTGGCAGAGGAAGGAAGTAGAAATAATTTGTCATTCAGTTCCCCACTTTTTGAAAAGGGCACAATGATTCAATGTAGACATTAGAGAAATAAGTACTTGAAACTCCCTTAAAGACTAGGATGACACTAAAACATCTAAAAAGTTCTAGAATCTATGTTAAAAGCTAAAAAGTGGTCATAGACTCAAACAAAAGCCCTGAACAACATTTGCTCAAAGTACAATGTAGAAAGAAAAAATGATTTTATATATATAGAAAGAATGCATAGATTTTTGTATAGCATAGAGAAAATTGGGGCACAGAGGGGAGCCAATAAGATACAACGACATCTGAATGGCGGAGGGGCGGGGAAAGTGGTTGGTGGTAAGGTGTGTGACTGACATGGTGACGTTTTCTTTCAAGTATTTAAAATTCTTTTATTTTTCATTTATGTTTTTTCTTTTTTGCAATTACAATTGACATTCAATATTATTTTAAATTTGTTTCAGGTGATAGTATAAGGGTTAGACATTTAAATATTTTATGGAGTGATCTCCCCAATAATTCTGGTACCCACCTGGCATCATATGTAATTAGTACAATATTATTGATTATACTCCTTATACTATACCTTACAGCCTCATGAGTATTTCATAACTACCAATTTGTGCTCCTTACTCCCTTCACTTTTTCACCCAACTCCCTCCACCCCCGTTGCTTCTGGCAACTGACTAAATGTTCTCTGTATCCATGAGTCTGTTCTTGTTCTGTTTGTTCATTTTGTCCTTTAGATTCCACATATAAGTGAAATCACATGATAATTATTATCTTCTCTTTGACTTATTTCACTTAGCCTAATACCCTTTACTTTCATCTACGTTGTCACAAATGGCAAGATTTCATTATTTTTTATGGCTGAGTAATATTCCATCATATATATATATACACATACCACATCTTCTCTATCTACTTGTCTACTGATGGGCACAGAGATCACTTCCATATCTTGACTCTTTGTAAAAAATACTGCATTGAACATAGGTGTAAATACATCTTTTCAAGAATGTCAATGACAAAAGGATTCAGTGTTAGCACTGAAACGTCAACATCGGTATCTCCTTCCATATCTTCAGGGTCACCAAATTCTACTCACTCAGAGCACATGTTTATCATCATGCATTCTGTCTTCCCAGATTGCTGTCACCACCATCAATCGTCTGTTTAAAAACTCTTGTAACATATTTTACTCATTAATTTTTTCGTATATTTCATTTGTTACATATTTTCTTTTACCTTCATGAGCACAAACATAAATTTTGGGTTTTTTTTTCTATTTAGTTCAAAACACATAATAGGTACTCAACAAACACTCAATAAATTCAATAGAAAGATGTAAAAGAAAACTTCATACAACCCTGAATAGAAACCAAGTTTTTTTAAATTGATCTCATTGAGGTTACTTACATTCTAGACCAATATCCTTGATGAACATAGATGCTAAAATCCTTCACAAAATATTAGCAAACCGAATCTAGCAATACATTAAAAAGATCATACACCATGATCATGTGGGATTTATTCCTGGGATTCAAGACTGGTATTATGTCTGCAAATCAATAAACTTGATACACCACATAAACAGAATGCAGAATAAAAACCACATGATCACATCAATAGATGCAGAAAAACATTTGTAAAATCCAGCACTCATTTAAGAGGAAAAACTCCCAGCAAAGCTGGAACCGAGGGAACATGCCTCAGTGTAATAAAGGAACCAAGTTGACTGAGGAACTAAGAACAAAGCTCTGCTCATGTTGGGAGCCACTCATTTCAAACCCGGGGACACTTTTATAAACGGAAATGAATATCAAACCATTTCTAACCCGTTGCTATACTTTTGAATATTCAACAACAAAAGATTAACATTCTTGAACAGTCCGAATTTATATGAGCTCCAGCTGAAGCCATCGTCTCTCAGGGGTCACAGCTGCCTAATATTATTTTCTGAAATTGGAAGGTGTCCTGGTCACCTCGAATTTTGTGATAGGGGTGTAGGTCATTCCAGGTCATTCATTTCCTCACCAAATGTTTAATTAGGACATTTAAATGAAAGGCGCTACCCATGGAGCCAAGATAAACATAACAAGATAATGTAATTGAATTTTTTTTTTAAAAAAAGCTCTGATCTTTCTCTAGTCTTCTTGCCCTGCCTTGCTCTAAGATAGTCAGTCATTATGGTTTTTCATTGCCTCAGAGGAGAAATATAATTGCATGATAGCAGAGAAAGAAAAGGGACTATTCTTGCTTTAAAGTTCCAAATCTATTCACACCGGAGGACTGAGAGGAATGTCCATATTTTGGAGGAGTGTGTGAAGATGCTGAAACTGGGCAGGGAGCCCAAGCATTCCCACCTTATGCCCAGCTTCCATCTCCTAAATATCTGCTATGTTAGGGGCATTAACTCAGGCAAAAATAAAATAAAATAAAAAATAAAATAAAAAATAATAAAACGCAATATGGACATTGTGACTTCCAAAGACTACACCTGGCTAAAAGAAAATAAATGAATTAATAAATGTCTGCCTAAAATGGATCCTGCTACTTTCCTTATAAATACAACTATCATAAAGTGTGTTATCTAATGTTGATGAATAGAGGACTTTAAGGAGATGCACTATCAGGACAGCAGGGTTAAATCCCATCCAAGGAACACTAGAAACTACTTATAACCCTGTCTTGCCTAGAATCTTGACCTCCGATGTGATTGCATAAGATCATATAAAGAGGTAAATTTTATTTCTTTAGAATAAATTCTTATTATTGGCCTTGCCTCTCAGATCTAGGTCCCTCTTTTCTTCACATAATCTTATTTCATATCGAAACATTTTGAAAGGACAGGAAATTAAAAATACGTTATCTAAGGAAGAATGGTAAATATTAGAAAAATTTTAAAAAACTTGGCACGTCAGGAAAAGTCAACATTGATAGTGTTTCAATGAGGAGAATAAAGGTGAAGAGACTGGGATGAACACTATTTCAAATCTGAAATTCTATTGTTTTGTGGCAAAATGTCAGAATCCATAGTGCTCATTAAATATGTGAGCAACTAAAATTAAATTTGAGGCTACAACAAAACTGCTACTGTATTGCGTTAGCACATAAATATCTTCCATTATTAAAGTTCTTATCAATAGACTCCTACATAAGAAGGGCAGAAGTGAACTTCTGTTATTTGTATCCTCCAAACCTTTCTCCTTGTCAAGAATTTGTCTAGGAGTCAAGAGATTTGCAGAGTCCCCATGAGTTTTTCTTTGTATATTTTATACCATTAGAAATTTCCAAAAGTTCCCACTAGCATATATTAAGGCATTTATCTGAAACTATTAAAGTAATAAATGACACGTCGTTGTGAACACAGAAGAGATTTTGAAATCCATCTTGTGGATGAATGCTAAGTTAATCAAATTGCTTATCCTCATGGGAACTAAGATCAATCTGCTAGACGCACTCTTCCTTCAATGAGAGAAGGATGGCTCCGAATGTATGGCCCCAGGGATACATGTGCCTGGCCATAAAGAGTAGTAGAGGGGAGTAAGGGAATTGAGGGACACCATTACCATAGCCAGCTACAGTTATCTTGCCTTGGGGAAGTCACTCAGTAGTGTTTGGTGATGCATCTTCGGCATACCAAAATGAAGACTTGACCTTGTGGCACGCTTGCTCAGAAGCCATTTAAGGGCTCTTGGATAATGTCAAATGAGCAACAGATAACATTAAACTCTAGTGATACTGTCCTTTCTAGGCTCATTTTATGACAATTTATTTCTAATGATTTTCTTGATGATCCACCTAGTTGCATTCTAATCTTTTCATTCTACTACCCTTCCACATATTCTACGTTGCTGCCATGTCTTGGCAGTTCTCAAACTGTTCATAAGGCTAAATCACTTGGAGGAAAAGTCAGGCTCCATAGGATGAAGAATTTCTAGTGATTAAGGAAGAATTACAAGAGGACAAACAATTATTTCCTTACCATTTAGCTTCAAGAGCCAATACTGGCAGATTGTATCTGCTAATGGAAGCTAGTCTAAACCATCTGCAGTGAAACTTGTTCCACTAGATGGCAGTGTAGTCGCTGTGGGGATAATTTTGAGTTACCATCTTTAAAAGATCAAATCAGAAGTAAAATCAGTATCTGTCAATATATACTTAATCAATTATTTGATTAATACTGTATCAGAATCCATGTATACGTCCTCGTAGGAACTTCATGCATAAGAGAAGCGTGCTAGTGGCAGACGCTCCTAGAGGACAAACAGCAAACGGCCCTTGTCCTGTCAGGGGGTTACAACCACCGTAAAAATATCAAGTTAATGAGAACTACTTCCACACTGTCCATAATCATGATTCCTAGGATCTTAATGCAGTGAAACGCTTAGCAGATGAGAAGTCAGTAGTAGGCAGAAAAAAAAATGCATTTCAGGACAGATGAAGTTGTCCAGAAAGCTACAGAGAGAATTCAGCGTAATTTGAATTCTGGAGACAATATTGATCTTGGAATCTTGCACTGAAAAGTCCGTTAAAGTGAGGAAAGACTTTTTTTTTATTATTCACTTGTTCATTCCAAGTTCATTCCCTCTTAATTGGATGTTATACTTCAAAAACCTAGTTGTGGTTTAGAGATAATGGTATACAATTAAATACAAACCACCAGAAACGATTACTTTGTGTGTCTTTTCTGAACATTTGTCTAGAAATCAACTTGGACATACTCTAGAAATACTTGAAAAAAAATCTACAGAAATGGGGGAAATGTGTCAATAGATAATCCCCAGCACTCTAAAAAAACTCTCATTTTATGTAGACGAACAATGGAAAAATAAGATTTACTATATAGTTTCCAAGAGCAATAGTGAAGATTGAAACTATTTATAATAAGCATTTTATAAGTATATTTAAAAAAAACAAACTTCAATTAACTTTCTAGCAGAACATTTTCTTTTTTCCATCTGGTACTACACTAGTCCTCTTACTGTCACTGATGAAAACATCAACAAACAAGTGTTTGTGTGTGTGTGTGTGTGTGTGTAAACACACATCTATGTATGTTTATATCAACTGTTTTACAGCATTTGACAACAGCCAACGCAAGAACTTTATCCTTGAGAGATTGGACATACATGAGGGAAATGCTTCCTCCACCCCTGTTCAATGCTGTTCTCTCTCTGGGGACACATTCTTGTGAGAGTGCAGTGAAGTAGAGTCCAAAAAAGTGATGTGGTCCTTCGGAGTGGGGAAGGCAAAAGTCAGAGTCTGGGACAGATGAAGCAGGTATGATCTATAAACGAGAGCAACACAGAGGAGAGGAGTCTGAGAGTCAAGATGAAATTTCCCCCAAAGTAAGGATTGGGCTGTCTACCCACAGAGCGAGACTGTACAGTCCTAGCAGAATTTGGGAACTGTGAGGTGGAGAGTGAAGTAGAGATACTAGAGGCTGAGACATGCCAGCGACATCGGAGTTCTGACACGTGCCTCGTACACTGGGTACCCAACAGAGACTCTGCTGAGGCCAAGCTTTAGGAGTATGTCCTCATTCTAGAACAAGACTCCTATAGACTGACCCTAACCCAGTCTGAGACCACCCTTGATAATATCGACAGAGGAGACAGAGTTTGGAGATTAATTCTTGGTAATTTAGAGAGGTCTGAGAAACACATTGGGCTTTCCTCAAGTATACACGGTGTGAAGTCAAGCCTATTCCTGTTACAGGAGAGCAGCCAGTACAGTAATTGAAATGTCCACTAAAATAAAAACCAGTGCTTCTAGAAGACACTAAAATAACCCAGAAAACCCACAATGTGTAATCTGTAATGTGCAATACAAAATTTTAAAAATGACTAGTGAAAACAGGTTTCATACTATTCATAAAAAAAAAAAAGAAATGTAACCAATAGAAACTAACCTAGTAATGGCACAATTGTTCAATTTGTTAAATTGCATCTGTTATAAAATATTCAAATAAGTATAAATATATTAAAAGAAAACATGGTCTTAAATGAGTTAATGGACTGTCTGAAAAGAACAATTGGAAACTATAAGGAAGAACCGAAAGGACACATTGATATTAAATTTATAATCATTGAAATAAAATATTAACAGAATGTTCAAAGGCTAATGTAGAATTGGGTTGTAATCCAAAGTAAAAAATAAATATCCATGACCTGATACAAAAAAAAAGAGAAAATAATAACCAAAATTTAAATGAACTAACATTTAAATATTATATAACAGAGACTGTCAGGTTTTGAGTCTTTTCCTATCAGGGGACACTTGGGAATTCTGATAGTAAAGTAGGGATTATTGATAACATGGGCCATCCTAATATTGGATTAGTTATGGGGCATGAAGTGTCACGGTATAAATAAGTCTTACGCAGTGTTTTAAGCTGTTCTTAGGTCTAGATACTGATATGTTTTACAAGCATACATGGGGGAAAAGCTGTACGTTATTGGAGTCATGATGGAATCATGAAGTATCATCCCGGTGTCTGAGGAGTGCCTCTTTTCGTGTAAATAGTTGGTAACTAAGAAGCAGTCGTTCTGTGCAGCACTGCCATCGTCTCTGGGGAAGCCATCCAAACTTACTTTCTTATATTACACACAAAGACACTTCATAGAAACGGTTCAACCTTTCTTTGTCATCATCGCCTTTCTATAAAACTCATCTGTTTACCGCAATGCACTTGTCAAAGAAGCTTAAGAACTCCGTGGTTCCAGATGAACTCAGCCTGACGTTTATATTTCTCAATATTCAAAGAAAGCTCATAATATCTTTAAGTGCTTCGGAGAGGCAGCAATGGCCTATGACAGGTATGATTTGCTCATTACCTTGATGGATTGGCAGGGAAGGGCAAGCAACATTCAGAAACCTTCTCAATGTCCCGTTTTCCCCTCCTCCTCCCCACTAACGGCACAAGCGAGGGTTGAAGAATTGTTTTTGGCATGGTCCTCTGCTGCTCTGTAGCTGGAAGTTGGAGCAGACTGTGCCTGTGCTAATTTGGATAGTTTAAAAAAATGTTAATTTTCCATAAGGTTTTCATTACTCATTTTTCCAACTGATTGAATGGCTGAATGTGCACCTCATACTCACCCTGAAAGCCGATTCATCCACATTATAAAAGAAAAAAAAATACAGTCTCTTGTTAATCATTTTATTTAATGCTGCTTCACCCAGAATGATTCAATCATTCTGGGAAGCAGGCTGCAATCCAATCTTTTTTCCATTTACAATAAGCAAATTCAATTTCCCACATCTCTATTTTAAAGGAAATTTAATCGTCGATGAGGCTGATGGGCTTGTAGTTTGACACTTGGATGCTATATCCAGTGGGCTAAAGATGATGAATCAATATTGATTTCCTCCAAACTGAAAAAAAAAAGGGAATATTTCATCAGGGATCAAACACATTCAGTTGAATCAATGACAATATGTAGATGTGTTTCCAATTCTAGGCATCTCGTATTTAGCAAAATTACCAAAATAAAATTGCACAGTCCCCATTAACTAGGATATACATTATTTATGATATTTTTACTTAGACTAACTTATTAATTAGATAGGCCATAGTAAAAACATACATTTTTCCTATTTAGTTAGCAGTATTCTCACTGAAGCTTCCAATATCTCTGCTCTAAAGCTGCAAGATGACGGCAGAATTAGTCAGTGTAGTGAGATTACTTTTTGTAATGCTGCTGCTATTTTTAAACCTTACATACCTTCTAATATTTGGATCAATCAGAATAAAGGGTGACTCCATGTTTAAGCTTTAGTTCTGACATTAGAATCATATGTGCATTATACTCACAATTCTGTTCTTTATCAGTTTATATACATCATTTCTCTGAACCTCGGTTTTCTTTTTTCTTTCTTTTTTAAATTAAGTGAGAGGAGGGGAGACAGAGAGACAGACTCCTGCATGTAGCCCGACAGGGATCCACACAGCAAGCCCGCTATGGGACAATACTCTGTCTATCTGGGACTGCTGCGCCGGTGCTCAGCAACTAAACTATTTTAGTGCCTGAGGCAGGGCCATGGTGCCATCCTCAGTGCCCAGGGCCAACTTGTTCAAACCATTCAAGCCATGGCTTCTGGAGAGGAAGAAAGAAAGAGAGAGAAGGGGAAGGGGGAGGGATGGAGAAGCAGCAGGTTGTTTCTCCTATATGCCCTGACCCGGGAATTGAACCTGGGACTTCCACACACTGGACAGATGCTCTACCCCTGAGCCAGCCAACCAGGGCCCTTAGTTTTCTTCATTTGAAACATCAAAAGCTTGCTTTAAAGAATTTTGTTGATGCTAAATGGAATATATACATGTGTATCTCATGTTTATGTGTAGGTATATTCATATGCATAAGTCATATTGTCTGCTCAGTTGTAATGTTTTATAAGTATTTCATCTGAAGTACTGTATTTATTTTTACCACTTTTAATGATTTGCATTCTGAATTAGTTTTTTGGTCATTTGATATATATAACACTTACATCGTTTTTAGTTGTCCTGAGTTGTAACTGATCGCTTTTGAATGATGGTCCTTAAACAACAGTTCTTCCTCCACAATTAAAATAATATTGTATTTTGGTTTAAAGTGAGAGTTTACAGTTCATGGTGTATTTTTTACACATTATAATCTTTAAGGCTACCAATACCTCAGGAAGATTAGCATCATTAGTCTAATACCTTTCCTTCACATATTACAAAGAACTGAACTTTTAGAGAATGCCCCAGCTTGATTCCAAATACAGAAAAAGAACTGAGACTAGAGAGAAAGCTCTGAGAATAGAGACTACACCTTTCCAACGTAACTTGGGAGTTTTTTTGAAAGGCATTAGGCAAACACGTTAGAGACATTACTAACTGGGAAGCTCGTCAGTTCTCCTCTTCCACTCCAGAGTGGCCCCCCTGGGCACACAGATACCCAGGCAAGGTTACTTCCCGGCCCCCCTGTCCATACCAGAAAGTCCAGGGAAATGAAATATGATCAGAATTTATGTGAGCAACTTCTGAATCATGCTGCTCACTGAAATGTGGACATACTATCTATTTTATCCTTACTTTTCTTTTTGGACTATTTATTACATCATTTGATGATAAAAAAAAAAATACCCAAGAGCATATTTCTAAAGGTTGAAAGCTATTCCAGTGGAAATAGGACGACCATCAGGAAAGCGAAGAACATTGTGGTGTTCTTACCAGATACCAGGACTTTGCTCTCAGATTCCAAACGAGTAAAAGCTGAACATCTCTCTCTTATATCAATTAGCTCAGCAGCACAGGAAATGAATCGAGTCGGTAGTGAGATTTTTCTGGAGAGAATATGAGGCTTTTATTAAAAACCAGACAGGGAGGTGAAAAGTTGACTTTCTGTTGAAAAATATAGAGCAAGATATTTGTATCATTGCCCAAATAGCTAGCCTTTCAACTCTGCATGAAGCCGACGATAGAGAGAGAGCCACTTTCCCAGGAAGTGGCTTTAAATCTGTTCATGTGCCAGAATCTATTATCTTTCATTCTGATTATATTTTATTGGGCCTATGACCTCTCTAGAGATGCAAAGAGGGAAAAGTGCCTTTGAATGCTCGATCAGTTAGGTTTAAATTCTACCTTCTATGTTGACCCACTGTAAAATGTTGTGGGAAAAAAAAACTTACTTAGCTACTTCAAGCCTCACCAAACTACAGGGTAAAATAAATACAAATGATGACTTGATTAGTCATTTGTAAGTTTTCAATAAACAGAAAAGCGTCAGAAGTAATAAACAGTTGTCACTCATTGAGAACAAAGTATATGCATTTTAATATCCGTATCTCATGTCTCCCCTGTGTAATAGTAATCTGAATGGAAGTCCATGTGCCATTTAAGATTTTCTACTAGTCAAATTAAAAAAGGTTTTAAGTGAAATGAATATAATCATGCTTTCTGTAATCCAATATATTCAAAGGTCATTCCAACATGCAATCAATAGAAAAATTATTAATATTATATAATTACATTCTTTTTATGTTTACCAAATCTTTGTGACCAGTTATATATATTACACCTACTGCACATCTCAGTCTGGAGGGGCTACGTCTTAGGTATTCACTAGTCCTAGGTGACCAATGGCAACTGTACTGAACAGTGTTAATGTATATGGTTTAACTTGTAGTAATTATTCAAGAAATGTTTTCAATGAATAATGACCCAAGATACGGATAAACTATAGGGTGGTGAGATAAAAATTATTTTCTTAGCTAGTATTTAGTATTCAGAAAATTGTACATACTTGAAATAGAATAAAACAACATATAGTATATAATTATTGATAATATATAAGTGCTTTATTATCTTGAATGTGATCTTAATCAAAATGGATTTTAATATATACATTATTACTTATGCATAAACAGGCTAAGATGTCATTCTATTAGAGCATAAATGGGAAGACAGATCTTGAGTGAGCTACCCAAATAATTTTCTTAAACATCCCAGCTCAAATGAAGTATTTTGAATAAATTCTAAAGCTATTTTTTTATTCTGTTCATTTTCATGCTATGTTTTTTCTTTTTTTTATTTCTTTATAGTAGGGACATACTGAGGACAGTACAAAATTTATCATTGTATTTGTAGATTTTGAAATCCTCTAATAGATTCAGAATGTCCCTGAGCATAATGTTCAACCTTAAAGCATGCTCGAACTGTGAGGTGAATGAAGTTTTTTCTTTTGTCAGGCACCTGCGCAATTGATATTTCTGGCTCTAAACAATTCTAGATCAAACACAAAATGAATATTAAAACACTTTCACTGGAAAAAGCTACTCTCCCTGAGGGATAAAACTTGATATAAAATTTCTTCAGATTTTTGAAAAAATTTATTTTAGCTTGTTCTGGAGCTTTACTAAATTAATTAAAATATCAAACACGAGTAAGATGTATATTATAATTATTTGTGGGTTATTGTATGAGAGAAATCAAAAGTCTAAATTAATCAACTGAAAAAATATTGAGGGCCTATAAGAGGGCCCCAGAGTTAGCCTGTATGAAAGAAAAATATAAAATAAATATATTTGCTATATATCATCCAAACCAATTTAATATAAGATAATATAAAAATATACAAACAAAAAATTGTGGTTAAGTATAAATATTAGAAATAACTTTACATTATCTTCATGGGTAAAACAAAAAAATCCCCCAAATCTGAAATACAAGTTTAATAAGAGGGGCGTCAACATTCTGTTCTTAGCTGCAGCACTAAATATTAAAACACTTTATTTTTTAATTAAACACTTTATTTCAAAATGGGTAAAAATAATTAAGTTCTCTGGAGTTCCTTTTAAAAATAGCCAAAAATATATGAAAAGAAATGTAAGGGGAGAAATTAACCTACCACATATTGAAAAAATCATAAAGCTATAATAATTAAATAGTATCATATTTGATCTAGAAAGCCAAGAGACATCCCTGAATTTGCTTAGTCCACAGTCTATAAAACATCTTTTAGGTCAAGATGCTATAATTTCTCACTGGGGAAAGAAAGAAATATTCCATAGGGATGCTACAATAGACTAACAGTGCTTTTCAAATGATTTTCAACTCTGAGCCTATTCTTTAAAGAGATCTTATATCAAAGTATAATATATAAAAGTAAAGGCACAGTAGAAAGCCAGGAGATGGGCTAATTACTCTTGCTCTTTCTTTCTTGTTTTTTTTTTTTTTTTCTTTCGTCCCTACCAGTCTTGAAGCTACCTGGGAGTACACCTAGGTGTTAGAAAAGCTCTGCCTTGGCCAGATAGCTCCATTGGTTAGACTCTAACCGTTAGAGCCTCATCCTGATATACCAAGGTTGTGGGTTTGATCCCCAGTCAGGGCACAGACAAGGATCAACCAAAGGTTACGTAAATGGGTGGAACAATAAATCAATGTTTCTCTCTCTTTCTCTCGAATCAGTAATAATAATAAAGCAGCTCAGAACAGTCATGGCATCAGTAGGGACTTGATATGTGCTTGCATACCTCAGTTAAATAGAGAAAAGTCCTATATTTTCAGAGTCAAAATAGGTTTCTTTTTTTGAAAACAGTTATCTCTCTAAAATTCTTAGTAGGTAATCTGATAAGTACAAAAGTATTTCTTTAGGAGGTTTGTTATTATATAGTTATTTAAGACAGAGACAGATTGGCAAGAACCAAAATGTACAAAAATGGGGAAATGTTTAAATAAATTATGCACACTTATAAAAGGATTATTCTACTTCTAAAATGGTGGTATTGAGATATTTGTAATGCCATGGAAAAATACTTGCCACATAATATTTATTTTAAGACAGATTACACAATTATGCTATAATAATTTTAATAACATAATACAATAGCACCTTAAATCCGAACTCTATCTGCCTATAGAAAATAGTGAATTGTAAATATGCTAATCTATTAACAGTGTTTCTTCATCATGAGATTATGAATTACTCTTTATATATTTTTTTAATTTTCAGGTTTCCTACAATAAGCATGCTTTACTTTTGGAATTAGAAAAAAAAACCCAGTAGGAAACACATTAAAATAATTTGGAAGATTTTTATATAAATAGTCAAGTTTAGGATGTGTAAAAAAGGCCAGTTTTACATACTTAGGTCTAATATCTTCATAGGTTGCATAGGGCTGAGAACTATGCCTCAGACAGGCAGAGAAATGAGCAGATATATTTCTTATATACAATGTTTTATTTCTATAATAACTATTATCTTTTTTTTTAATTTTTATTTTATTTTTTATTTATTCATTTTTTTTAGAGAGGAGAGAAAGAGAGAGAGAGAGGAGAGACAGAAAGAGAGAAGGGAGGGAGGAGCTGGAAGCATCAACTCCCATATGTGCCTTGACCAGGCAAGCCCAGGTTTTGAACCGGCGACCTCAGCATTTCCAGGTCGACGCTTTATCCACTGCGCCACCACAGGTCAGGCTATAATAACTATTATCTTGATTTTGGTTCAACTTAACTATGAAAATGTCCTTTAAAGAAGCCATCTACTCTAGTGTAGTATTAAAAAAAGATTTTAAAAAATTGATGACACTCTGGTTATGAATCTTCAGTCCCGCCCAGTAAGTTCCCTCTTACTTGCTTCAGCACCTCCTGAATACCCCCCAGGGCAGTCCAGCACACCTGAGGATAGATGAATAACGTTAGTTTAGAGTAAGATGTTTATAGAGGGAAGTTTAGTAAATGTTTCATTTATTTTTGATCTCGCCCTATTTGTTGGAACTATTCTGAGCCTACCAATAATATTGTATAAAGGTAGGAGAAAAGCTAAAGAAAAAATACAGCTCACATCTAGACAGAAAAAAAACACGAACAAGTATTTCTTATGTAACGACTTACAGCATGTTCGATTTTATAATTGAGTTATAACATTACTTCTACACGTGCACACAGCTTTTTTTTTTTCAATGTGTTTAAATTTGTGATGGAAATAACAACGTAAATAAATCGAGCCCTAAAATACGAACTGTTCACAGTGTTATCGACGCAGGTAATAACAGCAAGAGCTATTCTTCATTGAAAGATTATCCAGTACAAGACGCTGTGCTAAACGCTTTATATGGTATTTTTAAATTTATTTTCCCCCATTTATTTATTTTTAATTTAAAAATATTTAGAGTTGACATACAATACTATATCTTATACTCTACTCTTTCAAATTAGCACTTTAATCACTTAAAGTGTTGCTATTTTTTACTTTCCGCTGTGTACTTTATTCCAAGCTAAATATCAAGTTCAAACAGAGCTAACTTTATTTCTCAAGTAATTACTGAGACGATAAACTCATGAACATTGAAATAATTTTAAGTAAAATTACTCTAGTTTTACTTTGTGTTATGAAAAAAATGACAGTGAATTTTTTTAGGACAAAAGTTTCCACTATGCCTGCCATGTTTGTGATATGACTTATCAACATGTATTTTAATTATTCACGTTTTGAGTGCTGGAGCATTGAGGTCGACACTAATGGCTAAGTGGAAGTGTCACCCAGTAATAACATTAGAATATTTTGCTCATAACAAAAATCATGAAAATTTTATTTGGTGATTACTGTTCGCAGAACATGGTGCCAGAGCCTGTTAGTTTCATCATGTCAGTGTTTCCAACTTACGTTCTCTGGAGTGATGGCACAGTCCACCTTCTTTTATCATAAGGAACGGAGGATCAGCGAGACTTGGTAAGTTGATCACAGATAACTCAGTCATTCATGCGTTGATGTGTCCATTACTTAAAAGACATTTCTGATACTAAACTAGGAGCACCTTGAAGGTAAGAGCTGCCTTCCATCTCCACCTTCCTGTCTCTCTGCGGTGCTTGGTACACTAGACTGAACGGCATTCCATCAAGGAATAGCCCTTACTTTTCAGGGGCAAACTGGATTATTTCCTATGCAAAGGATCATTGTAGGATCTGGGAAAGCCTGGAGCACTTGCCTGGAGTTTCTTTAGGTTTCTAGAATAACAGCATTTGCCACCTGGCGGACAATAATTGGAAGAACTGAGGTAGACTTTTCCCAAGATGTAATTTAATAAAATTCCTTGATTGGAATCCTCCTCCTTGGGAACGGGCCTTAGATCTCAGGAGGCAATGTTTCTTT
This sequence comes from Saccopteryx bilineata, assembly GCF_036850765.1. Taxonomy (NCBI): domain Eukaryota; kingdom Metazoa; phylum Chordata; class Mammalia; order Chiroptera; family Emballonuridae; genus Saccopteryx; species Saccopteryx bilineata. Next base: position 345,028,999 of record NC_089491.1, read on the forward strand.
CTGTCAACAATATATATATATATATATATATATATATATATATATATATAATTTTTTTTTTTAATTTCTCTGAAGTTGGAAACCGGGAGGTAGTCAGACAGACTCCCGCATGCGCCCAACCAGATCCACCTGGCACGCCCACCAGGGGGCGATGCTCTGCCCATCTTGAGGCATCGCTCTGCCGCAATCAGAGCCATTCTAGCGCCTGAGGCAGAAGCAATAGAGCCATCCTCAGCGCCCGGGCAAACTTTGCTGTAATGGAGCCTTGGCTGTGGGAAGGGAAGAGAGAGACAGAGAGGAAAGAGAGGGGGAGGGGTGGAGAAGCAGATGGGCGCTTCTCCTGTGTGCCCTGGCCAAGAATCGAACCCTGGATTCCCGCATGCCAGGACGACGCTCTACCATTGAGCCAACCGGCCAGGGCCAACAATATATTTTTAATGTAGACCTGTAAGCTACTAACTTCCAGGGAAATAAAACTAGACAAAAACACACAGATCCGAGTATAAGGACAATTAAAGAAGTCCCCGGATCGACCCTCCAGACACGCATGCCTGCTATCAGAGCTGTCTCCACGTTCAGTCATAACACAGGTGCCATTGTAGGGAATGAGATGGAGGCTCAGAGAGCCTTCCGTTTGTCCGCTCCTAATCGGCACCCTCGGTGATGGTACCAACCTCCAGGACGGGCTGTCAGCACCAGTTCTCCTGCTGACTTGCAGGGACTTAGTTTACCATAAGAACATCACTGGCATGGTTCGGGCACTGCCTTTAAGGTGAAGGCCATCCCTCCAGTGAAGGTCTGATATGCACTGAATTAAGCATGTTGACCAGGATACAGTCAGCATGCAATTAATGTAATCCTTGCTCCAAAATGGATTAACTCTGACCATAAGTGTGTGTGTGGGGGGATAAAAGGCTAATACTTTTACAGTACTTATGGTAGGTCACACTTTGTTTAAACACTTAGGATTTATTCATTTACTTTATTTTCAAAGCTCGAACTTGGGTGTTATCATAATCTCCTTTTAACCAATGAGATAACAGTACCAGAGCAGAGAGGGACTGAAGCATTTGGCTAAGGTGATGCAATTAGCCAGACATGGGACTGGTGGGATTTGGACAGAGACAGGAGGGTCTGCAAAGCTTTGTTAATGTTTTCTCAAAAACAAAAAACAAAAAACAAACAAACAAAAAACAAAACAAAACTGGCTGCCTCACTTTTGATTCTCTCTCCATATAATAGTGATTTTTAATTATTTTGTATAGAGAGAATATAGCAATACTTTAAAAAATTTTAACAAACCTGTAAACGTATCTATCTCCTGAAAACCAAACTAAACTAAACCCATCCTCAGCTCAGCTGACCCTCACTAATATCCTGAAATCACCATAGCCAAGTCAACGTCATTAGACACACCAGGGAATATGATGTGGGAGAAGCTGAAAGAGAAAAAACATGGCGGTCTTAAAGCAAATGGACTTGAAATGCCTCATTTTTTGCTATGTCTGCAAAGGTGTGTCTCTGTCAGCTTGGGCTGCCCAAACAAAATGACATAACCGTTCTGGAGGCTGTAAGTCTGAGATCAGAATGCCAGCATGGTGGGTTTCTATGAGAATGCTCTGCTTGTCTGGCAATGGGCCACCCTCTTACTGTGTCCTCCCACGCAGGGAGAAGGAGCTAGCTGGCCCTCTGGTGCCTCTTCTTATCAGAACACTATTGTATCAGTTCAGGACTCTGCCCTTAGAAACTTATTCAATCTTAATTGTTTCCTTTCAGGCTCTGTCTCCACATATAGGCATGTTGGCAGTTAAGGGTTCAACATATGAATTTGGGAGGGACACATTTAAATCCATAGAACTGTGACCATGAGTGTCACAAAGGTCCCTCCCGGCACCTTGGAAGAAGCCTGTGGAGGTGAGGATCCTGCAGCTTCAGCTGTCTGAACTTCGTGGTCAGCCTGCCCCTGCATAACTGTCTCAGAGAAGGCCTTTGGAAGGGAGTCTGCCGGGGTGGGAGGCGAGGTTAGGACGTTCCTTTTCCTCAGCAGTGCCTTGGCATTTTCAGACAGCTGCTACCAAATGGAGTCAGCGCTCTAAGTCTTGCTGGCCCTTGGGACTTTAGCCATTTTCCCCTGTTGTTCCTTTCTGCGGCTGCTCTGTTTTCTATCACGTTCAACAGGAGAAAGGAGAAAGGCTTGTCTATCTATTCTGGCAGAAATGGAGAAGAGGCAGCAGGTTGAGGAAATGTATATTCTTCCGCAGCAAGCCTGGGGGGGGGGGGGGGTTAAGAGAGTGGAAACCAACAACATAAAGACAATCTGGTAACCTTGAAGATGCAAGAGGGAACATAAGTCCCCGGTCAATAAATGGAAAATTTAGACCCACTAGGTTGAGAAATTTATCTGGATATTGACTCTCATGGGCTCTCACAGCTGTATATAGACTTAATTTCTGTTAATGAAAATGAAAGATTTGGTTTTGGTTTTGTTATTGGTCTGGATTAGGTTGTAATGGACTCTGCTTTCTCCTTCCTCTAAGAGAACTCCTCCATCCATTGCCGTGTGCCTTGTAGCACTGGGCAGGGGACCCCGGGGGTGGCAAGCCATTGAGATGCTGGGTTGGTGGTCACAGCGAAAGTAGGGCTAAGGCGAAGAAGAGAGGCTGCAAACCTCTTTCACTCCTCAGCGTCTGCACTGTTGAGGAAAGGATGGAGGCTTTAGGACTGAGCTTTCGGAAAATGAAATGTAGGGAGACTGAGAAATGGCATGAAGGAAGGAGGAGGTCCATGCTGCCCAGGGAGTTTCTTAGGAAACACAAACTGGGAATATTCTGAAGGATATGACGTGATCAGCCAAAGGGAATCATGTGGACAAAATCCCAGCAGAGAGAGAAGGATGGAAAAAGGGGAAGAGGGGCCCTGGCCGGTTGGCTCAGTGGTAGAGCGTCGGCCTGGTGTGAAGTTCCGGGTTCGATTCCCGGCCAGGGCACACAGGAGAAGCGCCCATCTGCTTCTCCACCCCTCCCCCTCTCCTTCCTCTTTGTCTCTCTCTTCCCCTCCTGCAGCCAAGGCTCCATTGGAGCAAAGATGGCCCGGGCGCTGGGGATGGCTCCTTGGCCTCTGCCCCAGGCGCTAGAGTGGCTCTGGTCGCAATATGGCGACGCCCAGGATGGGCAGAGCATCGCCCCCTGGGGGGCAGAGCGTCGCCCCCTGGTGGGCGTGCCGGGTGGATCCCGGTCGGGCGCATGCGGGAGTCTGTCTGACTGTCTCTCCCTGTTTCCAGCTTCAGAAAAAGAAAAGAAAAGAAAAAGGGGAAGAAGGGAGAAGTCGGCTGAGGTCTGGGAAGCGCACAGCAGAGCTGCTCTTAGGTACTAAGCGTTTGTTGGAAAGACGTTTGGATTCAGATCCACATCCCCAAAGAGTCAATTAAGGATTTTAAGCCAAAGCCAGAAAGGCAGACATATCATTTTAAAATGGATGATGTATAGAAAACAGAAGTTCAAAGTATTTGTTGAATGGCTGAAAAGATAGAGTGATATTCTAATATCTGCCGAGTGCTCGTCAGGTTATTGTTTTGCAAAAGGGCTCTAGGGTGATGTCCCAAACCATGAAGGCTGGGGATTTTACCCAGTGTAAAGGTAGTAAGTCGTCCTGTTACTGTTTCTTGGATTCAGGCGGAAGATGTGAGACTACAGGGTCAGAAACAAAGAATTTCATAACTCACAGTAAAAGTACTGCCTAGAGATTTATTTTTGTGCCCAATCCCGATGTCCCTAGGTTCCCTGTGGGGAGGGGTGCTACAGGAGGGGCAAGATGGAAGTCTGTAGACCCATGAACTGAGGTACAGGAGAGTAACCCTGAGCTTGGGACATATTATGGGAAGCAGAAGCAAGCCGGGTCTTTGTCCAGGAGGAAGTGTTACCACATCCCTTAGGATTCCCACTGCAAATGCCATTCTGAAGAATTGGTCAGGTAAAGCCTCTTCACAGAATATATAGCAGGGGTAGTCAACCTTTTTATACCTACCGCCTACTTTTGTATCTCTGTTGGTAGTAAAATCTTCTAACTGCCCACCGGTTCCACAGTAATGGTGATTTATAAAGTAGGAAGTAACTTTACTTTATAAAATTTATAAAGCAGAGTTACAGCAAGTTAAAGCATATAATAATAATTACTTACCAAGTATTTTATGTTGGATTTTCACTAAGTTTGGCAGAATAAATTTTTATAAAACAACTTGTTATAGTTAAATTTATCTTTTTATTTATACTTTGGTTGCTCCGCTACCGCCCAGCACGAAAGCTGGAACGCCCACTAGTGGGCGGTAGGGACCAGGTTGACTACCACTGAATACAGGGATGCTCATGACCTATGGCAGATTTTCTCTCAAGCTAATAATTGTATCATAAGAGAGTGGGATCATGTGTTTCTGTTTCAAAAATTTTTAAATCTATAGGTAAAGACTATTTAGACATCTCTGCCCTTTAAAAGGGAATACCAAAGTAAGTCCTCAGAGTTCTATCATTTGGCAGATTAGTTACCACTCAGTGGAGTGCCACTAGCTATTATGGGTGACTTTGATATTTATAAAGTTTATATCATTTTTTCCCAGTTAATGCTAGTTTGATATAAATCTATAATGTACTATTGGTTAAAGGCAGAAAATCTGAGGTACGCAGATGTTAAAATATAATGAGTCTGTTAGGAGAAGAAACTAATTAAATTCACTTTAAGATGTTCTTCACAACTACGAATTGTACCCTGCTGATCAAAGTTTCTATGTAGCACATTGGAATGACTGTGGTGTTAAAAAACAAAAGGTGAAAGAAGAAAAAAAAGAGCGATGATCGCATTTGGTGTTTTTTTTTGCATTAACTGAGAATAAATATCATTCGCACTTTAAATGTGTTATTTCCATAGCTGTAATTTCAAATATCTTGAGACCATTCCTCATCTTTCCAATTAGAAGCAAAACATATGACATAAAAATAAGCCAATTCAGTTTTTTAGTGCAAAATTCAAAGTTTAGGTAGAAGCTGATGTTACCTTTATTTGCCAGCTTAATGTAAGGCTAATTTAACCTTCTGAATTTTATTACACATTCAGAATCCAAAATATACATGAAAACATGCCATTTTAAGCTTCGTACTTGACTGCAGTAATGTTTTCATTACACTAAAATTTTATTAAATCAAACACCACACCCTTTATTAAATGAGACAAAATCTCTTTATTAGAACTGTCTCTGGTACATCATGCAGCCTCCATCTATATGTGTTGAATAAATGCATAATTGTTATGAAGATGATCTCCAAATCAAAATGTGTCTTTATTGAGCTTCTTGCCCTGTGAACGATACTCTTAAACCTTCCCTGTTGAGTAAAGCAGATCTCTTTTCTGGCTTCAGAAAGTGTAGTGAAGAACACACAGAACTTACACAAATAATAACACAAATGATTACATAGTTAACCACTGGCACAAATAATGCAAATGAAAAGGACAGGACACTGTGAGGGGCATAACAGGACCCAGTTCCACTGTGAAACACCAGGCAGATTCTGCGAGAAAGTAGCATTTAGCATGTGTCGTAGGAAGGGGTAGATGTTAGCCTGCGGAGTGCTTGAAAGAGACAAACCCATGGCGATTGAGTGGTATCCATGAGCCATTGTGATCGGAGAGAATTCGACATCTTGATAGACACAGAGAGCTTTCCAGTGTGGCTGCGACAATGAGAGAAAGTGGCATCAAATGAGGCTGGAGAAGGAGACAGAAACCTGGTGTTGTGATTGAATGACAGGTCTCAAAAATGCCACATGAACCTATGAACATTATATTCTGTGGTTCCAGTCTTTGCAAATGTGATTACCTTGAAATCTCATGCTGAGAAGCTTGGAAGGGTCTGGGTGAGCTCTGAAGGCCATGACACGAGTCTTTATCAGAGGGAGGCAGAGGGAGAGCGGAGACACAGAAAAGGCAATGTGATGACAGAGCAGAGAGGATCAATGCTAATGGCCTTGACCTTGGGGTGATGCTCCCACAAACCACGGCATGCCCAGCACTAAAAGAAACCTGAAGAGGCAAGGACAGATCTTCCTTTCAATCCTCTGGAAGGGTCAAGGCCTTGTCAACTCCTTGACTTTGGTCTTCTAGGCTCCAAATTTCTGTTGTTTTCAGCCACCTTATTGTGGTCATTTGTGACAGTAGTCACAAGCAACTTGTACGCCAGGTGAACCTAATAAAGGGCTCTACCTGCTATCCTAAGTGCAGTCAGAGGAAATGGGAGGGTTTTACTGCAGGAGGTTGGTATCATTTATTTATTTATTTTTATTTTTAATGATGAAATAAAAATCTCAATGACAGTTGATTCCTATTATTTTAATTTCAGGTGTACAACATAGTTGTTAAACATTTAAATCACTTACAAAGGGATTCACCCCATAAGTCTAGTTAGTGCCTACTGGTCAGCATACACAGTTATTACAATTTACATCTGCAGGACTGCTTCTATGACTGCCGATCAATACTTTTTAATCCTGTCTCCATTTTCACTCGGGCCCCCTCCCGCAACCTTCCTCCCATTAGGCAACCATCAATTTGTTCTCTTTTTCTGTCAGTTTGTTCATTCATTTTGTTTTTAGATTGCACATACAAGTGAAATCATATAGTATTTTGTCTTTATCTGACTTCTTTCACTTTGCATAATACCCTCTAGGTCCATCCATATTGTCACAAATGCTAAGATTTCATTCCTTTTTACAACCAAGTAATATTCCATTGTATATATGTGAAGTGTCAGGCAACACCCACTTATTTGAGATCAATAAAAATAGTTATCTGGGACCCACTGATTCAGACCAAACTTCAAGTAGTGTTTTGATTAGGGGACAAAGGCAAAGGGTATTTATGCAAAAGAGACGGGGAATAATTATATCAATAAAAGGCTCTTCTATTAGTGCAGATAACAACATAGTTATGTTTATTCTAAATTATGTTTTCAGTTTTTAGTCCAAGGGTCATGATAACTGCTTACTTGCTATATTTCCAAACAGTTATTTTAGGGTATAATATTGCCCTAGTCCTAGTTCAAAGGTTATTTTTTCCTGTTTCACTATTCCAAAGATTTGAGGCACAGTCTAGGCAAGGCTAGCTCCTCTGATATGGTCACTCCGGCTCCCTTTCCAGGTGGTTCAGTTTACTTATTTATTTTTTATGATAGGGCAATATTTTCCTATTTTCTCAATCACGTGATACATCACCATGCTATGAACTCTGTGGAATCCTATCAAGACTTTCTAAAACTCAAATGCATTTTTTGTAGTATTTTCTTTTATATACAATTACCTGTTCCCTCACATATCTTTAATAGCTTAAAAAGGATGGTTTCCCAATATAAAAAGGAGCTTACAATATGTAAGATAAAAAAGCTAGAAAGTTTATGCATTTGCTTTTGCATGAAGAAACATAAAAGAAACAGATCATTATGCAAGAAAGAATTTTGAGTTAAAAATTGCTAAGTCTGAAGTTCTATTTATAATTATGTTCATAGCAAAAAAAAAATTATTTCTTCACAGTTAGCTATTTTGTATAATAAGAGGTTTATGTACCAAGAACAGGAAAATGAGGAATTGTATTGTAAATTGTAAATTGTAAATTAAATATTAGGTGATGTTATTTTCTCTTTCGTAAAAAGAAAAAAAAAATCAGGATTTATGGCCATCATTAAATGATGCATTAAAATTACATTAAGGAACTTAGTTTTCCTTCATCCAAAATCTGAAATTCTCCAAGCTTTGGATATCAAATACTTCCCTCAAGGCACATTTACACTCAATGCTCATATCATCACTGAATGAGCAACATCATTTTTAAAAATTGTTTTTGTTAAAAAAGTGAAAGCACAATGGCAGGACAATTAACAGAAAAAACAAGAATGAATGGAAGGGAACAAAAACAACAAAAAGAATTATCAAGCTGATTGTATTTTTTAAGTAATCGAACTCAACAACTCTGAACCCATGTGGCAGAGTATAAAAAAGACAAATTGTAAACCAAATATCTTAGAATTAAGATGCAAAATACTTTTTATGCTGAATATTTTCTTAAAATTTCATGCAAAACCCCTTGGTATACACTTTTATTTTCTAGAGAGAGAGGGAGAGAGAGAGAGAAACATCAATTTGTTTTTTAAATTTATTTATGCACTCATTGGTTGATTCTTGCATGTGCTCTGTGACCAGGGATTGGACCTCTAACAACCTTGGCATGTTGGGATAACACACTAACCAACGGAAGTACTGGATCAGAGCTGTGATTTTAGTGATATATTTTCACCAACAATCTTTTGGCTTCAGAATGAAAGATAATAATGATTGAGAAAAGTGAGTTTTTACAACAGTGTGCACTGAAAATAATTACCTTTGCCATATTGCATTAGTAGCCATGTTCAAATTAAGTGGCTTTCTGGAAGAGCTGTGTAGAACACCCTTGTTCTGTGCGGACTGAGGCACAGGTGGCCTGCACTCCTGCTGGCCCATCCTCCTCAGGCTCTGGCCCACAGGCAGCCACAACCATGCTTCCCTTGAGCACCAACAAACTAGCCCACTTACGTTTAGCTCCACGTGCTCCGAAAACACCAAAGCAATTGTGGCAAGCCACAGACCGCTTTCCCGTGATGACCTCTTGATTCATAGCAAATGATGCAGTTATTTGTAACAATTAAAAGAAGAAACACATTAAAATAGTTAACTTATCTTAAAATGGGAAAGTAACTCTGGGACTGTGAGCCTCCAGAGGACATACTTTATCTTGAAGGCTTAGCTCTTTCAACTCTTAGGGCAATTCTGACAGTTTCCAAAGACCTAACACATAACAGCCAGTGAATTCCTAATGGCATGTTGATCAGTGGAAACAAATGACCCAGTATGAGATACTCTCCATAGAGCAGGGGTCTCAAACTTGCGGCCCACGGGCTGCATGCGGCCCGCTGAACAATTTTGTGCGGCCCGCAGACTAATCCACGAAGTTCAAAATATTTTGGATAAAATTAAGTAAGCCTAGGGGCCTACTTGTATTTTTCATTTCTCTAGCATCCTAGCTAGATATTAGCTTAGTTAACAGCAGTTGTGATGCAAACTACAGTTTCTGGTCGTTTTGTGACACTGAGGAAACTGCATGTACGATTGTGTTTGTTGTACTGATTTTTTTTTTGTTTTCAACTGCAGTGAGAAAAGTGTTGCGTAACAGTTGCCTTTTGTAGACCTAGTGCGGCCTGCCGAATGGCTGTGATCTTGCTCTGTGGCCCACATGCTGAGTTGAGTTTGAGACCCCTGCCGTAGAGACTGTGCTCTAATAGCCAGGTACAGATCTGCTTCTGTGAGCATTTATTTCCCTCTCCACGCATGTCCCCAGCGCCAGGTGGGGAGATGGGGTCAGGGTGCAAGACCAGGAGAGAGATGTTGCTTGCCTGTGAAATGAAGGTTAAGAACAAAAGCAACTGTTGCTGTTTCTTTGAACAACAGGCTCCAGAAAGATGATTCTCACAATTTCTGCCATGATGGCATATTTCTTTCTTCATCTGTTCCAGCATGTGCCGTGCTTTCTCTCCACTAACCATAAATTGAAAAATTGTAAAAAATTGTCCCCAAAGCTCTAGCACTTAGAAATACCTCTCTCTTCTCCGGCTCTGCCACAGAAGTAACCTCTATCAACAGTTGATACCCATTCTTTTACTCTTTCTGGATGCATTTATACACACACACACACAGGGATAATTCGGGCAAATTTGTACTTGTACTAAAATATAGTATTATTTTCAACCGACTCACACATCCACTGTCTAGTGAGCTATACAGTTTCATTTACATACAGCTACTTCATAGTCTGATAGGACTTTCATATTTTTCAAAATATGTGCATCCCATAATTTGTTAATCATTGTCCTAATGATAGATATTGATTTTTCTATTTTTTTTGCTATTAAAACAATAGTGCAATAACATTCTTATACATACACATTTGTGTATGCTGGTGAATGTTTTTGTGGGGTAGATATTAGTATGAGCATTTTCAATTTTGACAGATGGCTGTCAACTTGTCAACCTTAAAAGCTGTACCAGACAAAAGGGCTCCACCAATTTATACTTCTGTCAACTGTATATGTGAGCACCAATTTTAGCAGACTGTCTAACCATTGTAATTTACCATACATATATTTCCAGTTCCATCATATAATTAGTAAGAATTGAAATCTTTTGATCATGTTGATCTGCATTATGGATTACTAATGAGGTGATGAAACATTTTTAACTGAGAATTCCTTTTTTTCTACTGCTCTTCTTGCCTTGTGAGTTATAAGGACTTTACATGTACATACTAAACATTTTATTGCAATGTGTTTTTCATTTGGTTTCTTGTCTTTTAAGTATGCTTTATAATGAAAGTCATGTAAAAAAAGTATATAAATTTAAGTGGCTACATTTTTCTTTTTCTTTATACAATTTTAATTTTCCATCTTACCCTATGGCTGTTTTTTTTATGGGAAAATGAACATTCTTATTTTTATAAAAACTTGGTATTTCTTAATTTACATCCTTCTCACCTTCTTATTACTTTTACCTATCATGTAACTAATGCTGACAAACTGATTTGTACTGTTCTCCATGTTTATATAATGTTATTGTTGATATACATAAGCACTCATGAAATGAATTTCTGCCATTTTTGTGTAACAAATATGGGACATTTTATAGTTTCTCTGCATCTTACACTTTTCACATAATACTATATAAGGAGTCCCTTAAATTAGTGATATGTTATTTTTAATTTTTTTTCATATATAATTCTTAATAATCAGTACCATAATTTATTTCCAAATATTTTGCCTGTACAAGGGATGCGGCAATAACATTTTTTTCAAATGAATGAAATGCAATAAATACTTTGTTCATGAGTTCCCAAGAGCAAGCCCCTTTCCTTGCACATGCGACACAAGCAGGGTTACCACTTGTAATGACTGTTGTCAGTATAAACGTTATTCAGGCTGTCTAGTTATTACTGTTATATTTTCTTAATGTTGAAATTGAACATGTTTGCATACACTTATGGTATATTATGAGTTAAAAATATATGTAAATGCATTGATGTCTTTTACCGATTTTCTTTTAGTTGTGATGGTTTCCTTCTTGAGACTTCTAGACCTTAATATTTAATATATATTTTGAGGTATCATGACTTAATATATAAAATGCTTATAAATATCTATCCTCAACTTACTGCCTTTGATTTCACTTATATGATTTAATTTCCACATTTTTCACATATGTGTTCTTTCTCACACAGATTTTGGAAAGCCTAGAGATTTCTTCACCCCTTTTGATAAGTGCAGGTGGTAAGTAAGAGTTTCATATCCCTTATAGTTCCCTTGTCTTCTCCTCTAAGCCTCCTACAGGTTACCTTCTATTCGGTTCTGTCTGCAGGTCTTTGCATGGACATATGCCTAGGTTTATGAAAAGCCAAGCTGTATTCCAAAATATGTTTAAGACTTTACATTCTTACAGAAGTGAATGTGCTTTACTAATGCTCTACAATCTTGCCAATAATATTTTTGGTTAGTCTTTTTTAACCCTAGACCTTCTAAAGAATGTGAAGTAGTATCACATTGTGATTTTCATTTGAATTTTTTTTTATAATGAATGATGATGAATACATTTCAAACACTCTTTGCAGCTTATATTTCTTCCCTAGTGAACAAAAATATATTTCAACTATTTAGCCTGTCTTCTAGTTGAGTTGCTGGTCGTCTTCTGAAGTTTTGAGATTACTTTACATATTCAGAATAGGTGTTCTTTGTCAGATATATGACAGTTTCTTCCAGTTATGTCTTAATATTGAAATAGGGGGGACTTGCAAAGGCCCACATTCTTACTTTTTATAAAAGTTGATTTAGTAAATGTTTTATTTATTATACTTCTAAGAAACCTTGGCCTAATGCCAGATCACACTTATTTTCTCCTCTACATTTTTCTAGAACTCTGAGCTTTATATTTAGGTCCATGGTTATATTATATTTACATGCAGGTGATTCGAAATAAGAATTATTGTATTTCTTATGTATTGCTGGAGTTAACTTACTAAAGTGAAGCCAACTTGCCAGATACTTTTCTTTGTGGGAAGGATTTTAGCTGCAAGTAATTGATACAAGGCTATTCGAGTATTTCTTCTTGAATTAGCTTTTGGTAGTTTTTGTCATTTAATTTATTCAGTGCACCTAATATTTGAAGTGTGCATTTTGTAAGCAGAATATAGATGGGTCTTGTTCTTGATCCATTTTGGGAATGACTGCCAATTATTTAAATAGTTTATATCATTGATATCATTGTTATGGCTGCTATTTTATTTATTTGTCCTATATGGTTCTTTTTTTTTATTTTCTGTCCCACTATATAACGTTATTTGGGGTTAATTCAGTGTGTTTTATAAATCAATTTTAGTCCCTGTTGTATTATTAGCTATAACACTTTTTCGTTGCTCTAGTGTTTGGTTATACTTCTATTACGCATGTTAACCTATCACTTTTGACTTTCAAATGATACTGTGTCATTCATACACAGTATCATAACCTTACAACCATATACTTTCATTTTATATCTACTTGCCATTCTTGTCATACAAATGTTATGAAGTCCACCATATTATTGTGTTTCATTTAAACAGTTATTTACCATTTGGAAATGTTTACATAATAAGAAAAACTTCCATTTATCCACAAAGCTATCATTGGTACTTTTCATTCCATTGTGTATAACTAGATTTCAAATTGGCATCATTTTTTTTCAAAATTATAAGGGGATACATCTTAAGAGTCACTGTTAGAATTTATTATATTCTTACTGTTAAATACACATAAAAGTGTTTTAAAAAACTCTAATAAGCCTATTTCATACAATTCTACTGTAGTTCATGTACAGTTTTCATAAACTTATAGACCAGGTATTCAAAGTAAGCAAGGAAGGAGCAATTAGTATTTTAGTGTAATGAATATTTAAATGTATATCTTAATGACTAGAATAGGCCTTGCGGAATTATATAAATGGAAAGATTAAAGAATGTTTTTGCCAAACCTTTTATGGAGGAGACAAAGAAGACTGATCAAGAGGGATATGAACAGTTAAGCTGTGGTTGTTTTTAAAGGGAAGTCATTGAAAGAAAAACACTTCACATAAAAGCTTTTTCTAACTGTGCCTGTTTCCATACCTGAACGTTTGTCAAATTTTAATGTGTTTTCTATTTAACTTAATTAATAAATAAATTCTCCGCAAAAGAACACTTCAAGTTCACCTACAAGGTATATATTCTTCTTTATTTTCACTATTTTATTTGTCCTTTTATGTTTTGGACTTCTGTTGCATTAAATTTGCGGAAAAGTATGCAGTTGCCAATAATTGTTGAACTATAGTGTTCTTTAGCAAGCCATATTTTCATATAAAGAAAAACAATTTGGAATTCTATTTGACAATGTTTTATTTTATTTATTTATTTTTTTTAATAAATTTTTATTAATGGTAATGGGATGACATTAATAAATCAGGGTACATATATTCAAAGAAAACATGTCTAGGTTATTTTGTCATCAAATTATGTTGCAAACCCCTCGCCCAAAGTCAGATTGTCCTCCGTCACCCTCCATCTAGTTCTCTGTGCCCCTCCCCCTCCCCCTAACTCTCTCCCTCCCTCCCTCCCATGTCCTCCCTCCCCCCCCACCCTTGGTAACCACCACACTCTTGTCCATGTCTCTTAGTCTCATTTTTATGTTCCACCAATGTATGGAATCATGTAGTTCTTGTTTTTTTCTGATTTACTTATTTCACTCCTTATAATGTTATCAAGATCCCACCATTTTGCTGTAAATGATCTGATGTCATCATTTCTTATGGCTGAGTAGTATTCCATAGTGTATATGTGCCACATCTTCTTTATCCAGTCTTCTATTGAAGGGCTTTTTGGTTGTTTCCATGTCTTGGCCACTGTGAACAGTGCTGCAATGAACATGGGACTACATGTGTCTTCACGTATCAATGTTTCTGAGGTTTTGGGGTATATACCCAGTAGAGGGATTGCTGGGTCATAAGGTAGTTCTATTTGCAGTTTTTTGAGGAACCACCATACTTTCCTCCATAATGGTTGTACTACTTTACAGTCCCACCAACAGTGAATGAGGGTTCCTTTTTCTCCACAGCCTCTCCAACATTTGCTATTATCCGTCTTGTTGATAATAGCTAATCTAACAGGAGTGAGGTGGTATCTCATTGTAGTTTTGATTTGCATTTCTCTAATAACTAATGAAGCTGAGCATCTTTTCATATATCTGTTGGCCATTTGTATCTCTTCCTGGGAGAAGTGTCTGTTCATGTCCTCTTCCCATTTTTTTATTGGATTGCTTGTTTGTTTGTTGTTGAGTTTTATGAGTTCTTTGTAAATTTTGGATATTAGGCCCTTATCTGAGCTGTCGTTTGAAAATATCAGTTCCCATATAGTTGGCTGTCTGTTTATTTTGATATCAGTTTCTCTTGCTGAGCAAAAACTTTTAATTCTGATGTAGTCCCATTCATTTATCTTTGCCTTCACTTCTCTTGCCATTGGAGTCAAGTTTATAAAATGTTCTTTAAAACCCAGGTCCATGATTTTAGTACCTATGTCTTCTTCTATGTACTTTATTGTTTCAGGTCTTATATTTAGGTCTTTGATCCATTTTGAATTAATTTTAGTACACGGGGACAGGCTGTAGTCGAGTTTCATTCTTTTGCATGTGGCTTTCCAGTTTTCCCAACACCATTTGTTGAAGAGGCTTTCTTTTCTCCATTGTGTGTTGTTGGCCCCTTTATCAAAGATTATTTGACCATATATATGTGGTTTTATTTCTGGGCTTTCTATTCTGTTCCATTGGTCTGAGTGTCTATTTTTCTGCCAATACCATGCTGTTTTGATTATCGTGGCCCTATAATATAGTTTAAAGTCAGGTATTGTAATGCCCCCAGCTTCATTCTTTTTCCTTAGGATTGTTTTGGCTATTCGGGGTTTTTTATAGAGCCATATAAATCTGATGATTTTTTGTTCCATTTCTTTAAAAAATCTCATAGGGATTTTGATGGGAATTGCATTAAATTTGTATATTGCTTTGGGTAATATGGCCATTTTGATTATATTTATTCTTCCTATCCAAGAACAAGGAATATTTTTCCATCTCATTGTATCTTTTTCGATTTCCCTTAACAA